>NC_070639.1:20377249-21607808 GCF_947347685.1 Pleuronectes platessa | reverse complement strand
GGAAATGCTCTTTGTTTAAACAAGGTGGTTTTCCTGGTTTTGCACCATAGTGGTTATAATGGGGTTTGTCAAAATGACCAATTAAGACCCTCCATCACCCCCCCCCCCAAAAAAATGTTTTCCTGTGTGCAGTCTGTAAATAGAATCTGTCTCAATGACTGCCCCCCCCCCCCCCCTGCTCTGCATAAATAATGAGTTTACAGGTGACAGGTTTATAACACAATCATATTTTTGTTTGTTTTCATTAAGAGCTAAATATATGACTCTCTGCAGATCGTGTTTTCATTGTTGATGACTCAAGGAGGAAAGAGGAGGAAATGTTTTTAGTAGTTGCACATTTAGAGTAAGAACCATTTTTTTCACATTAGTTTTTTTTACTGCAGACAGTCTGTCTGCAGTAAATGTGAGGTTGAGGTAAAAGCATTAGTCACGGTTTGGTCAATTATCCAAAATAATAAACAACTTAATCTTGCTCATGTAGGTTAAAACATTCCACAATATGTGCATTCACAAACAGAGGGTTTCCTCTACGTTCATTTTGCTGAACGTACCTTGGACCGTGCCGTATCACTATGCCGCCTGTAAACATCGTTTGGGGATCTCTACAATGTTGTCTATGACTAAAACAAAATGGGACTGAGCTGAATTCTTCCAGAGACAAACTATGCACATTAAAACTTTGGGGAAGCAGCAACTAATAAATCTCAAGGTGCATTTTGGTGCATCACCTTATCACCAAGTTTTAAATTCAACTTCGAATCCATTAACTATGACATTCTTGGTCACTTTTAGGACCACCTTCAGTAACTATTGCACCTTGTTTTGTTCACAATTAAACCAAATGATTGTTCTCGATTTGCTGCAGCACTTTTCCACAACTGAGACTTTATCCTCCTTCAGTTGTGGCTCATGATGCTGATTCTAACCTACAGGATTTCCTCTAGATGATCTGTATCACCACAGATGTCTGTATCGACCCCAGTCGGTCGGTGGTATCTGTTCAATCTCCGGGCGACTTTGTGCCTTTTAGCGAACTTGCTGTCAAACTCTCGGGGGTGACTCCACTTTGATGTGTGTTCTTTTAATTGATAAAGTTGGAATGGGAATGAGAAATAAATACATACATAAGAAAACCCTCCGCCATGGACTAGAAAGATCAGAGATGCATAGCCCCTCTCTGCCGGGATGATGAAAGATAATCTTCACTTGAAAGCTTGCATTTTACATTTGACCCAAATGTGTCGAACAGCCAGTTTCTGAAAGGGGGGGGGGGGGGGGGGGGGGCAGACATCACTGACATCACATGGGAGTTAAAGTAATTCCAGCATCGAGGTGGAGACGCACAGAGTGGTCAGGAAACATCCTGTGGCTCATTCGGAGACTTTAAATGTCCCCGTTTAGAATCTTATCTTTCTCGCCACCAGCTTATCAAACTGCAAACACATCACTGACATCAGCTCGGGTTCGCAAATAACTAACAAGTAGCAAGAAATGCTCCGATGTGGGTAACAAGCCTCCAGGCTCTGTACAAGGAAATTTGACACATTATCAAAGCAGAGTTAAGATAAAAGCAATAACACCCCAGGCAGCTGTTTGGGAGGAAACCGCTTTTCATTGGTGCCCAGGGGGGACGTCTCAGGAATGATGCGTCAAATCACCTGTTTGAAGGTACATCCTCAGCAGCGTGGAAGTTCAGCAGGAAGGGGAACTTCTATTTCTGTTTGTCCTCTGTCCCTCTGTCCCTCTGTCCCACCCCCGGACCACACCTCCCCCTGTCAGACGTGCCTGAGACACACTGCTCTTCTAGCGTCGGGGTCTCGCCCAGTTTCTCTCTCTGCACCACATGAGGTCCGCAGAAGAAAATTATCTTTCACCATAGATTCAATGTTTCTATCTGTTCATTAACACTTCCTGTTCCTGTTTGAAAGTAGAAGCTCTACAGTGTTCCTGTTAAATAAACCCATTCCTTTGTTTAAACAAGGATTTATCATTATTATAGGTCCAAGCTGCACCGCTTCATACTCTAGTGTGTTGCATTTGTTTGAGTACAAAGGCCTTCTTTTATAAATACAGTGGTCACAGCTGAAACCTCAGGTAAAGCAGCTCTGCAGCAGAAACACTGAGACGCTGAACATGCAGCCGGTGTGAACTGTGCTTAACTGTTTAATTGTTGGCTTCATTTATTGCATATTTAATTAACCATCATTTGGGGCAATTTAGCTAATTATCTTATTATCTGTGATCTAAATAGCATTTGGTTGTTCGGACACGTTGTATTTATTCAAAAGTAAAAACACGTTTACCTGTAAGAATCTGTTTAAAACTGACTTCAACCTCACATCACCAGAGCTGCCAACTCTCACGCTTCCGCCGTGTGACACACGCTTTTGCATGTTTTCACACGCACTCACGCCACACATCCAATTTCTCACGCCAAAAAAAACCTGGATCTTTGAAGTGAAGCGCATGACTAAATCTATTTTAACTTGTTGACGAGACGAGACGAAAATGTTGTTGGTTGACTAAGTCACGATCATTTTTTAAAACATCATCGTATCAGGCCGTCATGAAGTACCAGGAGCGGGCGAGTGTGTGTGTGTGTGTGTGTGTGTGCCCCAGATAGCGCACCGGTCCCGAGGCTCCGCCCCCCGCCCCGCGCACTCGCTCAGAGACACAAGACCAGAGCTCGTTCACGTGAGGGAGCTGGTCACTGACTCACCGGCTGCTCAGTGGAAACAGTGAAAACACAGAGTTTCTCTGGTCTCAGCTGATCAGAGCTCAGCGTCTTGATCAGAGCAGAAGCTGCAGTTGGTTTCTACCGAGCTGCAGTTTCTGTGTCCGCCTCCAGCCTGACCTGCTCTCACTTTTCGTTTAAATATTTCGCCAACTAAAATATATATTTTTAAGCTATTAGGCTGCAGCTATATGTTTTTATTTATTTAAAAATAGGGTACTTCTTATTTCATACATTTTCCACAAATACGGGGAGGACTCAAATAACCCTACAAAGGTCTGTGTTTAATTTATTTCAAAGTAGGCCGACACTTGCCTGTGTATTTTCTTCTCTTCATAAGCGTTTGGTTTTTCCTTTGTTGTAACAGGTAAAAATATCAATCAAATGTCAACAGTTTTCTTTATTGTTGTTCGATAATTTCATAAATGCAACAAACCATAGTTTAGTATAGTATAACTTTATATAAAACTTTATTAGCTTTGTTATCAAATATGTTTTTGCGGCTCCAGACAAATTTTATTTTGGGGAAGAGGGTCCATTGTGTTGCTTAAAAAGGCTACTGTTTAAGCACTTTATTTGTTGCACCTTTTTGTCTGATGGAAAGTGTGGTGGGAGGCGAACATAAATCATTAACTGCTCTTAAGAATACAATTATTTAAAATATAGGTTAGGTTTCAGTTCAGAATTAGTTGAAAACCATTGTAATCAAAATGTCAATCAACCTACCTTGGTCAAATCTTAAACAAAGGTCTATTAATTAGGCTATATTGTGGTCATTGAGGCACAACAATAGTTTTCTGGTTGAATGTTCAGCTCAAGGCTAGAAGGCCCTACAAGTCATGATCAGAGGAACATGAATCAGAAGAAGTTCAGGTATTGCACATCTTTAGCATACCACCCAAAAATCCACTAGAATGCAGGAAACAACATCTACTTAAACCAACATTTCCTGGGGGGGGGACCTTCAGCTATGTCTTTGCGTCACAGAATGTAACCAATGTTGTCCATCTCCAGTCGGCCGCTCCTATCAACGACTTCGGGCCCCAAAGGCCACCAGAATGCAGCGAACAACATGGATACAACGCCAAATTCCAACAATTCCCTGATATTTGAGCCACCAACGTGTGTGGCTGTGTGCGCGGCAAAATGTTGGTCACCCCCGACAAAATCTCACTCCAAGGTTTTTTGAAAAGTTGGCAGCTCTGCATCACATCCTCCCTGCATTAGGGACCCGCAGAGATCAAACCCCTGAGCCATGTGGAATATGAAATATCGTGACAATAGATACAATAAACCCACACAGAGCTGCTATTGCACCACTTTCTCATTTTTAAATTTATACAGCTCCCCCACCAAAAAATATCCTGATGTATCACCGCTGCTAAAAGCCTATGCTATAATTTGAGATGATTTTTTTTTTCTTCCTTTAATGTCATTAGGGTTCAGGGCGACGCTGCAGGGCCGAGCTGTTCCCAGGCCGCCGGTGTTGGCTTTTGTGTTTAATGAGGCCGGGGGGGGGTTACAATAAGATTAAATGTGGCCAGTCAGGGCACCTACTCGCGTCACATTAAAAAGAACGAGGGCCGCGGCGCGTGACATTTATGAGATAGGTGGCCGAGCGGTGAGCGTCTGGGGATTCTGTTTACTGTTTGCTGTTTGCTGTTTGCTGTTTGTTGCACGGGGTTGTTCACGGAGAATGAGACCGACAGTTGTGTGTTGCTGGATAATTACATACGAGAGCACGAGGCGTCAGCTGCAGGGACTCACACACGCTACAGATATCATTTGGTCCCACAGCACAGTTTGTATATCCTTCATTTTGTGAATGACGGTATTTGTAAATTCTTATTTCAATACGTATAATTATAGTCATTTACAGACTCTCTGTCCATCCCTCTGGCAATCGATGCATATCCACACCTGGATATACAGAGGAAATACCTTTAACACTTGCTCATAATTTGTCACGTGGTTAATTACCGTAACTACAACACAGGCCTCACACGGGGACTCTTTCAAAACAAGATGAATCAGAGGGAAACACAGACAGACTCCTGCAGCTTTGTAAATAAATCTGATTCTCACACAAATCATTTTAAGTGCTTTTCACTCTGACTGAGAGTTAACGTCCATTATGTACCGGGGGGGGGGGGGGGGGGACTCGCTGGCAACCTGCATATTCATGTACACCCCCTGTTTGTTTATATATGTGGGGCTGACCTACACTGACTGCATGGATTCTCACAGAGCTGAATACAATGGCGGGATCTTTCTGTGGAAGATGAATCATTCAATCCAATCATGAGGCTCAACTGCAATTACTGGAAAACTGAGGAGCTGAGCAAAGTGGAAGAGGAGACGGATGGTGGAGGTGGAGGTGGAGAGAGAGAACGGGACAATCAGGAGACTGATGGAGGTTCTGTGGCCCATCCTCTCCACGGCTGATCGAGGGCAAAAGTCATGTTGATTCTAGACCTGGAGAGAAAAGACGAGTCCACACACGATAATAACTTCAGCAGGAATTCCTCAAAATTACAGGTTCTGCTCTGGTTCACGCTTTTCCATTGTGAACAGGTTCGATCTTTTCAATCAACAATAAATTGGTTCAAATCCACACAAAGTTGGTTCAATCCGTTTTCCCGTGCATTCAACATCAACAGGTTGGGAAGAGAGGATTTGTCGAGTTCCTCCATCTCTCCTGATGTTTTCCTGATGTTTTCTCATTCCCCCTGTGTCTGGCTCTTCCTGGCTGTGTCACTCATTAATCACTGCGTAATTCACTCTATAGAGGTCACCATTTTGTATTGGTGTCCAAATGTTTAGTGAAGTTTTTTATACCCTATAGAGTGCACTCATTGTTTCCCACAATGCATCGTGAAAAGTACGAGCGATGATCATTTAGAGAATGATCAGTACCATCCTGCAGAGAGAGGGGAGGAGAGAGGAACAACAACCTGTTGTTTACTTAACTGCTGCAAACAAGTTAATATCAACATTTAAACATGGTCATTCAATATGTTCCTTAAAATATAAATACTAAGTGTAAAATAAACATTTGAAATTGTTTTTAAGGGACTTTCCACTGGCCGACGTTGTTGTTGTTGTTGTTGTTGTTGTACATCATAAGTGGGGAAAAATGGGGGATTTTCAGACACAGCCTATGTTGTGTGTGTCTGTGTGGCAGGTGTGGCTCTTCATTCTCAAGTCCTGCCTCCTCATTGTTGGATTGAGTGTCTCCAACCCCCCCCCCCCCCCCCCCGCATCTGCTTCCCATCTCCATCAACCCAGCAAACATAAACCGAACTGAACCAGTCGGGCTTTTTTCCTCCAGCTTCTTAGGCTTGATATTTTGGGCTCTTATTAATATTGTCATTCTGAATACTTTCATATCACCCCCCCCCCCCCCAGAATTGACTTTAATCATTCTTTAATTAAACCACTCTGAGTTTTGCAGCCAAAATATAATGTTGAAATACATTGTCGGTGATTCGGTTGTCAGAGAGGTTGAGTGAGAACATTTTGTGAGTCTGAATATTGTATATGAAAAGCCACTGAGGATGACAGGGTTGTGTTGTCCGAGTGTGAATGTGTGTTTAATGTGTGCACAAGCTCATCGTGTGCCATTGGTCACAAACACAGCCACACACACGGGTGATTTATTGACTTTGTGCACATGTTCTGGTGACAAAAAATGAGGGAAGTCCATCATCATAGAGATAATAACTCTGACTTGTGCAGTGACGTGTTCCGCCTCCCGCCAGGTCACACACACACACACACACACACACACACACAGACACACACAAACCCATGCTGCCGACCTTTGGCACCGAAAAAAATCACAAATCAGAGCTGAATAGAGAAACTGCCTGTGTCTCCGCTCCAGTTGTCATGATGTTAGGGCCGGAACATAAACAAGATTAGTAGCTTGTGTAAAGCTCAGATTTTGCATACATAGTGCTGACTTGGTGAACTCATATACTTGATGTATTTCTCCGCTTGCAGCCACTAACTGGTGTAGTCAGTTTTTTCTGCTCTAAGGTTCTGCAGATGGTCGTGAACCTTGAGGTAAAACCTTGGAATTTATAACAAAACCAGAATGTACTCAATTTAAAATGTTGCTATAAAGAGGAAGTATGGGTGCGGAGGGGGCTGCAGCGCCCCTATTGGCAAAGGGCTGCAACTGCAAACGATTTATCTTTATTGTCTCTAAAGCCAATTCTGATGTCTTTCATAAAATGTTCAAAAAAAAATTGTTCACTCAAAGTGGTCCAAAAATCACTAATTTTTCTTTCTGCACTTACACCCCAACAATATGGGATTAAAAGGAAAGTACATGCACAGGATATGTAAGAGATGTGCACCAAAATGAATAAGAAGGGATGAGGAACAGAAGAGAGGATGAAAAGATATGGGTGGGGACGAGGGATGAGGAAAGGAGGATTAATGGATGTGGGTAGGAATAAGGGAAGGATGATGAATGAGGGGTAAGGTGAGGGAGGAGAAGGAGGGATCAGGAATGAAGGGATGAGGGAGGAAGGATTAAGGGATGAGGGTCGGTGTGAACCTTTCCTTGCTTTTCTCATTCTCCAGGGAAGTGAAATGATGGATCGAAGACTCGGAGACAGAGAGTGATGGGCGGACCAGGTAGACGTGGGCCTGACAGACGACAGGAGGCGTGGCCCTGCTCCTGAACATGGGAACTTCATCTCTCAGCACCACCGACCAGGGGCCCTATGATAATATATAAAGTTTACATTAACGTTTAATATAACCACAGCCTTTGCAGCCACACAGACACACAAACACACCAACTCTCACTGACTTCCACCATCCGTGATCTCCATGTGCACTTTGAGATATTTTTACTGGTGCTGTGTGTGTGTGTGGGGACGGGGGGGAGCCCTCCTGCTGTGGGAGTTGGGAGGACGATGCCATTTCAGTGTCAGTGACGGGTGTGAGTCCCTTTCTAAGTCTGTGCAAACCAGTGACCTTGTGGCTGAACGCTGTGGATTTCTCCAGGAAAGCAGCCACAAACCACAGGGGTCCAGTAAAGACCAGCAACTGGAAACGCTAAATTACACTTGGAACAAAAAAGAGCAGCTCAGGTGGATAACAGGGAGTCATTCCAGACAATTGAACAGCCGCATCAGCCAGTGAACCTTCCTCCTTTTTGGCCCTGGCTGTTCCTTTCAACCTCCCCCCCACCCCCAACCTTCCTCTCCTTTCACCACATCAGGCCACAGTCTGTATGAGTGGTTAACACAACTTTGTCAGTTTTTAGAGTGAGTTGTAAAGTATGAATTCAGTCTGTACAAGTCTTAATGTGCGTCCTGACAGAATGGGAGGACTCTGACTCTGCTGACAACCACAGTGTTAATGATACATCTGTCAGCTGCTGAACGTGCACTCTCCTGTGAACGTGCACTCTCCTGTGAACGTGCACTCTCCTGTGAACGTGCACTCTCCTGTGAACGTGCACACGCCACATTGTGACTGACTTCATTTGCAAATAAATCTGGTAAATTACACTCTCCATTGAAAACAAAAACCCAGTGGCAGGTTTTGTGATGAGGCATGAGGCTTGAGGTTATTATTTCATATTTTAAAACTGTGAGAAGAAACACTTACTTTTCTCCTATTAAAAGATAAACTGCAGAACTCACTTTGCTCGACTTTCTTTCATAATTAATGTTGCTTTTGGAGAGATTTGAGATTCAGGTTTTATTTTAAGGTTCTTATCTGTTCCTTAATTGGAACATTATGTAACTGCAATCACATGATCTGCACTCATCCAATAATATAAATACTCTCTTTGGTCTCAGCACTTATTGAGCTTTCATCTAAATATAAGAGTAAGACTGAGATGCCTTTAAATTATCTAATTAGCTCAATGAAAATTAACAGGATTTTTTATCTGCCTAAAAAGGTAAAGCAATGTTTAAAGGGCAGGGCCCTGGTTGATGGGTGGGAACTAGTCACTAACTCCTAAATACATACACATTGTATGAATTGCTCAAAACAGAGCCCATATTAGATAAACGTCCTTTTACGTCCTTGAATAAACTACAGCCTTGTCAGGGATCTGGGTCAAACTCACCACCAGATCATTTTGATTATTGGATTATTTTTATTTCACCATATTGAACTGAAACAGACATTGATAGAATACCTTCCTGCTGGCAATTTGTCTTCAAGGTAAAAGTACAACTTTGTGTATTTTTGCTGTAATTCTTTATACCAAGCTGAATTATAGCGCTTTTATTTTGAAAAGTTGTGAATTTGAGTTTTGAGATTGTATCAATTGCTTAACAGATGTCTGAAATAATCAACATGATATTTATGTCCTGTTTCATGTCATAGTGTCATTGTTCAAAAGATACAGGACCCCTACTTGCACACACTTGTGGTCTTTGTGGTTTTGTGGTTTAATATTCTGCACATCTGGTCTCTACTACCCCAGTGGTTGAGATTACAAAGCCTTCATACAAATGTGTGATGTGGTGGTTGCCAGCCTGTTCAGAGGCAGCATCACAAACTGTTAACATCAGCAGCTTTTAACAAAAGAAAACAAGAGGAGACGAGGAGGCATTAGCACACAGACAGTTTCCTGCGTTACCCTGAGTGCCCTCGTTACCTGAGCCATGCTGATTCACATCTTTAGACTGAGGGGAAATGGCTGAAGAATGTTAATGAGTACAAACACTGGCCCGAGATGTTCCAGGGAGTGTTTGAGTGTGTGTCTGTCTGTGTGTGTGCGTGTGTGTAAACTACACACTGCTGGAAAGAGAGTATTCAGCATTAAAAGTTACAGTGGCCTTGCAGAGCACGTATTCCAGACTTTACTGGTGTGAACGATCAGTAAACTATTGCTGTAGTTTAAGAAAAAAAAGAAATAAATATATAACTGCTGAACACTTCAACAGTAGCTCTAAGCTATTTCAGGACCATGGAGAACGCCGTCCTCTGCGCGTGGGATCAGCACCAGGGACAGCACCAACCTCTCCTATTCAATTTTCTGTTCAATCAGATAAAGAGAATGAATTCTGTGAATTTTCAACGGTGGAAAAAAGGGAGAAAAGACTGTTTGTCTGTCAGGGTTTATGAATTCAAATGGGAGAGCAGTCGATTTTTTTAAATCATGCATTACATGCATTTATGCATTTCAGAAGGAGGAGGACAATAAGATGAAATTACCAAATATGTGTATATGTATTTAAGAGAAATCACAGTGAGCTATTGTGGCTTTTTACTCAAATCTCTGGTAGGACTGCCAATGTGCCTGGAAGAGATTTATACTTGGGCTTAAAATAAAAATGCACCATACAGACACAATCTATTACATTTAAACTTCCCCCTCCCTCCTCTCTTCTCACCTCACACAAAAGCATTAATGATTCAATTATCAATCAAGCTATTTGCTAATATGCACTCCCCTTAGTTTAATTAGTAACTGTGATGTCTGTCAAGCTTTTAACTCTTCCCTTACCTTACATTAACATCAGCTGCTGTGTTGATACCTTTACAAAAGCTTCTCCACACATCCTCGGTGATGTTTCTGGAGTCATCCGGTCTTCCAGGTCTTTCAACATCACACACTCTCCTCCAGGCGAAGCAGCTGAGGCTCACATCCCAGCTCGTGTCCTGATGGCTAGTTGGCTGCCTTGCCCCCCCCCCCGTGTTTCTCCTCTTTTGAGCCACATCTCAAGGATTTCTCTGTTGCTTCTGTAATTACAGATGGCTCTTCTTCGCCTCACTCCTTCTATGTGCTGAAGGCTTTGAAGAGGAATCGAGCAGCAAACAGCCTCCATCTGACCTCTACTTGAAGACACCTTGCCCTCCATCCGGCTCCCTGACACCCGCTGACCAGTCCCTTGATCTCGGTGAGCTTCTTTTCAAAGGCCTCTTCCAAGCAGACTTCCTGAGTCACTGTCAGCACCAACAAAGCCACTTTTTTGTGGCTTTGGAAAAAAGAAGGATGTCTGTTGGTGGCGCAGAGGCCAGTGGGTCATGGCTGCTCCCCCGCTCGGATACAGCTTGCTATCCTGGGTCAGGTTAGCTTGGCCCTGTTGACCTCAGCGATGACCTTCAGGACCCGATCATGCTCCCATCGGTACCATCGCTCCCCCAGTGCCTTTGAGCAGACGCTCAGAATGTGTCCGATGTTTTTCTCATTTCAAAATACAAATTCCTCTTGTTATCTTTAACACATAAATAACATTTAGCTTTAAAAGTTACAGCTCATATCAGATAATAGTGAGCATCCTAGCTTGCATTAGTTATTTTCATGGATTTTGTATTTTATGATCTGGTTGTATAACTAGTTTCCTGTCTGCTGAGAAATGAAATCCCTTGTTTCAGATTCTCGCTGGCGTCTGATTGTGGCTCATCACACAAGCTGTAAGGCTGCATCAACCCCCCCCGTCAGACCTCGCCACATGCTGTGGCCCGGGCCACTTTCGACTCCCTCTCAATATGGCCGCCTGGTGGGCTGCGACACACACACACACACACACACACACACACACACACACACACACACACTCAGAGACATCAATTAGAGAAAGGTTACCTTGCCTCGCTGATGGTTGGTTGTCTTCTGGCTCCAGAGGAGGTAGAGGGTGAAAATATATTTGAGAGGAGGAGGTGACTTTTTGTGGGCAATTTAATTCCACCCTCTTACCCACAATCTACCTCCACACTGCTCCCACCACCAACCCCCTCCACCATCACTTGCACTTGCTGTTTTCCAAAATCCAGCCAAGTGTTGTGATTTTCAAAAGGTCACCTTGCAGCTCTTTTGTTTCCTCTCAGATTTCCTCCTATGCGATAAGAGCGCAAACAGAAGAGACATGAATATTGACCTGGGAACTTGGTGCCATTGAGGTTTGGTTCTTTCCAGAATGCAAATCAGAGCCTAAGTAATGAACTCCCCTGGGTTCCACTGGTGTTATTTAATTCAGCACGGTGGCATCGGGTTCCGTGTTTGTTTGTGAGAGGAGTTTGTGTTTATGCCACTGGATGTTTACTGGAGCAGTGGAGGTTAAAATCTTAAGCCTGTGTCTCCTCCTTTGTTCATCAGATTAGACTTCCACTGCCACCACCACAGGCAACTGGTGAAACTGGCATCAAAGTATTAATTACAGAAAATGCTATTTGTAGCAAGGTTGGAAGGGATTTGCATGTACGTGTTTGTTTTTGTTTTTCTTCCTGTGACACTGTGTGTGAATGTGTGTGTGTGTGTGTGTGTGTGTTGTTCCTGAAGGAATAGGAGTGTGAGCGGTAACAAGACTGACGCTCATCCTGTGTGTTAGATCCATTTTTCGAGAGCTAAAGGGTTCTCAACATACATTTTTGGGTAAAGGGATGGAGCTCATAGACTTTCAGTTTAGTGACCAGGACACTAACGCCCAGACTGGATGCTAGTGTGGCTCCTCCCTTTCCTTTTAGCAGACATGTTACCAGATCAGAGCGGCTGCACTGCCTGCGAGAGAAGAGCTTCTCAAATGATCCCATCGCGTTACATGTATAAGTGAAGTTGTGACTGTGGACTCCTCTGGTGCACTTGTTTCATTGCTTGAGTTTATTTCCTAAAATAAGTGATCTGCTGTTGTACTGAAACAGTTTTGACAGTTTTGATCTCAACTTCAGTGTGTATTCATAACAGCAAACTCTCAAAAGTTCTTCTCTATAAAGTGATGGTCTATATATTGGATTTATCAGTTCAAGATTCATGATTCATGATTCAAAATCTTTATTGTCATCATACTAAAGAACAATACACCTGTAAGAGGTCTCTCTCTCCAAGATAAATATTGTATATGGGTGAAAAAATATATAGACAGGAGCAGGTAGTTGCTTTAAAAATATTGAGCTTATTAAAGGTGGAGGGTGGTATTTATTTTTAAATCACTTTTTATCTTTGTGTCCCTATATGTATATTGTAAAACGAATTTATTAACAAAGTCATCTAATTAACGATAAAACTAATACAGACCAGCTTTGAAGAGTTTGGAGGGATATGATGTATTTGTAGAATTTTCTCAAAGTGTGGCCTCTAACTAGAATTTCCAGGATTACCAACCCTAGCTTTAAGTTAATATTTTCTATTGCATTATAGATTTGTCCAAAATGCTGTAACCATGCTGGATATTCAGTGTTGAGTATGAGTCAAGCTCCAAGACAACTGGAGCTTAATTTCATTACCGTCTTCCTGTCTGGGTAAGTGCCCACATCTTTCAGATTGCACACATCTAATTTACGACGATGTGGTCTTAGAACACCGCCTGTTAAATACAAATTGAAGTTGTTGGGCTGACACAAGTCAAAAATAAAGTCTGGGAGCTTTGAAGCGAACAGTGTAATAAAAGCAACGGGTGGCTGAATTGAAGGCTGAAGGTTTTAAATTGATCAAATTTGAGCATAACGCAAAACACAAAGGGTTCAAAATAATCCTCTGTTTAACTGCTTAATTTCATAACTTCAACTTTGATGCTTTAGGAGTTAAAACATTTGAGCTTTGAAGTCGTCTCGTGTTTCTACTTAAGTAAGTTAGAACATCAGCAACAAAGACAAAGATCTCAATGTCTGACCTCAGCTCCCTGACCTCAACAGAGAGTCACTGGATGGACACTTATCACAACTTGTAACTTTCAATCTTGGTTTGAATCCTTATTAATGGCCGACATGATCTTATTTATCATTAAATTATTATTATTAGACAATTACTGTGACATCATGATAGTGTTTTGTGCTCTGCGCTCTTCTCTGTTAGAAAAAGAGTAATTAATGACAGTTTTATGAGAACTTTGCTCATGTGTCACTGGAGCCAGACTCACAACTGAGCTCAGAGGAAAATCTTGTTATGTGTCTGTCAAACCCCTGACAGAGGTCGAGTGCAGGACACGAGGAAAAGGTAAAGAAGAGGAACACTGATAAGAATTGTAAAGCAAGGGGAACAGACAATGGAGGGGGTTTGAAAAAAAGATTAACAGAATCGAGACCGAGGCAGAACAGAATAAAGCCGGAGAAGAAAAAAAACTGGAAGAATTTGTGAGAGGAGAAGCAAGGAGAGAGAGAACGACAGCAGAGGACGCTGAGCTGAATGCGGGACAGCAGCCCACGGGGCGACATCGGGGGGGGACAGTTAGAGGTCCACCTATCAGAGAGCCGGACAGAAAAGGACGAGCGTGGACACATCTGTGTGGACGCAGCCAGCCGTGTGAGGCCGGCCCTCCGTGAGGTCACCTGTCAGAGCGGGGACTGCTGGGAACAGGGGCAAGGGCAGCACCACAGGAGGCAGGTACCAGGACAGTGGGAGAGTAAAGAGAAGCAGGGACACAAAGGGTGAGGGGAGATTCATGTGGGCTGAATGGGGAACACATCGGAAGACAAAGATTCTGCAGCGGACAGAGACTCTGAGAATTTAGATTCCAACAAACTGGAAAATAGAGCGTTTTGTCTCAGTTGGTTATTTTAATGTTCAACTCCACAATGTAAGGGATTGATAGTGATCACAGCATGTTCCGCTTCAGCAGCACAACAGCTGTGCACGCAGCTTGAAGATGCTCACCACTGTGTCTTCACTGTTTTATCTACAGCTCGTGAATAAAGTAAAGAAACGCTGAATAACACTGTGACACTACATCACAGAGGAGCTGCTGGAAATCTAAACAGGCTGCAGAAGGATCTGGGTTTCAGTTACTTCACCTCTTTCCAGGAAAATGACATTTAATGTATAGTTATTTTTACAATTTGATATTGGAGATTCACATTAGGTGGTTTGGATCTATAATTTCAGAGGGATTAGAAGTGGCCAAAAGTAAAATGTCTGAAACCTTCAGACAAATATGATTTTGACACATCGGCACAAAAAGTAGCCGAGCAAGAGAAGAGATGAAGAACGAAAGAAAATAGGAATAGAAAGAGAATCCAAAGATAAACCAGATAGAAAATAGAAAAGTGATGGGAATATAAGAATGTTCCTACCTTATACTATGCTATACAATTGAAATATGGGATACAGATAGTTTAAATAACTTGTGCAATATGTGCACAGGAGTCATTTTCACAGTGAGTTTTGCCTCTCTAGGCCGGGGGGGGGGGCTGTAGTGTTGTGCAGTCTGATGGCTGATGCCCCCCCCAGGCGCCTTGAGGCACGTGGCCGGACGAGTCTGCAGCTGAACGTGCTCCTTGAATTACAAATTTAAAATAGGTGAGTCAGGGAGATTTCAATCAAGCCCTGTTGGCTCAGTCCTAGGGGGGGTGGTGGGGGGGGGGGGGTTGCAATCAGCGAAAAATAACCGCCTCTGTGGGTGGGCGAGTTCTGTCGGTGCTTCATTATCTCGCTCTGAGTAAGTTACCATTCAGGGAGGAGAAAGGTCCTCGGAGAACACGTTCCTCTGCTCAGGCTCGTGTCCTGTGTGGCTGTGTCAAAACTGCGTTTCCAATTATTTGTCTACACTGTGGTGGCACCAATATTATAATTTGTCCGTCCACAGTTTCATAAAGGACCGAATAATGTTTTGTACATAACACAAGAGAGCTCTAAGTTGATGTTTTGCTCCGTCTTTGTCTTGTACCGTGTTTACCGTGCCATGTGCAGAGTTCTTACTGCAGTTGTGATTTCGGCAGTCACTACAGCTCTCTCTCTCTCTCACACATGAACCTCTCTATCTCTCTTTAGTCTGTGTAAGAGTGGGATGTTTTTGTTCCTGACCCAACTTCAACTCCTTCATCTGATATTACTGGTTGGTCCGTATTTAACACCGTACTCCAAAATAACTGCATTAAAAAATCCTCAGTTTATTGAATCTCCTCAGTTTATTAAAACAAAGCACTTCTGACATTCACAAATTACTCTTAATTTCAAAGATTAGTACTTTGTCTGTCTCAGTGCTGCATTCGACCCCATTGAGAATCACATCCTGTCACAGATATGACTGGGAACAGCTGATTTGCAAGGAACCACACTAAGTCTTATTCATCAGCTTAGTCTCAGTTTGTACAAAAGGTAGTTATGCAAGTACCACAATTGTCTTTGTTTTATTCCATTAATATTAAAAACAGGAGGTTGCAAGTTTGAAACCAAGGGGAACGTATAAACGGGTTAGGGTTAGTGGGATCAGGCTTGAGCAGGGCGGAGCAGACTGGGATCCTGCAGCGGGGGAGCCATGCCACTGGTTGTAGACAAGGTAGACAATGGCAGGAGGGAGACTGGGATGTGCTGCAGGAAGATGGAGACGAGTACTGGCAAAGGGCTAAATGCTGAAGAGCTGCTGATAAGAAGATCGGCTTTAACACGAGTGAATGTACAACAGTGTCTACTATTTGTCGAGGATGAAGTGACCTCCTGTCTGCACTACTGCAATCAAGCACACAAAATAGGAACACAAAAAAGAGAGAGGTGAAGGGGGGAGGACAGGAATGGGTGAGAACCAGCAGGAAGTGGAAGAACCCGACAGGAACTTTCATTGTTATGCAGATGATCGCTAATTTTTGCTTGTCAGTGAGACCGGATGAAACCAGTGTGCTAAAGTTCAAGCACGTCTACAGGACAAAGAGACCCATGTGACCTGCAGCACTCTGCCATTGTGCTCAGACAATAAGTGATTGACTCATCATCTAATGATACACTAACTCTAAATGGCAACGCTTATCTCTTTGATGAAGCTCATCTCAGTTATTGCTGTGAATCTTCCCCTGGTTGTGCTGCTACAGGGCTAAACTCCATGAAACTTTCCTGTTACTAACTTGACATCATCCTTCACACACAGTTCTGTGCTCGCTCAGCTCCCCCGGTTGGACATTAGTAGAATAGAGGACATGAAGACGAGACGTTGGACAACAGTGTTACAGGCTCTGTTGGCAGGTTAGCAGGCGGGTAGAGACTCAAAGCTCAGGCAGGATAAAACACACAAAACGGGACAAATAAGTTCAGCTGAAGCAAGAGTGGTGACACCAGGGAGCATGAAGAGGAACAAGAAGACGGAGAAGATCGGGGAGCAGGAGACTAAAGGCAGAAGGTGGACTGGGATAATTGGGCTCAGGTGAAAGACATTAGAACCGTGCAGATAAACACAGATGTGGGGAAACTAAGCGAAGGCAGGAACGAAGAGGAGAAACTAAAATGTTCAGTCCGAGGAAACAAAACTCTTGAATAGTTCAGAAAGTTCCAGAAGTCCCTTGTAGGTGCAAATCCTAAAACCTGACAAGATGGTCGCTGACAACAAACACTACTTTATTCAACCAATAACTGATTTAATTTATGAAAATGTCACATAATCATAAAGTGAGGACAATTGTGGCATCACGATGAATCACGCTACAGTTTAAATATCTGTTAACTAGACAGTAATGTACAATGGATACGCAGAAACTGGAGGAACAGCTGACTGCTGGTGATGATGTTCAACATGTCAACAGGAAGTGGATAATGTGTGTGCTGGCCTTTAAATCCCCCGTCTCCTTCACCTCTCTTCATATGTTCTTTCCTGGTTTTTCACTTAGATACTCTACAGTCTGAATAAGAGTCGTAGAAAAGTCGGCTTCTAGAAGCTGTCAGGTGTTTGAGGACAGGGCTGCGGGGGCCTCTGTGTTTAACATGTTGAGAGGTGCAGTATTCTCCTGAGCCCCAGGGGGCGTACATGCCCACCAGAAGAAGTCACCACACAGCCCTGTGCCGCCCAGCGTCTCACATCTGAGGAACAGCTGATATGCGTATGACTGTTAAAAGGGAAAAGTCCAGTGCTGCTGGAGCTCTTCACACAACATGGAAGGACCCACAGAAACTGTGTGGAATAGAGACTGGACTTTAACTACAGGAGACAGGAGAGCAGGGGTCAGGTATGAGGGGCCATGAGGGACATTATTCAGAATATCCTCTCACACGCACATATGAACATTTCAGTTGAAACGGAAGGTGATCAAGGATGGCAGCTCAACCATGTGCTCAACAGCCCGAGCAAAATTAGCACAAAACAACAGTGCAAATTCCAAAAGGTGTCCTGTAATCCCAACTCGATGATCTGTGTAAAATTCTGAGATGACATTGGGAGAAATGAGGAAGGGATTGATTTAGAAGGGGCCAAGGAGGGAATTCTTGAGGCTGCTGATGGAGACCATGGCCAGGTCACCCATGTTTGAGGGAAAAGAAAACAGCAAGAACTTGGCTCTTGACAGTGCTGGTAATGACCATTTTAATTTATGGGGATTTTTTTACATACAACTTTTAGCTTTTGAACTGATTTACAATTTAATTAATGGCACAATGAAATCCATGATTTTAAGTGGTCTTCATAGGATTCATTAAACAAATAATTCTTAGTTGTCAGTTTCCTTTAATCTAAAAAGAAAAAGGCCACTAAAGGCACAATATTATATACCTTTAGTGGCCATTTTCCACATTTTAACTTATCATCTTCATATTGAGGTGAGTTTCATCTCAACAAGATCGAGTATAATACAATTTTGAGTAAAGTTTATAGTTGTCTATTAAGAAAATGAATCACCTGGCACATAATGCTGCTTTCTGTCCAAAACATCGTTCCTACAGACTAAATATAACTTATTTGTGTCTAACACATTCTCTGATGCTAATTATGTTCTTGTTTTATTCCCACAGTCCAGAAGCCAATCACCTGAACCACCTATGGCAGAGCCGGGTCTATCGCAAAGGTACTGATGCAACTCTTTCAGAGATGCTCTGATTGATTTGGTATCAATACACCGAAATTCATTAGTGATGATTCCATAAAAACAATACATATAATAATAATTATTGCAAAGATTGCTGGCATTTCTGTCAACTTTTTGTCAATGTAGATGAAATGTCAACAAGTCATCGTGGTAATAAGTTCCAATGATAATGAAATGAAAATGAAAAGCAAGACAATCACAGCAACTTTCAAACGTTTTGCAGATGTCTGACTTCTTTTGTGAAGTTTATGAAGTTCTGTTTTACTTACTGTACTCTTGTTACCCATCTATCAGCACAGTTGACTCCAGTGGCCCCGCCTCTCCTCTGTCCAGCAGCGGGGGCGAGCCAGCCGACGAGAGCGAATCACCTTTTGAAGACGCCCCAATGCCCAACTTTACTTTTCTTAAGAGTTCTGCAGGAAGCTCATTTGTGAATGGTAAGCTTTTCGTTTGGTATGTGAATTTATTTATACATAGACAAGAACAATAAATATGATAGGCCAATCCTGATAAAGCTTAAATACTAGAAAGACAAAATGAAGACTTGAATATTTTTAAGTTCTCAGTCTTGGGTTTTGAATGTGGAAATACAAATGAGCTGTGTCATTGACTAGAAGGTTTTTTTAGTAGATAATTATCAGTTTATTTGTATTGTAGAAAAATGATATAAATGCATGATGACATGTGTCTGAGAAGTACTCAGAGGTTGAAACGTGACATGCATCAAATCCACATTATTACAAAATGAAGACTTGAATATTTCAGAAAACCCTTTCCCCTCTTCCTCCCAACAGATTCTGCTGCTGCTCCAGAACCAGCACTTTGCAGCATTTTCTACTTTGGTGGTGCTGGTGATCCCACCAACACCACTAGCCCCACCACCACCTCATCCTCGGCCCAGAACCCCAGTCGGTTTTGGCAACAGTTACAGCTCCATGCAGCTCCCAGCCCTTTCATGCTCGGTCAGCCCAATCCTGCACCAGGTCATTACTCAAATTGAGGTTTTCTGTGTGTACTACAATGTGCTACTGAAAATCACAATATAGACGTCTATTTCTCACATGTACGTTGTAATGAGAGTTGTGTTTTAATGTGAATGTTGCTTTTTATTTTTCAGCTCGGTACTTTCAAAAACAACGAGAAAAACAAAAAACAAAAAAAAAATAAAACCGAGACCAATGCATTCTGGGACACAAACTATAGGTTGTTTACTATCGGTCGCTCTACGTCCTCTCGCTGTTCAGCAAAACCCGGCAGTCGCTACTAAATTATTTACTTATTTACTTAAATAATTAACATTGTTTCAAGTAAACAATGTACGTTTACTCAAACATTCTTCTTGAGTATTAAAATGCTCTGTTTGAAAAATATTTGATGACATGTTTGTCTTTATTACGTAGAGAAAATGACAGGTACCCCTGCTTGGAGTTGAACTGTATTGCGCTGTAGATTAAGATTATATAATTATACAATCAATATAATCATGTTTTCATTAAATACGATCATCTTGTCATTTTTTTAAATTTATTATCAAACTATTTATTTAACGAGCTGGGTTGTAATGACAAGACAGCATGAAACGTTGATTAAACTAACTTCATACTTATGAATAAATAAATATAATGAATACTCCTAATATTAAATGACTATAAATGAGGCAAATAAATTGGTCTCGATAGTTGTGGTGAAAATCTGAATCCGAACCATATCTAAAAAAAAGTTTACAGGTCTTTATAACTCTATTCTTTTTTTTTACTTTTAAGAACCTTCATTTTTCGTTTAATGTGTCTTTTTATTTAATACTGTCACATGACATATTTCAACAACTAAAATAAATGTGACCCGATATTTGTGTTGAATCTAACACTAACAAGTGAGTAAACCACCTTAGCATACGTTTACCCCCCCCCCCCCCCCACTAGCGTCCTGTGCACATTCAACCTTTAAAGTTATTTCCTTGACACAAACCATAATTTCTTTTCAGTTGTGATTTTGAATATCTGTGACATATCTTCTGCTGCCAGCAGGAGCGCTCCTCGTCCTGTGAGTCATCTCCCATCAGAGGGCAGCGGCCCATATGGTCATTTAGGCTGGCGGACTGAAAAAGTGTTGTTCTCTCATTACAGTATTTGTTGGCCTTGCATTTCCACTCATCAGACTAATGAGTGATACTGCGCTGAGAGCAGATGAGCTCTTCAGATAGAGGTTAATGTGTAACGTTAATCTGATCTGATCCGCGCTACATTATCCACTTTAGTTTATTAGATCATTTAGCGGGGACAATGTTCAAAGACAGGATATCTGTGAATACTCTGTGGGGTGAGATGTCTTTTCTTTAAGGACTCTCACGCTCCTTCTCATACAGAGGATTCAACGAAGCACTTAATCATCTGCTTACGTATAAATGGTGAGTTGATCTTCAGACCAGCAAAATAATTCTAAGTGGCTCTTTAGAAACAATCCTGCTCAGAAATGTTGAGGAGTTTTTGAACATCTTCACATATTACACTGTATATGCCACTATATATTATGTATATGGGCCATTCTACCGAATTGGTGCAAAGTCAGGTTGGAAATATTTTGAAATTTTATATGTTTTATTCCCAAAACTTTTTCCGTATATATTTTGTACCATATCTAAAGTACACATATCTAGTAAAAGATCCATCAATTTTTATGTTGTATTTTCAGACTGTGTTGGAATGTTTTTCCTTTCCCAAAAACGTTACCATATGTTTCGGTAGTGACAATTATAGCTAACTTTGAGCATAACTAAAGAATGCTAGCAAGCACATGGCTAGTATACACATCTTTGAAGAGGTGTACACACGTAAAAACATAATACTTTGCATAAAACCCCAAAAAAGTTTACTTAATTGAAGAGAATATGTGTTTGGTAGTGACAATTCTTAAGGTTACACACTGATTTTCAGACTTTGGAACACATTTATTTCAAAAGTATGAGATTTAGCTATGTACCATATAGCTAAATATATAATATAATATATCACTGCCTGGTCAAAAATGCAGGGGTGTGGCTAAAAACCAGGCTCAGCCAATGGACTAAAGCTCTAACCCTAACCCTTTTTTGAGTATAGTTTTTTAATTAAAAAATTAAACCCACAATAAATCTAAATCTTCCAAGTTCTGTTTAAACTTAATCATAAAGATCTTTGAAATAAGATCATTGAAAAAAATCTAAATTTTTTTTAAAGAGTTATTTACAGAGATGGAAATTTAGATGTCAGGGTTGGGGACAGCTACTTCCCAATAGAAAGTACCCTATAAATTATGATTTTGTATATATTTAGCTTATCCCTATCTCATTTAATGTCTTGGGTTTAAATAGACCACAACATATTCTTAGTAAATATCTATGTCTGAGTACTTAATTGTCTTGTAAATATTTTTTCTTGTTGGGGGACCATACTTTGCACCAATTCGGTAGAATGGCCCATATATTGTATATAACATAGTATATCTGTACGCGAGAATAATGCTGTCTAGTACCACAGATACTCCCTTCTCTCTCTAAGAAGAACCAAAGGTCAGGTTGAATATAAAGGACCAACCAACTGTACAGTGTTGTGTCTACTCTCAGGGATTTTCATATTTAACTCAGATGCTCTAGACAGAGAAGCAACAACTTTAACTCTTTTCTAAAATCTACCAGGAGCACGATGTAAGGACACAATGTGAATCAGGAATCTATACTTTTGTTTACAATACATGTAACATAGAGAGTGACAACAATTCTAGCCATTCATGGATGTGCTCTTAGAATGGGTGATACAAGTAGAGGAAGATATACTGGGAGGCTGTGGGAGACGTCTTCAGACTCTGTTAGCGTTTGTATGTTGTTTCACCTTCTGGTCTCCTTGATGCATCAAGTCTCCATTAAATTATTCTGCATAATAAGTCAGCTGCTGCCTGAGTTCTCCTTTCCGCAGCTTCCAGAAAACTTCTATAACAAGAGACTCTTCTCGAGCAATAGAAGTGGAAACTTTCACTTGGAGCATTAATATGAATTCAATCAGCCTAATATGTGGCGATGCTTCACCTTTTATTAATCACTTCAAACAGAAAGAGAGTTTTATGGGCAGCCATTTGTTTTTCCTCATCTGTAGGAAATACATCCGTACACATTTGCCGGACTTTGCTCATCAGTTCAGAAAACGAGTCGTTATAATAAATAATTACTGTAGGGAAGGATCATTGCTCAATAAGTTAGATTCTTCTTTTTTATTCTTCCCGAAATAAAACTAAGTAAAAAGCCAAACTGAGAGCTGGGCGATTCAGTGAGTGTGAATCCAATAAGGATTATTGCCACCATGGGTTTATTGGGGGCAACGTAAATATCATCCTGCAGGTTGTTCACTTCCTGTTGTTTCATGAAAATGTTCCCATCAAATCTTTTCCAGGACTTTGTCTTTTAGAGGTCATGACGGAAGGTGTCATAACATTTTAAAGGTTGTTTATCCCCTTCAAGCTAATTTGTGATTTCTGATATATGAATAAATTGGGATGTGACTTGATTGTAAACTGTGTGACCTTGGTGTGTTGTGTTGCAGCTGTGAACACAAGCACACGGTGGGTATCTTTATTTATTATTCCAGTTTCTTGATTGGATATTATACTTTCTTTTTATATGGCTGTCACTTAAATATATTTATCGAAGATACTGTCTATTGAAACAAAAACGTAAAGACATTGACAATTCCCGATCACCCCCCCCCCCCCTTTGACTGACGTCCTGCCTGTTAAGTGTTTCCTGTTTTATTTTGAGAATCCTGCCTTTTTTTTAACTTGTTGCTCCTGTGATTCCTTCCTATCTGACTGTTGGTACTTTGGATTATGTATTTTTCAAACTTAATGTACACACTGCCACTCAAAATGTGAGAAAACCACAGAGTTGAGTTAAGGCCAGTGAGTCCCCTTTAGTTGTGCAAATGTAAGTGGAAAACTACTCGAGCTAAACAGAAGAGGTTGTGTAACCAAAAACAAAATATACTGATTATGAATTTAACAGAAGGTAAAACGTGCAAGTGGAACTAATTTGTCGGTCTGTCGATGAACTTTATGAGCAACATTTGATTTTTGTCATAGAATGTGTGTTAAATCTACAGTTGTGTATTTATTCTACGCTCGGATTTAATTGAGAAATTAATTTACCTACGTGTGCCAGAACTTTTTGTCAAATGTGACAGTGGAGAATGGGTGAGTTACAGGGTGGGAGACAAAGACACTCAGCAGAACAGTATGTGCTGGCAAGTCATTTCCAAGTCTAATTTTATGTGTATTCATTTATTTTCCTTATGCCTCGCGGGCAATACGGCTGAATGTGTCTATCTGGTACCTCAGTGTGGCGGGATGGCCACACAGAAGAGCGTCTCCACTTTAAATAGATATATATGGGCAGCATCTACATGTCAATGGGTCCCTGGTGTGCAGTGTGCTGATAACACCGTAGTAAAATAAATGATTAATGCAACAAGGCACAGGAGCACACTGCACTCACACAAACACAAAGAAGGAACATATGCACAGCGAGAGAGAGAGAGAGAGAGAGAGAGAGAGAGAGAGAGAGAGAGAGAGAGAGAGAGAGAGAGAGAGAGAGAGAGAGAGAGAGAGAGAGAGAGAGAGGAGGAAGGACAAGAGATATACTGACAGCACTTCATGTTAATAGAGGCCCATGATTTTCTAACGAGGGCGAAGCCGTCTCTCCAACATACATCTCACTGCCATTTTACTGCGCCGGCAGTCATGCAAATGGATATTGAGGGAGAAGCAATTGATTATAAATATGGTAATTGTATCTGCATTATGTGCCATTTGTAATCCTTCACCTCCTCGTTCCCATGGAGCACGATTCAGAGCCGGCTGTTGAGGTTGGCGTGTTTCTTGGCTTGTAGAAGTTTACTGGGTAAAAAACTGGGCGCCCTCTTTTACCAGTTGGGTCCGACACCACATGTGTAAATGGGCTGTTTGAGGGGCAAGGTTCGAAATTAGGTTAAAGGGAAAGTTCACCCAACAATTCAATCATCATCTACTCACCACTTTGCCGATGGAGGTGGTGGGAGAAGTGTTTGAGTCCCTAAACACTTTTTGAGTTTCAGGGGTAAACGGCGTTGCAGCCACATCCTAAAGACGTAAACAAACAAACATAAAAACAGTAAAATGCCTCCATGCTGCTCTTGTGGTGTCATCCAAGTGTCCGTAAGCCCCAAGGTGTGAATGGTGACTTTTGCCTGAATGTCCTCTGTTGTCGTCTTATCACTGAGTAGCATTCACGTTCACACACACACACACACAAGCTCTCGCCCCAGTAGGTGCACGAGGTGAGATTAGCAGGAATTCTAGATACCTGCAGTGCAAACCTATGTAAACATGCTACCGGAACTTGGAACTTGCATTGCAGGGAGTACTAGGTGATTTCAGGTTTTACACACTGGTGTTTACATATTAAATGTGTCACATGTTCCATATTTTTAGAGCTACAGCTTTTTGGCAAAATACATTCCAAGAGTAACTTGTTAGTTCTGAAAACAGAGTTTATTTCTGTGCTGAAACGGGAAATGGCTCAGGAGCTGCAAAACTTCTTAAGAACAAATTTAAGATAATTCTTAAGAAGCTCTTGGTGAATGACGCCCATTATTATGTCAACTGTGTCACCAAAGTTAAGAACAACAACCGTGTCTGATTTGTCCTGACAGTGAAAGTGAGCTTGGGGTTTGTGTGTGTGTTGGCGGGGGGAGGTGTGTGTGTGTAGAATGTTCACTTGCTCCCACACTGGGACAGAACCAACAAATTGCAGAAGAATGATTGTAAATTACCTTTAAATCTGAAATTGCGTGAGCCTTGATTAGCAGAGACAAGTGGGACGGGGGGGGGGGGGGGGGGATGTGATTAGTGTGCATCAGGAGAGCGTGTGTGCGTAATGTACCGTGTGTGTTCATGTGTGTAGAGAGCATCAGAGCCTCCTGCTGCTTACAAACCGTCTGCAGCCATCATGGAGGAAGGCCCTCATTGTGTGAAGGACAAAAGCGGCGTGTGCCACCAGTGGGAGATAACAGTGATTTATGAGGACCTGTCACTGCAGCGGCAGGTAAACATGCACTTTGAGGAAGGGGGTGTGTGTGTGTGGGGGGGGGGGGGTCTGTCTGCAATCTTACCCACCATTCTCTCCTCATAAAGAGACCCTGGCAGTAATGTACAGCACATTCACCTACATATGACATGGATGAAGAAGAGGAGCTGCATTCAAAGTGTGTGTGTGTGTGTGTGTGTGTGTGTGTGTAGATGACAGGCGCTCGGTTTCATTTGTTGACTTCAATTGTAATAGTCCTGCATTGGTCGATTTTATTACTTTTTCTTTTTCACGTTGTTGACCTCTGCAGCAAAGGTTACTCAGGAGAACAGGTTCCTGACAAATAAACAGTTCCTGTGCACACACGTATATTCACGCTGGACATTATCCAGACCAGTCTCCACACATGTTACAGCTCCATTATTGACTGACCTGTTGTTGATTCCTATCTCACCTCCCCGGCGCCTGAGTGGGAGGATGACTGACAGCCCCAGTGTGTGCAGGAAGTTCACATAAAAAGCTGATAGGGGAAGATAATGATGAGTCATTTGGAAATGGTCACACTACAATACAACCCAGAGGTGGGAAGCAACAGAGTAATCATGTTGAACATGGAGTTTCTCATCCAGGTGCATTTGGCTGCCGGGAGACACATTATAATGAATTATTACTACCTGGGATGAACTGTTGCTGAGGACTCAACATGTTCAGTCTCTGAACTGCAGTGTGTTCCACAGCCTGTGCTCAGGAAAACAAAATCTAATTCAACAAATAACTGTATTTATGTTTCCTGCATATCAGAAGGAACAAAAAAACTGGTGGGGGGGGGGGGGTGTAATATCCTGTATCAGTGATGAAGGAAGTAACTGCAGCAAATGGGTGAAGTGAGAACTGGCTCCCTGTGCTTTCAAAGTGAATCCACCAAAGCACCAGTTTCTGCTGGTTCCAGTGAGTATTGTTGAAAACCATTTTACACTTAAAACAAAGTCTGAAAGGTTAAAAGTGCACATTTCCAAAAGCTGCTGAAGCAGTTACACAGAGATGAAGGTGATTTCCACTTTCCACTTCTACCTCGACTGTTTCACTCATCATCTTCAGACATTCCAGGTTAAAACTTTCCAAAAGCTCTACCAGCTTAATCTTTTATAGTTATTGTAGACTTTTAATTTGAAACATCTGTTGGTGTTGAATATTATTTTGTGCTTTGACGATCAATGATCAATCAGGTGAGAAGAGGAGAGTAGTGGCTCTGTCTTACATCCTGTGCAACCCATCTCCATCTTTAATGTTTCACTCCTATCTCCACAGACAGCAGAAAATAATTGCACAATAGACCTCAAATCTGATCCGAAGTCAGCGGTGCAGTGTTTCGCTGCTATTTAAAGACGCTGCATAGTTTTTCTCACCTACAGAGGTGAGTGCACAACATGCGTACGCTCTGCACACACACACACAGATGTTCTGCTCGTGTGTGAAATCTGTTTCCTCTGTGAAGACGTGTTTCTCTCGCACTACCTGACAAACCCACCACTGTAACAGCAGACTAACAGCTGCATGCACATCTGGCCTATGAATGGAAATGCAAGCAGTACTTTGAATTGGTTTATTGCATTTTACACCCGAAACACACGTATTGGCTGATGAACACACGATCCTTATGCATTATTGACTTCAGGTGCTTTTTTAACCTGATTGTGACCTCGTTGTTTACAGTGAACCACAAACTCTCAGTGAATTAACGGGAAAACTAAAAACATTTCTAAGCAGATTCATATCTCATGTTATTCACAGTGAATTATTTCAATGTGTGTGTGTGAGGTTTTGACTGAGGAACGACTTCAAATGATTTATAACTCGTTTTCACATCCGTTTTTTAATGTTTCTTTTACTTTATGTCTCCCAGCACTTGACTTCTGGTTTGGCTTCTCCTGACCAGATCCTTTAATGTCCTGCTGGTCAATGACTGTTTCATTTCCCACCTTCAAATAGGACAATAAGGGTATCTATGTATTTATTACACAGGAGAGCTAATTACCTCTTGTATGAGAATCAAGGAGGTTGATCCAGACCACACATCTCTGCTTCAACACCGTCCCACATCGAGCGTGAAGCTTCGGCCTCTCCACACTCTGAGTCATAAAGCTGGTCGGCTCCT
Organism: Pleuronectes platessa; assembly: GCF_947347685.1. Taxonomy (NCBI): domain Eukaryota; kingdom Metazoa; phylum Chordata; class Actinopteri; order Pleuronectiformes; family Pleuronectidae; genus Pleuronectes; species Pleuronectes platessa. The sequence continues at coordinate 21,580,136 of NC_070639.1, read as the reverse complement.
GACAGACCAACAGTTAATGTGCATGAATTGGGTCGGGGTCCTGTTTATTCAGCAGATTTCCTTATTTCCAGTTGGTTCATGTAGAAGTGAGTGGGGAGAAAAATCTGGGCTAAACATTTGACGTTTTAAAGTTCATTACTGAAACAGCATTTCAGCTTTTTTTTTTTTAGGGTGAAGATAGTGCTGGGTAAATATCCAGCTTCCAGAATATGCACACACCGGTGGAAACTGTGCAAAGATAAGCAAACTCCTGCTGAATGTAAAACTAATGTGATCCTCTGCTGCTCGGTATAACAGGGACCAGAATCCAGTAGAATGAGGTTTGTCCCGTTACCTGTGAAACCTGCTCACTGTTCATCACTCAGCGTGACAAGGTTCTGTGGCTCATGTCTAAAACAGGCATCAGAGACATGTTGTGGACGGAGCATTAGTTACATGGACTCACTGAGATAAGCAAAAAAAAGTGGTACGAGTGGAAGGAGTGAGGGGATGAGCGGATTCTGTGCTGGGGGGGGGGAGTCTCTGTTGTCGTGTAACTCTGGTTCACCAGCTCAAATCACAGGCCAGGGTCTCGAGCAGCTGATGTAAGGGGGGGGGGGGGGGTGAGACACGTCAGGCCGGCTGTGTTCGCATGGCACTGATCTCATTTATGAATCTGACCTTCTAAGTGCTTTTCAGTGGGATTATGTGAACGTGTTCCTCTGACCTGAGTGGAGCGGGGGGGTAATGAGTTCATTTAACCACAGCTCTACGATGGACAGACGGAGCCGCGAGGCCACGGTGAGGCTGTGGAAGTTCAGGTCGTCCTAAGACCAATTGTTTTGGGGATTTTCACTTCCACTCCCGGCGTAGTGGAGGGAGCACTGCCTTTTATATTTTATATAAATCTCAAATAAGAAATCTGTTGGAATGTTTTTGTTTGATTTTCTTTCTCTTTATTATCCATAGAAGAAATTACATAATTTACCAAACGCTATTATAAACCTGTCACATGCAGTGGGCACGACCAATGATGTAGAGATATGATATAGAAAAAGAATGATAGAAGCACTACATTGTATTTATGGCAATTTTTTTTAACTTCAATTACTCACCTGAGTGTCACTGCGTACAGTACTGTTCAGCCATGGAATATAGATGTGTCAAATTTCTATTATAGATTTGATTTAAGATGCTGTGATCTATCAGGAGATATTGGTAATCATTCTTTTTTTTTTTATCATGGTATCACCGGGGCTGATTTACAGTTTCTGGCACTGTGGGCGCTGTTCAAGGCTTCTCCCCTGATGCTCATCATAAAAAGAAGCCCGGGGTGATTACAGAGGAGGGCGAGCACACACGGACATGTCAGGACCAGCTGATAGCACAGCCGAGCCCATGACAGGTGCATCTGATAAACAGATGAACATGTCAGACCTCTTGGTTTGATCCCACTAATGTGTAAATACTCTTTATCCCCGCGGCTCTGAAACATGGCAACAGCTGTAAACAACTGTAAAACCAGAATGAAATGGAAAAGTCTTCCCAACTCATGTGATTAGACGAGACTTTTATCTTAGAATAGGTTGTGATAGTAGCTGCAGTACAGTTATAGGTGGTGCAGTTGCAATCTCAATCTGACAAATCTCAAAATGTGTCGCCTCTGGGACATTGTACTTTTGAAAGTTGTCCTCTAGGGGGCGCTGTGTTGAAGCAGTGCTAGGGGCAGCGTACATTGTAATATGAGCAAAACTAAAACCACCTATGCAGTTGATCTGTGTACTAGCAATGTTTATTGAGATGTGAACTAATTCTGCATAATTAAGGACGGTGGGAGGAAGCTCCAGAGCAAGTGAAGAGATGATGTCAACCATTGTCCCAGTGTCCTCGAATCAAATTTAAGTGTTTGTCCACACAGAGCAGGTTCTGGGTCTGCCCCCCTCACCATCATGTCTGGGTGTATCCTCCTTTTAAATCCTTCTCCTCCAACAACGCTCATGTGGCGTCCTCATCCCTTCATGCAAGGCGGGGGTGAGTTCTCAAATACTATCAGGCCATGTTCGAGAATCTCACAGAAGACTTTGGTTCTGATACTGTTGGTCCTTGGGTAAAAGTTCTTGGGGAAAAGGACAGAAACTCTCTGATGAGTGTATTATTGTCTCTCTGATCCTAGTGGACACTCAAGTACTCAAAGATGTGTTAAGTAGAACACTTGGATAAAACCCTAACATGTCTAACTCGCACTCGCTGTCCAGCTTCTTAACTTCTTAACCAGCTCTTAACTATCTAACAGATCTGGTGCTTACTGCTCACTCTTAGTGTCACCCACCTGAATTCACATTTCAATTCCATTGTGGTGCCAGAACATAATAATTAACTGAAGGCTTTTTACACATTAAGGTCAAGTGAAATGAAAATAAGTTACTTGTTTTACTCCAAACTTCCGATGATCAGTAAATCTTTTCCTGTCTTAAATTATTTGTGATTCAACAAAGTTTCATGCGACTGAAATACGAGTTAATGAAATAACCCTGTGTATGTCTTTCATTATTTATTTGAAATTTTTATATTAGAATTCTGTTTAAAGTTCAAGCAGCTTCAACTTCTGTTTGCTTAATTATCTTTTTTATTTTTATACAATGGAACTTACCTCCTCCTTATAATCAAATGAAGCTAGAGTCAGAGCTAAACAGGGAAGACAGGGGTGGGAAATAAAAAGCCTTTAATGAGCTTATATTCATGAAAACTGCACAAATTAAAAATAATGGCAAGACTTCCCTACAGCCGGCAGCACTCGATCAGAACATGCATGGAGCCGACGTGCTCAACATGAGTTCAATTAATTAATTTCTTTCATTAGCGGATACCTTTTGAATTAACTTCCCTTGATATGCGGCGCCTCAAACTCCAAGTTTAATGCTAAAGACCCATTACCCTCCATTCACTTTCACTGCTGCAGTTCTGTGGTAGACACCTGCTGGCAGACCGGGGGAGGCGTGAAGTTAGAACTACATAAACCATAGATTTCTTCATTTTCTGCACTTAATAAAAGAGGCTCCAGCTAATCCAAGTGCATGAAATCCCATTTTCTCCCTGCTCCTAAGTCTTCAATGGGATTGTAATGCCGCAGTGCTTTGTTAAGCTTCGAGACCGGGAAGAAAGTTTCATAATGTTCTGTGTAATTGCTGTTAGTATCGAAAAAGCTTCTTTTTTGTTTAGGTCTATCAAAGCAGTGAACAGGAGGAATATGTTTTACATAGTTATTAATAATAGATAAAAGCTAATTTGACCCAATGTTCTGTGAGGTGTTTTAACCATTAGTAAATTACTGGCTGTAGTTTATGAAAGACATTCACCAGGACAGAGGCGAATGAGAAAGTAAAAGAAAGTCTATAATGAGAATTTGATAAAAAAAGAAAATGTTATTGCTCTGCAGATATAATTCAGCCACTTCCACTTCTTAAGGATATTATTCTCCGAATGGCCGGGTGCAATTAAACATCCATAACTTGGCTTAGAAATCATTTCAAAATATATTTCAAAATGTGAAATTTCCTTCATTATCAGAGTTATCCAGTTACAGTTGGTGGACTATGTTACAAACAGGAAATCCTGATACCTGCAAACCTCAGGTGCCAATCTGGCAAAAATGTAAACAAGTAAAGGATAAATCAGAAAAGCAGGTGGAGCTGCTTGTAGCTGATATTACAAAGCACGTGGGGTCTTGCCCTCGCAACTGCTGATTCGTTCTCACGGCTATTTTGGCTCATGATGTTGTTATTAGCACATTTTCATCCATCAGATTAATAGAAACATTAAAAAACAGTAGGTAGGTGCAGCTTACATGGGAGTTATAGTGTTCAGGCCTTTGAAACAACCAACAAACAAGCTGTGGAGAATTGGCACCAAGTTTTTTTAAATCACTAGAAAAATGAATCCAGTACGAATAAGGCTTTATTTTGAAAAACATATATATTACCCTATTTTCACTTTTCATAAACCTTTCCTGGCTTTGCTGAAGTTGGAGATTTGTTACTTCCATGAATTGACCTCATTTAAGTTCCTTCTACTTCACTACTTAAACATAGGAGACAAACTAAAAGGGAACAAACCAACGTAAAGTGCTGAGTCACTTCAAGTCTCCAGAATAGCTTGAATGCACCTTGTCACAGTTTCTGCTGGAGGGATGAGTATATATATGTGCTTCAGTCTAAAAGTTGTGTTAGTGTTCGCTGACACTATGAAACATTGGTATAATTGTGTTTGCATGCATTCTAAAGACTTTACATCAATTGCTTTTGTTATTTTACTTGCACTCAGGTTGAAGATGTCATTTATGAGTAATCACTTCTTGGTTTCCTCTCCACAAGGCCATTGAGAAGAACAGTTAGACTAATTCACTAAGACAAAATGAAGGTTCTTGCAGAAGGTGTCCACTGGAGATATAAGGATTCATACAGGGGAACTGGGAAACCTCCTTTCCCAGGAGCAAACAACCTGGCCAGAAACAACAGCCTCATAGACCATTAAGAATCTGGTGTTTTGTGGCCCCACTGGACCCACATATTTATCATGGTACACAAATCCTTCCCCACTCCACTGTTCCCCAGTTTGTCTGAGAGCTATGGTTCCAGCTGTGACCAGTGTGACTCCACACACACATCTCAGGCACACGGACAGTAAATCTGCTTCACTTCCTCCAGACAGAGACGACTGAGACAAAGCATCACGGAGCTGAACTTTCTCACTCATCTTGTCTGGAGAGGTCGACCCCTGAAGGTCACAGGGCGGCTCCCTGCTCACAGGAATGAGATTAAACCATTTTAATCACGACTTTCCAAATGCTACCAGACACAGTTGATCAAATACTGAATAAACTCAGAAGTCATTTCACAGTGACTATGTTTATCCAGACAGCAATATTCTGATTATTGACCTTATTCAGGACAAGACATTATTAAAAGTGTGGTGTTTACATGAGTTGCTTATTAAACATTCCATTCATATTCCTGTCTATACAGATTCAAGATTCAAGACTCAAGAGTTTATTGAGCTGATAAAGACTCATGACATCACGTCCAACGTTATTCCACCAGTTTTAAAAACCTCAACCTGAAGTAGTTTAGTGTTTGATGCTATAAGTTGCTTTTTGGGTTGTTTTTCTTTCTCCTTATTATTTTCCCATCTTGTTTACAAGGCAACAAAGATAAGAACACGCCAAGTCTTCATTTGATCGTTGCTTATTGTGAGTGTGATGTTGATCAGATCAGTTGATTTGAAAATGCTGTTTACATGACACTGTCTTATTCAGACTAATGTCTTCATCGGGTTAATATTGGAATATTGGTTTTACATGTAAACAGTGTTTCTGATGCTCTGGCACTTTTTTTTCTACCACCCTTTTTCCAATGCTCTATTCCAGGGATTATGTCATGGGGAAAAACACTGTTTATTACAAAGTGTGGCCACTTTGTAATAAACTGCTTCTCAGCCTCACACTGTTCCCAGTAGCATCAATAAAGCTCCTGGTTCCTGGTGAACAACTGACACGAGGAAAGAGTTAACTGACACCAGACGAGACATCTACCAGAAATGCAATCACAATATCAGCAATTAAGCAACAGGGCTGCAGTGAACTGATTGAGCTTGACTTGATTATCTGATTGTGTTGTACATGTTGTGCGTTTACTCTACTCGCCACACTCATGGTTTATTTTTTTTTGCACTACAGTGGTTGTGTTAATGTCACTTCCACTTTGAAAAGCTGTCACCTGACTCACTGGCAGCTGCTGAGCAGACATGCCACTCAGGCTGTGGTCACAACAGAGGAAGTGAAGCAGGTGGAACGGTCTACTTTGAAATTAAGTCTATAATAAACCACTTTACTGCATTTGTCAGCTTGTGACAAGTTGTCAGAGACACAAATTATAATTTAATTTATTGTCTAAACAGACATTTATGTCAGATTTGGATCTTTCATGATATTTCTCAAGCTTTGTAAAACCTTGCTCATATTGTTGTTGTCAAAATATCCTTAAGTTGCTCCATCTACATGGCAAAACATCCTGTATTACTTTAATGGGAGTGAGCTATTAATTTCTAATTAACTCAAAAAGATCAAACCCAACCTAATTCAACACTAAATCAAAGTTTGAGTGCCTCTTTCAGCAAAATACTCCACACTCTGCATCAACTGTCCCCCCCACCACCGGGGCAAGGGACATCCTTTTAAACATGAAGCATCTCTCTGAATTAAAAATGTCTCCTGAGCGTTGCCAAGTGCATCTTCCTCCCTTCCTGCATCTTTGGTCATATCTCAAACAACAAGGAGCAAACCACCTCCTCCTCCACCAGCCGACGCTCTGCAGCTCCCGGGCTGTTCCTCCAGATCTTGCAGCTCGTCCCGGTGTTGAAATCCTTTTGTTTGAGACACATCCACACTTTCCATCGTTTAGCTTCAGGCGTTTCGTCGGCACGAGTTTAATTTGGCTACAAACAAACTGTAGGCAAACACTTGGTGCTGCCAGATCCATATAGAGAGTGTGTAGCGCCACCACAGCTAAATGTGATTGTTAACTACACACGTGTGGTGATGTTTATGTGTCCGGAAGCAGAGGAACTATTTCGGTGCAGAGCTCAGGCACAGAACTGAGGCACCAGAATCTAGCCATACGTATCAGTGTCAACCTTACATGCATGATGTCATCTGACTTAATGTGCTGAGAGTTCAGATGGACTCATAAATTATTTCCAATAAAAACGTGATCAGTGTTTGAGAAGATCTCCCATCAAACCCTGAGGGTGGAAACTGACCTTTTTCTTTTTTGTAGTGTGAAGAAATCAGATGTGAACTTGTCATGTGAGTCATGTGTGTTTCATTCTCTCTCTGAACTGAACTTGTTCTCTCAAGCAGCTTCAAGATCTTCATATGAAGAATGGACAATTTGAACTGTAATGTGACAATTCTTTATTCAACATTAAACACAGAGCTCGTAGAACTTGTTATTTCAAGTGTGTTTCCCCAAAAATGCATTATTCAGATTAAGTCCAGCAGATTTCAAGAGAGGAGTGAAGTTGAGTTTTCAAGCTTTACCAGATAGATTGAAATATCCTCTTTAGCACATTAACCAGACGCCAGCTCTCAACCGAACACGTCCATGAGTCTCCGACCGCCTGCAGTCTGTCTTTGATGAACCAATTCTGCACATCCACGCCCATGAATGAGTTTGACATGGGTTTGCTTCCCCCTGTGGATACACAGGCAGGGAGCCTGACAGTGGGACCATTGTGATGAATAGCCTTTTAAAACCACCAAGTTCAACGCCACCATTGTTTCCTTTTTTATATTTTTGTATCCCTTCCCCCCTTTTCCTTCGCTCACAATTTCTTCTGCGTGATGGATTGGCTTTCCCCCGCTGAGCATCAACGCCATTAGCCGAGGGAGCTGTCCGGCACATGAGGAGAGAGAGAGAGAGACGGTTCAGGGGAAACGAGCGACATGTCCGGGCAATGGGCCCGACGAGCACGCAACACAAAACCAGTAATGGAGATCTCATCTCAGACAGCTAGTGATGTACCGTGAGATTGTGTGTCACAGAACAGGGAGACACACAGGACGTGCTCATCAGCGCTGCATGATCGGGACATGTACAAAAATAATAGGACATAGATTCAAATCTGAGAGGAATCCACAGATAATGTTACCGAGCTATACGTCGAGTTGTGTTCCTGCTTCCAACTCAAGGTTTTGATCCATTTTTCAGACTGAATACAATAATACAATGTTATCATTAAAAGTATGTGGCTACGGGTTAAAAAGAAAATTCCACAAAACTTTCAGGGCAAGTTTTGAGCATCAGTCAAACTGGAACCCTCAGAAACCATGATGAGTAACTGGCAGTGTAAATATCACATACTCTTGAAGCAGATTCATATCACAGCTGCCTTTTGAGTCGAGGAGGAGAAGCTGGATTTTCAAATGTATGAAATGTTCCTCCGAGTTAATTTTTTCTTAGTCATCCAGTTAGTGGAACCAGTGAAGTAATTTCCTTTTTTATTCTACACCATACTTAATAATAAACTGGGCCAAAGACGGAGAAGTTGCAGAGTTTCTCAGACAAACCTGATAAAAAAGGTTTTAAAATGTAAAAAGCCTTGATCCCTGTTATAAAGCCAAGAGCTATTAGATGAACAGATGCTCTTTTACTAACTCAAATATTATTATTGACCAAATTATATACCATAAAGAATCAATTTGTAATCAAACAGATAATTATATTGGTATTTTAAGATCAGTTATATAAATGGGCATATTTTACAATATTATACATTTATATTCTACATATTGGTTCTTATGTTTTCAGCATTTGGAAGCATTTAAGAAAACGCACTAAGAATAGAGATCACCTGTGAGCAGTTTATTTTAAACTATTGCCTGAGTCTGTTTCTTCTTAAACTCCAGCGCGCCTCACTGACACCCGCCTGCTCTCAGTCACAAACCTTTTCAAAGTGCTCTGGGAGAAAGTTACTCTCCCTTTTTAATTTCAAAACAAAATCTTTTGAGCTAAAGGGATTCTCATCATGGCGTCAGATGTGAGCCCTTTAATCAGAGGCATTCTCCAAACGTTGGACAGTTTATCCCTTTCTACGAGTTTTCATCTGCACACAAGAAATGTAAGAAATTATTAATAAGTCAAATCTTTGTTTCTTTCTCTTAAAAAAAAGAAGCTCATAAAGGATTAAGGGTTTAAAGACTGTATATCGTCACATTCTAGACATTCTACATAGCTACAGTACATTAGCACAGTTCCTATATAGCTAGTATAGTGTGTAAAGAATCATATCTTAGAATAGTCACCAACACAAGCACATCACCACATGATATGGAAAAGCTTGATTCACACAGCTGGGGCCAGTTCCAGTCCCGTTCCTGCTCTAAAAGCAATGTTCTGTTCTATTTGAGACATCATGAAAGTGTTGTTTGTTACAAATGGTTTCGGCCGCAAAACAACAAACAATTGGTTCTTTGAGCAAAATCGTTTCATCTGAGATACAGATATTATCTCCGGGCGACTGAGGGGAAAGTACCGAACCTTCTGTGGATGCTGCAATCTTCCCTCAAAGCAACAGCCTCCTCTGAAATGGAGCTAAGTGGATATGTGTTGACTTTTAAGTGATCGTGGTAATGAAACATCGTGTGTTCTGTGTCTGGACCCTCAACTGGTGACCTGTGGGGCCTGAGTTCTCCTTTCACCAGCTTCCAGAAAACAGAAGGTCAGAAGAAACAGGTGAGACCGACAAAGAGACGGAGATCTTTTTATTGCTCAGTTTTTAATTTGTCACGTACTTTCCATTTAATACATTTTGCGGTAGACTTCCTCACATGTGGTTTTATTAAATCCTTCCTTTGACAAAGCCCCCCCACTGTGTTGAGGCAACAACATAAACAATTGAGATGGAAACAATTTCATGAGGGTTTGATTTACCAACTCTACATCGACTCCTCTCACGGGTTTGACACCACACGTGGAACAGGTCCAATTAACGACGGCTGCATTCCATTCAGATGAGTCATTCCCAGTCCACTGTCTGTCACCGTGCCTTCCCACTCCACGACATGGTTTACTGGTGCGCTTAATGGAATGCCGCCATTATTAATGTTGCTACTCGCACCAGTCGTCATAGAAGGACGGGCACGCCCATGAGGACTCTGCGTGACGCCATCAGAACTGGTTTAAGATGATTCCTGTTCTCTTCCCATCACGACTGCGTTCAGGTTTAATGGGTTTACAGATTCTAACCGTCTCTCCTCGGTGAACTGCCTCCATAGAAACAGCAAATGAACATTTTCTTGTGATGATATAATGATCAATTATATTTTTCCTGTATTTCGGAGTTTGGTTTGGTTTCACTTTAATTATTCATGTGTTTATTTATGTGTATTTTATGGGGGGTGTCTAGAAAGGCACCAAGTAATACTATTTATCAATATTTTTATTAGGGCCCGAGCACCGAATGGTGAGAGGCCCTATTGAATCTGTAAGGATTTTTATTATTATTATTATTATTAGGGCCCGAGCACCGAATGGTGAGAGGCCCTATTGAATCTGTAAGGATTTTTATTATTATTATTATTATTATTATTATTATTATTATTTCCCTTTGGGGGGCTTTTTCAGGGTCTAGACATGCTCAAAAAGTTATGAAACTTTGCAGGAAATTCAAGGTCTGCGGATATTTTAGTATTCTGGAGTAATTGGAATTGGGCGTGGCAAAATGGCTCTACAGCGCCCCCTGGAACCAGCCCCTAGGTTTCCACATAACGGATTTTCATCAAAATCTGGATATAGGTGTATCGTGACCAGTCATGAAAAAAAGTCTCATGGAGCATTATGAAAAACGCAACAGGAAGTCCGCCATTTTGCTTTTAGTGGCCATTTTGGCAATATCCCACATTTTTACTTTTACGTACTTGTCCCAGGGCTTTCATCAGATCAACTTCAAATTCAGATGAGTGTCATCACAACAAGATGGAGATAAAAAATGATTGAGGGATTTTTTTTTTATCACACCGTGTGACCGTGGCATGGCGTTAAAAATTGGTTACACGCCATCAAAACACGGGCATCTGTATCTCGGACATACATGTTCCAATCAAGTCCAAACTAGACATGTAAGACAATAGTCCCCGCCTGATGACATCTATGCATAAATGATGACTTAAAACCGCAGCGCCCCCTGGTGGCAACAGGAAATGTCTTGTTTTTTGCTTGTCTTACACTTGGATGAATTTCTCCTCATCCACTGACCTCAACCATGTCAAACTGTATCAAATGGGTCCCAAGACATTGACAATGAAGACATAAGATTACCGTGACTTTTCGTCAAACGCCATATGAATGGCGTGGCATTAAAGTTCATCAACTCGCCGTGAAACACGAAATTGCTGTAACTTCAGTGTTCATGATTCTATCTCTCTCAAACTACATGTGTGTAACAACAGCCCCCCCCTGAAGATATTCATATGGTTTTAAGAAATGGGCGTGGCAAAAAAACTGACCAGCGCCCCCTATAGGGCAACCCCGGCACTACGATGGCCGACATTTATACAAATCTATCGGGACATGTGTCGTTTCATAACAAACAAAAAAATATCTTGGATAGGTATGCTTGACCAAACAGGGAGGCCGCCATTTTGGATTAAGTGGCCATTTTTTTTCCATATTCCACATTTTTACTTGATGCACTTGTCCCAGGGCTTTCATCAGATTAACTTCAAATTAAGATCAGTGCCATCACAACAAGATGGAGATAAAAAGTGATTAAGAGATTGACCTTTCGTCACACCGTGTGACCGTGGCGTGGCGTCTTGAGTTTGATTAAACGCCATCAAAACACGAGGTTCTGTATCTCGGACATACATTGTCCAATCGAGTCCAAACTAGACATGTAAGACAAGGGTGCCATCCTGATGACATCTACACAGAAATTATGACTTGAAATTACAGCGCCCCCTGGTGGCTACAGGAAGTGACATGTTTTATACTTTGATGAACTGCTCCTGGCTGATTTACAATATACAGCTCAAATCAGATCAGTCAAGTCATTAGATCATGGTCAGAATTGTGACGTTTCCTCAAACCGTGTAAACATTGATGTGCGGCGAAGGATTTTCCTTCGCCAAAGGACACGATGTTATCATAACTCCACTGTGCATTGTCCTATCACTACCAAACTTCTGTCACATGATAAGAGTACAAGCCTGAACAGCTCTATGTGTCAATATTTCCTCAGTGTCATAGCGCCACCTACTGATTCGCCAGGAAACAGGAAGTACTTTGTTAATCCACACTGCCTTATCCAACCTGCTCCAAACTTCTGACCTATGATCACAATCCTGATCTGAACAGCTCCATATATAAACATTAGTTCACGGTCATAGCGCCACCTACTGATCAGTGTGAAAATTACATTGTGGTAAAATTTTCCAATTGACACGAAACTGCTCACGCTACATCAGAGCGGCTACTTGAACAGATCTATAAGTCTGTGTGTAATAATAGTGATGGCGCCACCTACTGGCAAACCTACTGCCGCAGAGCGCAAAACGCATGCAACGTGGAGAAGTGCATGCTCGATCGATGATGTGCGCTTGGTCATCGATCGCTCTCTCCACCGACCGCAACAGGCTTCAACGTGCGGGTGCTCGGGCCCGCAAGTGCTACAACGTAGCCCTAGTTATTATTATTATTATTATTATTTCCCTTTGGGGGGCTTTTTCAGGGTCTAGACATGCTCAAAAAGTTATGAAACTTTGCAGGAAATTCAAGGTCTGCGGATATTTTAGTATTCTGGAGTAATTGGAATTGGGCGTGGCAAAATGGCTCTACAGCGCCCCCTGGAACCAGCCCCTAGGTTTCCACATAACGGATTTTCATCAAAATCTGGATATAGGTGTATCGTGACCAGTCATGAAAAAAAGTCTCATGGAGCATTATGAAAAACGCAACAGGAAGTCCGCCATTTTGCTTTTAGTGGCCATTTTGGCAATATCCCACATTTTTACTTTTACGTACTTGTCCCAGGGCTTTCATCAGATCAACTTCAAATTCAGATGAGTGTCATCACAACAAGATGGAGATAAAAAATGATTGAGGGATTTTTTTTTTATCACACCGTGTGACCGTGGCATGGCGTTAAAAATTGGTTACACGCCATCAAAACACGGGCATCTGTATCTCGGACATACATGTTCCAATCAAGTCCAAACTAGACATGTAAGACAATAGTCCCCGCCTGATGACATCTATGCATAAATGATGACTTAAAACCGCAGCGCCCCCTGGTGGCAACAGGAAATGTCTTGTTTTTTGCTTGTCTTACACTTGGATGAATTTCTCCTCATCCACTGACCTCAACCATGTCAAACTGTATCAAATGGGTCCCAAGACATTGACAATGAAGACATAAGATTACCGTGACTTTTCGTCAAACGCCATATGAATGGCGTGGCATTAAAGTTCATCAACTCGCCGTGAAACACGAAATTGCTGTAACTTCAGTGTTCATGATTCTATCTCTCTCAAACTACATGTGTGTAACAACAGCCCCCCCCTGAAGATATTCATATGGTTTTAAGAAATGGGCGTGGCAAAAAAACTGACCAGCGCCCCCTATAGGGCAACCCCGGCACTACGATGGCCGACATTTATACAAATCTATCGGGACATGTGTCGTTTCATAACAAACAAAAAAATATCTTGGATAGGTATGCTTGACCAAACAGGGAGGCCGCCATTTTGGATTAAGTGGCCATTTTTTTTCCATATTCCACAATTTTACTTGATGCACTTGTCCCAGGGCTTTCATCAGATTAACTTCAAATTAAGATCAGTGCCATCACAACAAGATGGAGATAAAAAGTGATTAAGAGATTGACCTTTCGTCACACCGTGTGACCGTGGCGTGGCGTCTTGAGTTTGATTAAACGCCATCAAAACACGAGGTTCTGTATCTCGGACATACATTGTCCAATCGAGTCCAAACTAGACATGTAAGACAAGGGTGCCATCCTGATGACATCTACACAGAAATTATGACTTGAAATTACAGCGCCCCCTGGTGGCTACAGGAAGTGACATGTTTTATACTTTGATGAACTGCTCCTGGCTGATTTACAATATACAGCTCAAATCAGATCAGTCAAGTCATTAGATCATGGTCAGAATTGTGACGTTTCCTCAAACCGTGTAAACATTGATGTGCGGCGAAGGATTTTCCTTCGCCAAAGGACACGATGTTATCACAACTCCACTGTGCATTGTCCTATCACTACAAAACTTCTGTCACATGGTCAGAGTCCAAGCCTGAACAGCTCTATGTGTCAATATTTCCTCAGTGTCATAGCGCCACCTACTGATTCGCCAGGAAACAGGAAGTACTTTGTTAATCCACTCTGCATTATCCAACCGGCTCCAAACTACTCACCTATGATCACAATACTGATCTGAACAGCTCCACATATAAATATTAGTTCAGGGTCAGAGCGCCACCTACTGATCAGTGTGAAAATTAAGTTGTGTTAATTTTTCTATGATATTGATTCGTTTGATTTTATTGTGTTTAGTTACCTGATTAGGTTTATTATGTATCATTGTGGTTGCTATTTTTGCTTTAACAATTCTGGCCATTAGACAAATGGAGTTGATGACCCCCGACCTTGACTGTGTGGAGTAGCTCATTAATTATGCAGCGAGGAGACAGAGTGACTCATCCTGTCAATGACGAGTCACACACACGTTGACCTCAGAGACACAATCACAGGAGCAGGGCGACACTCATTCACGCTGCCAAGACAAAATACACTACATTGTTTACACTGAGCCAGAAAAGCCTCCAAACAGTGTCTGAGCCATTAGGCAACAATCTACTCAGGACTAATTAAAGACAACGATTCCAAACATCAGCAGTGATGTCGGCTGTTTTAATGCAAGTGCCGGGCAACGACCCAATAACCGCTGTGTGCTGCAGCTCCACAGCTATAAGATTATTTTCAGTCCTTATACATTATTGTTGAGCACAAACACACAGAACACTGATCTACTTACTCCGTGCATTGGATCTTGCAATATGCAAATGCTCAGCTTAGCGCCTAAGCTCCTGTGTGGTAAATACTCTTAGAGGAGTTGCTGTGGTGCACAATTGACATGAGAGTCAGCAGCAGCAGCAGCAGCAGCAAGATATTTAATGACGGAGTTAGTGCATGACGGCAGCAGGGAGGGTGGCAACCCCCCCCCCCACACACACACACAAGCTTGTCCTTGTGTAAGTTTGCTGCAGGAGCAAGCAGAGCTGGCATCAGGGTTTCCCCCCGAGACGCAGGATGGATTACTGAACAGGCACAACGGGCACAGACCCAGGCACCGTGAGGTCAGGGGGCTCCGGGCCCGGGCATCTGTCAGAGTTTCTTGTCGACAACATACACACGTTAACACAACACACACAGAAAAAAAAAGGCACAGAACATCCACGAAAAAAACACAACAACCACAAAGAGACACATTAAGAGAAAATTACTTTTACATGACTGTGCCCAATGGCCCTTTGTTCTTTTAATCAGTCCAGGCCTGAAACATTCAAAGAACTGTCACTTTACATCTCTATTAACATGATTGTGCCTCATCATATCAAAAAGGACAAAAGGCAACACACTGCTTCCTTATTCTTTACCGGTATTTATAGTATACAAAGCTTATAGCCCCTACAAACTGGTTATGAAACATTGCTTCCTCTTTATTACCTACAGCAGCAAATGAGACAATCAGGGAGAAAATGGCTTTTTCTATAAAATATTCGCAATATCGATGTTTCACTTACCCAGAATAAGAGGAGGGGGAAGTATGGATTCCTCGTCCCTGTACAAATACTATTTAATACTCAATGGTCATGTTAAAACAGTTCTAATGAAGATAGATTAAATCATATGCATATACCATATGCCTCATATTTCTTCTTCATCAATATCAATGAATTCCTGTCAGAACTTAGTTAAGGTATTAAAAGTTCCCCATCGTTCAATGTTAAAGAAGGTGATTAAAATAATACTGGGTTCTCCTCTTCGTCTGGATCTCAGCCAACATTGAGTCATTGTTTTTTTTCATTGGCCCTTGTCCCATCCTTCAACCAGGTTTCATGGAAATCCACTCTGTTGGTTCTTGTATAATCCTGCTGATAAACAAACCATCCAACAAACAGTGGGACAGGGGAGAGAACCTCCTTGATGGAGGTAATACGGCTTTTTAACGTGCATCGTTAATAAGCAGCAGGAACAATGTAATAGTTCTACATGCATCACTCTCTTTGAAATACTGTTTTCCTGCTGAACAGTGTGAACATCATTAGAGAAAAATAAATATTGCAGCTGAGCAAAGGGAAGTTGACGAATGCCCTCAAACAGTTTCCCCACCATTAACAAACACACATTATTAAACAGTGGAATACGCAGATCAGCTTTCACCAGAGTTTATTCTGTGCTGACACTAAAAGCTTTGAATGCTCCGAACAATAATCACTTCTTCTGGAAACGAGGACTAGATAGAATAACACATCAAGCACGGTTATCTCTCTCCTCTCCTTCTTTTATCTTCTTCCTAAAGCACTTTCCTCCATCAACCAGATTTCGGTTATTAACTCAGGGATTGGCAGGCGGCCGGAGAGCTGCAGGATTATGGGCTGAGACCTCAGTAATGAGGTGTTGAGATTCAAACAGTCAAGTGTGATGGGCAACTGGGACCAAACTGGAATCATTTACTGACACATGCTTCATTTTAATATGTGTTAGCAAAAGTATTGAGATGTTATCTTTGCAATTTGGTGCAGATACAAATAAAAATCCAGATCTAGTGAATTCAAATATATTTATGTCTTTGTTTTTGACCTGTTCTCTGCTGCTCTGCTGTAGATTCTATAACAGGATGATGCCATATACTAGAACAATTACTTTTTCTAAGCTTTGGGAAAGTTTGGCAAATACAAAAGCCTCTGTAGTTTGAACTTCTGTAATATGAGGGGTAATGGCGTCAGTGTTTCCCACAGAATTAGCTTCCATCTCGCTCCTGGACGGGGAACGCACAGTTCATCCTGACGCACAACAGAGCCGGAGTGAGAGGTGCACAGAGAGTGCAGGTGGCTGCCTGCTGAGCACTACAAGCCCCTTGTGGGAACACACACTGCTGAAACTGTGAGTTCTGTCTGTCTGTGAGGACGGTTAGAACTTTATGGAATGTTTTGAAGGGTCATAATCGCAGCAGGATTTCTCCCAGTGCTGCTGAATGGCGGGGGGGGGGGGGGGGGGGGGGGGGGGGGGAAGACAAGGGAAGAAAGAGAGCAAAAGAGAGACAGAGGCACTAGGTTAGAGATCTTTGATGTTGTGAGAAGTTAAGAAACCATTTTTTTTGCCATTATTGTGCCGTCAGCTCCCCACAATAAACCTGCTGGACCAATCATGTCTCAGCTGTCAATCATGGCATTGACCAAAAAGTGATGGCATCAAATAACTGAATTAAAATGAAACTTATTAGAAACATGAGAACCTGGACACACACCAATGTGACAAGATCTATGCAAAATTATAGAAATCATCTTTGGAAGCATTAATTTGACGTTAACTTAGATTTTATTTTTGTCTGATCCATTTCCCTTCTACTGACGTGTTTATGACCTGTACTTTAGCCAGCCACCAGGGGGCGATCCAAATGGTTTGGCTCAAGTCATCCATCTTTATTCACAGTCTGGAGTCACTCTTACACTCTTAAATGTAAAGATGCTGTAATATTTAACCCTGACCAGCTGCCTTAATAAATCTATGATAAAACAAACACTCAACCCTCAATAATCATTTTTTCTGACATATTTTCTACAAAGACAAAACTCAGGATTTCAACTTGCAACTTCAATATCAAATTCAGATTCTCACTCTTTACACTACTGAATGTTAACACATATGGTTCTTACAACGTGGCACCCGACCCGGCTCAAAGCTGAACTGGATCTAGTCCTCAGGGTCACTGGCACTAACACCCGCCTCTAAACTCCCGTCTCATTAAACATTAATGGCCGATATGAAACTGGATCCCACTTGGTCCGAATGGGAGATAACTGCATCGGCAGGGCAATATGATAGCATAATCATAATCTAGACAGCTCCCAGGCCCTGACAGCTATAGCTCGCTGGTTACTCTGCTGCACTTGGAGGAGACGGATGCCTGCGACTGAAATGAAGGACAGGGGTGGGGGGGGTGGGGGGGTCGATGGATGTATGACTGAGAGAGTGTGTGTGGGCGTAGAGCGGTGCTGGTGGGGTAGAGATAAGGCCTTAGGGAGAAGAAGATGTGGGATAAAGAGCAGAATGTCAGAGAGATGGGAGAAAGAAAAAATAACACCCAAAAGAGAGAGAGGAGGTGAATATCAGAGTGAGAGAAGCCGAGAGAGAATAGCAGGGTTAGCAGAGGCAGAGGAGGAGGAGGAGGAAGAGGAAGATGGCACGGGGAGGCTTCAGATATTCATCCACCTATTTAGACTCTTTCTTCTGAAGCTAATGGAGAACTGTCGCACTCCTGAATACTGATTTGAATAAAACTGAATATTTCCTCCTTTTTTTCTTTTTTGACTATTAATGGAAATCTCAAAATTGCTCCCAAATCGGCTCCGGTTCAATGGGCTGCATCCGCTTATCTGATGTGATTTTTTTTTTTTACGAGAGTCTGTCTTTTATCCCCCTCTTTGCAGACCTCATGCTGTCTCTTCTGCGAGGACGTTAATGGGAAGTTGATGCGCTTGTTAGCAAATAAAAGCTGGTGCTGGCAAGCTGTCAAGTTAGAGCTGTTGTGATATCGTGTGTGTGCTGTCGGGAACCAACGTCCAGCATGTCTCCTCTTCTCCTCCTCTCCTCTCCTCTCCTCTCCTCTCCTCCTGCCATCCTCCTCAACGTGCCCCCCCCTCCAGTCAGCCTGTGACCTATTCTGAAAACAGATGGCGGGAAGGAGTTAAGGGAGAAATAAGTCACAAGGACGTTGTTTTTGAATTCCAGCACTAAGAAAAGAATAATGCCGGGGGGGAGGCGAGGGCTGTGTGTGTGTGTGTGTGTGTGTGTGTGTGTGTGTGTGTGTGGTAGGGGGGGGGGGGGGCTCCCCTGGCGCACAACATCTGTTAGCGTTGTATCTTCGAGCGCTGAGTCTCAGGTGCATCCACGAACCGAAGATATATCTCCCACCACAAAACAGGCCGATGCTAATTTTATTCCTCCGTTTGACACAATAGGATTTCTCTCTCTCTCTCTCTCTCTCTCTTTTTTTATTCATGCTGGTTTTGACGGGCTGGTAAATGAGGCAGGAAGTTTGTATTTTAACTGGGACATTAGCGCCTTAATATGCCGTCATTTCATCTAAATTGTGTTGCTTTGGAAGGGGCTTCTTTTTCCATGTGGGTTGTTTTTTGTCTGCTGTAATCTGGATTTACAGCAAACGACATGTCTGGCCTGATTTGATGTCCCACAGTGCTGCCAGTATAAACGTAATATTCTAATAAATCATATCACACTTCCCAACTCCATGAATTCCTTCCTGTCTTTCAGTCATTGAGATGCATAAAGAATCAGACTGTATCTCGGACACAAAGTAGTTTGTCAGGACTTTATTCTGAACCATCGGGAAAAACAAAAAGCTCAAATCGAGAAATGGATAGTCTGGATAGAGAGTTCTTATTATAAAAATCAAATTCCCTTCCTCGGCAATATAACCGCAATAGCTTAATATGGACATTAAAAGAAAAGCTCACTGGCAGGAGGTTGTGTTTGGGGCTTACATCACAAAACCAGTGTAGGTGGATAGCTCCCATGACTGACCAAACCAGTCGGCCTCAGTCAACAGTTCTCGTTCACGTTCTTTGTGGCAGTTGGTCCAAAACAAGTCAAAGAGCTTAACAATAGTTGCTCAGACGTCGGATCTCTCACCTTCACGGTTGTTTAACACCAAACTGCACGAGTCCAAGGGCATATAAACAAATGACTGATGGGACACCAAATGTCACTGTGGACAGACCATAACCATGAAACCAGGACTTTATGGTTAATGCATCTAAAGCTGAATAGATTCATAGTTGTCGGGGTGTGTTAACTCAATCGTCGCAACATTAACTGTGTCTCAATTCAGGGGCTGCCTCCTTCAGAGGCTGTGTTTGAAGACACGAGGCTGTCCCCATTTCAAAGGTGTCTTCAAATGCGTTCCTTCATAGCCCAGAGAAACAAAGGGTCCAACAGGAGGATGTGTCTCGGCCGGACCTATCCCACGATTCGTTGCGCCTCAGTGATTAACCACTTTGAGGTAATGGCGCCGGAAAGAGAGAATATGTCCAATGCTTAGTGTCGGACCTCAAATAAACCAAATACCTGAAAGTACACATGTTAAAAGACAAAGGGACATTCAAACGTTCTCATTGTCCTACTGCAATGCTGATGCTAGGGGACAGCACTAAAGGTGGTCTATCAGTAGACCTGACTGTGTCTTTCCAGGCCATCCTTCATGAAGGAGGCCGACTTCGTGGACCACATAGATCTCAGAGGGAGGTGGCCCCTGAATTTGGACACAGCTTTTGCATCGTTGAATATAACTATAACAAAAGTCATAACAAAAAACACAAGTTTTCCACACAACCAGGCCATTGGCGGTATTCCTCACATATAAGCTATATATGTAGTATACTGTAAGATATCTAGTACCTTGTTCTATCTACTATATATTAACAGAACTAACCTCCCTTTTTAAAAAGTTTTCAAATGGATTTATTGGTTTCCTCTGCAGGCTATTAGTCCAGGATCTCTCCTCTACAGTGTGGTGGTAGTTGATGGTCTGTTCTCCAGCCTGATCCTCCTGTCAGCCCAGATCCAAAGGAATCCCAGAGTTCAGGTCAGTCAGCCAACTAATTATCCACAGTGGACGTCTGTCGCTGGACCGCTCCGCTCCACACAAGGTAACATCAATAAAGTTCTACTTTTAATCACCACCACTGTGCAGTAATCGCTTGTAGGCCGTTTGAACAGTGTACGCCTCATTAAGGTGTTGTGATTCGGTCGTTGCTCGTTGTGCGACCATGTGAGAGAAGCTGAAAGTCGAGTCTCTAGAGAGAAGAGCTGTAAGACTGCATTATAAGAAACTATAATAACCTGGTCGAGGTTCCATCTCATCCTGTCACTCCTCAACCTCTCAATCGTAAAGTAGCTGACAGTATGCACTGCACTACTTTCCTTGGAGAGACTTTACCAGGAACCAGCAGCTCAGTATTGTTCAGGTTTTCTTACTGGTGTAGGCTTTTACTATAAACAGGTCATTCGTCTATTCAACCGAAGTCCGAGTTTACATGTGTCTCATAATGCTGCAGCTGTTTGGACACACTGACAATCAGATTTACTGTCCAGCTGCATGTCTAAAGATCAGGAATGGACATCCCGCCCCTTCCGAGCTGGAGGACATTTCTGCCTGGCTGACGGGAAGTCATTAAATGAGCCTGGTAGAGCAGTGGTATCTAAATGCATGGTTTAGAAAGCCCTCCCGTTGCCGGGTTGCCAGGTCTTAATTAGCACAAGTGCGGCACATTTACACAGAGAGAGGATCGCATTTCCTGTGCCTGCTCGGATGAATTATTAATATCAAAATGTGCCCAGTGTGACCCAGTATGTACGGAAGCATGGTACCGATACACACACTCGCATGACCAGAGATCCTTTGTGTGCCGCTATCAGGATTAGGGTGTATGCTTGCATGCTAGCAGTAAGATGATCAGTGGCTATCCTGACTGTTTGGAAAGTGTTGTTCTATTGAAGATATCATGTGTCTTAATTTGCACTAAATGTGGTAATGCACTTCCCTGGCCCATGAAAAACAAGAAGTCGATCAGATGCTTGTGAGAGACGCGTTTGTGGAATTAGTAGGTTGATCCTTAAATAAAGGATCTGACTACTTCTTCAAAAACCACAGAAAGTACATTTGAAACGTATATTTCAACTGCTCACTCCTGATCCCAGCATGCATCAGTGTCCTCTTGTCCGTGACTGAGTTTGTGTAGGAGTATGAAACTCTGCCATTCGGCTCACTGATGTATGAACGTATCACTCTCGGCTTTTCCCTCCTCGATGGCTGGGCGAGCGAGGCCGAGAGGGAGTGATGGAGACGTGGAGAGAGAGAGAGTCAGGGTTTCTGTGCAGCTCAGAGGTCCACCTGTCCACGAGGCCTCACTTACTTCTACTCTCCCCGGTGACAAAATCCTAGAGCAATCACTTTTAGGTATTTACTTCCTGACAGTCAAAACTTACACCCGGCCCGACTCTTTGTCTGTGGGCGGAATGAAATATGCCCGATCGAGGCTTCATACCGCGGCTGACACGAGTCCACTGATGGCTACTTCAGGGCGACTCTTATGGATTACTATCTTACAGTTATAATGTGAGGGATCGAGCTCTTGACTGGGCAGAAGGGACACGGAGTTATTTTGGACATGTTGGCCGAGATTAGGAGACGTTCAAGTCCATGGGCTCGAAGCGCCATCCGATAGATTCTGTTGCTGCCTCCAGATGTAACAAGTAACAGTTTAAAAGCCCAAAACAGAATAACAATCATTCTTATAAACAGCACATCACATTCACAGGCCCATGTCGATGGTTCAATGGTTTCATATATGTTCAAAAACGTCTCTTTGCATAATCTAAACGATCTGTCTGTGTTCTTTCTCTTTAACTTGACGTTAATGCATCTGGATTGTTGCGTCTCCCATTCCAATTTTCTAAAAATGTCAGCTTCCATGACTGAACTGGTTCTCTGAAGTGGGATAGAAAATCCAACTCACAGGGAGCTGATCAAACATAATCCAAGAAGACAAAACAGTCTCTGAGTTAGACATATGCACGTATTCATAAGTGGAGCGCATGTTACGCAGCTGTTTCTGCTAAATGTGCCATTTTGAAACATACACTAAGTGCATTCTTGACGGTTTCCAGCCAAGACATTATAATTTGCGGGATTTGTCTGTTGCATAATTCATAATAATAACAACAGATACAATTTGTTCTATATATGAATTTCCCATGAGGTCAAGGGTCTGGAAGAATCAAAAGACATTAAAAACGTTATGGAAAACCTCTTTGCCTGTTTAAGAAATTGTCACATTTATTTCAACGTTCAAGAAAATATGTAAAATGTATATTTTATGAAGTGACATTATAGGTTTAGCTAATCAGTAGAACACAGATGATCTTTTCTTATTGCTGGATCACAGCTGGAATTCTAAAAGAAAGGCTCAGCGGGTGTAAGAACGCTTTGTCTGCACAGCAGGAGTTTAAAGAGACTGACCAACAGACAGGCTGCTTGTTCAGGGATTACTACCTGTAGATCCACCACTTCATCCAGCTAACACCAACACTGCAGCAGGCCCTAATGCACCAAGGTCAACATGTAGCCCAACACCAGATGGATTCTTTATAGCCCTTTGTTGTCCGGTTCCTTTTCAATCAGCCTTGGAGCTTGCATCCTCATGCATCCATCTTGATGTATTTAAATAGCACGTAACTGAATATTTTTAAATAGACTCTACATGATGATTGGCAGTGGTCAGGTGCATCTTTGTTTTGGTTGGTGGCTGTCAGTCTTTTCCTGTGCTGCTGGCGTATCAGAGGAGGTAACGCTGCTGAAATAGACACTTTAGGGTTTTGGGTGTTTTTGATCAGAAATGACTGAAAGGATGAATTCAAATGAGGAAGCAAGGCTGCAGTTGTTTTTTATATAGAAAATGAAAAACTAAAATTATTATACATTATGGATTTTGTGGGAAAAGGGAGCGGTATTATGTCAAATCAAGTTATCAAGCAACATGGTTATGTGATGGTGTATAGTGGTGATTATACATAAAGTTTGTTCATGTAATTCCACGTCCGCTGTACGGTGTTAGTGGCTCAACGCTGGTGGGTATCGATCAGGACCCCCCCCCCCCCTCCTCCATCTCCAGCTAACTGCTCCCAGCATGTGTGCGTGGGCGGCACTCAGGCAACCCGGAGTGAAAGATAGCCCAGACAACAACCTCCAGAGGTTCTCTGCTTTCTGATGTTCAGCAGCTGCAGCTGACTTTCTCTACGGCTTCTCCTCCCAAGCCTGACGGCCATACAACAGGAAAAGAGCACTGGATGTCAAAAAGTATTGAATGTTGACATGATTGCAGCTTGTTGAAAAGAAGCTGCAGCTCCAGCTCCATGGGTGAAAGGAGGGTTTTGTGCAGCCTGTGGTTTGAGGGTTGTTGTTTTGAAGGCGTGGATGTAAAGTACAAAACCATTTGACAACAGATCAAATCAAAGTTCTCTCTGTGGATCATTTCTGAACAGTGTGTTGAGCAGCAGAACAGTTCTCATGTGACGTGCCTCACTAATGAAATGAGAAACGCACCAGTAACTCCACAGTTACTTTATTTCTATTATATGTTGGTGTAGCTGTTAAAAGCATGAGTCACTTTGCTGATATTAATAACTGGTTCGTAGAAATGTCTCAAGCTGCAAATATCGTGGCAGTAATTAAAAAGTATTCAGGAGAAACCTTTTAATAATATCTTTCCAGCCATAAAACATGGCGTTTCTATCCTGTATGTGATATTTTCTTCGCAAAACAAAGTATTGATATTTATATTATAATATTCAATTCTTTATGTGTCAGTGAATTGTGTCTTTTATTCCACAACCCTGTATTTACGTTTTTAACCTTGACGATGAAGGTTCA
This sequence comes from Pleuronectes platessa, assembly GCF_947347685.1. Classification (NCBI taxonomy): domain Eukaryota; kingdom Metazoa; phylum Chordata; class Actinopteri; order Pleuronectiformes; family Pleuronectidae; genus Pleuronectes; species Pleuronectes platessa. Next base: position 21,555,852 of record NC_070639.1, on the reverse strand, counting down.
CTATTTTGGCACGTGAATCTGTTCCTGAAACTAACCATGTAAGTTTTGTGCTTACACTTTTTAATGAGTTCATACTTGTACGCTGCTGTGGCCTGTATCTACATAGTTTTACATCAGTAGGCGAATGCACGAGTACAAGAGTGTGTGAAGTGTGTAAAACGTGTGTATCTGGATACTTGTGCATTGTAGTGAGTGAGACTTGGATGAAAACTGCCTCACGACGTGGAGGTTTTTTAGCATTTTTAGACGTTTGAGACAAGTGGAAATTATCCTCTGTCTAATGGAGATATCCACTGTAAGTAGGCAAGTTATATGAACTGCTCACCACTTTAATTTAGTTCACTGCAATTATTGTCTTACTGTCTCCCAGTAAACCGTGTGTGTACTCAGGAGCCTTGACCTCAAAACCACACGTAAAATTAATGAAAGTTTTCCACTTGTAAAGTATATGAAACTGCCTAAAAGGTTCTTGTTCACCTTTCATCCCCCAACAGTTATTATCTATACAGCTCAGTGCCTGTGAGCCCTGTAGACCCATCTGTGCCTGTGTGTTGCATTGTTTGTTATAAATAGATGATTGTGTTCATTTCCCCGTTGAAGTGGATCTTTATCCAGGATTGTCTGAGCCAAATAATTTGTCATGTCCACCGGCGGTAAATGTTATATCCCACGCTCGCACAGGTAGCTGTAGCCATCTTGTTTGCAATCATGTCTCTGGGCTCCCGGCATTAATGCAACAGACCTTGTGTGAGAATAAACCACTGACCCCCCCCCCCCCTGGATTCTGATATATGGAATGGGAAAAAGAAGGACAGGGCCATGTTTTGTGTCCACTCTCCTCTGACCCGTCTCCCTCTGTAGCACCTGGATTCAGAACATGTCATCAACAAATGAAATGTTTTCTTTCTAAATGAATCGACCTCAGCCGAATGTCTTGAATGTCTTGAAAAGACTTCTTTACAAAGTCTGACAGAAAAGGATCTAAATCTGTCCTTTTGGTTCCGGTGAATCTTTGTGAACTTCACCTCTAAGTGGAATACCTATAGATAGGAGTGAGTTTTTTTAAATGCACTTTACAGCTCTGATGTGCAGGTTTAAAGCTGCTGCACATTTATGCTTCTTATGGTTCTGAAATTGCTCTAAGTGCTGAAATCTTATCTCAGAGGAAATGTTTCACACAGATTTACGAACTTAATTATATTGCTATATTTTCCCTGCTGCCTCCTTCAAACTTCCCTTTCTTTACACCTGTAGCTTCACACACATCCACTGCTAATAAATGGACCAACAACTGGTTGAACTGGTAGTTTTCACTTTAGAATACATGTTTAAATTTAAAGAAATAACATATGATCAGTAGTTTTTTCAGATTAACATGTATTTCACGGGTTATGTTTCTGTTAAATCCTTATTGACTTGCTAGTGAACCCGGCTTGTGGCAGTTTATTTAAATGCAACACTCACAAGCCGTATGTTGACAAGTTAGAAGCCAACGTCAGTCTTCATCTCTGTACCAGCTGTGACACAATCCCTTCATGGAACAACAATATAAAACCGGCTAGCTAGTTGTTCATTCACGTTTGTAAATCTTGGCGGCCTCAGGAGAAGTCTCATTAAACTCAGCATTTATTGATAATCAATTGTAGGTTCTTTAAAGCTTTACTTTTACTGTCCAGCAGCAACATGGCCAAGAAAAAGCACAGACTGTATTTAGTCCGGCTGCTCTGACAAAACCTGGAACAAAGACCAGTGGCAGCTTGACGCCTGCTTTCTCTGTGACCTTCTGGAATAAAAGAACAGGGGAGATTCTATATAATAAAGCCGTGGAGGGCGGGAGTGGATGAACCCGAGAGTACCCGCCCGCACGGGACACTCTGAAGGAAAGCGAACGCGCCCGCAGCGAGGCCGGGATCATATCCTTCATTTCATTGGTTGACCAGTGCTCTACACCTCACCTGGCCTTCTAATGGTTGGGTAATTTTGAGAGGGCGGTCGCACAAAACAATCCCAAGAGCCTGAGAGCAGACGATGAATGCGAGCACACAGTTTGAGCAGAAGCAGAGCAACTTTAAGTGCAAACAGGGGCCATTTGAGTGCAAGGGCAGGGTCATGATGAAAAGGAATACACAATCTGAACATAAATTCAACAAATCATGCACTCAAACGGGAACACCACGCTCCTGAATAGAGATGGGGATAAAAAGCTCCATAGATGCTGACCGAATTTCAACATCAACGTTAATGACAACCTGACGGCCGCCTTTAGTAACTGGAGCCAAAACCTGTCTGAAGGCGTTAAGGTGTGAGTGTGCAGCGGTTTGTTGAGACACCTCCGGCTGCAGAGCTGTACATAAAGAAAATGCAAAGCAGAGGGAAACCGGGTCCTGTCCTCATTAGCATATCGTGGCACTTTGCGAGGACGGAGTCCCCGGTGACCGCTGCCAGAAAGACTCCGTGATGGGGGGGGGGGGGGGGGGGGGGGATTTATAGCTCTGCTGACAACAGGAGAATCAATAAGCGATTATGTGGATACGGCGCAGCAAGATGTTATCACCCCCAGGGCGTAACACACAACGCATTCACAAACACGATCAGCTCGCACGATACCCACTTAATGTCTCTCTCTCTCTCTCTCTCTCTCTCTTTTCTTTTTATACAACACACTCAAAAGCAGGTGAGTAGAAACAAGAAATAAAAGGGCTGCCTCAGTAAAAGCTCAGCACAGGTACAGTAGATTTGCGGCAGCAATCATTCCACGGTGATGGATCCCCCGGTGTTTGTCATACCTTAAAAACCCCAGGACCACTGACAACCCCCCCCCCCCGCAGGCCCCCTGGGGCTTTGCACGGGTCGTTTTTTAAAAAGCCTCCCTCGAACGACGCCCCCTCCCAACGCACCCCCCACCTGGAAAAAAATAAATAAATTTATAATAAAAAGCCAAACCAACAATGGCAGACTTTCTTCTCTTCCCCCCCCCGGGTACTGGTTTCACATTCACGCCTATTATGCATGAATGTCAATGCATGCGGTGAATCAATGCAAAACGGAATAATAAATCATTCATTCCACAGGTTCTTCCTGCCTGGAGCAATGAGAGGGAGAGAGATATGAATGCCACAGCCCGCCTGGCAAAACAAGTTGTTTTGGGTGATAGTTCATATTTGAAGAAATATGCATGTTCCCTGTTCAGAGGGTTCGGCTGCCACCGAGTGAACGTTAATGGTTTTGTACACTTCCAGCTGGCGTGTTAATAAAGCCTCAGACCAGGTACAGATTCAACAAGAGGCTATTAACTGTCTGGTGAGACAGGCGGTCGGGAAAATGGCCGATGATGTATGAACACACGCATGCCTCATTGTCTCAGCGTCCGCGGTGCATTGTGGATGTCTTCAGTTACTGGGAATGATGAGAGCAGCGGCTGCACGTCTGGTTCTGTGCGCACATCTGTTTCACTGACAGGCGGAAAAAAAACACAGGAGAAGAAAGGGAGACGGAGGACGAGCTGCTGGGGACTGCAGGAGAGAGAGAGACACCCGCCGGCTGATGTCTGGTATCATGGGAGTTCAACAAAGTGCAACGTGGATGGTTTGTGTGCGGCGAATGCAAATGTGTGTGTGTCTGGAATTTTCACATTTTTCTTGGAGTGTGTAGCTAAAGAGAGAGTGTGTGTTTGTGTGTGTGTGTGTGGAAGGGAGCGGTGGATCATATGGGGGGGGCAGGTGTGAGCTGTGGACCACAAATGAGGCCACTGACTGGCAGCCGGTCTTTGTGGCCAGGTTTGCTCTAATTCATCCTCTCTCTGCTCCCCCCCCCCCACACACACTTCAAGCCCCCGTTTCACTGTGATGGACAATATGTCCCAGTTCCCCACAAACACTCGGCCGCTGTCTTATTATTATTAAATGTCCAAATGACTGTTCCTCGTCACCGGGACAGAAAACGTATTATTTGTGGCAAATGGAGCACTACATCAGAGAGAGAGTGAAAACTCTGCCTTATTTGCAGCGTCTGTGCTTTTGATTGAAATATTGAGGACGATCGTTTCGCTGCAGAACCTTTTTTTTTTGTTGCTGCAAAGTTAGTGTCTGTTTCAAATCAAAGCGTAAACTTTGTAAAGCAGTTGTTTTAATCTTCAGTATTTCTCATTTAAAAGTGTCATTTTTCTACATGACTGGAAATTACTGTAAAAGGAGTAAATGATTGTTTAACGGCAGAAACTATGAATTATGGGTAACGATCTAGTTTCCTCTGGTTGATGTTGGTCAGGCAGTAAAACACCAAATATGTTATTACATGTTATAATTTTCTAATTGTCACCAGAGCTGTTGTTGACAGTAGAAGCATCATTTGTATAAAGATATAAAAACTATTTCAATTGGATTACAGGTGTCACTGTGTCACTGACTTGAGTAAAACTTAAATCTGCGTTATTCTCATATTTTTTACTACATGGGGAAGCAAAATATTCTATAAACACAAATTTTGAATTGTACTATTCAGATTTTGTTTTACACTTTAATACTGATGAATTGGGGAGAATGAACCAAAACTTTTGAGTTGTGGGTATGAAATGATGATAATATAATAATATATCTTTAAGGCCTCATCTTTCATCCGTCCTTCTCAATCCTTTCCAATAAACACCCCAGTTATATCAAGGACACTTACCACTTTTTAGACATTATCCGACCCATGGTTGTTTTCGAAACAGGCATATTTATTTACAATAGATATAGACAGTTTGTACACCAACATCAATACAAAAACAGGTATCAAGTCTATCATCTCCACCTTCAATAACAACCCCGACAACAATAGACCGGACAAAGAAATCATTCAACTTCTGACCCTCTGTCTTAACAATAACGACTTTTCATTCAACAATCAGCAATTTCTCCAGATTCACGGAACAGCCATGGGCCAGCGATTTGCCCCCTCATACGCCAATTGAGGACGATCGTTTCGCTGCAGAACCTTTCAAAAGGGTTTGCCTCTCAAACCTCTCAAAAGACATTAGATGATAAGCAATATTTTATCTCACCAAGGATTTACCTTGAATATAACACGTCACGTTTTTTTTATTTTCTTTCACCCAAGTCGTCATGTTCTCTTGTCAAGACCGGTTTTCAGAAAAGTCACATTCATGAATACTGTAATTGAACCACTTCACACTGTGGAGGCTGCGAGTTCAAGACACAATTATCACCTGAATCACTTGTGTGTGAAAAGCACAGCGTCCATGTGGGTCACACGTGAAAAGACGGCAGCTGAACAAACCTGTTAGAATCCCTTCATGTGAGAACACAGGATCCAGCACTCAAAGTATAAAAGCCTGGTGGTCCTGTCGGGCTCAGCAGACGAGCAGCAGCACACGACAGCTCTAAGAACCTGAGAGAAACATGTATTATACGGCCGAGTTTCAAAGCACTCATATGTTATTATAGGAACAATGACAGTGGAGCAGCTGACAGCAAGTCGGCTCCATCACTCAGTCTTATCCTGAGGACCAGCGCACATCTGTGTGATGGTAATCCTGGTGTTCAAATAATCCAATTTATCAAAGTTTTAAGTTTTTTCTCCTTTCTCCTCAAATCTCAGTTCCCCACAAAACGCTCATATTTTATTCCCGATGGTTTCACTCTTGTTTGCAAAGAGCAGGACTAACATCCGATGAGAGTGCATCTTTCCAAAATAGCCTTCGCTTGTCTTCTGCTAATGCAAAACACGTGTCGTCGTCCCTCCTTGTTTGCGAGCAAATGCAATCATCCCACAAAAGCTTTACATTTTTAATGCCGTGCATCCTGCTCTGCTGTTAAGCATTTTCTCCCAGTCAGCCTTTAACTTTCCTCCTCGAGACGGAGTGAGGTAGACGTGAGATGTTGTGTTTTAATCTGGGAATGGCTGCACCATGACGTGGAGCAGAAGAGTGATGTCGCCCAACTGGAGATGGTCGTTTGTGACTCGTGTTTGTGTTTGTGATGAAAGGACAGATTGAGGCGACAGAAGAACACACTCTACTGTCGCTGTGATGTTCAGGTTCACGTCCGTCCATCTGTCCCTTTCTTCTCCTGATGTCTCATCCACGCCTGGAGGGAATCTCCTCAGGTTTGGCGCAGATATTCACTTGGACTCATCCGGTGGTTGGACAGAATTTTGTGGTTAGAGGCTGAACTGTGACCCAGTGGTGTCAGAGGAAGTTGTATTTATTTATTTTTATTTATGAGACTGTGAAAAAGTGAGTGGGGATAACAAGTAATGGAAATAAGGGCAAATTCAACAACACAACAACAAGTCAACCAGCTGCACATTGGTTATGCATTTATACATACATGGCTACAGATTAATAATTTGTACCTTGTGCATCGGCAACGCCAGGATCTTAAAAACGTCCTGGATGTTTTAATGGGCCACTAACACGGGAGCGATTGCGTTAGGTACACACACATGCTTTTGTGCATTAATTACAGTTATTGTTTCTTCAATATTATGGTCAGCTCACAAATAACAGTACATATGTGAGCCTGTGGGAACTATAGCAACCCAGTGCCTGGGGTCAGTGAGTGGGCGGGCCTCACAAAACATTCTCATTTGCTTTACTATTGTAGCCCAAGAATTATGCTCTCCTCAGTGGTTAAAAGTGGGACCGTGATCCTATTTACATGTGAAAGGTCAAAGGTCAACCTCACTGTGACACCATCTACTCTTCTCTGGTTATTATTCAACCACCTTTATACCCTGGAACCGGAGGTAGTGACAGTAGCTCCTGCAGCTGGACCAGTTGGAGAATGTGTTCCACTGTGAGGCAGCAACTCTCGTTAATAAGCTGTAATGATGCTGCCTGTATGGAAAACATGGCAGTACAACCCTGTCTGTATTAATGTCTGTAATTGTTATGTATAACATGAGCTATGGATGCAGCTGATGATAGTCAACTCAGAGGAAACTGCACACGTGTTCACACACTTCAAAGTGCACACACACACACACACACACACACACACAAGCCATGGCTTAATCAATAAAAGGAAATGGCATGTGTTCCTCATCTAATTGAAAGCAAAGCAGATGGTTGTGAGCTTCCACAGAAGAAACTCAACATCAGGTGCTGAGACATGAAGAGAGAAATGTGAACAAATCTCAGTTCTGTTAGATCAGACACCGGCAGGGCCCACACCCTGGGGGGGGGGGGGGGGCTCTAATCGATACTAAAACAGTGAGAACAAGCCCAGGCCGGGACACGAGAGAGGGATAACGAGGGAGGAGAGAAAGCGGCAGGGGGAGCGGAAACAAAGGGCTGGTGGAGAGAGGGAGGAGACGGGGGAGCAGGCAGGTGAAAGGGGGAGAGGGGTGAGGACGAGAGAGAAAGATCAGAGACGAGAAGAGAGGGCGAGACACAGAGAGGTGAATGAAATAATCCAGGTATTTGGCAGCGGCGCTGGAGATTCAGTCCGGGGCCATTTCATCGTTTTAGAACAGCTTCAAACATTTTGCCTGCAGACGTGTGTCACAGCCGGAGCTGCAGTGAGGAGGACGCGTTTCACCTTCTCACATCTTCTGAGGAAATGAATTGCTTTTTTGGATTGAAATCTAATTATATTTTAACAGCTGTGGTGACAAATGATGGTGTCAGAGTAGAAAAGCACACGGAGAGCGATACAGACAAGCACAGGTTAAGCTCCAGTGCTCTCTCCTCTCTTCCCTGGAAGCTTTGGCGGGTTGGCCTTTGATCATTACTCGGTCTTATATCTAAGCGCGCCGCTGTGGTGTGGTCGCTCTCAGAGCACTACACAGCTTATTAGATTCTGCAGGAGGAAGCACTCTGCCCCTCCTGAAAAATAAGGATTAAATCGTCCTGCAGGAAAGGCTGAATTGCCCCTCGATTGATGTGGTTACACAGCCGGGAGTACAAAGCGTGCCTGGCCCAGTGCACGTGGTGTCTCTGTGGATGGGTCCCTCATGGGCCGGCTAATGTGGCTTCTTATCAACATTTGATCCAAATTGCATCATGTTCTTTTAATGAGGTTGCCATTTCGCTCGGAGGTGTGGTGCGCTGTGATTGGAGGAATGAGTCAGCTGCAGGCGTACACGTGTGAGCTTGTGCGTTCTTCTTGTTGTACAGTATACAAATGAAATCCCTCAATGGCTGACACGTGCTGTAGATTCTATACCGTCTCATCGCACACACACACACGGTCCTGCTTAAGTGTTGTGTAGGCAAACATGCATGTGGATTGATTGTGTGTCTCGATCTCCTATAGACTTGTGGATATTGGATTTAACTGGGCTTTTTTGTCCTCTATAACAAAATCCACTCACCAACAGGAGTGGTATGAACTAATCAACCAATCAGGTTGCACAGAGTTTGAGATTTTTGAAAGACGTTGGTTTCTTCCATCTCTGTATTCAACGTTTATCTTCAGAGAACCAAAATTCTGGCAACAGTTATTCCCTCAGCAGCATCTAATACAGGCACTGCATGTTTGTTTATTGTCATGAACATTATGTGCGTTTAAATCTGGGGAAAAAAATTAAATAAACAAGCATCTTATATCAAAGACTCTCCAGACATTATTTAATTAACTCCCGCTAAGCACATCATCCAGCTTCATTTAGCCCCTTTAGAGAGACACATGGTTGGACCGTCGCACCGTGCCAACACTGGGCTGCTCATTCTTCCTGAGGATTTAGGCCTGAAGCTTTTTGGCAACACTTTACGTCAGAGATAAAGAATTGGCTGCCGACGGGGAGTGTGATCAGTAAACACGGAAGAACCACCGAGCAAACAGATTTGGGATTGCAATGTGTAACAGCATGTTCTGAACAACACCCCCATCCTGGTATTTCAGCTCGACTTCAAAAGGTCACGTGTGCAGGCGCCTCTGCACATATGAAGCACGGGCCATTTAGTTTCGTGCCTGTTTATTTTTGTACTCAGAGATGTTGGAGAGTTATTATTCCTGCGACACCTTTTTATCCCACTTGACTAGAAGAAGCAACTGTAAACAGCACAGGGCCCTCGAGCCTGAAAAGCAGTTAGTCACACAGGGAAGTGACAATGTGTCAGATATAAAAAGCTCAATATCGCCTTCATCATCACTATTCATGCACAGCTGTGTATTTGCAATTCACTTGAAATAAGAAATTCTGAATAACTGAGAAGTCACATAATTACCTCCGTTTGTTTGTCAGCAAGATTACACAACGACAACTGAACGGATTGTTGACTTGTCTCGATGGTTGTGAGCTGGTGAAACTGGGTGTGGCTCAGTTGGATGTGAGTGGACTGTTGGCCCTTGTCGGAGGTGAGACGCCACTCAGTGTCAATCCAGTTGTGCTTGTTAACCACGATTTAAATAGACAAACCGAGAGCCATGCATATGTTCACCAGCTGCTGTGATGCTAAGCCATACCTGTGAAATGCTGACTTCTAAAAAATATATGGACGGCTCTCCAATGCCAGAACACAGAGACACACACACACACACACACAGCACCAGCATAATACCTTTCACTGCAAAGTCCCTGGTTAGAACTAACGGCTCCCATCTCGGGGAAAAACTTTCTCCAGCGCAGCAGATGGCAATGACTAACATCTGAAACAACAGCCTCTTATCTGCTGCTCTCGGCTGCTACTGGACGAGTGATGAAGGTTCAGACCAGCCCCCCCCACACACCACCACCACCACCACCACCATCACTCCTCAGCCATGCCCTGAAGGCAGACTACACTCACATCTGTTATTGACCTGCAAGCCAGCTAATGAGCAGCAGGCGCTGGACACTTATTGCAACACAGGAACAAGCTTGCCCATGTGTGTGTGTGTGTGTGTGTGTGTGTGTGTGTGTGTGTGTGTGTGTTTGAAAGCTGTTGTCCAGTGGAATGCAGCAGGGTCTCTTCTCGTCAGTGAGGGAAACAGGAGGAGCCTCCTCACAGATGGAGTTTTAATGTCTCGTTGTGGTCGTGTTTGCCGGAGACGGTATCACACCGTGAGAGAAACGGCTTTGACTTCCTCATCAATCAATGTTTCTCGCTTTAAAGATCTACTCATCGATTCTTTTTCTTTTTCTCTCAGCAAGCCAAGCTGAAAACCAACACACAAAGATTCACTATATTCATCTCGTAAAGTTGTTATGGCAAAATTCTGTTGGTAAACGTCTGTGCAGACACAAAGCAACAAAACTCTTCTTCAGCCGGTTTTCCTCCACACCAGCTCCTGGGGAAGAAAAATCTCCATCGCTTGGCCCAGGAACCATTCAGGGGAAATTGCCGGCGCCACACTTCAAGTGTACCACACACTTATAACACACCACAACATGCAATTTGATCATTGTTCAAATGAGAAATACTAATTCCCTCTCTGTGGTCGTGCTGAGGCTGAGCAGGGGTTTCAGGCTGCAGTCACCAAACAGCGTTGTTTCATTTGGTGTCTGCCAGAATAAAACCACACACACACACACACACACAGCCACACAAGGAAAGGTCAGAAAGGTTTTGTTTTCATCACGAGTGATGTCAATGCTCTGTCACCCTGAGCCATTTTGAAAGTGTTGCGATAGTGAGCCTCTCTGTTTTACTGACACTTTGGTCCCGGAAGAGCCCTCAGGCTCCCCGGCTGAAAATGCATCTCTCTCTCTCTCTGCATCCAACCTACAGCTGCCAGGACAGCTCTGTCTGGAGGCACTAGGGAGGCAGAGGAAGGGACGTGTCTCTCTTTGTTTCTTTGGCTTTCTCTAGTTTTTCAGATTTTTCTTTGCAGCCACAGAGAAATGCTCCTTCTGGTAACGCAATGATAAAGTGGAATTAAGGATGCAGGACTCGGTGAGTGTGACGGATTGCATGTCCTTGGACCAAAGAGAGAGAAGGATGGAGATTCTTCATGTATCAGGTACATTAGCTGTACAAAAGCTTTAATATAAACCTCTTATTATTCCAAATGTATACACAGGTTTTTACAATCCTGGGTAAATCGACTTAAATCTACTGGTATTGACTCCAATACCAGTAGCAGAGTTTACTTTACTAACCAGGATCTAACATACAAACAGTATTAACATGGTTATGGCTCCTTACTCACCATCACCCAGATTCAATGTGCATCATGAGGATGTGAAAGATGAGGTGCAGCATCTAGAGTTTTTAAATAAATAAGAAGAAATTTGGCTCTGTTGTCAAGTTTCCATCACTGCTGATCGGTGCCGGAGCCAATTAGAACCTGTGTTATTTAACCTGAGAGTAAATTCTGATTGTATCCATTCCCTTTTCAGACAGAAGCCTGATGTTAGTGGGATTTTGACGAGTTGAGAAGATGCTGATAGCTTCTGTTCACCGTGAGTTTGCAGATCAAAATATTAAAGCAGCACATTTAAAGCAAAGCAGAACTTGGAGGACTGGGCTTTGGACTAAGTATCCATGCAGTCGGCTGCAGACTCATTAAAGGAACATTTGCTAACATCGTTGCATTTCATCAGTTTATGACTCAGCTGTAACTTATATTTCAGTTACTTAATTGCTGTTACTTAAGTGTCTTTCCAGTGGATGATGGCCCTTAAGAAACCACTACCCCCCCTTTTAACAAGTAGCTATTTAAGATCAGCCTCTGTATAATTATCTATTGATTCTGAAAGTGCATTGATTCCTATCAGAGCTCTTCAGGCTCAGAAACGAGTTTACGAGAAGAACTTTGAGTTTTACCTCAGTTTCGCTCCATTGAAGCAAAAAAACTAAATAAACTCAAAAACTGCTTTTTCTTCACGATCCATAATCTGTTGATCCCAAAGTCACTCTGACACGAGGGGCTGTTCCCGGTTCAGTTGTTGAAGGAGTTTCATGGTAATTTGTTTTGCAATCATCAGAATCTATTTATAGCGAAGTCACACAAACTGTGGACGGAGGTGACTAATCAAAAGTCAATAGCAGTCTTAAATTGTGCCAGACACTTCTCAACCTCAACAGGTGCCATTATAGCGGCATAGCTGTTACAAAGAATTTTTTGAATTTGTGAAAATAGTGTAATTTCCATTTCACATGACACAAGAGAAGCACACAGGAAGTAAAAAATATATTCATTGTTAAATCAAGTGAGTAAAGCAGCCGGTGGAAAAGACAGTGGGAGACATTTGCAGTCACATGTTGATTTCAGGTAATTGCAGAGTCATGTTTTATTCAGGACGACACCACACGATTGGAATTCACCCACTAAGCCCCTGAGCGTGTGCACCGAGTTTACTTGATATGAATCTGATCTAAGACACAGACATCTTTCATACCTGACTGATACTTTGAATCCTGACCCTAACAATGAAAAACCCTGAAAAGAGAGAAAACGGCTGAATGTAAACACTCTGAATAGCCGCAGCAGAGATAGAGGATCAGAAATATCAAAACTTAGAAAGTAAATAATGTCTGGTTGAATTGAAAAGGTTCAAACACAAGTGTTCCCAGTCTCATTAGTCCGTCCTGTTCTCCCAGCAAAGAGGGTTGCTTTGGCTTAGTCTCTTCCAAAGTCACAGTGAGATGTGCGATGGCTCACTGACCTCAATTATCCCGACCAGTGATGTCCTGTTTGACGGCTTTTTTCCATTCTCTATATCTATCGATCGAGTGACCAGGTTGGAATATCTGACAGCTAATTGGACAGGAGACGGCTTTCTTTTCTGCTGTTGCTGTCATTTACCAGTCGTCTCTTTCCCTAATTGGCTTTGTCTTCATTATCCGCCGCCATCGATTCAAAAGTCACACTGACATGACTCGTGGCTTGTTTATCGAGGGCGGTTACTCCCCATAGGTCGCTGATGGGATTTGAGCACTTCTCCCTTTTGTGATTATCTATACCCACGGATTCTGAAATGAACCAGGCTCTCGCTGCACGGCCTGGTATCAGATCCTCTCTGCAGCCACACCGAAACATAAATAACAAACTGCACCTCTAGAGGTTTAAACTGCAAAATCACACATGCTTGAAATAAGCAGCCGGCTCTGGGAGAAATGCAATACAATAAAAAAAAAGATCAGATAGTGTTATCACAGTACATTCCCTCTGGTGTCCATTATCATTTGGAATTAGTGATTTGACTTGTTCGCTGTGTTTTAAACACACACCAGTGCTCACGAGGTTGTGAGAGCAGCTAAACACAGACATCACTTTTATGGATCCATGCTCCTCTCCTTCAAGAGGGCGACTGGAGAGTGGCCTCCATTTCACGCATGGTTTGTGTAAAACCAGATCGCAGCCCACATGTTCTTTTGTTCCAAGCAGCTTAGTGAGCTTGTGTCTGTGTGGTGGAAACGCGTGAAGGATGTGAGATGGAAGGAAATGTGATTGTTCGAGGCTCAGAGGAAGGTTAGAGATGAGATTCAGACTCTAAACATGATTATTATCAGTTAACCAGAAAACCTGTCTTGAATGTAGCAGAGCAGCAAAGTTAATGAATTAACAGTTATTTAAAAATACTATGATGAAGCTGTTAATGATTGAATCTTGTGCTTTTTCAGTCTTAATTCTGCTCAACATCATGTTGTTTATTGTCACATCATAACTCAAACTGTGGTGTGACAGAATTAGCATTGTAAAGCATTTCAAGACACCACTGGAAAACAGAGGGGACAGTTTGTTGACACCCAGGACATCATGTGTAGCTGTGATCCCAACCAGCTCCTGATGACTGATGATTGACCAGTTCATAAATGAAGCCCTTCAGAACATCACCTCTGATCCTGATCCAGCAAACAGGACCCAGGATTGGACAAATCCACACTTCAATCACCTGCACCACATGTTGCCATTTACAGCCTGATTCTGAAAGGTCCCCAAAGCAAAGCACTGCTTCTCACCTGGCTCTGAACAGCATCTACCTCTGCACCGGAGCAACTGAGCATGTAACAGCAATTTATACACACTCAGAGTGACTGGAAAATCGGTGGTGTTTCCTCCAGTTGTGGTCGGCTTTCAGATGCACTGTCAGCATCATGGCTCACTGTGGGTCACACGCTGAGCCCAGCACTGTTCTCCAGTGGGCTCAGTTGATTTGTGATTGAAATGCTTTGCACTGTGGCCCAGCTTGTTGGTGGAGAAGGACGCACGTGCCAAGAGTCTAAGCTTTCCAGTGCTCATCAAGTGTGAATAATGGGATACGGCCAAGATGGGGTCCAGGCAGTGGACATGCAAACACCGTGTTGAGAAGCAGCCCAACCACGAACTGAACAGAGCAGCACAACAGGAACACACAGAACTGGTTTTCAAGAATCATAGCAAACGAGGAATACACACAAGTTTGAAAAAAAGGCACATGAGGCCAGTTTGAAAGGAGAAATGAAAAAGATTCAACAAGATACTAAAAAGGCAAAACCTCCGCAAAGAATCGATTGCAACTTCATCTACATATTGCATAAGAATGTTCCTAAATAAGAAACATTTGGATTATTGTGGGGATTCTCACAAAATGTCCTTAGAACCCTTACATTATTTGTTGTGGTTTGATTACTCTTAATATGAAGTTAAATCATGAAGAAGACGGACGATTTAGCTGTTGTCCACACTTTGTCATCCACATCACCACAACACACTTCCTGCCTCTGACTCCCATGTGACTGAACTAACCAATAAGAAGCCAGAAAGGCCTCAGACTATGTGAGGGAACTCCAGAGGCAGATCACTTGAAAACATACATTTTTCAACCTTACAAAGGTGATATGAAAAAACATTGAGGATCCACCCCCTTCATTGAATCTGATCCAAAATGGATTCTTCTTTGGTCCCTTCCTACATCCTTCAGCCAAGTTTGAACCAAATCAGTTCAGTGGTATTTTGTGTAAACAGTCAGACAGGAATGAAAACTCCATGGTGAAGGTAACCATCATTCACCGCTCTACAGCTACGTGGACCACATGCCAAAGTCAATTCATGTCACTATTATCATTAAAGTCGAATTTCCGACTATTCGTGGTTCACAGGTTACTTTTAAAATTGGCAGGTGCTTAGTATGAATTGAAGCTGGATGTAAATGACCATCAGTGGGTTAAAAGAAAAAAAAAGATGAGAGGCTTTTATGTTAAACGGTAAAGCCATTGATATTCATCTCACTTTTTTTGCTCTCGGTCCTCCGCCTCCACTTGATTTGCATTGACATCATTTAAAATGGAGGGAGAGGGAACTCTCAGAGGAGTAAGTTGCACTCGACTACATGATCACCGTGACTTAACATGTACGGTTTCTCTTCCTCAGGCGTGAAGGGCACCGGGATCTGACAGTATTAAAACGGGAGATGGCCTGAATAGAGTCGGTGAATGTGCTCTGGAGTTAACTACCCGGAGAGTTTCAGCTTCGGGGTTTTCTGATGAGAGATGACACTGGGCCTCTTAGTCCCAGTGGTGCTGTTACCCTTCACCTTTAGTGAGCTGGAGACTGCATTGAGTGAAAACTCTGTGTGAGGCCAATCTATCTATCTATATATCTATCTATATCTCTCTCAATCTATCTATCTATCTGTATCCATCTATCTATCTACCTATATATCCATCTATCTATCTATCTATCTATATCCATCCATCCTTCTAACTATCTATCGATCTATCTATCTATCTATCTATACCCATCCATCCCTTTATCTATCTATCTATCTATCCCTTTATCTATCTATCTACTGTATCTATATCCATCCATCCATCCATCCATCCATCCTTCTATCTATCTCCATCCATCCATCCATCTATTCTTCTATCTATCTATCTATCTATACCCATCCATCCTTCTATCTATCTATCTATCTATCTATCTATCTATCTATCTATCTATCTATCTATCTATCTATCTATCAGGTGGGTGTGCAGTCAATGTCAGGTATCTATTACCTGATAAGGATCTCATTGGCTGTAATTACGAATGTTATCTAGTGGAGACATATTTGGATGAAGCATGTTGTCGAATGTGAATCTTTAAAAACAGCTAATCCAAGCATTAAAAGTATCTTTTGGAGTTTTTGATCGTGTTTAGAGCGATGCTCTTTTTTTTTTCCTGATTCCCTGCCGGTCGTTCTTTTACCCTGACAGTTGGTGGTGGTAACAAGCCCAGGGCTAAAGTGTGTGTGCCAGCAAATGCAAGCAAGTAGAAGTATAACTTCTGGTGTGGAAGAACGGGTGTTAAACAGTGATGGATTTAAATATGGGTCTGAAAGTGTTTTATGAGGAAGACGAAGCTCTCAACATGTTTATCAGGCCTCAGGGATACAAACTATTCATTTGGTGAGAAACAACAGATGTACTTTTTTATTTTAAAATAACTGCAGAGGACATTTTCACATGTTTGCCACTATCCTCCCCTTCCCCCTATGAACGGTGATGTAACAGCCAAAACATTAAAAAAATATAATATCAGATCATGGTTTCAATTAAATATGAGGATGTATTATGCAAATCACAAAACATAAATATTGAACATATTAGAATACTGACCTGAATGTAGTAGAATGTACTTTGTCATGTAGTTATATTGTAACCACAAAGTTTCTCTTCATTTAAACAAAGTGATTTTTGTTGTGGTGTCACAACCCTGTGCCCTGTAAACCTGCAGCCACACCCGGCCACCTCCTGTGAAGCCAGTTCATAAAACTGGTGCACATATCTACCACTATGGATCTCTCTTCAAGTATGAATAGATTATATTAATAGATAATGTATTCTTAAAGTACATCATCAAACAATCATTAAATGTGCAGGAATAAAAGAAGCAATAAAAGAACAGATAAGAAGCATAAAAATGGGAAAACTTTAAAAATGACGGAATAGAAACTGCATAAAAGCTCACATTATAAAACAGGTAATACCCAATTAAAGTGCTGGATAAAGTAGTTATGTGAAGGCACTGGAAAAAATTACAAATTATAATTATAAACTACATTTTGTTATAGTTGGGGCAGATCTAAAGTCCAGTCTTGGGAGGAGGTCATGTGGAGGTTAAAAACGAGTGGTCCAACAATGGACCCTTGTGGAACACCCATATGGAACTTTTTCCTCTTAATTGGATCCTGCACGATATGAGGGCTGAGAGCTCAACACAGTTTTCTATGTGTAGTTGTATTTTGTCATCAGCAGTATCACAATCTGTGCTGAGATCTAACAACACAAGGGCAGTGTAGCTCAACAAGCTAAATCTGCTAACGTGCAGTTGTTAGAGGAACTGAACACTGGAAGGCTCCACAGTGCGTTACTAAGTTTGACGAAGTACCGACAGATTATCAAGTTAGTTGTCAGAGCCGATGTTATTCCTTATGTTCGACTACGAGCGCCTTCAAGTGTTCACTCATGGCATGAATTCAATGGAGGTAATTATAAGCTACACATCTGTCATCCTTAATTTGCATAACGCTTTTCCAACAGTTGCATTAATGGTTTCTTCTTCCTGCAATTTCAAAAAAATAAGAATCAGTCAAAATTTGTGCACCAGCCTGTGACATGTGTAGCTTTAAAAGCAAAAGTGTGAAACTCCACCATCAGAAATATAGCAAGATCATTCATGTAATTTTAATTAGTACTCTGATGTGACGGGGTAATGAGGCAAAAGGCATTTCAAGTCCATCTTAGGATGCAAACCCTGTGTCTGTGTCTGCTGGATGATGTAATCAGCATTTAATTAGTTTAGTTAATTATCATTTGCAGAGAGCAGATCTTTCAAAATACAGTTTGAGCTGCTGGTGAAATGACAAATGTCAAATCCAATTACAGTTTCATTCCACAAGTATAAATAAGCATTTAGAGCGAGGCCGGGGGACTGGTGGGTGAATATGGGAATTCCATCAATATTACACAGCTACTGTAGGTATCCTCAGCTGCTTCCTATCCATAACACATCTAAAGCGATGGAATGATTCTCCCTTGGATTATTTATAGGCTCTGAGAGAGCTTATGTCTCTTTTCCTTACTCATCATGTGTTTGAAGAAACAGCTGCCTCCAGGTCTTCCTTTTCTGAGGAGCTAAAACTTGATGCATGTTCAACATTAGCATAGATACTAGGCTAGAGGCTGGAGTGGCTTTCGTGATGAGATTCCCCCCCCACCACCAAAACAAACACACTGAATTGAACATCCTAAATTCACCAACAGCCTGGCTCTCCTCAAAACTAATGTTTTAGCAATGTTTGAAACTGGATTGTCTGGGAAAAAGGAAACAGGGGCCTGTTCCTTTTCTTGGGCTTCAATATAAATATACTGTTGTTTAAAATACTGCCACTGACAAATGTTTTATCAGTGCACAAAATGGAGCCGTGTGAAACCTTTCCAGTTTAATTATTCATTTGTGTGTCATGACTCTGAACCTAGGATTCAAAAGCACGACTGAAAAGTCCACGACAGGTGTTGTTGAATTAAAGGTGATGCTGCATAAGGGCTCAGGCAACGGGGGGGAATAGTCCAAAAACGGATGGTAGGTATAAAAAGGCTGTAATGCTCTGTC
This sequence comes from Pleuronectes platessa, assembly GCF_947347685.1. NCBI lineage: Eukaryota > Metazoa > Chordata > Actinopteri > Pleuronectiformes > Pleuronectidae > Pleuronectes > Pleuronectes platessa. The sequence continues at coordinate 21,537,409 of NC_070639.1, read as the reverse complement.
TGGAATGGCATAAAGGACCATCTGGTAGAGTGAACGTGGAAGTGGACTAGTATGTATGCAAGACAGCTATTGAGGGTGGAGGTGAGCAGATGGGCGGGGGGGTGGTGGATCAGGTGACTGGATAGGCAGGGTTACCGCGGGGGCAGGTGGGAGGGGGGCGGGGTCTGAGTCGACAGGACGCTCAAGTCAATCAAGACAAAGGCAGGCACAGGACGAATGAGTTCCTGAATGAACTGTGACAGTTTTCCACTTATGGTGATTATGACAAACTGGTGGTGAGTCGAGACAGAAGTCGGACCAGTAAAGCTGAGCAAGTCAGTTATGGTTTTGTTATCAAAGACAAAAAGAGTCTCATGTTGGATAGTTAAAGTAGAGCTCGCTACTAAACTGGAGAATTAAATATGAAGCTGGTTCACTTTAAATCTATAATCAATATTTGTCAAACAGAATATTCAGATCCCTTCAGCTTGCTACATTTACATTGAATATGAGCTCATTATTTATTATCCTATGTTGAACTCACTCTCTACTGCACTTTTATTATGTCCCATCACCCCCACCGCTCTGAAACCACTGATTCCATTCAGTTTATTTTATTTAAGGATCCCTATTAGAATCACATGGTCGTGCCTATTGTCTTCCTTGGGTCCTGAACAAGAAAATACAACCGAGACACACAATATGTAAAAGTGTAGACAACTTCAAATGTTATATGAATCAGGAAACCTCAATTTGGTTTAAGTAGCAGCAGACTTTCAGCTGATTATTTCAATTTTCCAAATAAAGAAATAAATGCGGAAATAAAATATTTAAAAATCTCCCCCGGTCTGCCAGCGGGGCAAAATGCAGAACAACATATTGTGGGGGCTGCTGTAACAGAAGCACTGGCCCATGTCATGCTCCACAGCACATGTTTATAGGAGGAGCCTCCTTTGGTTCCACAGGTTTGATGCACGCGAGGGCAGAGAGAGCACAACCTTTACTGGGACGCGCCACATCACCGTGTCACGGCCAGTCACGGCCCATCTCCTCGGGGCGTGTTACAGGAGGACAGAGGCCGTCCGGTGTCTCATGGTGTCTCTCCATCGTGAACACAGCCCCGCCCAACAACATGACGCTGTGCTCGCCGTCTAGTTAAGCAGTTCATTGATTGGTGGCATTGGCCTCTACCGCTAAAGGCTCTTCCTGGTGGGCTTACCTGAGGGGGTTATGTAGAGGCTTTGATTTAATGTCATATGCTGTTAAATGTTTGTCAGCCTAGAAATAATTCCACTGACCAGTTTCCCTCTGTGAAAATCAGTTATAACAGCAGTGTGTCTGACTTTTACCCCTGTACTGTCAATTATTTACAAAGATGGAATCAGATAAGTACAAATTTAACTTGTTAACGTAAGATTATAGTGAATCTACTGCCACAACACTCCTGAGGGGTGTAGCGTATAGCTTTTAGCACCCAATCTGTGACCTAGACAAAGAAATCCCTCATGAATCTCATTTTAACTATTGAAAACGAAGAGTTCCTGTCGTACAGATAATTTAAACCTTCCCCTCCCTGGATTCATGAAACAGTTCTGAGACAATCAAACAATCCGAACAAGGTCCTAACGCCAAAGTACAACCAGTAATCCTCATAATCCATAATCCAAAACCTCCTACCTGCAAGGAAGCAAGTGTTTCAACCTTCTGTGGGAATGAGCTGTAATGATTTAATCCAACAGAAACACCTGAGAAGTTCACAGAGCCTGTTCTGGGTTTAGAACTAAAAACTAAAAACTAGAATGAAACTGTCTAGGACACATCGGGTTAAGGTCACTAAGTCCCGGGTATAAATCTGGATGCTCTATTTCTATGACATTTTAAATTGCATCTATATTTCCAAGGAATTCAATTAATTTTACTTTTTAAGTTCATCACTGCAGGTCCATATATTATGAGAACATTTTAATTAGGATTTAACTTTCTTTATATTTTGAGAGTTGAATGAGACCCCTGACATATTTGTGTACACTGCATTTGTAGTGATGTGCAGTTGTTTAGCTTATCTTAGAATATATCGTTTTTACACGGTGTTTTATTTATACAATCTATATTTTATACTTATATATAAGTTTATATATATTTATTTATTTATTTTGGGTCGATAGCTTTCTCTCCGACTCTGTTTCTCAGAATTTCTGCTTGTCCTCTTCCCGCCTACACATTATATTTTGCACTCAAACCTGAGGGTGGCATCAATTCTCGGATAGAATGTGAAAGGTGTATTTATCAAACTGTTGAACTTGTCCTTTTAAATCAAATCCATAAGCACTGTTTTCATGCCTTTGGGTTAGAGAGATGTCACTGTGCTAGAGTTGCACATAATCGGAGAGGGGGGGGGGGATTTCAGTCATCCCCACAGGAGCGATAAGTCAGCGGTGACCACTCCTGCTCTCCAAATTTATCTGCCCGGCTCCGCATGAAGTCATAAGTCTTTCTGCGTCTTCATTACCTGGGATCCAGTCTGGACCTGCTTTGTTCCACAGTGGAGGGTGTCCATTCATCCCACACTGCTATCACCTCCACTATCTAAATGAGGCCACGGAGGAAGACAGAGACAGAGACGGAGGAGAAGGTGCAGACAATAGTTTTCGTTCTCTTAATCTGCGATGAACGCTTCATCTTGGTTTCTCCCTCAGTGCTTCCAGTCATATTATCTGTAATGACAGCCTCTTGGTTGCAGCAGTGGATCATCGCTGCCTCATGCATGAGCTGCGACTTTAACTTAAATGTTTTTGCTTTTAGAACCTTCAGCTTCTACGACCAACTCAACGACTCCCACTGTCCCGAGGCTTTCACCAGACTCTGGACTTTTCTGCTCCCAGTTCACTGAAGCTGGAAGAACGACACAGACATACACACGTAGAGGAGGAAGGGGTTGTGAAGGCAGTTTATGAATGAAGTAAAGATTCAATGTTAAAAAAACAATGGACTTGGTTGAAGTGAAACTCAGGATATTTATGAAGATTGATCATTAAAGTCATTTATCAAGCAGAAACATAGACAAACCCTGAATGTCTCAGCCTTTTAAACATGAGGATTTGCTGCTTTTTCTCTTTTCTATAGCAAATCGTTGGGCTTCTGACTCAGTGTCAGACATAAAGTTGAGTTTGAATACATCATCTATGAGTCGTGAGTCTGTAACTGCCATTTAACACCATGGTGATGTTTTCCTCACAAACAAGTGGTGACCTCTGTCTCTCAGAAGGTGAAGCTATAGCTGCACAAAGCGTGTCAAACAAGACGACTGGATTTACTGGAGATTGTCATTCACATTGGAAGACCAAGGACAAGATGTTGATTTGTTTAAAAAGCTTGACCATAAAGAAAATGTTGCCCTCCCCCCCCCGGAGAAAATCTTCTGGAACGACAGGAGATGCCATTTATCCTCGTCCCTTTTTATTTCTAACACACAGACAGAAATAAAATTGGAGGGAGCAAATAATAAATAAGGAATTTTAAGAAAATAGACTTCTGAAATTGACAGTTCTAAAATAATTCTCCTTCACCTGTTATAGCCAGTTGTGTTATAAAAAGAGGTTTTATTCATTTGAATAACGTTTTACCGTGAGTCGAACAGCAGAGTCTGGTTATCAGCATTAATGGGTTTTTCTAGCAATAGAGCTCCGTCATGGAATCCTTTGTTTACAAATTGCAGGTACATTGAAATTGCAAAAATTATTTGATATGATAAAGAGAATAATCCAGTGGGAAGGGAGGGAACAGAATAACCAGTGTGTATCAGTTGCTTTACTCCTCAGTGTTATTAAAGTCCTTTCTCATAACTGATATTACTTTCGCTCCCTCCTGCAGATTTGTGTCTTATAACCAGTGGTGTGAGGGGATTTTCACACGAGGCAAAGCAGAGCTGAGGGATTGCTAGAGCTCAGCTGCTTACTGCACCATGGGGATTGTTATAAGGTGTAATTTAGGCTACATCCATACAACTGTTTTTCATGTAGTAGAATCTGTGGCTCGGGGGTTAGTGTGGTTGTCCTCTCATCAGAAGGTCGGTGATCCCGGTCCGAATGCCGAAGCGTCCTCGGGCAAAATACTGGACCACAAATTGCCCCTTATCATAGAGAAAGTGCAGCATATACAGTGCCTTGCATAAGTATTCACCCCCCTTGGACTTTTCCCCATTATGTACTGTTACTAACTGGAATTCAAATAGACTTAAATAAACTTTTTCCCGTTTGATCAACAAAACATGCATAGTACTTTGGAGGTGCAAAATAAATTTTATTGTGACACAAACAATAATGAGAACAAAAAAGTTGACATCTGTTGGGTGCATAAGTATTCACCCCCCTGTGTCAATACTTGGTAGAACCCCCTTTCGCTGCAATTACAGCTGCAAGTCTTTTGGGGTATGTCTCTACCAGCTTTGCACATCTAGAGATGGAAAGGTTTGTCCATTCTTCTTGGCAAAAAAGATGAAGCTCAGTCAGATTGGATGGAGACCGTCTGTGAACCCAATCTTCAAGTCTTGCCATAGATTCTCTATTGGATTGAGGTCTGGGCTTTGACTGGGCCATTTTAAGACATTAACATTCTTTAATCCAAACCATTCCTTTGTAGCTCTGGCTGTATGTTTAGGGTCATTGTCCTGCTGGAAGATGAACCTCCGCCCCAGTCTCAAGTCTTTTGCAGACTGCATCAGATTTTCTTCAAGGATTTCCCTGTATTTGGCTCCATCCATCTTTCCCTCTATTCTGACCAATTTCCCTGTACCTGCTGAAGAGAAGCATCCCCACAGCATGATGCTACCACCACCATGTTTCACTGTTGGGATGGTGTGCTCAGGGTGATGGGCAGTGTTGGGTTTTCGCCACACATAGCGTTTTGCATTGAGGCCAAAAAGTTCAATTTTGGTCTCATCTGACCAGAGCACCTTCTTCCACATGTTTGCTGTGTCTCCCACATGGCTTCTGGCAAACTCCAAACGGGATTTTTTATGGATCCCTTTCAACAATGGCTTTCTTCTTGCCACTCTTCCATAAAGGCCAGATTTGTGGAGTAGACGACTAATAGTTGTCCTGTGGACAGATTCTCCCACCTCAGCTGTGGATCTCTGCAACTCCTCCAGAGTAACCATGGGCCTCCTGGTTGCTTCTCTGATTAATTTTCTCCTTGTCCGACTCTTCAGTTTGGGTGGACGGCCTCCTCTTGGTAGGTTTGCGGTTGTGCCATATTCTTTCCATTTTCTTATGATGGATTTTATGGTGCTCAGAGAGATGTTCAAAGCTCTGGATATTTTTTTATAACCTAGCCCTGCTTCATATTTCTCCACAACTTTATCCCTGACCTGTTTGGTGAGCTCCTTGGTCTTCATGATGCTGTTTGTTCAGTAATGATCTCCAACAAACTCTGAGTCCGTCACAGAACAGGTGTATTTATACTGAGATTAAATTGCAGACAGGTGGACCCTATTTACTAATTATGTGACTTGCAAATGTGACTTGTGAATGCAATTGGTCGCACCAGATCTTTGTTAGGGGTTTCACAGTAAAGGGGGTGAATACATATGCACTCAACACTTTTCAGATTTTTATTTGTAAATAATTGTGAAATCCATGTAATATTTCCCCCCACTTCCAAATGATGCACTATTTTGTGTTGGTCCATTACATAAACTCACGATGAAATAAATTTGAATCTGTGGTTATACCATGACAAAATGTAGAAAAGTCCAAAGGGGGTGAATACTTATGCAAGGCACTGTAGATGCACTGTATGAATGTGTGTGTGTGTGAATGTAAAACTCTCAGCCCTTAAAATTCAGACTGCGCCTATAGGGACACAGTCACACCCACGGAAATTAGATATTTCTATAACAAAATAAAAGCAAAACCAAACCCTTTATAAGACAGAGCACTGTTCAGAGATAATGCTTCCACGTCTAATGGATTTGAGATATTTGTATATCTTGATATTTCCAGCTTTAACAGGTCATGCACCACTTGACTTACCTGCGCCGACCCCCTGACCCCCTGACCTCTCAGTACAAATCACTCCGTGGACAGACTCTCTCCACAGACGCTTCTGTCGCTGCTGGTTCACCAACACGGAGACAACAACAGTTTTAATGAGGCAGTTGTTTCACCTGGAAAACAGATTTATTCTGGGACTATATTAAATTTACACAACAGCGTTAATGTCATGCACACATCACACAAACAATTCTGGAAATAAAATGAAGATATGACTTGAGACAACCTGCCGAGTGTGTCAGGACATATTTAAACTAATAATCACTGCACCATTCCGGGACTACTTTCTCTCTAATTTGAAGTTTTCTTTTTGTTTGTTTTGTTCTGCGCCTGAATAATAAAGTTATTCTGACTGACAGGAGTCCCCTGTTGCGAGGCAACCATGGATGGGAGAGAAAGAGGCTGGTCCTCCTTCATCTCTCACAAAGAAACCAGATAAGCTTCCACTCATTTCAGCATATTCCATTTTATATTTCTTTTCTGCAGCCGGGAAATGGGCGGAAGCAGCCGTTCATTTTCATTTCAGATAATTGGATTTTCAGGGGAAATGGATTTTCTGCTAAAAACTCTGCTTAAAATAATATGGAGGAATGTTGTTTGCTATTTAATTTGTTCCGCGGTGATAATGACGAGGCATCGATTTGGCTCAGCTGGTGGCGTGAGGTGTAAATAGAGAGGAAATATTAAAAAGATAGGTATAGAATTAGCTGAATACCACATATCGACGGATAATGGCTCAATAGTGATGACTCTAACAAACCGGTTGAATGGCTGGAGGCTGAAGTGCTATCGCAGGTTTTATATCCACTTCAGAGCGGCTGCATTTCAACGCTTCACATACCTACAGTGCACCCCCCCTCTCCTTACACAGCATGACTCCTCTGTATGCCTTCCATCCTCCTCCACCGACAAGCCTGAAATCCTACAAGGGTAAACCCAGAGAAAGGTCAGGGTGGTATTGACAGGGCCTTGCTTAGGACGGTGACATTTGAGCCCCGGGGCGTGTTTTATTTTTTTATTACGTGTTCGATATATCTGCTGGACGCAACACAGGGTGACCAGCGAAGGAGGTGGTGGTGTCCATATTGTAAATGTCGCGTGTGCATATTTGCATATTGTTAATTTGCCCGGAGGAGATCAGGCGCTGACACAAACAGCCGACCTCAGGATCACAGGACAGAGACGAGGTCCGGTGGCCGGAGCCGATGTTAACAGATTGTAGCCCTCATAGTCGTAAAGAAATCCCTTTGCCCCAGAGTCTCGACCAGGACCGTGACCTTCTGAGGCCACTTTGAACAAACGCTTTGTGGGTCAAACAGGTTCTATCATCTCAACACCTCTCCTTTCCAGGCAAGTGTGACATTTTGTGTGACTGATCCTGGTACTTGTGTTAATTGAGGCATAAACGCTGAGTTTAAATCGAAAGTTAGGGCAAATATATTTTATAATTGAGATTCACAAGTCATTAATTCTCTTTTTATATTGATGGAACAAAGTGTGACAACACACATGTTCTGTGTTGAAAGAAAATAAAGACATATCTCATAATATTTATCTTCTTATGAATAAATACCTTTACAAACAACAACAATTGAATTAATCCATTACCTGATAATTTCTTTTTCGCTTTATGATTTATGTCTAATAACCTGTTTATTTACTATTCATTAATTATTTGGGAGATTTTTTCTCATTGTGTGATCGACTAGTTTTAAAGAACAAGTTCCCTCAGTAGTAAATATAGTGGTTTGCCATAGAAGATGCTATTTTTAATAAAATCCCAATTCAACAACTGACAAAGCGTGGCTGTGACTTTTTAGTGGGTGTGAATTACCTTTCACAGTAAAAATAAATAAACCAATTAATGTGTTTAAAACTCATCAGTCGTGTCTCATTGTCGAGCCCGAGCTGGTATTGGAACATAAATTTCAATGACAACTGCCTTTGTTCCATCGGCTGAATGAAGCAGCTAAATGGTTTTTGTCCGTACAGACAACACTGTGGCCTTTAAGCATTTCACAAAGACTGGGGGGGGGGGGGGCCTGCAAATGTCACAATGCTCTATTTCCCACTGACTTACAATAAATTCATCTCTGCCTCGGATTCTTCATAACTAATAATGGCCTCTCGTGTTGTGCCCTGTGCATTCAAATTGCGAGCTTGGAATACATTAGGTTGATTATCTGCAGGGGCTCAGAGAGGATATTACATTTCTTATGATAGGCCTCTGCGACGGAGCACAGTGTGGTCGGGAAATAACATAATGTGGAAATGTGTAAACCGAGGGGCATCGGAGGGGATTCGGTGGTTCACCATCGAGGAACCGCACATTACAGCCCGGGCAGCAAGGCTTTAAACAACAGGTGGAACCGGGTCCGTCTCTCAAAACAAGGAGCGGACGCTGAGTGGAGGAGGGAAGCTCTGCAGGCGCTGTGATTACACATGTGGCAGAAAGCTCCTGTGATAATGTCACATTTGCTTATGACTGAGCAGCGAATAGTGGAAACCATTGAGGCTGAGAAATACAAAAAAGGAAAATAGATGGAAATACAATTCAGAGCTTAAATGTAAGATATACAATACAAAAGATATTTACTTATATTATATATATAGTCTAGATTTATATCATATTGACTAAACAGTACTTTTGCTTGAGTAACAATGACTAGGACACTGTATGCATACTTATGGGAACCACAAACTTTTATTAAAATGATTATCGTTAGTTAATTTAGCTGTGTCACTGGTTTTCCTCAACAATACCACGTGTGTGTTGTCCCCAGAAAGGAAACACTTGAAACTTTTACTTTTTCATTCCCCATCTGTCGATCCTTACTGACTAAAGAAATAGAAAACAGAGGAATGAGTCTTCATGACTACTTCAAAGTTTGGGAGTTGTGATCATTTCATTGTCTTGCTGGTTCACGATGCTGGTAAATCTGAAGAATGTGGAGAAAGTTGTAAAAGAATTGACTAAAAGCACTCATATGTTTGTGTGTTGCACGAGCTTACAGGGGTCAACAGCGACCAGATGGATTTTAAGAGGATCTACTCAAACATATGTTCTCTCTTGATCCGGGGCTTTTCTTCATGTGCAGCTCTGTATGTGCCAGCTGCATTCGATAAACATCACTCTGCCTGTTGGCTTCATCTGCTTCAAGGCTGCATGTGCTCCTCTGATAAAGATGGAGATGAACCAATGACCTGCTGCAGTGCTTCAGTTTAAATAAGAAAAGAAAGGTCACTGAACGACAGTGGTGAATTATGATTCAGAAATGCTCTTTATATTAGTTTGGGTTTCCAATTAATAGCTTTTCTTATTCAAATGAAAATGCCCATGCTTTGGGAGGAACCACAAATGTACCTTAACATCCTCCCACTAATTTCATCTGGTGGATTTAAATAATACTTGCTTTTACTTACAAATGTAAAAATGTGTGTTTTAGCTTCATAAAATAGGTTCCTATGAGTTTTCAGGTGGTAGGCCTATATTAATAACTGCATGTGTATTGTTTGTTGTTGTGGTTTTGGGGGTTTTTCTAACAAAAGAGGACGGTCAAATAAAAAGGAGCCATGGGCCCTTGGAGGCACTTGAAAAATCCTGTTGTTCTCCTGTTGAGACCAGTCTAACACCAAAAGGGACATGCACTACCTTTGTCTTCTTTATCTGTGTCCTCATTCCCCCCCCAGCTGCTGTTGGGAGATAATATGTAATCATCACTCATATCCCAGCATCAGGCTTTGCAGGATTATCTGGAACAAGAGACAGGACACGGTGCAGCCTGCCCATGTTATATAAATGCACTTGATTGTCATCTATTGATTTTGAGGCAGAGAAATATATTATTTTTTGTATCTCAAATGTTCAGGTGATTAGTGATTGTGTTTGAAAATGTTGGATGAGCCACAACAAATGGTGAGTCTAAAGGAAACACTTTCTTTTCTCACAATAAAACAAAATACAATATGTTTTAACCTGTCACTCCACTACAGCCTTATAGTTCAAAGTTCTACTGGGAGTACTGGTATTAGCAGAGGCAATGGTATTTATTAGCCAAGAAGACAGAAGAGAAATAGTTTTGAACACATTAAACATAAGATTGGACACTAGAGAAGTGGCCGATGCTCCAGGAACAGTTTGTGAAGTTTCTCTCCAGATTTTGTTTGGTGTTTTTTTATTTTTTCTCTTTGACTCTGGGTCACCATCTGAATCCATTAAAACTGTTTTGAATTCCAGCTGACTGCAGCCGCCGCCCTTCACCAAGGAGCCAATCCTGCAGAGGCAGAGGTGTAATGACAATTATTTGACTCTCAAAAGATTTTAGATTATATGCTCAGGGTTTGGTTTTATTTCTAAGAAGATGCAGGTGATACTTTTCACTTTCAAAACCCTATCAAACCTGTTCATATTTTAAGTGCCTTTATACTTATATACAACAGTATGTGTTTGTAATGTTGTGCTGTGCATTGACCCAGTTACTAACATGGCTGGTTTGGTTTGAAGCTGTGATTTAAGTTTTCACCAGCAAAGTGTGTGACCTCACGTGAACGGTCAATATTGGCTTTTAATGATTTTTCTCCCAGAGGACATTTTGACTTGTTATAGCAGGAAAGTCCCAGACTGAGAGTCTGTGTCTCATTGCTGGTGTTTATCTCAATCAGCTTTAGATATATTCTTTTATTACAGCATATTAGGGCTGTGAATGTTTTCCACTCTACAGCTTATTTATTAAACCTTGACCTAAACATAGATCTTACTCATTTGAGACTCGTATTCTTTGTCTTTACACTTTATAGCGAAGCTGGACAACAACCAGTTCTGCTACGTGTCATCAACCCAAAAAGCTTAGAAATTGAACAATTGATAAAGAATTCTCAAAAATCTCTTCTGTCCAACCATTTATTGTAAATTAAGATCTCCAAGCAATGGCCAACACAGCAATTGATCATCTTGTTGATGTCTCGGTATATGATTCTGTTGTGTCCCTGAAGAAGACGCTGGTGAGTCACACAAACGTGTGTTTTAAAACCAGACGCCCCAACCTGGAGAGGCTGCAAACATTATGATATAAAAGCCTTCTGCAATGCCAGACTGTTTTATTGATCACTGATAAAGGAAATAAAAACAACTCCATGTTACACAGCCATCTCTCCATAGCTCGACTGAGCTTTCTATTCCTTTTACTCTCAGACGGAATAAACCTCGTGAGTTTCTTCATTTAGAGAAATAAACAATTTACCATCCAGACGCCATAGAATTGACTGAAATGCTTGATTCATATTGAGACAGCTTCTCTATTATAGATCTGCCTGAGCTGACTTCAATACGTCCTATACTACTCTCTAAATAAAATTCAGTAACAGCACAACAGTGAGTCAGCACGTTCCAACACCAGGACTCTAAAACTAAAGTAGCTGAATAATATGGAGCCATCACTTGCTTTTATTATTATATATTCACCAGCTGTGTCCGGTCAAGATATCTTCAGTGAAAGCCTATCAAGTGATTCAAGTGCAGGTATTTACACTGAGTTTCTACATGTGAACACACAATCAGGAAACTATAATAATATAAGAATATTTTAGAGGAAGGTCATGTAAATTATACTTCTCACAGCTGTCTGACTAACAAAAGACACTTCCAGACATTTTATTTGATGAACCGATAACAGTTTATAAAAGTGTCAGTCATACTTAGCACTGCAGTGAGCAATAATAGAGGATTTCTTCTTCACTTATAGCTCAGACTTTATTGGATTTTTTTTACTGTGTGTCCTAAAAATCAAATGGACGGCCTCAGGGTGGTGTATGGTATATTACACAGACAGGTTTATGATGTAATAATAATTATGAATTAAGTTGGCAAATGTGTAAAACAGAACCCTGTGAGATGGAATTATAAGTGTGACTCTCCCTCGAGTTAACACAACACATAGGGGTTTTCAAGCTGTAACCAAGCTGTCTCAGAATTTATCATTTTTCTAAGGGTGTCTCTATAAAAAGGTCTCTGAAATCTTTTAAGTGCACTTTCCAGCAGCTGCCCAGAAAAGTAACAATTACTGTCGAGGGAAGCATCCACTCCATCATGATGGTGCTGGAGAGCAGCAGAGGTGCGATGCCATCACGTGCTGGAAAAGGTTCTTCCTCACTGGGAGCACTGTAGCTCAGAGATCTGACTCTTCACCAGGCATCATATTTCCAGGTTCTGGACACTGCTTATTATCTGTATGTCTGTAGCAGAACCTGCTCAAATTCAACCACCTCACTTCACCTCGACGCCAAATCTGTGCGCCCATCACTAAAACCACCACCAATGATAAACCTTTTCTCTCATTATCGTGTTTTCTTCTACATACAGTGGATGTGATTTGCTCCTCAGTGAGAACGTCCTAGAAAGGAAACCTGAGAGCAAAACAAGAAAAGTGAGGCAGAGAAATGGATTGGCGATGGAGAGAGAAAAGGAGTGCGAGAGGAGTGTTTTCCATCAGAGTCAACCTTGCCAGGCAATTTGGGCCCCTATTTCAGAGGCCTAATGGGAGATGGACAGTGATGGACAGCGCGTGTGGGTTACTTATTAATCTGGGAGAGGCAATTGGAGAACCTCTATCGACCTCCAGTAAATTAAATAAGGCCTATCCTGAAATGACATTATTCTCCCTCAACTCTCCCTCTGCTCCTCTCCCCTCTTCCTGACCCACTGCAGAGGATTAAAGCAAATAAAATGGGAAAATTTAGACAGTGTGAAATGATGATGGATATTTTACCACACATACAGAGCCAGGTATACGGTGGGTGAGCGATGACGCGTGGAGGAAGAGCGTCCAATCATAAAAAGGAGCTCCAAGGTTTAGCAGAAATATTTTTCTACACTAAGGAAGAGACTTTGCTTGTTTGTTCTAAAAACAGAAAATGTTGATTGAGGAAAATCTTCCTGAATTGATGAGCTTAAGTTGCATTAAACAGTTTGTCTCTATTTGAAAAGGATGCATTCAATTGTAATGACTGATCGCATTCAATTGGTAGTACGATTCAACCCATCCATTTGCTAATGATGCCTATTAAGCAACAAAGTTTTAAGAGAGCTATTTTTTGTGTTGCATTCAAACCCTTGAGAAACGCCGGCCCACATGCTCACAGCATCATAACGACAACTCCGTGCCCTAGAAAAAGCTTGTTTCGCCCAAGTGCTTCCCTCTAAGAGCCAATCACCACCACACACAGCAAGCCACAACTTGTCCGATCGGTTGATTTCTTAGCTTCCTTCTTTTTTTTAACAGTAACTTTGGTGCTAATGTTTCACTCGAGCCATTTATGGATAGCTGGCACCAGAGGTCTCAGCCCCTCACTCCACCAGGTGAACCAGATATGACAATACAACTGTGAAGAAGACTGAGAAAATGGCCCCGCCAGAAAGTCACCTTGGGTCCAATAATAGCCGCGGCTCTGTTGAACATCCATCAGTCTAGTGTCGGTTATTTAGGACAACTCTACCCCAAAGTCTTCAGATGACTCCAGGGTACCAGATACTTTGGCACCAGGCCGTCCTGCCCCTTTATCCCCGATGCCAAACTCACTCTCAGATATGACTTACTGTACTTCTGAAACATTGTCCAGGGGTAAATGAATGTTACAGCCGGTGCCCTAATTACTATCAAACATAGCAAATGAGTCCACTGGTCTTTTTGTAGTGTAAAATTAAAGCTGGAGGACATGGTGGCTTAAATCTAATTTAAGAATCATTCAGTAAACTTACTCCCAAAGGAAACGTAGACTTACCATATCTGTATTTATCAGGTTGTTGGTAGAATCTACACTTTTATCCGAGTCACCTTTCTTGCTCTTACCCCAGAAAATAGTTTGTCCCACACATCGCTCCACATACAAGGCTTTCAACGCGTCTCTAAAGAACTGAAATACATTTGAGGGCAGTCGGGGATTCCTCAAGATTGATTAACAGATGGTTCAACTTGGTTGTACAACAAAAAAGAAAGAAGGTCAAGAAAACTGGGTGCTTGTAAAAATAAATATAATAACCTACCAAAAAGCCATTTGGCTTATATAATGGGGTCTGATTCACACTGGATAGCCTTTTCAGAAAATTACGACTTCTGAGAGAGGGCGGCTAAATAACAAGTCTCATTATCGCTGGTGCTGGATCTATTATTAACAATCTTCTACTGCTCTTGAATAAAATAATTGTCTCCCTCTATCTGAGATGGGAGCGGACAGTGAATGTGATGTCAGACACAAAGTCCACCGCTGTTACCTTCACTCTGGTGATGTAAAGAGCCAGAGGGTGTTTCCAGGTCACCTCTCTTCCAGTGATAAGGACACGAGAGAGGCGCTGAGTGACAGCCGGCTTTGTTTGAGACAAAGCGGAGAGGGGTTCAACAATGCTGATGACAGCAGTCAAATTGCCATTGTAATTTCCATGATGTGATTTGATCATTATAGATTATTATTGACTTCAGGAACAACTCCTGTGACGTGTAACACCTCTGAGATCCCGTCAGGGCAGCGTTCAAGGGTTGAACAGCAGAGGTAACAATCACTGTCAAGGGGAGCGTCCATCATAACGCTGCTGTAGAGGACAGTTATCACCCGATACTGAAGGGGACTGATTCTTCACAGGCAGCACCTCAGCTCACAGATTGCACTATTTCCCAGGGATTTGTATTTTGCAGGTTTATCGAGACACCATGTGTTTTGCAGAGTTCTTTAAAAAGCTGCAGGTTAAATGTGCCCGGATCACCTTCTCTTTCTTCTGGGAGGATTTATCCAAATATGAAATAAAATGCCATGCAAAAGAAAATAATGAAAAATGGATGTTATGGCCCATCAGTTACATGAGAATATCTCGGTCCATGGATGGCCTTTGGCGTGTGACAGCCTGCTTTATCTTTCTGTCTCTCCATCGACTTCCGGTTGATGACTTTGACCTTTTGAGCCTTCCCCCCGCTCACCGGCAGCAGATGTGGTCTGCTCGCAGTATTCATCCAGTCTCTTGGTCAGGGTCCATTTCACCAATATAGTGCTGCCTAGAACTTTCACTTGTCATGCAGCACTCAGGTGGTTCTGTCAAAGCATCTCTTTGTCAAATCACTTTATTTAAGATCACATTCCTGCTAAACCAGTGCCATTCCCATCAGCCCCAGTTGTACTCGGTGCTGGGTTATCATTATAGTCATGCCTATATGCTAAACTGCATGACGTTTATGTGCTCAACATCAACGTTCTATCCTTATTACTGAGAAGGTGGGTTACACTATGATGATGCCTACAGCCACATGGAGGCACTAAGCCTAGCTGTAGATCCTGTTATACAAGTACATGAGCACAGGTTGCACCTTCTGTCCGACTGTATGCCCATCCACCCTCTCTTGAATTACAGCTGACTGGATTTACATGCATTGGGCCAGTCACGACAGGATAGGGTAAAGTGGTGACGCTCTGCCAGCACTCGTTAGTCAAGCACATACTGTACATAGTGTATCTATTATTCTATGGTACCTCATTATTCTAAAGTCCCTCACGTGGCCTTTTCCTTCTAAATTTCTCAGACCAGAGGAGACATTAATAGCACATGGTTATGCAAACCATTTTATCTATTTTCCAAAGCAGAAGCTCTAGGTCCGGGTATGTTGGTTTTAAACAGCGTGATCCGGGCAGAGGGCGGAAGAACAAACAAGATCCCTGTGCTCCGTGGGGAGATGTGGTCCGGCTTATAGAACCCATTAGAAGGTGATGCCTGTGTGATGTAGAGCTGAATACAGCACAACGTCCACCCCTAATGCCTAATAGATGTTTCAGTTGGTATAAGGACTCCATAATGGGTGCATTAGTATGCCAGGTGTCAGGGCACCATCTTGTTCAAACCTACGTGTGATATAAGGTCAGCAAATAAATGGACATCTGCTCAAGACTCTCCAGGAAATTAGGGGGAGCAATTATGGATGGGAAAAAAAAAAATCAGCTGTCCAAGGTGATATACACGCTGTTCCTTCAAACAGTTAAGTGGTGATATGGAGAGGTGAGTGAGTGACAGTCGTATTTAGCGCGGAGAGATTTATGAGGGGAGATGAACAGATATTGAAGGCAACTGCCCCCATCAGCGTTGTCATTACAACCACTAACAAACTCCTCTGGGTGTGAGAGGCCTACTTATCTGGTCACTCAATGGATCCATTACCGGGGCATTAGGCATGCAAGACGAGAACAGTAAAACTCTTGGGATCCCTGCGTGTGTGTGTGTGTGTGTCTGCGTATTGATTGGTATTTATTATACTGCTGAACGTAAGCTGGCAAATACATTATTTCAGTTCCTCCAGACCTGTTGGAAATGGGACATAGGGCCCCGATTCTTATGACATCATAAACCTGCCCGTAAAGAGCTTTGTAACATTCCACTTAAAAGAATCACTAGGGTAAAGTCACTGATAGCCTGTCACACCTATAATTGGCATGAATAAAGTATGGACATGATTACACACACACACACGCATGGATGCATAATTTGAACCAGGGGAGGGGGGGGGGCAAACATCCAAGGTCTTTACGGAGCCCAAAGTGTCCGTCTACAGTAAAAACCATTTTCTTAAGCACTTTGTTTGTCGCACCATCTGCTTTATTTGCACAGTAATTGCTTCCGTGGTCTGCAGGTTAGAATGTGTAACCTCCAGGGCCGTGTAAATAATGATGAAACGATAATAGACTTTTATCTCCGCAAATGTGCAAGTGTGTGCGGATTTAATGGAAATCAATGTTGTATTAGGTATTAATGTGATGCAGATTTTTTACCTTCTAAAGTGGTCAAATCATTTTTTCTTCTCCTCCGCCCTCTTCCCTTCCCGGTCAGCCATTAGCACACTCTGACATTATGAACACAGAGTTTTGCCAGGGCTTTTTCACTCATTGGGACTTATTGGAAAACGCAGAGCTTTTATTTATTTGACTCGCCGAGCAGCGGTCCAGAGATTGCCGTGTAAATCTTATGACCACATGTCGGCGAGTCTAAAAGCGTATTATGGAATCAGTCCGGACTGCACGAGAGATCCAGAGTGTCCGTTGGGCCAAAAGAGCATTTAGTAATCGGAGATTAGTGTAATCATCAAATGGAAATATTCTTAATAGCAGACATCTCGGGCCTCGGTGATATCAATCGCACACAGGCCGCCTCCATTCCATCAAATCCAACAGAATGCTGTAGTTGTGACGCATTGGAACAGGAGATGCTGGAGTAATCCAATAAAGACATTAGCGTACCATTAGGAGGGTGCATTCTGGCTTTGGAGGGACACACAGAGCCTTGTTTAGCCTAATAGAGTGCCCCTGTTAGCGTTTATTTATGGCAGCAAGATGTCAAACCACTTAGAGGTGGAATGTTGCCTGTCCATTAAGGCTGCTTTCCAATGAGAAGCCTTCGAAAGAAGATCTTAGGCGTTGGCCTCAGTCCAGTGTTCTCGGCTGTTCCCCCCCGTTTTTAATATGTATAGTATAATACTTACTTTGTGTTTGCTCATATCAAACACAACCTGTAGGAATGGGGAATGAAGGCAGATGTAGAACACCCACGTGCTTGCAGCCTTGAATTACAACACAACAAGGAAAATGGATTTTTGAATCATCATGTGAAGTTTCAATTCACTATTTCAAACAACTGCTGGTCCAGTGAAGGGCTCCACGTCTGTTCCATTCATTTGAATTTCATCTCAGTCGGCTTTGGTTGTGTCTGAATATTACAAGTTTGAAAAGTGAATCTCTGGGTGAACAGTTTGAATGAAGGGACCTCAGCAGACCTCTGGAGCTCAATCTGCATCTCTGCATCTCTGCAGCAGACCAGGGCCCTGTGGCTACATGAGAGATGAATATGCAGAATGATAAAGACAATATCTCTGGTCCTGCAACATCCGTCTGATCAGTCTTTCAGGATTCTGACAACGTGTGCAATACTAAATCTAAGGACTAAAAGATATTCCATTGAGAAAAAAAAAATGACATAAAAATCTGTTAATGCCAGATGTTACTGATGTATTTACATGACGTGTCCAGCTGTTTAAACCACTGAGGCGACTGGCTCTGTGCAGCGTCCCCTTCTAACTGAAAGGCTCCACGAGCTCTTGTCAATAAAAACATGGGAACACGTCCTCCTTTGCTCCGCTGGCTCCCTGGCTTGTTTGATCGTGACAGAGTCTCTTTGCTTTGATGTCGTCGTGCACACAGGAACGAGCAGCGTTAAGAGCAGAGAGGAGTCGGTGTGATGCCCGTCTCTGGTTTTTACCATTTGCATGATGGGCTTGTGAAGCACAATCAACACTGAGCATCGACTCTTTGTAGATTTGAAAGCCACAGACAGTCTGGGGCTAGAATCACTGACATGGAATAAACAGAAACTATCCACATAAAGCGACCGATTCAAGGTCACATTTTGCTGACTGATCATAAGAAGCAGCAGATTTGTATTGCAGTGTTTCATGGTTGTGATTCTGGTTAATTTTACAAATCCTAAAAGTCACTGTGTACAATAACACAAAGGCCTGTGTGACTCAACAAAGTCAAGAGAAACAGATGATATTTATGATACATGTATTTAAAATAATAAATAGTATTTTGTAATATATATGTATGAATATATAAAGGGAGATTTCATGCTCACTTGGAAAAGTATTTTCAATATTTTCAAAATACATGATAGTCTTATTTATTTTAAAATGTGTGGAATCACATTAAGACAGTTCGGCTTCATGTAGCTCATAATTAATGTGATGAGTAACACCTGTTTATTGCTACGATAGAAATACATTTCTTTTTTAATAAACAGGTTATTTACAAAATCTTTATTTCCTTTTTACAAACTAACACTTACACCTCCTGTGAATCAATTCAAACAACACTCCTCTAAAAACACATCACATGTTCTCAACACAAGTTGACAAAAGAAGTTGTTAACATGACGAGGGAGACACTTTGTTTATCGGAAGCACACTTAGTTTCAACACCTGGCAGAATATGCACTGTGATCCACACGCACACATGCACATAAACATGCACAGGAGCTTAGCCGGTGTGTGTGTGAGTGTGTGAGTCTGTGCACGTGGCTCTGGAGAGACATGTGTGACATCACAGTTTAATGACTTTTGAATTCTTCCAATCAGCAGTCAGGTGGACTAACAGTAGGAGCTGCAGTTTTCTTTCTCATTCTACATTCTCACAGCTGCAGTCTGGTGTTTCCACTGTAATGGTCGAGTTGGTTTGAATTGCATGTTGCTTGTTAGACCAGTGGACATCGGTATAGCACCCCAGTGGCCTACGTGAGACACGTGACAATTCCCAGCAGTGCTCATTTAGCACTGCACTGTGGTTTTCCTGACTGCAAGAGAACCTCTGTGAGCACATCTCTACAGACACTGTGATTATGTTGTTTTCTGTGGATCTGATATTGACATGAAGTCTTCTGCTGTAAACAATGTGATGTATTGGAGCAAACTGGCAGAGAGACGATCCACATGTCTCCACTCTGCTTGACTTGGGAACTTTGAGTGGGACTTAATTTAAAATGGTGGGTTTACTCAATCCCATTAGTTTGTCTCATTCCTCTAATTCTTTCTCCCTCTCAATCTTACTCTCCCTTCCACTCTCTCTCTCTGTCAGAGTAAAACGTCTTAACCCCTCCTCTCTTTTCTCTCACTCATATATCAGTTTTCATTCTCTCGATCCTTCTCTAATTCATGACATCTCTTATCTATAACTCCACATTGGACTGTTTGGATGAGACACACTGGGATGTGTTGGCTTAGTTCAGGGTTCGGGATCCATATGATCCTAGTCCACATTGAGATAAGAGGAAATGAATGGTGCACACAGTCATTTTATGCTCAAAACATAACAATCAAAGATTATCTTGGAAGCCTGTACTTAAATACTATTAAATATATAGTAAAAAAGGTTGAATCAGTACTTGTACTTTAACTTAAGTCATTTTTAACACCAGTATCTGTAAATCTATCCGAGTAAAGAATCTGTTTCCACCTCTGCAGGCTACAACAGCAAATATAACATGTTTATGTGCTTAAATATGAAAATTAATTGTTTTGCAGTATTTGTTGAACAGTGAACTGTAACGACACCAACTGGTAAAAGTGGGGGAAACAACCTTTGGTGAGTGAAACAGGAAAGCATTAAAATCTTTCCCATCACGGTCGAACAGCCACCGATCTTCATGTTGTTCGGACACAAGCAGTTCATCAACATAACAGAATGTTTTTACATTCGACGTCTATGGAAATATAATGTGCTAAATTACGACCGTGGAGAGAGAGTCAGCATATGGGAGAGCACGCCGGCCCAACAACAGCTCAAAGGGGCTGCAGCAGGAAGCAGTGCTCCATCAATATCACATTTTAAATTGGAAAAACGTTTGTGTGTCACAGGGGGGCCGGACCAACAGGGCCACTTGATGAATGGGCCGTCCCGGTGATTGATGGTCAGCGGGGAGCGGTCAGGGGGAAAGTTCTGCTGCACCGTGTCAATATCAGGTTATTTGCTGCTCATGCATACTTTAGTGACATCAGGAAAAAAAAAAAGTTTGCACTAAGTACCCTTGACATGGCCACTTTGTTTTTTGTGGGTGAGACTTGGAAGCGTGTGCTGACATCACCGTGGTCCTGTTGATGCAGACGAGGGCAGAGAACAACGTCACACACACACACACACACACTCAGACCATCTCCTATGGTAAATGTCTTGGTGACACTGTGAGTAAACAACAGCACATGTGTATTTATTCACATGAAAACCAGCAGTATATACCTCTGCCCCAAAAACTATTACATAAATACATGTCTTATACCCGGGGTTCCCCCCCCCCACACACACACACACACAGCAGAAATAAGTGGCCTCACTAATTAGTTTTAGTTATGGCATTTGCTCGGTCATTTGACATTCTCAGCACCTATTGTGATCCCTGGGGACAGAAGCAGCATAGCATTAGGGGAAAGGCTCTATCATGGGGAGTGGGGGCTTTAATCAGGCACCTGAAACTCCATTAGTGATTCCACCCAGCGGGGAAGCCCGTGTGATTGGCTGTGGGACAGTTGCTCTCTCTACTTGCTGATAATGATGACTCATTCAGACGCCGGCAGCCTAGCAATGCTCCGAGTGAATCAGGAAATGAAGCTTAAGTGTCATGGTTTTGTCTTAGTGTGATTTTTGCCTCTTTTATCAAGAGTGTTTTCAGTTTAATTATTATTATTACCGCCTTGTGTTGTGTTTCATATTTATCCCCTGTGCTCATGTTGTCTATGAGTTGTGTCTGTGTGTCATGTTTGCCCTCTCCCTGGGTTCTGTTTCCTGTTTTATTTTGTAGTTGCTGCTCCCGGTGTGTTTTCTTTCTTCACTTCCTGTCTTTATGATTGCCTACACCAGTCCTTCCTCATGTGTTTGACCTGTGTTCAATCGCCCTGCCTTCCCTGTGTGTGTATAAGTGTCTGTGATTCCCCTGGTCCTCGTGTCCCATGCTTCCCACCTTTTGTTTATACTCTGCATCCTGGGTCCACTTGCTAACCGAACCTGACATTAAGATTCATCTACTTTTCTCTTTCTTTGTTATTTGTGTCTTAAATTGATGTTGATGTTCCTATCCTTTGTGCTGCATGGTGTAAATACAGTATTGTTATCTAGTTTTATATGAGACGCAATCTTAATGTTGACAAGTCTACTGACTGATTATTATTATTATTATCCCCAGTGGAACTTGCACTAGGTTAGATACTAAAGATGGAAGAGTATGTTTTGCCAACATTTGATTTTTAAATTATTTTCCCCAGCTGGGACTCCTCGTTGTTTTCTTTGTATGAAGAGGAAAAGTAGAAGTTTCACACTGTGCTTTATAAATTCAGTATATTATGAAATAATCATTATCAGAAGCTGTTTCTTTCAACATGAGTGAAAAGAGGGATTCAAGCTGGAAAAACAGCTTTCATGAGTCTTTTTCATGTCCTGTCTTTCAAAATAAACCCTGAACAAGTTTTTACATCTCATTGATTGTGAAATGGTTGGGTCCAATATTTAGTGGATTGCAAAAAGCAACAGCAACACAAAAAAAACTTTTGGACCACATAGGTTAAAAGTGTTAAAAGCTACAACCGTCCTTTATCATGGAATATTAAAAACTGCCTCACTGAGATGACACTACTTGATCAGGCCAACTCAAATATCAGCTTATCAATTATAATCCTATTAACAGACTTTCATTTAAATTCTTTCTTTCCTTCCTGTGCTTCATGCAAAGAGTTTGGATTTACTGTAAAGCTCCATCTTCATGGGAGGAAAAAAGTGTGAATAATTGTCTTACGAAAATGTAAAAGAGTAAAGTTAGATTGGAGTGGCTTCTCTTCACCTAAAGGAAGTTGTTTTAAAGGCTTTACCTCCCAGAATTCCCCCTCTCCACAGATAACGTTTGAACATAAGTTGTGGCGTGGCAGAAATGAAGAGATCCCCCACTTCAAATTACTGTACATCAATGCACTGCTCGTTCTAAACCTGCCTGTCAGGAATGGAACTTCTTGTCCTGTGTTGATGCTCTGCAGCTACTTCAGAATTATTCATTTTCATTAGTGAGTCCTCATCAAACAGTTGTACAATAGACTGTCACGTGTTTTTGTTTGTGTGCTGAACGTAGTGTGCAGAGCTTTCTCATAAACAGTCAATGGATTGTATTGCATGAAGGGCTCTTGAGATTTGCATTCCACATACGGACTCACAGACTTTTGTGGAATTAGTTGGTAGAGAAAGTAAAACTAATGCAGTTATTAATGGTAAGAAAACAATATCATTTAACAGTGCATCTTCCTGCTCTGGAGTTTATACCTGCCCACACCATTCTTCTTCTGTCTGAAGTTCTTCAGCCGTGTTTCTCATCCCTCACAGTCAGTTCTTCACCATGTTCCTCAGAGAAGCCTCCCATCAAAAGGAAGGAGCAGGACAGTCTCTCCCTTCATCAAGGAACAAACAATACAGCAATTAATTAATGTGGGGGTGCAGTGTGGATTTTGCAAAGTATGACTCAGCAGAATTAAACTCTTCTACTGTATGTTGTTAGAGGAGAAGCTCAGTTGTTGCTCAGGGATTTTCTTGTTCTCACCCATACTGGAAAATTACTTTTTCTGTTCAGACACAATAAAACCACAACCGCAAAACCAAGACACAAGAGAGCAACATGCTTTTTTGAATAGATTTTTTTATCAGCAGGCCCCCTGTGCTGTCAGCCTAATGGCTGAGGAAATTGGGGGAAGATGGTCATTGCCATTGTGGAAGATTAAATGTGAATGAATGAGCACACAGACAAACACAGCTCCCACCACGCTGCGCTTTGTTGCCTCATACCTTCTCCCCGATGGAATAGATGATGAAAGACTGTCGCCCGGTATGCGTCACAGCGAGCAGTAATGAATGGCAGGGCAGGGAGAGGCAGATGGGAGGGACGCATGGGAGAAAATGGGAGGACAGATGGGGTAATGGGAGAATGAATGGATGCTGGCAAATGAGAAAGAAAACACTGGTGAAGATGAGAATAGAAAGGGATTGAGAAAAGGGTCAGGCTCTTTGAAAATGACACTTCCAAGTGGTGGGCTCACAAGAAGCCTGGCGAAGAAAGCCTTTTCCAAATGTGTCGCATCCAATACAAGCTTCAAATGGACTTTTCTTTGACTGTCAGGAAAGGTAATCTACACCTGTTGACAACATGACAGAGTATGTTACATGGTTATAAGGTATTTGTGATATCTGTGCGGGTAGAAAAAGGATTTTCATGACTTTTAAAACCTTTATTATCCTGTTCTATTGTTCACTGATTCACCAGAATTTAGTTGCGACTATTATTATTATTACATGTGCATTGCACTGCGCTATGATCACAGGAGCAGCCCTTTCACAGGGCTTTCATTGACTTAGCTACTTGTCTCTGCTCTATAAAAATTCCATGCAATTGCTTTGTCAATTGTCCTCAGTCAATTCCAAGAAGATCCTTTATTTAAATAGGGCAGCATCACTCCTGAACCAACCAGCCTTTGAATCTGTCATCGTGGAGGAGTATTCATGCACAATGATTTTGGGAAACAATGTAGAGAGACTGTTTTTATAAACTTTATATATATATATATATACATATACCTAGTTTCACATATAGCTAGACTGGTACTCAATCAAAACTTCCTGAAAGAAATTGCACTAACAGATAGGAACTTTCTGGATATGGATGATCCATGATTTATGATTTAGAAAATGTCATACAAAATGCATTTTGTTAAATCAGTAAAACAATGAGAGCTCAACAGGACAGAGACCGTGTGGAGGCTTGTATCTGGTTTTCAGTCTTGGACTCAGAATCATCACTTCCCTAAAACTGATGATTCTTCTCTCACTTCATCAAATCATCAAATAACATTCTGATGCAAAGTGAATGGTAGTAATGAGATGGAATAAGACAGAGGAGAGGGGAAAGGTGTGTTTACTTGTAATTAGGATCATGGGAACTTTAGAGGGAGGTTGGAACATTTCACATTATACATTTTTTGTTTGGAAGCTTTGACAAATATGCTCCTGGGCTCATCTTCGGTTGTTTTGCTATAATGCTTTTCTCTATTATTCACACTGTTTTATTTTCATCTTTCCTCCCATGTCACTGTGCAGATGTAAATTTATGTACATTTATAATATGTGATTACCTTAGTGAATAGCAGTAGCTCTGTTCTGCAATGTCAACATAATATTTACTCGATTTTCACATGTCGTATCGCCTCCATAATAAATGTAAATAGGCCAAAAGGTAAACGAATAAAAAAATAAGTGACTGTTGCTACAAAACTACAGTTTTTCACCCGTCGGTCTGTTGCTGCGTCGGGAAATATAAGCAAACATCACTTGATAACCTGCCCACAGAGTCAATAACCTGGATTTATCTGATATAAGTGCTGCATGAGGTCTCCTGTTTGCCAGAGGCCAGGTTAGGCCTGATGGAACTGGAGGGGGGGGGGGGGGTGTCATGTGTCTGATGGGGTTAGGAGTAACACGGTGACACACAGATCTATTTCCTGTGCAGGGAATCAACCACGGTGCCACGCGTGACCCCCCCCCCCCCCCCCCCCGAGTGCTCCGCTGCTTTCTATCTCAGCTGTTCTTCTGTATAGAGTTTTGTATTGAAGATGCCTTCCGACCTTATGATTCATATCTGCCCTGCATGTCATGTACAATCTTTCTTCTTCATGTAAGTGACACCTTGTGAGATGCATCTTATAAAACGTCTTTAACTCCCCCACTCTGAAGCAGCTTTAGTGAATAGTAATGTGGAATATACAGCTTAAGGAGCAGTATTTGCAGGTTTTATCTAAACGTATCCCTGTTGATGTTGTACTGTACATCAGATGTGTTGAGGTACACACCGACGTCTCAAGGGCGATTCTGTAGTCAAATACACAACCTGTCTCAATAAAAGACACAGTCCTACCAACACATGAGAAGAGTTGTAAAGAAAGCAATGCATCAGAAAGGTGTCTGATGGATGAACAGGAACATGAGGAGGGGGGGGGAATTCAGAATAATAAAATGAGAATAGTGAAAAGCGACAAGGCCACAGAGGACAAACCCGTAAACAACACAACAGATACACAACACAGCAATATTTGAGGAAGACACAACCTCCCAGATGAAAAGTGAGCTTTCAGATTTCAGTTCTCGATGGGTTCCTATAGGGAGAACCCCATCCCTTCAGGTTCCCTTATAACAATGTACAGAGTATAAATCCATACTCCTTCTCTCCCTGCTGCTTACAGTATGATGAAGCAGCTCTCTCCATGGCAGAGAGCTCCTGTAACACGACTTGCTCTCGGCCCTGAGGCTGTCAGGCATTAGCCACGGTAACATGGATACTGACAGGAAGTGGAATTTATTGCCTCACTTCGGTCCCTTTCGCCAGCTCCACAGTTCCCACTGGTCATTTTTAGTGGGAAATGGTGATGGTGGATGACACAAGTAAATATTTCAGGTTCTGTGGTTGACTTCCGATATTGTTGTTGTTGCATACCGATGTGAGCCCTCCCTCCCTGTGTCGGTGTTACTGAGACTGAAGCTGTATCCAGTGGTAAGATCTGATTAATATACCTGAGGAGTTAAACATCATACCATCGACATTGATATACAATACTATAATTTAACTGTTTTTGGTGCTTTGTGTTTAGGATTTGTGACAACGTTGTAAAGTCTGATCCATCCTAAGCACAACCCTTCCCACAACACTACAACATAACAAACACTAGAGTGCATGAATATTGTTGGTTCCACTGTTTGATCACCAGTTACTACTTCTACTACAGCCTTCGGTTTGCTAGCTACCTACACTTCATCCCACTAATGCATTGTCCTCCTTGTTTCAAATTTACAATTGGCAAAGCTCCCAGTCCCAGTGACAGGTTGTTTTCAACACGTATGCACACTCTGATATCACACCTAACCCATTTAGTCCTGTGTAAAGAACCCCTAAATTACTACTAATATTTTTCACGATTTTAAAACCCTTATCTTGCACATTTTCCATTTTAGTATTCGATGATTCGTTGGCTGAGTGGTGAATAACACACATTTGTTACTTTTTCACAAGGACTTAAACCCCATGGTCCGTGCTCAGATGGCCGTCCCCTTCAGTAATTGTACATCACATTATGCAGCTTCCGCTTGAGATGCAGAATCTCAGTATCTCTGCCTCGGCAGCAAAACACCCCCCCACCCACACTCAGTTACTTGCAGGGGAGATAATGAGTCCTATTACTCAGGAAGCGATTGGTGTTCACCTATTCAGTGAGGAGAAAATCAGCCGTGCTGTGTCAGTGAGTCGGCTCAACTCCCCACAGGGACACGGCTGCAGCCATTGCTGACCATTTTCGCTTACCCCGACCACCGGCAAAGCACCGAGCACCCGCGGGGGGGTTGTGAATATCATAACAGCAGACTATGGTTTATTAGGAAAGGGAAGATCGGGTGCCCAGCTGAACGCAGCCCGTCCTCGCAGGTGCTTTGTCCCCGATCTCCCCCACGATAACTGCAGCGTGCATCTCATGAATGTGTAGCAGGGTGTTTCTTCAGACTGCTTCCCGCTTTCCAGAGACGTATACTGGTTTCCCCGACCTTATCACCTTACCACTACAATTTAGAAAATGATGTCAATACAAAGATCGGCATCACACAACAAACAGGTCAAAGACATGGAAGGTAAATGATAAATTTAGCTCATTTCAGTTGCGGTATCATGAAGAGTTGCTATGATTCTAAGAATTTTGTTTTCTAACCATAACTTTTAACTGCTTTATGTGATTTGACGTGTTATCTTTAATCATAATATTTGTATTTATTATTTCCAGCCTTGGATTTTTAAATGTATTCAAGTTTTGTCGTTGTTTTTCTTTAATTTGCTCTTTTTAAGGCACTTTGTTGGGGCTCTTCTAAAAGGCTGCTACATGAATAATTTAATATTGTTATTATCTTTGTGGGATTTTGACTCAAAACAAATCAGTGTCCGTGTTCATATTAATTGAGGAGCAGTCACCCACTGCAACAGTATCTGTCACTATGTTTTAGGTGAAGAATAAAGCTCTTTACTTAAAGGAATTAAAGACATCTGGTTTTCAATACACACACAATAAATACCTTAGGTAGCATAAAGTAGTTTTACAGAATATCCACAGCCTCATTGTCTCCAATGAACCTCAAATATGCAAATGTCACGTGTACAATTTATTTGAGAGATAAACTATACTTTTCATAAATCTTCTTCAATAACAAGAGCACACTTTGATATTAATGGTGGCAGAGGTATCTAGGAAAATCTATGTTATTATGCAGATAAAAGTGTCGCTGCAGTATCATTAAAACCAAACCAGTAAACAGGAATGGTGATAACATGCAGTAGGAATGCAAATAATGCATATAATGATTTAAAGGTCGAGTCAGAAGTGTTGATTTAACTCCTTTGTGAGGCAGAGGCCAACATTCAGCTCTTGTCTATTCATCTACTGTAGAACAATGGAACTGGAAACATTCACTGTGATAAAATCCAGATTACATCATCTGGAGATAAGAAACAAAGCTCAACATCTCTCCTGTTCTCTCTGCTCTGCTTCACCTCAAATGGAAGGTCCCATGTGCAGCTGGACGATCACACAATCCACCGGATTTACCTTCTGGCCGTTCTATGGAGCACAGAGAGATGATATCATACCAGAAGAGACCATGGAAACAAACTGAGAGATTTAGATCTGGCTCACACATTTAGTCAAGGTCTCTCTCCTGCTGATGGATAAGGAGTGCTTAAGATTCTTTGATGATATAGAAGCACCTCGGGGTGATCACGTGTTAGATCCGAACCACTAAAGATCTGAACCACTTAGATTTAGTAGGCTGCGACCTGCCGGCTCTCCTAGACCTGTTCCACTCCAGGACCAGTAAGAGAGCAGGAAAGATCATTGCTGATCCTTCCCATCCCGGTCACCACCCATTCCAGAGACTCCTATCTGGGAAAAGGTTCCGGGCCATCAGGACTAAAACCTCGCGTCACCTGAACAGTTTTTTCCCTTTGGCAGTGGGGCTCACAAACAAGCCCCCTGCATCACACTGACTCTGCTGACCCCCCCCTCGAACATAATTTATAACTATATATTATTGGCATTATCACCAATATCTGCACCTATAACCTCACGTGCCCA
The DNA here is from genome assembly GCF_947347685.1 of Pleuronectes platessa. Taxonomy (NCBI): domain Eukaryota; kingdom Metazoa; phylum Chordata; class Actinopteri; order Pleuronectiformes; family Pleuronectidae; genus Pleuronectes; species Pleuronectes platessa. Next base: position 21,508,632 of record NC_070639.1, on the reverse strand, counting down.
TAACTCTCTTACTGTATATATTGTTGTTCTATATTGTTGTTTGTACAGTGCACCAACCACACCAAGGCAATTTCCTGTATGTGCAAATATACATGGCAATAAAAAGAATTCTGATTCTGATTTCCTCTTCAAGAAGGAAGCAGGCACTTTACCTCAACTACCATCACGCCTATGTTTTAGATTCTTTTAGAGTATGTTTGTCTTGTTCTTCAGCGCATTACGAAAGATGAGCTTGGAGGTTCTACATCATTGTCCTTCAGAGAAAATGCTGTTGGAATCAATGTTCCAGCGCTCCGTGCAAATATTAGGTTGATCAGTGATTCACACTGGTATGGAGCCATGCCCACTGACGTTCCACCAGTTAAAAGAACAAATCAAACGACCAATCAGAGCTCAAAGACGCCAACAACCGAGAAATAACTACAACACAGTTTGGATACGAATCAGCTTTTCAGAAAATGGAGCAAGATTTTGGAAACACTGGGTTCAAACACTCAACAAGCTGCTAGTGTTACATCAACTGAGTCCCAGGTTGGTTTATCAACCAGCCAAACCTGACACCAGTCCACTGCCAGGATTCTTTGATGGATTAGAATAGAAAGAGGAACTTCAGCTTCAATTCAATATCCTCCACTCTATTCATCTGCTTCCTCTCAAGAATAAAACAAGCAAAACTGCCACAGACTGGTCGTAAAACTCACTAATTTCTCAGCGCTTACTGTGAAGATGTTGTTTAAGAACAAATTACTGAACCCCCCATTGTTATCATTGAGCTTTGTGTCATGACTGATGGTGAAGAAAAGGCTTTTCAGGATAGAGAGCGAGCACTGCGGCAAGAACTGAAGAGAGAAAAGCTTTCACATCAAATCAAATGGATATAAAACAAACCTTCATTTTCCTCTCTGTTACATTTGAAATGTAAGATAGCATGTGTATATATAGTGGTAAGAACAAGAGGGCACCCCCTATGAGATAAGTTGTGTACATTTGTGTAAAATATTATCAGAGCTTCAGTTGCAATAATAAACCAACACAATCGATTTTAACCCCTAACACAGAAATCACTGAGGTGCTCTTGTCTGTATTGAATATATTTTTCAGACACTGGTTGGAGAAAGTATGTGAACACCTCTGCTAATGACATCAACCAAAGCTTATTGGAGTCAGATAAATACAAATCAATGAACCCAGAATGAAGGTGTGGGTAAGAGCTACTTTGATTTATTAAAACAGACATTTTGAGTTTCTGAACTGTTCCTCGTTAAATAAAGAATCAAGGATACTTATGATAGTATATGTTGACTTGTATAAAGCGGGATACATATAAGATATTAAGCTTTAACCCAACAAAGATGATACAATTAACAGACCACTGGAATAAGCTAATAGTGTGAGCTGGTAGCACATGTCTCAGAACCCCAAGGTAAGTTTTGACTAACTTTTCTGTCTGTCTATTGAAGATGTTTGCTGCAGTAAGCCAAGCTTCACCTTTAACCTTTGCAAGGCCTCATAAAGGTTAAAGGTGAAGCTTTTGGACATCTGCACTGTCACACACTGTCCAGGCTGAGGGCTCTGACCTCCTGGCGGGTTGGCAATCAATCTTTGAGATAAGCTTATCTGGCGGTCTAAGTATTCCCGTGGTGAAACACAGAAACACATGTTCCAAGAAACCTTCGATCTCAGGCTAAAACTGGAGACAAGTGACACACCTACAAGAATGTACTGTTTGGTGTAATGACACAGGAGTGACTAGGATACGCTGAAAGTGTTAGGCTTTCTCAGGTTAAGGACTCAATTGCAGATCAATGATGCAAAAACGTATATATTTCGAAAAAACAAGGATCCAAAAGGGCAAAAACATAAAAGCAATAAACAGAAAGTCGGATTCAAAAAACAGAATTCCAAAAGGCAAAAATCACAGAGGATCCAAAAAATCTGAGTTTACTACCTTACTAGGTAAAACAGGGCTCAAAATACTGCAGAACCTTCTCACATACAAACGATGACAATCTGACAGGGGACAACAGAAAGACTGGGCTTAAATAGCAGGGTGAACAAAGACAAGACACAGGTGAACAATCAGGCAAACACTCAGGGTGACGATAGGGAACAGGTGAGGGAGAAAAAGAGCGGGAAGCAGCAGAGGGCGGAGTCTCCGGACAATAACAGGACACACATGGTCTGACAACATAAATAAACAGGGGGAAACACGTGACATAACAAAACACAAGCAGGAGGCACAAGGGAAAATGTCTTAGATTGCCCGGGATCTTAACAGAAAGAGAATTCTACACGGCGACGCACTCTGGCTGTTGCATCAAAGAACCGATACAAGTTTAATCTGTGAATTCTCCTGAGTGAAAAGGTTGCAGTTTGCGTTTCACATGCCGAAAACCCAAAGCTTGTGTTCATTTCTGATGTTTGGAGTACTCACTTTTTAAGTATTAAGTTATAAACATGGTGTAACATTTTACTCCCAACTCATTATCAAGTAATATCAGAGCAATTAAAAGTAATTGCTGCTCATCAGTGACGCAGGAAATATCGAACTGTCATTCTTCCACCTTTTGGTTTTTAATCACAATTGCACAGTGTGAAGCTGTGGACAGAGAAGCAGAGGGATGATAGTGACAAATATTGCCTCGACTTTGTAACAAGATTTGCAGAGCGTGGTGCATCTTCAAAGTATCTCGGAAAATCAGGGCACAAAAACATGCACCACTGTTAATCATCAGAGGACGTTCTCCAGCCGGCGGATGAATTTGGATCATCCCCTTTTCATACACCGAGTCCTCAATGATGTCAAGCGGGGTCCCACATTATATACGTAACATTTGATGTGTTTTTTTAGAATTACAGCCCTTTTCTTTTTGTGTGTGTGAGTCCAAAGAAAATTCTGCGAGTGAAAATCAGTCCCTGGACTCACTAAGTATTCATTCACCACATTAGAAGCCCCATGAACGAGAGCCATTGGTCACAGGGGGTTGTTTATACTCTGCACCATTCAGTAGGTGAGATTATACTGGAGGGTGTTGAATGTGCACCATACTACTGTGGCATGCCAAAAAGACACAGTAAGAGCTTCAGTGCAGGCACAGCTGGCCGGCTTTCAGCTTTCAAGCCTTTGGGCTTATGTAAATACCCTCTTTGGGCAGAACATCGAGAGAAGCAACGTGCAAACCTGGCGTGGAAGGTGATAAGACTGTTTACCAACGTGTGTTCTCCACTTTTCCTCAATGGATGTTAGACGGGTGATCACGTTGGCCTTCTAGCCCACGCAGATCCATAAGGGAAATTATGCCTGAAGAGGAATCTGTATATATATATTTTTTTAGCACTTACTGTTTGCAACAGTAAAGGGTCCACGTGAATTCACTGGTATGTGCGGTAGGTGATTTGTTAGGGGGGATGGAGGTGTGGGTGTGTGAATATCATATTGTTAGTGGCAAACACATCGACCATCAGCAGCACCAGGAAATACCCGTTTCAGTGGCCATCCAAAAAGGTTTGACCCACTTTGGCAGGATTCAGCATTAAACTCTGTAAACAGCTGGTTGAGGTGTGGAAGATCCACCAGACCAAAAAAAAAGATGGTTAGCTAAAAGACCACAGATCGCTATTAGCATCAAGCCATTATCAAAGCTTAGGTCACCAGCAATGACATTTTATTTTACTTATATTGTTGTATTGTGAGCCATGCATACAGAATGGGGTGGATATGACAATGAACCTAAAGTTTGAAATTATAATTTATATATATTTATTTGTAATTTAATTCTCCACTATAATGCACTCACTATTTTCTAAAATGACAGGTGAGGCTAACGGGGGTGGACTGAAATGGAATAGGAATGTGTACCAGGTAATAATGAATGTATAATTACAGTAAGTGGGGAGCCATCCGCCTACACAAGTCTGAGTTAATGGGCATAATAGATAATAATAATAATATTATTAAAAAACAGGATGATTTGGAGATTTGTAAATTAATTAATGGTGTTTGTAATAATATACAGGGTTTCTACGGTCATGAAAAACCTGGAAAAGTCATGGAATTGTAAAATGTTTATTTCCAGGCCCGGAAAAGTGCTTGAAAAAAATCAAATCCCAAAAGTGCTTCCACTACAACGTTCAGAGCAAGAGAGGAGACTCACGGCTCCTCTATTTATAGGCTGCCTCTCAAAGACCCCCCCCCCTGTCTATTCCACTGTCATCCTTTAATTCTATAACTGTGAATTAACCTATTAGGGCCCGGACACTGACAGTGTGAGGCCCTATTGAAATTGGAAGGATTATTATTATTATTCAGGCAACTGAATTGGCTTTTTGAGGCTATAACATGTTCAAATTCTTACAAAAATTTGCAGAAAGTTAGAAAGTGGTGAAAATGTACTGTGCTGGAGGAATTTTCAATGGGCGTCGCAAAATGGCTCAACGGTTCCCCTCTGAGACCTGAGACCTGTTCATATTGACCAATCTTCACAAAAATCGATACATAGGTGTATCATGACCAGTTGATCTTAGACATTGAGAACATCGAGCAGAATTATTCTGTGGAGATCATGAATGCTGCAGAGGCCATTACTAAGCCGGCCATTGAGGAAAGCATACAAATTATAACAGCTGAAAGTAGCAGCCTCAACTCCAAAAAGAGAAACAGCTTCAAAAGAGCAGCACAGGTAAAAAGATCAAGAACATTTTTGCAAAGACATTTGCCACAGCATGGATTTTCAAAATGTTTCAAGAAGAAACCAAAAGTCAAGAGCAGGAAGTCAATCGATCAGTTGATGGAGGACATTTACGCTCTTCTCCAGACGGAGGTGAGGCTGACAGCTGAAGATGAGACTTGTGTGTTTGAGAAAGTGAACAACATTCCACCTGACAGAGTTCTTCTGTTCACCAAAGAAATCACTGGTCTCCTCTACATGTACGTCACAAATCAGGAAATCGATCCAGATTGCCCATTGGTTGTTCCTGAGTCAAATACCAAAATGTACTCCGACATACTGAAGAGGGTTTCATATTTCCTGTCCATCATGAGCTGGTTTGTGAACAAGCAGGTCGACAGTCACACCAACAGGGTGATGGCCGCTTGTAGAAGCTCACGAGTAACACCTGAGATCCCAGAGGTCAGTGAACCGAAGAAGGACAAGGAGGACAAGAAGAACAAGATCAGGAAGAGGAGAGCAAACGAGCTGACAAACCTCCAGAGGAACATGTACGTCCGTGTACTCGTGAACCAGATCGTCACGAAGACGCACAAGAAGACCCAAGTGGCAATGATGAGTGAGAATGTAGTGGAGATAATTGCAAATCTCTTCACCAACACATTGACGGAGTTGGGAGACTTCGACTTGGTTCTCACCACCAAAAATATTAAAAAGCTTGACAGAACCATTTTCAAGGACCTATGCAAGAAGTGGAACTGTCCTGAGCTGCTGCTGGTCGCCATGCGTATGAAGGAGCCCGAGGTGGAGAAGAGCATCTCCGACTCTATGAAACGTCAGCTGTCCAGAGGGGCCATCTGCAAGTTCTTCTTCGAATGAGAGAAACATCTCTCTCTCCTTCTCACTCTCTCTCTTGAGAGTCTCAAGGGCCTCTAGCTGTTATGACCACGATGTGACGTGTAGGGTTGTGTGGGTTTGCTCCGACTGCTTCAGTTTCCTCCCACATCTGTCAACTTTATTTGAAACAAAATTTAATAAAAAAATAAAATCCAAATTAGATGTCTTACTTAAGTTCCTTTTACCGTGGGTTTTTTTTGGTCGGTTTTAAGGTTTTTAGTTTCTTCTTTATAAAGAAATACATGTTTTATCTACACTAGACCTTGGTCATCAAAGAAAATGCCAATGTACTTCACAATAAAAATTTGGCACTGGTGAGTATCATTGCAATAATGTGGCAACATATAAATATGTATACATGAAAAATGATGAAACACTACTACTTAAATAATTTATATATATATATATATAGTCCGATGTTTCAAGCAACATTTTAGTCAGGACATGGACCTACTCAAGAAAAACACAAGGACGTAGAACTGAGGATTTGAAACATTGTGGATGGAGAACACTCTTAACCCAGATTTGATTTGAAATAAACTTGTTTAGTGTTCATTACTTATACTGTCTGGTTTTGTGAAAACAGTATGTCATTACTTAATCAAATGAGTTGTTTGCATTAGTCATTAGTCATTAGCAGAGGTGACTTAGAATGTTGCTTTTCTGTACGAAAGGGGAGGGGCCTATTATAATATCTGCTCAGTGGCATGTTAGGACATGGAGGGGGTCTCGCCCGGGGCGCAATTCCATGTAGAACCGCCACTGCCCTCTGCAGTGGCTCCCTGTACAGTGTTGTGCATGTTGCGCATATTTTTTGCGAACAGTGAACTTAACGAATCAGTTTTCATATGATGACCGTGAGTGAACGTCTGTTGTGGGTCAGCTTGACCGTATGGTACGCAAGAAGTGCCCATCAAACCAGTCCAGCTTGTGGGAGGTGCTTCAGGAAGCGTGGGGTGACATTTTACAGATTACCTCAACAAATTAACAGCTACAATGCCAAAGATCTGCAGTGCTGTGATTGGTGCAAAAGGAGCATTCTTTGACGAAAGCAAAGTTTGAAGAACAGAATTATTATTTCAAATAAAAACCTTGTGAATGTCTTGACTATATTTTCTATTCATTTTGCAACACATTTGATAAATAAAAGTGTGACTTTTCTTGGAAAACACGAAATTGTCTGGGTGACCCCAAACTTTTGAACAGTAATGTAAGTGCTATATTTATTTATTTATATTCCATTTAAAATAAAATTGTGTCTTTTAACAAACTTTGTATCAATAAACTGTGATTGTTTTAACTCACATGTTACTAATTTGAGTTGTCTACATCCATGTATTGTTTTTGTAATAAATTAAGTTGTTATTACTACTTTTTGACGCCACAAACTGTGTTTTTTTGTTTTATAACTGAACTGTGACTTGTAATTTTAAACGAATTTCGAATATTTAAACTTTCCAGATTCCTACTCGAGTGCTCGTCGTGTTGGTGGCCGCCCACCTTCGATAAGAGGGGGTTAGCTTTTTTAATATATATATAAAAGTCAGGACTCCCAAATGGTTGACTCTATATAAGCATTCGCCATGCAAGGTCAAAAAGGGTTGGTCAGCGTTATGAGCCATGTTCGACCCATTAATGTAGATTTTTATTTAAAACTGGTTATAAATGTGATTTAAAAACCAGCATTAATCTATTTCATCAAAGACCAGTAGTTAAACAAAGTATTTAATTGCAGATAATAGCAAAAAAAATTGAAATGTTTTAGCAATATAAAAAGTACCCCCCCTTTTAAAGAAATAATATTAAACTGCTGTCATTCAGCTGATCCCTGTGGCAGTTGACCTGTGACTCATGACCTCATGTACCTCAGCTCAACTGTATGTCAGTGTGACTTTTCCTTACAGTGACTTCTTACTTAAGACATTCACAAGTTAATGAATGACCACTGAGTTTGTCAGAAGATTCAACTTTGGTTATTGATCATGTCCTTAGGCAAGGCAGTAATTTATTCCATTAAAGTCGGGGCTGTCATTGCATATCGACACTGTGCTGCTACCGGGGGAATTAGCATTCTCACAGCCTCAACACGGGCCTCTGTCTACTGATCAGCTAATGTTTGCCAATTACTAAACTTGTCGCCGTCATGCTAGGTCTCTGTCATTAACCACACAAACAATGGAATGAGGCATTTCATATAACAAGAGGAATCAAAAGCCCATTAACACTGTAATCACTGTCCTACTGTTCCAAGAGGTAACTCTTAAGAACTCTGGTTTTCTAATGGATGGTGAGAATCGACGTTTGTGCTCTGTTCCAAGAAATACAAAACTATTGACTCCTCCGTCAATCTACATAACATCTACTTGTAATCTAGAGGAAAACTTGTGAGATTTCTTTTGCATGTCACACTAGAATCAATGCATCATTTTTAAATGCTTTAAATTACCTGCGTTTACAGCTGTTGTCCACTTTACTCTGGAGTTTTCAAGTCCCTGAAACTGAAGCTTTTGGAAACTCTGCTGATTTTATTTTTAAAAACTCTGGTTAGTTAAGTGTTTGGGTTTAAAGAGATTATAGAACAGTAGTGAAAAACTCTTGCCTGGATGGAGACCTCTCTATACTTACTATAAACTGATGACTATCTGCTTCTAATAAATTCTGTGATTTTGTTGGTGCTGGCCGTTTCGCTGCCTCCAGTGACCAGCACCTCTTGAATGGACACATCCAAGAGGCCTGTTTATTGTGCATCCGTAATGTAGATGTATTGACGTGGGTGTGTACTGAGCCTGTGGGATAGGAACATAAACAGGTTTGCTGACTTCCTTTATAACTCAACTCCCACTGTAGCTTTCTGACACACTTTCAAATACAATATCTAAGTTTGGTTAAACTGCCGGATGCAGCTTTTTGGTCGTACTCTGAAGGTCAACATGCATTTAAATATAATCTGTGACATTGAAAGAAGCTGTTATCTGAGTCCTCTGTGCCCCTCAATTCTTGTCTCATAAATACTTCTTAATACTTTGCTAGTATTGTTATTTACAAAGACTTTCTCTGTAGCACACGCACAGTAGTGTAAGTATTTGTTTGCACATAAGAATTGATTATCTCTTCTTAATCTCTGCCTGTGTGTAAGTAAACACTATGTGAGGCGCTGGTATTATGGGTTATTTCTATATCAACACAACGAGGGTCAGCTCTGCTGGAGCTGCCAGTCATTATGCTGCATCTTTCTGAGGTGTGAGGAGCAGAAAGGTCAAGTTGAGACTGATGGAAATCAATTTTCATTCCTCCTCCCCGGCTCTCCTCCACAGATAAAGTGCTGTATATCCAAACAAGACTAGCGTTTGATGAGGACGCTCTGGAAATGAGATTAATCTCACACTGACCTCATCAAATGGAGGAAAGCTGTTTGTCTGGTATCGACCTGTTAACACAATCTGTAGCGACGTACACTGATCTGCACCAGCATTAAAAGTGATTACCGGTTTGAATGCTGGGGCTGATTGGTGGATAATTCCGACTATTTAGCAGTTTATTAGCTTTGAATTCCGTCCAGAGAAAAGCAAACTGTTCCCGTTGAAAAGCAAATCGTGGAAGCTAATTCCAAAAACCTGCAGTAATCCACTGCGTGTGTTTCAGGTGTGGTTTTGCATATTTCTCGCTCGTTGTCCCCGCCCTCACACAGAGCTTGTTGAATTTGCCTTTCTAATTTTGCCGCTCGTGTAGGGCCAATGCTCGATAGCTGTTTGCGTCGCTGTAATACCGCGGCTTAGATTGTAATTATCCACACGGCAAAGATATTGGACCAGCGTCTGTGAATAGCAGGAGTCTAGCCTGGACTATGAATGTAGATCTCACATCTCCAAACACGCCAAATTAGAATTGGATATTGGTTTGGGGATTTCACAGGATGGTTCCCTCGCAATCTAAGTCGGCCCGAGGGCTTCCTATCAATCTCAGAGTTGAGTTAATGTATGGGGAGATGAGGATATTAATGACTTTTCTGTGTAATCTGGGATATTGCCGCAGCACAGGTTATAAATTAAATGCCCCATGCGTTTTCATTGTTCTTGTTTGATGTTCAGATAGACAGCTCATGCTATGACCCTAATGGGGAAAAAAAAATATTGACTTACCTCTAATGGAAGATTTGGTGAAGCTTTACACACACATATCGTTTTCTAGATGAACGTTAAGCAGATGTAAGAATTGAAAACAAGGTTACATGACATTCTGCAAAACTAATGGAGAGTCGTGGGGAAATGTTACGATAGCAATGCAAAAATTACACATATTGTAACTACTCAGGCAATGAAGGGACATAAATAAAGTAGAATTATTTGCCAATGAGAGGGAGAAGAAAAAGTATGAAGAACTGTTCAACGACTGCAGCAAGCAGGGCTTTAAGACCAGGTGAGGTTTTTCAGGGCAGCCGCTCTACAAAGCCCTGAGCACGCTGAGCACCTCTAGAATGGAGAAGAGCCAACGAGGACATCACAGAGGCAGCATGGACGGCCTCCAGATGGCTCTGGATCAGGAGAGGAGGACCATGGGGAGAAGCTACTTCCACCTGAACACAAGTCGGGGTCTGATCAACCCCCTGCTGGGTCGTCTGGGTGAGGGGGTCTGATGATGAACGACCAGAAACACCCAATGACCTCAGGTTACATCACTGGTGATGTTTTTGATCAAAAACTAAAATGTAAACATCATCTTAGATACAAGTAGAATGCATACTTTAAATTGTCCCCTGAATAAATATAACCGTGCTGAATTTGTAATATGATGATACTGTTGATCAGAACAGAATTGTTTTTAACATCGCTGATCTCTTGTGTCCCAGAGAATTTCACAGGCACTTTGCTGCCTGTACATACGACTGATTAGCAGAAGTAAATTAGCAGCTACTTTCCAAAGTGCAGCTTCTTTGAAATAACCGAAAAGTCTAAACCCACACAATTAAATTGACTGTAAATAAAATCACGGCAGGCACAAGCATGATTAAACCACATCAATTACAAAAAGCTATGTCAAGTTATTATTTTGAAATATCCAGCTGCAAGTCAGTGTCATTTATGCTCATTAAAATTGTAGTTTATGTACTTTCTTGTTTACTTTTTTTACTTTTTTCATTATGTGAAGGTGTGTGTTTGATTGTGAAGTATTGCAGTTATAATGTGAATGATTGGATTATTGTGTATAATGAGATCAGGGTCAGTGCTCAAGTTTTCATCACCTCCTATTCCAATAAGCTAGAGATGAACACACCAGCTGTGTGTGTGAGTGTGTGTGAGTGTGTGTGTGAGTGTGAGTGTGAGTGTGTGTGTGTGTGTGTGTGTGGCAGCTCAGCCAGACGTATATTAGGACTCACCAGTTATCCCTTTTCATTTCCTCTCTCCATTTTTTTTTTCTTTTATGTTTGTTTATAAAGCAAATATACAAAAAAAACAAAAGCAAAAAGCTTGTTCCTCCTTCTCAGCCATGAATCCATCCATAGTTTATTGTTCTCTTTATTAATTTTTGGCTGCAAAACAGAACAAATGCAAGTGAGCTAGCTGACGAGTTTCTGTAAGATTCTAGATCCCTGGAATCACCACCGTTATAAAGAGCGTGTTGTCCTAGGTTCTAATCAAATCATCTAGTGTTTGCTCTGATGATTAAAATATTAAATAGGTCAAATCTGTCGTTATCTCTGTGGTCTCCCACATTTTTTTTAATGGATAATTAGTTGAAAATCCTATATACATGCTTTCAGAGACCTTCATCAACAGTGAGAATTGACACACAACTTAAAGGTCGCCCACTAATCACATTATTTTATATATTTACACAGATTATCAACTTTGACTGAATTCATAACGACGAGCCAATTATGTTCTTGTGATCAGTCTCATACACACAAACAGACAGACACACAAACAAACACACACACAGATTTCCTCGTTGGCATGTTTGCTATCAGCATCATCATTAACTCTCTTTCACAGCTCTGACTACCTGCTAATCACACCAGCATTGATTTGGATGCCACGTCGTCATCACCTCAGGAAACGCCAGACGTTCGAGCCTCAGATCTTTAAAAGTTCAACAGCATTATCAGGACGCTCTCAGATTGTGCAAACAGCTGTATCCTAACTAGAGTTTATAGAATACGCTCAAATTGCCATTGAGCGAGAAAGCGGTTGCGTGAGCATGAGTACGTGCGTGAGGAGCAAACCTCATGCATATTCAGGAGCTGGAGAGGCAGGTTGACTTAACCATGAAAGGAAAAAATCGAGAAAAGAAATGTTTGTTGTTTCGCATAATCCTGGGCACGGTAAGAGTGTGAACTGGAAGCAATGGCAGCAGTTTTCAAAGCTTTACTCACATTGCTTCCCTTTATTCCTTAAATATATATATATATATATATATATCAATTCAGGAAACCTATCTTTATTAAATAACACGTCCTACCTCGACACAATTTTTTGGTTTTTCCCTGCGAGAACCTTTTAAACCTCTTTATACAAAGCACAAAACTGCATAAATGAACTGTACAGAGAATCTAGTAAAGGATTATTTCCACATGGGGTTAAATCTACCTGCTTGCCACCTAATAAATAAATAAATAAAAGCTGTTGTTGCTCTGTGAACTATGGCTCTTAGCTTCAGGGGAAATGAACGCTATCTTCTCCCTCCACTTTAAGTTTTATCCGCTCGTCTTGATTGAGCAAAGTGCACTTTTAAGATGTCTGGAGCGGATGTGCCACCTCTGTATTTGTGCCTGGTTTGAATTTATGGGCTCAGTACATAGCAAAAAGGTTTTGGAGCAGGACATTTTCAGGACTACTCTTCAACACCAAGCAACGATCTTTTCTGATATGCTGAGTGTGGAGCCACGGGCTGCACTGATGAAATATTAATTGGATGTGTTCTGGCTGGAACTGCCTGCTTATGGATTAAGGGCTGTTGTTTGAAGCTCTTAAAAATGTTTTCTCTCCTCAACGGTGGGAACTCTGAAGTGGCAGATCTCACAGGGGCATCTGTTAACGTGACACTGAGCGGCACTTTGAGGGAAACAATCGCTGAGCAACAGCTTATTGACTTAAGCCGCTTTTTCATGAAGGTGGATAAAATCCTGGGAGCGGATCAGATCTTCACGTAAGAGATGTCTCATCAGGACTCTCTTGACACTTTAATGCAGAGGTGAAAACATAGGTGGGAGTTGTCTCAAGACACCCCCCCCCCCCCCCCCCCGAAGCATGTCTCGATGTGCGCTCGTGAGCCAGCAGCCCACTGGGAGACACGCATGGTGCTCTTTGAAGCTACCAGCGACACCTTCAAAGCTCCGGCTGCTCTTTGAAGATTTCCCGGCCTTTACCTTCTCTAGATGACATTTCTTTATTCAGATGAGGAACCTTAAGTAGGCTACTACACATGTATCTGAGACATGTGGCTCCTTGGTCTTGGCTCTTCTTCGCACTTGACACTTCACTGAGACGCCTTTGATGAATCACAAGTAAACCTTATCACTCCATTTTTCAATAAGCAGATGCATAATGTGACATGTGACCAAATGGTTATGTTGTGAAATATTCTGTCAGAAAATAAGGGCCAAAACAGTTGGATGACATTTCAGCAAGTCACAAGCAAACTTTATTTATCATAGTAATCCACCAGCTGTTAGCCTTGCTGGACACTTTGTGATAAGGAAGAGTCCTGCACCGGTTAACCGACAGATAAACTTCTAAAAAGTTGTATAACAAGTTGTATAAACATATATGTTTATATAGATTCAATGGGTGAGAACTAATCAGTTTATATGACTCCTTGCCAGCTTCAAGGATTTTAATCATTGACAACACCTTTGACCCAGTGCTGTGGATGAACTTAAAATCAGTACAGACAGTCATCGTCCCCTGAGGTCTGTTGTTTATCTAGACTCTAGAGGAATGTCTTCACTATTGGGTGGATTGCCTCTTAAATCTTGCACACACATCCCCTGGTGCCTATAGACGATATCTCCTTATGACTTTGGTGATCCCCGGATTTTTCCTCTAACGTCACATGGAGGTTGTGGTTGTGTGTCAGTGAAATGACTCAATGTTGTCGTGTCTGCCTCCGGATCAGTTGTAATATCTTCAATAATAATGGAAAGACATGTCTTCCAGCGCAGTCAAGACAAAAGTGACACTTTGATCTCCATACAAATCCCCTCAAAGCTGATGACATTCCCTTCAGCCTCAGAGCTTTACAGTTAATTAAAAAAATGATACACAGCTAACATGCTAACCTGAGAAAATTAGCTTCTAGAACCACTGTGACCAAAGGCTATTGCATTTTACATAATTTTCATTATTTATCCGTTTAATCTTTAATAAAATAGTCCGGTTTATTGAAGTTGCCTCTGTTATTTTGTGCTGTTTATAAGTTGATGTGCAAAAGCCTAAATTCTAATTATCAGATAGAGAATGAGGAAACCAAACCAAAGGGAATTCAGAAGGATAATTACATAAAATTGTGCGAGTCCAGATGTAAAGAGTCACACTGCATTCACCATCCTGCAGCAGAGACGATACCTTTTCGATTTTGACCCCCTGAATAATGAAAATACACAGAGTGAGATAGTAATTACACGTATTAGCCAATAGCACTTGGTCCAGAAACCTGTTACCAGGCTGTGACTCTATTACCCTAAGAGTGGGGCACTTAATTGTTATTGCTTTGGTGGCTTGCATTCCCATTATGTTTGCTTTCCATGCTGCTTATCTCTTAATTGGGCTTCTGATGTTAATCAGATGGGAAATTTTCATTTGCTGCCGTGGCGGGATGGACGTCCATTGATTAGTGTTTCCTCAGTTGTCAACAGGCCCAGTGTAACTTCAAAACTGTGTCTTGTGAATTCAAATATATGACAGAGAAAACTGCAATTCACAAGCAAGCAGCTTATGAGCATAACAGTACAGTAAATGCTAATATGATCAAGTTAACTGAATCTCGTACTTTTAAAGACATTGTGACTAAAGGTGAAACGTTACGTATTTATTTCCAACACCTGCTGTTTTAACAGTCTCCCTCTGTATGTTGTTGATTAAAGAAAAAACTGTTTGATACGACAATTACTAGTAAGATTATTATTGAGTATTTTTGCTACAAATAAGTTCAGATCTCACAAATGAAATCTGATAAAGTATAGCAATGTTTTATACTTGCCTGATTGGACAGTACTGTTGCAGCTTAAACCATTTTAATCATAGATCGTCCACCTATACTGCTACGACTAAAGCATATGAATAACAAAAGGATATCACTGGTCCTGTTAATATTCTTAAGATGATTCTACAAAACCCAATGTTAAGAGGTCTCCTGCCTATGTGGAAGGATTTTGTGTCTCCAGAGGGAGCTGCTTTAGCCTCTACTAGCATGATACTGTTGGCTGTCAAGGTGCATTGTGGGTAATGCAGGAAATAGGCACTAGGTCTTGATAAAGGAATACAAATTAAATGTGTGGAATAAAAAAAAGATTATATTTCTGTTCTTAGAATTTACTGTGGGAGCAATATCCTGTTAAGAGCAGTTGTGAAAAGACAATTTCAGGATCCGATATTGGGTCTGATCAGGTAACAAAGGTGTGTGAAAGCTTCTGTTATTGAATAACTTCAGCATTTAAATATTCTCTATTACATATTGTACTTTAGAACAAGATGTGAACCGTTACAGTGACACTACCTGAACATTTTGTACCTGTTTTTTGAGGATGTTTCTATGATACAGTGAAAGATAGATGCCTGATCTGTATTATATAATGTTTTCCGTGAAAAACTTCAATAAAATGTTTGTTCTCTGGACGATTGGAATGTTTACCTCAGCTGAAGTTTAGCTGTAGAGCTGCGTGTGAGTTAGTGAAATCAAAGCGAGAGAACACAGAGCATCTTCCCTGTGCCTCCTAGGGGCCTAGAGGCAGATGCTGCGTTTACAAAAATAGATGATTCCTCACTCAACCTGGTACAGATTGTTCAACGGGGGGGAAATAGCGTCTCAAAACAGACATGAACATAAACGGGCGAAATGCAATGAATTTTGTGACCATTCCTTTTGGGAAAAATCTGTTTTGCTGTTTTCCAAGATCCATTCTCCATTTCTACTTCTTAAAAAATCTCACTTTAGGTACAGTAATATTAAAATGTCCATCCACATCTGGAGCTGATGCACATTCCTTTTGCAAGTTAGCACTTTAGACTGTGTGTGCGATCAGGCAGGTGGTTGCACACTTCACGTTAAACCTGTTTGAGTGTGAAGTTGGACCACTACACAAATCAGACAAATGGACTTCGGCCAAGTTTGAAAGTTGTGTTTTATCTCCCACACACCCGCACACACATGCACACACAACTGGAGAACGGGGCCAAACTATCCACATTAGTGGTGCAACCAGTTCTCTCCCAAAACTGCTTGTGAGCCGTGGAAAAACGAGCGGAGCCGACATTGCAGGCTAGATGCCTCTTGACTTATGCATGGATTTTATAAGTGGTGGTGGTGTGCCTCACTGCTTGGAATAATTGTAAAATGAGCAAGTCTTGTTATAGCAGCCATCTTATGCGTATTGCCGCTGACATTTCTGGTCGGTGTATCATTTATGCAATGCAAAGCTGGAGCCCATCCAGTAACAGATATGAACTCTGCTACTCAGGGATGCACATCTTATTCGCAGCAGGAACTGAGGTCTTCAATATTTTAGAAGAGTTTTGCGTTTCATAGTTTTGACTTAAATTCTCCCAGTCAACTTGTGATGTAGTGGGCACATCAGTGAATGCTTGTGTGTGTGTGTGTGTGTGTGTTGGGGGGGTCATAAGTGCATATTATGTAAGGAGGAGCTGGTAGACACAAACTGGTGGACACAGGAAAGTGGAATGGATTGTGATTGACCTTGGTATCTCGAGATTAACAGAGGGATTAACGATGCGTTCCTCTTGGAACAGGCCAGTTTGACAAGGACAGAGTTTCTCTGAATCAGCTTTTAAATGAGAGTGTTTGGCAGAAAGCCCAACTCCCTAACCTGGTTGGTAGTAGGGTGTAGGGCTCCAGTGTCGGTCAGCGATGTGCTGCTTGCACTCAATGTACGGGTTAGGGTTATGGTACAGTGATCTCTTCCTCCTCAGCAGAAAACAAATCAGGGTTGTAGCCCAAAGAGGTAAGATGTTAGCTTATACAAGAATGATTCGGAGGCAGGTACTCTGAGATGGTGGCAGACCGCTGATAAAGTCATGAGCATTATGAGTCCAAGGTCGACCAGGGGCAGAAAGGAGATGACGCAGTCCAGCTGGTGGGTGGTGGGATCAAACCACATGCAAACAGGCAGGAACACAGGCAGGTGCACACCCAGAAATGGTCCGGACGTCTTCAACAGGCTTTGCTTGGCGTGGGATTAGCAGGACAGTTGACAAGGCTGGGCTTCATGGAGCCCCAGTCCATTGGGTCATCGATCCATATTACCATGCCAGACGGACATTCTCCTTGACCTCCTGGGGCAATTGGTCTACTGTCCCATGAGAGCACCTTGACTTGCACGGTCTTGATGGAGTGTGACTGTGTCCGCTGGGTTCCTGTTGGCCAGATTGTTCTTTTATGATCAAACGGGGAACTCAAATGCAGGACGGACTCAGAGTACAAATTAATTAGAAAAGGTTTATTGTTAGCTCTCATTAAGGGGAAGGTTTATGGCAGGTGAAGGCAGATGGCTGGAGGCAGGCGCGGCAGGACCAAGTGGGACTGAAAGCAATTCTGTGAGTTTGGCTGTATGACTGAGACAGACAGGGAAACAGGTAGCAATGATCAGGTGGCAGGGAGACGTGGATCTATTCAGAGACATCAGAGATGAACCGTAGAAGAGTTACCCATGAATGTCCACTGTGCCAGAAAAGGAAATACCTCAAACGCAATAAATAAATTGGAGGCGAGGCCGAGACTGTGACAATCTGTTTCGTTCACCAGTGAAAATGAGCTGTCAAGACTCTGCCCCTTAAGAGAAAAATAGCCCGCACCTCCCTCAGATGGCAGATGTGAAATCCTCCAGAAAGGGTCGGGTCTCAGCAAAGAGCTCCTCTATCCTTTTCCCGACGAGGTGCCGCTAATGATGGAAATGAAAAGTGTCAGGGCGATCATCCCGCTCTCCCACAGCTGAATTAGCATTAGCATAATGGGCTTTTTAACACGGCACCTTACCTTCCGCAAGACCCTCCGGAAGCTAACTGTCCAGGGCCATTAGTGGCTAACTGGCAGTGATCCAGCGCTCACCTTTCAATTCAAAACAGAGGGCAGCAGAGGGGGGTGCTACACAAAGGAAGAAGTCATCAATTTTTTTATGCCGTGAGTGAGTTTATCAATCTGAGAAAAACAGGATAATGAAAGAAATGGAGCATTACAGTGGGAGAAATAATTCACATTTCAATCCTGAACATAAAACACATACATTTTTCATCAACCTTTAGGCGGCAAATTGCTTGTACCAGCGGCTTTTTAATTATAAAGATTCTCAGGGCTTCTCTAACCCATGAAAAAACTTGGGAGCCAAGAGGAAAGACTCAGGAAAAAACATTTCAACTTGCTATGTAAAGGAAGCCAATGTAACACGGGACAAAACAATGCATTATTCAGCACGAGCATTTTATCTAAACAAGCACATTTAGGAAATAACTTATCTTCATTGCCTCAGTTGGAGTTTCATTGCTTTAAAATTTAATACAAGGAAGTATACACCATATGATGCAAGGAGGAGTTTGCAATGCAAATGGTATTAGCTCGTAGACAGAGGCCATAAATGCATATTCTTGAGCGAAATTATACACGAGTAATACACCAGTGAAACGTATATATTCTTTCATGTACTATTCATTAGACATATCATTAATTTGTAATATTTCAGGTTTTTTTAATCATTATTTTCAACATCATGTCCATATTACTTACCCTACTGCCACTTAAATTGAGTAATAATATTAGTATTTAATAACATACCTCTTTTATTCTAATTTCTATTGTTATCTCTGATTCTGCATTTACTCTGTATACCTCCACGTAGTATATTTAATTTTCACTTGCAATAAACTTTAAACAAAATTTGTTATCGTCACTTACATTTTTGAGGGCTTAACACTCAGAATACAGAATACAGAAAAATACAATAAATGTATATATTGTTTTATTCACTGCATTCTCTTTTATATCATGATAATGTAATCTCAGAGCAAGCTGACATAAGAATTTCCTTCTGGATTAATAAAATCTTATCTTGTCTTTGAAGATGTGTGAAGGATAAAAATGCTGATTTAATGCAGCACTGGCTTTTTTTTCAGTGAAATATCTCAGACTTTAATTGGAATTAATATATTATATTTTTAAATCTCTGCAATACTGTGTAAATATGTGGTCAAAGAGCAAAAACCTATCATTTCCATAAACTATTTTTGGGGTGAGGATTGTTCAGCTGATACTAAATGCAGTTAAAATATTTAATATATCAGTTGGTTTTGTCAGATTTCAGGTTTTAGAGATTGGTAGCACTACATTTCTTACTGCTCACACTTCAGTGTGAGCGTTGTCGATTTTCTTCTACTGGGTTTAATCCCTGGACATCCTCAACTCATTAAATAATTCTGCAGCCTTAAGGGACGTAAGTCATCCTTTTAAATAACACAGGTATTGGTTTTTTTTGCAGCTATAGTCACAAGGGCATCAATAATGAAAGCATACAGCATTAAACAGGTATTTGAAAAGGTCACTTCATACAGCTCTTATTCTGCATCAGGGCTGGAGCACCCGAGTGTCGATTGTAGATCTGATGCTGCCATTAGAAATCTTCCCTATGACTCATTCAGTATCCTTCATCACTACATGTAGAGTGCTGAAGTCAGAGATCTCAATGTACAAGTACAAGATGTCAAGTTACAAAGTTATAGTCTGGTTGTTCTCTCTCGTGTGAGATGTCATGAATGTGTCCAGGGTAGTTGTAATTGCACTATTTCTTTAGGAGAAAATGGTTCATATGAAAAATGCTCAAAGCAGGTATGGGGATTATCCTTATCTATGTTTACCTTTATATTAATATTTTATACACTACACAATAAAATAACCTCGATTGTGGGGAAATAAGCAGTGCCTGAAATAAAAATCGAAGACAATTATTCATGTCTAGATAAAACTATAGTAATACAACTATAGTAATGTCATGAATTAGATGAAAAAACATAGGAGATACTTTGACATGGCCCCCTTATAAAGAAGCTCTGTCTTGAGGCAGGAAAGTTACCCAGACGTACCTTTTACCAGTACAACGAGTCACTCCTCGTTTCTTTCTTTGGTAAAAACTGAAACATACTGGCTCCGTTTCACCTTTGCTCTCCCTGTCCGAGGAGATGAGCGTCCGAGAGGGCAGCGTCTTCTTCACCTAATCTGGTCCGCTGAGCTGTAACGAGATCATTACCGTCCCTTGTAGCCGGGCAGTAGAAAACATGCACTGTAAAGACAGCCGGTGAGAACAGCAATCATCCCGGCTCTTGTTTTTTTTCTCCCCCCCCCGTCGGCCATGAGGACCACGAGCTCATTCCACGCTGGAAAACAAACCTTGACAACCTGCACAAAGGTGGGACTTGTGCTTTATTGAAAATAGTGGTATTTTTCAGGGTTTTCATGAGAAAAGACAGCAAGAGTAACTGGCTGGTTTGGCGAGTGTATGGCTGGTTAACCATCTTGGTAAGAAGCAGGGGACAGCTGCCAGGCTTTTCATCCAACACTGTCCACCATGTAATAGACGGTCCTACTTTAACTAAATTTCACTGGGTAGGAAATATGATAAAATATCAATAAGTCCTCCAACCTGAACAACCACATTCCCTACGTCATTTGTCGTCAACATCTTCCTGAAATAGCTTCCCAGCAGCTCCGCCATCATGGTTTCATTAATAAAGACGCTGAGTGCACTGGCAGTCACATAACAGGCCTTTGTCCTCATGGTAACAGTTATGAAGTGCAGGCTGTGGAATGGCCATGTTTGCTTCGGCACACAAAAGCTTCTTGATTAGGTCCAGATTGTGGTTTGGGTGAAATATGTAGTTCCCTTAAAGTTAGAGGACCTTCATTGGCATGGTTACAATAGCAATGATTATAAGGGTGTATTCACTCTATAGCTCCGTCTCTATTCATCCTTTCGAGGCTGCATTTGAAGACCAATTGTGTCACCAAGGCTCCTTCAAAAGTAGCAGACAAATGCATCCTTCCATCCCCATTAAATAAAGTCTCCATAGGGTAGCCACTTCCCAGTCCAACCTATTCTGAGATTCATTGCTCTTTGGTGACAAACCTGTTTTTGAAGAGACGCAGTCTAAAGGCCCCAAGAAGGAAGGCCTCTGAAATGAGACACTGTTCCTGTTCACGTGACTTCCTCTACTTCCTCTACAACGGCCACTACAGGTTTACTAACAGGGCTGTTTTGTTATAAGAAGAAGGTCTGGAACATTCCTCTAATCCTAAATGAATACATGACCAAATGTTGGACACTGTAGTACCTTTGGAACATTGAGGACTGATTACCTACGGTCGGATGCTTCCTACATGATTACCTACAGTCTCTGAACCCTCTGGCCTCATACTGCATCCCGTGCTTGCACCATCTGTTAACATACACTGTAATTTTATATAATGTATTACTCTTGTATCTCCCCAAAAAACTGCAACGAGAATAATAAACAGAAATGGAGAAATGCTAACGTGTTGGAGAGAAAGGAAGATTTACCCACAATAAGAAAAATGAACCTTCGATCAGAGATAGAAAGGGTGAAAACAAAACAGCCAGAACCTTTTTTAAGGTAACATAAGCAAGGTCGGTCAACTGACGGATTACCAAATAGTTTTTGCCAGGTCAACACACTCACAGAATTCCCTCTTCCACTGTGAGCAATATAGAAGCCTCTGCATCTGAGGACGAGGCAATGAAGCTTGGTGTTCTAGAAATATGTAAAGCGACAGCCGACAAAATTGCCCAAAGGCTTCACCTGGGGAATAAAACAAAAACTGCTTTGTGTTTGGGGTTAATAGTTGATTCTCTCTCTCTCTCTCTCTCTCTCGTTGACATAATGAAAAATCCCTCCTGTGTGTTGGCGTTACGCTGCTGATGTGTATCATTAAATTCCCACTGACACCAGTCACAGCTGCCCCTTCCCTTGACCTGTCTTTTCTCCTGGTATTTCTCTATATTTCCAAAAGACAATATTTCCACAAGGCAATCTCTGCCCATGACACCGTCTCCTCCACATTTCTTCTCCCTCTTGTCTTTGTCATGCGTGGACAGTGAAAGGTAACATTTATTTTTAGCCTCTTCTCTCAGAGCTGCCAGCCCCAGCAGATAATGAAAAGCCTGGTGCTCATTACCGTCACTGGTAGATAGTGAACTGTCACGAATGGCTGTGACAAATGTAGAGCAGCCCCCCACTGTCTCCCAAATGAAAATAATTACACTCCAGAGCCCCCTCACCTTGTTCTCATTACTCACTGAGGCCAAGGTTCCAGCAGGACCTAGAAATTAGAAATTACACAGAGGATTAGAAATAGAAGTGGGAAGGAGATGGGAATGAGGGAATGTGTGTGATGCAGTGAGAAGACAAAGTAAATCACACGTTATCACTGTTTTGCTGGTGCGATCACAACTACTGTATAATTATGTTCATGTATGTACTGAGACATCATGTCACAGACTCACTTTTCAAACCATAAAACCAATATATGCATTATAAGAATCTAGAAAATGTTGACTGACAAGGCTGCCATTATTCTACACGTTTCTTATTGTCAGCAAATACCAGGGGAACACAAAAGCATTAGTATATTACTCCATCTCTGAACTCAAACGTTTTTATGGCATCAAATGACTAATTAAAGTCAAACTTGGTGGAAATACCCATAAAATTGTAAGGTTCAGTCCTTGTTCCATCCAAAAAATGGTGGCGGCGGGAATAAGACTTCATTGCAACGACCTGAAGCATCATATCATTGATCTGAAATACTTTCCTATGCAGTTCAGTAAAGTAAACTCACATGAGAGAGGGTTGCCAGGAAGCTCTGCAGTGAAAACACTGTATAACCATGTAGACAGTGACGGAGGAACAGACAAATAAAACAATAGAACCACACAACCTTCACACAATTTGCAAATCTTTTAGCCGCAACTAATGTAATCTTAATTCATGAATATTTTTACATTCATTGACAAAACGTGGGATAATATGAAATATACTCATGTGAAATAGTTCCTTTATGGATTCTGACAGAGTTTTTTATTGACACTGATCCTATTCAGTATTTTTAGGGGAAATGACCCAACCGCCACAAAGAAAAGTGAAAGACAGGACCAGAAAAGAGACAAGCCATCATAAACCTTAATGGCTATTTTTCCCAGAATCCTCTCTCTCAAGCAAAGTGAACCGAACCATCAAATATTGAGCACTTCTCCTGCAGATGTCCTAGAGGGTATTTTTTGACACCATTAGAGCTACCTAAGTGACAAAGGTCAGAACCCATTAAGAACCATGCCAGTCCATATGCTGTCCCTGCAACCAGTGAAGACTTTTCTTTTAAGAAAATGCTCCTCACCGATGTCCCGTGAATGTAAAAATGATTAAAGCCCCCTGGGAGCTGGAACCTTTGTGTCGGCCTCGGACATCCAGCTGTCAAAAGTGGAGGGAATCATTTATTCTGAGTGGAAAATGGGCCTTCAACTAACTGTCAGACACTCATGAGTTATTAAGCAAAGAATCCATTGATTATTGATTTCAGAATCTTTAGCACTTATATGTATTTAAAGTCTCAAGACTTTGAAGGGTGGAGATCTGGGTCATTGCAGCACTTGAAAGAATCACTTTGAATTTTCCGTTGCCACTAAACTGGGGTCGGCTGTCCTCCAACCAGAAGGTCGGTGGTTCGATCCCAGTCTTTCCCATCTGCATGCCGAAGTGTCCTTGGGCGAGATACTGAATCCTAAACCACCCCCCATAGAAAAAAAAGGCTGCATGTCTATGATGTCATTGACGCCACCCCTAATTGACATTTGCCCCGCCCTTTCTGTGACATCACCCCAATGAAGTCATCTGATTTCAGTCACATGATGTCCATGCTAGCCTATAGTCTATAATCTATTGACTAGATTTAGTTGGAACAGGAGGTAAACAGACTGAATCTTAGGTGTCCCACTTTACCCGAATTCATCCTAAATGCCACCGATGGCAGTTCCTGAAATGTCAGGGGATCAACTCAGACGTGTCAGTATTTCTGAACCGCATCAATAAGTTCAGTAATTTACTCAAAGCTACAAATGTTAAAGCTCACGGCAACAAATTAAAGCAAGATGTCGTATTGATTTCATCCTCTGTGGACCATGATTGACAGATTTAATCACATTTCTTGACGAGATATTTCACTGCGGCTCAAACCGAGACCGAGAGACCAACCCCACACCTCCAGAGCCGCGCTGGTGTGGATGAGCTAATTGTTACAGTCTCGTCTTGAGTCCAACACAAAATGGTTTCTTCCCTCTGAAGAGAAAGAGTAGCTGCAGCGAGGGCGATGGACTGGCTCCGGCAGCAGGTAAACAGACACTGAGAGGCCTGGTGGAGGTGGTGGAGGTGCTTGAAGTGCCAGCTGGAGGCAAAGATAGTCCCCCCCCTGCCACCAAGGCTCACACACACCTGTCCCCATCCAGATTAATTGGCTCGGAGCAGGTTAAAGTGCAGCCACTCGGTGACAGAAAGACTGAGAGAGGTAGACGCGGCGAGGAAAGAGCAATCCAGGGACACTTACATGGTCACTCTCATTTCCATTCCATCCGCTCGGTGCATTTTATAGCCCGTTCAGAATGTGTGTGGTAAAGTATGGGCTGTTATATGAACCTAGATGAATGGTGTGAATTTAAAGATGATTTTTCCTGACTGTGTAAAATGTGTGTGCCAGTAAATGTGTGAAAGCACTCCTGCCTCTGTGTGCGCCTGTCCTGGAAAGCCCCCTGAAACAGCACTCAGGTGGCTCGGTGGAGCGTTTGTTCATCCACACCGAGCGGGAGATTCTGTGGCTTTGCCAAAAGGCATTACAGGCTAACAAGGACAATTCAACCTTGATTATGGCGCCAGGCACTTGTGGTCTGTTGTCCTGGAGTTTCTGCAGAACGTGGTGTCTTTATGATCACAGCTACATGAGTGGAGCAACGGACTCCAACACCGAGGCTTCGGCTGCACGGCTGCTGGGCTTCGTCTGGTTAAGAACAAAGTAAGGACAACTTAACTTCTGCTGCACCTTTCCAATAAATGTGAAGCTCACCAGACAAAACAATATATTAAAAATACAATGGGGATAAAAATAAAATCCATTAAAGTAATAGAAAATTATGTAGTTCAGTTACAGTGCCGCATTAGAGTGAACTGAATCTAGGCCTAACGATTAACACAGTGAAGATTATTAATAAAGAAACAGCCAAGTTTTTTATTTAGATTTGAAAGTGGCTGAAACTGGGGCGAATTCAAAACCATCGGGGATTCACAGCTACAAAGACGAAGAGAAGTGAGTGGTTCATGGAGCCCGATATTCAGGTCTCCTCGTAAAACACATGGTTCATGGTTTATAAAGTTGATCATGAGGAATGATGCAGAAAGTGTCTTCTGCATGAAAAAGAACATGTTCGACTCCTATGCACTAAATAATAAGAGTTTTCATCGTCCTTCTGTACAGCAACACTTTATTTTGACATTGTGAAGACCTTTCGTTCCAATGCACAGTAGGACTGTTGTTTGAAATGTAAATAAATATTTTGTTTTTAAGTGTGTGTCAGTCACCGGCTGCACTTCTCATTATAGCTGCACTTTGGACATTTTCATTTTATAAATGTAATTATAAATTGTATTCATGTCATCCCCTTTTCATCTGAAACCTTACCAATGCTCAGCCGTCTAACTATGCATAAGCTATAGAAGAAACAAATGCACATTTTGTTGCTGTGTTGTGTTTTGTGTTACTACTGGAGTGCTTCAGGGGTTGTGTTAAATGTAATTTCGGCCTTGTGGTCACTTATCTCAGGGCTGTTTTGTTGAGCATTCTACGGCTAAATTCAAATTTATAACATCAATAAAACAAATATGCTAATTGTAATTGAAAAATTTGACATTATTTAAACATTCAAACTCCATTTAGCCCCAGGAGAGTGAAACCCCGACATTATTGCACATAACTTTCTTTGCAGATGAGCAACGGGCTTCGGACTTCTCTGAAATCTCTCACACACAATAAATTAAGCTATTTCTCAATAATCTATTCAGGAGGTTCCTCCATAATTTAAAATGTGTTTTCAACTTGCTTCTACCCCCCCGAGCAATCTTTAAAAAGCACAACATGTTGGCTTGGTCCGGCAGCTCTCGTCCAGAAGGACGGTCAGTGATGATGTCTAGTGTTTATCTTCAGGCCATGACAGTTAAAAGCTGGCAGCCTGTACGGCTCGTCGAAAATAAAACACTACACTACTCAGCTGTCAGTCTGTTTACTTACATTTCTTAATCTGAGCAATGAAGTCAACCTGGTTGAGCAGACTGCTGCTCCAAACAGTTTCCAGCGCTGCCGGCTCAGACAAACAGCTTTTTAGCTGAACCCTCGATTTATCACTGACAGTTTTTTGAATCAACGCACGGGCCTACAACTTCACCCAACTTTATTTACATAACTGGGAAAGTGTGCGATTGGAAGAATGAGCTGTAAACTGTCACAGATCATTGGAGACAAACAGTGGACAATGCAACACACACATTTCCTTGTGAAGTACTTAAAGCAAGATACCTGGTACGGAGCAAATGTCGTGAGAACTGAGGTGTGTCCTGGTGAGTGGCTGCACGTTCATGTTCCTGTGGGTTTACAGGGTGTAAAACAACAGCATTAGTACTTTGATGCAAGTTATTCAGCACCAGTATTGTTTCTTAGAGCCTGTACACGAGGCTGAGGAGTCACTTGGCTCAGTCAAGTGCCGTCCTTGTGCCTGAACTGCGCTTATTATCAATAAGCTCTATGAATATTTGACAAATGACTCTGGAAACAATAGCCTTGCAAAATTACACCTCAGTGAAGTTTCTGCACAGTCGTTAGCCTCAGCCTTGAAATATATTCTGCCTGAGATCTTTGTGTCTGATTTCCATCTGACAGATTCTCTGCTGCTTTATTTCATTCTTTGTATCCGAAGTGATGACTACAAGGCTGATAACGTACACCTCTCGATCAATGTGTAAACACAGAGGAGTGAAACTGATCGAATCAGGGTCATAATCTGATCTTGTATTTATTTTTTACTAGAGATGGTTCCTCTTAAATGTCCACAGTGGCATTTTAAAGTGTCCCTAAAGTATTAGTACTAAAGTATTTCACACCGTTAAGGCTGTTATTTCAACACAACTCAAGTGATATTTAATCATAAGAAGTGGTCGATTCAACTATAGTTTTGTCATTAATGCCTGCACGCCCCCGCTCAGGATGGATTCTAGTAACTTTGCTGTTCTTCAACTTTTGATAAACTTTCATCATCAGGTCATTATCTATTTTCTACTACTTCGTTTTATGAGACAACACCTGCGAAACTAATGACAGCCCCACTAGATGAGTCTGTACATTCTGCTCATTAGCTATTATTAGCACGTTAACACTGATGTTATTTGCTTTGCTTCATTATAAGCAAATTTAGCAGCATGAGCATTTATTAGTTTGTTTATGTACAGCTTCACCGAGCTGCTCGACTCACTGGGTTCACACAGCTGTCATCAGTGTACGTGCATGAGAAATAGGAAGAACATTAAGAGGTTGCGAGCGGTTGTGCATCCATGTAATTTAAAACATTATATTTAGCAGCCTCTATTGAAATAGTAGAGTTCCAAATCACTGGATTTGGGCACAAAGCCTAATTGACATCATGTGATGATTCCAGTGCAGCTTTACTATCATGCCACAGAAACAGGGTCAAGCTTGCATGATTGGATTGAGATGTGTGTTGATTAATTTCTCATTTGGTCAAACCCTTTGACATTAGGCTGCAAGGGTTAATAAGATTACACTCCTCAAGAATACTGTTCTAAAACAAGCCGAGCAGATTTACTGGCCACGTCTACTCAAACAGAAATAACACACTTCATCCATATTCACTTCTTGCAGCTGTAAAACAAAGTGAGGAAGATTTTACTTTGGAAACGAGACTTGAACTCTTTCATTTTGTCTACTCCTGGTGGCTGTTTGGTTTCTTTTGCATAATCAGCACCTGGAGATCGACTGACAGATGGTATCCCTAACTAGCGCGTCTGTTCTTGTTGGTAAATGTGAAATCCCATCATCTTTGATTGAAACTGCAACGTTGTCCCCTCGTGTTTCTGAACCAACGTTAGCTTTTCCTCAGGACTGTACTTTGCTAGAAGACGTTTTGAGGTGGTCGCTTTCTACACTGTAGAAACACTATTTATCTGCTGGAGATTCTTATGACTATATTCTTGCATGAGTCCTCACATGAGTCACTAGTAGATCTTTGAGATAAATGAATAAGGTCAAGTGTGAGTGCCGAGACGGGCAGACAGAAGCTGTCACACGAGATCTTCACCTCAGGAGCTTTGACAACATCCTGACAAAATTAGCTCTGTATTTCCTTCGCCCTTCTCCTGCTAATCTAATCCATGTGACAGCACAGAGCGAGCTGTGCTTTGTAATTAAACTACAGACTCAGATATAATTGGTATTTCCCTACATGACAAGCATGCCAACCGGAAACCAGGGAAGTGAGCAGGTGCGTGAACGCTGAGCCAATCTTTCCGTTTTTTTTTTCTGAACAAATCATCTGACACAGGCAGATGAGCTCGAAGTTCAATGTCTTTTTTTCTGCTTAATCAACTTACCTCTAGAAATTTATCAGGATGTCAGGAATAAATTGATAAACTAGCAATAATTTAGTCAACCAATGGAGGAGGAGCTTTCTCATGTCCTGTTGACGAACGGCACTGAACCTGAAAGTGAACTTCTTAATTTACCAGTGAATCTCGGGTTCTACCCTCATGTTTGATCTTTAAAGGCTGCACAGGGGCAGAAAGACTGAGACGGTGGAAACAAGCAAAGTAAAATTGGTTCCATTTTCAAGGTGTCTGAGCCTAGAACGATAGTTACCACCTTTTAAAGGAGCTAGGTGAGCTGCTGCAGGCTTCTAACAAGGATGCTTCCTTAATGTGTCCCTGTGGAGATGCTGGGACAGGTCCTAAAACACAAAGGGGGGGGGATTACGTGTCTGGCCTGGTAATGTCCTGAGATCCCTAAGGACCACAGAGAGGAAGTAGCTGTGGAGAAGTGTATCTGGTCCACTCTGCTTGATCTGCTAACTGGACCCACACAGCTTTGGCGTTCTTTCAGTGTTGGAAATGCCCACAACTACCAGTGCTGCCATGCTAATTCCTTTTCTTTTTTTACCTGTAAATCTATCTGTCACTTGCCGTGGTTGTAGATCTGTGATAGTTTCAGCTTTGACACGTGATGTTCAATAACTTTAGAGCAAAGCTTAATAATGGTGCTTGCGCTCTGTAGATAACACACACACATACACACACACAGAAGTCATAGAGTCGCTGTGTTGGATCGGGCGAATATAACACAAGCTACTTTTCTCTCATGCGAACTTGACCTTGAGCTTTCAGTTTGTTGTTGTGCTGAGCTTGGTGAGGCTGCTCTTGACTATTTATATTCCAGAGGTTATCCCAGAGACGTACAGTGCTGCTTGACTCTGATGTTTGTGTTTTTCCTTATTGCTGCACATAATAATTCAACGCTATATCTTTAATTATTTCTTTTTGTAGATCTAGATATCTCTCTTTCTCTCTCTATCTATCTATCTATCTATCACTCTCACAGGGGATTTCATATTGTTGTATTTGCCCAATTGCATGATTCATCTGGGCTGGTTTGAGATCTGCTGAGTGAACAACCAGATCAAGGTTAACTGACTAACGGCTATGTTAAAGTTTTGAGTGGCCATCAACAGCAGAAAAGCGCTGTATAGATAAAGAAGATAGTAAGTAAGCCTTAAGGAGAATTCTGATGAACAATACTATGACCATTAGCCTTCTGTGTGACCAGGATCCAGCTGTTTGTTATAGCTCAGGGTCACCAGCATGTCACCTAAATGTCTACAGGAGATTAATAGAATACATGTTAGAAGCACCTTCAGATGATTTGTGGCTTTAATTGGAAATGAAACCCTGTATATATGTGTATATGTAATATACCCAACAAAGGGATCCTTTGTTTCCTCCGTCATTACTCACTTTAAATGTCGATACAGACAATCTCAAAGCACAGCTGTTGTAAGTAACATATTCAGTGAATTTAATCAGGCGATGTTGTGATAGTAAAATAAAGATTTGTATCTGTAGAACAACACCTTGGTCTACATGGAGCGTATTTCTTTTGTATTTCACACCGGTTCGAAAACATCCAACGACAGATACAGACAAATCTGTAAATGAGTAAGAACTATATTTAAATTTTGGCTGCATAAACACACAAGTGAATCAGAGAGCGTGATGATATCGTCTCTTTCTGTTTCTCAAATTTACACCTTCTCTCGCTCACTAATTACAAACAGGTAAAAAATATCTCTGCTGTTTATCTGTTAACAGTAAACACTGTGTGTTCTTAATTAAGCAGCAGCTACATGTTATGAGTCTTCATCCCGATTTTTACTTGTTAGCAACATCCCTGTATTATATTCCTGTATACGTGTTTTGACACTGAGGAGAAGTCACTGACAACGGGGGGGAAAGTGCTTCCTTCTTTACAAACTGTTGAAAAGGAGGAGGGATCATTTCCCCATTTATTTATTTCATGTTTCCTTATCTCCTGGGAAACAGAATGTATTTCACAGGCTATTTAAAAAGCTGATTTCCAACGAGCGAGTTTAATCAATGCTTCTATCATTTGTTTATTTTAAGACATTTCACGTTACAAACTGCTCCAATTATCAGCCTCTAGGGACGAGCATACACAGAGTACACAGTGACAGGCATCATGCTTTCAATATGTTTTTATGAACCACCGCCAGCATGTAGTATTCCAGCCTTCCTCTTGTAAATCCCAGTTGCTCCCCTTTCTTCTGAACTGAACATGATATAACTTGCGTACTGGTCTTAGTAGTAGACCTGGATCCTGGAAGCATTTCCCCAAAGTTCACTAAACTGCCAAACTCCCTTAAACAGAACCATGTGGTTGAAGTGATGGTGACACGGGAACGTGACTCAGCGATTTTGGAGAAACTTAACAATGAGATCCTCATAAGATGCTACACATTTGCAATGAGAGCCAGGGGAGGGGAGTAGATCATGAGATGGTCTCTGGACATACTGGGGGGACACAGGGACATCTACAAAAGTGGGTAGTAACATGTTTATATGTGTCTCTTATCTTGTTCTGTATCTGGCACCGAAACAAACCATGTTGATATATGTATTTATTTACCTGTTAATCTTGTGACCTACTTTGGAAGATGTATATTATATGGCATAGAATTTAGATTTTGTATTATTTTTTAAGTTTGTTTTGGGGACTAAATGCATGTGCAGAGACAATGCAGGCTGCATCGAAGCCTTATTGAATCCAATCAATGTGCACTTTACATTGTTATTACCTATTAATATCCTGTTTGAATGCAAAACACTCTAATTAAGTTTTTAAAGAGCTATTTTTATTTAGAGAGCACTTTTAAACTAACAATACTTTTGCCTGAGTACTGTTTCTGTTTCTCTACCCACCACTGGACAGATATCTGATGGTCTGAAAGCAGGGAGCCAAGCAGGAGTACAGGGTCAGAGGAGAGGGGCCAGTGGGGGGGGGGGCAGAACTGACCCAGAAGACACTGGTCTATCTCGGTATCTCAAACAAACAGGTAGAGGAAGAAGCACAGACAAAGGCACGTGGGTTTCTTTGCTTTGTATGCTTCCACTGTGACCTGACCCAGTTAAGTCCAGGTCAGTGCAGCACGGCGGCGTTTTATCAGAATAAACTGCAGAACAAAAATCCCTATGCCCAGTATGAGCTGGAGGAAATTTCAGAGGAAAAGAACATTAGGCTGCTCCACTGAAACCCTGAAACCCTGACCAGCACAAACAACTCTTAAACGGATATAAGGGTTGATGTCCTCAACTCAGATTCTGCAGCATGGGCATACTGTTGTGCAATGCAATAATATATCTACATCTTGGCTGGTGGCCAGGCAGGGACACGTGATGCACAGTGAGAACAGAGAGATATTCACAAACATCTACAAAGGAAGTGGAGTCTTTGCAATTTCCGCACATTTTCAAATCCTCAGTGGGACCTAAATACAAGGAGAAGTTATCTGCAAGCTGCCGTCCGGTCTCCATAAGCATCACTGGAGTGAACTCTGATTCCAGTGTTTCCATTAATTACATAATGAAACAGGAGACTGGTTTTAAAGTGGTAGCAGATTGCTGTAATGCCGTATCCTGTTTTTAAAGACTTCAAATCAGTAATGTGATTTAAAACTCATCTACAAGATTAAAACCAGAACATAGACACTGTTTGGTCAGAAGCTGATGAGCAACCAAGCCAAACAAGCTCCAGTCTCCTGGGGGAAGGCTTTTGCACAAGACTTGGGAATCTAGCAGGACAGATTGGCCTCCACATGAGTGTTAGCGAGGTCAGCCTGCTGGTGCTGGGCAATGAAGGCCGGGCTCACAGGTGGTGATCCAGTTAAGCCCTAAGACTTCTGATGTGTGGAGGCCAGTCCAGTTCTTCTACGGCAAACTGAAAAGACAGGTTTAAGACAGGTTTGTATTTAATATCATTGTATACAGTAGGATTAGATATTTCCCATCATTGGATGTACCAGTGAGGACAGCCAAGAGCTCACACAAGTCCAATATCTCTGCATATATATAAGTACATATATATTTACATATGAGGAAGTAAATATAATTGAGTTACTGCTGTGAATCTGAGGTGAGGTTCCTGTTTCGAGCCTTGAATCTTGCATTTGAGACAAGTCTTTAAAAACCAAGTCTTGGAATGTGTACCTGCTCATCTGTTTTACAAGTTCTATGACTGCACCGCCATTTGAAGACAAATTTATCACTTCTGGGACATCCCAGGACAATTTCCTTCCAAAAAATGTCTCTGAAGTTTATTCTAATTTCAGACCAACCTGACAGAAGTGTGCTTCAGAGGTCGTTAGCTGTCGGAGACAAGCCGGCGCTGGCTAATCCAAACCTTGTCGTGTGGTGACAGTTCCTCTTCTTCATGCTTCCTGTCCGTTATTTCAAAGACTGGTCATAGAAGAATACATTTTGAGGGAGAGTCTGAGCCTTGGTTCTGCCTGTTCGATGGCATTAGGGTCGGTGTATTTGGATTCTGACATCTTTCATTCCCTCTGCTCCGTTTCTGTAAATGTTTCATTTTCAGTTATCGATCAAATGGTAAAAGTGTCAAGGGCTCGTATGATTGCCTTCTATTTTTACTCCGGTAAAGTGTGAAGAGCATCTTTTCTCTCTCTCCTTACTTAGTCATTTTGGACACAACACTTCCTCTGTTTTATCATCGTGGCAAGCATCTAAAAAAACGCTCCTTATCAGATGGGTGCCTGCAAAAGTAATATCATGTGTCAACTGAAATGCTGTCGAAATAAAATAGTGTATTATTCATGCCATGGACATATCAGTATTATCCCCCCCCAGTAGCTGATTCTGAATATTTATTTAGGCAGAGGGAAAAGTTATTTTAGGAACCTGGATTAATGTGCACACAAGATTTCTCTGAGCGAAATTGAAAACCACCGGGTAGACAAACAGCAGATCTCTCCTCATCAGAACTGAATAAACACGGCAGATTTAACCAAACACTGACGGAAATTTGCCAGAATATGGGAAGTTGTAAACAGGGCTTTCAAACCATTTTTGGCCGTATCACTATATGATCTGTATTTCAGATGTAACAAAGAATGCTGAGATGCAGCCATGGTTTCCAGGATGGTGGCCTCAGGATTGCATATCTGCTTTTTTGTAGATAATGTGGTTCTCACGGTATAGTTTCATCAGGTTTCAACTGGGCCTGTGTGTACATGTACCTCCAATTCTGGAGCCAAAGTAACTGGAGTACTTCCTTCAGGATGGGAGGTACTTCCTCAAATGAAGAATTAAAGTATCCTGCCACTGATAAGGGCAAGATGGAGCCTGAGATGAAAAGGGGAATTAGTAACAGATTGACAGTAATTCATACACTCATCCTAACCTTCAAGCTCTTTGTTAACCCGTCAGTCAAGTTTCATCGACTGAAAGAAAAAAGTAACAGGTACAAGTTGTAGTAAGCTCAGAGAAGAACCTCTATTACTTCCTCTAAGGACGTTTCCCATCTGACCCAGGAGCAGCTCTGTCAGCCCCGGGGCCAACTGGAGAACATAAATAGAGAGAAGGACGTATGGGCTACCTGAGCCTGCTGCTCTGTGACCCAGATAAGCAACAGACAACTGATGAGTGGAACATCCCTCTGACAGGCAACACCTTTTAATATGTTATATAAATGTAAGTAATGTTTGTAAAGAGACCAGCGATCTCAATTTCTTAGTAAATGGCTCGTGCCTTTATTTTGATATTATAGCAGGAAAAGGAAGAGGTATCCCTTAGGTCTCAGATGATAATGTGCCTTAATTTCTCTTTCTTTGTTTCGTTTACTAAAGTGATGTTTCCTCTTTCAGCTGCAGTGTCACTAATTCACACCCTGCCCAACATAACCACAGTCTGACCTGGGGACCATGGAGCTAGTCATAATGGCTGACCACTTCCCATTACTTCCACAAACCCGTGTTGACAGTTGTAAGAATCTTCCCATCATGTTCAAATATTGATCACTGTGTCCCTGGCTTCTCTTTTCAAGCACAGGACCTTTCAACACATAGAACCCCTTTTTGCTGAATATGTGTGGTCATGAGCTGCTCTCTGTGTGTGCTGGTGTCTGGTTTGTAGACACTCACTGTAAGTGAGTAGTTCCTGAGGGGGTAGCAGAAGCAAGCACAGGAAATGGAAGTAAAAAGCTGAGATCTTCGGTTGGTTTAATTTCTCTTAAGACTAAAGCGGCTTGGGTTCCTCTCAGTGAGGAGATTGTTCTTTATCGAGAAGATGTAAAATGCAGGTAAGACTCAAGCAGGAGGAAAGAGAAAGAAAGACGTTACTATACGATCAGCAACATGGGAATTATGTAACCCAGTGTTTTATTATTTTGGTTATAGCTAGTGGGAGATCTGTAGCAGTTGAAGGGTGGTGTCATCTCCAGCTGTTCTTTCAACCCTTGGTACTTCTCAAATCTTTTTATGTTCCTTCTTTCTGAGGCTGGTGTCAGCCGGTGTTGCCACATCTACTATTAGTGTCTTCTTCTGCTGTTTGTCGATCATCACTACGTCCAGTTGCTTAGCCAGCAGTTCTCTGTCAGTCTGGAATCTGAAGTCCCACAGGACCTTAGCCCTGGTGTTCAAAACCACCTCTGTCCCATCAGGATGTGGGCACTTCTAATCCATACTGGGTGCAGATGTTCCACTATTCCAGCTTCTCTGTTGTGCCTTTCCAGATGTGCCATTCCATCTTGCATTTTTACACCCTGCGAGATTTAAAACGGATGACTGAGACAACTAGCCACTGGTTTGCAAAAGCAGAAGAGGGGGGGGGGAATACCAATAGAGACAGAGTGGACTCCAGATGAGGAGGATGGTGAAATTAATTAGGAAGCTTTTCAGAAAAGTTTCTGATGCTCCAGATAAAAAAAAGAAACTGTGTTCAGAGGAAGGATTAGAGTCTAAAGAGAATGCGAGCGACAGTGAGGACAAACAGATTCCCAGTGGTGTGACTTCTCTTCTGCTGGTTGTGTAATTACTCTCGCTGCGAGACAGCGGAGACAATCTCCATGTCTCTGCTGCACAGCGCCGAGCCTCGGTCCCTGGAAGCAGCGTGTGATTCGCTCTCTCAGCCGGAGTCGGGCAGGAATAGTGTGGCCATGCTGTTTCATCATCCCCAAAACTCTCTGTGGCTTGTTTAACGATCCAGCACATGTCTGATGTTTACAGCTTGAAGGAAAACATGACTACAAACCACCTGACATGTCGCACTGTGCATTAATTGTATAGTCCAGGACGTCCATGCCACTGATGATAATATAACACACTTTGATGGCCTTTTTGGATAATGGTGTGTGTGTCTGTGTTTGTAATTTCAGTTTTAAAAAATCACTGTTTCATGTACAGAGACCTAAAAACCATATCAACAACTTTGCCTTACATGTAGTGATCAGTGTGAACATCGGTTTCTGACAGAAGCAGCTCTCTGGCGTTCGGACACGACCACGTCAGGTATTAGATTAGTCTCCTCGTCCAGCCCTTCAGACAAGAGCGTGTTTGTTCTGGCTGTAATGCTGTTATCTCCCTTTCTCTCCGCCTGCTAATCTGAACACCTAACAGCCACGCGAGTAAGCGCTTCTGACAAGGCCTGTGCGCAAATTGAATTTTTTCTCCCCGTATCCCTTTCGCTTTATAATTCCCTCTCTCGCCCTACAACTAAACTCAATTTCTGACCCTTTAGACAAAAGGCTCAGATAAAGCAATTAGTGTGCTCGGCCAACCTGACAGGGAAGTGAGAGACACTAAAAGCAGCAGGAACCCGGGGTGATGACGGTCACTGGCAGACAAATTCAGCTCTGCCAGAGATGAACTCAAGAGTCACCGGCTACAGAGAGGTTTAGCCTCTGGAAAGAGCTCGTTGGAAAGGTGGACGTTACCGTGAAAGCCTCCCGAGTCCAGACAGCCCTTCCACTCTGTCTCGCCCGTGTGTCTTTGATCATTGTCATTTCCTCCCAATGCACATAACAGGGTTTTCTTTTATTTCAGACTCAGACGGGTTACAATAAATCTCTGCTTGCTTAAAGACAGTCTTACACGGGTCCTTGCTTTGAGATGAGATGTGAAAATCTGAGGGATGACTGCTGTGTTTGTATTTTCTTTTCATGTGAGACACCAGAGAGTCATGAAGCCACACATGCAGTCATCTGAGAGCCGGTTGAAAAGATTTTCAAATCACACAAAATATCTTCAGTGACTTCCTCTACTTTTGATGATTGCTTTGATATGCATATTTTAATCCTTAAACTTTTTTTATAAGTAACATTTTTACTTTTTAAAGAGATTATTTTCCTGTATCCTTAAGCCATGTAGTTTGCATTTCCATTTGTTAAGTCCACAATCACCTCCTTTCCATGTGACACAATATAGGAGCAACAACTTCAATACAACATGCTTGTGAAAGTAAAGGTTATTTGCACTTTGGACTGTTTCCTAAAGTCACCCTGGCCATATCTCCAGCGTGAGAATTCAATTTGGCCATTGCAGGAACTGAAAAGGCGTAAAAAGGAGGATTTAGAATGAAATACGTGGCATGGTGGGGGGGGGGGGATTCGTTCAGAAATAGAGTTATCTTACAGTCTGGCCGGGGAGATATGGATGTGGCAGAACTAATGAGGTTCTTAGTCATTATCTTTTAGGTGATAGTGTGGTATACTGTGTGTTTTTATTAAAAAATAAAAAACGAAATGATTTTTTTTTTTTGCTGCCAGCTCTGTAGTTTCATGAATGTATTTCTAATTATTGGAGATGATGCATGTGTCAAGAGACCAAATCCTGTTTTGGGTAGCAGCGGAACAGTGGCCTCCACCACAAGATAAATGACTTTGTGGTTAAATAATGAAATAACTTTTGCTCTGTGTAGCTTCTCACCGAGGTCTGGGGGTGGCATCAGTGCAAGTCCAGTCAATAGGAAAAAACACTGGCAGTTAACCCGCACTTTGTGAGTCCTGCTGGTTCTGTGCTATCTGCCCTGGCACGGATCAGAGTCAAAGGGAAACGGGCCGGGGGCCATCGCGTCCCCCCTGCCAGAGATCCAGGCCCTGAACAGAGAGATATCGTGAATGAACTCAGACACGCCGCTCTGACCCATTTGCACAGATCCAAGAGCAACACTAATAACTCACTGACCTGACACACACAGAGAGAGAGAGCGTATGTGTACTTATTTGTGTGATTCAAATGAGGTGATTGTTCTTTTTGTCCTCCGCCACTGAAAGCATGTCCACACTGTTTGTGTTGCGTTGTGGCCCAAATGCAGGGGCGCAGATAGGGCAGAGCGGGGCAGGGCGGGGGGGGGGGCATAGGAAGATTCCAAGGGCCCCGCACATACAGGGGCCTTCAGAGAACACTATTTTTGTTGTTATTTGTTAGTTAGTCAATCTAAATGAAAGGATAGCCTCTATATCTAACCCGTCTCTCTGTTCACTGCATGGTTCCACTTGGTGCTACAGGCAGAACAGAAGGTGAACTGTGGAAAGGCTGCGTGTTGCGGTTGTTCACCCAGGCAGCGTGGGTGTGCGTGTGAGAGAGAGGGTCACATCTCTTTTGTTTCTATATGTAAAAGCTGCATTCATGAGGCTTAACCTTTTATTCGTGCTGGGTCATAGATTGGTGACATCATCCACCCACCACCCACATGACTCTGGGTCTAATTTGCCAAAGTAAGTAGGGAACCTGCGTGGGTTAGCAGATCCTTAAAGACCAGATCATTGTTACATGTGTGTCTGTAATAACCCTAAAGAGAGATAGGGAATTTATCCCGCCCACTGCTGCCTCTTTAAAACTCGATGAGGCCTGTCAGGTCCGTGTTCCCATGCATTGAAGCCTGCCACTGATGGAGTGCACATCTGCCACATTTTCCACTCCACTTTCCTTCTCAGCCCAGGTTTAATCTTCTCCCAGAGATCATTCCTCATTCTGCATTTTGCAAGTCATGTTCGGCGGAGCAGGTATAACCAGACCGGGGAACCTTCCAGATGCAGCTCTGGTACTTGTCAGACATGTATGATATGTATCGATACTCAAAGCTGCAAATCAAACACTGAAAGCCTGATGCTGACGTAATGATTTACTAGTGAAATGATCGTTACACAAAGTGTGTTCCACAGAGACATCATTATAATAATGTAATTCTGCAAGCTGGCACTAACAAACAATCAATGGGCTTTGTGACATTTCAACGGGTTACACACATACTAGTGTGTTTGTGTGTGTGTTTGTGTGTGAGAGAGTAACGTATATTTGATGCAGCCGAGAGGTTGATGATGTTGTAGAAGTTGTTGATGATGAAGGAAGGATTCCGAGGACCCAGTACTTTCAGTGTAACAAAGTTTATTACAAGAAATTACAGGTCGGGACGGGCATCTAGATACCCGGAGACACACAGCCAATAGTGAAATCTGACTTGCAGTGGTCGAAAGCACACATATATAGGGAGTTTGGTTCCACCCATGACTTCAGGTTAAACACATCCCACATGGGATTTCTGACTATAAGGGCACATTTTTGTGTCTGAGGACTAAGATAAGTTAATCAAAAGACATTCCCTCTGAATCCATACATCAGCTGGTCAGCAACAATTCCCTAGATCAAAGGTCATACCCAAAAGTTAGGGAGTAAATAAGATAACCGTTTTGAGGACTCTCTGAGAATGACTAAGAGTCCAAAAGGCAGGCATCATCAATCTAAGCCAAGTCATTATGTTTTAAGCACACATACCAACATGTTTTAGTCTAATGAATACACGACAAGAGAGAGTTAATTTATTCAATTGAATTTATTTAATTTACTAGACTCCATTTAAAACCCATCACTAACATGACGTTAACTATTCTTGTTAATATATTAACATGTTTAAGTATTTGCAACTCCCCTTACATTATATCATGCAAATTATACAATTCATCACAAGAAAAACACAAGGAAGAAACAGATCATGTTATAAAGTTAAGTGCAGCATGATAGAGACAGTAGTTGTTGTTGTCATGTGGTCTAACTGACCTCACATCACATTTCTCAATTATTCACGGGGATGAATTTTTCAGGTGTTTAACATGTTCCTCTGTCTCCACGAGGGCCTGTCAGTGAAAGCTGAGGATTTACAATGTTGAGGAAAAGGTTTGCTTCATTGCAACAGATCCACACAGACTCTGTTATCTACCAGCTGTCCATGGCACATATTCAGATATTCTTCAAATACAAAAAAAAAATGCCGTTGCCTATTTCCCCTCCGCTCAGATGAAAGACGAATGCAGCTCCAGTAACACGGCGTGGACTTTTTGTCTGTGAACCACATCTGAAAGGGGCTGTCTGGTGGTGCTGGGAGCGGTTAAGAGCCATTACTTTCCCATTCACCACATGTGCCAAGGTCGTCAGGCGGGGTAATGAGGTTTTAGCATCCAATGACTCTCTTGAACACTGCTCTATTAGTTATGTAAAACAGGCAGGCCCAGGTTATTGACTTTAGTGAAGGGCTTGTGTTAGCTTTTGGAAATTGATATTTTACCTGCATGCTCAAGTGAAGGAAAAAACAGAGTTGAGGGGGAGACGCCTTCTCTTCTGCCTTTTCTTGATTCAAGTCTGTCATCTCCCGCGGTCGTGTAAATGGAAAACATGGTAAATATTTGGCCTCCGACTTGTCACCCACAACAAAGACACACTGCAGGGACGAGGCTGCAAAAGGAGCCTGAAGGAGTCCTGACTTTTGAAAATCCCACAGAACTGTTGCAATATGGAAGCTACAAATAATATAGCTGTACAAGCTTTCCTAAACACAATGTAATAAATCCTCTACACATCCAAAATAATATATATACATGTGTATGATTTAACAGCAAGACAAACGTACAAAGATTAAAGAATGCCTGGTTACCTGTGAGTTTAAGAATTGTTTAAAACATGTTACCTCTTGTTTACTGCTTCTGTCTCAACTGTATCTACAAGCTGCTGACTCCCTATGAACCAGCCTGAGATCTGCCAGCAGGGCCGTAAACAACCTGTGCCACTTCTCGGACGTGACACCACAGGTTTCCGGGGCCTCAGCTGTTTGGGCCCCCTCGGCTCTGGAGCTCAGTAACTTATTTTAAATCCCTTCTTAAGAATCACTTTTATTTTAACCAACATTTATAGTATTTCCTCTTCATACCCTTGATGTTTTGGAATGTAATACCTGGATAATCAGTTTTATTCTAATGTACTTTGTTTTGAAAGGTCCCATATAAATAAAGTAAAAAAATATTTATTGTTATGAACTACCATTTGTTTTTTCCCAGTTAGATTTTGGATGATGTTGCACACTCATCAAACAGCTGAGCCTCGAGCTGAATGCTAACTTCACCAGGCTAACACCCTGACAGAGATATATAG
The DNA here is from genome assembly GCF_947347685.1 of Pleuronectes platessa. NCBI lineage: Eukaryota > Metazoa > Chordata > Actinopteri > Pleuronectiformes > Pleuronectidae > Pleuronectes > Pleuronectes platessa. Next base: position 21,467,739 of record NC_070639.1, on the reverse strand, counting down.
CTGTCTTTATGGCTATCTCTATTTTGCTGTACAACAAATTCATATGGGTGGACAATGCAGATCTGGGTTCATTCAAGTTGGGCCACACAAAAGCATCAGAGTCGTCTGTCAGCTGCATTCCCATTTGCATGTGGAGTATTTCTGACACTGCCGGTGACAGGTCTTCAAGCTGATCTGAGTAATGTTGCGTGCACTGCCGTGTGCCTGGAATTTTAAAGCTCCACTCAACCATTCAGGGTTTAAATCGTCTGTGAAATAGCTCACCTCAAAACATGCATTGTGCACTGCATGACAACGGAGGGGCGAGCAAGAGGAACGAGGGAGGAATTCCTGATGTGTTGCCAAGTCATTTGAAATCAACACTGCGCCATGAAATATTAAAATAATAAAATAAAAGCCCTTTTCCTGCACCATAGCCGGCCTCGTAAACACAGTTTGCCCGTAGTGAGTTCTGTTCTACTTGTGTCATCAAACACACGAGTGCTGATTCAAGATCTCTGTGGAGAGCTGGGGCTCGCTGGAGGCATCCGGAGAGACTGAGCTCTGAGATTAAAGTTTGGGAGATCACCGCGCTGGGTGTATTTCACACCTCCTGTTTTCTGCTGCTATTCCTGCATGAGTCATTTCAGCAGTGGAAGCTGAGCAGGGCCTGACTTTATCTTAAAGAAGAATAAGGATAAAGTAGTCTGTAGCATCAGTGAGAGAAGGAACTGAGAGAAGTCAGGAATGGTTGGAGGGGTCCCTGTTATCATTGCACATGATGATAACAGAGTTGACTCGGAGTTCAACCGAATTACGAGTTCACGGAGTCATCAGAAAAAAAGACCCGACGTGGTCGAGGAAACTTCCAGACGGAGCAATTACATTCGCTGAGGGAACTGGGGGATACCAGTGCACTCACAGCAAGCCTGCAGAATCCAGCTCTATTTCAGAAAAAGGAAAACAGCCGTGAAAGATAAGAGAAACGCTTTTCACCCACACAGGCAAAAAGAAAGTTTTAGAGAGTGAGCTCGGAAATTTAGATTGACGATGAAAAAAACTCAGGATGTTGAATCAAGGCATGTCCACAAGATATAGGGGAGAGAGAGTTTGGGATTCAGCCGGATTCATATTTTAAGGTTTTGGAAGTAATCAATTTGGAATGGCAACGGAAAAAAAAAATTGTACTCGCTGAATTATATGTAAATGGATATGGTGTGAAACAAATGAACATGGCCTGTAATGGATCTTTTAATCTCCTATTCATTGTGATTATTGTTGGTTCTAAGTGAGACTGATGTCGGCTCCGTGCTCATTAGAGGATGTTTGTTAATTTCTGTTTGTTGTGTCTTGAGAGGCAGAGAGAGCCAAGAGCTAACCCATTAACACCGCGGCTGATGGGGAGCCACTCCCCCCCCCCCCCCGAGCTGAATATGATGTAACCCTTTTGTTTAATATCATTTTTATAAGCTCAAGCAATGTGTTGGCTCTGAATTCATGTTAAAGGAAGTTTTCATCGTCACCGGCTCCCTGCTTTGCTGTGCTCCGTTTTCAATTGGAACCCTATTATTTTTATTTCACCATATCGGACTGACACACTGATTTCACGTGTGGCAGTTGTGGGCAGCAACATTCACAGAATCACTTCCTGTTATCTTCAAATTAAAAGCATATTTGTTTTGTTGCTGAATTGCCTTTTACTGAGGAGATAATAAGCAGAACAAATATGCTTTTATTTTGGGTCAGAAGATTTCATCAATTGCGTAACAGAACTCTGATAAAAACCTTTAAACATACGTGAACAGTCATAAAGCAAAGTAGGTTTAATTTTATTAAAAAACATTGACTTATAAATCAGGTCAAAAACACACTACACTCACATAACTTTAATAAAAATAATTTCTACATAACTTTATGTGCAAGTCAGGCTAAAGTGCTTTCTGTTACTTTTACTTCATCTTTTTACTCCCAACCACCCAAACACTGTATGTTGTTGCCAGACACAGAGTTAATGTCAACACTTGAAAAATAATGTTCAGTTGTGTTTTCAGAGAAGTAGTTTGCATCATGGAAGCATTACAAGGACTTTATATTTATTTCAATAGCAGGAGTAATCCCCAGTGAATGCTCCTTTTTCTCGACTGGTACAGTATGAACACGGCCATGTGTAGAATAGAGTTGAGAGCTGTTTCTCACAGCTTCCTGGAAGCAGATCACTGTACCACTGTATCTGGGTCAAGAGAATTTCAATTATTTCAGCTGTAAACTTTTAAGGGAGGCTGCAAACAATCCCTTTGGATAAGAATAAGAAAGAAAAGTGCATGAACAGAGGCACCACTCACACATCTCCTCTCTCGACCCATCTGATTGCAATCATTACAGCTGAGCACCCCCCCCTGGAAATAGATTGGGGCTACTTCTTTGATTTTCGCCGATGGCACTTGTCAGCAGAAAACCGTGGAGGTGTCAGTCAACCACCTGTCGAGCTCCTTGCTGCTCCTCCATGGATGTGGTGCTGGTGTTGTTCATGTGGAGCAGAGAGCGTTTTAAACATGAAGACAGATGAACGAGCAGCTACGACAGGTTTTTCCGCCGAGCATTGATTTCACCTCATTACTCACTGAGGCCTTTTTCTTAATCGGAGTTCCCGACGCCGTCAGTCCCCAGTGACAGCAGCCGATGCTTTGTTCTTCACAGACTTTATGGATTAGCTCTGCTCCACAGACCCTGACCACAAGCCAGGTCATGGTTTGACTCTGCAGATGTTCTGATGGAGTTCAGCATCCGGGCAAGTGACGTGGACAAATAACTGCAATTATCAAATTTCATAAAAAAATTGATAATATGTGTTATTAGAGAATTAAAACTGTTGACAGGTAGTGCTTTATACCGAAAGTCATGTATTTTTCACATTACTTAAATGCTAAGCAGCATAGACAGCTCAGCATTAATAATAATTATAACACAAAACTTCCTTTCTAAAGCACTTATCTAAAAAGGTTACAAAGTGCTTTAGAAATGCATGAAAATAAACAAAACAAGACAAAGAAAAAATAGGTAAGATAACAGAAAATAAAATATTAATGACAAGCATCATCCACTAAAAGCATTTCAAAGTTAGTAATTATAAAGGCTTTCTTATGAAAATATGTTTTAATCCTAGAACCAATTTCTACACAAGTGTCCACTGTATATAAATATCTATGGATGTCGTTATGGGAACTGTTGGGTGTCTATACATTTTAAGGTTATTATTTGGCCCTTATAATTGAACTGAATACCTTTTATTTTAGTTCATTTATCTTTTTCTTTTCATTTATAATTCAGTATAACATGGATATTGATTGTGGAGCACAGAGTCTAACAATCACCAGAACAAGAACTGCATTTCTTTATTTAATTTAATTTAATTTATTGATTTTTTTCTCTTTGTACTTGAGCCTGTGTTAAATGTAGAGTTTTTTGTCGTGTCTAAAATGAACTGATCCGGTGCAGGGTCACTTGAGCAGGTAATTGAAAGTCCCATTCAGAGGTTTGTGACAGACCATGTTTGACATTAACCTTCAAGTGTAATGGCGTTGTTGCTGTTGAAATGGAATCTCCCCACAAGCACTGGGAGGAACCAAATCACCTCTCGCTGTCAGACAGTGTAACGAGGGGCCGGGATCATTCATGTGGAACACGTGCCTGTGTGTGCGGCTGATGTGAGAGAGGGGCGAGCGATGCCATCTGTCTTCCACCGCTTGGAAACACAAACCATTGAGCTGCTCTATCGGTTGCAGTGTTTCCCATAAGCTGCAGATACTCATACAGTAAGATGAACTCACTATTGCCCCCTAGTATCTCTAGAGTGATGGAAAATGTGAAATCATAGTACATACATACACATAATAAGTACATTTACTCAGGTGCAGTACTTACAATGCATGTACTTTAAGTATCCGTCTTTTATTGTCCTTCACATCTATATGTCTACTTTCTAAATACACTGAGTGCTTCAAAGTGTCCGTTTGATTTACTGTAACTTTTTTGTCATCACCACTCCATGTGCTAATGTTCATTTTATAATGGTGGCCCACGCTCAGCTGTTCCACCTGACAGTTTAGACACTACTGACCCATATACAGTACAACTTATTTGACTCAAAGTGTAAAATCCTGTGGTCGTCTCACCCTAAAGTCCGTGGGACAGTGTTGATGCTAAAAGAAATCAAGTGACAATGTACAAATACTATTGGCACATTTTTGGATGAACAAAATATGTGAGAGTAGTAAAATGTCACTGTTTATTACTGACAACATTCATCCTTTGCTGAGTGTGTCTGGATGTGTGTGTGTGTGTGTGTGTGTTGTGGTGCATCATTTCTATCCAGGGCGATTGTAAATGAACCGAGTCTGTATCTGAATACTTCTGAGGATATTTACCCAGTGTTAGCGAAACCTTATTTGAGCTGTCATACATTCAAATGCTGTTGTTCTTTATTGACTTAAAGGACCACACCGGGGTTTTGCAAATAAGAATAGATGTGGCACCTCCTAAGAAAATTGTCCTCATGCAATATGTATTTTATGGCGTTCCAAAAGAAATCAGGAGAAGGGAACAGAAATTTATACAAGTAGCCTCCACACCATCGATCAATACTGACTGACTGCTAGAGACGTAAAGCAAGGTGCCAGAGGAACAGGGGGGAAATGTTTTATGTTAAACCCACACTATGGTAAAGAGGCTGAAACCTGGTCCAGAAAGAGACAAGGACAGAAAACGTTCCTCTGTAGTAACAGTTCACAGAATTAAAACCAGACAATCCAGACAAATGCTCTTTTAATACAGTTGCCTAACTCATGGAGACCATTTGGATTTAGCCAGTGGCTTCTTAATTCATCTGACAACATCAGGCCAGATACACCTGTAGTTCTAACTCTTCCTTTGCTTTTCCCAAAAACTATTTTGTTCCTCACAGTTTTTTAGATATTAGTATACCCATCAGAACCCAGCGTTAGACAACCCACGGACTGTTAAACAAAAGTATAATAGTCGTGAAGCTGTGTCGTCTCTCTCAATGAGAGGTAGAAAATTGCCCCAACCCACAATCAGTGACCTGGCTAATTGTTCAGGGGGACGTTAATCGGAAGCTCCCACTGAGACGACCTATTGGTTGAGCACTAAATACCTAACAACACCAATCGAATGCTCTAATGCACTGATAGATAAAGTGCTGCCTTTACTTCAGCAGAAAGAAACAGTGCAGGTATTTCAAACGTGCAACTTGACAAGAACGTATTGGACTCAACTCGATGTTGCTGTTGTTCAGCTGCAGCAGTTGAGGCTCGTTATTTCACATGAAAATCTATTAAAAAACTAATTAGAACGTTTTTGTGGTATAATCAATCATTTTTTTATTCTCATGCCCTTGATATCCTTCATTATCAGAAAAACAAATAAGGGTCTTTTGAGTTCTTCCAATATCCCTACGTTTAAAAAAATTGGCTGACATGCTGGAGCAGTTGGCTGACATCACTTTCCAGTTGCATTATTTGTTTTCCCAGCCATGAAGCACTCGGCTGTTTTTTCTAGGATCAATGGAATTCAACAGCTGCCTGATTAGTTTCCCCACAAGGTGCGATCAGGTTTGCAAGACAAAATGAGATTAGTTTCCCTAACACTTGGCAGCGTTACACACAATGATGAAGTGAATCGCACACAAAGTTCTCTGCAGGCCCTGGTCGCAGCGGAGGCCCTTCACACACACTCAGGCTCTCGCTGGGAATTTAGAGCTTCACAAAAGTGTGTATTTTTGGAGAATTTCAGGTTTTGTTCCTGTAGTGCTGCATTTTGGAAGAGAGGGTGAAATGTCTGTAACTCGCTGGAGCTGTGGAGGAAACTCTGGGGCATCATCTGTGTCTGTTCACTCCTGACTTGCTGTTGTTGACTGAGTTTGTGCGTTTGCTGCGTGTGTAGAAGTGGATGAAGCATCAGAGTGTTTTAGTGGCTGACTCGATATTGAATCTACCAACATTGTGCAGAACTGCTGGCTCTTTTCACACCTGGTATTAACATGTATCCTGAATACGGCTGCATCCACATTACTTCTGCCCTTTGAACCCACGAGAGAGAGAGAGAGAGAGAGAGAGAGAGAGAGAGAGAGAGAGAGAGAGAGAGAGAGAGAGAGAGAGAGAGAGAGAGAGAGAGAGAGAGAGAGAGAGAGAGAGAGAGAGAGAGAGAGAGAGAGAGAGAGAGAGAGAGAGAGAGAGAGAGAGAGAGAGAGAGAATCAATGCAACAGCTCCTAAATTGGACAAGTTGCTAATTTTAAAAGTCGCCCTAACCAGCATTTTATATATTGATCCTCACACTAACACAAGGGTCCCTCCCTGATTCCACAGTGCAGCTCGTGTTGTGGCAGCAGGTTAAAAATATAACGAATACCTCAACTTTCCTCCAGAGTCGTGACATGTTTTTCCCTCAAGAGATGACATGTTTTTCCTGAGAAGTGACTCAGGTGCCGCGTGGCAAGTGGCAGTAGCATGATGTTACTATGACATCCTGTGAGCCTCCGCCAGCCGGGAGCATGACTTCTGCACAAATGTGACACGTTGCCTCTGCAAATGACAATCAGCTGTGTGCTGGTTCACCGGAATATCAAATCTGATTGTGAGTTCAGGTTTCCCACAACGTGTCATGATGAGCTTCAGATTGTTATTTCTGAGTTTAAGGCCATGTGTGTGTGTGTGAGTGTGTGTGTTTTAGATGTAGATGTTTGTTGTGCATCATTGGGGCCAGTTCACGTCTCGTGCAGTGCAGCTATCAAAAGCGTGATCTCGACTAATTCCACAAATCTCTTTCTGTCCTGTGTGTGTCTCGCTCATCTCAAGAAAAACCGTTCATCTTGTCAGCTTCACAGTTGGCTTGTGTATTATTAAAGGCTGAGGGAGGCACTGTGTCGAATGTGGTTTGATCTGGACACACTAGAAGTCATCAATGTAAGTTAACGTTCCAACCACAGGCCAAGAAAAACATCCCAATACAAACAGGCAGGGTGAGAAGGGGCAGCAGTGAAGTTTGATGGGACCTTTGGTGCCAAACCCCCTCTAAAATCCCCTGATTGAGATTGATATGATATTTGAATACTGACAGTTGAGTTTCAAAACATCAAGCGGAGACTTGCTGCTCCAAAGGTCCGAGAAACCGAGAATAACCTGAAAGAAACCCAGCAGCTCGGTGAGAGAGAGAGAGAGAGAGGGCAGACGAATCTGAGGATGTTTTGTTCGAGCATTTATGTGGTTACAGATGCATTTACTCAGGGCTTTGTTATGTTGTGTATCTTTTAGACGCTACATCCTTATAGATTGTTGTTTAGACGTCTGTGTTGTAGCTGTTTCTTATCTTCTGTGTGTGTGTGTGTGTGTTGATCTGGGTGATGAGCTGCTGCATACACCCGCCCTTACAGCTGCATTAAAGATAAGGCGCATTGAATCGAATTGAATTAAATTGAAATGGAGTTAGAGAGGATGAACGTGAGCAACAACAAAAAAATAAAATATTATCTGATTCTCATTCATAACTGCCGACGAATCCCTGTCATGTGATTTTCTGTGTCCTTGGTGAAACCGTCCAGGGAGGGTTGAATGTCACGGCTCTGCCACCGGCTCCGGAATCTTCATTTGCATTCTTGTCTTCCTCACGCACTGATTGGACGGGAGTGAAGGAAAAAAAAAGACCCTCCTTAAAAGGTCAGCATCTGGCGACTTGGCCTCCCGGTGTCAGAGCTGGTAACCACCAGTGGCTTGGAACAATACGGTCCAAACTGGTTGAGCATCAGTAGCTGGTGTGGTTGGGCACATACCATGAAGTCTATCTCGTCCTTATCTTCACTAATACAGAGGTTTTTAGAACCGACATTTTCCCCTCTGAGCATTTAAAGTCATTTTTTATGTTCTCATCTGGACGGAGAGATTTTGTAAAACAAAGGTCGTGAGGACAGGTATTTTTTTTACAAACTAGCATTCTGGGCCAATAGGTGGCACTAGAGTCTACATCTACAATCTGTCGAATACCAGAGAAGAACACTGTGGTCCAATCTCAGGCAACGTGAGCAGGACTTCTCTGTTCCACTCAGTTATTACACACTATGTTAAACAGGACTCAACCAGGACCTGAGTGAAACGTGGATCTGAACCAGAATGACTCTGGTCTCATCAAACTAATCTGTTTTGCATGTAAATCTGGAATTTAGAAGGTGTCTGTGATAATGACTTAAAGCCTTCAGTGTGTTTTGCTAAATATCTGCATTAGTGTGGACAGGGTGTGAGGCGGAGTCTTAACCTTTTCATTTAAATAGTCTCTGTCAAACTAAACAGAAATTAAAGTAAAACACGTGTTTTTGAAAGTAGAACTAACAAACTATTATTTAAAACAACTGTCCTCTGGCTTTTTCAAACCATCTCAATAGGAGCGTGAAGGGTTTAATTCTCTGCTAACAAGTGATCAGGGGCTCATCAGCCGGCAGTCAGAGCCTGTCAGATGACACTGGATGTTTTCACTCACATGCTGAACGCCCCCCCCCCCCCGCTCTCTTACACAGACGCAGAGGGAACAGTTGCAGAAAAGGTCCTTGACGTCTTTATCTTAACACCACTTCACCTCCTCCTTCACGTTCCACATCTTTTCTCCATCCTGCAGACTGATTGTCATGCAGCTCGTGTTGATCTCTCTTCATCTGCTCCTGAAGCCTGCTCTGAGACCCCCCCCCCCCCCCCCAATCTGTCCCTCCTGTCTGCCTTCTCCGTCCCAAGGTCTCATCTCTGAGCCAAGGTGGAAGACATAGTGACGGTATCATCATTCAAAATGAGCGATGTCATTATAATATCTCATTTGATTGATATTTACAACAACAAAAAAGCACTGTGGGTTCCTGAAGGACTCGTTCCTCAAATCATATTGTGCTCTGTAGTGAACCTTTCTACTGTAGTGGTGTGTGGAGGCAAAGAGAGCCCATCATAATTTACATTTTAATACTAAGTCAAGAATCAATAGCACTCCATTAATTAATCCATCTGAACTTGATCTTATGAATCAATTCATTCAGGGAAAAAAGTATTGATATTTGGACGTATTTCAATGCTTTGGAAAATACTGGAAAATATGCACTAGAAGCAGCAGTATTTAAAGTACAAAGAGTACGATGCTATCTCTTATCAGTGCAAGTCCAATTAATTAAAGTTTAGTAAAGTCCACACATTTAAAAATGATTTTTAACACAAAAGCACAAAGCAAAGCTCAATGCAACACATTTCAAATCACAGCAGCATGAAACTGCGTTTGCATCTGTCGGGTATGTTTCTAACGCCGTGCAGTAAATTCCTCTCCTCTCCGGAACCTCCCAGCTTTTACAAATGTCCACATCTTCACACCTGGAAGCTTCCCAGTGGAACCACACTGATCCGCTGGCCACTGAGCAGCATCACCGGAGCGTTTATGGGTTAAGGGCCTTGCTTCAGGGCAACGCAGCAGCGGCCATGAGGCAGCGGCAAGTGCTAATCTTTAACTTCACGCTTTCCTAAGCTTTAGGCCAGTACCACCTCCCCCTGCAGCACCACTGGCTACAACACACACACACACACACACACACAACTGAGCTTCCCTACACACCAGAGGCTCTGTGTTCCTTGAGTCCATGTTTCCCCAATAAAACTGTTTTCAATTTACAAAAAGCAGGTTTTATATCGTATAAACCAGGTTAATGCATTTAAAACACAATGTACTTATTAAAGCAATTACAATCCTTGATTGACAATTGTGCATCACATGAGGTTTATTATGGAAATTATACATGCAAATAAAGTACATAAATCCTAAATATCTAGCTATTTATAATACTTTTGGATGTATATCAGTCAGGCCACCAATTTAGTTCTTCATGAAACAATTCAACAGTCTTTAGATGGACTCTCCTGGTCCCCAGAAGATGGATCCTACTGATTTAGGTCTTTCATCTGATGTTCTCTCCAGATATTTGTGCAATGGAGCGATTTCCATAAAACCTGATTTCAGATATTTAACTTTTTCCCTCATTTTGCATCGAATCAACTTTCCGTATCCATTGTCTGCTACCATCAGGTTCAAATGGTGCTGTACTTCTGATGTATGACTGACAACCACAACCTGCTGGCCCTGTTTGTTGTAACCTGTTGTTTGCCTCGGGTTACGTGGTAATTAGCAAATGACAGGATGCTATTATGTAATGTCACCTTGTTAGCATTGTCACTGTTTAGCATTTAGCTCAAAGCACCGTGTCTCCTAAGGACAACTTGTCTTGTTTTTAGATTTTGCTTCATTAATCATTAATTTACCACTGTTCTTGTTTGGCAAAGAGCGGATGACTGCTTGTACTGAACATTCTCCAGAGTGTGTGACTACGTGTGTGAGTGTGGGTGGGTTTGTGTGTGTTTGTGTGGTTGTGTGTTTAAGTTGCGTCAAATTCCCAGATTCCTTTTTCCGAAGTTCTGCAGTCGTACAGAATCCGTCATGATCGTGTATCTGCTGAAAACCGACTGGCAAAGAGAATCGGTAATGAATTCATCTGAACTGACCTTGTAGCCCGCCGCCAGGAACTGATGTTTTAAACATTTAGACCCTAACTGACATCGCCCTGCTTTGTGTGAAGTTCTCCCACCTGCTGTTAAAACAACCATCTGTGCTGCTCGGCGCTGTCGGACACACTCCTGGCTGCCTGACAAAACGGTTTCAATATGTCAAAATGAAAATGTATCCTCGCTGCGTGATGATTTCACGTTTGTGGCGAATCGGCGTCAGGGTCGTTTCACAAGACAGTCCGGAGAGCCCGATTATTACCGTTTGATGTTCAGTTAAATCGAATGCATTTGTGCAACCGGGCAAGTAACAGAAACACGGTTTTAATGAAAAATGAGTTCAATATCTATAAACACTGCAGCAAAGTGGCCACAGCACAGTGCAATTCAGAGAATAGGTAGGAAGGGTAGAGGGTTGAAGGGAGAAATGTAGAGTTTAGGCTGTGGACCTGTGGATAATGGTGGATCAGGTTTTCTGCTCACATTGACTGGGGACATCATGTCCTTCCATGATATCTCCTTTTCCTCTGGATGATTTTCCTGATGTGCAAAATGCTTAAAAGAATCCCACTGATTCTAAAAGCCCCTTTTCCACTGGTCAAAACCCCCCCACTAATATCTATCTGTCCTCTCCACTGGGAATGAGGTGAAAAGACTCTGCAGTAGATAGTGTTTGTGTAATAATTGTTTGTGTAATAATTGTTTTCTTTGCATCTTTGAAACAACGTGCAACAGTGATTTTTCTTTTTCTTTGTATTGTTAGAATGAACATGCACGTGATAAAAGCTTCTTTTCATTACTCAGTGATGATTTCAAAAAAAGCAAACACCTCTTCTGGCAAATGGGTAATGAGGAACAACGTTTTTGCAGTTTTACACACATTTAAAACTCATATGTATACTTGTATTCTCATATCTGTAGGATATTTCAGGGCCTAGAACTAGTACATCTAACTATTGTTGAAGTTATTTATTAAATTGTAGCTTCTCTTGATATGCAGCTCATGATGTGCAGAGCGGTTCCACATTGACCACGTTTGACATATTCCCTGCGTTTTGATTTTGAAGACAAAATTGCAGTATTGATGTAAATAGGAATATATGTATCTATTCTTAGCCACACAATAAATGGATAAACACACTCTCACACACGCACAAGGACACAAAGCAATTCATATGCACATTATTCAGTCAGTGTAATACGAGGACTATAGTCCATGTATTTACTTTCACAGAGTAATTATTGTGATTCAATAGGTTCTAAGTACATGGAAAACAAAGCATTAGCACGGACTCAAATGCTCAGCCGTGCAGATAAAAGCAGATTTGGGAGAAGTGCAGTGAAATACACATCAAACACTGACAGGGAAATAAGGTTGTTTTCCTCCAGATGCGTCTAATTCCTCACTCTCTGTGTGTTCGGCTTAGAATAAACACACAAAACGCATCTTTAGGAGAATGTCCAGTAACAACAGAGGGGTTTTGACAGCTTGTCCAATTCTCCCGATGAGATTGTCTGCTAAGAGTCGGCTGTGTATCATCTTCCACATGACCTGGAACCAGCTCTGTACACACCTTACACAACACCAGGAGGCCTCAAATGCTTGTCATGTGCACATTTACACACAAAATCCTTTAACTGTTTGTCTATGTACAAATCTGGACACGTTGCAATTCTATATGCAGTCTATGGATTCATGTTTAAATGCCTCTAATGGGCTTTGAAATCACAGCAACCTTGAATATGTTTATTTTCCTCCAGCTGTCGTTCGGAAGCCTGTATCATTTATTCATGGGATTTACGAGCATGATGTTGAAATGTTGTTTTTTGTGTATTTTTCAACTTCTTCTTCGCACCTCAGGTTCATCACACACGGTCCTTGAATGGCTGAGTAACTCTCACAGATAAAAGCACCTGTGAGAAATCCTCCCGAGCCGGGGGAACGTACAGGACAGGATCATTTAGTGAAGTAGCACAAACAAACCTTCACTCCATTAGCTCTCAGTCTAATGCAGTGTTTCTGACACCAGGGGTCACGGAGCATTTAATGTGTAGCTAAAGTTTTTCACTTTGTCTTTTTGCAGTGGTGTGTGCTCTTTTTCTTTTCTTCCTCACATAGCGTGTCTTTCATTCTGCCCTGGCGCCTGCGTTGAATCCGGATCCCTCCTCCACCCGGCTGGGAAGTGGGTGATGCTGTCAGCCTGAGCCCGACTCAGGCCTTCCACGATGTGTACACACAGACATGGGCGGATCCAAGTGGGCGTTATAATTTCCCCTCAGCAGGTGCTACTGACAACCATGAATTGCTAATTAATAGTTAATAGAACTCTGACACTAAAGCAGCCTCCTCACATCCTGCCTGCAATTAGTTTTCAACACGACGGAGGAGGCCGACTGCACCGCGGCTTTTAATAGAACGTTTACGGGAGAGAACTTTGCAGAGTTCCCCCCCCCGTGGTTCTGTTTGTGGGCTGCGGAGAGCGTGACACCGACTCTTCACTGCACATAGATATATATATATAAAGGCTAGATGTCTCGAACGTCCGCACATGGCGGCCATCTTGACACAGGCGGCTCGCTCAACCATAACACTGTGTTGGTAGTGGTACATGTAATTTTAAATAAAATAAAATAAAATAATTCTTGATGTATATTTTTAAAGGGAAATGTATCTTAGAACGTTAATCTATTTTTTGAAAAATAACAATTATTCATAAGTATGCAGTGTCATAACTACATCTCTGACGTTTATAACAAACCAAACCGTTAGAAAACCGGTTGGAAATTGAGCAAGTTATGGTTATTTAAAAAGTACATCTAGCCTTTATATATATATATCTATGTCACCGCACGCCAACACGGCACAGATCTCAGCTGAGGGAAAAATTCATCAGGAGAATAACTGTTGGCGTGTGTGTCTGTGTGTGTGTGTGTGTGTGTGTAATCATTTATTGCAAATTGTCAATTTCTCAACATTAGCGTCTCTGCCTGGACTGAAATAATTAGAGACATAGGAGACTGGCATCATCTGCCCACCAAAGTATATATTGCCTCGAGTCAGAACTTAATGTATAAGTGATAAACAGCAGTTTGAATACAGCTACGGTAAATGTATCTGAGGTAAAAATAATAGTCCAATATACGGCACAGCAGCAGTAGAGGGAACACAGGCCCCAGATGAAGGGTGAGGGGGGGGGGGGGCGAGCGGATCATGTTGATATGGTTGTTACCCGTCCTTCACCAGGTCATTTAGTGCCACTGAATAATCACCGAGGAGCTCTCTGTGTTAACAGGCTGACCTACTGGATCTCTGTCCTTCCAAGAGGAGTTTGCTCGTCTATCTCGGGACAATGTGCAGGAGACAGACAAAGCAAACTGTCGAACACGTGTCGGAGCAGCACGGCGGGAGAAGTGGGGGGGACGAAGGTTCTGATCGGTGTTTTATTAAAGAGGCAAATGGCAAAAATCATAGGCTGGGAAACGTGTGAAAGAAGATTCCACCAAAAACCAGGGGCAGATTATGAAAAACTTAGAATTTATTTACACAACACACACGCCCACACACACAAAGCAAGGCCTGGCAAAACAGCCAAAAGCAAAATAACAGGAACTGAGGAAACACTATCTTATCATGAGGACTTGTACAAGTGCCCATCATGGTCCCCAGAAGATGCCCGTCCTTCTGTCCAGGCCTCCACCCAACCAGGGGGGGGGGGTGGGGGGGGGTCTTCACCTGAGTTACCACCCACCAGTCAGTTAAAACCAAAGAGCTCCCCCCCAGGACAGGAGGTGAAACTACATTCAAGAAGAACATTTAAACTGCAAATAAGTGACGAGAAAAGAGATAGATAGAAACATAAACGAGAGAATGAAATGATACAATCCCAAGAGACCATCGATGTATAATGGTGAATAAAAAAATGATAAAAATAGAATATAGTTCTATATACATATCTAAAATAAGCTCTTGTAGGCTGTGGATTCATAACAGTGACGGTGACAGTGAATCCTCTGGAGTCCTCTGCTGTTCTTCAGTATAAATACATGTGCTTGGAAACAGGAACGTATTTAGGATGAGTGAGTTCTGCGTTTGCTCAAAACACCACCAGCCTGAGAGGCCTGGTAATTCATTTACATTGTTTTACAACATTTGGAGTAAAATAAAACAAAGCACAGAATGGAACAGGGCACGGAAACAGTGTGATTGACAGCGAGTGCCTTCGAATGGCTGGAGGTTGTGGTGCAGGTGGGCGTGTCCTCCATCTGTCAGTCAGGCTCTCACCCTGTACTCCAAATATTTTTATTTATGGTTTCCCAAAAAATAAGGCTGGACAAAATGCCAAATTCGATAAAAGGATGAAAAAGCTGTTTACAGTCAGTGGGGGTGTGGGGGGGGGGGGGGGGGGGGACAGGCAAAACAGCTGTTTGCTTGCTCCTGCGAACCTTTCAACATCGGCGAGGAGAGATAAACTCTGCACCATTTGACCCAGTCCAATCTGTTCCCAGTGGATAAATCCAATCACCTACCAGTGCCGCCGCTGTTGTTGATACATACTGATGGGATTTCCAGCACACAGAGATTCCACATGATGTCCTGATAGCAAGCTACCGGTTTGAGGGTCCAGTGTTTTGCTCAAGGACACATCCCCATGTGGACACTGGGCTCGAACCGCCGACCTGTGACAAATGGACAAACCGTTCTGCCGTGTCATCGCCTCCCAAAGTCAGGAGTGCTGCATCTTCCCTCTAATCCGGTTTATCATTAAAAGTTAGGTTGCTTCCCGTTCAGTAGTTCATTACAAGTTCCTAAATTAGACTTGATGGGAACACGAGATTACCAGTAATATCTGATGGATCGGTTCTGCTGTATTTAATTATTCAGTTGCTGTACGAGCGTGGGATCCAACAGCAAACACGTTTATTCTACTGTGAAATGGGCGGAGAATGCAATCAATCCTGCATTGATCAGACCTTCAGTTAGCCCAGACTAGGTAGTTTGTAATATTTGTGCTTTGCCATGTTCTTTTTCATGCACTCAATTCACTTCTGATCAATATTCTATTACAGGCCCTGGTTTCCGGAGGCGGGAGCACTTTTCTTCTGTTGTTGGGGCCGCTCCTGTTTGAAGCAGTAGATGTTTTGTAGAGGCCCTCGGGTGTGAGGGTGACTGACACGGGGGGTTTACAGAGAATCAGTCTGCATCCAGGTGAAGTCGAAATCGTTGACTCCTGTTCTGCATGTGTACCCCCCGGCCTGCGGCTGGTGGGGGGGGGGGGGGGGGGGGGGGGGGGGAGGAATGAGGTGAAGGTGATCTGTTTCTGGGCGGAGCACTGGTCTGAGATCAGAGCTAAATGAAACGCTGGGAATCAGAAACAAATTACACTAATAATTCCCTCTCCTGCCGAAACCAGTCCGACCGGGCCGCACTCAAAATAGAACCTCCTTCCTAACATCTACTCAATTTCAGCTCTAATATTACAACAATAATGAATTAGTCATAGCCCCATTTATCAACCATTTGCATTAGTGTTGATGAATTATTAAGACCTTGTGAATAAGTTTCCAGAAGGAACATGTAATACCAGTTGGCTGATGATTCATTCTCCTCCATCGGACACTCTGATTGTATCAGGGCCCGGCGGCTGGGAGCACTGGGATCATTACAAAGATAATCCAAGTCTTTAGGTTGTTTCCTTGAGGGAAAGGCACCAGTTGACTTATCCAAACAAAAAGCAGGCATGCGTGTCCCCCACGGCAGGAACTCCCAACCAGAGATAATTGTACCGGAGAGAAAACGTGGGCAGATTCTCAACTAGCTGAATTCATTGAGAATAAAAAGAAACTCTAATGTGATTTTAGAAACTATCTTATATCAACTAAACTATGTTTTTGTTTCTTGTCTCTCTTCAAGAACATGGTCTTTACGTTTAAGAGCAAGACTTGTTTTATTTTTTATTCAAGATCTTATAATGATTTCACTCAAAACCCTGTGCTTGCATTCAAATTTACCCTGCTTGTGCTTAGATGTCATGCGCTTCAGCTTCTTCTCCTCGTGCCAATGCTGCTTCGATGCATGTGTAAAAAACCTCTGCTCTTGGATTTCACTTATTATCTTATTATGTTCATGCAATGCTAATATTTCGGTTCATATTTTACATACAAAACTAGATACAGCTGATCCCTGTCTAATTCCTGGGCTTCACCTTTCCACAAACATTAGCTGCTTTGCGATGGACTATTTTAAATTTGATTCAGTGGTAGAAATGATGAAGTTTAAGATGAGGAGCAGCTGCAAGGCTCCTGTCCACAGAGTGAGGGGGAGCATGCTGAGCGGCAGGAGGCCCATCAGACAGGTACGTGACAGGATGATAATGGTTTGAGAGAGTTGCTGTAAAAGGGTCAAACCAGTAACTCAGTGATAAGGAGATAATGTGGATAATGTTTTTTTCTTAAAGCTATAAAACTTGGACTAGTTGTCAATAAACAGCACAAATGCCACGGTCAGTTTTAGCTACTTTCACGACGCATGTACTTAAAATACCTTTTTTAAGGGCATTACCCATGTTTTATAATATATCTGCAAATACCTGCACATATGAGTAAAAGTCAGATTTCTATTATTTCTTTACGTTTGATGTCCCAGTCTGTCGCTGTCTCCTCCTGCAGCCTGAGCCGGAAAGAACTTTGAAATGTCCACATTTTTTAGCCTTTGAGCTGCAGAGGGAGCATCTGCAATACAGAATTTATCAGTCACTTGAGGACTGGATCTTCTGATAACATGCTCTCTGCAGTCAGTCTTGTCAGACCATGCTTTACAGTCCCTTGCATTTGCCCCACCATCAAACAGAGCAGGAGAGGCTGCCTCATCACTTTGGAGGAAATGCCGCTTTTCTCTTGCAGCACTCCTGTGGTCGGCAGGTACGTTTTCCAGGGGAGGCGGTGAATGTGATTGAGGTGTCAGCAGCTGGCATCTTTGAAATAGAGAGAGCGTGGGAGCAGCAGGTGTTTGCCGCAGTCGGTAATGGAAGTCTCATTTTCCTCGATGTGGGAAGGTGAGAGCCGCAGCCTGATGGCCCCTCAGCTCCCCACTCCGTCTCAAGTGATAGAAATATCCTGTCACCGGAACGGGGAATTTTCTAATCTCAGACCGGTGCATTATCTTTTCCAACAGGAGAGAACAATGCCTTATTACGTTATTACTTCACTAGGATGCTCGGACATCTCCTAACAATGACAAAAGACTTGGACAAAGACGTTGTTTTGTTTAGAATTTAGATGGAAACCAACATAATATACAAACCTAGACGTGATAACTGTGATCTACTACAGGTATCTGCACATCCTGAACTCTATAGAAAGCTCAACCTTGTGCTGTGACAGGTCAAACATGTGCAAAGGGAGGCCAGGACCATTAAACAGATGAATGGTCGGTATTTCAATGAAAGCACTGATCAGTAAAAGTATCTTGGTGATAATGTAAGTAGCAATTTTCTAAGTCAGTGGATGTTAAACTTCTTCTGGCATGACAACTTTTCAGAGGGCAATCAAATATTCACAGTTCTCTATCAATTATTCACGACAAAAAGGGGACACAAGTAATAAACAAGTTCTGTTATAGTTTAATTTGAGTCAAATAAACTAATCTAAGAAGACTAATCTTCTCTTGCTTTGACCCTTGATCTTAGTACATTGTTTTCATTGTATACAAAGTAAGAGTTGCTATTAAAGTCAGTCGTGTTTTGAATATATAACAAGGTCAAACAATCCTCTTCACATAGTTTACAGTCCATCATTTCAGGGAATCTGCTTTATCACTTTGTTTCTGACAATTACAGGAGCAAAGTGATAGTGATTTCATATTTGTTCGACTGCATTTCATCATATCAACAACACAGATGTTCACTTATGACCAAAACCATGAGGAAGGTCTAAATTGAATCAAGTAGTCGATGGAGATGTTTAATCAGCCTTTTCACCCTGTTTCCGCTCTGATCTTTGTTGTACTTTGTAGGTTTTTATTTATTACACAGATTTTCACAAGGTGCTTAAGTTGATTCTTCTCCAGCTGCTGGAAGTTTGCATGTGTGCAGACGTGTGAACCTGTTTGTGTGTCTGAGGAGATGAGTGCACAGGCTGGAGGTTTCACACTGGAGGTGCCAATTAGCTCCGGGAGATGACAAGAGGGTATGAGTCGGCTCGGCAGTAACGAGCTGCTCCGGCAGAACTTCTCTGTCTCCTTCTCACTTTGTCTCTTTCCTCCTCTGCTCTTAGAATCTACCCCTGTTTTTCTATCCTATTCTCCGCTCGGCCCTGCCAGCCCATTGCTTATTTCCGCTGTCTTTTTTTTTTTGTACTGCCCACACTTTTCCCCCCTTCTCCCAAACTCCACTTCCAGCCTGTTTCCTCTGTCTCTGTATTCCCTGTCCACGTTTCACTGAGGGATAAGAGGCTGAGGTTTAGTCGTGATAATGTGATTAACAGCAGGACGTGAATTAACTTTGTCACCTCACACTAACTGGAGTTGGGCTGGAGAAACGTGGGTCTGGCTGTGCATGATGGAGGCCTCACGTATGCTGTGGTCATGATGCCCCTTGTCTGTGTGATGTGCTGTAGCTGCTGCTCAGTGGAAGCTCGTCAAAGCAGCTGGTGACAGGTGAGTGTGATTTCAGGAGTTGACCTGAATACCTGCAACAAAACATGGAAACATGTCAGACCCTGTTCAATCTGTGCAAGGTGGAAAAGTTGGGTGCTGATGGCAAGTTTGCTCCACCAGTCATCTGAGCTGGTCACTGAGGCCAGTGTCTACAACATCCCAGTTGATGAACCACAGTGATAAGCTGAAGTGATCTTTATGTCTCATAATCACACATTGAAATATAAGATGCACGTCAAATAATTAAAAACAGTTCTGAAAAGGTGGTTTTTGATTAATGTCTCAAAGCAGGTCTCTGATTTGCTTTGATGAGAGACTTCCAGAGGAAGGGGGGGGGGGGCAGCTGTTGGAAAGGTCCCTGTCACCCCAGGTCCGGTGCTGGGGCCTGAGTGGAGGTGACAGGAGGGCGGCCTCAGAGGAGCTGGGTGTGGTGGTGGAGCATGTCGGAGAAGTGGGAGGGGGGGGGGGGGGCTGGGTCATGAAGGACTTTGAATGGGATCTGCTGTGGGACAGGGAGACAGTTTCTGAAGGATTGAAGCTGATGGGACTGAGCAGCTGAGAGTAAATGTTAATGTGTGAGTATTTTCACGATTAACAAACGTCATTCAAACATCAGCTTCAACTCGTCTGTTAGAGTCTGACCTTCGTCTGTCAGTGCGTGACCGACGCCACTTCTCCTCTGAGGAGCTGGATCCAGTCCCGCCTGACGCCCGTGATAGATCGCCAGCGCGTCGCAGGGTCAACACACGGAGACAAACAACTGCTCACACTCACAACTACAGTCAATTTAGAGACTCCGATTACATGTCTGTGGACTTTTGGAGGAAGCTGTAGTACCAAGAGACGTTTTCCTCTCATCCTTCCTGCTGCTTCCTTATTTATTTCAGCCGCATACTCAAAAAGTTTCTTTTAGCTCTTTCAGAGTCATTGTGGTTCCCAGAGATCAATAGTCTTACCTGCGCTCAATGCACCGTTCATTTAAAAGGAGTCTTAATTTCCTTTAATGAATTCATCCACGTGGACAGACCCTAACGAGGTGTCTGTTCCATACGAAGTCTTTATTTGGGGTGAAACCGATCCCTCAGCAGTGACTTTCACCCTTCACAGTTTCCTTCTGATGACTTCCAGCTGCAGAAATATCCCTGACACTTTTAGCCCTGTCACTTCACGGCTGGCTGGGTGTCCTGGTTAGATTCTCACCTGGGCAGCTGTCCAGTAAATCAATCAAATCTGACATTTCTTGTCCTCAGGAACTGGTCCCAGAAAAACGGATTGTCCGCCGGAGCCATTCCTTCAACAAAACTGTCACAACCGAGACAGAACTGTGCTGCTGAAGTGCTCCTGCTGCGTCTGCAAGTTAGCTCCTGTTTAATGAGTCTTCACCTGAGTGGCAACTTGTGTCAAGGTCAAACTACATGGAGGGGAAAAAAATGGGTTGGCATTTATTCCAACCTTTATTGAAAAGTGAATTAATGGAATAAAATGCTAAGAAGCTGTTTCGTGTGTTGGTGTTTCACAGGCTCCTGGTACATGACATGGTTTATTACCCCACTGTGTGAAAATGGACCTTCAATATATATGTTTATAGATAAATAATGTATGTTTATTGTAAATTATAAGCAATAAGATCATCCCTGATGTTTTTTAATTGCTGGTCAAGGTGTTGCAACCTATTGGCTCTGACTATAGATAGTTATCCTTCTTTTATTGGTTAGCCTGAAAGCAAAGACACCCCTGATGTGTCCACTTAGTAGAATCATTAAAATTAAAACATATTCCAGTTGCATGAGGTCACAGTCACCTTTACATTCACCACTGAAATCTATTCAGCTAATCCTGGTCAGAATTTGAGGAAATTCACTTAAAGCAAATAAGAGATTTCATTTTCAAGAGGTCTAATCAGCTCATCTGTGAGTCTAAGTGAACATTTGTGCTGTCAGAAGACAGGTATTCAAACATTTCTAGTTTACTAAGTTAACTACAAACTTATATTTACCATAGTTTTTTTAGTAATAGGTTGAGCATCAATATTAGGCCATTTCCAATAAAGTTTTATCTAAAGTATCAGACAAAATACTGTGTTCCTTCAGCTGTATTCTGTGCTTCCTGCCTTTCACTCAGTCAGAGCTGGAACAGCCCTGAGGAGGAAAAGAGTTTCAGAGAAACCGACAGAAAGAAATGTGTCTGAATGTCTTTCACCCTCAGTCCAACAAATATTCATCTAAGTTTACTCAGTGTGTGTGTGTATGTGTGTGTGTCTGTGTGTGTTTGCTTCTGCCAGAGTGTCCAGGCCGGGAACATTTTGGTCCAACAACAGTCCCGGCCAGAAAATGACGTCCGAGGGCATGAAACCTCTGCTATTGGCGAAACAATCACTGAGTCAATGGTATTGACCAACAACCCACACAGATTCCTTCTGCTCGTTGTGAGCTACAGGCCGTTAAAGCTACATTTACTGGGCTCTGTTGACGTAAAGGTCCACGGAGTAACTGTCTGTTGAGAAGTTAATACAGCACTGAGGAAGATGCATTAAATCAAGCCCAGGAAAATGTGAACTTAGATTCTTAGGTGATGTTATATCACGGAATCCCAGTGTTTGGAATGAGAAGTGATGCAAACCATGAAGAGAAGTTGTTACTATAGGCTGTGTCATGTTATGGGGGGGGGGGTATCAGTTCAACCTGTTGCCCCTGTAAAGATGAAGAATGAATAACATAAATAACAATAAATACTAAATCACAAACTCCACATTATCGTTGGTATCAGGACTTTGTTGAGATTTTTTTCTACATTCTTTAGAAACAATAAGACTTTGGAGGAGACGTTGGATCCAGAGGGAGTGAGACTTCTTTCTTTATCCTTGCAATATTACGACTTATTATTCAATACATTAAAACTTTAATCTTGTAATATTGCAACTTATTTTTAATTAATAAACACATACTCTGTCACCACCTTCTAATTTTCTACTGAATCTCATTTTTTTAACACATTATTCTCTTTTTTCTTCAATACGCTACTAACTATAAACTGTGGAAAAAGCCACTTTTCTGTTTTCCTATTCTCCCAAAAAAAGGTAACACAATTATTAACAAACAAAATATGTAAAATGTGTAACTGCAGGTAGTCGTGTGACACTCTCACAGTTTTTAAATTGGTAAAAATCTGTTTGTTGACTGAACTAT
Source organism: Pleuronectes platessa (assembly GCF_947347685.1). Classification (NCBI taxonomy): domain Eukaryota; kingdom Metazoa; phylum Chordata; class Actinopteri; order Pleuronectiformes; family Pleuronectidae; genus Pleuronectes; species Pleuronectes platessa. The sequence continues at coordinate 21,445,335 of NC_070639.1, read as the reverse complement.
TTACAGCTGCAGTTGCACAATGAGAAAACACATCTCACACGTTCAGCACGAGACACACAACACTCACCACACGTATCTTCTTGCGTTCCCTTGAAGGTGATGCCGATGAGAGAGGGAGAACAAGAGCTACCCAGTGTTCCCAGTTAGGAACAGCATGATGTCTCTGATTACACTCAAACACTGTGGGTAATTACCACACAAACACCACAAACACCACAAACACACACATCACAGTCAAACTACTGCACCCACATTTGGTCATGATTGGATTCCAGTGGTGTCTGAAGTGTGAACTTCTCTTTACTCCATCAATTTAATTAGACTTTGTCAACATTTATTTTCGGATGTTTCGTGATCATTTGAGTTTCTTCTGTATTTCCAGATTTTTTTATAGTGTGGCTCATTCTCATGCATTCCTGCTCGACACACAATTTATGCCACTGCACATTCACATGATTACAAAGCTTTTGTAAAACGCACATACTCAGATCGTAGACTCAAAAAGGTCAGCAAAGTTATTTCAGAATCGCAGCCCTTCATTAAAAATTGAAACGTTGGAGGCATGAATGGTTCAGACCGAGTAAATCAGTACAACGGTTACTTTCAGTGCATTATGGGGGTTACAGGGTCTAGATACACACACAGTACCGAGGTCTGAACCGGTTGTGCGTGATCTGCTCATGTTGTAATCGTAATCCCTGACGTCAGTCAATGCATGAGATCAGAAGTCGCAGTGTGTAAACCTCAAAGGCTTCTATGAGGCTTATCAAATTCCTTTGAAATCCAATTACTGTCGTTGTGGTTTCCCCCTGAATTTGATCTGTGGCCGGTCGGAGCCGCAGTGGCTCCGTGGGAAATAAAGGTAATTTAATTGAATTCTTTACGTGATAGTGTGCGTCGATCACAGGCTTTGTGTTTTTAAGTGATTCCGTGTGAACTGTGAAGTTATAAGCCACAATATCAAAGACATAAAAAGTGATATTTGTTATCTTAAGCGCTGCATTGGACTCTCAGACCGGATCTTAATTTCAAGACGTGTGAAACAGAAATGAAGCGATAGGCAGTAAGCCACAGCATCATTTTATAGTTCTTATCTGCCTTTAATTCAGTGCCGCCTAATAGAAATAACTTTTTACATCATTTCAATTCAATTAATTTTTTCATCTTATTGGCTTTGATCTCAGAATTAACAGTTTATCACTGTGATCTGAGGCAAGTGGTCCGATCACTTCATCTAAACTCCAAACGCACAAGCCAACAAATCTGAGTTTAGTTAAAAATGAAAGTGGACTGAGTTTCCTCTTCTCCTTAGATGTAATTAACACAAACAGAGATAAAAACCCGATGTCTTCTGCTGTTAGAACACGACGCTGCCAGGTTTGTCACTTCTTCAGATTAGACTTGCAGTGATGTGTGACCAGAACCGTGCAGAACAGAAAACTGTGAGCCAGCTGGGACGCATCTGTAAAGGCTCGACAGCAAACTTCTCCGACAGCTGATTTGAATCAATTTATATAACTCAGTGTTTTAAACATGCACAGTGCGAATGAAATATTCACTAGATAAGAAGTTGGCATGGTGAAAAACAATCTGTCTCTGATGCAGACGCCCTCAGAGGCTCCAGGAGAACTTTAAATATAATGATTGTCTTGTAGAACATCTTTCATCTTCAAAGGAGTTTGAAAACTGACATCATCTATTTCCCTTGGGAGCTTTTCTTCAGGAGACTTCCTGTTTTATTTTGAAATATTGGCTCCCATTTGTTTGTTGTTTTACTTAATCTTTGTCCTCCAGTTTTGTGTTGTACCTCCGTCTTGTTGCTCATTTCCTCAATGTATTCACTTTCCACCGTTCAGATTCAACATCACCACATTCTTCATTTCTGGTCCCTCTGTTTCAGGACTTCTCATCTTGTTTGGACTCTTGGACTGAACCACTGGTTTTTGGACGATTACTCACCTCAACCCTCTGGAAGTCTAATCCTTTATGTGTTAATATTTAATGCCTGGACTTAGCCTTAATGTCTGCTTCTGGATCCTTCCTCCAGTCCATCAGGTCGTTACAGAAACATCTGGAATAGCCCTCAGAGAGCACACATAACTCCTCCAAGGTCAAACAGACTGAAATCACATTTAAATTCATCAGATCCGGATGTTTATTCTCAAGTATCGATCCCCTAAACATGACTGATTCGTTTCATCAATATTCATTAATTATTCTCTGACAAATCAATGATGAATAACCTCCTATCTGATAGTTTGAGAAATCCCAATGTTAAATAAAAAGAAAATCATAACCCTGCTAACTTTCAGAAACACAACCAAACACACTGAGAGCCCAGAAGCAGAGGAGACACAGAAAGTTAGAATTACCCTTCATTTGCCATTTACTGCTTCACACGTGGACAGGTGACAATTGCCGGCAACTTGACCGGCAGACGGGAGAAGGGCACAGTTTGAAATGTCACACAGGCCTCAAGGCAAAAAGCTGTCATTTGCAGTCGAGTGCCACTCGGCAACAGGAGGAACAGCCACAGTCTTATCTCCGCCGCGCTGCGAGCGATTCCCATGCGGTTCGCAGATTGCATAATGAAGCTGGACCGGGAAAAACCCACAGATGCTAGTGTACGCAACGCTGCCAGTGGTGGTGGGGGGGGTGGGGGGGGAAGAGAACCATTCTGCTTGAATGGTCATGAAGTGTGATTATGGTATCAACGTGCCATGTGCTTGGAAGGGCGAGGAATGCATCGGAGAATTCATGTTGAGCGTCTGGGAAGGATTGTCCAAGTGCATTTGTCAGAAAGCAGGATACGTTAGTTTACCAGATTATTAGTGTCAGTTTTCTCAGTTTCTTTCATTTCAGTGCTTATTAAAACTATTTCAATAAACGATACACATTCACATTCTAAGAAGGATATTTCTCAATTTCTGAAATAAGCTAAATCTTATTTTTTTTACTTAATCTTTTAGTTTTAACACGTGTGACTTGATGAACATGTACATTAGATTTATAAATCTCATTGCTCTTCTCTTTAATACATGCATGGATCTAATATTAATTTCATATGTTTCCCTTCACCTCTGTCCAATGACAAAAGTACGGTAAAATAAATGAACAAAACTAAATATGAACACCTCCAGTTTCCTTTGCTTTGTACATTAAGCCAATAATTCTTGCAGATCTGTTAATTTCAGATCTTTAGAACCCAGCCTCAGTTTTGACATTTCCTTCCCTTTTCATTGAAAGCGCTCAAATAACTCACCAAGCACTAAGCTGAGGATGAGTCATTACACCCCATTGTGAGACATTGTCCTTTTCATAGAAGCTTCAATTCAATTTATAGTCTGTTTGATTTTTAGATATTATATTGCCAATGGCAGTTTTTCTACTTGACACTAAAGAGTTTAATCATATGAGGGCAGCAGCGTGAAGATCCATGAGGAGAGCGTGAGCAGCCCTGAAGCTCGTCCGGAGCACAGCGTCCCATCCCAGTGCCTTACTGGTCTCAGGATGCTCCAGAGAGGACACAATAACATGATGCACCCCCGCCTTCCCATCAACCAGGACCGCTGAACTCTAACTGACACGTGCTGCAGTTTAACATTAAAAGGACATGCTTCAATGTATTAACACCGATAAAAAACATAAAATCCTTTTACGAACCCACATTCATTCTGCAGTATTTGGATTTACAGCACATTCCTTTTTCATTTGCTTCTCTAGTCGGACTTTATGCAGATCTTTTTACTGGCAGCTGGGAAGAGGGGTGACATTTTGTTAGCGGAGGTTATAGTGTTTTTTCTCATTTTATGAAGACATGAAAAGTGATTCTCACTGTGCTAATAAGACGTTCTCTGGAGTCCACAGGGGGCTGGAGGGGGGGGGGGACAGACAGCCATGCTCTGACAGGACCGTGACAAGCAAGACTTTAATCTGAACAAAAAAAGATAGAAGTTATCCTTCTCAGAATTATAGGTGCCTATGAAACGCCTGTTCGAAATGCGCGTGTAAAACCAGTTTGCAGCTTCCATTAAGAGCGTCATTCCATCATCTTGATAACTGGTTTGTTTCTGCTGGAGTCGGTTGCTCCGCTCTGACAGTGTCGGGGTTGAGATGAGACCTGATTTGCCTGAAGCTCTGATATGTGCACACTTTCCAATGCACTGCCCTTAGTGTGGCTCTGCCTCTTTCTTCTTCGTGTTCTTCACGTCATGTAGAAAAGAAACGTTTGAAGAACTTCCTCAGCAGAAGACCAGTGGCGAGTTTGAAGTCACGAGCAGCTGAAATGCAGACAGATAAATTCATCCATTAGCTGCTCGGACAAATTCTGTTTTGCCGTCTTCATCCTTGAACATGTTGTGCTCCTGGAAGTTTATGCAAGACTCCCCCTGTCACTGAAGATTAAGGTGGTTTGAGTGTTGGCGATCAGCTTTATGCAAATATGATATCTAGACCATTTGAATTAATATGTAGGTGCTTGTGTCATAAGGAAAAGTAGCTTCTAATGAACAAAATCAAAAATTGACCAGACCTCCGACTTCTTCCTGTTGGTAACAAAGTGGAACTATAATGCCCAGGCTCACATTCACAATTAAAGAAAGAAATGATCTTTTAAACAATATTAAATATTACCTGATTGGATTAGGTCTTTGCATTTGAGTTTCTTTCATGGCTGCCAAATGCATTTCACACCACAGGAGTTTGAATCTAATTCAAAAACATTTAAATATTTTATCTCACCATAACATCTCGCTTCGCTTTGCTGCTGTGGCGGTTATATTAATCTTCAAGAATATTTACCAGTTGTCTTGGTTTGTTGATATTACTGTTTCTTGCTCTGTTGCTTTGGAAAATGTTTCACGTGGCTATTCTGTCAGAATCCATCACTCCTCACGTCTTCAGTGGGAGTTCAGACTCGCCCCATCTGAGGTTCAGTGAACTTAACCATCGGAAATTGAATCATCTGTTCTGGGACCTGCGGTTCAGGACATGTGATATTTCACCGACTCAAGTCAAGATTCCAGTTTTAAGGGCACGGTCACACGTGTGCGAGTATCTGTGACAAACCCTCGCCTCCATTTCACCTCCAATCTCTGTCAGCGAGAAGGCGAAGAAGCCATTTGTTTCCTGTGGCGAGTCGAATCCCAGCGTGGCTTCACGTGGAGGTCGACTTATTATCTCACACATATTCGCACATGTGTGACCGGGACTAGCCTCAATCTTTCTGGAACTCATGGCAGGACTGATGCGTGAGGTAACTGGTGTGTGAGTGTATGAGTGTGTGTGTGTTGATAAGTGTATTCAAGATCTCAAAGTCATTAAATAACTTAGTAAATCGAGGTTAAATCACTTTTCTTGACTTACCACATTTATATATTTGTTCTCAGGCGATGAGGTCCGATACTTTAGTAGAGCCGACTCAAGATGGTAATTTTTTCTTCTCAGACATTGGCTTTTTGGAGCTTGTGATTTAAAAACTACCTGTTGCTGAAAGAAAGTAGCTTAAGATTTCTAAGAACGCACAAAAAGACGTTAAATAGATCAAAGGAGGAGCAAGACTTTGGTACGACTCAGAAAGAGGGAGGACATTTAGGAAGACACTGTTTTCACTGTCTGGAATCTTTGAGTGTAATTCAATGTTATTCATATTTAAATGGCATTATGAAGCATGCTGCTTTTAGTCTTTCAATCAACTATCTAATATTTTCGTCATTAAAATGAAAAAATGGCCACAGATAAACCTCAGGTAGAATACACTGTATATTACATTTTCTGGGTTAAAGCTAATGAATAACTTCAATCTTTGTATTGGAGTCGATGTGTCTTGGCATCTGTGTGACTGCGACAGAAAGTGAGCTGTGGCTAATTTGGCCCATCTGCACTCACACAATTGGAAAGTTTGAGAATGTTTTTAATTGGCTGTTTTCTGTGCAGGGGCTGTGCGGAGCTGGCATGATGGATGTGCTCGGCCATCTTCCCCCCGTTCAGCTGCAATATGTCTGAGCCGGCGCTGACAGCTCGTATGTGATCAGTTCCCATCTAATCTCACAGCTCACTTCTCATCACTGGGAAATCTCGCTGTACTTAATCCTCCCTACCTGATGAAACTCTGAGCAAAAGATAACAGCTTGCTCTCACTTCTGCAACACATTTTAATACAGGATTAAATTATTTATTTTTTGGCCTTTTAATTCAGGTGAAGGTTGAAATTTATCGACTCAAAGGTTAAAGTTAAATTGCTTTTTTTAATTAAAAATAAACTGGAAATTATATATACACATTTTGTGATTTTAGAATCTATTTTATATTTTGGGAATAAAATATGCTTAAACATTAACCCCGCTTTTTTTTTTAAATGTCTGACAGTGACATCAAGCTCCTGCCCTGTCTGAACTCCTTGATCCTTTCATGCTTTATTTACTTTCATAACAAATGGAGACTTTTTATGATGAGCCTTTTTTATCTGACATCCTCTGCTCCTTCTTCCTTTTTGATTGAAAAGCTTTTCTCTACTTCTCTTTTGATGAACCTTGGAATGTGTTTGTAAACACAGACAAAATCCTGGTTATTGTCTTTCTGCAATTAAAGCGTCTAGACAGTAACTCAGCTTCAAAGCAACAGATCAAAGGCTGAAAGCTGGACAATATACTTAAGTGAATGAGAGGTAGAAACAATACATAATGGTAATGCACCATGACGTTGGTTGCCACCCGCCAATGAACCATACAAAGAAGACGGAGTCAGTCCGATGATACCAAAAAAATCGGCAATAGAAACTGATCCCGAATCTGAAATGCATAAACAAATTATTTTCAAAAAAGAGACAACAGACAGACCTGACAAGTTGAGTCAGACACTGACAAAACAACGTTATAAGCTATTAAATATCTGTAAAACCATTAATCGATTAGCTTTTCTTTTTGAGGGTGTGGGCCAATCACAGCGGACTTTGGCAGGACACACCCTGGACACCTTTCCATTCCATCACATGTTGACGTAAAGAGACAAATATTTATGTTCCCAAATATCTATTCGTACATTGGCAGCAAACTAGTCACCAATTTACACAACATGCATGTTTTTATCCTGTTGTAAAGAAGCCAAAGTAGATAGAAGAACCCCAACCAGGTAGTAACATTCATTTAACAGCCTCTCCAATGAAAATCCATGTTTTAATCTTGATGACTCACATGGTCATTTGAATATGAAGCAAGAAAATAATGGCAGAAACAAGCAGATAACAACAGGTGGGGCTTAATAAGTACCAGAAATAAATATGGAAAATATTTAATAAGGTAAAGTTGTATGTTTTTTTATATATATTTAATTTGCTATACCTCAGTGCTATTTATAACAAACATGTCAGCAGTCCAAATTACGATGCATCATTAATTCTTAAGCTGTGAACTCGGCTGTCGACATGAACATTCATTTGACTTGTTTTGACTGTAACCGTAAAATACCTTTAAATGTTAAATCCCTGTTTAGTAAATAATAATTCCCCCCCCCAGCCACATGTATGTATAAGGAAGATACGTCGAACGACATGAGAATCACACAGCAGCGTCACGTCTGCTCAGCTGTATTCAAGAGTTTTGACCTTCTGTTCAAAGATTTAACAAATGGTTGAGTGGAGCTCCCATCCTGACAGCATACAAGTGTCCAATGAACCGTGCTGCATATTTAACGGGATCCACCAGCCTGCAACATCTCAGCTATAAACTCCTCTCTCGCCGAGCGGCTCAGTCTCTGTGAGTCTCAGGTCTGAGTGTTCCGACAGCCTCCATTATACGCACCATTGGACAATCCGCAGCATATCAGACACTGCTTCTAATGATAATGAAGGACGGAGCACTCCCTCTGTCTCCCTTTCCTTTCGTGTTCCTTGCTGAACACTTGAAATCTAACCTTCTTGTCACAACATATTTCTCACCACGTACTTCTCCAGATAAGACCAGGAGTTTCTTATATATATATCCACAAACACAGAAAACACAATTATTCACCCTGTCTCCTTAAGCCCCACGAAACGTCTCCATAAGCTTCACATGCAACTCATAAATATTATCCCTGTAAAATTAATGAAACATTTCTTGGGGGTTGTTTGAAGTGAGCAAACACAAGCTTCTCTCCAAGAGGAAGAACTGCACAATTAGTGCGGATCATCAGGGTGAACTATTACCTGACAGTGGATTTATTACACTGCAGAATTATGTATTGGAGCACATTTTATTTCTCCAAAAGGTTGAGTTCATCAGCTGCACTGCTCATTGGTTGTGATTCTGTTGGATGCTTGAACATGGGTGACCACAGTGAGTTACTCTTGTGTCTGTGTGTGTGTTCCTTCTTTCATTTAAGGTCTTATCTACACTTCTGGAGATATATAGAATATTTCCTGCTCCTCTAAAAAAAAAACTCAACATCCACGCGACTTTCATTTTACGAAATAATTATAACGACTACGAATGATGACTACAAACAAGCATGCCAGGTCAGTAGGTGGTGAGAGAGTTTAGATCAACTATCTGTGAAATACCACGGAATATACACAATACATATTTTGTATCAGAATACACATCCACAAAGCCCGGTGTGATGTCAAACTTTGTTTTACATCTACACACATCTTCGACTTAAAATGCTATTGAGCCAAACGCAGAGTGATTTACAAAATATCCACATACAATTACATTATAAATGTGGACAGGATGTCAATCCCATCCACTTTGACATCCATATATTTTAAAGTGGATCTCTCATCAGCTTTATATAACTTTTTGTTTTTTTTGCAGGAATGGAGGGGAATCAAAAATATGTTTGTTAATCTGATGGATGAAGAGTTGCTAACACCAATTCACAGGCCTGTTTGTGATCCAACATGAAGAGACACACAAAAAAGAGCAGTCAGTCTGCAAAAAAGCAAAGCAACTAAACGTAATGTTGATGCTTCTCCTTTGAGGCCCATGTTTATGGCCTGAATTTGTTTACATTTTGGTAAACTGCCGCAGTAAAAAGAATAACTGAGCAGCTGCTGTTTACAGTAAACCCATGGAAGTGCAGAAAACTGTCTCTGGATCACTTTGATAGTAAATAATAAAACTTAAAAGATACTATGATTTTCATGCATGCAAAGTTCTATTTGCCGGCGGCCCCCCCCCCTTCGGGGAGGCTTTGGCCCTTTTTCTTTTGGCCATGTCCATATGGATGCAGTGTGTGAATGGGTGAATGCAAAACACTGAATGCTTGGAGTTGTTATCAAGATTAGAAAAGTGCTGTATAAATACAGACCATTTACTTTGCCTTACATTTATTTCTATACATATCAGAAACACCTCAATAACTGACCAGCAGTGGGACATCACCCATCATAGCTGGTTCATAAAAATGTTTTAACAAACGTTCACAGACGGCTTCACTACTACTTCCTGGCCCGACCTTTCATTTTAGGCTTATGAGCAAGGAAATCTTTATCCCATCTTTCTGGTTGACGATTATACATGAGATACATATTTTATTTGATGTGCAAGATTACAGGTTGGCTGGAGGCTGCAGGGGGATTGTGGTTGTCACTCCGGATACACAACATGCACCGCGAACGCCAACAGCCTCGACATTAGTTTGTACGTGTCAGGGTTCGTTAGGAGATCTGTGTCTGAACCGAGAACCAGCCATGCTCACTTCCTCACATAATCTCATTGTAGGACACTTATTTGAGCAATGCTGTTCAATAAGTGGCAACAGATCGAGTGCCTGCAGGAGATCAACAGCCACACAAGCTGTAAAAACCTACAGTGATAAATGTCATAAGGGGGCAAGCCATCGTTCTTCACTTCCAAGTGACAGTTGACTTTCACCATTCACACACCAACTTAATTACTAACCGCACTCGTAAAGGTTTGTGTTTTCCAGCTTTTCATCAATAATCAAGAGGCTGTTTAGATTGAGCTTTAGCACCTGGGTTCATATTTTCTTTTAAAGCTTTTCAATGCTTCAAAAAACTTCGATAGGTAGAGCTCTTCCATTCTTTGCAGCATACTTCTTCAACAGTAGTGTTTGTGCCCCTCAGGTCAACTGGTCACTGAGATGGACTCACATGAAAGAGTATAAACTAAAAATCAAAATTCTGTCTTTAAGGGTCATGTTTTATAATGATTTTATTTTCTACATGTGAAAAGGACGGTTTTCCAGACAGGCAGGCAGACGAAAATCAAACATGAAGTGAGTGGAGCAGATCTCTGTGAAACGCCATGATTTGTCTTACAGCCGACACTGAAACTTTCCCGTCTTTAATAATATTCTTTCTTTCATGGAGCCGGCTGGTCCTCCCGAAACTGTCAAGGCTCCGTTAAACAGTAAAGATTTAAATATGTCTAAGATAAAAACTTTGTGCCATCCCTTTGATATCCGTGGCTCTGACAGAGAAACCTCTCTTATCTCTAGCACTCAACCGTCAGCTTTCTACTTTTGGTTGTTTTTCAAAAGCATGAACAGGAAAATATGCTACGTGAAAGCTAATGGCTGTTGCTGGGTAATTTGTTTTCTTCTGACAGGGACCATTTGTACCCGCTTTTGTTTTATGGCAATAAAGTTTCTAGCCGATATGAGCGGATATGAATCAACCATGAGCTTGATACCAAGTCGTATTTGTAAAATAGTTCCACAACTGGCTAGTTTTGTGCAGACAATTAGCTGGTCATGCTAACACAATTGTTTCATCGATCTCATTCACAGATTATGCGATCGATGAATGCTGTGTGTGGCTCATACAGTAAAAACACTGGAACTGTTGATACGCGTCATAATAAATAAGGTAAGAAGTTGCTCTGGGCAGCCAGCTGGAGATGAAAAGACCCAGTCAGTGTTGTTTAATGGGGAAACTTGTTGTTGTTGCTCTGTCTGTACCAGCACTGACCCTGAGCAGCTTAAGCCCCGTGGACAGATCCACTTCAATTAGCTGACTGCAGTCGGTGGTAATTCACTCTGCTGTGTCTAGAGAAGAACTGTGATGGAGAAAATATAGTGATCTGCAGGAAGAGAGGTTTGGAGACGCGTCTGAAGCAGAAGCAGTTTATGTTGCTCAACGCGTCAAGGTGGCAATCCGGGATGCCACCTAATGGTCAAGTCCGTCCTCTTTCAGGGCGTATCTGAATCTAAATGTCCTCACTTGGCTCAGTTGTAGATATCAGTTACCTCTGTCTCACTAAGGGAGACACACTGAACATGGGAGACAGACGCAGGCTGTTGGTTATGTCCATCTTCCTTATCAGTGAGGTCACAGACATTGAACTATTGCTTAAAGAACATTTAGGGCCCAACACTACACAGAGACCTAAAGACCTTATAATAATAAAAACCTAAAGAAGGAGATATTCCCTGACAGGCACATTATATTGACAAGTTTAAGTGAGTAGAGCTGGACAATATGTTATAATGAGGCTTCATTGACTGCGTTATCAGAACATGGCAACAGCTCATCACTGCGCAGATTTTTCAGGGGCATCACTCTCCAGTGACAAACTCAAAAGAACGAATCAGTCCTCTAAAAAGTGTGAGATGCAATGGAGCTTTCCTTGAAGGCTTTCACTGGTGCTGCTGTACGAGCCTGTGTGAGGGACTGAGCTCAGACCAGCTGCAAAATGAATCCCTTCCCCAGGATTCCATCTTTGAGAGAATGGAAGTCAGAAATGAAAGATGCTCGTGATGACGCAACGTCTTCTTTCATTTAACCCTCCTCTGTTCCACCAATCCTACGCCCCACACGTGCACACCGAATAATTTAAAGAAACCTGGACTAGCCTGTTTCCTTTCCATTCTGTAACTTTAATTCCTCATATTTTTTTAGATTGAGTTGTTGGTGATGCTGCAGGATTGACATATTCTAGTAGCCTAACCCGGAAGCTATCATTACCCTGGGTTCCTCCACGAAAAAAGCCATTTAGCTTTTTTCCACTGGCGTCTGGATGATTGGAAAAAATAAGCCCTGAAACAAAAGATCCTTTGTTTCAATATGTTCAGCAAAATAATCTTCAGAATATTCTACAAATGAATTTCATTAATACTAACGTCACTTTCCCCAAAAACACTAAGCTTCCGACCACTTCCAGCCCTTCTGCAAAATCTTTCTCTCTCAGAAAGTTAGTAACAAGTAATAGTTTAGAAAAAAGTACAGGGAAGTAAAAGCAGACAAATAAACATTTATTTTGTTTGGCACGATGATCTTTAACGTTCAACACAACCTCAGTCTCATTTATGCACTGGTTAGCAGCCGCGCTTCTTAAGACACATAGAAAATGGAAAAAGTTGTGACTTTGGTATTTCCTCATTTGATTTTTCACAGGATGTGTAGCAAAATGTTTAAAATTATATTTGAATATATTTTCAAAGCTGAGGGACGCTCCATGTTTGACTGTGGAAAGCCCTGGACCCAGTGGTGGGGAGACAATTGACCATGAGGACCAGAAACGTATGGCACTGATTCGGCATCAGTGTCAGAAATACCTTAACAATACCCAACTACTCATTTATTCCATTCTAATAGTCAAAAGGGGAAAGTGCAGGTAAAAGTTCAGCACTTCCTTTAAAGCACACTTGGTGTTAGGCTTTCACAGAGCAAGGACCCAATCGCAGACCAAGATTCCAAAAAAAAAACTTCTTTATTTCACAAAATAGGAAAACCAAGGAATCCAAAAAAGGCTAAAAAAAGGTCAAGAGCCAAAAACAGAAAATCCAATTCAATCATTTGGCAAAACAGAGTTCCAAAAAGGGAAAACCAAAGAGGCTCAACAATCAGAGAGTCAAAAAATCAGAGAGTACAAAATTATACCAGATAACAGAGTTAAAAAATTGCAGTATCCTGGCATGGCCTCATCACAGTCAAAAATGAGACAATCCGACAGGGAACAACAGAAAGACTGGGCTTAAATAGAAGGGGGAACAAAGACAAGACACAGGTGAACTAATCAGGCAATCACTCAGGGTGACGATGGGGAACAGGTGAGGAAGAAAAAGAGCGGGAAGCAGTAGAGGGCGGAGTCTCAGGACAATAAAAAAACACACATGGCCTGACATCATAACCACAACAAGCACATGACAACATAAATAAACAGGGGGAAAGACATGACATAACAAAACACAAGCAGGAGGCACAAGGGAAAATGTCTTAAATCACCGGGTCTTAACACTTGGACCCTCATACACAAGTTTTCATTAAAGTTCATACATCCCTGGGTTACACGTACTTTTAAACAAACTATTCCACCCGAGCAACTTCTCCCGGCTTAAGTGGAACTTTTTTTAATAAGGTAAGAGACAAATCTGCCGAAGTCTCCTTGTGACATGTAAACACCAAGGGAAGGAAAACAGAGCCACTGCTTACACCTCTGCTTTTTCTCTCCCACCGTTCTCTTTTATCCATCCGGTGTTATGTCAAAACCATCTCGGCTGCAGGAGCTTCTTCTTTCAACCCCGAGCAGCCTTTCATCTCGCTCGGAGAAGCTGGTGCTCCCATGTTTATCCCTGATCCAAGGAGTTGGGAGAGTCTGGGAACGGCAGCGGGTATAAGGGGAGGAGGATGCACGGCGGCAGACAAAGGCTCGGGTAGATCTGAAGGCAGTCTTTAACTGACAAAGGCCCCAGCTTACTGCATATCTGTGACATTAAGGATTAGCCGCCGAGAGACAGAGCGCTGGCTGCACTTGTTAATCTCTCCCTCTCTCAACATCACTCACTCACTAACCCGTCTCTCCCTCTCTCTCTCGCCAGATGCTTCCTCTGCCCCAACTTTAATTAGTTTTAGTGAGGACTGAAGGAAAAGTTGGTGCTTTTCTTCAGGTGATAAAACAGTAACTGCCACTGAGCTTAGTCGGGGTTAACGGAGCCGAGGTCAAGTGTGGCCTCCTGGGAATCCTGATCAGACTTAAGAGGAAAAGAAACCAGGAGGAAACGGGGCCAAGAAGAAAGTAGATGAGGAGAGACTGAGAGAGCTTCACTTCCATTTACGTCTCAATTATTTTCCTGTGTATGGACATAAGGCCCTTAGCTCACTTTTATAACACATAATTCAGGTAGAAAGTATTTCTTATCCATTTGTGAAGTTTCCTGCTGTTCTGAATTAGCTGCTTTTAAACATATTTAAACTACAAAATATGAAATACATGAATATTTGCCCAATTTATAGTTTTACTCGGAAGGTCCTGCTCAACAAGATGAGTAATGATTTTGTGACGAATTAGCCATCTGGACGGAGCTGCCTATTTATTAATTATGCAAAGGAGCACTGCACACAGAAATAATGGGCTTCTTAATTACTGCGCCGACAACAAAGCGGTGGAGCAGGTGACCAGCGGCAGCTTGGACCGTCCACCACATGCAGTTTCCACCAACAAGCCACAGACTGACATAATGAGGTTGACTAACTGTCAGCAATTAATGGATGCCACCGGAAATTGAGTTAATCGTCTCACAGGTGTCCTTCGAGTGCCGATTTCAACTCGCTCGCTCAGTAACAACTGGCTTTATGAAGTGGATCCCATTGAAATGGAACCACATGCCGTGTAGCCATCCCTGGGTTTTTCCTCGCTCCTTAATGTTTATGTGTAAATTATGTGCAGCTATATTTTTCCAGTTTAGTTAAGGGATGGATTTGGTTGTGTCTTATAATCACGATGCTTTGCTTTCAGAGACTAATGCAGTTTATTATTTACACATGTGATCCACAGCGATACCCATATTCCCACAGGTAACAAGGAAACTGCTGCTGTAGTGTTGATGTTTTCAGATATATAGATATTTATAAGATATTCTAATAAATGTGTTTGCATTCATTTGCATTTTCCTCACAGCAAACTTCAAACGTGTTTACTTTTAGGACCGGGAAGAAACTACCAGCAGTAAACTTTAAATTATTACATCTGCAGCATACATCCACACACTTAGGATGCTTTCAGACATGCACTTAACTCAGAATAATCACTTTTCAAAAAGGGATGTATGTGAGAATGTAAATGTGAAAGTGACGCCCTGCTGCCTTTTGAATGTAAATGTATGAATGAGAGTCTTTTAACTTCCTCTGGTCAGCTCTCTAGTGAAAACTGAATGAGCTCATATACATGTACCTACAGTGTATACTTGTACATATACAAATATGAGCACATTTATTATTTTTATTTGAATGGATACCTTGTGCTCGGTTACAGTCAATGTCAAAACCCTTTTATTTGCCAGAACAGGACGTGCCACAGTAACAACTCACTAAAACAAGTGACCAACACCTGAGGTTCTGTGATCAATTAAGTCTCTGGCTTTAATTTGTGGCCCCTTTAATTTGAGAGTGTGGGCGGGAGCAAGTGTTGTTAGTGTTAACACAATTAGAACAGTGGCTACTCTGGCGGTTTCCCTGCGGAGGCCTGGGCAGCCGAGTGCCGCTGATTCATGGAGTGGATGAGTTAATCCTTCACATACTGGCTGAAGACAAACTGAGGTGGACTTCAAGTCACAGTGGACTTCCAACACACTTCAGTCAACGAGAGATGCAAACACTTCTGTCTCAACGAGGGGGTTGGCACTGAATAGAAAGAGATCGGGTTCTCTCAACTGTCCAATGAAGCAAAGAAGACTTTTTTTAATGAAATCTATTTATGTGTTTTACGTGATGGATTTGAAGATGCTTTAAATTCCAAACAAGAAAATCAGTTTTTGCTATATTCATGAAATATTATTAAGTTAAATTAACAAAACTCGAATGTTCTGATATGTGGGTTTCGATGTGACATTTTTGATTTGCAATTTGACTTGAGTAATTTGATGCATTTTAGCAATTTCTTTTTAAATAGATCATCTCGGTTTGATTGAGACCTTTCCATGAATTCTTAAGTAATATTTACAAATGTATTCATAAGCAAACACTTGACTTAGTTATTATATGAAATATTTACTTGGTAGAGGCAACAAAATAATGAAGCTGCCAATTTAATATAATTTTAAATGTAGAGTGTGTGTGTGGGGGTGGGGGTGTTAGTATATTTTTTTGCACTGACACTTGATTGTTATGCAGTTTAAAAACAAAGCAACAAGCACATTATAGGTTGGTGTAGTTATATAACAAGTAATACTTACTATGAAACACACAGTTTCCGATGTTTCTCAGTCCTTTATTTAAACATAACTTATTTAAATTTGTCAGTTCGAACGTTGAGGCAGCTCATAGAAGAGGAAACGACTGGATTGATGATCCTTTCAGAAGCTTAAACAGCAACATCTGGGATTATTCGGATATGAGTACACCTATAAGTACGCTGTTTAAAATAAAGCCCTGTTGATTACTACTTAGGGAGCATTAATGTGCGGTGATGGCTTCATTATTTTTGCCATTAAACTGTTTTAGCTTCTGCTTGGAAGCACATGACCAGAATGAAATTTTGGAAAAACAAATGCTTGGCAGAGAGGAAACAGTTTTTGTAACAATGCTTTGGTAATGATGAGCATTTGCAGCACTGCTGGGTCAGAATAACATAAAGCATCTGAATTTAGGTTTCCTTAAAATCATTATAATTGTACATCACCACAGATTCAACCTTTCACACAGTAAATGTGTTTTTTGGCCTGTGATTCTCCAAAGACAATTACTGGATGCTTCTTTCTGCTCTCAGGCACAAACTCTTCCTATCAATCTGTGTCACGCTGCCAGTGCACAGCTAATTGAGTGTCACTTTGAATATTACAGCTCGGTATCCGCTTATAAGAAAAGTCCAAGACAAGGAGGGAGGGTGGAACGGGGGTGTCATTGTACTCCCGAGTCATGCACATCATCAATCTTGATTTCCGAGCACAAGGTGAAGTGACTGCAGACACTGAGGGAGCTGGCAGGGATTTCTACTCTTAGTTTTCTCAGCTCGGAGCTGAACGTTAACAAATATACATTTAAATGTACATCTGGACAATGTGTAGTTGTGTTTTTCAAACTATTTACCCACGAACAGTTATGAATAAAAAGCAGCCAATCTCGGGTTCCGATTAACAAATAATTGGGTTTTGCAGCCACAGAAAATCTAATACAGAACATTTATTTTGACAAATGAAATAACTGTGAATACCAATTGACTTACTCCAGTGAATTGATTCCAAAACTGTGTGTATCTTAAAGCTGAAATTACCTTTCAGGCTTATTTTCAGATGAAATGTGGAAAAATTTCTTTATTTATTAACAGAAAAGTGTGCTGTATTCACACATTTGCATATTGTATATGTTCTGTTTTTTATATTACAATACTTTTGTACCATTCATTTCTTAATATCTATTGGGAAAGAAATGTTTATTATTCAAATCAAATATACTTTATTGTCCCTAAGGGGAATATGTCTCTGGCCAAAGTACTGCAGCAGCTGCAGAACACTACAACATACAACAATCAACAATAACACTGTAGACAAGGACATATCATGAAAGACCCTGAATAATAATGCAGAATACCATCTGTATGTTCACAGTGATGTTTGGAGCCATGTGCCCAGTTTCTATGTATGTATTTATTTGACAGCAAATCTTTCAGTTCTCATTAACTGAACGTTTCTCTGGGGAAAAGAAGCAGAATTGATCGTTGACAGATTTCCAGCAAGCGCCTGCTCTTGCACATATTTATCATCATCTGTTGTCAGATGATGTTGTCAAGTAATCCAACAAATCTGATGCAATACAATCTGTTATTTTAAATATATATTTTTTCTGCACCAAAGTAAGGTTATCACTCAAATGAACGAGGCTCTTGGTTTGATTGGTCTGAAGCGTGGACTCTATATGAGGATGGAAGACACATGTCCAGCTTCTCCCACCATCCAGAAATGAAGCCAAAATATCTCTGATGCTAAATCTGACATCTAGAAGATTGTCAGCCAGAGTCGGTGCAGCAGCAATCACAGGAGGGAGTGGCGGTAACACTCGACCAATCACGAGTGAGTAGCAGCTGTCAATCATGATGATAGATCATAAAAGTTATTAAAACCAACATTTCTGGGGGAAATTAACACTTACGCATACGTCAGTGTGAGAAGATCGACCTAAAATGATTTTAAGTTTTCAGTTTGGTCCATGTCCTCTTGGAGGAGGCAGAATTATGACCTACACTGCAGCCACAGTACAGACTGTTGTACTGGGAGAATACAGAACATGATGAGCTCTTTATGACATGATGGGGCTTTAGTTGATTATACAGCCAATAGAGAAGTTCTGTCTAGATCCTATTAGTGGCATTTTGGATCAAATGAATGCTTATTAAGGACCTAAAAAAATTTTATAATAAGGAAGTGCAGAGGTCTAATCTAGAGGTAACACATGTATGCACTACTTTTTTAGCATCTGTACATGTTTCTAATTGTCACTATGTTGGCAGGTGTAAGGTGGCTGTCCTACAGTAGCTTTCTCTTTAATGTGTAAATGAGGAACCTGGTCAAAGATAACTCCGAGGTTCCTTCCTGTGGAGGTGGAGGCCGGAGCAGAGTCATCCGAGGTAACTTCATGATCAGATGCATCTTTCTCTTGACTTTCATTCTCACTGAGTAAGACTTTCATTCAAGTGGCTGCCAAACAGTGTTTTATGAAGGAGCCCCTCTGATGATGATGTCCTGTCTCTGCAAGTTCAGAGCAAGTTTGAATGTGTATTATCGGCAATCATTTTGCTTATATTTGTCAAAGCCTGAAGACTGATCTCTAGTCAGTGGGACACAATCTCTCTCACACACACACACACACACAGACAAACACACACACACACACACTCTCATACAGATCATGTGAGGTCAAGGCAGTAGATGTCGACTAATAGTGAAGTCACACCGGTAGCAGCAGAGTGTCCACAACGAGCCTTATTAGACAATGTCAGTCATCCAATGAATGACTTGATTTCACGTCTCTCGATCTGTTCCGATCACAGAAAGTCACCGTGTGCATGAAACAGGCTGAAACTCTCCCTGATCAAACCACAGGTGTGATCGTGACCTTATTCGAACACTAATCTCTCAGGGGCGGCACAACCCTCTCTGTTTCCATTACAGTTCTTTTTCAAGCCCGACGTGTTGGCATGTCGGAGCGGAGGAGGCGCAGGTGCACATAATCACATTCAAAATGGCCGCGGCCCATTTGCAGACGCCGTGCCCTGCTTCAGGAGCGCGGCGCCCTGGAAGCTGCCTCACATGACTTATTCAGGACACTAATACAGAACCGGGCCATGGTGAAGAAAAAGGATCGGCTGCACCTGTGGACTTCCTGCTATGACTAATCAAAGTGTTCCTGTGAAAATGGTCGATTGCTCTCGTATGCAAGTCATTACATCCTCGGGCCTCGGGTCACTCAGTTACTGTTTGAAGATGAATGTGACAGTGTCCCTCCACTCTGGAAGTTACTGACCATGAGGAGCTCCCAACAGGTACAGTGATAAAAACTAGTCGGAGATGAATTAAAGGCGTCATTTACTTGATCAGGGATATAAGTGACCTTCATCAGTGCCTCACATACACACACACACTCATACACACACACACACACACACCTGATGGGCTTAAAAGTGACTCCCTCTTTGCCTGTAATTAATTCATCAGCACTTAAATGGGAAGTCTTCCCGTTAAACCTAAATCTTCTGCACCATTTAACTGGATAATGACAGAGATTTTTATGATGTTTTTATTAAAGGGAGCGACCTTGCCTTTCAAGGTGTTGGCAGCAGGCGCAGCGAGCCGAGGCCGGGAGTGACCAAGCAGCGGGTCGGTGTCAGCTTCGGTTCTGACGGAGCTGATGATTCAGAAAATTCGGTGTTACCTCCCCTCATTAAGTTTAAGTCGCACAAGAAAAAAACACACACACACACAAACACGGTATCCCCTGGGTAACACACTATAGCAAGAATACCTTCGAGACTGCTTTTAAAAAGGGGTTCGCTCTCCTATGAATCATAGGAATCATACAGAGGGGGGATAAGGACACACATTCTGGTGGTCTCACAGCTGACTGTGTCTGAGACACTTGTGTGACGGATAAAAATAAAGAAGAAGATGAGCCTATGAGCCTGGAAAAGAGGAATTCAAAACTGCTGGAGGTCTGTGCACACCTGGGGGGGGGGGGGGGGTGTTCAGATGCTGTTGGATGGTCTAACAAGCACTTCACGTGACTCATACTGAGACCCCTTACAAGACAGTTTGGCCCCAATTACACCTGTTTTCTAAAGTGTGTCTGGATTATAATAAGTCTCCAATGCTCCCGGATGCATTGACTTTCCTTTGTTTTTTATGATTCGAGGGATTTCATGTCTTTATTAGGGAATCTGACGATGCAGAGATGACAGGAAATGAAGGGAAACAAGAGGGAATGACAAGCTACAGACCCAAAGCAGGGGTGATGCAAAACGCGGTCTCCATCTTAATCCCTAAACCAAAATATATAAATATTTCAGCAAGAGCATTTTGACAAAAAATATGGAGGGAGAGATACGGCAGAGGGAAGGAAGCAAATTAGACATAAGCTGACATTTATACAGTGTGGTTAACACCTGAGTGCTGCATATTAAAAACTAGTAATACATGATACAGTAAGGAGACACTGCATCTGTAATGAAGGAAAACAATTTGTATTCAAACACATCCAGATATATTAAGCACGTATTTTTCCATTAGGGTCTTTGCCACATCTCACATTCCCTAGCCTTGAAATCACACTCCCCTCACATTATTCACACTAGAAAAACTACTGCTGGGTGCTTTCTCTTAGTATAGAACATGTTAAAGGAATTTCACCACCACTTCCAGTGTTCAGTTAAAATAGCACACAACGATAGAACAGTGTTTGTGAGCAGGTTTCTACTTCAGAGAGACCGATTTAATCCAAACGCCGACATCGCCAGCAAAATATCATTTTTTCTCAACACCTCAGTTGTGCTAATAGGACACGACTATGCGTCAGGCAGGGCCAAGATCCAATTTGCCCCGTTTGATGGTGCAAAAGGTCGTGCTCCTGTAAATGTAACCACAATGAACATTTCTGCAACGTTGCTTGGTTTCGGTCTGACCTCGCCTCCAACTGTTGCTCCAGCTCCAGACTGAAGATGACGTCCTCCCACCTCCCTGACAAGTGACCAGCGGGACGAAGTGAGGAGCAAGTCGAGCTGACTCCAGAGCAGCCAAGCAGACATGTGGCTCAGGGGTCCAGGATCAAAGTGACGGGTTCTGGTCCCTGAGGAGCCTCGTGGTGAGATCTGTGGGGAAGTGGAGCAGGACCAGTCTGGCTGAGACAAATGATGCAAAGTCAAGTGGACAGATTAGTGCTTATGCTTTATGTCTCCACCTCAATAACCATATTACCTTGTACCTTTATGTTGCCTCCCAACAGCAGAGTGATGTACAGTAGATTTCAGTAACTATTAATCCTTTTTATGATATCGAAAATCTCCCATAATTTAAACACTAGACATTTTGATAGCGCCCTATTCATATTAAAGATGGACGACATGCCAGCTCCCCAGAAGTGTCTCTAAAATATAATGGAAATTAGATAGAAAGCTTTTATTGACATTGCATTAAGATACGACATTTATAGTGCCACTCCACTTGGTGCATAGTAACATTTTATATAAAGACTAGAAGTACTGCACCGCGGTTGTGTGCCTCCGCCAACAAGTGCAGTTACCTTGTACATAAATCTACATAATTATTTTTCCAGATTCATTAAAGGTCAGTGTGACCTTTGACCACTGAAATCTAATCAGGTCATCCATTAGTCAAAGTGGATTGTGGCAGATGTAATGACATTTCCTACAGGCAGTCCTGAGGTATCACAGGATCAGGAGGTCACTGTGACCCATGACCTTTGACCCCAAGGAACCCAAATCTAATCGGTTCATCTTTGAGTCCAAGTGAACTGTTCTTCCAAATTTGAAGACATTCCCTCAAGCTGGTCTCACATTCAAGATAAACATGAACATACTTGGGGAAGCTACCCTGACCTTTGAACTTACAAAATCATGAGTTAATCCTTGAGTCCAAGTAAATATTCGTACCAAATTTGAAGATATTCCCTCGAGATATCGCATTCACGAGACTGGGACGGACAAAAAACACGAAAAAACATATCTTAAAGGGATAAAAAAGACACAATAAAGAAAGTTTGACTTTAATTGGTTATTTCATGCTATGAAAATAGGTTTCTATGTCATGATTGACAGCTGAGACTGACTCGTGATTGGTCGAGCCTGTGTAGCGGCGGGATCATCCTCCCACGGCCCCAATCTTCAATGCTCTGTTCATATGTGGATAGTTTGGCTTGATTTATGGATATTGGGATGAGATTGATAGATATTGTCCAGTTTAATACACACTCTATGGTCCACACTCACACACATACCAGCAAACTGCAGTCCTCTCCTGAAAACACCAGAAGTATGACTTGTATGCTTGGCTTGTTAGGGAGCTTTCATTGACCCGAGGCTATTAATAAAGTTGGTTCCCCGATAGGCCGAGCTCAGGGTCTCTTGTGTCCGTCTACCTGCCATCTCTCGCATGAGTCTCCCTATGTGATGCCTCGCTAGATATGCTCCCCTGAGTGGCACTGACAGGTCATTTCTCACCGCCAGCCACTTGAGTGTCAGCTGGAAATCAATTGGCCAGGACGTCAGCTGCCTCAGTGGTGTGGTGACAAAGGCCCCGGAGCAACTTGGTGTTTCATCAAAGCCCGGTCCAGTCTGCTGGTGGCCAGTGGCTGCATGTGGAGTGAGGAATTGGGAAGCATCAGGCCTTTTGGTAGGCGTGTGTGTACGAACATGTAATTGTGTGTTTATTTCAGCTGAAGAGTCGTTTTAAACCTCTGAGAAAAATATATAAATATTTCAGCATGAGCATTTTGACAAAAAACAGGAAGGGAGAGATACGGCAGAAGGAAGGAAGGAAATTAGACATAAGCTGACGTTTATACAGTGTGGTAAACACCTGAGTGCTGCATATTCAAAACTAGTAATCTATGAGACAGTAAGGAGACACTGCATCTGTAATGAAGGAAAACAATTTGTATTCAAACACATCCCGATATATTAAGCACGTCTTTTTCCATTTGGGTCTTTGCCACATCGCAGACGGCACACTGACAAATGTCATGTGCCAGAGGCAGTGCAATCTTTCACCTGCTCGGAAAAATCCCTCCAAGACGTAAAATCTGTCAATCTTGACCCATCATGTCCTGGGAGACAAAAAACGCTATCTGCCGTCCTTCCTCCCAGGCCCCGTCTGCTAGCAGGAACATGAGGGTCACTGTGCTGCAACAGCCACACAGATCAATGGAAGCTGGTGAAGTGCCTTGGGTTATTGTCATTGTGAGTAACATCTTCCAGAGGTGAATTCGCTGCAGATCTTTCACGGGCAGCGTTGCTCCCTGGAAATGTCTTTGTTGTTCAGATTGATGCAGTTTCAGCAGCTGGAGCTTATTCCTCACTTACTGTGGTTAAATAGAGATCACAGGCAAATATATAAGGTCTTATTCTCTCATAGTCTTTTACTCGTATTGCTGTTTTACTTTCATGCAAGGTCTCCTTTGTCTTGTGAGCACTCACTGACCAATACAAGTTGAATGCACAGAATTTAGCCACTTAACCTGCAGCACTATTTAAAAACACAAACCTTGCAAAGTTCGGTGTCGGTCAGTCATGTTGTCTGACGTTACCTGAAGAAAACGATTTATGATCTAGTAATTAGACAAGGCGACAACCAAACAGCTGAAACAAGCTATGACAACTTTTATAAAGAAGCATTCTGTCCTCTAATGGATCGAATGTTGCCTGTTTGCACTGGTTTTGTAATTTAGCACCCTCTTGTGGCAACAGCAGGTAATTGTCTCTGGAAGCTAACCTCCCTTCCGCCTGCTGCAAAGTTTGTACCGGACTTTTGAACATTGAGAATCTTTTGCAGTTGACTGATAACAGTTAGCTGTGAGTAGCGGTGCAGTGTATGTGCAGTTCAGGCTGTTTGTCAGTATATACATGTTACAACTCTTCAAGTCCTTTACATTCACTGCTCTCACACACCTGACAGCAGAATTACTCTCAGATTCTCCGCTCCACCATCTGCTGTCACATACAGTTATGACAACAGGATGGTGAGTTTCATTGTAATTCACTCAGTTATTCACTTCTGGGTCTTATAAGAGGACTGTGGTGCCCCAGAGACGTCTCACACAAGTGAATTAATGGAAAATAGGAACATGTCACAACACACGCTTGTCTATTTAAGGTATTATGGTATAATATATATATATATAAACCTGCACAACTAGACAAGCACAACATCTGTGGAAGCTGCTGGCTTTGTGTTTTCTCGCAAACAATGGCTCACTTGACCGCAGTGGGTAACTCAGCCAGTTTCATTGTCAACAGTGGCGGCTGGTGATCAAATTTATTGGGGGGGTAAACAAACTGAAGCCAGACAAAAACAACACAATATGCCAATCCTGTAGCCTTCATGGAGCCGCTGAGCAATGCTTACCCTGCCGGGGCATCCTTGTTCACAGACACACTATGAAACAGCAACCAGGTGAAGCAGTGAAATGCTACCGACACCACATCTGTGTAGTCGACTCTGTGTCTTATAACACGAGACATAGAGTTGTGAACTCGTCCTCATCACTCGCTGCTGAATCTGTAAAAGAGGCAGAGTGACTCTGCATTGTTTAAAACAACACAGCTGCTGTGCTCTACACCGGTCCAGGCTCGTAACAGTTAACACCTCTGTGTCAACACTGGAAGGAAGCCAGCGTCTGTGTGAGAACAAAATTCCCTCGGCGCTGAAAACTATCGGAGCAGCCGCGCCTGAAGCATTTTTTTTGAAGAACTTTACTCATACAACATGTATTGTCGACTGCAGAGTGAGTCTTTTTACAGAAATCCCAAACACTTGATTCTAGAGGGGACTCCTCCTTTATTTATAACACAGTGTCATACCTGGCAGACTCACCGTGTTTATTTTTTTACAACAAATGGAGGTGGATGTGGGGGGGAATCTATAACTATGGACCATGCTTTTATCATGATACAGTATTATATCAAACCAAACTTTTTTTATGTTACTCTTTAGTCTCTGGACGTGCTCCACCATTACCGCTATAGATTGAATTAATTGGTGGGGAATGCTGGTGGAGATAATTTGTTTATTCTCCCAGATATATTAATAACATGGAAAATGTACATATAAATCTATAGCACCTTGAAATACTAAAAATAGACACTAGTATGTGAGGTAGTGTGAGCTGCTGCTCCATCTCGTGGCTTTGGGCTTGAAGGATACACGGTGAGATGAGACGTGAGACACTGTTATTTCTTCTGGTGGCAGGATACTGTAAAACTACTCATCCCTCAACTATGTACAAACAACCACAGAGCCGTTTGCCCAGTCCTGGTAATTTGCTGCTGGGAAATGAAATCCGTGCGAGGACTGAGTGCCTGAAGCCGTCAGGTTTAAACAGGAAAAAAAAGCCCATCAGTGCCTTTGTCACAGAAGTTTGGATGTAATTGATGTGATGGACTTTATCGCTGTGGGAAGCAACTATGTGTGTGTGTGTCTGTGTGTGTGTGTTACACAAAGAGAATGAGTGGTCATTCAGGGGATGTATTTCTGGAGGATAATGCCCTGCAGATGAATCAGGGAGATGATGTTTGAATTGGCCTTTACTTGGCTCAAACCACTGGCAACGGGACAAGCACTGTTCCCGTAAATCGAAATGAGCAATTCTCACGTGGGATTTATCCATTATGTCACAGGCGTTTGAACTGTAGATGAAACTAATGGTTACTAAGCCATCTACTTGACGGTAAATTTGGGTTTTGTCATTTTATCACCATCCTCTAAAGATGTGTGGTAATACTCAGCAGATTTTTCTGTAGCTGCTTCATTCATGCACCGGGATCCTTGGCTCTCCAACCTGATTGGCTGATTAGCGCCATCTATTCATATTCACCTTCGGTTATGAGGTAACGTTAGTTTGTTTGTCAGCAAGATTAAACAAAAACAACTGAAGGATCTAACAGGAGCCAAGGAAGATTCTATTAACCTTTCGGTGCAGATCCTGATCGGGGGGGAGGGATGAAAAAATAAAAGACAGATTTAGGTGACTGATATTTATTGGTGTTTGCAATTGGTGTCAGATTTCACTGTAAAACCATTGAATATGAACAATATTCCTTTCATTCATGTCTGTTCACTAATATCTCGGCTTTTGCTAATAGATGCATGTTGGAGTCTCGTGAGGATTAAAACAAGCTGCACGGTTCATAGATACATATTTCAAAATCCAATATTCATTGACTCAGAAGAGCATTGTAAACAACTTAAAAACACGAGGCTGGGAATCCAAATTATCACAATGCTGTTCAAGGGTTAGCATTTGCTCCAGTAAAATTTAGAAATTTCTTTTAAACACTGGAATATAATACATAGTCTTTCTCCAATGTAACCGGGGAGAAGCTAGGGTTTCCGCTATGAAATTGTTATTTTTTTTAATTTAGTGGATAACTGCTCAACTTTGAGCGAGAGTGAGAACATGTGATGCAACGGAGGATCCCAGGAGGTAAAACCGATGAGAAGAGACGGTGATCTCGGGCCAATCTTTGTAAATAAAAAGAAAAAACACAAAACACCTTGGTAAATCCAATATTGATGAATAGAAAGGAACTCTGAATTCCACTGCTTGGTTCAGGAGCTTAAATTGTAGCACAGTCACTTCAGAATGTAATTCAAGATGCTTGTTCGACAGTTGAAGGATCTGCTGCGACAGCTGGCATCAAGATACTAGTTTTATCTTGAGGAATTCATTTGACGGTGGGTCCCTGTTGTTTACAGTTCCAGCTGTGTGCATCTGGCTCATTCATTTTCTTTGACAGAAGTTGAGTCGCCCTTTTGCTTGACCCTGGCTCGAAGTAGGCATCATTATATTCTTTTAAGACAACGATAACTGAGCAAAGACTCCAGACAAATACTGAATATTACATAAATCAACAAATAAACATATAAGACTGGATAGAGGAGGAAGAACAACAGCTACTGTTACTGCTTCAAAATGTGATGTTGTCAAGAACACACATTCTGGTTACATATGTTCATATCAGAAGGGAAAGCTTGGAACATTGGTCTGAACGGCTCAATGGAAGGAATAAATTCATTCATATATGTAGCTCCACATATTCAGCTGGAATAGAAAGATCCCATAAGAGGACACAGTCACTGATTTCAAGATATGAAGACTCCTCACAATCCACAGAGGGTTCCACCCAATGTCCAACATCCCAAGACTCTATGAGCAGCATCCAAGAATACATCAGAAGACGGCACCTCGGGATGAACTGCAAGAGAGGGCCTGTGGCAGCAGAAGACCGGGTAATGAGGAACAAGAAAAAATACAGCGAAAGACAAAGCCCCTCTATAGGATGTATCGTCAGCAGAGAGGAATATGTGATGTCAAGAAGTTCTACAAGTGGCTAGAAAAGACAAAAAGGCCCGAGGACCGGCACAGGGACTCTGATCATGGCAGCACCAGGCACATCTGAGCCAAGTATGGATCAAATGTCCCCCGATGGGAGATCACCGCCGTGGGTTGCAGTGCGGCAGAGCTAATATCCTGTGGGACTCCAAGTTCCAGACTGACAAGCAAGTGCCGGCTAATGACCAGACACAGTGGTTGACAGGGAGCAGAGGAGGGAGGTTGAGATAGATGTGGTAATCCCAGCTGACAGCAACACCAGAGAGGAAGCCTGAGAAGATCAGGGAGCACCAGAGGCTCATTGGAGACAACAGCTCAGGAATAGGTCCTCACATAAAATGTAGGACATAATAAAAGTAGGTTAGTTTCAGCTAGTCAATAGTTTGTCATTAATATACACATTTAGAGTGAGTACAAGGTCTAATTTTTCATTATGGTTCAACAATAAAAAGCATCAAAGAGTTGATGAGCGAACTAGAAAAACAAAGTCTGCATTTCTTCCAAAGGCGCCACTGAGTTCACAGTAGTTCACAGATGTTTTGGTTGAATGCACAGTCTGCTCTTTTTTTCCCATGATTCTGAATGAATCTATTTTATGTTTTGAACTGGATAATTTAATCCCATCATAGCCAATTCCCAGCTGACATCCGGCAAATTGCAGTGGCTCAGCCAATCACAGGATCCACATGTAGAGCCACAGAGCCACTCATGTAAACACTGGAACCTACAAGCTGCTCGGTATTAGAAAAAAAGAAAAAGGGAGAATCACTCTTTTCTAGCTTGGAATTCAGATCATGATTCTCCCACAATTCTTTTCCAATATAAACGTTGATGCGCTCATGGAGAAAGAAAACAACAGAATGTGATGGAGCCTGATTCTTTTGTCTGTCTGTGTCGTCCAGTGGCAGCGACTTCACCGGAAGTTTTCTTTGGTCTCTAAAACTTTGTCTTGCTGCACTTAGTGATGACTTAAAGGGATGGTTCACCCAAAAATGAAATTCACTCGTTATGTACTCACCACGATGCCGATGGAGGAGTGGGTGACGTTTTTGTTACACTGGAAGATGACATACATACTGTTTCCTACTCCCTTCCTTTTCTTACTCTTCTCTCACTGTCACTGCTAGAGAAATATTCTGGTGACTTCCTTTGTGTAAACAAGGACTTATTGTGTTTGCCTGAGTGCAGAATCCACACTGGTGCTTCTCATTCTCTGATAACTTTACATAACAAGGAAGCAGATTGACCTGCAGGCTGTGGAACCAGCTGTATATAAATTCAAATTTACTTTATTTTAAACTTTGTACATATTCTTTGTCCCCTGCCCCTAGCAGGTGTAAAATCTATTTTCTTGATTGGGTATAGCCATGGAGAACAGAGAGGAAAATGAAGTGATTGGATTGCAATGAAATGAAGGCAGGTGGCTGTGTGTGCTCTGAGCTAACCAGAAAGGACGTGACGCCGGGGAATGCACTGTCGAGCAGAAACAACAGAGACGCTGCAGTTATTGTGAAAAGCTCCAAACGTAAAGATGCAAATTGCAGTCGAAAGAGAGAGAGAGTAAAACCAGCGACTGATGCTTGAGACCAAACATTTGCATTTAAAATAAGTTCCAAGTATCTGGTCAGAAACGGGCTGACATGAGAGAAACATCACAAACAATCAGACGTTGAACAGTTTGACTTTATAGAGAACTGTTTCCAATGTATGACCCAGGCAAAGTAAGTGCAGTGACTTAAAGGACCCTTATAATGTGCATCACTTTCTCTTGAGCTGCAGCCGTCTGGTATAACTGTGAACCTGTGAGGACACTGTTCATTTCATCTTTTATAACGTTTATTTTTCTAAATACATTCATTCTTTATATATTTCCAAGGTGACGTGGGCTCATTTTGTAAACATCTTTGTGTGGCTGTTGAAACTTAGTCCCTAACTACACCTGGCTTCATTTTGTTTTCTTTCCATCAAGTGGAAAAATATGTAAATAAAGAGAAAATGCTCTCCAAATAAAAAAAGTAATTTGAAAGAGCATTCATGGGAAATGTTCACGCTGCAAATACGATTATCTCTCTCAGTCAACTGAAGGCTGAATGACCCTGTTTATCCCAATGGGGGTGTTTACATCTGTATTATCAGTGGGCTTTGCTTCACATTCTGTAACTCCGGCTCGTCTCTGTGTGGTGCCACGGAAAGATGTTTGTTCTCTTTATACCTGTTAATGTCACCAGAGACTTCAGAGGCTATAACTGAATGGATTTATTGATTTAAATTACATTTTAAATTTGTGCAAAAATCTAGCAGAGTATCGAGCGACTTACATGCCTACGTGCAGCACTCTCCAATACATGCAAACTATTAAAGGGAGCACAGGATGCTGAATTCAGTGTGTTATTTCGGCTGCTGTCATTTCAAACCGGTGACAAGCAGCCACACAGCACCTGCAGATGACATTTTCCAGCATATTTCCAGGAGAGTGGGTGTTGGACGCCAGCGGCACTTCTCACCACTGACCTCCTTCTTCGCTGCAGATTTCCTGAAGCTTTTGGACAGATTGCTGTGTCTAGCATCTGACTGGCAGGAAGCCAACGCACTGGGAAATGTGTTAGTCTTTGCAGATTGCTCTGGAGTGGGTCTGTGTGGTGATCACTGTTCAATCAAGACTTCCTCCCTCCTCCACCATCCTCCTCAGTAGCAGCTCTAAGTCTTGATTCCTCAGGTTTTGATTTGGTCACTGTTGTGTTTCTTGCGATGACGCATCAAGAGTGAAGTCTAAGACCTTTTTTCTGTAGGTACAATGAGTGTGATGTCATTCAACACTCAGATTGAGAGCAGGAGATCACACTCTCCAAGATAAAGGCAAGATAATGGACCAATATTGTCTTTTTTCTACTGTGGGATGAATTGATGGTTTTTAAAGTATCTTACAGATCCTCCAGGTCTGGTGAGCCATCATTTCAGATCCGATAATTTGTATTGCAAACAAAGCAAAGGGAATAAGGAGCTAAGAAGGAGAATAAAGAAATCACCATGTTTACTTTGATCTCATGTTCAGAAACATCACTTTCCTCAGACTGTCCGCTGCTGCAGCTCCTCTTTTCAGCCTCTGCATGAATCGCTTCATTCTAGATCACTACATTTATTTGAAGGCCATTCTGAGCTTTATTGTGGAAGATATGTTGGGGCGATATGTGATAATAATATATAATTTAACATTTCGAAAATGATTGATGTTACAGTCTCTGTCTGGAATAGCTGCTTTTACCGTCTTCAATTGAAGAGCAAGCAGCAGCTGCCACATTTTGTGACTGTGGCAGAACTGTGCAAAAAACGTTTTGCGATTGAATTGGCTTTTTGTTACGGGGGCGTGTCAGACTAGCTGCTGGGTTAGTATTATGCTAATGTGATCATCGTGATATCACAATGATGCGGGAGAATCGGCCGGTGTCATTTCAAGTGCAGTGTGTTTAGTGGAGGGGAGGAGCTGTAAGCTTTGGGCCTTTTGACTTTGCAGACCTTTTACTAAAATCTATATAACACACCAGAATAAAAGAGAAAACCCAAATAAGTTTAATACGTCTCTAGTACATTCTTGAAATGTACTAGGGCTTTATTTAACTCAAGTATGTGTAAATGGTTTTCTTCATGAAACACACAAATGTGTATATTACTTCATCTCACAGTTGCCTCCTCCAGTCACATTTATTGTTTTTCATGTCAGGATCAAATTGGAATTAAAAAAGCAGACTCCTTTAATTTAAAGTCGTGCATCGCAGGTAACAACTTCTTTTCTTAATTTAAAACCCAATAAAAACAGCAATTTCATTTAATAAGTAATCTGCTCCGATCTGCAGAAGCTTGTACTCGTCAAAGAGATAAAACCCCCCCACTCTAAATATAGCAAGGTGCCGACGTGGTGAGGCGCACTGTGACAAATTGTCTGCTCTTATTTCCTTCTTCTTCTACTCGAGCTGATAAGATAATGGGTTTAAGCTACTCTGTTTTATCTCTGCATTAGTGCACCTTTCGTGGCATCACATCAAAACAGGTGGAGGAGGATTCAGAGCTCAGAGCTTTGAGCTGCCTCTAGTCTCTTGAGCAGCAGGACTTTGTGAATCTCAGTGAGCAACTGGACATGTGGCTTTTGGTTAAATTTGACCCGAGCAGAGCGGTGAATTAAATAGAACTTTGACCACACCACAGCAGCAGATGGTGAACTGTAACAGTTCATCCTAAAACAAAAAATGGAAATTAATTCCTGATCAAAAGTAAATTGAAAGACCGTTGTGTTGTATTTTAAAGTACAAATAGAGCTGATGCTTAAAAACTGACGACACCAGGCAGAGCTAAGAACTCCATTCCATTGATGACTTGTATATTTCTGCATATCACAATAAGGCCTTTGAACCTTTGAACCATGAACCTAATGGTAGGTATTGTAAATATGTATGAGTTGATGTTTCACATTCCTAATGACGTCAGTGTGCACAACAGAGAGCATCGCATGTGGTGCATAATCTATTTTCATGCATTTGATAAAAGGCTCCACTTCAATCAAATATTCATTGGGTGTATAAGTGGTTCTGTCTCCTGCTAAACACAGGAAAAACATGTTTACATTAAAACAGGTTTGAAGGTTTCAAAAAGGTTTATTGTACAGAATAAATATTGAATGAGAAAGCTGGTAAATTGTGTTCCGACTCAGAACAATGCAGATGTTTGTGCTGAGCCGTGTTCCAGGGTCTCGGTGCAGCTCTCCAACAAAGAGCCGGTCTGGAAGGTCACAGTGTTTGGGCCTCACACACGATACAGAGCAAACGAAGGCTGGACGTGGTTTAATTAATCCTGGAGCACAGGGGAGAGGAAGTCCTTCAGAGGCAAATATACTAGGAAACCAGCGTACTCACATAATAATAATAATAATAAGATTAATATTAATAGTAATAGTTATAGTATAGTGCTTTCCAATACAAATAACAAAGTGCTTTACAACAAACAACATGAAATTCACATAACAGATGCAGATAATAAACGTCATAGACATCATGCGATAAAAGCTTTTTTAATTGACATGTGTCTTAAGAAGGAAGATAAAACAGGAAACCACTCCTGCTACTCTCATCTCCAAGATTGTTCCAAAGTGCAGGGGCCCTCACGGCAAAGGCTCTATTGGTTTCAGCCTAAATTTTGTGATGTTTAGCAAAGTTCTACCAGAGGATCTTAGACTGCGTCCTGGACAGAGTATGGTTACATTGTTGGGATTGTGTTGAAAGCCAAGCGGCAGCATTCTGGACAAACTGGACATCACAGAGCAGCCAGGGCGCTCCCGCAATGTTTTAAGGTCAAAGAAACATTCTTACCAGCATGCATTGTGTTAAAGTCAAATACAGCTTATAGAGCCACAAAAGAGGAAAGATCTATGACCCTAATTTAAGGATTAGTGTATTTAAAACCTCAATCCTTTAACCTGTAGAACCTGAATGATACAGTAGATGTGTCTCTATTACCAGCTAATCCCCCAAATGAAACTACATCTGAGGAGATCTGAAATGAGGAAATAACAATAACTGGTAATCGTGCTGTGAACCCATTTCAAAGGGGATTTCTGAATGAGCGGCTTTCAGTGGAAAATCAACAGCCATAAAATTCCTACGATGCAAAACAGTGAATGATGATTTAATGAAGACATCTTTAGTTAATTGATAGCTCTGTTCAGAATAGAATGAAATCTATTGCAGCGGGTAACGGGTAAGAATAAACAGGTTCATATAAAACACACACACACACACACAGTAGGAACCAGACAATTCAATGCACATGTGCACTGGCATTTCCACAAACCCCAACACACACAAACCCCAACACACACAAACCCCAACACACACAAACCCCAACACACACACACACACACACACACACACACACACACACACACACACACACAACCTACATTCTCCTGTCACCCTCGAATTTCGCCTGAAACGTCTCATGAGACATTATGTGATGCGACTGATACAGGATTATTCGCTACACTTGCTGGCAGGCGGCAGGTGTTAGTGGCGATATCCATTCATCCATCGTCTCGTGCTCATCCAAGATTCAGGGTGTGAAGGCCACGGGGCTAAACCAGACGGCCCCAGCCATCCCAGTGCCCGGCCACAGCCTCCAGCGTGAGGAGGCTCGAGGTGTCCCCGGTCAAGATGAGACATTTAATCCCTTCGATGTTTTCTCTCGCTCCCCCCCAGCGTCTTCACACAGTTTGACTCGCCTTGATGTCCAAGCTGCTCACCTCATCCCAAATGCCTTTCTACCACCGTGGTTGAGCCAAGTTCGACTAGCGGACCCGTCTGCTGTGCGTCCTCACAGCAGGGGGGGCAGAGACACTGACCCACACCGGTGTGGTCCCGCTGATGAGCAGACCATCACCATGGCTGACCCCTGATGGTCTCCCCTGTCTCGAACAAGCTGTGACTGGCTGGAAACCGACTGGCTGAGCTGGTGAAGAGCCCTCAGCTGTCACCGTCTTTGTCTTGTGATTGCATCTCAGTGTTCTGGAGCATGTTTTCACTGTTATACTCGTGTGTACGTAAAGATGTTAGCCTCAGATTTGCTTATTTTAAGGTTTATCGATGAGAAACTGAATTTTTTTTAAGCTATTTTGTTTTTGGAATAACCAACACTGAAAATCGTACAATATCATCAACCCTCGTGCCATGCAATGCTCTGGAAACAATTACATGAGGACAGCATGGCTTCAAAGGTCGTGGTCACTGTAACTGGAAAAGAAACACAATTTAAAATCAATGTTGGGGTTCATCGGATATGGAAATGATTTTTTTTTTTTTAGAGTAACGTTTTAATGCTTAGGAAACAGATATTTGTCAGTTGTGTGTAATTTGGTGCAGCTCCAAGATAAAAATCTGGATCTAGTGAAATGAAAAGTCGTGTAATGAGGGGACTGTTGGGCCCGGGCGGAGTTAAACACTTCACTGAGTGCACTTCTAGGTATAAAGTGGTTTTGTTAAATCCTGCGAGAGATTTAAACCACGGAAACACACACAGAGTTGAATTTCACCCTCAGTTGTGTCCTGCAGGACCCTGAATTTCTTGTTCTCCGTCAATTGTTAACACGCTTTTAGATTGTGTACTGCTTCGGAACAAAGGAACAACCCGTGCCAGTCATTGTAGACTTTTGCCAATTCTGCCAAGTCTCTCTCATCAGCGCTCTGACACGAGCGAAGCCCCGGGAGTTAGGGTTCTCTGCCAAGCATGCAAGTGTCATTTCTACAATGCAGCTCGACTTCGCAGTCCACGTTGCTCTGGACGGGAAAAGTGAACACGAAAAATAAGGAGCCGGCGCCTTGTGTTCAACTCAGCTTGAAAGTTTGTTAAATTTAGTTGAAACACCCTGGGAAGGTGGCAGGTTGCTTTCCCTCCCCTGTAATGAAGTGGATGAGCAATTCCAGCCAAAGCGGAGGCCAGGTTCGGTCAGGCTCAAATCCCCCAGCAGGTTCCTGGAGGAGGAAACTCACGCTCTCCTGCTGAGTCACAGGAACACAGCGTTCTGGGTACAGCCACACACCAGGTAACTTATTGGAGTTCAGCATTGAACAGCTGCACGGAGACAGGAGATGGTAGAAAAACGGATGGTCAGAAAAGACAGGTTATAGGAATCATATCGTGAGAGGTGAGGATAGTGTAGATGTGTCTAATTTACTTTCAGACCAGAACGTCAATAATGTAAATGTAAAAATTCCTGGATTTCTTTGATTTCAACACTTTCCACAATATCTGCCACGGTAGCTATAATTTACTGTGAAGGTAAGGGATAGCTCACGAGGCTACGCTAGTTAAATGTTTTAGCACCTTTCAAAAAGACATAAAAGAAATAATGACTGAACATAAAAGAAACACAAGGCGATATAATAAGAGATCATATAACATTAAATGAATAGAATAAAATAGATGAGATAAAGGGAAACAGGAGAATAAGACAGACAAATTGTCCAACAGTTAATTCAATAAGAGACAGTGGAAAACAGAAACAGATTTAAGATCAAGGATCAAACATGTTATATAGATGTTAAAGACAGACGGGACCACGTCATGGAGCCCTGGGGGACCCCCCCCCTCCATTCACTCAGATGTTTAATTAGCGATTGATGCAAAGTATTCCATATTCTTCAAACAGGATTCAAATGAGTTTATCGCCGTGCCAGAAAGTCCCATGAGTTTTCCGGTCTGTCTACTAATGCACCCAGACATCCCATAACACTTGGACTGTGTCGGTCAAAGTGAACACTATTCAAGACATTAACATGAACAGACCTGTGGTGTTATCACTGGATGGAAAACACCAGAACAGCTGTTTTTGTCATCGTTAACATGTGTGTCCATCTGTGGTTAAATCATAGTGAATGTTAACAAAAGAAAACATATTGTTTCGGGAACAATTGTAGATGAAGAGGCAGAAATGAACAAGTCAGACTCGACCTCATCCTCCTCTCCACCTCCACAGCCTTACTGTCCAACCTGCAGCAGTGTTACATAGTGTGAGAGTGTCCAATATGAATGACAGTCAGTCTGAGGAAGCTGCAACAGATTCACAAAATAAATCTTTGTTCTTCTTTCAATGCACCTGGACGACCAAAGAATTAGGATTTAATAATGAACACAATAGTAAAGGTTGTATGGGAATTCAAGGTCGAGCACACACAAGGTACAATAAAAAGGTAACTGATTTATTGTAAAAGATTAAAAAAATTCCAAGCGATAAATCCCCTGCAGCAGCTTCAACTCAATTGATCCTATTTGATAAAAGAGTCCAGATCAATTTTAACGACGCCTGAGGTTTGGTCAGACCAGGTCTTGGTCATTAAAAAGTGCTGATTCACACCTTTACGCACGATACTCCATCACTTTCTGTTTTTAACCACATTCCAACTGATTTATAAACTCTCTCTCGCATGATACGTCCAAGCTGAGAGAAAATAAGGAAAAAAAAAAAATCATTTTCGCCAAATGACCATATAGGAGAGCGGATTGTAATAATCCCTAATCCTGTCAGGGGAAGTCTGTGGCTTCAGAACTGTATCAAGAGTAACCTTCACGTCAAGATTTCACCTTTAGCCGTCGGGGAGGGACACTGTGTATCGACATAACTTCAGAACAGATAAGCGGCTACAATTTTATGCCGCGTTTCCTTATTAGTATTCTATACCCATGTTGTTTGTTGCCTCTCCTGTCAATACGAGGTGTGGGTGACACGCATGGCACGGATCCAAGTCTCTATAGCTGCAAAGCTGGCAGAGAAATCAGACTATTGACTGTCTATCATTTACATTATGGAGTTTCATGCCAACCGTGATTGCATGCTAAACACTGATAAATAAATAATGTCAGCAAACAAATACTAAAACGCGACCGACCGTCCGGACTGACAGCACAGACACGGCAGAGGGTTTGCAGGGATCCGGCTGAAACCTGCTATATGCTGCATGTGCGTTTGATTAACAGCTGTCTGAGCAGTCACCTGACCTGATTTAAATGATGGTAGATGCAGTCTGTGCACTGGAAACACCTGATGAAAGCCCCATGCTTTTCTTCCAGGGGCTTTGCAGGAGATGCAGCTCTCACCAACAGTGGGTTTAACAGATATGTGGAATAACAGGTCGGGGCTGGAGGATGGGAGCAGTGTAATTGGAATGAGTGGGGCGCAGTCACAGAGGAGGGCTTGACTGGCGTACAGGGGACTGCATCATGACAAGTCAATCAATGGAGCTCCCCGCCACACACACTGACGTTTTCCATTTATAGATTAGCCTCCCTGTCACTTAAATTCACCATATGTGGCGGAATGCATGGCTTCAAACGCCGCCGTGCTGACACAGGTTCTTCTACTTCATGCATTTGCTGATAGCATCTGCTGAAGTGGATGAAGAGTTTGTTCTTACACAGTATATCTCTATATATGCAAAGTAAACGCCATGAACATGCTTTGTTTATTACAGGACTAGTGGAAGAAATGTTGAATGAAAGACTAGAGAGAATTCACAAGTAATTAATTCTCTATTTGATGCGACTGTATTAACTTAGGTTTGACTATGGTTTGTGTGATTTCTTTTTACTGGTCTGAACCTTAGACTGTTTATACAGAAGGACAACACTTCCCCACGTTTTCCCATTATCCAGAAATGAAGCCAGAGTATCCCACATATGAACACAGCCATCTTGCACATTTTGAGCCAGGAGTCTGCACAGCAGTGAGCCACGATTTTGAGGACCTGTCAGTCTCATCTGTCAATCACGACATCAAATATACGATTATAACCAAACTGACCTGAAACTGTTACATTTAAACATGTCAGATTTGTTTTTCTCATCAAGTTCCTTTAGTTATTCCGTGAATTTAGTGAAAATTAGAAGAAAAAAACTACTGTATCACACAATGTTAATAAAGCTGATGATTCAAACAAACAGACAAACAATGGAAAAAGTAATAATAGTAAATTATTTTATAATATATATGTAAATTGGCAGAGTCTCTACAGAGTATATTTAAATATACCCAGTGGTGGAGGAAGTACTGAAGTTTAGTACTTAAGTACAAGTACAAGTACCCAGGAAATTATATACTTAAGTAAAAGTAAAAGTACTACATCAACAATCCTACTTAAGTAAAAGTAAAAAGTACTTACTTTTAAATTTACTTTAAGTATTAAAAGTAAAAGTACTCACGCAATGGGTTGCCTCTCAATGTCTAGGCTGTGCCATTTTGATAAAGAATGCAGATATAGCTACTGGTAATACTCATGCATCTACAGATGTCACTACTAGTAATAATTATAAGCAACAACATTTGTTTATTGGAAAGGTTGGTGTACTTATTGTGATTACCCTCTGTAATACTGTTCACACTCTATCTTACAATTCTGCGGATGACAAGTTATCTAACAGGGATTATCTGCAAAGTTAATACCATCAAGCCAAACCAATAAAGATAACATGTTATATCTTATATCTTTTATTTAATTGTAAACGTGTGAAAAATGGAAACATGGAACATGAAGAAAAACTGTAAAACTGGTCAGAACAAAGCAGATTGTCATGGCCCCTGCCTCACCTGCCTTCTAGTTTCTCTCTTTCTCTCTCTCTCTCTCTCTCTCTCTCTCTCTCTCTTGCTGGTGTGTGCAGGTGGCGTCGCTAATTGCAGATGAGGTCCTGGTGTGCTGGAGTTGGGGTCTTAATTATCCAGCTGCCTTTATAAGCTCCACTCCTGCTCTCAGTCGGTGCCGGACTATAGACTAAGTTACAGTCAGTTGTCGCAGCCAAATATTAAGATTTCCGTAAAGGTCCTGTTCATTCCCTGTCTGACTTCCTCTGTCTCCCTGCCCAGGACCAGCAGCTGGACTATTGCCCCGACTCCAGCCCCTGCTTGCCTGCCTGCCTGCCTTCCTACCTGCCTGCCTGCCTGCCTGCCCTTATTATTGGACTTCCAATAAATTATATTTAACTTTACTTCTGCCTCAGCCTCTGTCTCTGCCTCTGTGTCCGAAGCTTGGCCTTAACAAAGATCTTAGAATGAGAAATTTAAAATGAAGGACCTTGAAATGAAAATTTGACCATTGGTCAGGCAACCAAAATATTCACCTTCTGAATATTTTGAAATGGTTTAGACGGAAGGAGAAATGTTATACTTTTATTTT
Source organism: Pleuronectes platessa (assembly GCF_947347685.1). Classification (NCBI taxonomy): domain Eukaryota; kingdom Metazoa; phylum Chordata; class Actinopteri; order Pleuronectiformes; family Pleuronectidae; genus Pleuronectes; species Pleuronectes platessa. The sequence continues at coordinate 21,406,143 of NC_070639.1, read as the reverse complement.
GAAAAGGTAGTTCCTGAAAAACGAAAAGGATCGCTAAATGGCAGATGTGCCTCGTTGTTGCATGAAACGCATTACTTTTAGTTGTTTAGCACCTTGCTGATAAAGGCACAAGGTTTGTGGTTATTTCGTTACTTGTTGTCATTATTATAAACATAATTCTAAACGTTTTATTGCGGTGTAAGGACACGTGTGTGTGTGTGTGTGTGTGCGCGCGTTTAAACGTCCAAAACAGCAACGCAATCCATATTTCCCGAAGCTGTGTTCATAAAATGTAACGACACATATTGTAGAAATGTAGTGGAGTAAAAGTATAGATAATAGCTGCAAAATGTAACGGAGTAAAAGTAAAAAGTATGCACTATTATTTTTACTTAAGTAAAGTACAGATACGTAAAAATGTACTTAAGTACAGTAACGAAGTAAAAATACTTTGTTACATTCCACCACTGAATATACCTTTATTAAAATGCTTGAGAAAGCCCAATGCAGGCTCCTTACAAGCACAGCCACCAGTGGCACATAGATATCCCAGTCAATGCAGGGAAGGTTAAGGTATAAATGGCAGTAAGGCAAACGTAGCGATGTATTTTGAAGCATGTGACAATAAGAACACTCAGGCTTCATTCACAAGTGGTCTCTCATTCGAGTAGGCTTCAATAATATGAAAAAGAAGCGAATAAAGAAAATGTTTCCTGCTCTTCGCTCGTGAAGTGCTGCACGAGGGTTTCATACTGAAAACCTCCGAGGCCTTTCCCTCCGGCAGCGGAATCACACACTTGTAGCTACTGGATTTTTCATAAAGGCCACTGCCATTGTGACTCCTTCATCCTCGACCCATTTAGTGTGTTCATGAGTTATTTACTGACAGTGTCAGCCCCTTTGAAGCGTACTCTCCCCAGGCCCACACACACACACACACACACACACATTCACATGCATTCTTAACAGCCACTAAAATAGAACTTGCATTTAATTATTAATTACAAATGAAATCATACTTTTCTGTGTCAGTTTCTTTTACTACACATCCAGTTGGTTCTAAGCGACGAGCTGACCCATGGTCACTGTCACATGTTGAACTCACCTTAACCTGGTGTGTGAAGGGGGTTTATATTTCCCCTGTAGAAACTCCTCTAGGCTTCAGCTATGATTATTTTAGAGTTAAAAAGTTTCAAATAGGAAGGACGTGTGTAATTCAGATGCAGCTTCTTTAGTCCAGTCCATATCCTGACATATAATAGAGATCTCAAAGTATTAAAGATATAACACGTAACAAGTCTTCTCCATGACTAGCCCAGTGAAGCGTAGATGCACATGGGAACCAAGTGACCCGTGAAGATTATGGTGGTGAAGACAACAAACTCCCATGATCCCACACTGCTTCAGGACATTAGGAAGCTAGGTCCATTTGTAGTTGTTTAGATTGAGGAACCCCAAGCAGCTAAATTACATATCGTGCGTTTGAAATAGCACAAAATCCTAGAAGTGAAATTAGCCAACAACCAGATACTTCATTTCATTTAATTTCAACCAGTGTGTGAGGTTTATCGCAGAGCAGCTTGAGCAAAGTAAAGCAAACTTGAGTCAGGGGATGAAGTCAAGAGAGAACATCTTGTCCTCTGTCACATCTCGGCTCCTCGTGATTCCAAAGAAAATCCACAGTGACGCAGGAAGCTGCTTCAACCGTCCACTTGAAGTGCACAGTCTCACACATGTGGAAATTCCCTCATGCTCCAAACCAGAACAGAGCGGCGGGCGGCCAGTGTTCCACATGACGGCTCAGTCTGCCGTTCCAGCATGATGGCTTCCACAGCTGACCGGGTCAATCATCCAGACTGTCCATCATGCTCGGGCACATTCCTGTGAAGATCAAAGTTCACGAATATCAAGGATCGTGCAATATCGTCTAGGGAATCATTTCTTTTTTAAATAACCTTAACCTTAACCCCTTCTTACGTGTATCCCAAAGGAATATGGGACTAAATCCTGCTGAAGCCTCGTATACCCTCTGGCTCAACATGCAGAGGGATGTAATGAGAACTGCCCCTCCCACTTGTTATTGCTGAGCTGCTTTAGGAAGGGACCACGTCACATTTAGGATAGATATGAAGAATAACACCAGGGGGAAAAACTAAACATGGATATGACATCTGTGTTTCTTATTTTAAAGAAACGTGCACCAGAGAACCTTGAAGTATCACCACTGCTACTGCACCAATCACCTGTTTTTGCGGTGAAGCCTGACTCAGGAGTTACTATATTGAAGAGTCCCGGCCGCTGCTGGTCCCTGGCCGCGCTGGTCTCCTGATAAGTCAAAGTTTATTAATATTGAACATATTACGTGTCCAGAGCCCTTAACAATCCAGAAGTGGGAAGCCGGTAAGATGAACGGATCTTGAGATATGCGCTCCACATACAGATTTCTGAAATAATTATAGGTAGATTCAGGGGCTGTGGCTCAGGTGGTAGAGCGGGTCTTCCACCCACCAGATTGTCATTGGTTTGATCCCAGTCTCCTCCATCCTGCATGCCGATGTGTCCTTGGGGCAAGATACCGACCTCCTGACAGTTGTGTCAGCAGAGTGGGATAAAGAAAGTGTTGCACATAGATGCTTTATAAATGTATTTCATTATTTATTCTCTCTCTGCATCAGTGTGATGTTTACCTCCACTGTTTCACATGATGGCTATTACCCGGTTTCACTCCATTGCCTTACTAACCGAAAAAGAGTGCACAGGCAGCGTCTTGACTGCTACTTCTTCACATTTACCTCAGTGTAAAACATCCACATGCTATGTTCACTCCATGTGCCGCTGCAAGCAGGAGTGTTTGTTTATCCGGAGCTCTCTCTGGGCTCCCACTGGCATCCTCATAGTTTCTGCGTCTCTTTGCATCAGGCTCACAAGGGACCCGGGGCACCAGGGAAGTGCAGCAGAATGTTTATGTCAGTGCCTTAAAGTAATCCATACAGCTTAGTTAGCTCGTTAGCTGCCTGGCTGTGCTGCAAACCCTCCCGGCTCCACAGTTCGTCAGTGTAAATATATGTCAGGACAACAACTTAACCTTTACCATCTTCCCTTTTATCATATCTTTCATCTTCCCTTCGATGTGTGATACAACCTTACCCACGAATGAATATATATTGTGTCAGATCTTTTAAATTGTTTGCCAGATGCTTCAGTAATCAATTCATATATTTCTTTGTTTTTTGGAATATTTTGTGAGAGTTCTTGTAGGTTTGACTCCACCAAGCTGATAAATAGCTACTTGAAATTTACTTGAGCTCTTTGAGAGCCTGTGGCTCAGGGGGTAGAACGGGTCGTCCACTAATCAGAAGGATGTTGGTCTGATCCCTTTCCTTTTTCAGTCTGCATGTCAAAGTGTCCTCTGGCAAGATACTGGTGCCGTCACTGTGCGAGTGTGTGTGAATGGTATGTAAAGTACTTTGAGTGCTCAATTAGCCTGGAAGTGTAAAGTGTATAATCTGACTGTTTTCTTTTTTTCATATTTGAGTGAGGGTCTGAAAATAATACATGTAACATTATAACATGGTCATCAGAAGTATTCTTCTTCTTCTCCTTCTTCTTCTTCTTCTTCTTTAGATATTTAGATGTGTTTTCCTTGTTTACACTTCAAAGCTTAGAAAACAATTCTTAAAACACTCTCATAGTTATTGCATGTTGTTAGTAATTGAGTACTTTGTTAAATAAAGACTGCTGACAGGACAGGGGCACTTCAGGGGCCAATCAGATTTCACGTGGGGCCAGTTCAATACGTAAACAGTGTGCTGCTGTTCAAGGTAATCATAAGGCTGTGTAACCACCCCCCCTCCCCCTTTTAACATTACATTACGGTCACATCTTTACCATCAGGACCTTGCACAGGAGAAAATTGCCTCAGTCTCGCTGCTCAGCTCAGTCCTGGTTGGATTTCCGACAATTGCACATTCTGAACATGAGTCCATTTTGCCATCTCAGGGGTATCATGACCCCTCATGGCCACTTTTAAAAAGAAGCACTTCTGCTGGGAGAACGGTGGGCAAAAGGTCCATGCTAATTTCAGCTGCGAGGGAGCAAATGCTGATGACACAGTGTATTTACTCCAGACCTCCCTGACCTATTGGCCTCGGCATCGGAATGCAAATGAGGAGCGGAGGATTGCGGATGCTGACGGGGTGGTCGGTAAATATTTAAATCACAGGAGCATGAAGGAATAATCAGACCTAAATTATGATGGCAGTGTGGGTATGCTGGGCGGGGGGGGGGGGATTGCAATTCACCAAGTAGTCACACAAACCTCTTTGTGATCCACCAAATCCATTCTGCATTCCGCTGCCCACTCACATTGTGTTGAATTCAGAAGAAGGGCAGCTTCGACACTGACAGAGTGAGGTAATTAAGTGTTTTCCTTGTCGGTTGAGTTTTGTACAGTTTGTTTCCACGGCAGGAAGTAGTAAACAAGTCGAAGCAGGCTGACATCTTGAACTGCGAGAGGATTAGCATTTCAATACAATATGACAGCGCTGAATTTAGAGCAGCAAGTCCGACACTGACATGTGACCTGTGGAAGCTGTTTCTACTCTTTGCTTCTCTTCCCTGGTTCCTTCATTCGTCGAATCGCTCTCAGGCCAACTGGGATTCCACTAGGAGTCCACAGGAAAAAGGCAAAACAATTTAACCAAGTAATTTGGATAATTGAAATGAATATTGAATGGGGAGCCAATCAAAAATTACATCAATGCATCCCTCTCCCCCCTTTCAGCTTGTAGATACAATTATAGGACAGAAGACAGCTCCCCAATTTATTCCTAAGGCAAACTATCAAAGCCTGCTAATTGGGCTGAATAAACTCTAAACCAATTCTCAAAAGGGCAGCCACATTATACATCTCTAATTACTACCTCACTATACATGCTCGCAGAGCAAAAGCCCGGATGACAAGTTCTCAAACAAGACTTTTTTTTAATGTTATGCAATAATAAATTATCTATTGGTTCCTGACGTTTTTAAATAGATCAAATAGGTGAATTAATCGGGGAGATAAAATGAAAAAATATCTGGGAAGTATTAATCATAAACCATATTCTATTGTATTGTATAAGTAACAGTCTAGTGTCGCATTAGTGCAGTTCAAGTAAACAAGTCGTCATTCATAGGATCAACACAAAAAAAGAAACCCACACTGTTCTTTCTATAAACAACTTTATCATCCCCCCAGCCGTTCAGTGTAATTGTGACAAATGGCCCCCACTTTGGAGTTAAGGAGCCTCGTATAGAGAATAAAAATCTGTTCTGTTACATTCTGTACCTCCACGAGACACTATCACTCTAAAAAAAATAAAAAACTTTCAAAACTGCTCTTAGAAGAAAATAAAAGTTATTTTTACTTTGTGTTCCAAAGGTGCCGGTGGTATCTCCACACACAGAGCCCGGGTCTGCAGAGCACAGAGATGCAGACAACATATTCCTCTGAAGACTGTGGAAGAGAATTTAACCTGGGAGGTCAAAAAAACAAGTTTGTGGGAGCATCCTCTGGTGGGCGAACATTTCTTGCCCGTCTAGTTTTTGTCACCTCTGTCCAGCACCTAGTATTTAATCAAGTTTCGATGTGGGTTCTTCTGTGTGCTTTCTGTGTGAGGGATTAGACTTGCTTTTAGGGTTAGGGTTATAATTAGGTTTAGGGTAAGAGTTAGGGTTAGTCCACCCATAACCACTAGTGTACACATCTAAGAGGACGTCCGCTTACAGCTCGACATTGTACACGTCAACTGAGTGTGCTACAGGTACAATATATTCCCCTACTGAAATGGATTTGAATAAAATGTGGTATCAGGAAATGCATTATGCAACCAGTGTCCTCACTAAGATAGAAGCAGATTTTGTACGTGTGTGTGTGTGTGATTATAGCGATCGAAAACGTCCCCAGATGTTCATCCCACACTGCAAACTGAACGCTCCTCACTTTCACATTGCTCTCGGGAGTCAAATCATTGTCACCCTGTCTAGTTACACGTACGCACCTGCCTGGTTTGGCTCCAAGACAATTCTATCTTCTGCTAAAACGGTGAATTTACAGCTCACAGCTTAGTCTCTGTCTCTCCGGTGTCATATTAGTTATGTAAAATGTCTTTTGAGTCATTCTTTTATTTCCTTTCCTTCCAGTGAGCTCGTGGAAGGATTTTGGTAATTTATTGTTATATTCCGGGCTGTATTTGGGTCGGGGCAGTTCTGTGCAGTTAATTATGGAAAAAGTTTTGGTGACTTGACCTCTTGTTTAAAGTGAGCCAACGGCTGAAGCTCTGTTTCTAGGCAACAGCAAGAAGGGGTTGGAAGATCTAGTACCACTGGAATCCTCTGTGGACCAGAGCGTCTCATTCTGTCCCAGTGGCCCGTGAAGACTGTGTCCTCCGTAGGACACATCCCCTGAATTGGGACACAAAGCTTGTGTGGTCCTCAGACAGGCTTTGACTCTCAGACTTGATAAGTGAAATGAAATTTGGCTGCTGGGCTGATGTTCAGGCAACAATGTCAAAAATATAATCAAAAATGATATGTACATTGCCTTGTCTATGAAAAAAAAAAATGTGTAAAATATGTATAAGCTGTACATAATACATATTATACAACTTCCTCTGACAGCAGTAATAAATAATTTAGAGTTTAGACATCATCAGACGTTATAGAGACAGGATTCCACTGATCTAAGAACACATTGCGCAGGATGATGCTGTTTCCCATCATTGTCCCTCAGGCCATTCATCCCAGTTCCTTTACTTGTATGGCTCAAAGGAAAAAAGGCTCTAGACTATGCAGAGGTCACTGGTGCATTCACTAATGAAAAGACTCCTGCACTGATATGTACCTTAATTGGCAGTATTAAGACCAATTAGGTGTTTCCAGTCTCTTAGCAGTCTGGCTGAGCACGAGCTGTCAATCATCTGTCATGTCAGAGGATGCATCCAATTGGAACTAATGGTTATGACACAGGGAGAGTTAGTGACAGTGGCTCCTCAGCCTCTGCAGGAAGAAGTCCCGGCACCGTGGTTGTACTGGAACAAGACGTGAAGGTTCCGAAACAAATCATCTTTGTGAAACGTTATATGTTTCGGCTCAGTGAGAAACGGAGGCGGACAAAAAGCAGCATCTGTCATTATTAGCCAAACATTCACACGAGGCACTCTCAGGTCTGTCAACCTCAATCTCATCTCTCATCAGGCTTTTCAGAGTCGTCCATTCATTGAGAATCAGGTCATCAAGCACTCAAGATGAGCTCCAATCTCTCTCTCTCTCTCTCTCTCTCTCTCTCTCTCTCTCTCTCTCTCTCTCTCTCGACCTCTATCTGTTTTGCCTGTGTCTCGCGGTGTGACAGGACGGGGGACAGGTGGGGGTGCAGGTGCGTCCATTGATCCAAAATGACAGGTGGCCCCTGCGCCTGTTGCCTGGGGATGGTGGCTTGGCAGGTGTTCCACGGCGGGGCCAGCTGCACCTCAGGCAGACAAGGGACAGGCCAAACGTCTGGCGCCCCCCCGAGCTGTCGGCCGCGGCGAGGTCAGCGCTCGCAATGCATCGTGAAATCATTTGTTAATGAGGAAGGGATTCCTGCGGAGCTTTGCATTTATCACATGTGTATCGGTCGGTGCAGGCAGACGATGGCGGCTCAGCAGACAGAGACGGGAAGAAGGTGTAGACACAGAACAAAGGTCACATGCTAATGTCAAATCATGGACACTGCTGGTGTTAAGCACTTTATGTCCTTAAAAACAACCTTGAGAAGACCTTTTATGTAGCAGAACAATAATAGGACCATTATATCCCAGGTTGACAGACGCAGACTGTACTTCTCTCCGCTTTCTTTATTCGTCTCAAGATGCTTTTATTGCTTTTTCCTCAGTCTGGATCATGTTATAAAGAAGTATTGTTTTTTTATCGTCGTTCACTCTGAATTCAACAACATCAGACAGAAAGAAATCCGTTACAAAGGCAGAGAAACATCCGTCCTCCAAATACAGAAAGGTTTTAAACGACTCAGATGGAAACACAGCTTGCAAAACATATCATAATATGCCAATGCACATTTTTCAGATGTGATAAATCACTCATTGGAATGGAACGTGATCGCATTTCAAGTGTTACAATCATAATGATGTCTACAGATTACCAATCAGGGTCGGTTCCCATTCGGTCATGAGAGAGCTGCTGGTGCTGCTCCTGAATCTGTTTGGTAAACTGTCAAACGCTCGAGTAGAACAACTGCTGCTCCTTTACCCTTCAGCTACATCAATAAAAGTTCATCTAGATAATAAACAACTATCTGATGTACACATACCACTGTATTAGTGCGTAGTGCTAATGGCGCCAACTTGAGATGGTTCAGTTTTCTCACAGAAGAGGTCATTAGAAGATGTGGCCATGAAGGAATATCCATGTTCATACAGGCTGTGGCTCTCAAACCGTGATTGATTGCTACTCAATGCGTGCCAACTAACCATTCCCCCCACACCATTACACCACCACCTCTCCCTGCCTGCTGCAAGGCGAGTTGATGGATTCATGCTTTTGCTGCAAAACTCTGAGCCCCGACATCTGCAGCCTCAGCAGAAATCCAGATTCACGGGACCAGGCAACACGTGGCTAGTTGTCACCTGCCTAGTGTTGGTGAGCTTGTGTCCACTGCAGCTCTCAGATTACAGTTATTGGCTGACAGGAGTGTAACATGATGCCGTCGTCTGGTGTTGTAGACCATCCACCTCAAGGCTGGATGTGCTGTTCTCTCTGAGATGCTGTCCTGCTCACCAGAGCTGTCAAAAGAAGTCACTGTTGCCTTTATCTTATATTAAACTGGGTCATGAGGCACCAACAATCATACCACAGTCAAACTCCTTGAGATCCATGAAGCTCTTTTGCTGTTTGTCAAGCACCATGATGTCCAGGATCTTCCATTCTCAACCACCACTAGAGGTGTCTTCCATTTAAACCTTAGCACGTTCAGCCCATAATTGACGCAGATGTACAGATACAGATACAGATACTTTTTTATTGATCCCAAACACATGCACAATCACACGACATGCAGATTAGGGAAATTTGTCTTCTGCTTTTGTCCCATCTGATGAACATCACAGGACACACAGAGCAGTGGGCAGCCATGCACAGCGCCCGGGGAGCAGATGTTGGGGGAGTAAGGTGCCTTGCTCAGGGGCACTTAGACAGTGGGGGTAGGGAGAGTGTTCTTTGGACTTTGGAACAGATCCAGTTTTGCGCTACGCCAGCCACTCCTTATGCCATATGTGTCTGGCTCTGACAACGCCTTTGTGGAAGAAAAAAAAACTTAATTCAAATTAAATATACCACTGGAAGCTACAAGGGAAAACCTGTGTGGCCATTATCGGCAATTACAGTTAAACACTGAGTGACTAAAGTCTGAAAAAAGAAAAGTGTAAATTTCCCTGAACATATCAAACCAAGCGGTTGTGTGAAAACTCCTGACACAGCTGGCATAGATCTTCAAGTGTGTCAGTTCTCATAAGTTATTTGAGTTTGCCGGGTAACACATGTAACACATGTACAAACCTTTACACTCATAAATGGGTAGATTCACCTTCCCCCATCTGGTCTGCTCTGCGGCTGCCAAAGTCCAGACTGACAGTGGTTTGCCAGCTGTACACACCTTTAAGTGGCAAGAGGAGCACCATCTGTACCTGCTAACAGGGATGTGATGGGCGGTAATGTAGTGCTAACTAATGGTGCTGGGATACTTGGCACTGCGCCTCCCCCACAACCTCCCCGCATATCAAAGTGCAATCGCAAAGCCAGGAATGATGTGGCGTCATCGTTTCTCAGGAGTCACTGTGTTTACCTTGCTGTGACAGAAACAGGTCGAGTCAGGACAAACTGATGTTCCTCTCAACATGTCTTTGTCTACAGATTGTGATGACTGATGTAAATGTTGTAATAAAGCAGAGGGTTGTGTGGTGGTTCCTTGGTCCGATGTAGAACTGCCATCAACGTCCACCCTGAGAGATCCAATCACAAGTGGACAGCTCTACATTATCTGTTCACAACATGAACTATACTTAAAAATGGACGTAGACTGTGAAACCAACCAGGAAGTGCCTGAAACCCGTATACTCTTGAATGACCAGCAGAGGGCGACTCCACTGTTTTCACAAATAAGTCATAAGTCTATGAAAACATGACTCGACTTCTCACCTGATTTATAACATCAGTAAATCGTTTCCTGAAGAGTTTATGGTCTCAATTCTCTCGTGTTCAACACAGCATGATGTTCATTTAGTAAATGAGGGTTCCATTTAGAGAATAATAGATGATGAAGTACGGTACGTGATTGATAGCTCGTACCGTCCGGTGGGTGCAGTAAGCAGGTGCTGTGTCCCTGAGCTCCCAGTAAGGCTCATTCCTCAAAACCTGGTTACTTCTGGTTAAAAAAAAACAAGATGGCACTAGAGAAAATGTGCGAGCCAAAAAAAAGGTGCTTGGCTACGTGGAACATACCGAACATTTGATGTGACCACTTGTGATTGGATCACACTTCTCTGTTCTATATGTAAATACACACGTTAACCATGTAAGACCAGGAAGTGTTTACAGACTTTGGGTTCATTGTAAAACTGGAGGACGTCAGTAGAGATTTTGCAATTTGCATGCAAGGCATAATGTGCTTGATACAGATTATGGCTTGCAAATCAAGCAAGGTAAATCAAATGTAATTATGAAATTAAAAATTTTTCCTGATCATATCAGACCTGAGCACAGTGTCTCTCAGTTCATGCAGTTTTGGGTGATATACAGCTGTTTCACCCCCCAAAGGGTTTGTTATGGTGGGGGGGAGGCAATGTCTGTAAAACAGCAGGCTTTACCAGTTTTGGTAACATTAACAAAACTGACGCACAACTCCATAATCACTTATTAGTCGTACAGAAACGAGAGGATTAGATGTTTAAGACAATCAGAAACATCCAAAGGGGCAATATGACCTAAGAATTAATAATTCCGAATTTACTAATTTACAACAGTAGCTGCCCTTGTGTTTTTTTGGATACTTAATAGTGGAAAAAAAAAAATCCTGGTAAATCGAATTGTTGCAAACAGCCACATGCTCAGAAAGTGCAAACAACAACTAGGACACGTTCGCTTCCACAACCCAGAGGCCTCTGGATTCATCGCCATACAACAAAGTATTGATACCAGCCACTGTCTGTGGACAGGATTTCACAGTTTGACAGCCGAACAAACAACAACAACCTGAAGCAAACATGTCAACAAAGGTCAACACGGAACGGGAGACAGGTCGTCAATGAACAACAGCTGCCTGCACTGTGTGTTTTTATGTCATGACATGAAACATTACAGAATGTCAAGTATTACAGGGGAAACAAAGTCCCTCACATGCAAAGACATGATTAGAAAAGCAGTTGTTTAGACGTGTGGAAACTGAGACTATTTAATGATAAAGAGACATAACGCATTTTGCAATTATAGAACAGGTATGTGTATATAAAGTCTACACGTATGAATAAGGTAGAAAGTGATAAGGTGTTTGTGTGTCCATGTTAACTCAGGAGAGCAAGGAGGGCTGGGAGGCTGTAAGTGCACTTTGACAGTTTGTAGTGGCGCTGGAACTCACTACGTTGGACCTGCTGCAGTTTCTCCTGCCAGATGGCCGAGAGTCAAACTGTGAGGTCTGTGTAGAGAGAATTTCTCCTGATAGATGTCCTGGATGGAGCCGAGACACCCAGATGATCTCCTCAGCTCCCCTCAACATTCACTGCTGGGTCCTAACTGTCTGAGTCACTACGGTTTCCATACCATTGACAGTTTGATATGGCCTGTGAGACAATTCATGAATGCGCAAAAAACAGCTACTCAGAAAAAGCACCACTACTCTCCTCACAGCATTGAGATAACACATAAACATTAACATGAGCTTCAGGTCCCCTCTGGCTGTCAGGTCACGGTCAGGCCGAATGAAACACACACAACGCTGTTATGTGTCACGGCCCGAGAAGGATGTTATAAAAATTGAAATGGGCCCTGATTGAAAAAAGGTTCCCCACCACTGCCACAGAATATAGAATATGATGAAGGTTAAACTGTATCGTGTCATCATCCTTTAGAAAGTGAGGCAACGAGAAGGAGTCGAGAAGCTGCCTCTGATATGACCATGACTCATTAACATATATCCATATTTATATCCACCATCCATAATAGTGATTTTTTTTTTGTCGACTATTTTTAGACTCAGTCTTAATCCTATGAATTGATGTTAGTTTTAAGGCACTTTCACACCTGCCTTAGTGGTGTGAAATGTTCCATAATGATATGACAGTGTAAATTAAATGAACAAGAGGAGCTGGTTCATTCATTTCCTCCTTTGTAACGTAAAGAAAAACTACCACGATCCACGAACCAATCAATGTCAAGTAGACACATCAAAGTCTTTAGTCCCCTCCCTAAATTAAAATGTGAAACCAAACTAACCACGTCAAATGGAACCCATGTAACAAAGACAGGAACCATTGGTTGGGAGTTTCAAGTGTGTCCTGATGTTTTTACACTTTTTATAATAACATAAAAATATCTCTAAGATTGCAATTTCTGTTGCTTCAATTATGGCGAATCAGCAAATCGATCCACTCGGCTTCTGTCCTTCTCACTCTCACATTAATATTCACAACAGACCTGCGTTCATCGTCCAGGAGAACTGAGAGAAACCCTGCTGCCTTACTGGTAATGTTGTTCAAGAGTTTGCACAGAGTATTTGCTTATGATAGGTTGCACTTTACCATTTAGATATAGTTGACTTCACAGTATTAAATCACTGGGATGATGGTGGCAGGTCCGAATCCCACTGGAACACCAAGATGTCTGTGATGACACCTGCCAACTGAGCCCCTCACTCCAGACTGTGCTGAGGTGAATCATGTACAGAATGTTGTGTTTCTTCTTTCCTTCGAAGTCTCGATGGGACATTTCAAAAGCAACTAAAACTTGATCCACTCCCCTGCTTTGGAAATAAGTATCCTCAAGTGACACCAGCAATTTCTTTTTTATTTGATACGGCCAAGGCTGAACATACTGAGATGTATATCCGACAAATCGGAAGTGTCTGAAGAGCCTGTCAAGATGTCTGAGATATGAGTCACAACAAAATGTCTGCCAAAGTTTGAATGGGCTGCATTTCAGACCTGTTAGTCGAACATCAGTTTCTGACAGCTTTATTTGTGGGATCCTGACCCGTGAGTTATGTTGACTTGGAGCGACGACTCAATGAAGATAATCACCTCTGCTGTGGGTCTAAGCACCGAGACTGTGTAAAGACACGTACCTTTTAAAATCCTTTCACCAAATCAACTCGTCAAGCTTCTCCTATCACAGGGAATCCAGCACGTTATCTATCCGTCTGTGAGGGACCCACACAGTTCCTCTCACTGCCCCTGCACACACACAAACACACACAAACACAAACACACACGTACATTCATCTCCATTAAAGCCAGTGAGGGTTCTGCCAAGCCCTTCACACCTCTGTCACTCTCCATTCTTCAGATGACATTGAGCCCAGCAGTAGTCAAAGAGCTACAGGGGAGGTGATGGTGGAGTCCACGTGGTGCTGGGATGATACTGGTGCTACAATCACCACGACCCTTCTATTGTAGGTTACTGCTGCTGCTACGACTACAAATAGGACTAATGTGCCAATTACCACTGATCCAGCTATTACCATTAATACTTAGTACTGAAACTATAAGATAAATTAGCTCGGACTTGTATTTTTATGACAGTTTTGCTGCTATTGTACAACAACTACAACTGTTTATACAACAATGGTTTCTGCTACGTTTCCAACAAATATTACTCCAAAAACTGCCATAAGGAGTTTTCTCTAGTACTACATGTACTGTTACTACTGTTATAACTACTGGTACCCCCCAGTACTGCTGCTAACGCTACAACTGCTATTTCCATCAATAACTACAACTACTAAAGATGCTCTGCAATACCCTTAACTACTACTACTACCACTGTAACTAGTCCTACGATCACCACTACCACTTCTGTTATAACTAAAAATACTGCTACTACGACATTGGAACCATTAAGCTACAACAACTAATGTCCCTATAGGTCCTGCTTATTTGGTTGTTATTACATTTCTTGCTGTTACCACATTACAACTAATACAATTAATAGTACTTCTAATAATACTCTTACACATTGTTATTCTAGTAGATATCGTCGATGCATGTTCTGCTGATATTAGCTGATCCTTGAGCTGCAAGTACCCGTTGCAATGTGATAGGGACAGTACTGCTACTCCCCCCTCCTCCCCCGACTCTCTCCCCCATTGGTTATCAGACCCAAAGTCATCTGTGGGAGGGGAGGACACAATTTTATCGGCACTTATGACCCACAGCAGACCTGCAGTGATCAACAAGGGGATGGACAGTCGGACATGGCAGGGGCCAGTGGACCATAGCAGCTTCATTAACACCGGTACATTAACTGTAAATCCAGATCCCACCCACACACACACACCCAACCACCCCCCCCCTCCCTTCCCCAGGTCCCCATTCAGAACATCAGGTGAGAGGCCTCCAGCTATACAGCTTGCGAGGGTCAATCTGCAATAAAAGCCATCCGTTTTCATGGCGTGCAGCAGAGAGATTGGAGACCTCCCACTCCTCTCCGAGCCATTAACTTCACCCTTTCATGGCAGACACAGGAACCAGTCACTGAGCTCCCATAATCCCGAGCATTACCCTCACTGACCTTCATATGCCCAAGGAAAGAGCAAGGATGTATGAAAAGATGGGAGGGCGGAAATGAGACACTGCAGCTTTTGAAAAGATTGTTTGGCAAAGGAGAGAGAGTGTGTGTGTGTGTGTGTGTGTGTGTGTGTGTGTGTGTGTGTGTGTGTGTGTGTGTGTGTGTGTGTGTGTGTGTGTGTGTGTGTGTGTGTGTGTGTGTGTGTGTGTGTGTGTGTGTGTGTGTGTGTGTGTTTAGTTTTCTTCTTAGTTGTCGTCTCATTTTGAAAGTAGTTCTTTTATGAAGGTCATAGCTTGATGCAGACGAAACACGGATCAGTCTCTAGGAATTTTGATCTTACAGAGCCATTTTGCAGCCTGGTTTGTTGCTAACGATAATGTTTCTGAATTAATTAATTAATTTTGGCTTATTCAACACAGAACAGTACAATGTGACTGTAAGGGAACAAGGCTTTTGTTTGGTGCTTTTCTTCACAGGGCGAAGAAAGAACATCCTGGGGGGAAAAAAGCACAGAGATAGAAGGGAAAGGAATTCAGGAGAAAGGAGCCTTTGTGGGGACATGTGGATGTCCTGCAGGGGAGATACACAAACTCTCTCTGAGCAACAAAGCACTTTGAGTTCCAGTTGCACTGCTCACCTCGCGCTTACACAAACAAATGGACATGCATTAGTGAAAGGGTGTGCATGTTTGTGTGTGCATGCGCGAAAGTGTGTGTGTTTATGGAGCAGTTCAGAAGTCTTAGCTTGTCACTGTCTCTCAATGGTCTTTACCTACCAAACATCCTAAAGTTATTTAAAAAAAATACTGTACTACATATTTTCCTGTTTATAGTTTTAAATAGATTATCTATTTTACTCTTGCTGGTCTTTTATAAATACAAATCCTTTGAATTATGAAATTATGCAAGATGCCCAGCTGAAAGTTTCTTTCCATGTGTACTTCACCTCATGAAAGTGGTATTTCATTCTGTTGGACTCCGAGCACGGTTAAAGTGACCAAATGATCCAGTTTCATGCTCTGACACGTAAAATAAATACTTTACAATCATTGACTTGAAGTAATATCGCCCAGACCTAGCGTACGGGGGTGCGCAGTGGGAATGAAAAAGGCGGCCATTGTCCTTAATACAAGTCAGTCAGGATATCAAGCTGTTATTTCAAGGTCAAATTGCTGCGTAATGTTGCTTCCGAGAACCAATCTTCACTGCACTGTGTGTTCTTAGTTTAATGGTTTGACTGGGCCGGCTTACATCAGTTGGATTTTACCTCTTCTTCCTGTGGTGGAGCGAGTCTCTTCCCCCTCTAACAGCCTGTTAAGTGTTTGATGGACTGTGACACTGAGGTGAGGCGACGGCTTTAAGATGACCTCGGGTCGCGTGGTATAATATTATATCGATGACACACACGATATCCCGTAATCTGTTTATTTGTTGCTCTCACTGTATCAGCGTTAACCTTTAAATACAAAAGCAAATGTCTTTTGTGAGGTGGACACGCAGAGAGCAATAGGAATCACAGTGCTGGACTCAGCTATTGATTTCTGTGGATAAAATCACAGCAAAAATAATAGAAAGGTCACGTCTCACTTGTTACCTGTTTACCTTTCCATGCAAATTGCCCCCTGCTGCTTTTACTGCAGTGAAATAGGAACCTTCTGGTCTGGAAATGCCAGAATAACTTCTTATATATATAAAAGCACAATAACAGTCCAGCAACTTGGCTGAAAGATACTGTTTCACGCTGTGCAGTATTTCATGGTTAATATTGAAGCCCAGCATGGTGCAAAGAGTGGGAAGGTTTCACAAGTGGGAAGATAATGACCTTCTTCTGTGGATTTGTTTTCACATGTGGTCGTGCAGACATATAGCTCTTCATTTATTACACTTTATATCCCAGATATTGGGTTTATGTACATTTACTGTACACAGAACATCACTTAAATAGAGGGAAACATATAGGAAACAAAACTTCTATCTATTATCTCTAAGCCCCTCATCAAATATTGAAGCAACTGGTTATCACATTATTCTAATGTTATTTGACGGAATTTTTTTAAATAAATATACACTGTAAGAACTTATTTTACTGAAAAACTAGTTAGTAAACCATAAGTTAATATTTAAATAATAAACCAAGCTCAAGATCATTTTCTTTTGATTTTTATATAACCATAAAAACACTGTGACGATATGTCCGTGTGTAATCATATAGCTTAACATACTTAACCTCTATTTAATCGCTCTCCATTTATTTGATTGTTTTTGCATTTATTTATTATCTTTTAAACGCAGCTTTCATGTTTCACCATGTTTTTTTTCAAAGGCTTTAACAGTGATTATATTCCTTTGTAACGTACTGTGAATTGCCTTGTTTTTATCTTCTCATAAATGTAATTTTAATGTCTTATTAATCTCTTATCTTTTTAATTAATAATTTTTCAATGGGTGGCCAGGCACTTTGAAATGAGTTAAAACATGTAAAACGTCCTTAATTCTGCTCATAACTACATTATAGTGACTTATAAACAGAGTTTATTAAATAGTCCTTATTTACAGAGTATAAAAGAGTTATAGTGGCACCAGAAAATAAAGTTGATATTATTTAGTTGTTGAGTGTTTAGCATGTTGTGCCCTAACCACTTTAAACATTTCATGAGAATAAACATGAAATCAATCAAGTGCATTTGAGTAGTGGACAGAAGCTCAGTGTTAAGAAGCCATTAAAGGAGTATGAGCAGAGCCACGGCGCCCTCTGCAGGAGGGAAGAGGAGTGCACCCTCGCTCCTCTGCTGCTTTCCACTTTGTCATGTCACTAATCATCCCAATTTGGAAATATTACACAGCAGGATGAAGACTGGCATCCGGCCATTGCTGCTGTGCACGTTCCCAACTGGGACAGCTGATTTGTATCCATATGTAGTCTGCGTGTGCAGGCTTCCGTCATAGCTCTTATTAAGATATACAGTTGTATGTTTAGGGAAGATTATAAAATACATTTTTCAGGTGAAAATAGGTCACTTGAAACCCTGCAGCAAATAAACACTACAAATGAGTCTTGCTTATAAAGATTATGATTAATTGTTGTATGACCGAGGGTTTATTACTCAATACTCGTCCAAACTGACTCACGTACAGCAGAACATGAGTCATTGTTACGAATCATCAGCACTTAATAAATCCTCTCACTCTTTACACCTTTGTGCAAGTGACTGAGAATCAGAAAACCCAGCCGACTGATGCAACAAAGCAGGGGAGGCCATAAAAATCGATCAAGGTGCCTCCATCTTGAACTTTGCCCAGTGTGAAATGTTAATAAGAAATGGCAGTTCACAGGAGCCGTGGAAGTCATGACAAAATGTGGAGGATGAAGAACCCGGGCTGATAAAGCAGCGCGTCTGCTGGGCAGAATAGCAAAGATGCCTCACGACTGTGGAGGAGCTGCGGAGGAGCTGCAGCTGACAAAGGAAAGCTGCTGCGTCACATGGAAGAGTCAGGAGGAGGAGGAAATCTTATCTGCGACTTAACCACAGGTCCCAGTCTGAAGAGAACAAGACAACATGCAGGAGTCATCCCTGTAAACAGCTGCTGTGGAGAGATGAAGTTAAAGCAGAGCTTTTAAACACACATCACTACATATTGAGTATAAGGATGGAAACACTCTGGTTCATTGTGTGGTTTGCAGTTGCACAGGTAGAAAGAAGAGTGTGTCCCAGTTAATATCAGCAATTACAAAGCAAAGTTCATGTAATAGAAGTGCATTAACATTTGAAGATGCATTAAAGCAGCTTCATCTGTGACGTGTGTGTTCTATTTGCTTGGGTTAAATCCAGAAACCAACAAAATGTGCAATTCAACACACAGATGTACACAAACCTGAAGAAGATACAACATATTGACAAATGTGCTGCAGTGTCACTGACATACTGTTGAACTGAAAGCTCGCCCTGTCACACAGTGCACACACAGCCTGTCTGCCACATGGGAGCGTGACTGTGATCACCCACAGAGCCGGTGTCACAACCCACCCGATCGTTTACAGCAATTATTGTTTTACCTTCTACTTATTGTTACACACACACACACATGTTATTGTGACTTGAGCAGCTGCTACAGAATGACTGCACTGATGCCATCAGGAGAAATAATACACAGACTGAGTGATACACACGTAAACACAATTAATACTACTCTATGTGTGTGTGTGGACTTGTACATGCACATGTTTCTTTTTGAGGACCAATTTGAACCTAGGACTATACACGGTGAGACCATTATGGGAAATTGAGGACATTTGGGCCAGTCCTTTGGATCTGACCCACTTTCCATGGGCTGTATGAGGGTTGAGACTTATTTTTATGGTAAGAATTAGGTTCAGGTTAAGGTAAGGATCAGGTATTTAGTTGTGTTGGTTAGGTTAGGGTCTAGGAAATGCATTATGCCAATGAGTGTCCTCAAAAAGATAGAAGTAGGCACTGTGTGTGTGTGTGTGGGCAAGACTATGAGGGCCAATTTTGCTTCTATACCATCATTGTGAGGACATTTTGGCTTTTCCCCAGAAATTAAATTGGCTTTTTAAGGGTTAAGACTTGGTTTTAGGGTTAGAATTAGGTTTAGGGTACGGGTTAGGGAATGCATTATATCAATGCGTGTCCTCACTAAGTTAGAAGTAGACAGTGTGTGTGTGTTTGTGCGTGTGTAGCTCTGATCTCTGTCAGTGACACACACCTCCTGCACACTGATGACTGCCTAAAGACTCGGTGAGGTGTTTGCTGACAGACACAGATCTCCAGCTTCAGCAGACATTTTAACGTGAAGAGACACGTCTCCTCCACATCCATTTTGAAGATCCCGCAGCACTGATTGCAAATCTGAGCACTTGATCAACAAAAAAAGAGTTTCACTCGGCGCACGCAAACATCCGTGCTGTCTGTCTGCGCCTTTGTGTGTGTCATTCAGGCGACGTGTGAGTCTCTGGATGTCTCTGCCGTGATCTCTTCGCTCTCTCGTCGCAGCAACAAAAGGCAAAATACGCCTGTAAACTGCAGGAGGCACATCGGACGGCTTCCAGCTCGGAGCAGATCAGAACCACAGAGGGTGGCATCGCACAAACACACACACACACACACACACACACACACACACACTCTGAAATAGTCATGCAATTAATCATATTTCTCTCTCTCTCTCTCTCTCTCTCTCTCTCTCACTCACTCACATAATTTTTTAACTGAACTTTGGCTTTGCATTATCTTCTGCTCCCTTGAAACTGATTGCGTGTTTTTTTTTCATCTCAGCACGATGAAAGGGAGATTGAGAGATTTTAAAACTCACCAGGGGCACCAGACTCACAGTCCCTCCAACACACAGGTGCCAGCACAGGGTCCGGAGCATTGGAAGGTAGCACCGGTCGTTTCGTCTGCTGCACAAAGACGAGGAACACGACCCTCAAAGTGTGAGGTAATGATGTGTCATGCTATCGGGGAGCTGCCCCCGTACAAGGTTGACTAACAGAGAGGAAAACAAATCTTTCATTTGTTTCATCAGCCCAACTTTTAACTGGCTTTACACGTCTTTGATTGATGATGACTGTTATATCACTTTGCCTAATTAGTTTGGTGACTACACTGTGCTGCGTTCGGGGTCAGGACTTCTTTCAATGGTGTAAACAGGAGAAAACTAATTCTTACTCCCCATGAGGGAAGAAAAAGGCCTCAGATGAGGACAAGAGTGTGCTGATGTCTCAGAGGCAAGGTAACAAACTCAAAAGCAGGACACAGGCTTCTTTCCTTCAACCACAGGTATGATAGAGGTGTGAGTGCAACAAGCAGAGGGAATAGATTCCTGTTGTTGAAAACAGTATTAACACCAAACAGCAGCTGAACCGGGTCCTTAAAAGAAGCTGGATCCCTATGCAGCCCCCTGACTTATTCTAGCTAGCCTCAGCCAAGGCATCACACAAGTACTTAAATTTAATACAAAACTGTTGACTCTACAAATGAGGTGCTCTCACATTGCCAGTTATTGAGGACCTCCTCCTTGGCCCTAACCCTAGATATGAAGGGGCCCCTTCACTGGGAGTGTCCCCTCCAAACGCAGCCACAACGGAGAGGACTAGAAAATCCACCCGAGGAACTGGGACATGCACTCGCTACGTCATCAGCAGCCAACCAACGTTATTACAGTGACTAACAATATCCACTAACAACCGGTACCAGCCAACTTTATAATAGTGACTTCTGTCGTTGTGTTTAACATCGGTCACTTCATTGTAACGTTAGTCCTGTGACTCCGGTCCAAAGAAACTTCTGCCCCGCCCTGAAAAACGTTATAACATAAGCTTTACATACGGTGAATACAAGAGTAAAGAACGATTCTCGTGAACGAACATTTTTCATACTTACAAGATAAGTATTTTACCTGCAGCAGTCGCCATGTTGAAATTCATGATTTAAAAAAATCGCCCAATCCCTTTGAACAAAGTGAGATACGCTGATTGCTTGAATATTCTTTTCCTATTATGCGATTGACGACCTCATGGGTTCTGGGCTCCTCCTGTTTCCAGACTGCACCTGATGCTCCACGCTGGCAAAGTCTCATTTCCTGCTCGTGCTTGTGCTGCAGCACTCGAGAGCCACTTGTTGTTTTTTGATGATGTGATTTCTTCCAACACAAATACTGTTGATGTCTCTCGTTATAGATTTGCTTTGGATGAAAGTATTAGCTAAATTAAAGCAGGGCCAGTGTGACACATCCCCGTGTTTACTCACTGCCTACAGTTTGCTTTGTACCAGGATCGAAACATTCGGGAGAAAGTAGAATCCAGTATTTTTAGCAGGTATTCTTGGGGTTCTGTGGCTTCAAGGCAGCTTTATACTCAATAAAAAGTCAAATGTATGTGGGGAACAGCTGAATACTAATCTCTCTTGTTTTTTGTTTTTTTTACACAGCCTTCCATCGGGGGTACACTGAGATTGAAACAGCAGCAGTAACCTTGGGGGAGGCAAAAAACTCAAAGAGGAACAAAAAGCAATGGTTTCAATGAGAAGTGAGTGAGGCAGCTGAGGGAATAGGAGGATTTAGAAGCTGTTTGATCGATTACAAAGGTGCAGATATCTAACAAGCTCAGCGAGCCAAGTCCTAAAATGACTTTCTTTGACAGACATTTTGAGAAATGGGAATAAGGCTGTGTCCCATTTCCTCACACCTTATACGGCTTTAAGAGATTTAGTTTTTTCTTTTTGCCAAATCTTTTTTGTATTTTTATTCTTTTAAAGCTAAAAGCTGTGTCAGCCGTTTTCTACGGTTTCCAATTCCAATATTTTAAATGCATTTTGAGCCAGGCAATACAAAACTCAAAAATAAAGCATGATTCGTTTTTTTAGTTTGCTTCATTTGATACATTAGTCCAAATTTTTGTAACAGAAATGAAATAAAATTCATTCTTTTCTCTGTCAATCTAATTCAAGAGGTTAAATTACACAGAAGATATTTTGTCATGGAAAATTTGAAAAAGCAGAACTTCAACTGGTTTTGTCAGTTTCAGGGTCTCAGAGCCGTAACACATCAAGAGAACAGATACCAATAAAGAAGATTATTAAACCACAGGTAACGATACATGAAACAGAAAGCAAGACAAGATACATGCAATGTGACCCTGGTCTGACAAATCATAACACGCGATGGATATAAAGAGAAGATCCTTTTCTTTTTTTAAATGATTGTTGATTGCAAATTATAGACGTGTCAATCTTTTCAGTCATTATGTGATGACGATGGGAACAAACTGAATTGTGCTACCACACTCTCTTACTGTATATATTGTTGTTCGATATTGTGTTTGTTTTTATATTGTTGTTTTTATATTGTTGTTTGTACAGTGCACCAACCACACCAAGGCAATTTCCTGTATGTGCAAATATACATGGCAATAAAAATAATTCTGATTATGATTCACTGGTTGCATCCTGGGGAGAGAAACCCTGTCTACTATGAGTAGAATGATATCTAATGACATGTATTATTAAATCTGACCTTGATAGGGACCGATTAATTTGGAAATACAAGCAAATTCTTCAGGGTCACAGACACAGATAGCAAATGACATTTGTCAATTTAAAACTTCTTTTAATTGCACTTTGTTGTACATTATAATTGAACCTAAATAAATCTATATCCTGAAGAAGAACAACTGATAACATCTATCTAGTATCCAGCACTCAGAATCAGATTCAGCCATGAACGTCAGCCAGTGTCAGTGAAACTCGTCCAGCCGGCGACACGCGGCTCATCACAAGAGCTTCTGTTTAATAACGTGCATCTCATCGCTGATAATATCTCGGAGAAGACGCGGCTGACACTCTGGATGTGTCCCTTTGTTTCATCATGCGATCGCACAACACAGTCTGTTCTCACACAATGAAGATGGATTACGAGACAAGGCAATAAACATGATAGCATGCAGCGGCGGTTATTGAACCATCTCTCACTGCTGCAGCACCGGGGTAATCAATGAGGACCAACTCCATCTAATGAATCTGCTTGGAAACCAGGTCACTTTCATAAAACATCTCTCCAATGGAACAGAGGAGGATATTTTCTTTAACCTTTTACTGGGAGCCCTGCTTTCTTCTGGATTCACATTCCTCCTTCACGTTCCCATTCATTAACATTTAGATTCTGCCCAGTGCAGCAACACGGGCCAGTGAGCATCTCCACCAGTGATTATGATCCTCACAACCAGTTTGGTCTAATCGATGAACTGTGTGGTATTTTATGTTATATATATAAACATTGATCTGGGCCTCATTAGGTATAATTATAAGAGGTAAAGCATTCCCTAAAGCTTAAAGAAAAAGCCAAATGCATCAGGAGCTTCACCATGATGATGACTGTATTTGTACATGGTTTTAGATATTGACCACATAAATCTTATTTAGACATGATAAACTCTTACATTAGCACATAAGGGGCCATAAGGAGCTAATTATGAATTAACAAGTGTATTATTAGATGCTTCTTTGTATTAGCAAGTTAATGCATTTAAACATAATTAATTGGGAATAAGCCGTCCACCTTTAGAACCACCACTTGTTTTCATCTCTTGACTTTTGGCTCGTAGGGCTACAAAGAGCCCACATCTCTCTCAGGGGAGGAGCCCCCAGCCTGTGCACGCACCAGCTCCCACAAAGTGCAGCGCAGTGACCCAGAGAGCCAGCATTACCACCTCGGTGTTATCTGTACGTGCAGTCAACAAAGCACTCATGTCAACCACCCGCTGAGACCACAAGTAGGCCCCTCATCAGACCTGGAGGTGCATCAGCCACTGCTTTTGTTCTTTTCCAGCTAACCAAGGAGACCCGGGCTTCAAAGTTGGTCTCTCCATGAAAAGTTCACATTTGCATTTTGCAGAGAAGGGAGCGACTCCTTCACTCGCCCGGTCACTGCTGCTCCCGTGAGGTGCAGGGAAGCAGAGAAATGTCAGTGCAACACAGCTGCATCTCCTGTAAACTGTCTAACACCGATCATTTCCCTATATCATCCTGATAAATAACAATCTACTGCAAACTAGTCTATGGTTTAATTAATTCTCTGGAACCAAACGATGAACAGTTAACCTGTTTACACGATTGCAAAAGAAGATGAAGCATCTTCACTCGCACTTGCTTAGTCGCTTCACCATTGTCTTGATCTGATGCAGTAAAGGTGTCATTGATACAGTGACTGAGACGTCTCTCGCAACAGTGAATGTTCACAATAAAACACAGTAACTTGCTGCAGAGCCAATAGCAGCTTCAAATGTGATGTTTGTCTATTTAAGGTGTTAAGCTACATTGGATGCTTGAGCGCTTCGTGTGCATCGTCAGTGTGAGATTGACGTCTCCTGTATGTGCTGCTCTGCAAGAGAGTCCTGGCATTAGTTGAGAACATAGGCATCTTCTACTCAAAAGAAATACAGAGGTCGTCCCAGAAACCTCATGTAGCAGCTCTGCAGCAGAACAACAGATGTGAGTGAGACGCAGCAGTGATGCCCCTAGTCTCCAGATGTTGTGTTACAGGATTAGGTAAAAAAATGTTTGTGTACGTTTGTTTCTTCACAAAAAAGAAGAACGGGAATGTTTTAACTCTCCCCTTTTTAGGAAGTAAGTAACTCTCTTTCATTGTCAACATCTGTTGTCGCTTATTTCTGTTGTGTGTCTGTTGTAGTCGTCTTGTGGCTTTTGCACTTATGCTTTGGTTTTGAAGTTGTGATCTTTCCAGATAACGCAAAAAAAGAAAAAAACAACACTGGCCTAAAAAAAGCCCGATCGACATTTCTCACCAGCAGAGAATTGAGAGAATCACCAACCACAGTAAATTCAATCTTGTTTTTTCCACTGTTAAAGATGTGAAACTCCTCTTTAAAATACATGTAGTAATTATATTTCATATGTTAAAACATAACTGAGTTCTGCTCCTCGATCTACTTCCCTGGGAAAAGTCTGGAGATTGGAGGGGGAAAGAAAGGAGGGTGCAGACGATCTGCCAAAAAGGATTAAAGATTGTTCTGTGCACAGGTTAATTAAGCAACCGAGCCAAGACTCTTCCACTTCTTCTCTTTGTTCTTTCATAGCACACCGAGCATTTTATATCCTGAGCTGCAGCAGATGACACACTGAGTGAAATATTGCAGGACCCCAGTAAGACAGGTGGCTCATTATCCACATCATCAACAAAGGGGGGGGGGGGGGGGGACAGAAAGAGCACCACCAAGGTTTCTTGACATAAAGCAACACCTCATTCTCCTCAGAAGTTTCTTACTGTATGTAATTAGCAGCAAGGGCATCATAAGGAAATCCTAATGATGCACCCCTCTCTTTTCTCCTCCACCATCTGAAGCCTCCTTCCTGTAGCTGTGCAGATCTCGACTTTCCGACCTGAGCTGGGAAGGTGGAGGAAGAAGAAAAAAAAAAAAAAAATCATTCGCTGAGATTTACAGAAACTTTAAAATGTCACTACATGAAATACGTCCCACTGTTTGAACACTTAGTATCGGTATTAAGAGGGAGACAACAAATGAGGGTGGATTGCCGGGGAGAGATGTGAAACTGTGGGGAATATTCGTGTTTCATTATGATTAATGAGTGTTGATCCCTGTGTGAAGCAGGGAGGCACATTAATAAGAGGAGGAAAGGGTTGTTAAAGGAAAAGCTTCAGCCCGGCGCTTGACGAGAGCTGTAGTTAGTGTTGTCGGTGGAGAAAGCGTTTGATAATGAGGACACCAAAGAACAAGACGCCTGGAAAGAGAGAAAGAAAAGAGGACGCGTACTTTCATGGCTGCTCTGACATGAGGTTAATCAAGTGTGAAGCTGCTCTTGCATCATAATATCTAAATCACACAGCGGCTTGTGTTCGGCAGAAATGCAAACTGTTGTGCATGTCATAAAAACATTTGAATTACAGCGCAGTATAATCATAATAATAATAATAATAAAAGAAAATAACCACATTCATTTCATGAATTGTTTTTAAATGACTTCTCCCGGGAATGAGACCAGTCTCCAGACCTCCGGGTGTGTAGGTTGAATTCAAGTGCTCGTCGTTCAGAATCAGGAATGAACTGTTTTTCACTTCATTCATCAACATCCCTCGTATCCTGATCTGTGATTATGAAGAAGAAGCAGAAGAATTGGAAAAGGCACTGATGGCACTCCTCCATCTACACCTTCTGTACAGTGTAAAACCATTAACTGTATCTGATCACCATCTGCTGGCTTGATGCGTTATAGGGCATGAATCCAGCTCCTCCATGTTAGTCAATGGGACATGGGCCAGTTAAAGTAAACTTCTGGAAGACGACTTCTGTCATTGCACGTGCTCTTCCACCTGTGTCAACAGTTCTATTGACATAACGTGAGCAGACAGACACTGGCCTTTCCCTGCAAGCTGCATTCTTAATTACAAAAAGAGCCAGACGTCTCCAGTAGCTCTGATAAAGGATGAATTGAACTGGGAGAAATCTCCACACATATTGAGTTATAATGGGCCAGTGTGTAGCCTGACCTTCCCCAGTCTCCTGAGTGCTTCTCCGACTGAGAACAACAAGCGACAAATAAAGGAAAACATTATCTAAGCAATCACAGCAAAAAAGCTCTATTAACCAACTTCACATTTTATAAACCAGGTCATGTCTTACCTAAGTTAGACGAGGTAAAACACAGGTGTGTGTCTTTCTGCAAACTCTGCTGCGCTCGGCTGATTTTAGGGGCCACAGAAGTTGGGGGTGAAGTTTAAATCTGACCTATACAGTATGTATCATCTATCATCAATTCATAGCAAAAAAAGATGAAATCCATCCAAGAGAAAGATGCAACAAGGCACCGAGTCTTTGCTGCACATGATGAAATGGATCCAGACCACAGCAGGCCACTGACTTCACTCAACAATCCCTCGCTGTCTCATTATTTCCTTTGGATGATGATTATTTTTCTTTCTCTATCTCTCGTCTGCATTCTCTTACGTTCTGCTGCAGCTCTGTGTGTGTGTGTGTGTGTGTGTGTTGCTATGAGCCGCCATTAAAAAAACTGTGTCACCAATGTCTACACAAATATTCAGCGTTCTTGTACTGTACAACTTTGTGTCAAACAGTACCGTCTCCTTTCATTTGTGTCCACCCGGGTTTTTGTTAAATGCTTAATTGCACTTTTCTTTCCCCCGAACCAGAACAAATGAGCACGGGATCATTTTAACTTCACAGAATGCATTGTCTTCATATCTCTGTTCTCATTAGTGGTGCTAATAATAAAACCCTTCTCGTTAAGCACTTCGGAACATACGCCGTCTATTTCAGGATCCTGTTGCAGGGATTATATATTTTTACCTCTTATGCCTATTAACAGAAAAGGCCTCACATAAAAAAAAAATAAAAATCTGATTATTAGTCACTAAAACCTCAAATAAAGAGAGTGAAGCTACAAAGAACTGATTAATTTACTATTCAAGCACCTTAATAAAATATTACACCCCAGTGGCTAATTAACACTAAACACACGCTGATTCTTTCTTTCATTCTCTACAGTAATTAAAGATGGTGGCTGGATGGTCGGGGCAGCTCAAAGCTCCCGTCTGCCCCCCCCAGTGTACAATAACTGGAGCAAGCCCAGTACCTTTATACACTTTTAAATGCACTGCATGTGCCCCCGGTGGGAAATAAGTGTAACGCTAGGACTGTACTTTTACACACCTTGAACTTTTTCTAACTGTCCAATCTTATATTCAAATGTTTATCCGTCTATTCATTTCTTAGATAATCTGTTACGTGCACGGTGCACCAGGAGGATTCTGTAGTTTCATTGTCTTAGTAATTACTAATATTCCAATATTACCTGAGCAGGAATGAGCAATAATCAAATTAAGACATGTGGAGTATTCTGACCTTTCTCATTGTGTAGATATATGTTTACATCTTAATCATGTTATGACGTCAGATTGAGGTCTTAACAGCATCTTGTGACATTGACATTGACAGTAATCACAGCTTCACACCACTTCTCCTGGGTGTAAACAAGATGGAAAAACAAGAAGGAGTTGAGTTGAAGCTTTTGCCAAATTAGTAAAGGAATCACTTCAAATGTCAAACAGCAGCGTCGTTCATTGAACTGAGGGAATCACGCGGGATGTAATGACATGAGCAATAATCAGACTATGCTCTGCAACATGTTAACAGGAATATCATTTTTTTTTTTTATATAAGCAACTCATTTCAACACCATAATGTAAATTATCTTATTTACCTACCAGTTCCACACAGACTTTTATATGCCTCGCTGATCTCTGTCATATCAAAAACATTATTTTGATGCTGTCAGGATTTATTTTAAACTGAACTACAGAGCCTTTATTTTGAAAAGTTGTGAACTCGTGCTGATGAAAATTCAGTTTAATTTCCTGATTAACGTGTTATATAATAACATAAAATCTTCATTTCAGACAAACCAGGTAGGATGAACACACAGTCTCCTTTCACTTAACTAGGGACCATAAACTGTAAAAAGCTCTACACACAACGTCCAGGACACAAACAATAAACAGTGACAATAATTCTGAAGTAGCTCCGGAGCATCAACACAGGACAAGCAAACAGCATGTGCACAACAGATACTGCACTGTTCAGAATAAGGTCAACAGTTGGAATATTGCAGTCCATGTTATCCCAGTCAATTACAATAAAGCTGTGTCCATGTGTATCTAACTGCTCCACTCATTCTTGTTTTGCAGCTCCAGACTAGTGGGTGCACACAGTGTGATGTGCTACTTACTGCGCAGCCCAGTTATTTCAGCTTTATCTCCCCCAGCTGCTGCTCACACAGGCACCACCCCATCAGCTTTAACTAATATCCACTCGTTCCTCTTGATAGTGGACCTGCATGGCGAGGGAAATTGGAAAAAACACACAAAATATCTTCTCGGCCGATCAACAAGAATCACATACTTCTACATTGTGTGTGTGTGTGTGTGACAGTTTATAAAACAAACAAACAAACCGGCTTCAGTAAAAATCCAAAGAAAGCGACTGTTTTTCTACCCGTGTGAGATATTTGTGTGCTGCTGAGGACTCACAGTCAGCAATGTGTTTTCATCCGACTGAAGGAAACACATTAGAAATCAGCTGACTGCTCTCCTCCTCCACTTCTGCCACAGAAATAACAGCTATATTTAATACTGCTGCGTAATAACATTTGTTTCCCTGACATCCCAGTCATTACGGCGAGCTGAGGACCACTCTTTGCGGGGCCGGTAACGACCGGGATGCATCACAAAATGACATTACGGTCATATTGATGCCAGCCATTACCCGCTAATCCAGGCCTTGCTCGTGTGCACTTGTTGTTGCCTCTTAAGAGCAGAGGGGAGGCAATAAAGATGACTCACAGAGATCGGTACTCACAATTTCAATAATTTTCTATTTGGCCATTTTGTGAGCTCCGGGCTAAAGCGTAATTCTTCTCAAAAGATACTTCAATAACGAATTTCCATTGTAACCCAGAAATAATTGGAGGGGCTTGTTTTAGCTGAATTTTCTAAAACTTTAGTTGTTTTATCTGAACATAAAAAAGGAACAGAGATTAGAGAGCAGACGCCCAGAGCTTTGGTTGTGCCTTCCACAAGATCCAGATATTATCTGCACCATAATTAGTTTGTAACAGGGAGAAGTGCCAAATGAAATACACCAGAACAGCACCCGGTGTCTGTTTATAGTGCAGTTTATAGAGTTTAGGTGTTTAACGAAGGGGTAAGTCAATAATATTTCTGACCACAATCCGATTTTCTGTAGCTTCCGGCGTCTGTAGCTGCGGCCTGTCGCCATCTCACAGCTCCTTCCTGTTCCATTACGTCCTGCAACCAGTTAAAACTGAACCCCATTAAAGTGATACTGCCCAGTTGAGTGTGTTGTTGCAGCTGTAACTAAATTACAGGACTGTCCTTTGATGAATGTTGGTTTTAACATCGCATTTATTTTGAAAATGTATAAAAAAAAGTCTTCATTTTTTAACATGGCTCACAATGCCACCCTGTGTTTCAAATCCTCCTGGACCTTGAAGTGACAATGGTTAGGAAGAGTCACTCATGAAGACCCCGACTCCCAGCACTGCATTCTCAAGGCATTTCACTTACTTCAGCCAAAACTCAGGGGTTACAAAATAAACCGTAGACATATGCTTGATGCAATGAGACTGAACGACACACTTGCATAGTTTCCTGTAAATCCCTTGTGTGTGTGTGTGACTCCACTAACAATGGAAACTACAGTATAAAAGTATAATTACAGGATTTAAATACATCAAAAGCCGGTTGACGACCATAGATTCTAATAATGATAGGGTTGGATGTCAGGAAAATTCTAAGGACTGCAAATGTCTACAATTCATATTTTTAAAGATACTGAATGAAATTCCCTTTCTGTGTTCTGTAAATGTTAATTCTTCCCACCTGCTGATCTACTGTAGCTATTCATGTGTTGAATTTTCATTTGACGAGCCATCAAATGTGTAATCATGTCTATATACGATAACAGAAACCTCTTTCTTTACAGGAGACGTATAGTTTTATAGTTTTCTTTTCCTACACAGCTCAGAAAAAGCCCAGAGTCTGCAGTGAGAGGAGTAAAGACGGATCCCGAGGCTCCTGAAACGTCTCGTCTCTAGTCTGGCTGATAAATCTGCATCTTAATGATGTCATGACCTACATTTGCATAATGTACCTCTAGCTGTTAGTCTGCCCCCCCTCTATGTTTCAGACAGAGGATAAAAGAGGAGTTGCAGCAATTGACAGTACGAGGGGAAATGTTTGAAAATTAGAGCATGTAAAAATTTCCAAATTATTATTATGCCCCTGAATATGAGCATAACGTGTCTTCTTTAATCACCACCAGTGTTGTTGGTATTGTTTATATCTGCATGTTCATTATCATTGTCTTTTTTTCCTGCTGAATGCTGTTAGAGCTGCAGAGGTCTCATTCCCCGCAGGGATCAAACCAAGCGTTGTCTTGTCTGTAGTTTCCCACCTCGTCTCATTTGTTAAAGCAGTGTGTCACCTGCAGGAGCTTCAGTGTGAGAAGGGCAACACACGGCCACACCACAGCAGCACTGATGAGCGTCTCTAAAATGTAACCTGCTGGGTGTGAGGGATATGAAATCATGTGGATTCATTGAGTTGTGTAGGGCGTCCTTTTCAGGATTTGAAGAACTGCTTTAAATGTGGCTTTGCAGAGGTGGCCCAGGCGCGGGAAGTGTGAGCCAAACCAGGGTCGACAGGAATTGCCCCAAAATATCTATTGCTTCAGACAGCGTGATGGCTTTGAGTCAGTGAGGGCTCGTGATCTATCAACATGGCAACACTATCGATGGTCGCATTACTGCCCCAGTCAGCTGGGGGGCATCATCACGTAGAGCTGCGAGAGGACGGAGAGGGTCTGGGCGATTGAGCAAAATTAAGTCTCCAGACAGTGGTTGGCAATGCATTATGGGAGTCCCGGTCACCACGCACTGCCAGACAAGGCATTAATCAAAGAGATGCCAGAGACCAGGAGCTCTCTCTGTGTTGCCACGTTCTCCCGCCCTCGCCAGCAGTGATTGATTGGTATTCATTATCCATCGATTTGAGCTTTTTCTCCCTAGTCTCCCGTCTCTAGTCATATTATGGCCCCAAAGGAGATCATTATTGTGAGCCAGGGACAGGAATCATAAGAGTGGTCTAACAGCTTAGGCAACGGAGAGAGAGAGAGACTCAGCTCTTACAGTTAAATGAAGCACTCATGAATCTTTTACCTGTACACTTCTACATAAATGGGCCTAATGGAATAGCACAGTTCAGGAAGCAGTCTGTTTCTCTTCATGTGTTTCTCTTGTGCAAATAGATTTTGCTTCAACTGCAGGAAAAACATGAACCCTAAAGGCTTATTTATATTTTGGAGTTGATTGACATATCTGAATCATCATTTGTTTCTATCTGTCTTTTATTTATTTATTTATTCAAGTTCATTTGTTGCTTCAGCCTGAATCATGATGTCATCTCTCTCACTTGCTCCAGTTTCACTCTTGTTTCTTCATGAATCACATTCTCTCAGCTTCTTCACACTGGCCACAAAGTAAACCACTTCTATAAGAATTCTAAATAAAAATGTGAGAGTGTGGAGTTTTATCATTTCCTTGAAATTGTGTGTGGGAAGCGTGCAGCAGAGAGTCAGAGATACTGTGTCTGATATGGATGCTTGAGTCGGCTCCGTGTGCAGAGCAGGGCAGACTTGATAATTACTTTACTTTGAATTAACCTCATACATTGATCATTAACTTCTCACTGCTCTTGATTAGACTGCGGATTAAGTAAAGCTGTGATTCTCAAACTTGTCTCTTCATCCTCCCACTCATCTCCCTGTGTACATCCATTTTTATTATCGCATCAATAACAACACTCGGGAAACATGTAAGAACAGGGATTACATAATGAATAATATTTAATGAACACTAGAAAGTTAATTACGTGATATGTCTTTGCTTATTATCACGCTCAAACAAATACTTTAAGTGCAGTACACACAAATACACACACACACACACACACACACAGACACATCATAGCTGTATATGTATATAAATATATATAAACCATCCAAAGTCTTGCTCTGTGAGTTGTGTGCGTAATTTTACTCTTTGAATAAATCTTACGCCGTCTTTTCTTTTTCATGTGTTTTTTTAGAAATAGGAATCAGTAAATCACTTTCATTTTTTCTTTCATTTTTCCCCACTCATGTGAAACTCCTCTGCGTGTATGTTAATGCTGCACAGTTTGGGAAGCTCCAAATTAAGAGCATGTGTTCACACTGGATATATAATCCAACAAACACACACACGAAACCCGGCTTCGGTAACGAGGTGTCTCCACAACACCTCCATGTATTTAAACTACAGCTGCGCTCGGATGTCTTAAATCTCTGAACACATGTAATGAAATTATCCTTCAGATTCACAGAGGATTAATCTAGTTTTAGCTGGAAAATATCACCTAAAGGGTAAAAGAAAAGAAAAAAAAAGAAAAGTTCCCTCTCCCCTTCTCTCTAATCATGATGTTTGGGTGCCGCAGGGAAATTTTAATATTAGTTCCACATCTGTCACTGGTCTGGTTCCAGTTACGGAAACATGCTGCTGAAAGAGCCTTTCTCTGGATGCTCTATCATTATTACCCCGGCGCCTCCTCTGTGTGCAGTTAATAAGGAAAAACTAGCCTCATTTTGAATGTAACGCTTCCATTAAGTAGAGGT
The DNA here is from genome assembly GCF_947347685.1 of Pleuronectes platessa. Taxonomy (NCBI): domain Eukaryota; kingdom Metazoa; phylum Chordata; class Actinopteri; order Pleuronectiformes; family Pleuronectidae; genus Pleuronectes; species Pleuronectes platessa. Next base: position 21,372,564 of record NC_070639.1, on the reverse strand, counting down.
TATCGGTTTATTTCCCGTCTGCGGCTGGTGAATGAATGAATTCAGAGGAAACCGGTCGTGTGCATTCAGGATGTGCCCTTGCGAGCTCGGAAGAAACCCCACAAACACTGTGTCCTCTCGACATTCAGTCATCATTATAATCCTTGTTAAAGTGCAAATTTTTCCAGCAATTTTGGTTTTAATTTATTATTTAATATTGTTTACTTAATGTTAATGTTAAGATTGACTTGCAACTGGTCAAGCATGTGAAACAAACTCGATATCGTGGTTCTGGAAATGCATAGAAATGTGGTTCTGGAAATCTGGATTAAATCAGTCAAAAAAAGAGAAACAGTGGAACAAACAACATACTGCTGTCAGGAGTGTTGTCATTCAGCTACAGCAGGGACATTGTTGCATGATAATTGATTTGACCCACGGATCTCACAGATACAGGTTTTTGATGACAGGGAAAAACTGTTTGCATTGTTGCTTTGTTTACTGCAGAGCACGGCCGGGCTTGAATGAAGACGGGCGCTTTTTCCTTTCTCTGAATTTTCCAATTTTATAGCATCCTTTCATTCGGGATAAGATCACGACTTCAGGAAAAAGCCCGACTCTTGAGGCAGCTCTTTGACTCTTGACTCACCTCAACAGCTTCACAGTTATTTGCCCAATGTGGCCTCTGACTGTCATTTGATTATCATTTTTATTGCCAGAGAACCCCCTCCAACTCCATTACAGGGCCAGCGATTGTCACAGACTCACCTGGAATGAAATGAGTTACATATACACACACACACACACATACACACACACACACACATACACTCACACACACGGCATGAATTAAACATCATAGCTGTAAGGTGTCTACTGCTAAACCATGTATTTTGAGTGCATGGCTGCCCGTATTTACAGAGAGACATATCACAGGCTCATGTCCGTATTTCAAAGGGTGCATCACAATTGTTTCTTAAAACACTGTGAAACGATCACACACATCACCACCCTGACACCTTGCATCTCATAAATTATTTGAACAACTGCAAACACAACACAATGCCTATGGCAAGCAGCAAGCAGGTACACCTGGGTACTTATGAATAGTTTATCTGTAGTACTTATTCACCTATTTAGTATTTACATCTGCTATTTAAGTGGGCAAGGGGTTGTTTTTTTGGTTGATGGTGCAGAACAACTACTTTACAGTGGTGCATGTACAAACCCTCACTTCTTATAAGATATAATGACCTTGACAGTTTCCACTACTCAATAGTATGTATATAAAGTAGTTTAAATGGCACTGAGTAGCGTGCATACCTCCGCTAAGGACCAACATTCACTTTCCATTAAATCAAATTGCACAGATTCATAAATATCAGTCCCCTAAATATGCCGCATTATGTTTAAATCAAGATCCATGAAATACTCATTTGGGAAATTGGTGTAAATACAAAAAACTAATTGCCCAAAAAATCTTGCAATGTTAAAAAAGTTATTTGAAAAATAGAATTATCCCCTTTGTTGGGATCTAGGCCAAAACTTAATGATTTCTTTCTTGACCCATGTTCCATCCCTCCACCAAGTCTCTTAGAAAACAGTTTGGAACCTTTTTCATAATCATGCTAACAAACAAACCAAGAAACAGGAAAGAGGTGTCTAAGATGTCTACTTGTATTTATACTGGATACTGTGTGTTTTGAGATTTGTGGTGTATTTATACTTTCACTTTCTTAAAAGACATGAACATTTCTTCCATCAATGAAGACTGTATATGCAGTGCACGTGAACGGCCTTGTTGCAATCATTAAAAATTCAGGATGCTCAGGCCTTAAAGCACTAATCAATATTTTCTTATCTGGAGGTGAAATGAGTGGGCGGAGAGAAAGAAGTCACTCACGATGAAGAACCTGCAGAGAATCAACCTCCTGCTCAGCGATCAACTGGGCCTGAGGTTTGTCTTTGTGAAGGCACATCGGCATCTGGAGGTTTGGGAGGTTACATCCATATGTTTATGATAAATAAATATAGTGACACAAATTATGCACTGGGGTTATGCTTCTTATGTTTAGCATTGATTTGCACAATCGGCACCTTTACCTTCTTACATTTACTGTGGATCAACCTCAGTGTCTGTGCCCTGGTGGCTGTTGATGGACTCTATGAAGAAGTACAGACGTGAATACTTCCATCAGCATTTTTACACACTCACAGCTACTTCACCGGCCGTACTAATACCCTGCTGGGACGGAGATTATCCAGTGTAATATCACCTCACCGCTGGATCTGTCCTTTTTCTTTTCTCTCCCTACATGGGGGTTGTCCTTCTTCTTCCTCACTGCTCTTCCTCTCTGTCTTGTCCTCTCTTTGTCCTCTATCTCCTGCTCCCATCCTGTCGTCTCTGTATATGTCCACGCTGCTGTCACCCCCTCTCTGCTACTTTACTGGTTGCTATCTTTTTCTTACTTCTTGTGTGTCGGCATCATCTGGGTTCCTCCTTGGCCACAGATTCTTTCTGCAGGTACTTCTGGAGCCCATCTGTAGAGGACAACATGAACATCACCATCATGTGGACGCTTGAAAACCTGAAAGGTTTGAACTGCCGGCCAACTGCCTTCCTGCTGACATGCTCATCTTGCCTTGGATATTTGGACAGCTTCACTCCTCTCTGAGCCCCCAAGGGAAACAAAGAAGCAATATACACTTCACAAAACTCTGTTGCCTCAAGTGAAGCCCAGCGAGTGTGGCGCACTACCAAATATAGCTCGAGGGTGAAGCGTTAAAATCTAGACGGATTTTGGATGTTTCTCACGGAGGCCATCTCTAACTTTCCCACTGATCACAGCAGCTCCATAAGAAGCTGGAGCTACACTTACTGGATCAGTCAGCCCATTGGATTAAACTAATTATGTCTGATCGTTGGTTGTTTCCTGCTCTGAAACAATAGCCATTTTTGTATTTTTTTAAATGAGGTAAAACGGGTCTAAAATCAAAAGATTGTTCTATAGTCTGCAAAATGAGTTTGTGCCTAAACCCACCAACCCACAAGCTTAACTACATAAAGTTTTTTAGCCCCGGCTAATCCGTTTACCTGTAATTTAATACTTTCATAGATGGCAAACGATGAAATATAGCCACGGCACAACAGGTAAAGTGCATTACACCGGCCCTGGGTGGCGATTTGCTGCCTAATGAAGCCATTAACCTCACACTACCAAATTTAATACTGGCAAAAATAATGGCTTCATTAGAGGAAAAAAATATCGCAGCCCCCGTAAGGAAGGATTTCAGCGTGCACGTGTATTATCACAGCATCCGAGAACAAAGCTCACGGTATCAAACGCATGTTTCTCTTCATAGCAAACATGAAGTTGAAATCAATGTTAAACAGTTTCAAAGGATAACCCCAGTTCTAGATATGAGACGATCAATTCACAGCGACTCATCCTCTGTGCTGTGCCTAGAACACATAATAAATATTAGTGGATTATCTGTACGAGGCAATTACTGACAAGATCAACTGTTATCCATCATCTCCTCACTTCCTACTGATACGCATCGCTGATCAGTCAACTCATTAGAATTAAGAGGTGTTAATTAGCAAGACACCGAGCTGCCCTTTGCATTCCGTTGACAGATCGCCGAAGAAAAAAATACACGCGAGCGCCCGAGTTCCCTGCTGAGCTCCGGCAGAGGTGGCGAGGTGACGGAGTGCCGTCTCCACCCCCCCCCTCCTTCCCTGGAATAACTCGAGAGTTTCTCAAGTAAATTACAGGCACTGACTTTTGTTTGTGTCTCCCAGTTCTCCAAGGTTCCCACCTCAGTTTAATTCATCATTCATTAAATTACGGAAAGCCATTAGTGTCAAGATTGGGAACTTGCAAATTCTTTGTGGCGTCTCGCTTAGCATATAAAGCGCAGCGTGCCGGCTTTTATGCCCAACTAAATATCAATGACAGGCCTTGTTACAGTTGATGGATGAGCTTCATAATTAGATGGAGCCACTGCTTTCAACTATTAATGAGGGTTGTGAATCAAGTCCTCCCCCTTGCACTGCCAACTTTTGAGGCGTCTCATATTTGCCATTGAGAGAGGGGCGACCTGTGCAAAAGACTCCCTCTGCAGGAGGCATGAGTAAACATCTCCCTGCTCTCTGTTCCTGGAAACAAAAACAAACGTTGAGTCCCGGCCACTCATCGTCCCTTCTGCTCTTCTTCTGCACTTGGTCAAACTGATTAAGATGCATTAAGAGACATCATTTTTAATAAATAACCATTCTAACAACGGGGAAGGGACTAATGAAAAAATACGTCGGAGGTTAAAGACATAAATGTGATTTTATTTCATGTTAATTGACCAAAACTCTGAAAGAATCCTCAATGGACAGCATCCTCACTCGGGGCTCCAGTGACGAACAATACACCAAAGTTAAAGAAAAATGAAAACTTCAGACCCAGAAGAAAGACAAAGGAATACAGATATCAGAATTACATTTTTCATTAAAAGTAGTGGTTTAACCTAGTAGAAATCATCTTCATGTCCCGACAGCCATTAATAAATAAAGTTGTGTGTCTCTTTAGCCGAGAGACGTCAGTGCACGGTCATGTGTTTTTTTTAGGGGGTATGGCTTTGATCACATGGCCAATGGTAGAGGGTAGGATTAAACATGTAGTCTGGTCTTTCCAGCTTTTCCAGGATCACCAACCCTAGCTTTAATCACAACTAAACATGGAGCCCTACAATTTATTTGTATATCCCAAAAATCGCAAAAACATGCCTGGTTTCCCAATACAATGTCTAACACAGAGCTAAAGCCAAAGAGTGACACCTGGTGAGAAAGACGAGCCATCGACCTATTTACTGTAAATAAGATTGTGCACTAATTGATTACAGATTACTTCCAAAAATATGAGCTCATATCAGTTTTTGGAGTTAAGTTTTGGTTTTTCTGTTCAGCAACCAAAAAAGACTTCACTCACTAAACTTATACGACTTATAACAAAGCGGAGAAATCATCTTTCCTCCGCGTGTCATCATCACAGTCCTGTTTGAGAACCCAGCTGTCAGTTTGTCGACATGCTCACCTCGAGTTCAGTCCTCCGCTCTGTGCATGAAACACACGTCTGATCGTGCACCTACATCTGATGACTCCTGCATGGGCGCTCGTCTTTTCTTGTGTTCAAACCTTTTTGAAGCCATTGTTATGTTTTTTGACAGATGCATGGTTGCTGCGTGGCAACACGATGTATAATTCCTACAGTGCTTTACAGCGTCTACCTGCTTCATGTCTTCTCTCATGTTTGTTTGTCATTTCCTCATCCAGAGCATAATGGAGGTCTAACTGTGTCAATCAGTTTCTACACCTATGTCAAACAAGCTATCTCTTAAATTACATCATAATGGTAGATTTTTTTAAATTTAATTATTTATGAGCTACAAGAGAAATAACAGTAGTCTGCACTCGTCTTTGTCACAGACTTTGATAGACAAGCATTCCGACAACAGCTTGAATAGGTGGCTGTGAAAATACACCCTGAACACTGATTCGTGCTGAAAGGATTGAAATGACGCCGCAGACTCTGTGGGTGTCGCAGAGAAATGTTCTGATGTGCCAGACACATTTTTGAAGCATCAACTCGACAGAAAAAGCACATGTGAATGCTACAAATTGTGCGGTGGTGTGACAGTGAATTATTTTTAAGTGCTGTTGGTGGGCTACAAAATATGGACCATTGAAATGAGGCATCTTAGCCCATTTCCCTTGACAAGCAGAGACTCCAGAGCTTTTTAAAAAAAGAAATCTTTATCACTTTTTGTTTCACAATGAGAGTTTGGAGGCGGATTCTTGTCTGTCACCTTTTATGAGAAAGAACAGAAAAATGGGTCCTGGAATTTTGTTCAACTGAAAATGTCTTCACTGCAGCTGCACACAATAAGTCTTTCTTTCATTCTCATTTATTTAGTATCATGTGTTTCTTATAGGTCTCTGTGTGCTGTTTGCCGTAGCCTGTGTAGTGGAAATGTATCTGGAGATGTGAAATAATGAGTTTTTCAGACAGAGTTGTCCTTGAGTTTCAATTATTAGCTCTGCAGGGGGTTACACAGTCAGCAACAAGGCTTCAGAGTGCAACCACGAGTCGTTCAAAAGGAAGGTTTTCATACGATGTGATCAACAGGAAACGAAACAGAAAGCAAACAGGAAACGTCTGCTGTCTGGCATCGCTTGTTACAGAAAGAGGAATATACCCCAGCTCCCAGGTGCACAGATAAAGGTCAACAGGAGGTGAAATTACCAAGTAGGGGCATGAACTTTGAGGTTGCATCCGCTATGGGCACAGAAAACAGTCAAAACAGCAGTAAGACATTCATCACAGTAGAAAGTCATTGATCAGTGGAAAGCAATAGGTGAAACCATCTTCTCAGCCATAGACACTTTTTCTCTCTTTTGTTTTTTGATCTAAAACATTAAACACACAGATGCAGCTTGCGGATGATGACAGTCCACCTCCATGTTTGTCTCACAAGTCTCTGAGACACCAAATCCCTGGAATCTCTTCTCTGAAATCTATATATTGTGGGTAGACGCCATATGTGTGGTCGTCTTGACTGAATCTTCTGGATGGTACGATTACTGTTAAAGTATCAAACCCGTCATTCGTTCAACCTTTATTTTTAATCTCCAACTTTTTTTTAAAATTGGTTAATATTTGAACTTCCTCTTGTGTGCACCACTCAGGAACAATTCCATTCATTTTAATGGTGCTTCAGAACTGCCACTTGACTGTTGTTGCAGCCCAACTTGTGGGTCACAGCACAAGACTGGAGGGATGAAATATTTAGCCAGCTTGTTCCTGCTTTACTCTGTGTGTCATTACTTATTCAGTCTGGCCCAAAATGCTCCCTTGACTTACAGTGTGCACAGAAGACAGTTTCCTCCCAAAGGACATTAACACAGTGTGGGTTAGAGAGGCCTTCTCTTTCTGCCTGGCCCTATTCACCAGAGACATGACAGAAGTTATTCTTTGCCAAAACTTTTGGAGTTTATACATAATAAATTGAATCTATCACTATCAGCAGTTAACATATTATCAATCTACAGCTGATTGTCTCTGATCAGTACAACAACTGTGCCTGATGTCCTCTCTTATTCTGAAGGCTGATCTCCGGTGGTCACACTTTAAACCCCTACAGGTCATTTAGTCTATTGGTTTGCTAGTTGTAAATATATTTTCTAGTTATGGAGCCAGTGTTACCTATAGAGTTTCATATCTGTGGTGTCTAGGGAGTGAAGCAGATCTGTCCTCTGACCTTGGCCGTGACTCGTGCACATCCTCAAACAGGACAGACAGCTGCACTACGTCTCAAGGAGAGAAGACAGTGGATGGATATTTCAGGGAAAACACGAGACACATTTACAGCAAAAGTTCTGCTAATGTTCGGAACACTCTGTAATTGTGAAGTTGCTGATACATTCACTTGAATTAATTATCATATTCCCTGGCATTTGCTTTAATTAGCTGTGTATAATTGTCGCCATTTTTTGCAGTACTGTTTTCCTTTACCACATTAAAAACACAAATGGTCTAAAGTTAGATACGTGGGTGAGGAACTGTGATCCCGCTTTATTCCCATTATCCAGTCGTTGTGCCTGTGAAGACAACCTGCAAATGGCTTCAGGAACACTTACACTCGCTTGCAACAAGCTACCACGAGAACGACGTGATGGGATGTGACTTCATTATCACCCCGCTGATGGAAAGAGTGTCTGAGGCTGTATCCAGTGGTTACTCACAATCCTCACTCTGTGTACAGTTAAGACAAACTGCTATTCCTTTAAATGATCAGAAGAAAAGCTGTGTGTAAAAAAACTAGAGACCGCATCTCTGAAAGACACTTTTATTAGGAATTCATACTTGGCAAGTGTATGTGTGTGTTGTGGTTTTTTGTATTACTTGAATAAAAAGCCCTTGTGTCAAGCTGCATGAGGTCTGGTCTGCTGACAAACTATGTGAACTACTTTCAGGAAGGTCAGAGAGAAGTGCTCCGTTAATAACGGCACATTCCTTTCGCCACAGCTCTCCTTCTTTGGCCGGACCCGGACCCACTGAGTTGCCGTCTCACTGTCATCTCTGTCCTGGAGGTGTTACTGTTTGCAACAGAATACCGAGTCTCCCGGGGCTGCATGGCGGGGCTCTGAAGTCTGAGTGTTCCTGGCGGATGGCAGATAATGAGAGGAAGAAAGAAGGAGAACCAGACGGAGACCGAGATTCAGGCACTTGATATACATTATTCAAAATGATAAAGGTGAGAAATTACAGAAAGGTTCCTCATAAATATACACGGATCCTAAACGAGGTGTTTACCTGATGTGAAGGGTGTACTTGTGACCGAGAGAACGGCCTAATAATAAATCACTATTTTCCGGGCACGTCGTCTCCTGCTTCCTGCTGAAAGCTGCACAACAGAATAATCCAATATGTCCCACAACATGCTCCGAGAGCAGAGGGGTCATGGGGAACCCAGTAGATAAGTGAACTCAGATGAACACTGCCAACGACTTCACGTAATGTTGCCCTTTCAAATGGCAAGTTGATTGATCGCATTGATGTGGTGTATAAATGGCCCATGTCTGAGCATCTGTCTCTATCAGTTCATACCAATGTCACCATTTACAGTTTGTGGCTTAAAAACGTATGACTTGATTCTGTAGAGTCGTATAAACGGATTTATCCAACATGGTTTTTTGATTCTCTCACATACACAAGTCAGGCCTAACCTATCAATTTAACCAAATTGTTTTTTCTACCCAAACGAAAACCATGCCACGACTGTGCCATAAGATTAACTGTGTGTGTCGGATATTTTACCATTTCAACAGACCCAAGTCTTAGCTTTTCACTCGAGGACAGAGTCAGTGTCACATTGCAGTTGTCGAGCAGGTTTCTTCTTCAAGGACCTTCTCTGTGTTTGGCTGCATTCATCATTTACCTCAATTCTGACCAGTCTCGCTGTCTCTGCCGCTGCCAGCACCATGCTGCACTGCAGGGATGGTATTAGCCAGGTGGCGAGGAACGCTCCGTGTTCGCCAGATGTAGAGTTTGGAGCGCTGCCCAAAGAGTACAACTTTTGTCTCATCAGACCAAAGCACCTTTTCTCTCGTGCTTCAGAGTCCTCTGCCATTTGGCAAACTCCAAGTGAGCTGCAGTGCCTTTCACTCAGTGGCTTCCGTTTAGCCTCTCTTCCAAAAGGCCTGATTGATGGAGTGCTGCTTCGACGGTTGTCCTTCCAGCAGCTTCTCCTATCTCTCGACCAAGTTCTTGCCGACCAGCCAAGTCAAGAAAGAGTCCTGTTGGCTCCAAACTTCACAACTGTTGGGGAATAACGTCCCCATTGTGCTCCTGGAAACACTCATAGCTTGAGAAAAACAGGGAGAATACATTATTTTCTTATTGACAGTGTACCGGTGTTTACAACTGAATTCAGGCACAATGCCTGAGCAGAGCTCTTATAAATATGAAAAAAATATACGAGTATAAATAAAAAAGAGTTATAGGAATATAAAACTGTACAAACAAAACTCACTCACACATACACTCATGCATACAAAATATGCATACATATGCACCTTAATGTATTCCACAGGAATACTGAGTAATGACTCTACAGAATAGGAAGCTGCACAGTGGTAGCTGGTGCACAGTATAAATATTATCTATGGGGTTTGTTTTTCAGTGCAGAGTTCAGTGCGGCTTTGGCCTTGGGGCAGAAAGTGTTCATTAATCTTGTGGTGCGCGCTTTGATGGACCTGTAGCACTTTCCTGAGGACAGAGGACAAACAAGTGATGGGCAAGGTGACATGGTCCTTTAAAGAAAGAGGACGCTTACTGCAGGGGGGGGGGGGAGCTGGAGGTGTCGAACAGCCAGATGTGTGTTGGGTGGGCAGTGGTGGTGGTTGTGGGGGGGGGATTTCACAGCCTGTGTAATGGTTTTTCTTATCCTGTAAACGGATACATGCTTTCACTCTGTCAGTATGGATTCCTGAGTTTGGATTCATGGGCAAGAGATACAAGCTGCGTATAGAGATACAGGCAGACTGCAGGAATACACCAAGAATGTCTGGACAGAATTGTATTGCAACCAATCTATTATTAATTGAGATGTTTTTAGTTTTGCCCCAATGCGGCGAACCAAGCAACAAATTGACATCGCCGTCTGTGCACTCTCTAAAGTGTGTATTTTTTTTACAGTTTATGGTCAAAATGGCCGAGACAGAAGCCTAATGAGTAAATGCATGATAAAGTTGCACATAGCACTTGTTTTTTACCAAGTAGATACTGAGCATTAGACAGACTTTATAACTGTTTTTACAGAAAGGAGCTGATTCACTGTTTCACAACTATTGTGTTGAAGCTGTTGTGTAAGATACAGATCAGCTGTTTGTTCTGAACCCTGTGCAGTTATGCAGCAGGAAGAATTGAGACTCCTGTCAACCAGCGGGAACTTGGTTATACAAGAAGTCACAAGCTCTTCTTTTATGCTCGCTTCCCTTCAACGAATCCCAGCACAAGCCTTGGCCAGTAATTGCATGAGATCCACTTGACCTTTAGAAGGAATAGCTCCAGTCATCTGCCTTCACTTTGTGTTTTAGACTGTTATTAATGAACTCAAAGAGGGAGCCCTTTGCCCCCAGTCGAAATGCCATGGGGAAAGTCCAAACCAAGCAGGACTTTGAGATAAAGTTTTAGTTTTAGTTTTTTCTCTGTAATGAAGCAGACTTTTCTTTGGCTGCTGCCCGAGACACAATCCAACGGCTGCTGCTCTGGGCCGGCGTTCAAATTGCTGGACTCCCTTTGTCTTTCTTAATTTTCAGGACCATTTTCCAGGACAGGGATTAAGTCTCACTGGACGAAATTGGCCTTTAAAAACAGTTCACTGCAGTTTCCCTCCATCACTTGCACACTATACAGTAACAGGGCCTATTAACTAAAAATCACAAACCGTGACGCCATCTACCAAAAGTCTAAAACTTCAAACACCATTCCCTTGTTATCACCTAGGACTCAGTACCAAAAGGGACATCTGCAGTCACCTGCCAAAACATCTACTATCATTTTCATTTGTTAGGTAACACTTTGGCATCTCTCTCCTTCCCCGGAGAAGATGATCACAGTTAATGTTTTGAACATTGTTGAGGCACCATTAGGGTACAAGATATAAGAAACACTGAGACACAGCACTCGAGTCACAAATTGTTCCCACACCTCAGGATAAGGGCCAATAGATTATGGATCAATATTATAATATCATAGCATTATTATTTGTGTGTGTGTGTGTGAGTTGTGTTACTGTATATTAATCTGATTTGTGAATGGGCAAAACACAATTTCGCCTTTCCAGCCGCTGATATCAATGCACAGATTTGCAGATTTGTCTAAACTTGCACAAATCTCAATTTTATATTTACAGATGTTACTTTAACACACTTACTTATATGATGACGCACACACAGATTATAAATATATATTTGCAGATAATATGCACATTCACAAATTTTTGCATTATATAACTAAGATTATATTATTTTACACATGTACAAATCTGATTATGCACACATGGATGAGATACAGTTGCCTAGCTTTCCTCACACACATACACAAACTCACAACACACACCACACACACCAAAAAAAGGGTTTAACCCATAAACTGCACTGATTTCATACAGGAAGATTAAACTCCTGGAGTAAATGAAGGCTTAAATGAAACTCAAATTAAGAGGCTGTGAGGTTTGGATTAATACTGTGTGTCGCTGGAGACAAATGGGTTATTTAGTCTACAAGGACCACTGAGCATCAATGGTACTGACAAGAGCAACCTGCTCTATAGTTTTAATTACATCAATTTCAAAGATGTACGGAGGAAATTCAGCTCATTTCACTGCTGCTGCTGTGAAATGAGCTGAAAGAAGAAAAAAGCTGAAAAGCTTGTGCTCCCTGCTGACACGACCTTTTCTTGGAATTAAGTTAATGCTGTGGTAGGTGGCTTAATTTACTTGTTGGAAATAGATTGGCATTTAATAGGAGTTGAGGGTGCTTGTTTTTTTGTTTTTTTATTGTTACAGCCACATGTCGATCCTGTTATTCAACTTAAATTATCGAATAAAATGTAGGTTTTCCAAGCGTATTTTTCCCTACTAGCTTTTAATCTATTGTTTGTTGCAATTACATATCTTTCTTTTGTCCTTAAATTAGGCTTTTACCTTTTAAATTATGTTGTATTATTCTATATATCTGCTGTCTTTGATTTTATTTATCGTCTCTGATGATTTGTATTCATTCTCTTAATCGTACTCTTTGGGAAGCAATTTGTAGCAGCTGTCTTTTAATACTGATATATACATTTTTAATTCTAATAAAATTAATAATTGTGTTGGGGTAATAACATATACAATTAGTCATTGTATGGTAGCAGCATCAGTAGCCGCTGAGAGTGGTGCTTTTAGATTTCGTCTTTTCGTGTCCAGTCGTGCTTCCTGGATATTTCCAGTATAACCCCCCCCCCCCTTGTCTCACATGCCTGCTTTAACATATTGTTTCATGTGTTATATGACTTTTATGAAGCTGACCCTTGATCTTCAGAAAAATCATCGGATTATCCCGTGACCTCGTATCCCCGGACCTCCGAGAGGCCGGTCTCAGGGGTTTGCCGTTTGTGCACGGGGATGAAAGGGAAGATTCATTCCCTGTGCACTTTCCTCGCTGGCTCCGTGACAGATGAAGAATGAAACATGGCCTCCTTATTGAATAACAGCATCGATGCTCGTGGCGAAGTACGCTAGTGATCTTTCAAATTTAACTGATGGATTGTGACAGCACGTGGCAAAACGGATTTAGGATGTCAGGGTGGAGGCGAGGCACGGCCATCAGACGGAACAGTTCCCACAACCGATGCGACGGAAAACTCGTAAAAATCATGATAATGATTGGGTGGCGTAATAAAATCCGTATATATCAAATCACCTTTTGTGTTGCCATGCTGTGGGCCATTTGAGAAGAAGAACCGGGAAGAATAGGCGTGATTGTGAGATGATGCTTTTTTTCTGAAGGATTTGAATGCAAGAGAAATGGAAATGTCATCTATTATTTTGTCATGTGTGAAGTGTAATCAGGCAGCTACACCTGGAAGTGTGTGACAGAGCAAAGCGAGGGTTTCTGTCTTACGTAACCTGAACCTTTTTTTATGTGACAGCTGTAATATAAAGCATAAGTGTCTGATCATAAGGACGCGACAGAGAGATGTGTGTGTGTTGTGTATAGTGATCATGTGTGCTGCTTCGTCTCTTGTCTGTGGGCTTTCTGAAGATGAAGAGAAAAAGAACAGGGAAGGGAGAGTCAACCGAAAGAAGAAGAATAACGAAAGGAAGATGGCAAATTAATGAAGAGTAAGTAACGACACTCAGAACAAAAGCTTCATCTGAGTGACAGGTCTCATACATTTTTCGTTGTGATCTCCTGAGAAACCAGGTCCAGACAGATGTGAGAAAAGGGAAAGGGTGAGAGGGTAGGGGGAGGTAGAGGTTAGAAGCTCTCCCCTGCAGGGTGGAGGTGCTGGATTTATAGTTGAAAATAACCACTAAAGTGGTTTCTGATGGATGATATTTGCCCCTCCAGCAACGAGTCCTCCTCATTTAATGAAAAATGAGTTGTCAGTCAATGTCAGCTAGGATGACCTGACCTGAAAACACCATCAACCACACCGCATCAATGTTTCAAGATGATCTGACAGGGCTATGGCTGACGTTTGGTTTGGTCTGAAATGAATTAAATATAAAATAAAATGCCCAAGCTGCACTGAGCACAACAACCAGTTCAAGGCATCAAATCTCCCATTTCCATCAGCAGCACCTCATGATGTTGGTCTTTTCATCGGCTTTGAACCAGATTTAACTTTAACAACTATCTCCATCGGTGTGAGGATTCAGATGATGGGTTTTATTAACTTATAACATCAGTGTAGCGACAGTAAAGTTTTACTTCAACAAGAGCAGAACACGTTCTCCTCTTATACAACATAATGGGGTACGATGTTGTCGTTTTCTCCCCTTTATCTTTGTCGACTTATTAAAAAGCAAATCTAGAGTCTATTCCTTTGATTGGCCCTGTTATGTAGACATGAGATTTTGAGCACTTTTGAAATGATGTGTCTCGGCAGGGGGCCTTTTGAACATGCCCGACTCCTTCCCTGTAAGATCTCAGGGAGAAATAAAAAAGCAGCAACACAGCCGCTATTGACAGGAGGAGCTGCGGCTGGATTTAAAGAAATGTCAGGGCTGACAGGAAAGAAACACACTCCTCCGTGCGTGGGAAAAAGACTTTGGCTTGAAAGAGTAATGTTCTCTCATTGTGAACACTTTGAAGATGTACTCCTGTCTCGTGTGAAGCAGCCTGTGAATAACAGTTCATATACCTTCAACATCTATTCATATATATAATCTTTGTTTTTCTTGTTTATGTTTTTGTCAGTGATGAGGTTCCAAAGCTGGTGAAACTCGCAAGAGTGGACTTCTAATGTCTCTAATTCAAGCTGCTTCATTTATAAAAGAGCAGGAACGAGAATGTGCACTTTCATAGAAAATGCATGTGATTGCTGCTTCAAGGTGCTAATTGGTGTGTCGTGCAAAGGCAAAAGTAATAACTATGGTTGACAGCAACAGAGCACTAGTCAAAAACTACAAACCATTACTTTAAAAGATGCATGCTTGCATTCATTGTGGGACTGAACACATTGTCCTTTTCCTTTTTTGTTTGTCCCTGTCACATAGTTCAGTGTAAAATAAAACATCCCTCAACACGTGTCCCTTAGAGGCAGTTTGACCTTTAAGGTTAGGGTTCACAAAAACAATTATTGGAAATGTAATGTGACACACAGAGGCTTTGTTTACATGGAAATCTATAAACAGGGTGCCTGTATCTCTTCACCAGGGGGCAGTGTAACTTAGAATGTATGTTGTGTGTACACAAGGACACTGTTCAACTGTGTGTTTCTTATTCTGTCAATAAGAAGTTGCAGGGAGTGGGGCTGACTACGTACCAGTGTTTTTTGCTCATAGGGTTAATATCTGTGAAGACTGGCCCTGTTTTGATGACCCAAAACAACATAGAGTCAGCCAAATGAAAAACAGCACATGACCTCTGATGACCACGCAGACAATCAGACAGAAAGACAGAACACAGACCACTTACAGTGCCTTGCATAAGTATTCACCCCCTTTGGACTTTTCTACATTTTGTCATGGTATAACCACAGATTAAAATTTATTTCATCGTGAGTTTATGTAATGGACCAACACCAAATAGTGCATAATTTGGAAGTGGGGGGAAATATTACATGGATTTCACAATTATTTAAAAATAAAAATCTGAAAAGTGTTGAGTGCATATGTATTCACCCCCTTTACTGTGAAACCCCTAACAAAGATCTGGTGCGACCAATTGCATTCACAAGTCACATTTGCAAGTCACATAATTAGTAAATAGGGTCCACCTGTCTGCAATTTAATCTCAGTATAAATACACCTGTTCTGTGACGGACTCAGAGTTTGTTGGAGATCATTACTGAACAAACAGCATCATGAAGACCAAGGAGCTCACCAAACAGGTCAGGGATAAAGTTGTGGAGAAATATGAAGCAGGGTTAGGAAAACCCAACACTGCCCATCACCCTGAGCACACCATCCCAACAGTGAAACATGGTGGTGGTAGCATCATGCTGTGGGGATGCTTCTCTTCAGCAGGTACAGGGAAACTGGTCAGAATAGAGGGAAAGATGGATGGAGCCAAATACAGGGAAATCCTTGAAGAAAATCTGATGCAGTCTGCAAAAGACTTGAGACTGGGGCGGAGGTTCATCTTCCAGCAGGACAATGACTCTAAACATACAGCCAGAGCTACAAAGGAATGGTTTGGATTAAAGAATGTTAATGTCTTAAAATGGCCCAGTCAAAGCCCAGACCTCAATCCAATAGAGAATCTATGGCAAGACTTGAAGATTGCGGTTCACAGACGGTCTCCATCCAATCTGACTGAGCTTCATCTTTTTTGCCAAGAAGAATGGACAAACCTTTCCATCTCTAGATGTGCAAAGCTGGTAGAGACATACCCCAAAAGACTTGCAGCTGTAATTGCAGCGAAAGGGGGTTCTACCAAGAATTGACACAGGGGGGTGAATACTTATGCACCCAACAGATGTCAACTTTTTTGTTCTCCATTATTGTTTGTGTCACAATAAAATTTATTTTGCACCTCCAAAGTACTATGCATGTTTTGTTGATCAAACGGGAAAAAGTTTATTTAAGTCTATTTGAATTCCAGTTAGTAACAGTACATAATGGGAAAAAGTCCAAGGGGGGTGAATACTTATGCAAGGCACTGTAGGTGCCAGGGACAGTAATTACACAAAGGGGACTCTCGTAGTAAAAGTCTCATCAGTGGTGATCCATGTTTGTCCTTAATGTACTTTGTGTTGTGCAGCCTGAATACCAAACACCGTGTGGAACACCGAGAACACTTTGAAAAGAAACTGCACATTTTCCGAGCAGAAGGCAACGTATGCTGCCCAACGCCTGTGGAGGAGCTGCGGGGGGTTTCACTGACTCAGCAGAACTGACTGTTACAGTATCGATGCACAGACATGGATCTACATGGAAGAGTCATCAGAAGAAAACCTACAACCTGAACAATACCATGTCTGAAGTGTTGATAGAGAGATTTTGCAGTAACTATTCATAGCATGTCTTCCTTTGAGCAAGTTCAGGTTAACATGGGTCATTGCTGAAATGCCTTTGTATCGATGAAGCTGATAAATATGGAAAGGTCGAGGTCACTGGTAACTGAGCCGGGAGAATTCAATGCCTCCTCGGTGATGGACGTCCTTTCTGAGAACCATTCACACCTAACAAGTTAAAAGTTATATTTGGGCCACGTTCATGGAAAGTAATAAATACTTTTCATGTTTTTCTCTGTTGACCAGCATGTAGAGAGTGTTTCGAATCAGCGCTGTCATCAAAATGGGCCTTAACAGTGTTTCCTGTGTTGGAATTCAATGTTTCTCATTAAGACGTATCGCTGCCACCGTCTCAGGAATTGACTCCGATCATCAAGTGCAAAAAAGCAACAACAGTAACTCACTTGACACAATCAGCAAAGATGTGTTTGGACAAAAAGAACTGAGGTGGAAATATTCAGCTCTGGGTTTGTATGGCAGCCGGCAGCACAGACAACACCCCACACAGAGAGTGATGAAAGAGTATTCACAAAAAAGAAGATAATAAAACTATATCTCTATAAGATTTACTTTATATCATGGACGTGCACAGAATAAGTGCCTGGTCAACTGTCCGTCAAAATGCTTGTGTAAATCGTGATATCATCCAGTCATAAAAAATTTTTTTTAAAGATGCAAAGCCATGCACTATGCCTATGAACGTTGTGATTGGATTTTTGCTAACTTTCTTGCTTAACATGATGTACACAATGTCAACTCCTGTCAATAATCAGAATTTTTTTATTAAGACTTTATTTTGTTTGAATATCTTGTTTGCAATCAGATGGATGACAGTGTTAAGCTCAAGAGACTTTTCTACCTTTTACAACCATCGACAGACTATGTGAACATCGGTAGATATTCGATCCAGTGATCTCTTGAAGTTTATATGACAATGAAGGGTTTGTGTGCATCCAGCATGGAGGTTGTTGGGCCCTCCTCATCTGTCCACATTGATTTAGGATGTGAGAGCCGGAGCTTGAGAGCCTCGGTTGGCCATCACAGTGGTATGTGTGCACTTCATTGCCTTGGCAAGAACAGCTAAGCTAAGGGGGAAGCGAGCAAATCCGCTCGCCTTCTCCAACCTCTACCCGATGAAAGGGAATGAAAAATCCATGAGCGCTCATTAGATGGGTTTACAGGTGGCTAATGAGCTGATATTTAAAACTTATCGCTTATCGTATCTCTCTCTCTCTCACACTCTCTCTCTCTCTCCTCTTCTTTCTCTCTTCTCCTCTCAGTTTGGCTGCTCTCCAGGACAGAGCACCCGCGGGTCTGCCTGGGTGCCAGTACTGCTCTGTATCAGCAAAATGTCAGCCAGGGACACACACACACACACAAACACACACATAAGATCCAGGCTGAATATCCCCAGTGCCTACTACCATCAAGTAGAAGGACACATTCAACATTGAGAACCTTAATTTGACTCTGGTAATATCGTTTTTTAATAGTCTATGTGACCCAAATGAACTATTTCACTTGTGTCACTAATTATGCGCGTGATAGCGGTTCGAGTCCTTATGGTCTCAGGCTGTTGTGAGAAATGATATGTGTTGTCCTCATTAAAAAATCAACTCACCTTTCTAACCACTGTGTGATAAAAGGGGCAATTCCACCACGAGTCAATGCCTCGTCACTCATGCCAGTCGACGCTCCGTGGGCAAAAGCTGCGTCAGGCAGATTGCCCGTGGACCATAACCACTCTAGTCGCAGAGCAGGAAA
The DNA here is from genome assembly GCF_947347685.1 of Pleuronectes platessa. Taxonomy (NCBI): domain Eukaryota; kingdom Metazoa; phylum Chordata; class Actinopteri; order Pleuronectiformes; family Pleuronectidae; genus Pleuronectes; species Pleuronectes platessa. The sequence continues at coordinate 21,354,037 of NC_070639.1, read as the reverse complement.
TATTACCTCAGTAATCTGCGGCAAGAGGCATTTCAGCTGGAAACGGCTCCCTGCGCGGGGGTTGTATATACGACCGGGGCTAGAGTGGAGCTCGTAATTCAATGCGGCCGTTGGCACTTCTCATCCTGTGTCTGCTGAGGCAGGGTTCTGGCTAAATGTCGGTGAAAAGCCACAACGGCACTTCCACCGTCGCATTACGACTGGCAGAGGCCCCGGGGCACCATGACTGGAGTGCTAAGTGAGAACATGGCTGCCAATCACTTGTTATTAATCTTTGTGTGATCAGGAGTGGCAGCCGACATTAGAGGAGGGAACCTAGCCGGGATGTGGACCCAGCTGGAGCAAGGACATTAGCTGCGTGTCCACTCTCAACGTCTGAGTGCCTCGCACAATACCACACACACACACACACACACACACACACACACACACACACACACACACACACACACACCCTCTCCGTTGTGTCTCCATGACTTCAGAGGACATTACATTGACTCACTTTGATTTCCTCAAGACTTACTCTAACCCTAGCAATTGTTACTACTTGCCCAACCCTAACCGTCACCTTATCCTAAACCTAGCCATTACCTAATCTTAAAACATGTCTTCACATTGAAATTTAATGATTATGTTATGGGGATTAACTTGTTGTCCCCATATTGTGGCTGTATATAACAGATTTAGGTCCACACAACATGAGTAATACCTGGATGAAGGTCTGTCCACCACCTTTTCTGTGCTTATAAATACCAAAGCATATCACCTGATTTCTTTGGCTTCTGCACGAGGTAACTAATCTGAGTGCAAGGATAACTGCCAAACGTGAAATCAGCACAGAGATAGTGAATCCCTGAGGCACTAAATAAATGTACGATTCATTCTAATGATGATATAATATTATTAAAAGTTATATATATGAGTGCTGGTTACAAATCCAAACCTGTTCTTCTTATCCGACTGTGTCTGAATTCATCTCTTATTTACTTTACAGTCTCCTTCTGGACCCGCTCATGAAGCTAATATAAAGTATTTAAATATAAAAGTATTTATACAATTATTTTATAATTAATTTCTGCCAATAGATCCCTTTCACCTAAATCTTACACACTGGACCTTTAAGTGTGCATGTACAGATGTGGAAGTTGCAGCCATCCATAAAACACTTCACTTGTCAGTGGTGAGAGTGTTGGTACGTTGAATCTGTTCTTAACTTTAAAGTTCCCTTTTAAAGTTTGGATGCAACCCATTTTCTGTCAGCGAAGTGCGGATGTGTGTATAAATACAGACCGTTTATTACTCTTTACAAAAAACGACCAAACCTGCTTTAGTTGGAAAACAAACACATGTGAGACCAGAGTTTCAAACCACCGTTGCAAACACAAATACTTTCAAGTTGTCCATCTAGTTTTACATACTTGAGTAACAAGTTTGTGTTACTTCACCACCACTTCCCCGATTCGCAGTGTAACTCTGCCACACCTAAATTCTATCTCCCAGCATCATGGCCCTTACGTTTTTTCAAAGGCGTCACAAGACTCTGCTAACTCTATTTAATGTTTAAAGAACCAGAATCAGCCTAATAACCCGAGCATGAACAGTTTATTTGTAGATATAGAATAAAAAAACTCCTCCAGTTGTAACTCAATAATGGAATAAACATGTTGACCACTAAAAACCTTCTCTGGCGGGTAAAGTTGTGAAAAACTTGAAAGTCCAAGGATTGAGTCATGGTTTGAATAGATCCTGTGAGCACCAGGGGATGTGTTTGTTAAATGTACTGATCTTGGGCCACAAAAAAAAGAAGCTGTTTAGTGTGTGTTTGTTCAAACCATTAATAGGCCTAATTGAATGGGAAAGCCGGACGCCAAAAGGAGACGGATTCAGCTGGTTCCAACAGCCTCTTCGGCTCCACTCTTCTTTCTCTGTCTGATGGATTGCAGTGCTTATTCCCTTTCCACTCCTATTTGTCCTCATTGTGTTTCAGTCTAACTTACCAATAGTCTCAATACACTTAGTGGAGACTTTAAATGATGCCCTCGTTTGTGTGTTTTTACTGCAGCTTGTTTGCCTCAGTTTTGAGACGACACAATGCATTGGTAAGAAAAATATTAACTTTAGTTTTGAGTTTGTGGTTCATGTTATAAGAAATAATCAGATGCTCTACTTATGGAAAAGTGGGCCATCACTCTGCGACAGCCAATCAAATATTAGAAAGCTTTATCTACCTACTAATTCCACAAACATCTTTCTGTCTGTGGATATCCAGCCAACTGGTCATGTTATCAGTTTCACACATGGCATGGTTATTGTAAATAGCCCCAGGAAGTGCGTTGAACATGTCTTCCTCTAGGTCCTCACATAAACTACAGCAGCGGTCAACAACTGGGTCTAAATCACCCCCAGACCAATGTGATAGCTTGATTATTTTTCTTTCACCATATCAGACTGACACAAACACTTAACGGGTGTCGGTGGTACTGATCTCTGTCATGGCCGCCGCATTCATAGCATCGCACGGGAGTTAATTTTGTTGCTGCAATGCTCGAAACAGAGCTTTTATTTTGAAAAGTTGTCCAATCAGACCTAAGCCGAAATAAAATCACACCAGTTAAGTTAATTATTCAAACTTATAAACAGGCCATACACATGAACAGTTATAAAGCCAATTCTGTTTTTAAAATCTTGCGGATAAACCAGGTAGGATGAACACAAAGTCTTCACCATAAGTTTATTAAAAGCTCTACAAACAACGTTCAGCGCACAAACAATGAAAACAAAAAGTGACAGGTTGAGGAGGACTCACTAATGACAAGGAATAATTCGGAAGGAGCATTAAAACAGGAAGAGAGAAAAATAACCTTTCAAACAACACTGCAGGAGGAGGTGCTATTAAAAGGTTATGACCTCATCTAAAAGTGTCCAGAAACACACACACACACACACACACACACACACACACACACACACACACACACACACACACACACACACACACACACACACACACACACACACACACACACACACACACACGAATCAGAGGGTGTGTATATGACAGGCTGGTTCACTTGCAGAAGTCTCTCTCTCTGTCTGAGCATCGCTTCCATTAGTAGTCATATGACAGCGCAGACGATCTGGCGGAAGGGGACGTCAGCGCTTGTTCTAGGCGTTGCGCACGTAGCGCAGACCGCCGCTCCGCCCCTGTCTGAGCGCTACGGAAACTTCGCAGGGGGCGTTGGTGAATGACTAGAGCCTCGTGCGTTGGCGTAAATCACACTGCATCTTTTTTTTTTGGTACCGAGCGGAGAGGAGATGCACACGGCACTCGAGTGAGGTAACTATATAAAAAAAAACCGTTCGGTTTCATTCACTCCCACAACATGGACCCGGGCGGCGTCTCACCGCGACGTGTCGGTGTCCGCGGCAGAGGACGCTGCCCGCGGCTTGTCAGACACAATATGACAGCGTTGCTCTTTGTTGGCGGAAGAAGCTAATTCCCTATTGAGTCGCGCTAGCTGAGCGCTAGCCGGGCTGGGGTTGTTGCCGTTCGTTAGCAGGCTAGCAAGTTAGCCTGTGGGAGAGAGGGGCGACACGGACCGAATCAAACTGGGGAGTGGGTGGGGATGTACTAAGTTTTGAACGGTCGTGTCGGTGCGGATCCCCCCAGTACTTTGCTCGTGGACACCGGGGCACCGTGACACCCCGACACGTGTGATGAGCACCGGGTTGTGTCACGATGAGCGGCGGCGGAGGGCTCGCGCGCTGTTGCGTTAGGTGCCCACCACGTGCTGCCTTCTCCTGCGTTAATCAGCAACGAGGCGATCTGTGCTCGTGTTCTCTACCACACCCCCCCACCTGATGATCAATACGCCCTGTTCACACACTAGTGTAGTTACGTCAGGACAACCGGTTGACTGGTGATGAGCATCATGATGAGCTGTTGGCGCTGCAATACAAGCATCTCCATGCAGGCCAACGAGTCATCCTCATAAAATGTGCATTAATCTGATTTTTAGATTGTTTAATGTTACTTTCATAAACCAGTACACTTAACTTCCTTCCCCGGGACGTCTCCTCATACTCTCCTCCATGTGTTTGTCTGGGAACTGATGGTGTCAGGCTGTGGAGAAATGAGGTGCAGGTGCAACACGTTCACATACGTGGGATCGTTTATAAGTGGGACTTATAAACGATGTTAGGTTGGGTGTTTCTCTTCTTCCTCTTGACAATACTCTAGGGATTCTCTATGGGAGTCAGGTGAGTTGTCTGACCAGTCAAGCACAGTAATAATACACAGTGCCAAAACTACTACCAACTAGTTTGTTGACAATGATATTACTGTGCTTTTTAATTATTATTAATATTTAAAACACATTTCAGATGAATCTGAAATATATTAAACTAACTTTTGGGAATATATTGCATAAACAAAGCCAACTTTTACATTATATTTGTATTTTCTTAGATGCACCTGAATACCATCAGGTGCAACTAGTTATGACAGAGTTCATCAAAAACACTGGTTAACAGGTTAAAAATACAATTGATCTAAAATGATTAAATAAAGCAGTCTTTGATTTGTTGGGTGGGCCAGTGCTAGTTTTCAGAGGGACACCCTGCTTACCTGTCCCTCTTCATAAACCTAACTACACAGGACAAACAAATGTTACACCTTCAGGATTAGTGGGATGGGCCTGAAAGATCAGATTCAGTGTTTACATCTAAAAATCTACAGAAAATTAAAATGCATTTATGTCATCTATGCCAAGTCGATGAGAAATGCGAGTCTTCTATTCTGCTGAACAATACACAAGTTGTGTTTGGAGGATTGTGGGGATCTTTTTACATAATGTGTTCGGACATTCCGGTGCGTTAAGCTGCATCACCAGACTTTGTTTACGTCTGCGACATACAGTATACCTTATTACTTTATGATTGCCATAAACAGCTTGAAAGCATAGCCAAAACATTTTGTAGAGACCTCCATTGTGTCATTGTGCACTTTCAATTGATTTCAGTGCTAAATAAGTAAGCGTTGGCTTTGTGGTGTGGGAAACACATCGATAGTTCATAAGATGTGTACAGTTGTTTGTGGGAGTTGCAGGGAGGGGCTAGAACACTTGCTGTGTTTAAATTTCAGCTTTGCTCGCTCAACATCTAAAGTCGGCATGTCATGTATGTGGACACAACCCGTAGGCTTGTGTATGCAACTGTTTACATAAGGCGATGTTGCTTATTGGAATTATAGCAGGACATAAAGTTAGCAAACAGGATTACGATGGTCATATCCTGGCCTGGAGGCTCTTGTTGTATCTGGACAGAAGGTGGAGGTTTTTTGAATTATGTGTTGTATTGGGTCTATCGTGGACATTATACACAACCACATTGGTGCTAAAATAGAATGACCTCCCAAACACTGATGTGGTGACACAAACTCTAGATTACCTGTCTTGTAGGGCTCAATATTATTCACAGCCTCTATGTTTATGAATATGCCACTTTTTTATGTAAGATCCGTCTTGTATTATAATTTGCTTAAATTACCTGTGGCAATTTGTGTACTGATATGAATGTGTAACCTCTAATTTGAATCTTACGATGTTGCTAAAAAGCTGCAGAGCCTCTCCTCCGAGTGGGAGTGATTCAGGCCAAAATTATTTCTTGCATTTAAAAATCAGTTCTAAAGTAGAGATGCACTTCATCTTTCTTTAAAGAGTAAACATGTATTCTATTGGAGGTTTGTAATAATTAAAAAAATATATAAATAAACACTTTTAACTGCACAGTACAAACACTCAGTGAAGGCCACAGTAGCATCGAGCTGCAAATTTTGTATATGAATACTGTAAACCTACACCAGGCTGATGTGTTTGATTTAGTGCTAACTAGGTCCACAATCTCCTCCATGAACACTGTTCCCACACTGCAGCTTTTCATGCTGACATGGCATTTTGAACAGTAACACAAGGCTGTCCTTCCCACATTTATGTTTCATATCGACCATTATCTGATTTCACGTGATCCTGGGAAGGTCCAGTTTCCCCAGTGGTGAAGTTGTTGTTTTTTCCGACGTCTGTGTGTTAATGTACTTTGAACGTGGAAAAATACATGGATGCAGTACACAAAATGTGATTTACAGTAAACAACTCGATGCCCCTTTCCAATATTTTCAAACTACATACAAAGAAATGTGATGGACATAAATAAGTTAAAACGAATGCACGTTAATGATCAAACAAACTCCGTACTGGAGCTACATTAGAGGCTCATTGATTGTAAAATCATACTATTTGGTTTATGAGTGATAATGTCGGTAGCTGGTTCTCCAAAATCCTCGCAGACTTAAAGATTTGGTGTTGTGGTGTTCACATGTTTTTTTTTAAATTGGGGAACTAACTTTTCTAATTATTGCAATAAGGCAAAAATTCACACTGTTGTTCAAAACCTCAACCACTGTTGTGTTATATGAGAATAATTGTTTAAACTGTGGTTCAGTAACTCGCTTGAGCGCTTGAACCTTTCTTGTCTTGAGGAGAAACTAGCGAAAGCAGCAGTTTGCTTAAGAGCAAAGTTGAGACATGTTATTGTGGTTGAGATCAGTATTTCTAAAGCCAACCGTTCTTTCTACTTTCAAATTGCTGCAGCTGTATCACTGTGACTGTGAACATCTGATGTCACACACAGCTGCTAATACCCCTTAACTCACCACTAGCCCAATGATGTTATCTAACCTACTCCTGCTCCCTTGAATAAACTCACCATTTATTTATTTTTTATAAAAAACAAATATTGGGTAAATTAAAGAGGAACAAGTTGGATCACTGCTTTTCATACTTTCTATAGCAGACAACAGCTTTTTTGCTCAAATATATTCCCAGAGTATATATTTATTTATGTCAGGTTAAGTCTGCAAATTAAAATTTTACTATAAGCTTAAGAGTTGGTGTTTTTTATTTTTAAAGGACATTCCACTGTTTTAAAGAATAAGGACATTAGGGAGAACAAGGGGGTTGGTATTGGTACAGTTTTACTCAGATGTACATCAAGGCAAAATTACTAAAATGAGAAGAATGTCCCACCAATAGTTCTCATGTAGCCACACACACCCACACCATGAGAAGCTGGTCAGGTGGATGATCTTAGACACAGCTCCCTGACTGCTTAACATGCAGGGACACACACACACACACAGATTCCCTCCCTGTAACCCCCCCTCCACCCTGTACAAATTAGTTAAGTCACTGGGCTCAAAAAATCCTCAAAACAGTCAACCTGTTCCTTCTGTCAGTGCTGCCGTGAGCACTTTGAATTGGCGTGATCTCCTGCTCTTTTGTAGCCTGTGTCTGTCTGAGGTAAGCTTCATCCTTTTTTCCGAGGTGTCATCTGTGTGACATGTTGCCCAGTGTCATACTGATTGTTCTGTTTACGTGTCTGGGTCATGTTTGGCCTTGCGGTCCTACACTGTTTTTTGCGCGATGATGAACTTGCTTCCAGGCCACAGAGCATCAGTCATGCACCTGCGTCCCACCGTAGCCATCGCTTGCTGTTTTGTGATGCAGCTCCAGAGGAACTGGGCACTATATTATATTTGGCATCTTCCATCAGCAACATTGAATAAATGATTGCGTGGCTTCAACCTACAAAAACCTGAACTTGTTACGTTTGCTTCTCTTGTTGTATACAGGGCTTTTTGACTGTGTTAGACGATAAGGGAAGTTGCAGCCTGTGTACGTTGGATTTATTTGCACCTGCATGTGTCATGGTATCCCATTTCTTAATTTATCACAGAGGGGTGCAGGGTGTTTGTGGTGTCAGCCTTGTTTCCTCTGTAAGTTAGTTTTACTCACACAGCGCACTTAAGACAGCCTCATGGACATTAACGTCTATCTGGGGAAGCTGGACATATGCATGACCCACAGAGATTGCTTAGACATTTCCTGGTCATTAATCTGTTCTCTAATTCGGTCAATGACAAGTGTGTTGGAGCTGTTGATATTGAAACACATGTCTTCACCTACCCCCCGAGTTTAGTGTTAGTTTAATAACGGCTGGTGAACTGGTTAAAGATAACGATGTTCAACGTTAGTGGGGATATGCTGTGTTCTTGAGTCAGGAGATTTGTCGGAGAGCTGTAATGACAAATTGCACAGAATAGCTGCTTGTGACCTGTCAAAATCATTACCTTTATTACTGTGGTGTTATTTTTCCTCTGAGTGTTTTGCAGCAGTAGCAGTTAATTGTCTGTGTTGTGACAAAAGCCCAATGCCTCCAAACACACAGCAATTACTTGCCTGTGTGTCTTGTGGAGAGTCTAAGCTGGAATGATTTCATATTTCCGTCAGTGCTGTAACGTCTCGAATAAGTGCTTATAAGAATAAGTGATGGGTTAGATGAATACAGTTCACAGGCTGTTATCACGTGCGACTTGAACTCATTCACGTCACTTCTGCCAAACTTTCCTGAGTCTAATGAGCAGATTATTGTCCTCCAAACTTTCGTTGCCATCTGCTGTTAGTTGGGTCCATGTGGCGACTGACATCTGCACTGTCTCGTGCCTCAGGCCTTACTAAGAAAACCCCCACTCTGACATGTTTTTATTTCTCCATCTCAAGACCAAAATTGCTTTCTGACGCCGCCCTTACTGCAAACTCTTGGTTCTGTATCTCCCTGGCTTTAAGGGTATGGATCAAAAAGTGGAAGCTTAATACTATGTGATGTAGCCAGCACAGGTCCTGGGAAACTGCCTTTTCTTTTGAAGATTTGTTTCAAGAGCTTATCATATTATGACGCTAAGGAAACCACTTACAAATTTCTATCTTGTCTTTTAAGTTTTGATAAAATACTTGTAGCGGGGGGGGCAACTGTCCAAGTTTACATGATTTCCCCCCCTGGAAACCCTATCTCTCAATGTTAAAGAAAATTACAACAAATTGTGGGATCCACCCGTTTCGGAAGATCCACTAAAATTTTCAAAGGTTTCTACCTTGGGCCATGTCTCATTCTTCTACCAAATTCCTTGGTAATCCGTCAAGTAGTTTTTGTGTACTGCTGGTCACTAAAAAACGAAGAACTGCGTTAATGTGTTGCACACACATGCGTACAAAAGTCACTCTAACGCGCGACAGATTCCATGTGAAAGGTGCGCAGGATAAAGATTGAAAGATAACTTCTTGTGTGAGAGACAGAACTGCATTGATGCCACAACTGCAGCTGAAACTATGCGTCTGACTGTGTGCGTGGACAGCAAAAACATTGTGGACCACAGTGCTAGCACGAAGTAGCTCAAGGTAGCGCAGGCCCTTTGTAACATGACGAAGTAAACAATCATGTAGCGCTGCAAATCGCACTGCACACACCAAGTTAGAGATCTCTTATGAGAAGTGTGAAAGAGTTTTTTGGTTCATTATGAATCTGTGGCAGGACGAATATGATCGGCTGCCACAGGCTAGATAATGATTAATGGAAAACACTTTTTATCATTCATCTTTCATTGCTCCATCCCTTTGGTCATTTTTCCAATGTAGACTGTAGCACACGATTCAAATGAAACTTAATATGTTCTCTTGCAGCCATTGCCTCTTTATTGAATGAGTTTGAACCCAGAGATACATTTTTGCAAAAATCTAATTCAAGGCTGAGAATGCATTGTACGTTCTTTTATAAGAAACAGTAATATCGGATCAGAATCAGAGGCAAAAACAAAACACCTAAATTATGTATGCCCTACTTGTTTTGTAACTGTAAACAGTCCTTTCTTGAATACCAGAATAGATGTGTTGTTGCTTCATTGCTCTCTCCGTTTCCTTGCAGACACTGGCTTGATACAGAGATAAGGTGGATGAGTGTGGTCGTGTGAGAATCATATGAAGCGGCTTAAGGTCAAGACATTTTTTCCCCCTCTGAGAAATAACAAGATTCCTGCCGTCATCAACAACATGGGAAAAGACAGGGAAAATATTTTTGAGGTGAGAAACTATCTATTGAAACAGGTTTCAGAATTAGCAGAAATGTGATTTTTGTATTAATTTTTCCAGCTGGTTGACTTAATTACATAAAGCATTCATGGTCATGTGCTAGATTTAGCTGGAGACTTTCAGATAAGTAATCCTTAAAAAGGTCATTAAAAATTCGGTTTATTTATCTTATCAATGTGGGCTTTTTAATGTGCGTCTGATCAAAAGTAGTTATTACAACACTTTTTCGAGCAGTTTTATTTGAAGATTTGTAGTGTGGCCACAGGGTAGCTCAAAACCACAACCGCATTTGTTTCAGTGCACCAGTGTCCCTGCAGACTTACATAAAACAGGATATTTTGTAAAGGACATCAATGGGGAAATAAAGGAATAAGCCTCACACGCTAGGATTTATGCAGAAACATTTCCCACAAGAAAGACTTTTCCTCACTCCATCACAGTATCACACATACATTTACATCCTAACCATGTGTGAAATATTCAAAACAACCTTAAGTGATCAAGGTCACATCTCAAGGTTTCAAGCTGAAATATTCAAGAGAGGAGAATAGGCATGTTCGTGTGCTAAGACAAACTTATCTAATGACTCGATGAGCAGCTCTGGCAGCTCAGGTTCATTCATTGTAAGTTGGTATCGCAGCGCTGGAAGATGACAACACAAAACCTCAGAAGAGGGTTAAAACAGTCCTGCTGGGACAATATGTTACTATTGAATTTTGTCATCAGTATCGTATTATTAACTGCACCAACTCCGGCTCTATAGTTTTCCTCTAGCTCTTGATAAAAACCTCCTGATTGATTTACACTGACGGCATTTTAACTGGGAGTAACTGACTGGTTCACAACAAACGCTGTCATGAATGACAGACCCCTAGTGGCAGACAATTACACACTGAGCTTTAAAGTGATAGGTCCAGACTTCTAAAGTACATGAAAGTGTTGAGTTAAATTATTTGGGCCGTTTTCGTTTCTGTTTTAAACTTGTATATAGACGTCATGCAGATGAGTAATCACTGCTCAGCAGGGGTTCCCCTCAGTGTATGAAGGTGAACAGCTCAGCCTAAAATAAAGACTGACCCTCAGGGCTTCACCACCTATGCAGACCAATTTCAAGGGAGAAACCCTGCACAGTATGAGCTCATGAATGAATTAAACAGCAACACGCTTTGATGTAGTTCTAGTGATTAATCTGACAAATTCTTCTTTGAAATAGTACCAGACATCTTTATATCTGCACGTTTCAGGCTCTGGGCTGGTGTTCCAGCAGCAGCAGCATCAATATGGAACATCCAGGCTACCATCCATACTACTACGTTTTCGTTCAGGAACAGTGTTTTTTTTAATCTAAAAAGCGTATTCGAACTAAAACAGTCTGGTGTTAATCCGTGTTCAAACTAAGTACCAATAAGTTTCTTTGTATCCTACGTTGCGGAATTTATTTATTGATTATCCATGTTTCGTTCTACACTGGTAGCCAAGGATTATGCTGGTTGCTTTCTTTCTGAAGGGGGTCATGTGATAAATCATCAAAGGCTCTGTCGTGACCGAAAAGATCCAATCAGCTAGCGGGTGTGAATGTCTCTGTTAGTGTTTCCAAACAAACACAGCCCTGGAGTGTTCAAACAGAAATGTAGGGTTAAGTAGAATAATTCAGAATTAAGACGCCAGATGAAATATCCTCAAAAACCTTAATTTAACAGGCAGAAGTCAATCATTGGCCAGTGATAAGCTTTAGGCCGGCTCATTCAGGTTGACTCCTGTCATTTGAATAGATTTTTTCAGGAGAAAACTTGAAACTACTCGCCTGTCAGTGGAAGTTTTGGAAAGTTCTGTAGACAGCACTAATATTTGCACTATATTGCTGTGAAACCTAATTTCATGTACCTTCCATGTTGACAAAGAAATTGTCACGTCTCTTATGTCTTGTGACAAAATTTACTAAACGTTTGTCTTGTCAATAAAGTAATGTAGCCTGAAGTGTATGGATGGAGCTGAATTTCACTTCTCTTCAATATTTGTTCATAGTGCATGTCTCAGAAGAGTTGGAAAACTCCCACACACAGTAGCACCAGAACTGGAAGGCCAGGCAGGAGGAAAAGTGTTCCGGTGAGTTAGTACATTAATGTACTTCCGACTATCACGTTAGGATTCTCTATTTTCCTGGTGTTGAGACAAATTGTATTTACACTTTACACAATTCAGGCTAAATCAGCCTAATTTGCCATTTTCTTCATTCAAAATAAACAAGTTCAACAACACATCTTAAATTAATACTCAGAGAAAAATAAAATTGGCTTTGCTTATAATGAATATGCACTGCTTACTTTTTAGATTGCTGTTTGTGTAACACACATTATACTCTTGCACTGTAGGGAGATTCTCATGTTTCCCTCAAAGGCCCAGCCGGCACTGCAAGAGATTCCAATCAGGAAAACACAGTGAGCTCTGTTGCCGATCAGAGGGTGTGCTCTTAAAAATAGGTCCCGGCTTTGCACCAACCTATCTGCTGGGAGGTTCATAGGTCACTGCTGCCTCATGTTTATAAACACTGTCTTGCCGACAGCCGTGAAGTCAGCTTGAAACCACACTTAACGTCTGCAGTGTAGAGTCACAACTCCTCGGCTAATCTTAATTTCACACATCGCTCATTGAGGATCACACCGTGGTAAGTAGGCTGATTCACTTTCTGAATTTTCAATGAGAATGAAGGCATCGTTAATGAGCAAGTTCTTTTTATTGTGCTATTTAGGGCCTTTTGAAAATGTTGCATTGCACTGCATGGTTTATCACCTGGATGACTCATTGTGAGAGTACCCTTTTGGATCTGGCTTTCTTATTTTTTTTTATATAATTTTCATAGAAATTTAAGCAACACCGATATTTATTGTCTGGATTTGGACTTTGACAAAAAGTGTGTGCTAAAATGTTGACAATAAACTCTTTAACTAAAGCGCTTTATTTTGTTCTATGGGGAGAAGGAACTCTAACAAGCTTATAGCCGTTGAATCATAAGCCATCAATGTTGAAGGGCCATTGTTTAAGGCTCTAGGAAATCAACGAGGGCTTTGTCTTAGCTATTTCTATAAGTTGCATAAAACAGTATAACTTTGATTTCGTCAGAGAGGGCATGTGTGTTGTAACTTTGTTTATTACCTACAAGCCTCTTGTCGAATATTATTTAGGTAATCTCGGCTTTATTTTGAGTTTCCTTTCCTCTCAAGTTTTAGTTTTCATTGTTCTTGTTGGTATTGGAACAGAATTGGCTGTGGTTGTTTTTTTTGTCTTCTTTACTGACACACAACCCTACAGTGTAGAGTCCGTTGTTAGCAGCCTCGACAGCTCTGAGGAGGATCACCCTCTTCATTTCTAACATCTCATCTTGTATTTGTGGACTGCACTCAACACAAATCTATTCCCCCATGTTGAGCATGCTTTAAATCCAGCAAAACTTTGCTAACAAGCTGGCTGCCAATGACCGAGACCTGTGTGTGTGTGTGTGTGTGTGTGTGTGTGTGTCTGTGTGTGTGGTCCCTGCTGTGCATCATCCCACCATTATCCAGTAGCATTCTTCCTCTGATCCATCTTCACTCCTCCTTATCCCCGCCCCTTATACATCAGCTGCCCAGGAGCTTCACAAGAGACCTTATGAGCATCATTTGACTTCGATGGTATTGCTGCTTCAGGCCTTTTTCTCAGAGTGCAGGGAAAACAAGCGGTTTGTTGAACAATCCTCACTGGAGCGTTTTTCTATTATTCTCAGCTAAAGGTAGCAGCTTCGGTGGTTTTAATGTTTTCTTTATACGTGCTGTGTGCTCGTTGATTATCCTAATTCTCCCTGTGTTTCTTCATAATTAACTCCTGCTCATGCTTTTCACACTGAGGTGTCAGTGTGTCAATGCATCATTGATTAACACTGATTAGTCTTTTTTCGGGCCGATGTTGATCATTGAGTTAATAACATCAGGATTGATTAAGGGGATATCAGTGGTTCCTGTTTATGATCTTTGCTTCAGATAAAGTTCACTTAAAAGCTACTTCTCGCCTCTTTTACCCATTGTTGGACTTTAAATGATTAACTTGTTGAAAAGGTGACTGTGTGAGTATGAACTGTAGGATCACAAGTATCATGGAAACATTTGAATATGCATTAATAAGTTAGTTTAAACATGAATTTATTGATCTATTACTATAACTAAATTACAACTTGATTTGTTTTTTAAATGGGCATTAAAAAGTACATATCAATCCATCAATAAATAGTTTGAATTAAAAAGGGGGGTTACAAAAACACAACTGTCCTTTAATACATCAGAGTTTATTCAGGCATTAAAAAGGACAGTCACTCAAGATGTGAGGTAGGTGGGGTTCTTAAAGCACTCAAAGACTTTAGAGGAAGATGTCATTGAGATGATTTAATCATTGTTAATATTTTTGTTAAATCTGTCGTTCAACCAAAAAAGAGAAAATTAACTAAATGAGTTTTGTTTATACATAAAAGCGTAATTTTCTGATTTTATGCACAACAGTAAATCGTTGGCTCTCTATGAGGGTTTTTCCTGTCTTCTTTCCTTTTCTTTGTCTTTCAGAGCAGGGCTTATTGATGTCACGTTCAAGTTTTATAATGCTTTCACTCTAAACTGTGTGCTTGCTTATTGTTAGATAGCAGCCTGATATTTTGTTGCTTAGACAGATTTCCATGCGTTTCAGCTTCGGCTCATGAAGCGTCTCTGTCTTGTCATTTTGCAACAATCTGATCATGAAAACAAAGTCCTGCTCTCAAACTGAAAGACCATACTCTTGTATTAAGATAAGAAAACCCGACATAAAAACTATTCTCATTTCCTGCTTGTCTATTTGACAGGCCGAAAAACAATTCTATAAAAGCTTGTTTGTACTTTTAAGGAATTTCTAAATTATATTTTCTGTAAACGTCACATGATGAGGTCAGCAGTGCCACATGGAGTCTGTGGGAAAAACAGTTTGCCTGATGTGTACTTGATTGATGCTTAATCTATCTGTAACACCACATTTATTACTATTTATATATTGTGATATTGGTTGCTCTCTACACTTGATCAGAGCATTACCAGTCCTTGTCGCCCCACCAAGTTTCTTTACTTTTAATTATCACTTATGTGGTAGATAATAGTTTTCTGTCTCTGTACTGTTTTCACAGGGGACCAGAAGTGAGGGGACAATGCGAGTCCACGTGCACACCAAGTTCTGTTTCCTGTGTGTGCTCACCTTCCTCTTCCATCAGTGCAACCACTGCCACGGAGAAGGCCACAGCCATCAGCACAGTGAACATCCCCAAGACGGCCATGACCACGTCCACAGCGACCTGCAGATATCTGAGGCTCCATACACGAGCGGATCCACTGTGTCACCAGAGTCCAAGAGTCCCCGAGGGGACACTCTAGAGGAAGAGCAGCGCTTCTACATCCAGCAGCTGTTCAACCGCTACGGCCAGAAGGACCGGCTAGATTTCAAGGGATTTCAGAGTCTGCTCTTTAGCCTGGGTTTGGGTGAAGTGAAGGTGGTAGGTGCGGATCACGAGGAACTGGGTCATGACCATGTAGCCCACCTTGACTTGGTGGATATACAAGAGGGGCTTCACACACATTCACCCAAGGAAGACCATGGTCATGGTCACGGGCACGGGCATGGTCATCAACACCACAAGCCCGGCCCAGACCGTCTGCACAAGGCAGAGGCTACCACAGAGTGCAGCCAGCAGACCACTACTGCCAGTCCAGCTGCTGGTGCACCTACAGGGCATGACCATAAACATGAGCATGGCCACAATCATAGACATGATGCAGAACATAATCATAATCACAGCAAGGTAAAGGATAGTGACCATAAACATTCTGATGGACATGTGCAGGACACACATGATCATGATCATGAAAACAACCATGATCAGGTGTCACATGACAAACAGCACAAACATGAGCAGGTACAGGTGCAGTCGAACCCCAAGGAGATAACTTCTCAACCTCATAGTGATCATGACCACGGTGATCATGACCACGGTGATCATGACCACAGTACACATGACCATGGTACACATGAACATGACCACGGTACACATGACCATGGTACACATGAACATGACCATGGTGATCATGCCCATCCAGCACAGACTGGCACAGAAGGTCCTGTCATCGACCAGGAGCAGGTACCCACTGTCCCCTCAGGGCCGTCCCCAATCCTTCAGGAGACCTCTCCTGCCCCAATAGAAAGCAAGACCAAGAAGCCCAGAAATCCAGCGCGGGTCAAAGGACAGCGTGGGCGAAACAAAACCTCTTCTCCCATATCTCCATCTGAGGACCATGACCACAAACATGGACACGGACACAGTCATTCTCATAAACATAGGAGAGAAGCCCCAGGAGGGCCCGCCACCGCCACTCTGCCAGCCCCCATCCTGCCTGGGCATTCAGCTGGATTTTTACATCAGCATGAGGAGGTAGGAATACTGTAAACCTTCAGTCCTCCATTGTGTGCGACTTGTTTTTTCTGTGTCTATGCACAAATTAATAACAAAATCCAAAACTGTGTCTTTAAAGCACAAAGTCTTTCCCAGTTTTGTATTATTCCAGTAATTACAGTCATTGTTGTTCTTACCCACCGTTTCCTTCTCCAGTGTTTGAACCTGACGGAGCTCCTCACCTACTATGGCCTGAATCCCGAATCACTAATCTCCCCCAGCCAGTTCACCTACCTGTGTCCTGCCCTGCTCTATCAGATTGATAGCCGCGTTTGTATCCGCCATTACCACCAGATGGATGTCGAGCAGGAAGCCTTGGAGAACGTCAGTACTGGTAAGAGCCGAGTATTTTATCGTTCCTGTCTCTTCTGACTGAACAGACGTTTTGTAGAAACAGACAAACAATAAGCGCACGTGTAAACACTGTTAAGAGCCCAGTCTGAAGCCGTCGAGACCTCATGAAGGGCTAAGACCCAAATCAGGCTATAGCCAACAGACAGATAAAACACATTCACTGTCTGTAAGGTTGTTGTTCTGGGTGCGCTTTTGTATTTCTGTGAGGATGTTCTACTTGGAGAATATGAAGGACAGAAAAAAAAGCAACACATATCCTCATTGTGCATGTGTGCGACAAAGAAGGGGCCTGCAGCTTTCTAACTGCACCAAACTAATGTCCAAGCATAATAACATCTTTGTGCTTTAAAAACACTCACGGGTCATCTTGGGTAATATTTGTTGTCCATGATGTTTGTGCCTGTTTATGTTTTGTAATACAGAGATCTCATTGTTTAGTCTTATGACATCGATTTTTGGGGGGGATTGGTAAAATGGATCTGTCCCTCATCTCAAGAAATTAGTCCAAGCAACAACATATCTAAGCCCAAGTGAAACGAAAGTCTTCATGAGCGGGTAACCACAGGGACTTCACCATAAAACCGTTGTGGTGTTGTGATACAGTGATGTTATCAGGGTGTGTAACCTGGAGGTCCTTTAGGGAGGAGAAGCAGACCTGCACAATTGAAGGTTTATTTGGACTAATCAAGCCAGATTTTATAGCGATGACAATAATGGAGGTGAATCAAAGACTGTGACCATCCTCCCCGGGTAATTCTCAGTGTTGTTGTCTCCATCTTTTCTCATTTCATTTCATTTTCACTACATTTTGGTGCAGTTAGAAAGACAGTCCCTCTGTGGGTGAGGATTACTTCTCTCCCCCCATTTTCTATTATCCAGAGCGGCAGTGAATTCTCAGAGAATCATTTTAACACTGATATAAGTTACAAAAATAAGTTGATTAAAAGTCCACTGATACAAATGACAGCTAGTTTCTGTCTAGTCCCCAGCATTATGTATTTCAACACCATTATCAGTTATTTCACTTTTATTTATAGATGAAGAAAGAATCCTTTCTGATGCTGATGTGAGACTGGAGGCTTGAATAATTTTCAGTCTGAGAATTGGTTACTTGGGGAAATGGTTGATGCTAAGTCCAAGGGTTAGTGGAGGTCAGGTGTCATGGCTGGCCGAATACTGCTCTCAGATTGGATGTTGAAGATGTAACAAAAAGGTGGGCAAGGCAGGTTACAGTCAGGTTGAGGAAAACCTGCAAAACAGTTGAATGGTATTTAGTCTGGAGTGAACGGATGGAGCTGCCAACCAGTGGAATGAAGAGCTGGTGTTTTAATACTGTAGCTGCTTGTTGAGTCTGAGTTGATCAGCAGTTGTCAGTAGCAGGGATCTGGAAGGCCTCACAAAGTGCACCCACAACCCAGGGGTAGAAAGTCCGCAGAAATTCCGGAGGCCCTCCCTCAGACATTCGTGTTCACACATACGGCTCCTGCTGAGAAACTGTGGAGGATTTCCAGAGTTCAGTCTGAAAGAAGCAAGACACAGACGAAGACACCTGGGCACAAACAGGAAACATGAGGGAACAAGGAGATGCATTAAATGTTTACAGACACAAAACTATAAGCACGGCCTTATAACTTGTTACAAACGGTGCTCATTCATCTTGATAACACTTAATCAGAGTAAGCAACCGCACTACAGAAATATCTCAGTCACAGTCACGTTTCTTTCAACCCACAAAGGTTTCTCAAAACCCACATCTGGTTTTTCAGGAAAATTCAGCTTTGTACATATCCTCCATCGAAAGTAGCCAGTCTTCCAAAGGAGTGGTCTGTGACTAAGTGACTTACCCATACACACATTGATCTACAGAGTGGATCACTCTTTTGCTCATCCACGTTTTCTGTGTGATCTTCAAGGTTAACTGCAGTTAAATGCATTCAGCTTGAATAAAAACCAGCATGGCTCTCGGCTCTGGTCATATAATGAGCATTATGCATATAGCTACTGGCCAACTCAGCAGGAGATGAGCCCGGCAGGGAGCAGTGTGGTCAAGTCAGCCTGGCTGAGCCGCACTAGTGTGCATGTGTTGTGGGTCACCCATGAGGAGTGAGAGGTGTCTGTCATGTAATAGACACTGAATAAGAACCATTCCCTCTATCAATCATTCACCCTCTATGACAATATGTGCCCTTGTTGTGTTATCCAGCAGTGAGCAAGTTGCTCTATCATGTGCAAACCATTTTGGAAATTGGAAAAAAACTTTTTCAGAGATCACCTATGTTGTGGAAACAGACCCCCCCCCATGATCTCTTTTCCTCTGTGTTGGCTCTGCACATCTCTGACTCCCAGAGAAAACCCAGACATGAACTGTAAGCTGTAAAGAAGGAAGGTCAGTGTTAAAGGCTGCTCTGGGACCTCACAGGGTTTGCAGGTTTATGAGAGTGCAAATTATAAAATCACAGTGTTTTAAAGTTAATGAGCTACAGGTCATGAAATAAAGTTCGCAAAGGCCATAAAAACTCGCTACAAATCAAATCAGCTCACACAACCATAGAGCAGGCTGGGAATCTTGGGGGCCTGCAGGATTTGAGTGTTATGGTTCTGTGTGTAAACCATTCCACACCTGCAGTGAAAATTCATTGAGAACCTGTGTCATAATCAATCTGAACGTGCTGCACTTGCTGCATTGTTAAATCGTTATTACACCTGCAGTGTAATGGATTTTAGTTTTCATTTAAGTTATGCAAAGTGGAGCTGTCACTGTAAACAATGGACAACATGGCAGGTGTGGGGTCATGAGATTTTCTGCACAACCTGAATAAAGTTTTAGTAGAAGAAGAATGGACTTTTCTGTTTAAGACATAAAAATTATCCTCGCTGCAAATATGTGTAGTTTTGCACTTGGGTTGGAATCGCCCTGTCAGAGCAGGAGGGGCCGAAGTCCAACTGTGAGATAGGAAGAATTCCCCAAATGAAGGCCCTGTTAAAAGATTAATTATTGAACACACACGACCCCCAGGAGACACCTGCATCGAACCTACGCTGAAAGCAGTCATAAAAATGGTAATGACCACGAGGAAGACAGCACGCACAAGTCAAAAGGGCAGGAATGACTCCTCATTAGTGGATAACTAAAGGCGCTGGATTCTCTGCACTGGTGCACCAAGACTCTACCACAGACGCTGCCACACGCGGCTGAGCTGCCTCTCGTTTAACTCCTGCCGGCATTGATGTGGGAGCTCGGAATATTTGCAGTTGTTTTCCTTCTGGACCCCACACCCCTCTCTTCTTTTACGCTGTGCCAATTAGGAGAGCCTATAAGCGACACCCGGGGACCTTCTTTATTTTTTTTTGCTGTGGCTCAAAGGAAATGCGTAATTGGAGAGACGACACAGACCAGCGGATCTTCTTCTCCACTCTTCTGTTCCCTGATCACTGCATTCTATATCTGCGCCACAACCCCCTGCCCACCTTCCCACACACACACACACACACACACACAAAAGCGTGACTGCATAAAGGTAATGAGACAGAGCAGTAGATGAGCTGCGCCGCTGTGAAGGACCTGATGTACTGTCTGTCTGATGGAGTCGCCTCTCAGGGTTAGACAGTGTTCCGCTTGATGCAACAAATAGGAAAAAGCAGTCGGCTGTTGCATCTTTACTTTTGTACGGTGCACTGAAAATGATTGTAACGGTAAAAGGAGAAAATGAAAGTTGTTACTTCAAACTGTGATGAGGAAATGAATTTGGCTCGTCCACTTTGCCCTTCGTCATGATGACTCTCTCACCAGAACACAGGCACGCAATCAACTTGCACTTAACAGACTCCTGGAGTTTTTCACGTAAAACCTTTTTAATTTTACAGCAAAGGTTCTATTCTACAGAGATTCAACACTCTTTACTCTGTTAAACCACCACCAGGATTAAACATGTATTAGTAGTAATTCAAACGCACAGAACAAGGTTTACACATAGTAAATCTTACATAGTTATATAATAATGGATGGATGTGAATGAAACTGTGTTTTTCAAACTTGAGAAACGACCTGACACACATAAAGCTCTCAAACAGCCCCTGCTTGGATTTGTTCTGCAGGAGGGTGCTCCCACCTGGTTCGCTGAGTAATAAACAATGGGCCATGTGAACGATGTCCGTGATGTTCAAATGTTGTGCCATATGGTTTAAATTCCCATAGTTCATCAGGTTCAAATCCGGCTCTGTACTCTTTGTTTACTGCACAGTGATAGGGTGGGGTGGGAAGGGCCTTAAAGATGGAATCGCCCCAACAGCAACTACATGAAGCACTTGAAGAAAACATAGAGAAAAGGCCTGGATAAATTAGAAGAAATACACAAACTTAAAACATGTATCGACTCCTGATTTCCGATTCCGGTTCCGGGGATCAAGCCTCCCAAAAGCTTCATACAAGCGATTGTGTAATCAGTGCTTAAATCTCCTAATTTTAAACATTTCCCCAGGACCAGGAGGAACTCCAACCTCCTGCTTCCTGACTGCTGAGACTGTTTTCTGTGTTGTGGTTTTAAAGCCTACAGCTGGGTTATGGGACAGAAACAGCTTGATGCAGTCTCTAAAGGCCGCTCTGTCAGCCAGGAGACAGATCATCTCTTCACAAGCGACACCACCTGGGGTGGATGTGTGTCTGCCAATGTCTTTTTTTATTGTTATTAGGTATTATTCCCTCTGGCTAAGTGTTAGCTCTTGTCATTTTGTTTATGTGAAGCTCTGTTTGTGCTAAGTAGTTCATTATGTCGACAAGTTGGGGAAATAATACTAAAAAATATTCAATCAATGCCCTTAACCTTCTACTCGAGTGATTAAAAACTACAAAAAAACTTTTAATAGGGATAAAAAACATAGAAAGGTCAAAGAGAGCAGCTTCTGCAGGATCCATCTCTCAGGACAGATACAAGTGCACTAGATGTCTCATGTAAAAGAGCATATCAACAAAATAACAATATTTATGTCCATAGAAAAATACATAAATGGGGGGGGGGGGTGTATCAAAGTTTAAAGTATTTATACAAAAGGAGAGACTGACAGAGATGAAGGTAGCGTCACCAACAACTGAAATGATAGAGGTATTGCTAGTAATAGTGGAATATATCTAATTGATTTAGTTGTATAATCCAGGATCAGCTGCAAAGTCACAGCCTGGATCTTCAACAATAGAACACATGGTCTCTGGTTATGTCTCTGGTGAGATATTCCAAACCCTCTTTAACTGCTACATCTGTGAGGATCAAATGTTTGACTCTGTGTTATATTTACAGAGTTGTGACATGCTCCAGAAACAGAAGTCAATTGCCTGTAAGATGTGAATTACATGCACGCTGTGTTTCAGTCAGTAGGTGTCTCACAGTCGAGCTGAATGTCAGCGGTGAAGGACCCGGCGTCACTTCAGCAAACACACCAGCAGCTCTGCTGTAACATTGAATTTCATACTACATTAAGCATTTTGTCCTCTGTGACGAAAGGATCCGAAACTTTCTTCTTGTCTGGCTCTGTTTTGAAACGCGTCGCGGGCCTGACAGTCGAACTGACAGTTTAAATGATAGTGTACCTCTCTGATTTCTTCTCTTCTGCTTCACGTCTTGTGTCTGCAGCCTTGAATGAAAAATGAGACGAGTGGGATTCTGCTGAAATGTCACTTTGTGTCTCTTCCTGTCTGCGTCATGTGTCATCACAAGGACACACAGATGCATTGTTTTCTTCACGTGTGAACAGTAAAGCTGAGTTTAGCAAGCAGCGGAACGATCAAGCTGCGGCTGTTGGTGTCGTCTTTATTCTAAACAGTGAAGTTTCTGACTCAAACAGTTAGAGTATTTGATTAAATCAGGACTTTTATGATCTCAAGGTTGAGAACTTACACAATTATAGAGAAACCCAACAGTTCCAGCAACGAGCAAATACTTTGGAGACTGTGAAGACATAAAAACACCCTGTAACTCCCCCTTCTTTATCCTTTGTTCTTTCCCCAGTGATGGTCTGGGTCTGGGGCTTTGTGTCCATCACCATCATCAGCCTGCTGTCTCTGCTGGGCGTGGTGCTCGTGCCCATCATAGACCAAGGCTGCTTCAAGTTCCTGCTCACCTTCCTGGTGGCGCTGGCAGTGGGAACGCTCAGTGGCGACGCTCTGCTTCACCTGCTCCCCCATGTGAGTTCAGCCACAACACAACTTTGTACACAATAGATACAAAAGTGGAATAGTTATCAGTTAATAGAATTCAGGAATCGTCCGAAGAAATAAAGCTTTTTCTTTCAAGTTTAAAAGCACTGAATGTCACATCTTATATTTCAGCGACTATCAGCCATCGCCTGCTTCACCCCCCCCCCCCCCCCCCCCCCCTGCGTATTACACGCTGTCATTCTGTGTTCTTTCTCTCAGGGGTAAGAGGCATCAGGAATTTGATCTGTCTGAGTAGAGAGATAGAATCTTTGTCCTGCTTCGGCTTCCAAAAGCATCGTTCAACAGAAAAAGACAAATAGATTTTTTCTTTGAAAGAACCAGACGTCCTCCTGATAAAGGTGGTGTTGTCAAAGCTGTGTTTCTAGGTTTGAAGACGGCCTCCACTCGAGGCAGTTTAATCCTTAGGTTTTATTTTCAGAAATCTCTAAATTGAATCCATCTGAGAAAAAGCCTCGTAGAGAACAGAAAAGTGTCGAGTGGATGATACATGTTCCTTGTGTACACATGTTAAACACTTTGGCACTAGTTAGTTGTCTGATGCAAAACTTTTTTGAGACATGATATAAACAAATCCAAAAAGTGCTGTCGCAGAGATAATTCCCTACATTTCATGACTTCAAATTTTACATTGTACATTCCTGATATTTAGAATTATTCATAATCCCCCCCCCTCTCAGAGGATATCTGGTCCATCCTGAAAGTGCCAACAGGACTAAAAGCATCATGGGCACCGCAGTTCAGAAAACTGCCTTTGGTCAAATTGCTTTCTCGATTAACGATTGGGGAAGAACACTCCTCTGAACATTAGACACTCTGAAGTTCTACCGTGTTTGAAACCAGCCTCAAGCTTTGGCAGCACAAAGGAATTCCGGGTGTGTATCATACTGATTTTATTAGCCTCACACTGATGGACTTCAATGTGTAGTGTAGTGTATTTGATGTCCTGTGGTTCATGGACAACAGAAGCAACTAGCTAACTCTGGTACAATTACTTTGAGTTGTGCACTCTCCTCATTAAAACTGAAATAAAATGATATTCAAGTTTTCTGTCTTATAGTCGTCTGTGTTCCCTGCTCCTCTGTCTTCAGTCTCAAGGGCAACACAACCACAGCGAGCCTCGGACCAGCGACAAGACGGACATGCTCACAGAATTCGATGGAGTGTGGAAGGGGCTGACCGCGCTGGCCGGCATCTACCTCCTCTTCATCATCGAGCACTGCCTCGGCATGTTCAAGGTCTACAAAGACCAACGGGTAAGATGAGCGTGACCCTGCTGCAGACAACAGACCAGGCTGAGCCTCGCAGTTAGTTTCACATACCACTGGAGCTGATGGATCATGAAATGTGTATCTGTGCTCACAGAGCTTGAAGAAGTCAAGCGAGGAGGGAAAGATTGGCAGGAAGCTGTCGGACCACAAGCTGAACCGACGCTCGGATGCAGAGTGGCTGCACCTGAAGCCGCTCAGCGAAGGTGAGAAGAGTTTAATCATTTAGTCTCGACTGCTTCATCCTCTGTGGCTGTAACTGGAACATGTCTCCTGTCTCCAGACCCGGACAGCACGGCCGTGTCCTGTGACAACGGATACAACGACACACAGCTCACAGAGTTCCAACCCCCCGACTCCCCCACTAACAAGACGCCGCTGGCCCCCGCACTCCCCCAGCAGGACGAGCCGTCCCCCGCCAAGGAGGACGCTCCTAAGACCAAGCAGCACAGTCACAGACACGGCCACGGCCACTCTCACGGGGGGAACTGCCACTCGGACCAGGAGATGAAGGACGCTGGGATAGCCAGCATCGCCTGGATGGTCATAATGGGCGATGGCATGCATAACTTCAGTGATGGCCTGGCAATAGGTAATTTAGGAGTTTGTATCTTATCTCCATGAACTTATCTTCTAGTTTATAGTCTTCTGTCTTGCTGAGAAGATTGATACGGCTCTCGTTTTTCTTTGTAAAGCCTAGTTCACACTAGATGATTTTCAGCCTGATTTGCCAGTTGCAGACGAGATACACAAGTCCCAGACCAAAGTAGGACGTGTTGAAGCTGGTAAAGGTTCCTGTAGTGGAGAGGTGGCCCCTGGTTTTTCTACACTGCACATGTCTGTAATCGGACAGGGTAACAAACTCTGACCTGTTTCACATCTTCCAGCCTGAAGAGGCAGGAGAGTGGGAGGATCAGTCCAACTGTGTTTTGTTATTGTACTTTGTGGACCAGTTGGGGGTTTCTCCATGGGATAGATCAAGTAGTGTGTAACCCTACCAGCTACTGCAAGTCTACCAATCACAACACAACACATTGTGTAGACACTACTCAATCCTGATATCATTTGAACTCAGCTTTTAACATGTAGCTACAGCTAGCAGACAGTTAGCCTAGCTCATGATAGGGGCTGAAAAGGTGGGGTTACAAATCTGTAGTGATTCTTTTAACACCTTCTCTTTGTGTCTTCAGGTGCAGCGTTCAGTGCAAACCTGACCGGAGGCATCAGCACATCAGTGGCGGTTTTCTGTCATGAATTACCTCATGAACTTGGTGAGTGGAGCAAAACAAGTCATTTAGTCAGAACACGCTGCACCCGTCATCTATCATCATCTATCCAACAAGAACCAAGCTGTTGTGCAAAGGCTGCTCAGTGACTCGCCTGATAACGTTCATCGATGTCTAAATACCAGCTTCCCCAAAACTGCTCTTCTTACATCTCATCAGAAACTTGTATCAGTCAGTGTCACGTGATCTTCTGTCCCCTGAGACTCTGTCAATAGTCCTCACTCTTCTCTTGTCCCTGGAATGATGTACTACTGCTTTGCCAGATTAATGGCTTTCGTCTGACAGCAGCGAAATGGCCTGTCAGTGTGTCGGCTCACCTGGCTCCTTCTGTTCAATACGGTCAGAGCGGACCACTGCACGCTCCTGTTTGGTCCAGTTTGGTTTCCAGCTTCTCGGCCTGTGTTTACAGTCTGAGGAGGAGGTGGTGAGTTCGTGCTGAAACAGACATCGGGGCCATCCATTGCACATCAGCTCTAATGATCTGCCCCGTCATGTCGCGGGTTCCAGACCTCATTTGTGTTCCTGATGCATAGAGAAGTGTGGATTAGGGCCCAGTGTGAGCCGGTGAATCACAGCCTACGTGTGCCTGCTGCTCTCTCTGGTGATGACGACCCGCGTCACGGGAAACTTGGGTTTTTCCTGGTTCGGCAAAAACCTGCTTCAAAGTCTCTTTAGTTTCGATGAGTTTTTAATCAGCTCTGAGCTTTGATTTAAACATTTTTGTCCTTTACCATCCTTTATACTCCAGTGTCCTCGACTTTCCAGATGATTAACCGCAGCACGATTCCCGTCACAGGCGGCAAATGCGAAGATTTACAAGATCTGCCCCTTTTCTTACTCCCTCTGTGTAATTTCACACTTCCTGTTGATTCGGCGCCCGTTTGTGAGGAGCGCTTGTTGTCATGCGTTCACCCCCGTCGGGCCGCCTGTCAGCAGTTTGACAAGTGCACCTCTCGTCTCCTCCTGAGCACAAAAGCCGTCCCCCGACTGGCAGCTGGATGGCAGAGCTGATGATCATGAGGCTTCTTTAACCACCCGGAGTGAAGCTAATTGGCAGTGATGTGTGTGTTAATTGCGGTAGATGAGGCGGTGGCAGGTGTGTCTGAAGGAGGGGAGCCGGGGGGGCAGGGAAACGTCACAGTGAGTTGAAGAGGGGGAGAGGATGGAAAAGCAGGAGCACTGAAGTGGGATGTGTGCGGGCTGTCTCTCCTTAACTTCGCCCTCTTCTTTCTGCAGCTTTGATTGATGGATGAGAGCGCAGCCGTAATATATTCATTGTGGTAATTAGCGAGGAAAAGAGGCCGCTTGTTACACGGTGCAGGAAATGTAGGCCACCCCCTTCTCAGTATTCATCCTTCTTCCCAAATCCAGGGCGTTTCCGCTGAGACTTGGGCCTCTTCCCGCATTTGGCCCGGCAATGATTGAAGAGGGTGGAGAGGCTTCGGCGTGCATATGTAATCATAAGTGCATCAGGGGGGAGTTAAAGACATATTTCTTCTAAAGAGCAGCTCCTGGGCTGTGTGTGTTTTATATCTCCACCTACTTGAAGACAGACGCGTGGAGGAGAGTTTGTTTTGAGCAGGTTGGCCTCATCACGTGCGACAGCCTCAGCAAAGTGCACGTCACCGCGCAGCTTTACACTTCGGCTTAAAGATCTCGTAAAAAAACATTAATAAAAAAACACAAAAGCTGGAGACATGACTGACGATGTCAAAATAAGACGAAAGCAGGGATATTGCTGTAATGGTGTTTCAATGTGTGTGTGTGTCTGTGTGTGTGTCTGTGTGTCCTGGCTGACAGGTGACTTTGCCGTGTTGCTGAAAGCCGGGATGTCGGTGAAGCAGGCCATCTTCTACAATCTGCTGTCCGCCCTCATGGCCTACTTCGGCATGATGATCGGCACCGTCGTGGGCCAGTACACACACAATGTCACCAACTGGATCTTCGCCATCACAGCCGGCATGTTCCTTTACGTGGCTCTGGTGGATATGGTAAGTTGACAATCAGCATAATACCATCTCTGATGCTAAATCTAAGGCTACAGCCATACCACTACGTCTTGGTTCGAATTGGGGGATTTTAAAATACGTATATCACATGACAACTCACGTACACTGGGCCTGCAGCCTCAGAGGTTTCAAACTAAACTGGACTAAACTCAGGAAGTGCTGACACCACCTGTATCAGTATTAGAGTGGACGCGTGTTCAAACCAATAGGTAGTAGTGTGGCTGTAGCCGAAGCTTGTCTCTGATACCAACCACTAACACTGTCTCTCTCCCAGCTGCCAGAAATGCTCCACGGGGACAGTGAGGAACACAAGCGCTGCCAGATGGGACACTTCGTGCTGCAGAACCTGGGCATGCTGACCGGGTTCGGCATCATGCTGCTCATCGCCATCTTCGAAGACCAAATCGTTTTTGATTTTGGCTTCTTGTAGAGTAGAGGGGGAGGGGAGGGGGGGGGGGGCTGGAGGTTTCACCGTCGCCCCTCTTGGCCTTCACGTGCTTTGTCTGCATCGTAGCTGCCCAGTCTTGCATGCAGCTTGAGTCTCGTTCATGGACCGTGCTTCCATTCCAGCGGTAGTTCACGCACATCTCATGACTCTGCTTAGTGATGTTTACATTCTGCTCCACCGTCACTGTCAGCTCCAATCCATCTGCTCCCCGTGCAGCACAAGAAAAACAAGGACCAGATGAAAGAAGAGCGAAGCTGCACTCCGACCAGGAAACTCAATCTTTAACATTAATCTGATCCAGGTGGTGCAGGTCCCGTGCTCCCTCGGAGACGCTGCTGTCACGGGTCGGCAGCTCGCCGCCGCTCCATCATCACCTGCTGCTTGTTGTGGTCGTCTCTTTGCATCCTGTGCTGTGTCCCATGTCCTCATTCATCTGTGGTGTGTGTCCCTCTCATCACTACCAACTGTTGATGGCATCACGCCACGTGCCAAGCCCCGGCCACTGGAGCAGCGCAGCTTCTCGTGCCACAACATCGTGAACAAACCCTTCAGCTCGGTGTTTCCATTAAGCTGCAGCATCAACATCGAGAAGTGTTCGTCTGAATGACCCGACAGGCTCAGTGTTACTCTCTCTCCTCCAACTTTCTCGGTGTTTTCTTTTGAATAATGTTTAATTGTCGAATTAGATATTTTTGGGATTAATAAACCTTTTTGTTGAACTAACAGCTGCCAAAGCTTTTTATAAATTAGTCTTTACAGATATCAGTGCTTTAGTTTTGACAATCCGTAGCCAGAGGAGACATATCATTGTTAGAACTTTATATTTTATCTTTTTCTACAAGAATCAGCTGATTCAGAATGTGAATCCTCGTTCTGTTCATCGGATAGTGTCGTCGTTTACTTGATTTACTTGAGGCGACTTGTTCTGTCTGAGGCGACCGACACTTACCCACCGCGGGAGGTGGACTTGATGACGTACTGTAATCACACAGGGTCTTTTATCACATCAGTGGCTGAGCAGCTAAAAGCAAAAGTAACGTTCCGGCTCAAAGCTTTGAAAGTTTCCTTCAGTGTCGTGACAATCGGAGACGGAGCGGGAAAGAGAACAGCCGCCAGGTCACAGTGGAACCGACGAGCGTTTCCTGCACTTGTGTCAAACCACAGGAGAAAAGATTATTATTATTATTATTATTATTATTATTTGTATGATCATTCCTCGTGAATACATTAAAGTGCCAAACTGGACCACGTGTGGGATTTCAGTGGCCTGTGTTTGACGTTGCCCCCCCCCTCCTCCTTTCCATGCTTCCCCATTTCACATTCCATTGGTTGCTCTAGTGGCTCACATGCTAGGCTAGCTAGCCTAGCTCCAGCTTTTTGCCGGAGCACACAGATAACGTGTGTGCGTCTTTACATTTACACTGTCACTGTGTGACATCCATCACCTGCGTCTTTAACTGGCTGTCGATCGTCGGCCACGTTGTCATCGCTCCGACGGAATCGAACACGAATCCGAGTCAAACGGTACAGACAACTTTTTATTTTTCATTCTTTGTCCTGCAAAGTTGTCAACACACTTTGTGCTACTTTTTTTTAACTGAATGTGTGTGTGTGAAGATCACAAAGCGAGGTCTTGGGTGAAGTGGAGCGAGTGTTCGGAGCCATTTTGTTTCGCTTAAAGCAAATAAGGTGAAGATAAATCACGTGTCGTCATCCTCCTCTGAATCTTCTGCGTCTTTTACTGTTTCATCTTCATATTTAAGTTAAGTGCTTTTTTTAAAACAGGACCTGAATGTAATTTGAAACCAGTTCATGATTTGCTCTGTTCACATCAGTCATTTCCTAACGTGAATCCAAACTGTCCTGTCATGTGAGCCATCAGACTCGATGCCCCAAATATGAAGTGTCTTCACTGTTTATTGGACTAGAACTTGTCCATTAAATGAAAGTCTCAGCTTGTTTTATTTCTTTTTTGCTCTGTTGCTTGTATTTTGTTTAGTATTGTGGATATAAGATGTAAAATGTGACGCCCGTGCTGTTTGCCTGTCTGTACATTCTCCCCCATCACAGAAAGAAATTAAACTCTGAAAAGATCCTTGTTTCCTGATGTCTGATTGTTCCAGTGTAACGTTACAGAGACAAACCAAGCCGGTCAGTAGATACACAGTAGACACGTTTACGACAGATCGACACAGATATTGCGATATTACCCTGATTAAGTCTGAATGTGACGCTGCCATGTAAACTTTCTGAGTCATAGACTGTTTCTAAATGTTGGATGACCCGTCTCCACTTCGTCACACTATCCAGAGAAGTACTGATCAGGGGTGGAGCTGCTGTAGCGAGGATGTTTCATCACATTTTTAAAGCTTCAAATAACTCAAAACCAAAATTAGCCCTTGAACATCCATGTGATTAAAAACTACTTAAAATGACAAACTATCCTTGATCAAAACTACTGAGTTTAGTACTATACATGTATTATTCTACAAAGTACTTCATAATAAAGTGCTGGCAGTACCAGACCTGGTGACCTAATGATTATGAGCCTGTCTGGCATTTGAATTCTTCTACTTGAAACTATGGAAGATGTGGGGACGTGAACAAAGTGTGACACCAAACGCTCTAGGAGCTGAGCTGGCAGAGCAGCGCCACCCCTCGTCGGATCCAGTGCTCGGCCGGCACGCTGGAGTTCAGCGTCATGGAGATGACGTAGTTGGTGGAGTGGCCCGTGGTGGACAGCGTGCCGCGCCGCTCGCTGGTCTTGTAGACGGGCGCCACATAACACATCCTCTGGGGGACGTCCTGTCGCTTAATGGGCTTCAACCACATCTGAAAGAGAGAGAGAGAGAGGGGCGGTCATGAGGTGACAGGGTCAAATGATGGCCGCCATGTTCGCGTACTCAATTAGTCACTTTGACAAATAGTCAGTGTCAGTTAGAGGCTGTTTACCTTTTTATATATTTGACTTGTGGAATAATTCAACACTGTTCACAGTCTGATTCAAGGGGATGTTTTAAAGCGTCTAGAGGTCAGGTCAACAGCTGTATATAAAGATGGACGACACAACAGCTATCCAAAGTGAAGCCAAAACATCGGGACTGCCCCCTGGTGGCTGGCTGCAGTATGGTGATAAACCCTACCTCCTCCATGTTAGTGGCCAAGCTAAAAAGTTAAAATAGAGTAAATATGTTAAACCTCGAGTATTGAATCTGAGACTGACTAATGCCTTACTTCACTCAATCATGGTCTCCTGCACAACATGGCAGCCCAGGAATCCAGGATATTTTGGCTTCATTTTCAGTGCAGTGGGAGGAAGTGGAGACGTGTCGTCCATCTTTATTTACAGCCACTGGTCGGGACACAAAACTTGAACACGCAGGCAACTAACCCGCATCTCGATTTGTTTTCCAGACATTAACTTACAAATTGTAACTGTGGGGACATTAACTTCTAAAACAATAGATTCCCTTTAGACCATTAACAAGTCTTGGTTTATGCAAAAGGAATAAACTGGGCCACTCAAAAAACATCTTACACAAAACACCACAACAACAAACAAAAAGCGTTTGTTGATTTGCAGCCAGAAAAGTCCTCTTCTAGTTCCATAACAGTCGTCTCTATGAGGATTTGCATTTCAAAGGCAGCCTCGGAAGCCACTGTTGTGTTTTTCCCCATCAAATAATAAACACATTTTTAATTAAGTTCCGGTCGTGTCAAAAAACTGATTCTGTTAATAACTTGCCCTGAAATGTTTGAATATTTAAAAAAGTCACGCTTGTGCATTATTCATAACCATTGGAAGGCAAAGTGAAGAAAGTGAAGAAGAGAGAACGAGGAAGAAGAAGAAAGAGGAAAACATCCCCCGCTCTTCACCTCTGGCACCGTGCTTCCATCACTCTGTCAGTCGACTTTTATAAACCATGTCAAACTCTGTTAATCAATAAGAGGATGAAAGACGGAGCCATGCAGGCGTCCAACAGGCAGAGCGTCCAACTGCTGCTGCTCTGTGAGGAGCTGAGAGGAAGAGGAGTCGTGAGCTTCGTCCTGAGTGGAGCTGCAGCTACAACACTCAGGTTGTTGTTCAGTTTCTCATCAGACACTCATTTGTCTCCGATTTGAAAAAACAACCAGCCGTGTGGTCTCAGATTAAAAACTGAGCGACGTTGGAATCAGTGGAATTTTTTTTTTTCTACAGCTGAAGGGATTCACAGGAGCAGAGTACATGTTATGTAATATATGTGTTTTCCACTATTCACAACAAGTTAACTGTCAGTGAAGTTGAACAGCTGCCAACACTGATGTGGCAAAAGCTAATGAATTATAAAGTGAAATCCATCACATTCCTCTCTGCAAAAAAAAACTGACTTTAAAAATTTACCAGCTCCACAAATGATCAAAACACAGGAGATGTCTCAGAATCAATATTTGATACGGAGGCAGATGAGTGATTTTGTTTTTAAGGAAGAAATTTGTGTTTTCACTTTGAGAACAGCAGTTGAGGAAAATTAGTTACGTGGACTTGGAATAACACATGATTAAGTTAAGTGTCCTTTACTTTACATTCTGATATGTATAACTTTATAAACAACAGGAACATGGGATCGGGCTGAATGAAGTGACTTCAGTCTGATTATCAGGCTACTTCCAGGTATTATTATATGATGCCATATAACAATAAATACTACAAAACTCACTACCCTTAAACCTGGTGGAAGGATACAGTTTGGATCAGGGAGGAACCCATGAACTGTGTGTGTGGATCCGGATGAGAGAGCTGATCCAGGAAATTCAAGGATCTTGATTTAAATGTAATTTGGTGCAGATCTAAATAAAATCTGGATGTACTGAATTTAACTGTGATTTCATCAGGGGACTGTGTGAGCTACATTGAGTGACACTCTAGCTTATATCCGAAAAAAGGTCTGTCAAGGTAAAAAGCACAAGCTCTGTGGTGGAGGGAGTCTCTCTCCTCCACAGAAACACTGCTCCCGGGGGGGGGGGAATATATCTGGAATTCCGATATCATGTGACATCAAGATTTTCTGTGATTGCATAAGGCACATCGAGCGGCTAGTCTGCCACGCCCCCTAACGACGCCACGGAAAGTGAGACCAGAAGTAGAAGTGGTTGACTTATCACAACAGATTGGGCCAATCAGAGCAGACTGGGCTCTGTTCCATTCTGACCGGCCTTAACGATGTAGTGGGTGCGCCGCTCACCACAGGCAGCGGGTCATGCAGGACTTTAGGGTGGGACTCAGCGAGAAGTTTGGTCTTTCTGTCCCAGCGGGCGCCGTCCAAGAAGAGGCCGTGGATGTACACACCTGTAAACAAGAGGCAGTCAGTGTGGTGACCGCAGTCGACCCACTACCTAACACAAACGCCACACAACCAACAGATAAGGAGGAGCCCTGGGAATCGCACTGGCTCTTCCCACCGTCACCAAGCCCTTGTGACTCGAGCTGAAATGACCTTTTCATACAGCATGTGAACTCTGCTATTAAAGGGTCGGTATCACACAGCCAGATGCACAAACACACTGTCAGATTAGTAGTCTGGCAGTACGGGCAGTGCTCTGAGTGTGACAGGGCCCCGGCTAGGCCCTGATTGAGGGGGAGACTTTGACTGAGATGAGCTGGAGGCACAGCGAGGGGCTGATGCAGGCGTCCGTGCAGACGAGAAGCGTCGGCGGCTTTAGCGCTTTAACTCCAAACTCGCTTTATTCTCCGCCGCTCTCATTTTCAGTCGGCCTAGTGTCACTTCTCATCCGTCTCTCCTCTTTCACCCACTGCTAATCTGCCTCTTTTCTTTTCCTTTCTGTGTAGAAACCCTGTGTTCATCTCCTCCTGACTTCTCCATCCCTCTCAAAGTGCTCGATATCTCCTCCTATAGTCTTTTCTCTGCCGTCATTAAACTAGTGGATGGTTTGTTGAGTATTTCCTTTCAATAGCTGTCCTGATATCCTCTGTTCACTATTAAATACCGTCCTTCGTTCTCCATTAAACACCCTCGATCATGCTTTCATCCTCCCCCTCTCCCTCTGATAGTATCCTACCATCCTTTGGGGGCAGTTTGTATTGTCTGTCGTCCAGGACCTCGAAGTCGAAGCCCAGCAAGTCAATGGGGACGGTGTGTTTCCTGGCGTAGTTCTGCTGGCTGGCTGTGAGGAAGGCCTGGGTGAAGAAGAATCCTGATACCCAGAATACAGCAGGCGTACCATTATCATACCAGTCCTGGACAGAACAACAGGGCAGAGACAGGAGGGACATTTACAACCAGACCGGCCAGAACAGAGTGGACACACTGGGTTTCAGAGGAAGGAACTGAGCTCTTGGAAGGTTATGGTTGAGCAAATTTCTAAAAGCTGGCTCATAAAACATGTCGTCACCTGGTTCATAAACATTACTGAATGAATTATTAACATCACTTAACATACGTGCAAGTTCCATATAAAGAGGGTTTAAAAGCACGAAGACTGGAAACGGGTTGAAAGAGTTA
Organism: Pleuronectes platessa; assembly: GCF_947347685.1. Taxonomy (NCBI): domain Eukaryota; kingdom Metazoa; phylum Chordata; class Actinopteri; order Pleuronectiformes; family Pleuronectidae; genus Pleuronectes; species Pleuronectes platessa. The sequence continues at coordinate 21,319,497 of NC_070639.1, read as the reverse complement.
CTGGTAAAGAGCTGGCTCATATTACATGTTAACGAATAGCTTGCACATTCAAACCATCGAACTTCGATCAGTATCTCAATGTGCGACGCTACTGTTATAGTGACGAGATACAACGTGGGTCTCCAGTCTGGAAGTGAAGCAAAGAACATAAAGTTTGTTATATGACACTAAGATGAACATCATGTTCTTAAAATGTAGAGAAAGAAAGAAAGTGAGCTGTGTCTGTTACGAAACGCAGAACACACACACACACACACACACACACACACACACACACACACACACACACACACACACACACACACACACACACACACACACACACACACACACACACACACACACACACACACACACACACTGGCTGCAGCAGTTCACTCTGCGGACTCACATGATAGGCCATGTGTGTCTGCATGTGCTTCCTGTACCGACGCTGAAGGGGTCTTGTGTAACTGTGAGTGTGACACAGCTTAAGGCAGGGTCACAGTCGACTATAAAGGACACTGTATGTGCTGAGGTGAACTTTTCCATGTGATACCAGCTCCTCACCTCCGATGCCTTTCAGCGAGGGAGGACAAAGAAAGGCTGACCCTGAAGGAACAGCGTGATTAAGAGACCTCTCCTTTTCAAGGGTGAAAAAAAAAAAAAGCTGAGGATCCGTTATAAACATTTTCCTCTCTTGTTTCCTTCGCTCTAATCTTTTAAATTCATTCTCCTTTTTCAATTTCCCTTTTCCCTTTTCTATTTATACCTCCAGCGCCTCTTTTTTCAAGGTTATTCATTTGTCTCACACAATCAGTTGTTGTGAGTAACCTAAAAACAACTCTTTGTTGTCAGTTTTCAGCACCTGTAGGAACTTGAGTCGCTCCAGGAAGTCGTTGACGTAGCTTCCCAACGGCTTGAGGCTGGGGTAGGACTTCTTCATCCACATGCCTGGAATCCGACCCGTCAGGATGCTGCTGACTATATCCTCCAGCTCTGCAGACATCACCACCAGCCCCTGCACACACACACATGCACACACACACACACACACACACACACACACAATTTAACATTTGTATCGAGAAATTCCGTTGCGTTCTTGAGGTGGGGATGTCATATTCCCGTGAATCCGGTGGACAACCCATGAACATTAGGCCTCCGGTCTCTGTCCTGAAAATGGAGATCGATAAGAATACAGTATAGCTAATACAAATGAAAGTGAAAAATATTGTTTCAGCAATAAAAACAATTTGGGTTCTCTTTAACCAAGCGCTAATCAAAACCATTCCCACACATACATGTCCTTTCACTACAGCATTCAGCTCAGAGCTCCACTGTGCAGAGCCGCCTCACAGAGCGGCTCTGTATGGCTGCAGATGATACTGTACAGTCTTTGGGCTCGGCTACAGAAAGTGGTTAGAATACATAACAGCACTGCGGGAACGGAGATCCTGTATCTTGCAGGATGGGCTCAGTTCTCCTCTCGGCTGCGGAGGAAAAGAACACTTTCTGAAGAGAAGGTCAAAAGCAGCAGTTCACGATGTGAGGATTCACGTGGCTGCTTCAACACAGTCGTTCCCACAGGGTCAACAACATCTCTGTGAAGCATTCGTTTATTTCTTTCTGACACAGCTCATTGCTTCTATCTTCACCGAGTGTGTTATCTAAACACCGGGTTTCTGAGACACAGGAGGAGGCTTTATCTCTGTACACTAGATAACGCTCACACATTTCCCGAGTGTTTCCTATTAGAAAATGATTGTGTTAGATTAGTGTTGTGTTGAACGCTCACGGTATTTGATTTCTCAAGATGCATTACCAGAGTTTCCTCTGTAATCGTTTAGTAGAGGCGTGCCTCCACTGATGAAATATTGCTTTCGCAGCACAGAAATGTAAAATCAATGATGATTCATCATTTGGCCCTCTCTGTTTAAAACAAACAGATTTTGTGTAATTACACTGCACAGGGTCATATATAATACGAAAACTACTTTTAATAAATGATTAGGATCACAGAGAGAGGGAGCCACATTGTGAGGATTTTAATGTGAGCCCATAGACCTGATATGTAACATCTGTCACGTCACACACGTGGGCAAAGATTGTCATTAAAGTTCACTCAGGGGAAACATCCCATCCTCCCCCCCCCCCCTTCAGTCCGAGTCCATGTCCGTCCGTACCTTAATGGCCTTCTGGATGTTGACGCAGGAGTCTCGGATGGTGTGGAGCAGGCTGTTGAAGCGGCCCATCTCCTGCACCAGCACCGTGTTCATGCTCTGGTTGTAGCTGGTGGGAAAGAGCCTCATCACCGCCTGCAGGTCGAAGTCTCCCGGCAGCTTGCTCAGGACGTCGGCCGCCACATCAAAGACCATGTCATCGGAGGATTTGACGTCTCCGCTTGAAGACCGGGTCTGATCAGAGAGTCAGAGACACAGAGGACGGATGAGAGGGGGGGGGGGGTGGCGGGCGCGTGGCTCGGTTGACAGTTTATCATTTCTTAGATTTTTTGCTGCTTTTGACTTGTTGAATTATGCATTTCCTTTTTGGATTTTTCTGTATTTTAAAACCTAAAAAGATCCTAATGCGGAGAGATTCAGATTTCTGACTTTGCTTGTATTTAATTATAAATTAATTAATTATTGTATTATAATGGACTTATTTTGGATATTTGTACACGTACTATAATTGTCTTGGTCTGAATATATTGCTGTTCTTTGGTGGAGCCACTAACAAAACCCTCGCGGATAAATTAAGTTTTTCTGATTCAGATTATCTTTGTGCTAGATTGATTAAGATTTTCTACTTTTAACACAAAGTGTCACAGAGAATCATAGTTTCATCAGTTATTTGACCTTTACAGGCGGGAGTGTAGGTGCTACTGCAACAAGAGACAGATTCCAGCAAGTTATATCTCAGCATTATACAAACACTTTCATCAATAAGCTCATTTCAACAGCCTCAGCAGATGGAAAGCTTCGTAGCATTTCTACCCAATTTCCGAGACAATTATAATAACAATTCTAAAAATCACTCACCCTGCTTTCCTCTCAGTCCAACTTGCACAATTTACCTATTCGATGCTCAGTCGGTAGCCAGCGTTAATGGATCATGATTGGCTAATGGCGTCGGGGTTACAGTAGGGGAATGACAAATAGCTGCTTCATCCCATTTGAAGCGTCTCCGTGTTTATCGGTCATTGAGACGGATGAGGCCGTATTAGATGCAAATAAAGTTCACACATGACTGAAGCCATTATTAATCTTGTTGAATGCGGAGGTTATGTGAATAAATGCCCAGACTCCGCTGGGCTCTAATTTTAACTTGAAGTCGAGAAGTGGCCGATGCCTGTGGAAATCATTTTCTATTTGTTTGTGGCGAGCCAATTCTGTAGCTGTCAAAATGCAGCCTCGCTGTATCCAAGGAGCAGAGGGAGACTCTGTACACACACACACACACACACACACACACACACACACTCGTCTGGTGTTATATGTTGATCCCTCACACTTGTTTAATATCAACTTGAAGTCCCACAGGAGTTTAGACAATTTAAACTTTTGAGATTTGTTTTTGTTTTTTTGATAAGGGAGAGGCTGCGCTCTGTATCTTAAAATAAATAAATACATACTCGGATAAATGTTGCTCTCTGTTCACTTTGCGGGAGAAGCCGCGCTTCTGTCATTTTCAAGTGCGCCTTGATGTGAAAACGCCTTAGATTTGATTTTGCAGCAAACACTGAGTGCAACCAGGAAGCTGTAGGATATAATCCTCAGCAAGCTAACGCAGTCCTAACTCCACAGAGCGGAGACGTAATGATGTTGGATCAAACTGATCCGCCACAGCCACTGTGAATCACTCTGTGTTTCTGCAGTGGGACTTTCTTGTTCTTTGAGAAATCTCTTTTTCAAGGAGCCGAAATATATATTTATATGTTCCACTTTAATTAATGCTGCATATTTTAGTGCAGCATTTAAGGCCGGGGACTCTGCCACCGACAGAGAGCCGAGGGAGGCGTGTTGACGCTCGGCGTGTGTTAGTGTGAGGCCGTATTTCAGTGTCTAAGTAAATGTGATTTAATGCTTGTACTCCGGTTTATTTGCTTTGTGTGTACGCTCATGTCATGTATTTGCTGACTGAGAGTGAGATGAATGTTATCTACGATTTGAAAGTCTACCAACTGAGTAGTGACATTCCAGCTGAGCGTCTGGGAAGTCGGCCAACAGAGCCACTGGTTTGGTAAGCGACCAGGGCCTCTGGCACTGAAAAGCACTGAACTCTTTCCCCCCCCCCTCGTGCTCCCATGCCAGGCCTCATGCCAAATATGTCTTGCCCAGTTTTATGGTCGCAAACCTCGGGGTCATTCATTTGCAAATTGTATTAATTAATTCAGCATCACGTTGCTTTTATTGTTTGAGTGACATGGCATTCAAGTATTACGATTAGTCACATTTAACTAAATAAAATAAAAATAAAAATCTTAAGCCATGTATTTAATGGTTATACCGTTTTCAACCTCTTCTGTAAAGAGATAGATTGAATCCTCATCAAAACTGGTGAGTGGTGGTAAATAGTTTGGCTGAGTGGTTAATATCTGAATCGTGTTTTCAGTTCATTATGAAACATTAACTGTAAATGAAGATGGACGAGGCATCACCGCTTCCTCCCACCATCCAGCAATGGAGCCAAATATTCAAACGGTTACAAACGTTGTCATCATGCGTATTTGGAGCCGGAGTCTGAACAGTTGGTGTTGGGGATGGAGCTGGTGAGGGACCCCCGATGCATGTGCTCAACCGAACATGAGTCGGTGACGTTTCAAACCCAGTTTTTTTTGTGTCAAAAAACTAAATCAAACCACATTTGAATTTTTTTTTGAACAACTTCAAAATGAAAGAAAACATATTTAAGAAAAAATTATTTCAGGTGAATTTTCACTTAATTGGTCCGTTTATAACCCATACTGTGGTCAGCCACCAGGGGGCGATCAAGATGCTTTAGGTTCATCTTTACAACCTCTATTTTTCTGAACCGCCACAAAAGGTGTTAATTAAGCACCTTGAGTTATTTTTCATGGCTCATTGGTTTTGATAAAGTTTAAATATTCCTCCATCAGCCCCAACGTTACCATCAGTTACTGGTTTTGATGCTGTGACTGACTGGTGTACATGTGCATGATTGCACTTGTTTCTACGTGCCTCTAAACCAATGACTTGCAGTTGATCAGCACAATCCCTGCTGTACCCTGGGTGGATTTACCTGTGTGAGCAGGATGCTGTCAAACAGCAGTTGTGTCTCGGCCTGATCCTTGGCGATATCTGCGTTGGTGTTCATTCCGAAAACCTCCGGCGACGGGTTGAGTGGCAACGACTTTGTGTATTCGATGTAGCTGTTGTACTGAGAAAGAGATGCAGGGGAAGCAGAAGCAAGAGGACGATTTTTTAACGCAACACCACAAAACATCTCCAGTAATAACACTCTGTGAAAAACAAGTTGGCTCCTTAGACTGCTGACATTTATGATAATGACTATGTAAATGTGACTTCATGAATAAAAGATGTGGTTGGAGGGGGGTGAAGCGCTGGAGAACAAAATGCCAAATAGTGGAGCGCGTCATAGATTGCACTTGTGTTAACAAATATATCAACCTTCACTGATCGTGGCTGCCTGCTGTGCCTTGTTACACACATTTCATCTCCTAATGACTTTTTAAAGGCAGCTCAACAACTTCGCTAAGCAACTGCGAGTCCTGTGATACACTCAGTTTAAAAACAAACACTTTAAAGTGAGTTAAACTTTTCTTGAGTTTTTTAAGGCAGTGAAGTTCCATACTCAGAACGGTCAGAGTATCTTGAATACAACAAAAACCTTTTTATTGACGCAAAGCACAGCTCTAACATATCGGCTCCCAGTGTCTGTTGTCAACTCTATAAGCTAATAAATACTTGATTAGGCTCTGGAGGAGCGGAGCTACTTTCATCTTGTTTACAAAGGAGCATATCTTCTGAAGAGGTTATCCTCATACGTGCTCTCCGTCATTGACAATAAAGAAATAACTGCATTTCGTAGATGATCAAAGTGAAAAAAGAGGATGTTGTGGTGAATCTTCAGCCTGAATGTGGCTGAGTTAGTGAGATAGTGACGTGCTTTGACTCTGACTCTGTTTGAAACACTTTGCAAAGTCTCCCCAGGAAACAAATAGCATTTCCTAATCTTTCTAAAAATCATGTGGGTATTTATGTGGTTTCAGCCAAATCTAAGCTAAAGCTTTGATCTATCCAGAACCCTTCTCGATGCTAAGACTAGTGTTTAGTGCGATTTATAGTTGTTTTCCTGGATTTTCCTTTTTCTTACATCTCCCTCTGCCGGTGCATAGTAGAGCCCACTGGGATCAAACTTATAGTCGGGGTCCTCGTTGATCTCTGAAGTGTAGAAGATCGACAGGATTGTGCGGAGTGTCCGTCTGTCCCAGTCGTCTGTCACACGCCCGCCATAGTTGCACTCGCCGGTCATGTAGCGGAGAGCATCAAATGGCACTTCCTGCAGGAAACAAGAAATCAGGCCTTTTGCAGAGGAACCAATGAAAGGCCATGCGTTTGGGTTGCACCATGGACTGTGCCCAGGGATGAACGACATGACAGCTCCCTAAAAGTGAAGCCAAAGTAACTTGATTGCCACCTGCTGGCTGACTGCAGTACAGGTCATAAACTCAACCTCCTCCATGTTAGTGGACCGGACATGGACCAAACTAAAAAGTCAAAATAGACGTCATAATTTGTTTCCTCTCAAGAATGCTGTAGTCAGTTTAGTAAGTTCTTATTGCACTGATGCATGTACAACTGTTCATTTTCTCTGTAAGTTTAATTCTAATCACTTATTCGATGCAATAAAAGCAGGGTTAAACGCCATGACATACAGTTGAGCCATCTTTTGTTCTTCAAATACACTGTTTTCCTGCTGGCATCTAAAGTCGAATAAACTACAAACAGAAACCAAAAGACTTCCATCTCCCAAAATCCTGTCCCATCACCTGCAGTTTCTGTACATTCACATGAAAGAGATTACACTACACGTAATCGTAGAAATTTAAGCATCATCCATGAAAGGAAGCACAACAAACCCGGTACTGTTCCAGGAACATGTGCAGCTGCTGTACTGAGATCCGCAGGTCGGTCTGATTGAACTCGTACGGAATGTTCCAGCCCAAAGGTCCGAACTTCCTTCTCTCCTGGGTCAGGGCGTGGAAGAAACACAGGCCGTACAGCAGCTTCTTGAACACAGCCTGGGAGGTGGATATACACAAGTGGAAGACATCGTCGAACATAAACAGTGCTGGTTTATTTCATATTAGCACAGCTAAAACAACTGCCCTTTGAAAAGCACAGCAGGGGTGGTAAAAAAACACAAAGGAGCCTAACCACCTGCTGACGTTAGCACGAAATATGTGCACAGCAAGCCATCTAGACACACACCCACAGACACACACTAACCGGTTTGCTGGAGCTATCAAAAAACTCCGGGTCAGAGATTGGATCCATTAAGAATGAGCGTGCAATGTTGGCGCGGAGGCCCTTCGGAGCCTCGTTGGTCATCTTCACCCCGTTCTGAAGCACAGCCACAGGGAAGGTGGGAGACGGGTAACTGGTCAGCCACAGCCTAAAGTCCGGGTGGGTGGTGTCCGGGTTCAGAGACTGCTCACGGCCAAGAAGAAAATGTCAGTAAATGAACGTACTAGAAGAAACTGATTTGCACTTTCCCCTCTTGCATAGCAGGATTGTGTGAGCTCTGACCTCACAGACTCTCTCCAACGTTGACATCCAGGATGTGGCCAAGTGGCAGTTCTGCAGAACCACCCAGGTGCCCTCTTTAATGCCTGTCTCAATCATACGCATAGCAATAGGGCCCTGGCCTTGGCCCAGAGAGAGAGAGGTCAGCTTGTTGCCAGTAAAGCCCTGAGGGAAAACAAAAGACACAACCGCACACTTACTGTATGTAGCTACGGTATGGAGCCAAAATAATCTTCAGTGTTTTTAAGAGCCGTGTGGGGAGACAGGCATATCTTGAAGATTAAAATATTCTATTTCATTTTCAGTTTGTCCACACAGAAGACCCCAAAGCTGCTGGATTCTCCCACATGTCAATGTACCTTTTCATCACCGAACTTGAGCAATGCAGCCATGGGGTCCGAGCCGGGGGAGAGGATGAAGATGAGGGGGGCAGAGCAGTGGCTATCAACGAAGGCGTTGCTCAGATTGAAGGGTGGCGTTTCAATAAAAGGACGACCCAGACTGTCGGAAACAAACTCCTGCACCATGGGAATAATCTGAAGGGGGAAATAAGGAGATTAGCTTTTCCTTATTACCTGAAACAAGATTGTAGTGTTTGGAAAACTATTTCCTAATAGAGGATAAGGTGAAGCAGGCTAGTAAAGAATAACCCTTGAAACACCATGTAAATTACAGGCAGAGACAGTAAGTATACATAGTTTTTCCCTTAGCCAAGTCGATCAATGATATTTTACTGTATTTAAGACTTTTAATGGTATAAACTTCAGATTAATTAATTTTACACCTTGCCCTCTTCAGACCTTGTCACAGAAACCCTTGTTGGGAGAATGTTAACGACTTAATAATGGAGATGTTGTGTCCACAATCTTTTCCAAAACACCACATGACCTAACCTTGTCTGGTCTGAGACAACGAATCACCAGCATCTTCTGAAACTGGCTCAGCTTCTCCTGCCACTCGTCAGGGAACGGAGTCTGATGGGGATCCTGCAAACAAACACAACCCAGAATGAAATGATTCTGTACACAAAGAGGAATCACTTCATCCTCACCACTGGAGCACAATGCACAAATAGCCTGGCTCACTTTTATGACGATAATCTGTAAAGTGCATGAGGAGGAGCAACATGTGGGTATATATATATATATATATATATATATATATATACATAAACATGTATGAAAAGGACAGAACTGAAGAAAATGGGAAACAGGTAAAAAAGGTGGGTACTAGGTCAGAGCAATATGTTTGATTAAATTGTTGGGAGTTGTCCAGAGGAAGTGAGCAAAGGAAGCAGGAAGTTGTGGAATAATTTCCTCCAGGCTGTTTGATGAGAGACTTCTGGCTATGTGCGCTGGCAGGTGCTTCGAGATGGATACACCTATTTAGGATCTCCTGGGGATTCTCTGTGTGTATGTGGGTGTGGGTGTGTGTGTGTGTGTGTGTGTGTGTGTGTGTGTGTTTGTGTGTGTGTGTGTGGTGTGTGTTGGAGTTGGAGTGCTTGATTGAACAGCTGTTGTTACATCAAGATTAAATAAATGTGAATTCTACAACTGGAACAAACTAGATTTAATTAGATAGAAGTGTTATGGCTGATTCTGTTGATTATAAATCAAAGATGGTGTGTGTGTGTGAGTGTGTGTGTGTGTGTCTATGTGTGTGTGTGCGTGTGTTTTGTGTGCGTATGACAGCTAAGCGACGAGCGTGTGTGCACCACACGTTGATTAAACAGCTGCTCTTGCATCTAGATTGCGTAGACGTGACTAACACAACAGAACAGTCGAGATTTAATTAGACCAAACTTCAATTTCTGATTTCCACAGTTCAGAGATGGACAGAGCGCGTATGTGCATCGTCTGTACCTGAAAGGAAAATAATGTTCCTCTCCCACTTCCTTTCTTCACCGTGTGTTTGTTCAACACACTTTAAATAACAAACTCTTATGAATTAAGACAAAGCAGCTGAAATTGAATATACACAAATAATTACAAGATATTATAAAACATACTATTAGTAACTTAGTAATGATACTAATTTAATGTAAATAGTCACACAACAATCAAACTCCCATGAATGGACAAATGTTGAACCTGTTTGTGGTAATAATAATAAAGATTATTTATTACTTTTTATTTATTACTCCCGACACATCCAACATGTAGGTAGAAGCTGCAGGGGCTGGTTAAGTGTGGTTAAGAACATGAGTTTAACCACTGACGTCACCCATTGGTTTACAAACCGTTGTTTTGAATTGCGTTTGTCTTTTTCGTCCAGCGTCATCTTGTTTTAATAAAGTTAATTTCACAAAATGAACATTATGACTGCATGAGAGACCTGAGTGACCACATACAGTGTGAGGTGATCAGATCTGTGGTATAAATCTTTAGAATATGTTTTATAGACTAGGGTCTTGAGAAACTCACAGAAGTCAAATGTTCTTGTCAGGGCTAATTGTGACCTAGTTCCAACCCTGCTCACCTTGCCAGCTATGTTTATATATAGACTGACTACAATTACATTCTGGGAGCATTTACAAGTTTTCTACCCCGGCTAGTTCTCTTGGGCATTTTTATTTAATGGTGCCTTTCTCTACCTGCTGATTTCATGAATATGGCCATTAACCTTGCTTATCTGGTGTCTTATCAGGTATTCAACCTTATGAATCTCTTCGGAGAGACAAGGAAAGAAAGCAGCTAATGTTTCCCACTTTGTCTTTTCCCAAAACATAAATACACACAACGCCCACAGACTAAACCAACCGCCCTGCTGCAGTGAGACTTACTGAGCTGTCGTAAACCGCCTTCCACTCGTTCCTGAGGCGAGCCATGTCGTGCCGCAGGCCGTTAAAACGCTCCATCTCGTCCAGGCGGCAGATTTCATCCCAAGACTTCTTGGGGAGCCAGGTGCAGGGATTGGAGTGGGGGTTGTCCAGGCCCACGCCACCTGTCAGAAGGAAGCGCCACTCCCCCTCATCCACCTACAAACATGAATTACTGGGATGAAGCTATTCAAAAAGGTCCTACAGCAGAGCGTTTGCTGCCATTGTGGGGAAGTGACTAAAAACGAAAAACTATCAAATGAAAATAACAAAAATACAGCTAATCAAAAGCAATGAAAGAAACCAGGTTTTTGGATAATAAATCACTTACAAACCAACATAACAGCAATATTGTGTGTATTTTTAAATAACTGAATGTGAGAGTAATGAGAGTGCGCATATTTTCCTACCAGCTTGTTGTGCATGAGCAGATTGACGCTGAGGCAGAAGGAAAAGAGCAGCTTATCCTTCTCGAATAATGAGCGGCACACGTTGACATATAGTGTGTAGGTAAAGTGGTCCCTCAGGATCTGTAGTCTGGAGGAGGTACACATACCAGCATTTGAATCATCTTGTTCCAAACCAAACAGAATTAATGAGCTCATCCACACTTGTTTAAGTGACTGGCAGGAACTAGTATTTGAGTATTTGCATTTTGTAGCCCCGCTCACCTCCGCTCCACGTCGTCGCTCTTGTCCGAGCTGTCGATGGAGCTGATGAAGAGGTTAATAAACCAGGCGAGGGAGTATTGGTACATGGGCTCAATGTTAGCCAGGTCAGCAATGGAGAAGAACAAGATGGCCGAGTGCACGGCGATAGGTGTGTAGCCCATGCGGGTCTCATCAATCTTCCGCTCGGTCACCTCGGCCACGGCCTGCTTCTCTGTGATTTCGTTGGCCAGCACCTTGGAGCAGGAGAGGATCTTGACGGCCGTCTCGTCCTCCAGGATGTTGCCCTCGGAAGAGGAGAGCACCTCCAAGATTTCGTCCTCAATCTCCTTCAATTGTCTGCACCGAAAAAAAGATGCAGGACAAATGTTACAAGTCTGCAGTTTGCACTTGGAGGAAGGTGACCTCCTATTTTATTAGTTCTGGTGCGTAAAGAGGAATTATTTATACTGTACCTCTTGTTCTCTGCTCCCTGCAAGATGAGTGCCTGTTTCTCTTCCTCCAGATCGGGCCTCTCCCGGGCCACCACGATGCCCAGCAGCTGGTCCTCGATGCCTTCTGGGGTGATCATGAAGTTCAGAAGCGTCACCTGCGGCACAGAGGAGGACAGGATGCATAAAAATAGAATTTACAGGGAGGGGATTTAAGTGAGGTACTTTATACCTCCCCCCACACACACACACCAACCTCACACCTAATCAATTCTAATAACTACTCCAGTCTCGGCAATGTACAGATAAACTAACTTTTGTCTTCTCTGTGAAAAGGTGTCACAAGCTTTTACCTCAGCCTTAGTCATCCTCCTTCGGACTTACCCAGAGGTTAAAAGCCTATATCTGCTATCTACTCTTTGCCCTAATAAACAAGTGCACTTTCTCTGGGGCCTAATTCCATTTCTATTGATGCCGCGGACACACTCAGCCGGTGGTAAAGACTTAGAGCCCATATAAATCTCCCATTTGTCTTTTTTCACACATACACCCTCCTTCTTTGCTTTCTTTTGTCCCCCGAGCTCCATGAGCGCTGGCTTCCTTGATGCTTGCCTCTTACAAAAGACTTAAGCAAAAAGGGAAAAAAGGATTGAGCCAGATGTGAAAAATGAGTTGAATCTATATAATAGCCACCCATAAAGAGCAGATAGAAATCTGATCTTTGGAAATGCGTTCTAACCCCATGCCTCTCTGTAATGCAATTTCCTTTAATACTCCTTTTCTTGGAATACTTTCTTGGGAGACTCCACCGAGGAGGCGGCGTAAGTGAATAATGATTCACCGTGTTGCCGGGGTAGAAATGTGCTGTCATTTGAGCAGTGTGATGCAATAAGAAAGACCCAGCAAGTAGAGGTATCACTCATCTACTAGTGGAAAGAAAGAGAAGGTTTGTTATAGAAGAACTGACTTGTTTTTCATTGTCAGAAAACTATTTGCTGGGTTAAAATTTCAAATCAAGACAATACAAACCAAACCTTGAATAAACGTTAAACTCTCCGTCACCCTCAGGTTTGAGACGAGCAAATTCAGAGCTCCGCATGACATTCACACTTCGGTGAAGATGTAATGCTAGAAAATGTAGTTCTATCTTTAATCAATCACTTTGGAAAGAGCAACAAACTAGGTTGCTTGCTAGTGCCAGGTGTGATGAACAGCAACAATAATATTATCATGAAGGCAGAGGAGAGTAAATGTCTGTGCAGGTTCCTGTGAGAGTCGGCAGTTTATGACTCCCGTCCCTTCCACTGGCAGCATGCAGCTCTACTGGGGAAGACACATCCATCCTGAGCTGTGCTAGGACTGAAGGGCACCTGTTCCATCTGTGTGGATGGGGGGGGGGGGGGGGGGGGGGGCAGGCGGCACGGGCAACTGCAGCAGGCTCAGTACAACAATACAGACAACTGCTAAACGCAACCATGGCATTTGTTTGAGTGTTATGATTAAAGGTGTTAGCATCTATCTTGTGTGTGTGTGACTTTTGTAGGTTTGGACGGAGTTTGGTGACTTTATTTTTAGATCCCTTGAAAACGTGCATATTCTTTTGTGTCCTCACATTATGGCATGAATATAATAAAGTTAGACCATCGGGGCTTTGAGTTTGATATGCATGTTATTGCAGTACTGACAGGGTTGTTGCCCCATCCCTCTTGTCAAGATGAAGCAGGTCACATTGATGTCAGGCCTTTATACAGCGATGCACATACAGGAAGGAAACGTATTGACTAAATATTAAAAAACAATTGTTACTAGTATTAAAATACTATTTTCAATGTTAATAACAAAATATGTTTGTGTAGCGTGAAGCAAGTGAGATGCTCTATGATGCAGGAAATCTAGCAGTGCCTGAGGCAGTGTCTCTCTACCTTGACGGCAGTCTCAGGCAGGTAGTGGGGGTTGCGCAGCTTGGTGGTGATGTAGAAGCGAAAGTCAGGAGAATATTCAATGGTAGAATCTCCCAGGCGGATGCACATGGCACCACCCTGTTTAAAAGTCTGTCTCAGCAGCAGAGGCTCCAGGATAGGGTCCAGCTCCTCGCCCACGTTCTCCAGCAGCACTGAAACAAAACAAAGAAAACATGTTTCAATGGTTTTCTCTGACAAGTGGAGGCCGACTCATTTGCACTGAAACATTTACAAACAAATCTGGGAGATGCAAACTCAACCACAGTTGTCTACTGTTGACTTACTCTGCCTCAACAGCTGAACCGCCGCACAAGTTCTTAAGTTCTCTAAATATTTTGCAGCCAAACGAGGCCGAGCTGATACCATTACTCACAATATCCTAATTTTAGCTTTTCTGTCTTTTAGCTCTTCTGAAGTAAAGTCTAAGGGTCGTCATACTTTCAATATAGTGTATTCTTCTCACCCAGCATTAGGTTAGTTAATGTATTTATTCCGTATTTAATCCAGATCTTTTTCAGCAAATAGCACCAATACACTTTAAACACACTCACACACGTGTTTTTCAGGTCTCTCACTTTCTGTCATGTTCCTTCCTTCGGAGGAAACTTTGTGAATCTCGATTGAAAAGTGCTCTTTAAATGAAATAGTTGTTATTCATGTTATTCATATACCAGAGGTATATGAGAATCCTCCCCCAAACCACAAAGCTATTACTTCAGCCATAGACTTATATTCATTGTACTGAAGAATCTTAGGTTTTTGAGTGTGAGTATATACTGTGCAGCACATTACAGAGATATTAGAAGATTATAGAAGAATAAGCGACAACCCTATTCAGCTCCCTGTGGTTGTCATTGCTTGCAGCCTCCATGAAAACACATACACACATCAACGCCTTATTCTCATGACATCGTTATTAATGCAATTTCACATTAAGTATGATAATGTGGTTCTCGTGTTAAGTACACTGGTCCATCTATAACTAACATTATGCCTGAGTTAACTAAGAGGCAGTGACAGCTATGAAAGATAGTTTAAGCGAATCAGGGCATCTCCCCTCCAAATCGCTTTGGAGCATCGTTTTGGATCGGTGCATATTTTCAATACTGCTAATATTCCAGCAGATTAAACAGCACTTTATACTGCTTGATAAACACATGCCTAGCCTGAGGGATTTGGCTGGGAAACATTAGTTCAAATTGTGCTAAAAGAAAGAATACAGGTCTAATAATCTGGGTTATAGGCTGCAAATTCAAACTGCAAGTAACTATAAAACTGTGAAATAAACGAACAGGCTACGGAGAGGGAAACTAAACCCTCCGGGGACTATTTTGCACCCTCCAAGGACAAGCTACTCTCTGAACTGTTAGCCTTGCAGTCTGCCAGTAAGCAAAGACCCGACGGCTGGCTGAGTAGAGTCATTATTTAGATGTCTTTTTAATGGCTGTGGAGCTGTCTCTGTTTCTAACTCTAATTCCTGCCTTGCCCGTCCCTCTCCTACCTCCCACAAAACCCTATGAGAAGACAAATGTATTTTTTCCACTCTTGGTTGTCACAATGTGGGTTTTTTTCAAGAAATGGGGGGTGTGAATGGGGTAAATTCTGAAACCCGCTTATGGATCAAAAGGTTACATCCACGCGGTGGCACCGGGGACTGAAGTGCTGTTCCAGTTTATGAATAGAGAGAAATATGTTTTATAATAACAAGACACACAAACACACACACTGGAAAAAACAACATAAGGAGTAGTCATGCCTATACATGTCAATTTGACCGTGCCGCTGAGAAAAGGAAAAAGCATAGTTGATTGCTCCTGGGCTTTTGTATGATTCATATGAGTTTGACATACTAATAGTGCACGAGGCTCATTGGAACACCTCACTCAGAAATATTGCTTATATGAATGTTTCCACTGCAGAACAGAGAACAAAGGAGAAAAACACCCCGTGCAGAGCAATGATTAGACACTGTGGTGAAGAGAGACCCCAACTGGCCGTAATAGAAACTGCAACCGTGTGGATGTGGCACCGACACAGGAAGCATCCTGCCAGAGAAGTACTCGCACTCACCTGGTGTGCCAAACTGGATGCAGTTCTCCAGAGTGCGTACAAAGTCGGCATCAGTCAGTTTGATGATATGCAGGCAGTTGGCCTTCTCCATGTTTTTCACCCACTTCTTTGCCTGGCCCTGGGGATCGATCATCAGAGGCCACCGCCTGGCATTGCTGCACACACACCCACACACACACACACACACACAACAAACACACACACCAACACACACTTGTAAGCAATTCTGTGAATGTTAAGCGTAACACATCACCACAGTAGGGGGGACGTTGGAGGACAAGCACTGCGATGTGGAGAGCAGCTCAGGAGTGTATGTCTACTCTCAGCACATTTAGACAGCTCACAGTTGGAGAGCCCACCGGGGGCCATAGTATTGTGATTAAAAAGCAATGTTGCTGCTTCATTTACACAAACAAGCAGATGTCTTGGCATGTTTTCTTCCGCACATTTAAAGGTTGAATCAGACAATGTCACAAGGCCTCACAAGTTGCGTTACAAAGTTCTGTCAGTGAGTGTTTATCTGGACAGCTATATTAGGATAATAACCCGATTGAGGCAATAACCTGAATAGGACAATCCCATGTAAACCGCATTTTCTGATTACCCTAACATAAATAAGGTCATATTAAGACATGTGAGGTAATATGACCTTAGTTGCATCATGTAGATATGAACACAATTTACTCGCATTAACTAAAAAATCTAAATAAAAAGGATTTGTAGCTTTCGCAATATTTAAATGAAGATGCTAGCATATTTCAGGTTATGATTTTAAAACTGGCAAGATAACATCAGAATTATTGGTGTAGTGGACTTAATGTTGTGAGTCTTAATCGTGCTATGTCCTGTAATATGTAAAGGGGAATATGAATGGAAAATGCTAGCAGCACATGTAAATTTTGGTGTCCTTGTAAACTTAGTCAGTGTTTAATTTAAAATTTTAGCTGGGCTGATTGATATTGGGGACTCTCTTCATGGTGTCAGCTGACCAAAACACGCTAGAGCTGATACCATGGGCTCCAAGAGTGAGTGGAAAGTGAAGCTGCACAAAAATTATAAAGCAGCCATCCGTTTCAATAAAGAAAATTCATGCTCATAGATAGAAGAGGCCCTTTAGGTAAAAAAAAAAAAAAAAGGTTAAATCGCTTTGCCTCTATTTCAGAAGCATTTTGCAGGTGCACCACAAAACCCAAGGTGCTGCGATTGTGCAAAGTGCATTTGAACTATTTTTGTGCGCGTGCTCATCATTTTGTGATTTGAAGATGCTTTCCAATTCTTTTACAATTTAAGTAAATTTGTATGCACTGCTCTGTTCAGCCTTGTAGTGCAGGAATATTTACATTTTCTATCGAGACTGGCTGTCAGGAGATGTTCAATATTAAATGACTCAGATCATGAGCAGCAGAGAAGTTGCATTAACCCTCTGGAGTCGGCAATCACGCCTTCATAATAAAATCATGTGATGTGTCGTGCGTGTTCTGGATTTATGTTGATACACAATGTCAGAGTGTAACATTAATTGTCTTGTCATATATATGTTGTGCAGAAAGATGACATTGGCAAGGTTAACATTTTTAATGTGGTATATCAAGGCAATCTTAAAAGCATTCAAAAATAGCTGGGGGTTAATTTCTGAATCTATTAAAGAAACATTAAACACTATGTCAGCCATGACAACACTCACGAGATGATGATGCCGTTGTCGATGGAGAAGCTGTCTGACGGTAGTCCGGCGATGGTCCACGCACGAATCTTGACTGGATCGCCCAGCGAGCTCAGTAGAGACATGTTGGGGGAGCAGGGGATCTCGTTACTCTGACAAAGATTCATCCACTTGTTTGTCTGATCCTGTAGAGAAGCACATTTACGGCTTATGACTTCATCTTAACTTCACTACATTGGCAGCATCAAACAAATAAGAGCATGTGCCGATGAAAAGTTCAGCTGTTTACAAAAAAGTCGACATATCTATCTAATAATTAAAAAATTCCTGGTCTGTCTGTACGTTTCTTGCATATCTCGAGAACCATTAATTTGATCAGCTTCACTCTTGACATGTGTATTGATAAGAGTCTAATAAAGTGCATTGTCACATTTGGTGTGGTTTTGACGATATGTTCAATATCGATAAACTTTGCATTCAGAGGGCGCTGTAGCAGCAGCAGCTGGGATTCATCAATGTAAGTGATGTTGTCGATTACAACAACAGCTCATTGATCTTTGCCTGGACACCTCTGTCTGCAGCTGGATATATGACCTCCTGACAGGTAGGCCCCAGGTGGTGAGAATTGGCAGTCACATCTCCCTCCCAACCGATCCTCAACACAGGCGCACCTCAGGGCTGTGTGCTCAGCCCCCTCCTGTATTCCCTGTTCACCCACGAGCACAGCTCCAGCACCATCATTATGTTCACCGATGACGTTACCATCCTGGGACTAATCATACCCAACAATAGGGCGGCCGACAGAGAGAAGCTGATGTCACGGACGATCCGGAGGACGGGCAAACAACCTCTCTCTCAATGTCAGCAAAACGAAGGAGATGATTGTGGAGTACAGAAGACAGCAAGGAGGAGAGAACCGCCGCAAATCACTGCAGAGAGTGGTAGAGGCGGCACAACACTCAGACAGTCACCCAGTCATCCAGGACATTTACCACCAGTGGTGTCTGCGGTAGGCACACAACATCATCAAGCAGCACAGCCATCCAGCACGCAGACTGTTCCCTGATTACCATCTGGCAGACGCTGTTTCTACCATCAGTCCATCAGCTTCCTGAACTTGCAGTCGACTGATGACTAACAACCCTCTGCACATTGTTTTCCTGCTTATTTGGAAAATGTGAACTGATACATACACACACATTTGCAATAACTATTCACACATACGGTTAAAGTCCTTACTTCATTCGCAACGAATTTCAAACTGCACCTTTGAATGTATAGTGTTAGTTTTGTATACTTGTTTGTATTTATATTAAGCTTGCTTTTGTATTTTAATTTAACTATGACACTGCTGAGCTGCTACTCTTGTCCATCACCTTTTGTTGTACTGTTGACCCTGTGTTAACTGCATGTGAGTGTTCATGCCAACAAGTGTGTTCACTACAACGGCAACGACAACTAACTCTCCAGTTCAGGGCTCTGTGTACTGAGTCGAGCTTCAGGGTCCTGCAGCAGGTCTTCACTTGCAGCAGCTCGATCACTGGAGGTCACTTGTACAGTTTCAGAAAGAAAACTGCAACCAGCATTAGCACAGGCCAAGAAAACAGACAAATAACAAACGGGCAGGCTTAGGAGGGGCACTGCAGTAGCTGTTAAAATACTCTATATGTACACAACCAAACTTAAAGAGAGTAATTACAAAGGTATGAAAATAAGCAAACAACACACACACAAACACACACACAGTAGCATATAGTCATGTCCTTGGATGATAAAAATAACCAATTTACTCCCATCCTTTGTGTTTTCCAGCAGCACAATGTGAGGTGCATGTGACACAGAACAGAGTATTACCTTTAAACAGTCTGCCACTCACACAGAGCTGCTTCTCAGCACATTATAGGTTATCATCAATGATTCTTCCTGTGTGCACCAGAGTCACTGCATCATGACGTGGAGAAAATTATTAAAGAGGTGCTGAATTGTTTGACACAGTATTACTGTCAACGGTAGATGGCTACACCAATAATTAATTTTATAAACACTACAATTATTGTCAATATAGAGATATTGCGACGGCCGTACACTACCTGCATTCACACAGTATTTGTCCTTTGGCGTACCTGTCTGTAGCTGGAGGTGAAGGCTCCCAGGTAAGCCACTATGCCTGCTGAGATAAGGATATCCCCCGTCAGGTTATTGTAGAGCTCTCTGAGATTAAAGGCCATTTCACTCCAGCGCGTCTTCTCCCCACCAAGCCCTCCAATCAGCTGCTCCGCTCGCTCAAGCTTCTTCCTGCACAGATCCACCTGAGAGATACAATCAAAAGAGAATTACATTAATGTGTTTTTGCCCTGTGGTCAATTTTTTCCCAGGTCAAGGAACTGAACCAAGGTCGTGCTAGCTGCAGGAAATTTGCAGTCACACTTTAAACTCTGAAGAGTAGAACTGCTCTCCCACCAAATAAGGCTGTGTGAATAAGCCCTTTTACTTCAAGTCTTGAAAACCATTTAAATATTGAAGACAGCTGGCACCCCTAATAGAGGATGACCTCATTAATGTGTTATTATTCGAATAATTCTGCGTTTAAATCCTTCAGTTATGTTGTAAGGGGTGTATGTGGGGGGGGGGGGGGGGGTTATTGGGGATCATTGAGGGAGCATCTGCTTTTTCTATTTTTCAATCTGTTTGGAAATGAGACGCACCAAGTCCTCATTGCTCCTCTTTTGCCTGTTTGATACAGGTCAATGAACTGACAACAAACCAATGCTCTATCAGGATGAGAGCCAACATGGACCTTGTAAAAGAGTTTCTAATCAATTCAGTTTTCCAGAGTGGTTGCCAGTTTGTGTCTAGTGCTACCTGATTCATGTGAAAATGTGAATGTGTTACTGAATGCTCCTGGTCACAGAACATTTCAGATAATTAGAGTTTTGTGAGTATTAAAAAAGAAACATTTGCCAATTTTGGAAGTTTGTAAATTGAACACCTGAGTTTGTTATATCTTTGGAATCATATAACACTTTCTAGAAAATCCATTTCGGTAATCTGTACATTTCACAGTAGCTAAATGCCAAGTTGGATATATATGAATGGATATTGCATAGTACTTGTAAATTAAGCTACATGTAGATAGTTGGTTTTGAGCCAGCTTTACACTGCAGAGAATAAAGAGTAATTGATTCACATAGACAGCTTATTGAATAAACATTTCCATGGAGATGTGTTCATCACTGAAAGTAGAGGGGAAGTGTGTTTTACTGAAACAGCGAAAATAGATGAAAATACTTGACTAAAAACTGAGAACTGTATAACGCTTGGTTCAACTAAGTGAAAGGAAGAAGACAGAGATGTGTTGTGTAGACATAACTGCTGTGATTTGTTAAATGAATCAAACTCTGTATCTGGAGGGAAACAAGAAATCCTCACAATGTCCTCATTTCTCCTTTATCCGTTTAATACAGGTCCCAGTTTTGTTACCGTGGACCTCACCCTTGAGACCCGCAAAACACACACACACACACACACACACACACACACACACACACACACACACACACACACACACACACACACACACACACACACACACAAACACAGCACGAACCTGATTCTCCAGGTCAGCTTTCTTGTTTTTATTAGCGTTCAATGTTTCCTGAAGCTTCGCGAGCTTATCTTGGACTTCTTTGAGCGCAGCCTGTTTTTTGTGCAGGCTCTCCATGGCCACCTTCATTTTCCCCTCAGCCTGGGCCAGCTTCTCCTTCTTCGGAGCCACCACCTTGGCCACTCTGACGGAAACATGAGAAATTATTTTACAAAGTTTGTGTGAACCACAGAGGAAAAGAACATAGTGACAACATTTACAAATCACTTAAACCTTTTGTCTTCTATACACATTAAGTTTAAATTGATCTGAATCCAATTATTTATCTGGGGCAATGATATTTTCAGCTTAAACATAGACTGTAGCTTTCAGAAATTGCAGCGGCATTTAAACCAGAATAATAACGATGTGAACATTCCCCTTGATTAAGATTTTGAACTCGGATTTGACATGCTTCATGAATCATGAAACCCAGAAGGAGAAGAACGTTTCTTACTTGTCATACTTGTCCATGGCACAAACCCACTTACACATCCCTTCAGCTGCAGCGGATGCAGTTCGAATCTTCTCGGGTACAAAGTCTGAGTTGGTGATGTACTTGCTGCGGATGATGGCGATGAGATTTTGTGGGATGTTGTCCTTGTCGTACTCGTGGAGGCTCTGGAGAAATCTCATGTCCCCCAGGAGCTTTTTGGCCGGCCCCCAGAAGTCCTCCACCTTTTTACCAGAGCCTGAAGGGTCTGGCACACGATCTGGCTTGATGCCTTTGAGGATGCAGATTGCTTCCATCACCAGTTTGACAGCTGTGGGGGGGCTTTTCATGGACTTTATCACTGTGATATCCTGAAAAATAAAAAAAGAACCACATTATTTGCCACCTTGCACTACCGCCAACTGAAAGCACACTATCTTACATTAGAAACAAACAGGATTCTATTATAACCTGTGTGGTGAGAGTATTCAACGCAGCCAGAGCCGACTCCAGGATGGGCATGGCTACGGCCAGGTCGGCATCACAGTCATCCTTGATGGCCTTGGCAGCCATGGCTTGCTCGTTGGCCTCTGCCTCGTCCACCTTCACCACCTTCTCGGTCTCAGCCACCTCCACAGACTCGTGCTCAATCACCAACATCATCTCATCGACCTCTTTGCTTGCCACTAGTAGCTGTGGCTTCAGGGCCTCCAGCTCCACTTGCATGGTGGCCACCTCGTTTGCTGCTGACTCTAGTTTCTCCAGGCCCACCTCATAGCGATGTTTCAGCTTCATCACCTCCCTTGGCAACGCAAAGAAAGAGATAAGATTCAATCAACTCTTATTCGCCATGTTTCTTTATTCTTTGGGGTTCATGTCTGAAAACGGCTTTGCAGAACCTTCTAAATCTCAACCCTTACGCTCTTTTGGTTTTCAGCAGGGCTTTGAAGGTGGAAATGAGCTCCAAGTATGAGGTTGGTGTGACGTAATTGTGGCGCTGCAGCTCGGTCAAGAAGCGTGTTGACAGCTCAATAGTTGAGGTGTGAAAGCTCTTGCACATGTTAATGCAGCCTTCTCGCGACTCGTCTGTCATCTCAACATCCTCCAGGAAGCGACAGGCCACCGCCTGCAGGGCATCCTCGGGCCAGGTCTGACAAGGAGGGAAATATTCTTTACAGCCAATCATACAAACTGTGTATTTCATTCTCCGCTACAGTTCTTTCGGTTTGGGCGTCTGAGCTGTGATCAGTGAAACGTAATTGGAAGATCATTGTCACATATTCTTAGGATTAGGGTCTTACAGTTGTCAGGCTCTTCTGCTGTGATGAGGCACTAACAGTCAAGTATATGCCGGTATAACATCCCTCTCTTGATTAGCTATTCGGTGCATCTAGTTGGGAGACCAACGATGACAGGGAATTCATGCATCATACATACACCCACCTGGAACCAGTTAATGGTGCAGCAGTTAATGAGGGCAGGGAAGCGTCTCAGGCGGTTCCTAAAGGCGTCTCCGATGGGACTCATGGCCAACACCACATGCAGCTGAGTGCGACAGCGCTCGACGAACATGTTGAAAAGGGACAAGGGGCTGCCGTCCGTCTGCTTGTCCCGGTCACGCTGGCGGTCCAGCGTGCGCATTCGCTCGCAGATTTCCTGCTTCTCATCAACTGCAAACAGGTTAGGGACCTGGAGAGAACAAAACAAAACAAAACAGTAGTCATCATTCTATTATTGCATCCATACATTCATCCATCTTTCCAAAATGTTCTCTACCCATATTTACTTCTGTCTAAATGTTATTTACTTCAACTCATTCATTAATCTATCGATGAACATTAAAACGTCTTTTGATCCATCATAACTTTTCCTGTGTCCTCGCCCACCCACTTTACCTCACCCGTGTTGAGCAGGTTACCGATGTCCTCCAGGAATGACTCCATTTTGATTTGTGTGTCTGTGAAAAGAAACACGCCGTGGGCTTCACCCTGTGTGGACTTCCTCATTATCAGCTTCAGGTCGTTGTGCCATTCCGTGGTTCCGTAAGTCTTGGAGATCTCCACCTGGAAAAGCTCTGCCTCTGCCATGTAGGCAGCCAAGCGGGTGAGAGACTGGCGCCCGCTCCCACCAACGCCCACCAGCAGGGCGTGTCCACCTGGCTGCTTGAGGATGCGGGAGATGCGGCACACGTGTTCGATGGCAAAACGAAAGAGCACCAGATTCATCGGTGCCTTGCTGATGTTGTTGAATTCCTCCAGGTGGGACTCCACCACCTGTCGGAGCTGGTCGAGGTTCCGCACCTCACGGTAGTTGCGGTCCTCGCCCTTGAGGTCGTGAAAGTCACAAAACATGAGGCTGCGCAGGTCGTCCTCAGTCACCTCTCCGTCACTGTCCTGGTCCAGATGTTGGAAGAGGTGATGGAAGTTTTCCTTCATGTGACTCTGAGACACCACCTGTACATGGTGCACAAGCCAAGACCGATCTTTGTCGTGGACCAGTCGATCGTAGTAAACCCTCAGGACCTGAGGGTCAACAAAGTAAAGAAGTGAGTAGGAAACAATAAAGGAGAAAGACACAAAGAGAGAGATCAGAGCACAACGTGGGTGTTACAAATTTTTGACATGACAGATCATAAACCTCTATTGCCAAAGCAGTACAGCAGTACAGTTCAACATTATGAACATTGAAAGATGATACTATAATTAACTATAAAAATATGTCTCTATAGCTAGTAATTAATATAGTATTTTCTTAGCCGTTTAGGTTATTTAATGACGGTGGCTCTCAAGTACTGTCCCCTGTCTGTCTGTTGTGTACAACATTACCTCATGTACCCAGAGCCGTTTGATGACACAGGGCTCATCTGCAGTCTCTGGCCGGGACAGGCAGATGCCCTGGATGACCCGGGAGACGTCTCGCAGATTGAACAGGTAATGAGACTTCGTGGGAGTGGGTAGCAGGTTCTTGGTGGCTTCCTGGTACACGGACATGGTGCTGTGGACGAGCTGCGAGGTCAAAGCTGTAAAGGGCTCAGGGAAAGCAAACCTGTGAATAAAATGGTTGATTCAGCTTTTGGGGTGAATTAACTGAGTTAATACTTTCTTTGTCTTGTTTTATCTGTCTTATATTATGCTATAGCCTCGCTACATCGCTATTCTGGTGAGAATCGTCTGCCTTGTGTGGAAAAACAGGCTCCACGTTGGAATTCTACATGATGCACCACTGCAGCAAGGCTTCCACTGCATATTTATCTCTTAAAATAGCAGCTGGGGAAAATGGTTCAACTTTCATTCCCACTCCTGTCGCCAAACAGTAAAACTGTAACTTAAGAATCTTCCTGTGAGTGTGTGTGTGTGTAACTGACTGACAGTCGCACCTTAAATTGCCAGCTTTAGGTGCAGCAATTTCTAGAGTGATACCAGCTTTATATCAGTTAAAAGACTTAGAACGCTTAGATGCTAATCTGCTAGCAGAGAAGCTCAATAGATTATTAGTACTTAAAGGATTTGGTTATGAACTCAAAATACCGTATGTTGAAATGCCAGTCCATGATCCTGGAGAAGATCGTGTACATCGTCTTCTCATCGAAATCATTAATGGTAATCATGTTGAAGTGGCGCAGGTAACGAGGAGTGACAGGGCTCCGCCCTCCACCTAAAGAATAAGCAGAACAGAAAACATTTTAAAACGTATAACCCTGAATCTCTTTCTGTTTTACTTTAAAAAAGCTGAAAGCACAAGCCCCAACTGCGAGTACTGGAAGTATGTGAGGATCTCTCTCTTACGGCTGGTAGCTGACTCAGTGGACAGGGGTGCATTTAAGCGTACATGGGTGGTTGTATTGGGAGGGGAAGAGCAATTTGTAAGCACTTTAAGGCAGCGGGGACACAACACAGCAGGTAGTGACTGGTTTTTGACATCGTCTCGACTGCACTTTAGCAGCAAGTGGCCAGCTCCATTCTGTCCATCAATCTAAGGCTTTGAAACTGTACCACCGATGATGATGTTAGTAAAATGTAGGATTGCTAAAGCTGCTCCTTACCAGGTGGCCCCATAGCACATATGATCTGGATATCCACCAAGTTGATCATGGAGCAGTTCTTCGTGTCGTACCAGTTCCAATGGTCCAGCCACTGTCGCAGCAGCTCCACAGGTGGCTGGGCTCCGTAAACCTCCCTGGCTGGCATGTTCACTTCGTCCACAAACACCACCTGATCAGATGCAAACGGAATAAAATTCATATCACAAGGTGATACTTAAAACTACACTGATATCTGTTGAGATGCTAAGACTTTAAAAGCTTCAATTAAAAATAACACGATTAAGTGAATACACATCTTTACAAAGGCAACATTTCAGTGACTCGCTCATTTATATGAATGTTTACTGGAAAATAAACGAAGCATACCAACATATAACATCATATGAATGTAATGAGGAGGGTTTACCATTTTCTTTCCCAGTGGAGGGCCGAACACTCCCTTGCGCCGCTTATCCAGCTTGGACATAATTATGTTCTGGGTCTGAGCAGCTGTAGTCTGGGCTGAGAAGTTGATAAATAACGGGCTGTACACGTCCTTCTGCAGCTGATTCAATAGGAAGTCCTGGGTAATAGATATTTGAAATGTGAGCACAGGTTATCGTCAAATAAATTGTACAGAGTACAGTGCAGTATCGTATACTACCATTGATATTAACAATAAAATAATGCAAAATGGTGGCAGGATGCAAAAAATAAAAGATACTAACTAATAACCATGACACGTAGTAAATGAGTCCTGTACCTATGTCATAAAATGGGAGATATAAGATATAAGGAAAACTTAAAGCGACTTTAGAAGGTGTGCGAATGTCTGTGACTTAATTCACCAATTAAATGTAATCAAGGTACTAACACGGTTAATAACCGCCGGCTTAAGAGAAAAGAAAATGTTCATTACATCTGAAGGTACCTCACTCTATTCTCCAGACACCTTACGCAGGTTGAGTGCATAAAAAATGATGATTTCCAATTCGGTCCTGGCAAGTGGTTGTGATAAGCTTTAAAATCTAATTAAATGTGGCAATTAGTATGTATTTCATTAGATAAAAATTGGATCTCTGTTAATCCCTGAAAATGACTTTGAAATGTAGTAGGAAATGAGTTGCCCTCCGAGGACATGTTCCAAAGTGATGTTCTGTAGGTCAAAAGGGTAAAATCATTGAATTTTAGATTTTCCACGAGAGGCTTACAAAAGGGCCTTTTTTACTATAAGCTAAAGGGGGCTTTTATGAAAGGTCATTTTGATAAATGGGTCTTCTCCTTTTTGTTTGAACAGAGAACACAGAGCAGAGAACACAGAGGCCGGTGATTTAATCATAGTTGTATCTACTTTCATGGTACTTTTACTATGTACCCTGTATGTTCAGAGCACGCGGCCGAGCTTCTTCTGAGTTCATGTGAACAAGCATGCACACGGCGCTCACGCACATGCCTGGGAAATCGTGAGTAATGAGCTGTATAATTGAAGTGGGCTCTGCGATGTGAACGATCACAGGATGCAGCCGAGGTGCATCATCATCCTCTTCTTGTGTGAATTACAAACCAGAGGCACAGCTTGTGTCTGCCTCACTTCAGAGTATTCTGGCGGCGTGTGATGGAGAGTTGTGTACGTTTGTCTAACGGTGCTCGTGCCGGCACAGCGCCAGTCACATTCTTTATGGTCTGCGTGCCGGTGCTGCTTTATCACTCCCGCTAGATTTCCCCAATGAGATGATCTCTACGCTCCCCAGTGTCCCAGGTTTGAACACACTAATGGATGAACTAATGAAGGGAAGGGAAGGAAGGGGGATTAGTCCTTGATATAAATAGCCAAGGGGTCTGCTGAGAGACACCAGCTTCACACCTGGTGTCTGCTGAGAGACACCAGCTTCACACCTGGTGCCCGTAGCTGCATCGCTTCCATATGTGTGTGTTTTGGGCACTTATTCTAGTTTCCCAGAGACTGGGGCTGCACTGCTTGGAAATGAGTATCAACTCATCCTATGGAATGATCTTACTTGTAGCATTTAGATCTTTACACTTGAACCCTTCAAATTAATTGACGTAACTGTATCTCTTCATGATTGGACACTGCTCTGACGTTGCGGCATAAGCTTCTGGTCATGCTACGGAAAAATATAGTAGTATCATTTAAAATAGGGGCCAGTGCCGCTCATATATATATATCAAGTACTTAATGCTGCTTCCAGCTATTAAAAATAACCTTAACCTGTTGCATTAAATATATCTGAATGAGATATTAATATCAATTAAGAGACGGACCATTTGAACTCTGGTGGAAAACCACTGAAGTAGATTTCTTAAATTTGTGTGACTCACTATTTTTCCGTTTCTCTTTCTGTTTTTGTATTTTCTCTCTGGTTGTGGTTGTTTTGTTGTAACCAGGCCATATCAATGTGATACACTCATCTGGGACTGGATTTTGTTATTCTCAAGGACAATTATCTAGTAATCATTAAAAAAAAAGATGTATATGTAGCTATAAGCCTGTGGGTGCTGGGTATCATAATCCTTTCAATGGTTTCCTGCTATTCCACTGTTGGCGGTGCCGAGAAATAGACAGCAAAGTTCGGAAAGTAAAATTACTAATCTGGTAAATGTAGATGTAA
Organism: Pleuronectes platessa; assembly: GCF_947347685.1. Lineage (NCBI taxonomy): Eukaryota > Metazoa > Chordata > Actinopteri > Pleuronectiformes > Pleuronectidae > Pleuronectes > Pleuronectes platessa. The sequence goes on along the minus strand of NC_070639.1, from coordinate 21,291,390 downwards.
ACGAGGAACAGAACAATACACAACTCACAGTAATGTAGACGCTCTTGCCGGTGCCCGTGGGGCCGATGAAGATAGTGGGCCTCTGGTGGGTGACGAGGAGCTCCATGAGCGCCATGCAGCGCACCGTGTTCTCCGTGGGAACAATGATCTCGTTGAACTGCGCGGCTTTGCATATGGGGGGAGCAGTCTTCAGCTCATCCGTCCACAGCTCCCACCTCCCCGGGCCCTGAAGAGAACATCTGCTTATACTTCACATAGAACGGTCTAGTATCCTTGGTGGAGCTATGATTTTTTCTAAATCAGGGGCCATATAAAGGGCCACAATTTATACAGAGGCGCAGATCAAATGTCCAACATCCCTGCACGCTCCGTGATTCATTAAGATGCACATTCAAATGAAATTTCTTGTTTAGTGTTAACTCTACAGCTTTGAGCAAAGCCTCACATCATTGAATATATTTTGAATATCGTCAATTTTTTAAGTGCATTTAAAAAGATAGGAAATATTTTCTGAACACATTGTCATATAAATTGATTGCATCTGTTTAATAAAGTCTGAATATTTTTCTATAGGGGCTTTCTCTTTCTGTGGTATAAATGAATTTGGATCAATAGTTAAGAGACTCTCCGTAGCAGCAAGAGGAGGTCTCTAATCATACTGTGCTTCCACTCAACCAAAACATACCAGGAAGCCCATGGGGTCATAATATCTAGTATTTGACTGTAAATAAGAATATTTGCAAAGAAATGGATTTTCCATATATTGTCGGCCACAAAGCAACAAAGGTGTTTGTGCATTAAAGGTGTCAAACATGATTTTCAGAATTGATTCCAATCCATTGGTATGTTTCAGGTCCCAGGTCTTACTGGTAGACTAAAAAGAGCCCATCTTAAATACCCATTCCCATCCAGTACCTGGACCGTGTTTCTTTTCCTTTAGAGTGAAAACATTGCTTTGTTCATCATCCTCCGTGATAAAGATTGAATTTACTGGCAGCAAATTCAAGGCGGGTGGAGAAATGTGACGGAGACTGAAGCACGACACTTCATAAAGGTCAAACCCAGAAGGAACGCGTGCTTCATTCTTCAAATAAAATGCACCAGTGCTATGTCACTCTGTCCAGTCCACAAGTGCCTGATGTAGACGGGTGCTCTCCTCTGTGCTTATTGTCAGTTATTGAGACAAATATAGTTTTAAATAATGAATAATATAAGCATCTATAGTCTCCGTCGTGCGGGAGAGATATTTTGTTTTGGTCCAGTTTTAAAGATGGAAAATATAAAAACACAACTAAACCCACCTCCCCCACACACACATTTTTCCATAAGCAGCTCATTAAGACGGAACTCATACATTTCAAAGTGCTTCTTGAGACCACACTCATGCAGCAAAGCGCTCGCGGCTGCACAGTGATCCGTGACAGACCAACCTCTTTAATGAAGCGATATTGGTAGACCGTCCCCTCGGTGGGCAGGGGAACCGTCAGCTGTTTACGTGGGGCCTCCACAGGGGCCAGAATGCCGTGGCAGGCCTGGGTGTCCTTACTCAGAGGACCGCTCAGTAGCTCCCTCGCCACTGCGTCGAACTTGAGCCGGCCCGAGTCGTCACAGCTAGCGCCCACGGACCACACCAGGCAGAAGACACAGATGCCCTGTGTGAGAAGGACAGAGGTTTTAATGGTTTTCTTAGTGTCAATTGCTGCAAGGGGAGCCATTGTGAAAAAGCGATTTCATCTTTTATCTTCTTCACTTCATCAGTGACACTTTAAGTAGCATTATAAGAATATGTAAATTCTCTGTATCTATAGAGCTTTTCTAGTCTTGATGACCATTCAAAGTGCTTTTACAGCGATTTGGGATGGAAATCAAATGGGATCAAACTGTCGATCTCCTCTTCCTCCTGAGCTTCAACCATTTCAGGTGTATGTTTTGTTTTTTAAACCTTGATTCGAAAATCCCGAGTTTACATCTCATTTTCCCCTCTTTGTGTGGGTTTGCTGTGGGAACTCCACTCCACAGTCCAGAGGTTTTAAGTCGAGCATAGGTTTGAATGTGAGTGTGAATGGTCGTTTCTCTCTTTATGTCAGCTCTGGGAAACACTTGGGACTTATTCAGGGAATAACCCACCTCCAATGTCAGCTGGGATTGGCTCGAAGGGGTAAGCGTTATAGCCATTACATTAAATTACATGACATTTAGCTGACGCTTTCATCCAAAGCGACTTCCAATTAGTGCATTTAACATCTATGAAGAGCCATCCGGGGTTCAGCATCTTGCCCGAGGATACTTTGGCTGGGGGCGGGATTCGAGACACCGACCTCCTGGTTGGAGGATGACTACTGATCCACAGCCGCCCTCATATTATCATATTTTAACTAAATGAGGAACAACTCACAAAATGAAAACATACATTTTTAAGATGGGCTTTGTACAGTGAGAGAAAAGTATTAAAACAGACACCAGCTCACTGTAACGAAAGCCAAACTTGATAAATCCCTGTGCACAGATGGGGTTTGCAATTAACGAATCGTTTAAAATGTACAGCAACCATGTAAACATCTCTGCCAGTGTACAGATTATGTTATGAGACAAAAAAAAGCAGAATCCACAGAGAAGAGATGTCTTTGTTGGAGAAAACAGCAGGAATAGTGTAGGAATTGGAAATGAGGCTTAGCAGCCTCATGATAGCTCCTGCTGTTAAGGGCTGATTAATTCAACACTTTGATAATGACTGGCTGGGAAACATGGGAGAGGAGGTTGAAAGGCATTCATCAGTGCAGTGTGCCATGGGGGGATAATAGCAGTGCTTTCAAAAGACATGATTCAGAGGCAAAAAAAAGAAAAAATCAATTGGAACTCATGCGGGGTGCAGAAGAAAGGGCTCATCTGCTAAAACTTTTCTGCTCCTTGTGGGTCTGCGTGGAAGCAAATCTGATGAGGACAGTATATTTAAAGGGGGAAGACGGGCTGTGTGGTGAATACTGTATATTCAATGTTCTTTGGTAAATTAGAACAATTAGAACAACAATCTATAACTTTGCTTTAGTTTAAATTTATATTAGGTCTTTGCTCAATTAGGGAACTTATATTTTGAAACAATAAAATGTGTACCCGAAACTAATAAAGATAAAACTAATTGAACATACAGAGCTGCCTTCTTTCAGTGACTAGCTCCTGCTTTCTTATGCTGTTCAGTCTAGCGAACCAATAATTGTTCCTATCAAGTGCAGTTTCTCCCTGTGTGCAAGTCCTGTGTGTCACATCCCTCACACACTGCCAGGGGCACTTTGGGGTTCGGTGTCTTCAGCACGTGGAATGGGATCAAACTGTCGACCTTCTCGTTGAAATTGACAAACCTCCAACCAGGAGCAAACATCCGTCTCGTTCATGCTCTTCATCTTCTCTTCATCATGAAACTCATCCATCATGCAGTCCATCAGATTCATTAGGGACTTGACAAGATTGGTGTCAGAGGTCGGGGACAGCTCCTGAAATCAAGCAACAACAAAAAATAAACGCACATCAAAAAGATTTGAAAGAAATGATTTGACTCAGGAATAATGATTGGACCAATAAGCTGAGTGGAAGTTTCCCATTGGAAAATATTGTTCATTTGCAAGCAGCTGCTGTATGACAGTATTTCCTGAGGAGGGTTCAGCACCTTGGTAGCCTTTCGAATGAGCTGTATGCAGGGTGGCAGCATGCGGTCGAAGAGGCCAGCAATGAGGTCTCTGTGCGTGGCACTGACTGTGGCTGGCAGTGTATTGAGCCAGGACAGCATAAGAGGCCTCCAGCCCAGCATATGGGGCTCCATGTAGATCATACCACAGCGAGACACCTGCCACAAACACACATCACACCTGAAAAACACTCATCTATGCAAGTGTCACAGTAAAGGACATTTCAGCTGCTCTCAGACATGCACTGAGGTCTAGACTTTTCCTGAAATTTTCCAGAGGGGCTTCATGTGAGTACCTGAACGTCATGATCAGAAAAAGCTTTAAACTAGGAAAAGATCTGTACTTTTCTGCCGTGACCCTCATCCTTTGTTCTTCAGGCTTGAAAAACAATAAACCTTCTTTTTATGATTTGTACTGTGAGCCTGTGTCCTGTGTTTGGGTTTTTACTCATAAGATATAATGTAATATACATGAAAATATATTAGGGGAGAAAATGGGAAAAAAAAATAATGGTATGGTTTTAAGATAAATAACTTCCATTGACAAAGAGAGAAGGAGAGATCAACAAAGTACAAAAGGGACAGCGAACAAAGTAATCACTAAAACTTTGAAGCCTCTGCATTCAGCATGATGAAAGGAACAGATGCCCGGCTGTGGAGAATCTTAAATAGAAGTCTGTTTAATAAAAAAAGTAGAGCCAGCTAGATGCATTCAGGGACATTGGGTTTTCTCTCAAGGCAGCTATGAGTTGCCAGGACAATCCTTTGTTAAGACCTCTCAACAACAAACTGCAAGGAATTGTGGAATAATAAACTTTTCTGAATACACTGCTTGAAACCTAGACAAAGACTCCTGGTCATCCCAAAGGACAAGGCTGTAACAATCTATGTTTTACAAAGCTTGTCATTACTCTTGAGTATGTGGAATGGATGGTATGAACCTCCATTGTGTTGTGCCCCTCTGCGAAGTATCATCACTGGCGAGTAAAGAGAAGTGATACTACAGGTTTAGCACAGAAAGTCAAGGAATAGTTGCCCGAAAATCTACTCTACTCTAAAAATGTGTTTCTAAATGAGATCAGCAAGCCATTCTTGAAAACATCCAGCTATTGGAAACCATAACTGCACTTGCATCACTAGCTCTAATGGAGGTAAAGTTGCTTCTCACTGTGGCTGGTGAGGCCACCTCCAGGTCCATGGGCTCAAAGATGAGGCTCATTTGCGGGGACATCTGGATGATCTCGCCGCTCATCAGACACAGCTTCTTGTTGTCGTCGAGTACCGTGTTCATGTTCTCGATCCACACGGCATCAACCGGGCCGTCAAAAATGAGCCATTTCCTGTCAGGGCTCTGAGAGACAAAAGAGATTAGACGGATGAACATTATTGGACATCCTGTCGACCTCATCATATCAGACAAATACAACCTAAAGAAAAGCTAAGTAAAAAAAGTTAGGTAATTCAGGGACAAACAGAGACAAATAAACACATACTGTGAAACTTAAAACCATGTTGAGGTATTTCTACGTCAATATGGAATCAAAACAAACCAAACTATACAGATTTTCTAAAGTGTTCATGGAGTTTTCCAAGAAGTTTTGAAGAAGAGCTCAAAAGTGCACAGAAAGTCGTGTTCTGCACCGGGTTTATAAAGACGCTGCCTGTATCCTTAAATCGTACAGGACAAGGACATAATGCATTTACTTCTCTCCCACTAAAAGATATTATCCCTGTGCATTCTCTCAAGGTCACCAAATAACTCACATGCATTGTAATCTAAGCAAAGGATGTTTTACTAAATGAATGAAATTAACACCTACACTGTCATAATGGAGGTTGACAACAAGCGTCAATTCTCCAGTTAAATTTGCTGGCGAGAGTGGCGCTTTAAATTGATTTGTCGTAACATAAACAAATGGGTATGCCTGGGCTGGGGCCATCTGGTGCTTGAGAGGGAAGAGTGTACGCTGTAATGTAATGATCTGACAGAGCGGAGGCACCGAAACAAAATGACATTGTGCATGCACAGAGTTTAATACACAACACTGCTGCTGATTCCAGATTAACACAGAGAAATTAGTTAAATTCAATATGATGTAGAGGGAAACAGAGCATAGCCAGGAAAGACTTTTGTCCAGGGAGGGAAATTACTTTTTCTCAAAACAAAACGAATTAGCTTCGTTCTTGTTCTCCACTTTCATTGTATTGGCACGTTCTTTCTCGGCTGTCACAAAAACTCGTCGTGCTCCTTATTGACAAAGAAGAAAACTATTTGTCAAATGACAACTTTACACACGGGCGATTATTTTTCAAAGTTCATTTGGAAACAATCTCAGAATAGGGCGAAACAAATGTTTTTACATTATGACACGCCTCCACTGCAATCTGCAAATCGTCTGGCCATGTGTGAGCGGCGGTGAACGGACATGATGGAAAGAGTTATTAAAAAACTAAATTTAACAAGACGGCAGTGTTTTATTTTATTTACCCTGTCACTGCAGCTTTTCTCTCTAACAGCTTGAAATGAATTGGAACGTCGTGCCATCTTCTCGCTGCACAGCTAACTGTAATATAAAACATGAGTGCACTGCACCTTTGCTTACAACCTAATGTGCCACTGGAGCAATGTGCTTTCAGGTTTTAATGGATGCTGAAAAGAGCAGCAGCACTTCCTCCAAGTGAATCAGCTCTGAATAATGTAGGAAGCAGCAGAATAATTCTACATGTCTATTGTATGCTTAACAACGGGTTGGCACTCTCAGACGAGGTCGTGGTTTTTATGCTTCTGGAGAGGACAGGATGGCTGCAGCAGAGATCTAACAAAAACACTTTTTGTTTTGAGTGATGACACAACGCTGCTCAAAACTAGATAGTAAAGGTTTTAAAGGAGACAAATGATCGTCATATTCAGGTTTGGGAATGAAATGAGGTTATTATCTGAAAAGTTTAACATGCTCTCATGTTTAGAAAACACGTTTCTTTCCTCATTGCTGCAGCTCCTCTTTTAAGCCTCTGTCTCTTTAATCCCCTTCCTGATTGGCCGCCCTCCTACTCTCTCCTTCCCTGGCTTTATTAAGGGCCATGCTAGACTAACCACTTGCCTAATGCAAATGCACGACTCCCGGAAGTATCAGCCGGACTAATGAAGCTTTTCCTGGAGCACCATCGATGTTTTCTGTGGGGGAGCCGACTTAGAGCCGTTTTAACTTTGCAGACCTTTAACATAGACAAAAAAAAACACTTTAACACAGTAAGATCAATATGTTGCTTCACATAGACGTTTTATTCACATTATGTTGGAGTAATTAAAGCTCCATTATTCCTATAAAATATTTCAAGGCTTAAATTTGCCAAAGACGTGAGAACTTTTACATCAAGGATCTAAGAGGAGCTCAGTGGGTTTTGTTTGGCAGCCTGTTAAAACAGTACATGATTACCAGATGTACCAAAATGAATTACATGTGAACTTTGACTTTTTAGTTTGGTCATTGCCCCGCGCGCTAACATGAAGGAGGCTTCACTTTTGGGGAACAGTCATGTCATCGGTCTACGATACAGTTCTGAAGACTCTGCTTGGCTTGTACTCACATATCTTTATCAAACTATTAGTCCGATACTAGTGGAGCCCATTAATTCAATTAAACAACTAAACCTGTAACTTCTCCTCAGTCTGAGGCCAAGGTTTTAGGATTAGGGTCAACATATTTGATATTATTTGGAAATATACTGCACACACTATCAAGGACATGGAGAAACATGCAACATTATGGAAGGTGATATCACTCCCACAGATCCTTTGGGCATATCAGAGTTTGTGAATGATGAAATATTACATGAATATGTCAATTTTACCACATAGGATGTCAAAATGAACGCCCGTTGCACAATTATACTGGAATTCAAGTGCTTCATATCCCGAAATGTTTATTAGAAGCCATCCTACCTGGGAGGCAGCAAAGGTTCTGTAGCTGACAGCGAGGATGCCATCCGACCACTCGTGAGAGACTGGGTCAAACTGGCCATAGAGCTGGCCCATGGTGATGGATTTGGGGTTGATGACGGTGATCTGCACCTGATTCTCATCCATGAGACCCTGTACATGCAGTGACACATACAAACACACATCATAAACATAGAGATACCATAAGCTCAAGAGAAATGGATTCACTGGTTAGAGTTTTTCTCCTAAAAAACAGCAAAAACCAAGGAAAACACGTGTTTGAATGAGCATGACGGCCACTCGTTCGACTAACTTGTCTACGCCAGGACTCACAAATTGCTCACAGGATTACTGTCTGCGTGACAGGAAATCTGCTAACTGAGGAAGAGAAGCAAAGAAACTGCGACAAAAGGCTTTTCAGACAAGGTGTCACTTTGAGTTAAAAACAATGAGAGTGCGAGCTGCCGACGGGATAAAAAAAAAACAATACAAAGAGGAGTGAGAGGGGAGAGGGGTTGGACATGATCAGTGGATGTGCAGCGACAAGGATGACTATGATAAATGTGGCGTTCCCAGGCGTTCCATCAGCAGGCCTTCATCTGTCTCCTTCGTGGGATGTCTGGCAGCCCTCAGCCATATACAACACATCAGCCCTGCTCCTCTGCCGGAGATCGATAACTACTAAACAACGAATACAGCTCTGACAAATTGAATGGATGTGTTTACCCGGGACAAACATGTAGCTCAGATAAGCCTTGGATATTGATTATAATGCATATTTTAACTTGACATAAAAGTTTGGATTTTTTTTCACAGTTTGAATACTCCTAAACCTCAGGGGACCCCATCAAAATTCATAATGAAAAACATTTAGAAATGCATGGTCAACCATTGGAATATAACATTCTTTTAATTTAATTTTCTGACAAATTGATCAGCCTTAAACCTGACATGAACAAAATAGATAAGTGGAACCTCAAGAAAAACTACAGGAGTAAAATCAAAAGTGTTTTAAAGTAGCTATTGATCGAGGAACTGTGAAATATATAAATAACCTAAAGCCTAATATGCCATTTTTTTCAACCACGTTTCTTTTCTAATCTAGAGTGTCCCCATTCTTCTGCAGCCTACTGATTTGATTTAAACAGGTCAACGTACCTTTTCACAGACGTCATGAAGGGCAGCTGCCAGCACACGGTACGCACTGGTCTTTCCTCCAAAGGGCTCACCCACCAGCATGAAGCCGTGCCTCACGATCATCATCTCATAGATCTGCAGGATTTTCTCTGCAAAGAAGTCAGTGACCTGCAGGTTCATGCGTTTGCAGTTTTCCTCAATGGCCTCCCGCAGGATGTGGTAGTCTCGATTTGGGAGCTCGACCCCCGGGAAGAGGTCAGAGGTGATACCCTGAGATGGAAAGGCAAAGTTGGTGGAGAACCGTGAATGATGAATGAGGAAACATATCTATCTAATAATTCAAAGTTATCGGCTTCACACTTCCCGAAAAGTAGTCGACCAGTCGATTAATCCCAGGAGAGGATTTGTGTGGGAGATATTGGACGTTTTGTGGTCGGTGATAGAACGAGAATTAAATTATAATTATTATTAGATAACTATGATAACTGTGTCTTGTCAAGTTCATGTCAATAAGTCCCTGCCCCCTGGTGCATGTCTTCTTTAGACGCCACTGCTGTATTACTGCTCCCTACTAAACCGACAGCTACACAACTAGTGCGACGACGTGTCAACTAGAAGTTCGAACGTCGCCTCGTCGAGTCGTCTACGAAACCCCTAGTTTATATAAAACACTACGTTCAATGGAAACAAGTTTACTCGCACACAAAAACACATTGACCTTGAGGTGTTTCGAGTGAGTACAAACGACTGAGAGACACACACACATTGTCAAGTGAACTCTACTGAGTCAAACAGTCTTAAATTGTCCTTCGTTTTGCTTCGTGGTTCCAAATGAACTGACTGGAATTAGCATAGGCCGACATAAGCTGACGTGTTCCGCTGTGTCAGTCAAGATGGGACTCTCCACTCTGTCGCACCTCAAATAGCTTCAGATCATGGGCCAGGAACTTGGGCAGATTGACGTCGATAATGGATCTCAGCAACAGGGTGTCTTCATTGTCCTCTGGAAAGGTGAGCTGCCCCAAGGAGGAACGAGGAGAGAAAGAGAACATAGTTAACATATAAGTAATATATAAATAATAACAACATATAAGGTGAAAAAAAAAGGGAGAACGAAAGCCATAAACAAAGGTATAAATAAAGATGCAACTGAGAAGTAATTATGAGGAATTAAGGGGTTTAATGAAGATATATTTCACTGTCAGATTCCTATGTGCCACATGTAGTTCACAAACAATCACTCATCTGAATGTCATCTGATGAAGACATGCCCACTGTTTGTACCATTACTCCTGCAGTGCATACACATTTCTTTGGATGGAATAATAAAGACATTTTGAATTGTACATACATTCCAAATATAATCACAATATCACTAATACTTAAAACAGAGTGCATTGTATTAGAACAAAATCTTTTTACATTTTTTTCTGAGGATGATGCAAGATATTACACTTATTGTTCAGCTCAACTTCCATCAGAACAATGAGCAAGAGTTGGGAAATAGTGGAAACCTAATTAGGCCTCGCTTCTTACGATTTGCTTTTCAGTTGTATTATCAAAGATGGCTCTACTAACATATATAAAATAAAATAAAAAACATATTCATAGTGGTGGTGTGGCTCTGGTGAAACCATCTGGAGTTCTATCATATCACAGTCAATGGGTTATGAGGAACGGTACCTTCAGGTTTCCGGCGGCGGTCAGCACGGACTTGACAGCTCTCATGCCGTAGTCGTAGTGATGCTGCATGGACAGTTGCTCTGAGCAGAGTCGATAAGTTGCAACGATTTTCACAGAGAGGGGCCGCGCAGTAACAAAGCCACAAGAGTAGAGCACAATCTCTGCGATCATCGCGTAGTCCGGCACCATCATAGCCACAGTCCGGAACAACGCCTGGTATGGAGAGAAGGTTTAACATGGAAAATAGTTCTGATATATGGAAACAGGCATTAACGATATGTTGATATATTTTTTTAAACATCACAGTTGGAACCTTTAACCTCCCCTTCTTGTTTTAAATTAAGTTTTTAAACATGTTAACATTTTAAGTATTTCCCCATTAGCACTGCACTATGCAAATGCTAGTCTGAGAAAGAGGGATTCAAACAGACAGGGTTTATCAAGTCACAAGCATAAGACTCATTTTCACCCAGTCACGAGGAATAAAGGTGTAGAGTTACATTCAAGCCCTTTAAGACTATGAGGGGAATATTTTCATGACTCACCTTTTGAATATGTAATTTTTGTAAGTTTGAGGAACAAGAAAGAGAAGTGGGACTTTTAAATAGAAAACGATACTGTACCTTGAGGTTGTCTGGTAGCTCAGAGCGTCCAGCGTAGCCGGGGTTCATAGTAATGAACACGGCACAGGAAGGGTCGAGTTTCAGCTCTGTTCCTTCAAACAGCAGCATCTCAGCATGCGCAGCAATTCCTTGGAAGACAGAGTTACACTATAATGCATTTGAATGATTTTGATTCTAATTTCTGTACTCCTCTTTATCCCGATGTCATATGTGTATGCAATTGCATGTGATAGAGGTATTTTCGTATGTAGTTGCATCATAAGATTTAATTGCAGCCATTGCCGGTGTCAAGGCTGCAGGTGGTGTCAATCCAATGGACCAATTTAAAAAGTTTTCCAAACCCAAAATGGTAAACATAGGGCACAGGTTGAAATTTCCAAAGCTCCCCTTAAACAGCCGCTGCCATAGCATTACATGCTTTAAAATGTATCACAATAAAACCTATAGTTCACTTATTTGACTGAGAACTGTTCAACAGACAACACCCTCCATCCATGATTAAAGAAAGACTTGTGGCATCCAAACAGCAGCAGAAACTATTAAGTCTTATTTAAGTAACAGATTTCTATCTGCAGTTTTGGGCTCAGAAAATGAACACCGTCATGAAGGGCAGCTGCCAGCACACAGTAGGCACTGGTCTTTCTTCTGGATTTTCTCTGCAAAGAAGTCGGTGACTTGCAGGTGACTTGTACACCCCGTGCATCTAACTCGTCATTTGATGCCCACAGTACATGTGAGAGACGTTGCTGGGCTGCAGTGAGCAAAGCTCAGTAGAAGGTCTGCTGTCCAATCTACACAAATTGCCTTAGCTTGGTGTCTTTGTAGAGTAAAGGTTTTGAAAAGCTTTTGTACTGATGGAAATATGTCAGATGAGAAGAAAGCCAGATGGTCCAAAAGAAGAAGAAGAAGAAGAAGAAGAAGAAGAACCACAAACCTCTCTGTATGGTGAGAATCTGTTGAGCCACCACTGACAGCACCTCCAAGTCTATGCGGTTGAACTCATCAAAGCAGGCCCAAGCTCCGCAGGACAGAAGGCCCTGGTCACAAACACACACACACACACACACACACACACACACACACACACACACACACACACACACACACACACACACACACACACACACACACACACACACACACACACACACACACACACACACAGATAAACAATTTTGCTCTAAACAAAAGTAGATTTTCTTACTTCTTCAATCATTCAGTCTGATTCCCAAATTCCAGACAAAAACACAACTGTAATCATGTGACACTGATCAACTGCAGCAGAACTGGGGGTGGGGGGGGGCAGTGAATATTATTATGAGACTCTTTGATATGGTCAAAGTGCTCGATGGGTTTTTCCCTGGTAGAAATATCTGTTCTGGCACACTTCCATCAGAAAGACTGCATGTGGGGATATACATTTCTAAATTAATCATAAGAAATAAAACACTTTTTGAACGCTTCACCGATTGTGGGTGTGCGGCGATTTAAAAAAGGGGATGTTTAAGTTTAAATCACTGCTGTTACCAGTAAGATTCAGCCACAGCAAGAGAACTGACTCACTTTGAAGAATTTGCCCAGAGCGATGTAATCCAGTCCGTCAGAGCAGTTGAAGACCACACACTGCTTGGCCACGGCTTTAGCCAAGTCTTTGGTTGTCTCTGTCTTCCCGGTTCCAGCTGGGCCCTCAGGCGCCCCTCCCAAATGCAGTTGGAGGGCACCGAACAAAGTGCTGAAGGAGGATCGAACAGACGGCACAAAGCTTACAGAGTGAGTTTCTCCATTGTTATAACTATGAATATCTTCATCAATGTCAGAACAGGCTCAGCTCCACCTCGCTGACAAAACATTTAGACTCGGGAATTGTCAAAGTGTCCGACAGTCTGGCTGCCGGGAAGCTCTTTAAAGTTCTATTGAAATGGGTGGTAGATTTTCAAGACTTTGTAACTAGACCATATTTCTTTGTTATTTTCAAAATGAAGGAAATGCACAATAAATACGATACAACTCCCTTTAGCTGTCAAAACAGGATCACTTAATTGCGGCAGTGATTCCACACAATGTGATTCCGTTTCATGTGGAATATGCGTAACCGTACATGCAGGCTGTCAATCTCCTGTTCTAACACATACCACATCTATTGGATTCCGATCTGATGACCGGAATGGCCACTGAACTCACTGTTACCGGTTTGAGACGACTTCTGCTTTAGGACGTGGTGTTATTGTGGCCATAAAGGGATGCACGTGATCAGGTGATTGGCTAAATTAGTTAACTGCATGAATATACAGGTGTACAGATGCTTGGTAAGTGTACATTTGCACCAGAAACCCATGTTCTCTCATCTCCAGTTAAATTTGTAGAAAATATCAGACGGTTTGGCAGCTTTACCGGTAGCAGCGGTCGGTGAGAGGGGTTATAACCAGACGTGGTGTGTTGCCTAGGTACTCATAGCCGTAACGCAACCCAGCATTGATCATCTTGGTCTCAAGGTGGTTCTCCTGTTCAGGGTGAGATGCAGAATTCAGAGGTCAGTCACATGGAAGTAAACAATTTCATCATCACCTCGAGCAAGCAGCGTGGCCCCTATATGGCTCTCTAAGCACAAAATCCCCCAAACCTTCTACCTACCACCCAGTAGTAGCGCAACTGGCTGAGCCACTCAAAGTCGTTTTCATCGCTTATTCCCTTTTGCACCAGCGTGGCCAGCACGTCCCTCGCATGGACGTCCAGCACGACGAGGGCTCCGAGGGTCACCCGGTTTTGCTTGGACAGCGTGCCACGTACGAGTCCCACGATGTCGTCGATCTGTCTGTTGTTCTGCTCCAGGTAGGTGTGCAGGGCCTGAGGGAGAGAGGCAGTGTTAAAAAGAAGGCAGGGAATGGCAGGAGTTTATCGAGACAGAGAGAGGCTGTTATTAAGACCCCATCGAAAAACTAAAGGTCACAAATTTGATCCGTGAAACAACTACCAACTCCGACACTATCGAGACATCCAAGACTTTTTACTTCTTTCGTGAGAGCTGCTGCTGGTGGGGCCTGACCTACACCCTATGAAGTGTCTGGAGGTATATCAAGAGACAAACATCACCGGTGATACAAAGGGGGGTTACTATCAAACACCATTATGCCACATCCGGCTTTGGCAGCAGACGTCTCCTGTCTATATCAACTAAATGTGACAGATCTATTTCAGTCTGTAATTCTCACTTAAACTAGCTATTAAATTAAAAGTCACCGAAAACTACAGTAGGTGTTGTGAAATAATAATCTCATGTTTTTCAAACACAATCAGGGATACAGTTTTTCCTGACTGTAATACCATGTTTTTAAATACTGAACAAACGTAGGCTTGCTGAAATCAAAAATCTGAAGATCCAAGGAAACAATATAAAATACGACGAAATAGGAAATTACCTATATATACCTGTAGAACATACAATATAGATCCTGTGATTCTGAATACACACTGTACATGGAATGCGTGTAAACAGTTGCAATAAAGAGTTGATCACCTTCTGTCCTGCACTGATGGCTTCATGTATATCCTTCGTCCAGTAGACTTGTGAGACACACAGCACAGTTTGGCCCGGCCACGCACGCACCCAGTTTGTTCTCACCTCATTGGGGTATGCCTGGATTGCCTCGCCAATCACCTGCAGTGAGAAACAGAGGCTTACATCCTATAAGTTTCTGTATCATGATGGATAATATGAAGGATACAGGGGGTCCCCTTGAATGTGCATGTTCCGTTTTGTTGGCATGGATTTGTTTGGTTGCACGTATGAGTGAATAGAAAGTAACTAGAAGGACCCAGAGAGCGGCTGATTGGCAACTTTATCTCCTTATTATATATATATTCTGATGTTATTTGCTACTTTAATCAATCTATAATGGTGTACTTGATTTTTTTTTTTACTCTTTTCTTCGCTGTAACATTTTATTTTTGTATTTACGATACTTAAATTGCTTTTAATTGTTTCCGATTGTTTGCCAATTTTTCGTTTTGATTTGTAAAGCATTCATTGAATCCACTCCAAAAGTGAATAGGTTCTTCCTTGGCCAGTAACCCATTCTTCTACCACGTTTTAATAAAATTGGTGAGGTCGTTTTTGGATAATCCTGCAAAAAGTCAGACAAAGATACAAACAACAATGAAACGTATGGGAAGGGGTAGTAAAGCACCTTGTGCAGTGAGGCAGTCATGCCGTTCTCGAGCTCCAGAAGCCACTTCTCCACCTGGCCCCTGGCTCTGGAGGTCGAGATGATGTCCCGCAGCTGCACCACTTCCCCCTCACTGCTCTTCATGTGAGTGATGTCCAGCACGTCAGTGAACACCACACTGGCGATGCCTTCAAAGCACTTCTTCAGATGGGGCTGCACGCTGGAGGAGATGGAACGGGAAGAAGAAGGGCATCACTGTGGTGCTGTCTAACACCAGTAAGTATGTGCTTATATTAAAAGTGGTAAGAGACATAAGAGAGAGAAGAGCTGTTCAACTTCTCTTACTAATAAGGAAAGGAGCTTCCAAGCATATTGGAAACATCTGAAAGGAGGAAATGCTGTGCCGCAGGAACATTTAACGCAACGCAACCTCATTGATGCAATCTAGTCAAAGACAATGATTCATATAATAGAAATATCATTATGAAAAAGTCATGCCTCTTTACCTCGTGGGATCTTTAGTCTCAGAGAGAATTTCCAGCAGCTCGTCGTTGGACAGGAAGAAGAACCGTGGGAAATAGAGCCGCTTCTTCTCAAGATAGGAGTTGAGACCTTTGAGGATCATCTCCAGGAGCTCGTTGGACGCGTTTAGCTTCTCCAGCATCTTGTCGATGGCTGTCACCGCCAACACATGCTTGTCCTATCACAGACGGGAGAAACATGTCACATAGTTGGGATGCACATATATTTAAAACATGTTAAAACATAAACTCATTTCATGTCTCTGGTTTCTGAACTTTAAGATGGTAAATTGGTTCTTGCAGCTGATAACCACCCACTGTTCGAGTTTTCTAACAACTGTTAATGAACGATGTATTTCCTTGGTCTCTTTGGCCTGTCAATGATTTGACTGTAAAGCACCATAGTTCACTATCTCGACATAAAAGCATTATCCTTATTATTTATGTACAGTGTACTCTTAGAACAACTGTATGTGAAATTACACAATGTGCTGCTTTGTGGTTTCTTACTGAGGTGTCTGGTTCCATTAAATACAAAATATTATTCCTTAAAACGAATGAAAGTTAAGATATATTGTATATTCATTGGTTGTGCTCATATTTTTCCGGCCGTAAAGTGTCACTGCTGCCTTGAAGGTTGCCTTAAAAACACTGAAATATCTTCCCTTAGCAGCATCCCCTCCCTGTTCCACAGTGAGGCCAACTTGTCACCCGAGAAAAAAAATGTGTGATGGGACAGTAATAGAGATTTCACCTGAGGCCTGTCTCGCAACTATGAAATATTTCAGCTCCGATATCATCTCATCTGTACACTAATTCAATATCCTCTGCCCCAGGAAGTACCTAAATAAAAATTCTATCTAATCTTTGAGGTTTGACAGCGAGCGTCTGAGCCTGCTCATATGAAAACTCTGGCTATTCCGAGACGTGGCACACAGCCTGATATCACCCTCCGAAGCTACAGTGGAGCAACATAACAACATTGCTTTTTTTTCATTTCTCTATTTTATTGCTGACAACTCCTTGTAGGAATAAAAGGCAGAGGTGTCGACAGAGGAAAACTATCTTTGTTCTGTTGCTCTGCAGTTTTTTTAATCACCATTAACTCACCATACTAAAAAACTTGGAAGTTACAATATAGACAATTTAGCAACACTGCAAGAAACAAGAAACATTTTCTGTATGAGGCAACACTCTGATGCATTTAAGTGGGTCACTAAGGAAAATACTGATCGTCTCTCATGATGCACATATATGATCTTTAATGTCCCTCAAAAACTGGACGTCTGGTGAGTTTTCACATCTCCTGGCAACATTCAGTCAAAACCATCTGCATATAAATACACATATCTATGGCTGTAAAGGAAAATATTGAAGAAAAAATATATATATATATATAATAAGCTACAGAAGTAGAGGCTTAGCAGCATTGCATTGCTTTGCCTTCATACAGCTTTTGCTTTGTAAAGGTGTCCGTCCATTAAAATGAGGCGTAACTGCTGAAAGACACTTAATCTCCTCAAGTTCTGCTCCCCAAAAATTTTGTGAAATTGCAAAGGCCATCTGAAATGAGATAATAATTATGTTTTGATCTCTCGTAATTACTATTGATTTCTTGCAGTGGAGACAGTGGCTCTTGCCTCGTTTCCCGAAAAGTACCTTTTTTCTCCTCCTCTGGTTTCACCACATTATATAAGTAATAAACAAAGAGCAAGAATTAAAGCCATGGGAGATTGTTTTTCGTGAGGTGGTAGTCGGTAAAAGAGTATTAAGATCAGTTCAGACAGTAACTAAAATGAAAATGAACACGGTCATTAGCCGAGCTGAAGGATTAGCTGCACAGACAAAAAAAGCCTGATTTGATTGTCTTTCAATGGGCTGTGCAATTACACTGGATGAGGTTGTGTCTCGCTGATGAACTGTGAGTCCCTTTCATGGATTCCTATCAGATGTGGTGATTTTTGCACATTCGCTGAGAGGACATTGTAATAGGGAGGTTATTTTCTGCGTTCAGTCTGCCAGTGGGGAGCTATTCATGAGCACACTGAAGGAATAACAATGTTCTAATACATGCATTGTGTGTGATAACGTGCTTTTGTGTGCAGACGCAAATGGCTTCGGCGAGGCATACAAACGGTTCTGCTGATACAGAAGGATTGAAACCTGCGTGGGGGGGGGGGGGATATTACCTAAAGAAAATACTTTCTTTGTTCTCAACTGACCCACACCACACACCTACAGCATGCAATATCTTGTGTGTTCCGGGCGCTGCAGAGTAGTGTATCCTCACAATTCTTTCACTGACTATTGTTGTGTTGCTGCTGCCTTAAACCAGGAGTCTTTTAGTAAACAATGTGTCAGTCATCTTCTCCATGAGATCTACAGGGTCAATTGTTTCTTCCCTCCTAAGCTCATTAGAGGGGGCAGAGGTGCAGTGCGCCACATTGTTAAAAGGAAGCAGGTTCATTAAAATACCTCTTTTGAATTGATTTGCCCCGGATTTTATCTGCAAACGCGTGTGCAACAGTAAATAAATGACACATTAAAGCCGACAGCGGATGAAAAACAGCGGGGGGGAATGAAGATGAGCTCAGCTACGCCGGGAAGATCAGTGGATCATGAGCAGCTCCCAGTGGTGGAGCTGGCATCAACAGCTCGGGCAAAGACACTGCACTCTGGTGAGTTTTCGGGAAGGAGACCCGGTAGCCTGCCTGGTATTATGGAGTTTGAGATGATTCCAATTTCATGCACTGCTGACCAATGCTGCGGACGAGGTGAGGGAAAGTGTTATTTGTCCGATTTTGATGCAGCATACACCTATGCAGCGGTGTGTTTTTCCTATTACTGGCCTACATGGTGTGGTGAATTAGAATGATTAGCTTTAGAAGCTGCAAGAAATTGGCTTCAGAAGAATCAAAAGGATTCTTTCCAGTTATTCAGCTCCAACCACTGGTGTATGCAGGATTTTAAAGGGATGAATGAAAGTTTTTAAATTATAATCAATTTTGTATCTACTGTAAATTCAGATCGTTTGTTCAGACCTGTGCTGATAATCTCTTGAAATTTTCTGGAGGGGCTGTAGATGAGAGGGCAAATGTCAGAGATAAATGACTGGAGAATGACCCAATTGTGTGACATTCAGACTTTAGCTAGACAAATAGTGCTATGCAGTTTTGGGACATTGTCAGGATGGTGGCTTATTTCTGTTCTGCTCTCAAATCTGTTCACGTTAACTTGCTGTGCAGATAATTGTGATACATTTTCCTTTCCCCAAAAAACTGAGGTCAGTAAAATAGTGGTATTTTTTTAACAGAGTATTCTCACAATTGAGTTCAAGATCCTCTTAATGGCTTTCCATGGTTTACTAAATAAGGGCACAGAAGAATTATTGTTGGGTTATGGTTGGAGACTATTAAGGATTAAAAACCCTTGTGCACTGACATTATCTGGACACTGATCAGTGATTTGAAACAGTTAACAGTAGCTGGAAGTATAATAGGGCAGTGCTTATTAATTTGTACAAAAAATAATTATTATCTTCGGAGCCGTGAAACTACATAATTACCTCACAAAGGATAAATACACCAAACGTCAAAAAGCTTATTTACTTTCTGATTAAATTCGAACAGTGGGTTATAATGAAAAATCATTCTTGACCGTACAAACCCAACAAGGTATCTAAGCAGCTGGATGGAGGCTGACCTCTTATATACTTAACTATAGATGCACATCGGTCTATTCATTGGCATTTGGGGCTCAAATTTGACCGATGACATTGTGTAAAGAGATAATATGGCTAAAAATGCAAAATGGCTTTTTTTAAATTCTTCAAATCTCATGTGTTTTGATGTTTGAAATGGATTAACAAGTCCGACGTTTACAAAATCAGGGAAATACTAAATTAAATAAATTAAGAATAACTAACAAAAATGAAACCTTCCGTATGTTTGACGGACTGAGATACTTTGGGATTGAATAATTACATTATAGTAAATAAAAAAAGGACCATTAGAATATCGTTCTTGCCGGTTCTTTCCATAACGGCTACAGAGACTTTAGCAGCTGAGAACTTTGCTGTTTCTCTGATGTTTTCTCCACTTTTGTCCGAAGTCTCCCCAGGGAAAACCGAAGAGTTTCCTAGGTGATGGGTAAGTCCTTGGAGAAATCCTGAGTGTTGATTGGCCGTTATCACATAAAAGGCAGGTGGACCAGCTAATCCCCTAATTGTGTGAAATGTTTTTTCTCGTGTGTGAATGTGCACACGAGTCACATAAGACCGGAATGTACTCAAGCACATCTCTTTGTGTCGGCACCCTGTCCCATGGTGACCTCATTTTCTTTGTGGCTCAGTATGGCCCTGCCCCTTCCAGACAAAATCCATAATTTCTATTTGATGGTGCAGTCAGCCTGGGCTTTCTGGAGGACACTGCCTGAAATTGATGTGTCTCATTTCAGGTCTACTGAGGACGCCAATTACCCTTTGGAAACTCCTTTGAGGAGGCTGATGCAACTCTCACTTCCTGTCCCCCTTCTGTGACTTGTTTTGCCTCGCTCTCTATCCTCTTCCGTCCTCTCTGTAGCTACCTCCGTCTAAATCCTCTCTTCTGCCTCAACTATATATTTCTGTGCCTCATGCTTTAATCTGTACTCGCTCTCACCCTTTGCTTTCACTCTCACTGTTGTGAGCGTGTGTGAGTTTGCTTGTTTTGCTCCACCTTGTCAGGTTCATGCTGTCATGCTGGTCTGATTATAGTAGACAACCACATATTTTTATGAGTACACTGCCTCGCTTAGTAATAGAGAATCCTGAGCCCTGTGTCTCATACTTGAATTTAGAGAGAAGAAGAGATTTATTTTCAATTTTACCAGATTCGCTGCCCCTGAACGACTGGTTCTTTTCACTACTGAATATGTGATGCATTTACAGAGCATCATCATCACTCCAAAAACATAGAAATTATCAAATGCAACAACAAATATGTACAGGCTCTTGTTCAACCAGGACTTAACTGGATGAAGGTTTGCTTTCCTTTATCTTGGGAAGTAATTCACCGTTGAAACAATTTACTTTGAGTTGATTTAGTTATTTGTGTTTATTCGCAGTGGTTATTTGTTCTACTTTCTACAGTAACTATCTTAACGTGTCTTTACTGTGTAGGTCCCCTTACAGTTATGATCGTCGTCTTGTCAATAATGAAATACAGTCCACTTATCCTGGAAAGTTATGTCCCGGAAAATAGATCCTTGTCCTGATTCCTCTTTCTGGACAGTGACCGTCAACCCATTTACCGAAGAACAAACTCATCTTTTTCCTTGTACCCCTCCACAGCAACAAAAACAAAAGGAAATCGATCCACTTACCAGGGAGACCAGTTTCATGGTGTCCCTCCAGGTTTGGTCAACAGTTGCGAAACGGCGTCCCTCTTCGGGCATCTGAGTCATGATGTCTGGTGAGCTGAAGATGGGCTCCAGGTAAAGCCAAGTGGACTGCATCTTCAACCACTCATCCAGGATCTCTTGGAGCAGCAGCAACTTGTCCTCCCATTCCCTAAGAGAGAACAAGAGAACAACCATGTAGGTAAGAACACAACTCATGATTCATATTGTTTGAAATATATATCTGCTATTTTCATCATATCAAATAGGGCTACCGAAAATAATCAGGCTTACGAATCTGAGGAAAAAAAGAACCCTCTAAGTCTAATAGATATTAGCGCCTGAAAGACACGTATTATTCTGTAAAATAATAGTTTTCATTTAGCTGCATATTTATATCTAAGATTTTTGTATTATTATTTGCTGAGGTCAGAATAAGATAACAAGTGAAAAGTAAAGAATATAATATTTTACCTGTAATTCTGATGGACAAACAATTAAAGAATTCCGGAGCTATTGTTGATTCATTCTTCTATGATTCTAAAGGCTGCAGCTCAGCCACGATGGGAGAAACTCTCCTCCACTGCAGAGTGGGACAAGATGGGCTGGGAGTGGGACTCTTTAGCAATTGCCAAATCAATGAGATTCATGTGTATCCAATTTAAACCTAAACAGACCTTTTATTACTCCCTCCAGACCTGAAAGAAATAATTTGTGGCAGCAGGCAATTTCCATCCTGACGAACAGGAATGAGTAACTCAATAATAGCATCTATGAATTTAAACATTTGCCACAGTTTGCCTTTTATTGTAAAAAAGTTAACATTTTAAGATAGACTATGGTGGTGGGGCTGTGTAATCTCTATACAGCCCAGTACCAAGCAACATAGACCAGTTTTGTTTTATTGCTTTTGCAAAGATTCTAAGCAAATTGATTTTCAAGCACATCTCCTGATCTCTTACCGTATCTCCACCTCGAAAGGCTTGATGAAGGATGAGCCCTTCATAGTCTGCGTCTTTACTATGTGATCGTCCAAAAGCATCTGGATATCATCCACAGACGACAGGATGGAGGTGCCCGTCTCTCTGTAGGCCAGGAAGCTGAACTCCATGTCATCCCATTCCATGGCCATCTTCTCCATGGCCTTCTCCAGGGAGTGCTCCTTGCCCGCTGCCTCGCTGATGCCTTCAAAGCTCCTTACGTGCTGTTCCAGATTCATGGATAGGAAGTGAGCCATACAGGCCTCGTCACCAGCTGGCTGCAGGGAGACACCAGCTTGCTCGGACATGGCATCCCAGTGGCGGCCTCTCAGGCCAGGGTTACACAATACCTATTTATGAAACAAATAACGGAGACAGATATTTCAGTAGGAACTACGATGTATTCAAATAAACGTAATTGTGTCCTCTATACATAAAACAACTTTTCTGTCAGGGTCTTACCTGCACCATAGGAATGTGCTCCTTGAACTCCTCTATCTTTGCCTTCATACTGGTGGCTATGTTCAAGGCTTTGGGAAATTCGGAGAAGCCTTTCTCCAGCTTGTATAGAGTGCGCCAGTAGTTGCTAACATCCTCTTCTACCTACATGGGTGGCGATTTTTAGTCATCGTTAATAATTGGAGCGAAACAGAAAGGCAATGAATATATTTTTTGCACAAAACGTCACACAGAGTAACGGACAGAAGTCAATCAAACGGAGGAAACAGCAGCAGAATTGCAGACACAACAAAGTAAAACCAGAGTGTGCACATCCTCAGGATGCATACGGCTGTTGCTAAGTGGTTACTATGGTGCTCCAGTTGGCAGCGCCAGGTGGTTGCTATGGCATTTTTGTTGTGAGGAGGTGCCAGGTGGTTGCTAAGTTTTTGCGATTGTACCATTGGTTGCTCTGGTGTTTTGTGGAGGATATTCTAAGCAGCGATGATAACGAATGATCACTGTGGTCATGTAGCTTCATATTCACAGAGGTGACGTCAGAATTGAGCCGATCTTGATTCCATGTCACCTAAACTACCCAGGTTGTTTCTGACTCGATGTAAAGGCCACTGCTTGTACCTTGTCTGGGTTCACACCAGAGAGCGGCCCATGAAGCCACTTCTCATGCTGCTGGAGGAAATCAGTGGCTGTCTCATAGAGGCGCAGAAAAGGTGTGAGCTTGTCCTGGATGTTCTTCCGCTGTGGACACTGGGAAACAGACCAGCCGTAGGCCGCCTCCTCTTCATTGAAATTGTGTATCTTTGCAGAGAGGAAGACGTGTTGCAAGATGGAGTGAGGATGGAGGGAAGAAATAAAGAAACAAGAAAAGTTATGATATGAAACCTGAAAAAACCTACACCAGCCCCTGTGACTGAATTGTCATTGTAGCCGATGCTGCCCTCTAGAGGTCAACTATTTGATAGCACATACTGTAATTTAATGCAATAATGTAGAATAATGGTAATTATTCTTATCTTAAAAACACACTATACATAGGATCTTTCACTTTATGCAATGATATGTTGTATGTCATGTCGTGGGCATCACAATAACTATACTTCTGCATGAGTGAACTTCATTAATTGGACTGTGGTCAATCTAAGTCATTGCTAATAATTAATTAGGACTAATTTCTATCTAGTCATATGATTTAGCAAACTTCTGAAGTACCTTTTTTGTGGCTGACTCCAGTTTAGCGTCAAGGTCCTGGGCTTTCTTCAAGTACTTGCTGAGATCCGTGAGCTCACCGAAGTTGGCGAACTCCTCCGCCTGCACGCTGTAGCTCTCCAGTTCTTCCATAAAGTGCTCAAGGCATAACTGGAATGAGTGCATATACAGACACAACACACACACAGAGGCACACACCACTGTTTACTAGAAATACACTTTTTTCACTTTAAGATATTAACTTTTGTAATTGCAAGCATCTACAGTTTGGATGCCAAAATGCCCTGATCCTGTATAACAATCATCAGTAACTGGGTAAACAATGATAGATTGATAGATACAGTAGAAAGTAGAAACACTAACCTTGAGGCCACCCTGGAATTGCTCTGTCTTCTCAGTAATGATCTTTTGGTGCTCTTTAAAGACAGATGGCATGCGCTTCAGCCACTGGATGGTCTGCGTGTTGCGCTTCATGTGCGCTGGAGAGAATGTGACAAAGTCCACCAGGAAACAAAACTGCGTGGTGGAGTCTGCCAATCGTTGTTCCAACAAGGGTATCTCCGTGGTCTGCACCGTATCCACGTAGGCCTGGATGGGAGCAAAGGGAATCAACACAGACTGGAGTAGTATTTCCTTCAAACTGCAAAATGATTTACAAGGAAGTATGAAGTAAAATTTCTGTAGAATAGGATTTATGTCAACTCAGCAGTGTTTAACAAAAAAGGAAGAGACAAAAAAATTAAATGCTATCTATAATTGCTGGCTCAATTTAATGTGCGATGCCATTCCTAACGGTTCCGGTTGTGTGAAAGACACTTATGAGATAGTACAGTTCATGTAGCCGGTGTGTGACAAGAATTTGGGGTAGTTACCTTAAGCTCCATTAGTTTCTGTGTGTCAGATGGGGTGCTCAGTGCCTTCTCTGCAATCTTTTCAAAGTCAAGACAAAGCCTGAGAAAGAGAGAAAAGCATTAATTCAGCGACATGTACGAAGGCTTTCAAAGACTTAAAATCGTATTATGGCACAGATTGGACCTAAGAAGCACCAATTGGATAGAGCAGCTAATTCAGCTAACAGCTGACTGACAGCACCTGACACGCCGTCCTATTGAATGTTCCCTGTGGCTCATATTCTTGTTCTAAAATTCTCTAAATATTTTCTGCAGGCTAAACAATTAGAAAATCTACATCTGTTAAAGACGTGTCATTGGAGCAGCACACTGCACTGTGA
The DNA here is from genome assembly GCF_947347685.1 of Pleuronectes platessa. NCBI lineage: Eukaryota > Metazoa > Chordata > Actinopteri > Pleuronectiformes > Pleuronectidae > Pleuronectes > Pleuronectes platessa. The sequence continues at coordinate 21,266,392 of NC_070639.1, read as the reverse complement.
CAGAAACAAGGAAGTGATGGTTTAAGCCAAGTTCACACTACACACAACTAGTGAGCGAGAAATATATTCAGAGGAGGTGACGTGACGCGATCCTCTCAAATTGCGCATTTTTAGTTCACAGACAGCAATTGGCAAATGCAGATGGATCTGGGGCTTTTGTCAGCAAGTTCCAAAATTTGGAGGAAACTGGAAAATCAGGCTAAAATCATATAATGTGATCGAGGCATTAACTTACGTAAAGTGTACAAACCACAGTGGGTGAAATTACAATTTTAAGTGCAACAGGGGATTATGGCTTATGGAGTGTAGAATTTCCAAGTACTGAAATAATATACAATGATGCGAACAACACATTTAAAGCTTAAAAAATACTTTGGTAAAATGGTAAGCCATGATGTTGAAGATATTCATTCATCCATCATCTAAAGTGCTTATGTATAAGGGTTGCAGGAGCAGCCGGAGCCGAACCCAGCCGACAAAAGGCGAGAGACAGGCTCCACTCTGGACAGGTCGGCATATCACATAATACAGAGACAAAGAACCATTAACACTCACGTCCAGACCTACATTCAATTTAGAGTCTCCAATTAACAAGCAAACTGCAAACACAGAAGACCCATTAGCGACAGTGCTAACCACCACACCACTGTGTGGCTTGTTGAAGATAGGATGAACAATATATTAGCTTTTATTTTTAAAGTCTATATTCATCCGGGTTAGTCAAAAGTAATGTGAGACATTTCAGCCGCCTTTAGAAATGTATCCATGGTTGTGGAGTGAGAAATCTCCTGCTGAGCTGAATGAAGACGAGAAAACAAAGAACCGACTGACCGGTTGTTGATTTCCTGGTGATCCTGTAGCATGCGGGTAATGAGCTTCTGCTGTAGCTCCTGAGCAAGCTTGAGAAGAGATTGGATGAGCTTATGGGACTGGACCTCAAACATGCCGATCCGTACCACCTAAAGCCCAAAGTCAGAAATACAGTAAACATGGTGTTTAAAAATGTCCAGTGACATATTGCAATTATAATCAACAACATCTGAAACAAGTTCAGGGTTATCATCAAGATTTAATTAAGTATTTCAAAATTGTTTCTCTTTTCAAGGGAAGAATACTTATGACTGGACTTGGAGTGTGATGAAACATTATTGACTCTGAGTTACACGATTGTTTTATCTTCCATCTCCAGGATCCTTTCTACATGGGTTAACACATTTGTTCCGTCAAAATTTCAGTTAAGTTAACTTCAGCTAAATTGTCTTAAATATGACTAATAACTCTTTGGCAAACTGAATTTTCACCTTTCAAAAGTTCCCGCCATGCTGATCAAGTACCTTGCAAAACGTGAACTGGATCTGCTCAGCCAGCTGCTGGTAGTGTAGCACCTCTGTCATGATTTCCTGGAAGGAGTGCGGCTCACGAAGGAAGTGCTCCACATCCTCGTCTGCCTGCTTGGATACCAGTGTGGCATATTTATCATACTCGTGGACATACTCCTCGGGCCCGACACACTCGGCCCAGAACAGCCGGCGCACCTCCTCCTGCTGGGCCTCGAGGATCTCTGGCAGGATGATGGGCTTCAGGACGCTGCCAAACTGTGAGACTGGCTGGGAAGGACATAAAAGGAGGGTTTACATCCAGGCAGTGTTTAGTGGCAAAAGTAGAAATTGATGAACCTAAAACACCTACAAAAAGTTTGTGTTTGACTCGTGTGATAAAAGAAACAAGACTGAATGTAAACAGTGGACGACGTGACACGACTCAATGAGACTTTTACACAGATGCCACACAGACGAGCGCATCTTCTCACCCACTCAGGGAACAGTTTGGTTTCCACACGAGGCACTATGCTGATAGACCTGAGCATGTACTCAAACGGGTTGATGAGAGCCTCCTCAAACTGTTTGAAGTCAGGCTCAAACTTGATCTTCCCGTCCTCCAGGATCAGATGCAGCACGAAGCCCGGGTGTTCGTGGGCTCGCTCAGACAGCTGCGATGGAGGAGAGAGAAAAACACAGAACAGGGAAAATGAAAGAAATCAATCCAAATATTAATTTCCCAGCCTCACATTTTTATGCTTTCTCCTACCTGGTCTGGGGAAATCAGGTTTGTATAACTCCTCATTGAGTCTAATGCAAGGCTCTGCAGCTGGGAGGTCATCAGCGTGGATGCACAGTTAAAGAAAGACAACAGCTTGGCCCTTTTGTTCGAGGGAGGCACCAGCTTGAGTCTGGAGCCCTGCTGGTAAATATTTTGCACCTCAGGAATCCACCTTGTATAGAAAACATTAAAAGTCACCTTTATTATATTAAAGCAATGAGTTAGTAGTCACTACCCACATTACTAGATGTCACACAGTCATATGATAAACTCAAAACAAACCTTCTTAACGCTGGTGGGATATACAACCTCAGGTCTAACTCTCTGGTGCACTGATAAGCAGGGAACTGATAAGCACACAATTATAGGATTTACAAAAATAACATCTTGGGGCTGTGGAAGAGAGCATGATATGAGTTTACCATAGCTACCAGTGGTGTTAATAATAAATATCTATCATTTACTGATGCCAACTTAAAGATTTCTTTGCTCACAAAACATTATAACAGTAATAGAAACACAATGGTTTTTTAAATTGCGTTTGCTCTAATAGATGAAATATTTTCTTTGCATTAAAAACTTCTCCTGTGCTCTGCTCACAGAACTTTAGTTATATTTCTACAAAGACAAGAGGTTGAGATTCTAATTGTTTGAACTGGGAATGGATATCTCTGTGTTAAATGAGAATGTGGACTCACTTTCTGAGGAGGATTCCTCTGACATTATCAACATGTCTGGTGACGATTTGGTGGAACGCAGACAGCTCCATGGACTCGTCTCTACTGTGGAACTCCTCCACGTCTATCAGACGGACATTTCTGAAAGTAGTCCATCCAAGAGGGCAAGATGACTTTAAGATGATGGCAATGCTTCAGGAATTCCAGGCTACTACTTATCTAAAGTCCCACAATGATACTGCAGTAGGACCACAAACTTGAAATGTGAATGTTGAACTTTTTTTAATGAACATGTTGATCTGTAAACATCCCATGCTATTAAAACATACAGCATTTATTTGCAAATACTGCTTGAGAGCTTAACATCCATTATTCAGTTTTGTTTCAGTTCAGTGGGACCACGTAGTGAATCACCACCTGAAGCTTCAGAAGGCGCTGTTGCTCAGTACAAGTTACATAGTGTTGCTTTGAAAATAAACACTTTAAATTACTTTTCCTCTATATTAATACACTGCATTTCTAGAAGTGTATGAATCATAGTGACTTACTTGTAAGACGTATGCCAAAGGTCCTGCACTTGCAGCATGAGGGGGTTGATAGTGTGAAGCTGATCTCTCATCTTCTTTCGTGCATCGACAAAAGCTTTGTTCCATTGTTTTGGAAACACCTCCAATCTGTTGAAGAAAGCATTGGGACATTAGAACAAGGCTTTAGTCAAATTCATTCTACAGGCTTCCACTCACTAATTATCATTTCTAGGGTTTAAGGAGAACAAGGGGTGCCTGTACTCACTCAAGTCTTTGAGGGGGCAGATCTTTTACTTTTTCCTCGCAGCTTTCTCTCGTATCTCTGAATGTATAATTCACTGCAATCACAAAAAGAAAAATATATTTCAACCGTTGATATCTTGCAACATTATTATGAAATGCAAATGATTCAGGCACCGACGATTTTGGCGTGAGTTGAGTAAATACCTATTGCTTTCTTGACATTGAATAAGTAGTCCTCCTTGATTTCCTTCACCAGCTCTTTCTGGGAGGGGCTCTGGCTCCTCAGGTGACAGGGGATCTTCTCCAAAATGTTCTCCAGCCAAGAGTCGTCCAGAGGAGACACGTGCTTCAGGTCTATCCCATGCTGAATGTAGTAATCATATTTCTGACGGGAGAAAATATTGAAATCCATTTTCAGCAACAGTTCTGACTCAAACCCTGTCTTACAAGATTGTTTTTTTTTCTGGTGACATGGCTGATTCCTTGCTGATGAAAAGATATCTATAACCTCGACTTCATTGAGTTTACTCCTGTGGTTGATATGATTAAAAGTGTATAATAATCATAATAATCATTGTGCTCATGTTGCATTAGCCAATGCAATCGTAATTGTCCATTCTGTGTACCTGCGTGTTCCCTCCCTGATTTATGTGCCAGCTGGAACCAGTACAAATGAATACGCTTAAAAGAAAACAATATGTTTAGCCCTTATTTATATTCAATTCCTTTTTAAGTGAAGAACAAAGAAACATACTGTATTAAGCAGAGCAACTGCAACGACTGAGACCAACCAAACAAAACAGAAAACCATATCAAGTGTCTTGAAGAGAAACATACATACAAAGAATGAAGAGGACATGTGATCTTATACAGATATTTCATGAAGTGTGTGTCACATTTCACCATGTCATTTTGTTTGGGTTTGGGAGAGCCACATGTCAGAGCGTCACCATCCTCCACCTCCTCCTGCTGCTGACTGAGAACAGAACAATGGTAAAGCAGGGAACTCAATACATTTTCATTACTGAAATTACAGAATGTCCTATTCTAAGCAGTAAATGTTTGGTGTTGACTATGATTTGCAGAATAAAATACTTCTATAACAACTGGAACTGATATTTATAGAGTGTATGACATTTGACAGTTAGTTAGACCCTTGTCATATCCTTCCTGTACTGCCAGACCACATAGAGGGAACAGTGATGTAAATATGGATGAACACATCAATGGAAATGTCATCACAAGCAGATGCAAAGGCAGTAAAAGATTACGCGACTCACCAAACGAAATTAACCACAAATCTGCGAAGGTTCTTGTGCTTCTCGCTGAGTTTTGTGCTGCTGCTATGGCGGCATCTGGAGGCAGCAGGATGCACTGGCTTTTTGTTCAGGAGCAGGTTCTGGCCTCTGCCATACCTTTGAACCGGCCTGATGTCTGTCACTTCCCTCTGCACATCTACGATACAGATATAACAAATCAAACACAACTTCCATAATACTCACAAGCAGCAGTATCATGGAATAAATAATCGTCATTTCTGAAGTTTAAGTTAAGTGTTTTATAAGAAGTGTTTTATGAGAAAATCTGACTCACTTTTCACAGCTTCTTCACTTCCTTGAGGTTTCGGCGCCAGTCGGGGAAACAACGTAAACGAGGGTTTGTTTTCCATCCACGGCTCCTTTCTGCCGACCTGGAAAAGGAACTTATTCACTTCAGTGGCTCGTTTGCACTTGTTTGACTGTATATATTCAGCTCACATGGTATATATATATAAATATATTTATATTCTGTTTACACTGTACATATTATTTCTATTCCTTCCATATGTTGTATTTTTACATATTATTACTTTTACTGATGTCTATTTGATTTTTGAGTTTCCTCTTTGCTCCTGTAAGTCAGCGAATCTCCCTGTTGCGGGACTAATAAAGGATTATCTTATCTTATCTTATCTGATCTGATCTGATCATGGAGGTGCGCAGCAAAGGGCTTAAGTTACATCCAAAACTGCCTGTTTGCCCTCTCACACTAAAGTTGTTAATTTGTGGAATAATTGAAAGAGGAACAGAAAACATGTTTGACATTGAATAAATTAACAGGAATGTTTAAGTATAACATCCTGAATGGATATAAGATAAAGATGCATTTATTCGTCCCAAAAACATGCATAGTTATGCAAAGGCACACTCATGCAGGTAGGGAAATTTAATCTCTGCTTTTGACCCATCTGGTGCAGTACACACAGAGCAGTGAGCAGCCATGTACAGCGCTCGGGGAGCAAATGTTGGGGGAGTAAGGTGCCTTGCTCAGGGGCACTAGACAGGGTAGGGAGACTCTTGGATTTTTGGACAGATCAATCCAGGTTTGTCTTTTGTTGTCTCTCCGTGGAGTCCAACCAGAGACGAACCAGAGACCTTCTCTGCCCATAGTCCAAGTTTCTGCCACTAGACCACCGCCTCTGGAACAGGATGTGTGGGTTGTTGTTTAGCTGAATTATTTCTTTTTACTATCATGTTTACTTGGTTTTGGTTTTTGCTCCGAATACTTTATTTGTTACTTAAGCTTGAGTTGTCTGACTTGTCTGGAGTGGTGTACGGTTTCCAGAGTTGAAAGCTTGCAGGAGTATATTTAAAATACATTTTGAAGAAAACATATTAAGAAGGGTTAGGACTTCCACACTTCATTCCTACTCTCTTTGGAAATAAAATGTGCACTTAAATTATTATAAAACCAAAACATTAACTTCATTCATATGAGTAGCCCCGTAGTTCCTTAAGTATGACCAAATACTTGGGAACTATGGGGGGGTAGGTTAAAGTTAAGGTTTTCCACAGTCAACAGTTCAAAGTTGTGAGGTGGACATTGTTTAACTTGACATTCTGCTCAGTGTCTATAACACGTACCTGTGCTGAGTTCTGTGGAGACTCTGCCTCGTTGTTCTTCTTCTTCTTGGCTGAACTCATGTTTTGACTGGAGCTCAGTTACCAGAGGTTAGCATTAGCATTAGCATTAGCTCCATAACAAACACCGGGGCCGTTGCTAAGGAGCCCAGCCGAGATTAAGGGGCACGCGCCTGGCGGGAGCGCGCGCAGCTACCAGACGTCATCACCTCTGAAACTATGACCTGCTTAAAAACTGCGTCATCTCATATTGTTGGTGTTTGTTTAATGAGAATGGATCCGATGCCTGTTGTTAATGTCATCGTTGATTTATTTGACTCAATCATTCGATGTTTGTGAGTTTGTTGGCGTTTAAAATGTTGGAAAATAATAAATAATAATGGCTGTTTTCTACCACACTTTGACTTAAGTGTTCTTATTTATAGTTGAATTGATGCATATTCAGCTATTTCAGAATTATTTACCTCACGTTTATACATTGGATGTAAGTGTCAAAAAAAGCTTGGTTTATAGATCTCTAGGAATAAAGGCACATTTTTTCCAACGCATTATGTGACAGATGCATATTTGATTATTTGCTGAGATTTGCATCCCCTTCTTTTCTCAGACTACACAAGGGTTGGATGTTTGAAATAATCCATCATGAGATGCTCACCTAGACTCATATACAAGTTAACATTTTGAAATGCTATACAACGAGACAACAAGACACACTCACATTCAAACAGAGAAAGACAATATATTTGGTCGCAATAAAAACTGTCAACTGAAAAAACAAGTGCAATCAATTAGTGTCAAGGCGAGACAGCGTTTTTTATATTTCACACACAGCCTGCTGTAGAGGGACATTGAAAACGACACAGAGATAGAATTAAAAGAAAGCTCATTTAAAATCAGAAATCACATTTTAAAACATTTACCAAGGGTTCAAAAAGAGGAGGAAACAAAAAGGTAAAGACATTGAAGAGGTGAAATAAACAGGAGAGCATAAAAATTGAGTAATAAGTTTGAGTGAAATAATACAAATAAAATACATAGAGAAATTTGTAAAATATGACAATTAAATAAAACACAATGATGTACGACCCTAGATTTTGTCAATTAATTTGGTCAAATGCATTTATGAATATTAAAAAAAGCTGCAATGGATGGAGACCATCCTAAGACCAGTGACTCCTGCATGTTGAGACCTTGTCCTGGTTACCACAGATCAACCCTGTGATCTCCGAGGTCTCACAGGGTTGTATTGCACTATTATGTCTGACTAACAGCCCCCCCCCCCCCCCCCCCCAAATAAGACATTACTATCTAAAAACATTTCATTTTACATTGTAACAAGTCAATACAACGTTTGATTGATTGAATGCTGTACATGTTATTAAATGTTAGGCCGTATATGCATGTCTTGATTTGATTATTGCTTATTTAAAATACGACCTTATTCTGATTGAGGGATCAGAAAAAGCTGTTAACATGGCAGTGTCTTATTAAGACTTTATTTTCTTTATCGGGTTAATATTGGAATATTGGTGTCACTGTGTATTCAAGCGTGTAACTCTTCCTTAATGTTCATTGATTCGCTTCAACAAACACACTCGTTGTTTTTAACAATTAAACATTTCATAAAACTTTTTTTATTACATACAAATACTTTTTGTAAGTCGCTTAGGATAAAAGTGTCAGCCAAATGAAATGTAATGTAATGTCATGAAATACAAATTGACAAAAAAAACTTTGGACTTCGAGCAACTCAAAAAAATAAAAAATATCACCTTGTTTATTGGTGGAGTAGAAATATTATCTGATGACTCAAACTTTTACACAGCAGCCATTTTGACAGGGAACAGCAGGTTAACGCCGGATACACCGAGTATAAAGACAGACGGTGAGTATCCACTTGCACAGACTATCAAGGAATGAAGTCAAAATATCCACAAACCAAGCTTACCAGAAAAATTTGTAGCCTACTAAGACTGTACTATGATTTTTCAGTTTGTCCCACGTCCCATCCACTCATATAGAGGAGGAGGGATTTATGACCTATCCTGCATCCAACCACCAGGACGGCTTCACTTTTGGAAAGCTGTCAAGTCGTCCATCTTTATAAAGTCTATGGTAAACACAGGTGTTTCAAATAAATAATTTTCTGTACCTAAAAAAATAGAGTCTTCATTAGCTTTTATTAATGTCATTGGTAAGACCTGTGTTTATCTACTATTTCCTGTCAAGAGGTCTATTATATTTATTTTTCTCTCTTGATAAGCACATGTTTGTTGAAAATTATTTAGTTTCTGCCTATCAAAATAAATAAATTAAAACAGAAAAGCATGTGCTAATAGTATCTAGGACCTATCTAGAGCCTTATCTGTAAGTACTGCTGACACCAAGATGACAGCGTTATAAAACTTTAGAACATTTTTGGTATATTAAAAAGGAGTCTCTGTAAGTGAAACAAGAATAACTAAAACCATTTATTTCCCAGTAAAAAGTAGGTTTGGAGTTCGGAATATTAATAATATACAGTACGTGCCAGAGACTTTGACATGTAAATACCGAGCATGTCCAGTATCTGAGACGGGCGGTGGTGCTGCATTTGGAGAACCTTCATCTGATCAGTGGTGATAGGGAAGACAGAGGAATATTCTGATTGGTCTGAAGAGCAGCGTTGTGGTTCCACCCCTCAGCTGGGTCTCTTCAGCCCAGGCAGGGACAGCTCGTACCTGTAGGAGGAAAGAGATGAGAAGAATTCGTACAATATACATGAACACATACATGTCTATACATAGTGACAAGTTGTTTTTATGATTTGACAACTTGTTTGTGCCTGGCAGTTAGAGCCATAACGTCCAATCGAGAACAAAACACAGACAAATCGTGTAGAAGTAGAAAACCGGGGACTTTACCATTCTGTGGTGCCTTTGACCAGGTCTATTTGGGAAAGATCTATTAATACCTGTGGAAATAAGCAGAAATTGGAGTCAGGGCACTGGTTCTGCAATTAAGTCATTACACTAAAACAGGGATAACAATGAGACAAAATGAAGATGGAGATTTAGAGATTTAGAGATTTGGACATTTTAGTGACACTAACAATACCATTTTATCTGCCCATAACTTTATATTCTTCTATGAGGAATAAAAACAACTGGTATTAACTACCATGCCGATGTCCTTTCTCTTCCGTGTGTGGAACATTCTGTTGTTTTTCACCGACACGTCCAACTTCCGCGTTTGCGCCTCCTGAAGTGGCACGTCGAATTCAAACCTGCACAGAGAGAGGGTCAGGGTTCAGTCTTGATCTCAGTATCTACGTGAGGCTGGCGACCTGAAAACAATCGTACTTGTCATTGAAGACGGGATTGACTGTCTTCCTCTTGACATTTGTCCTCTTGCGGTGTCTCCAGGTTTGGTCAGGGAGAAAATACAGGCGCACATACGAGTCTGTGCCGCTCTCACTGCAGGGGAACAGGTTCCTGAAGGCAACAGATGGAAGGGTTACATTACTGATGGAACAGGGTTACATTAGTCAATTTATAAAATGTGACCCTGGCTTGATTTTTCTGGTGTACCTGCAAGCATTAACCAGGATGATGAGTTTGTTCCTCAGGGAGGCATAGCGCACAGTCATGTGGATCTCCCCAAATGAACCCTGATGTGTCCTAAGCGCTCTGTTTAAAAAAAAAGGTGGAAAGGTGAAAGGGAAAGGTCTGAAAAAGACACATAGGCACATGCAGTAGGTAAACACTAGACTCACTCTGGATACGAGGCCCCGTCCGAGATGTCAAAACGCGACGAGGAGATGGAGTTCTCCGACAGCAGGCTGTGGGAGTCGTACCGGCGCATGTTCGACGGGGTGGGTGGCGGCCGCAGAGCTTCGTTGGCCACGAAGGAGCCGCGGCGGTGAGCCAAATAATCTTCGTTGGGGACCATCGAGGAATCAGCTGCTTGGTTGGAAGATGAAGCTTTGGCGGCAGGATTTTTGTTGTTCGAAACTCCAGGAGCGGAGGAGGCAGCGGCAGAGGCAGCGGCGGAGGCAGAGCCCCCACTCCCTTGGTTGGCCTTTGCATTTTGTTGATTGACTTTTGGGGGAGGACTGGGGATAATCTTGGGTGGAGGATTTTCCTTAGTAAGAACCTATTGTGGGATTGAGGACATGGCTGAGTTTTAAATATAAACGTAAATTATTATAATTATCATCATAATTAAATAATAGATAACAGCTAAAGAGCATTGGAGATAGATATTTGTGCTAAACTTGCGATGTGTGTATGTACTCACTCTGAGAGTGGCCTTCAGTTTAACCTGGCTGTTTGCTCCAGAGCGCTCCAGTAGGAAGCGCTGGTCCAGACTCATGTCTGCGGTGTTGAGGAGGCGAGTCAGGGGCAGGTTCAGAACGCCAAGCGGAGTCTTCTTCTCAGGCTCCTTCACCTGAATTGCAAGAGCACAGAGATAGAGGAATGTTTCAGCAGTGAATCAATTAAAGTTTGTATCATTTCCTCCTGAGGATATCTGACTTTCGGCCACATGTCATTTTAGATGGGGGTGAATCAGAGAGTTCAGCCTGTTGCCTGCGTTAAAATGAGAAACATTTACTTTGTAGTTCCCGAAAAACAACAAGATTGGTTCAAGACTTTGGATCCAGAAGGAGTTAAATATTATGAAAATGGACTTTCTTCATATTAAGAATTTTTTCGTGTAATTATGACTTAATTCTCTTAATATTCCGATTCATTATTGTAATATTATGATTTTTCTCTTTTCATTACAACGTTATTCTCATACTTTTGTGACTTATTCTTGTAATATTAAGAGTTTTTTCTCAATTATTAATTATTAACATTCCTGCCACTTCTCTTCAACTCAGATCTGAGAAATATATTCTACAGTGATGGATACTGTGTTTCAGGCAGAGCTGAGTTACCTAATACATTCTTATTTTCACAAACCTTCAAAGAAAGCTGTTGTGTTTTCACGTTGTGCACAAAGAAGGTGAAGCCCTCCTCCCACACTGGGTCCTTGGACGCAAACACAACCTGTGGAAACAAAAAAAGACAATAACGAGTTGGTTTTAGTTGAAGGGAGACCGACAACTACTGACCTGTGAAGTAAAAATATGAGATCAGTACCTTGCTTTTCTGAACTTCCTTATCAATGGAAAATTCCACAAAGGAGTTGGGATCGGGAGTTCTCCTGGTGAGCTGAAAACACAGCAAACCAGAAACCAAGGCAGTGACTCACTGGTTATGATTCTATAGCACTAGGCAATAGGCTTTATTTATATACATTTCTAGTTTTGCTGACCACTTAAAGCTCTTTACACTACAAGTCATTTTCACCCATTCACACACATTCATAGTCAGGGCAATTTCAGTATCTTGGAGCTGGGGATCGAACCACCGACCTTCTAGTCAGGGCACAACCCTCTCTACCTGCGCCCATTGTCTGCCTATAATGTAGACTTCTACATTAGGCTGCAGGGCCAAAAGTATTTAGTCTTTTGCCACTACTGTCAAACATGTGAAATGATTAATTTGCAAAAGCAACATAAATCAAAATGACTTAAAGTGTAGCAACTCTTAACACTTGAGCTGTAATGTTGTGTGTGTCTGTGTGTGTGTTTGTGCACGTGTGTGTAACTACTTGATCATATATCAGCTGCTTTCAGTGCTTGTTTCCTTGTACGACACAATACTGCCATTAAAATGCCATTTTTAAACTCATACACAGGTCGACCGTCACCAAGCTGGTGCTGGTGCAGTGGGATGTCTGTCAGGTTGGGCAGCTTCTACATTCCCAACATAGCACAGACACAGCTCACCGTGAAACAGATGTTTGCACTGGCAATAAGAAACCTTCCATTATGACTGAAGTATCTGCTGCTGGTGCACGGCAACGTCTGACCTTCATTTTAACATTCCAGGATAATGAAACCTAAACACCTAAGAATTCTGTGTTTTTCACTTTGAGAATGTGTTTTCATACAATGGCCAGAAGGGGGCGCTCAAAGGCCATTGCTTCTTTATTATGAGCGCTGAGATTTTCAAGGGATAGTTCACCGAAAAATGAAAATTCACTCATTGGTTACTCACTACTATGCCGATGGAAGTTCATCTGGAGCTTCAGGTGTAAAGCTTGAAACAATTCACCCACCACCTCCATCAGCATAGTGGCGTGCAGGTAATGAGAGATCTTTCATCTGTCTGTGAACTATCCCTTTAGACAAGGTCAGAGCAAACACTTTCCTCACATCAATCTTACACTTTGTTTAAAATATGTGGAGTGATGTCATTGGCATCCATTAATTTGTCATATGTAGTAATGTAGAATGCTTTGATTTTTCCTGTTAACCCCCCCCCGAAAAAGACCTCAACACAAAAAGGTTCCCTGACAAATCAGCTGTTCCCTGCATTTTTCTTTCGCCTGGGACACTCGCCTCAGGTGAGGGAGGAAATCCAGCCACATGAATGCCAGCTGGTAGTAACACACCCACTCAGAATGACAGACACGCACCAGACAAACGGGAAATACCAGTTCTGAGCCAGGGCAAATACACCTGGAGCACCATCAGACAGTATCTGATTTCACTGAGGTAATACAAGGGAACGATCAGATGTAAGGCAGTAAAGTGAAAGAGAAGCTACCTGACTGTTTGGTTTAACTTATCAGAGTAAATGTACAAGAAGAACTTGACAACCTGTAAGATAGTGTGTTAAAAATGAGAGAAAACACCGGTGAAGTCTTCCTCACACCCTATGGTTGATGTTCGGTGATTAAACCTTTTTCTGAACAGGTTGTGTTGGGAAAGGGGTTGGGCCTGTGCATACCAAAGATCCCTGGATTAAGCGTCCTCATATAAACTGTGTGCGATCCAGTATAGGCCGGCAGCCTGAACTATTTGGTTTTTATTGAGGACTGAAAAACATCACTATCGCAAAACAGGATATGACCAGTAGTGGACTGGTGAGGGATTTGAATAACGATAGTGTATGAATGTATATAGATGTTTCTATAGCAGAGGACAGAAACAAATATAAAACTGTTACTTTTTTTTGTATAGAGATTAATTAATATAAAGTAAAAAATATATATATGCACGCACACAAACACAACTATATTTATATATTCTGCATATGCAAAAACACACACATACATGCAAATTTTAGCTACTTGCAGGGGGGCCTCAAAGGAACTGGGGCCACTAGGTTCAAGCTAGAGCTAATACCAAATACGAGATTGAGGGGGGGAACTAAAATGATCAGCAGAAGACTAAGAGTCTAAGCTTGAACAGGACTCGTCTTACCCGAGCTTCCTTCGGGTGCTTCCCGTGTTTCTGATTCTCAGTGAACTCACTGTGGTCTTTCTGTGGACAAGCACAAAAGAAAAACACACCACGATCACCACATTGGTTCTATCGTGTTGTATCATCTGGCTCAACAACATCAGTTAGAAGAAGCCACTTACAGGCAGGTTGGAGGCGTTGTCCAGGTACACTGCGAGCATCGCACAGGCACCGCCATCTGCAGACTGAGAGCAAGTGAAGGCACAAGAGTAATTTACACAAAGACCTGCTGCTGACTTCTGCACACAGGCTGGCAGGTGGCTGTCAAGTTGAGTAAAAAGTGTTAACTGCTTCGATTTAAACAGGGGCTACAGTACCTCACTGAGCAGGCTGAGGTCAGTGCTAAGTGAAAACCACTGGAGCTTGAGATGAACTTCTCCAGTCTGGACGCCCTCCAGAGGAAACCACTGCAACAGTGAGAGACTCATTCAACAATGTGACAAGCAAACAAAACTGGTTAAAATAGTCAAAAACACATTTGTAACTCAGGGATTTTTCCATTCAGGTAATTATGAAATCTAAAGATATTTTGATCAAAACCGTAGGAAACAGTGATATACAGTTGGGCTGCCAATCATTTTGTTAATCCCACTGTATTTCCTATACAGTAGAGGGAAACTGTATATACTAGATAACTGTATTAAGTGTAGCCACAATATTACATTAAACCTCACCTGATCCATTGCCTTCTCCTTCTTCACTTCTCCAAAATCAAGGTTGTACCTGATGCAGAAAGGCAGCGTGTCAAAACATTTCCCCCAAGTGTTTAAATCAAATTCATTTTCGGGGCTCCTACCACAGGTTTGGACCACTCACACAACTCTAAATACAAAAAAGGTTATCCTTAATCATTTAAGCCTAACTTAAGAACAAATGTGTTTGTATGAACGGTTCTTATCCAATAAATCTGACAATGCGTTTTTCGAATTTTAAAGCTTTTTTTGAAGGACACAATGTGCTTGAACAAGGCACAATTTTCAAAATATATTTAAGGATTTGAATCAATCTTATAGAGCTAACAGAAAACAAGGAATGACTTAATAGTGCGTCTTATACAATCAGGACATGTGCATGTGGCTGGACATATAATTGGCCCCTCATGTAAATTGTGGCCCTGATTTAGAAAAATCCTAGATCCGCCTCTGGCTGGGGGACGAGATTCGATTTTTACTAGATTTTTCATTTATCTTTCATTATTTCATTATTAATGACAAATTATTACACAGTAATCAAACCAATAATGTTTTTTGACACAACGGGTTTGACATTAAAATGCAAATCTTTTCTACCAACGGCTTTGAAATGTAGTGTAGTGGTGGGACGTGGCAGAAGCATAATTATCAAATATGCTCAACAAGGAGAGACGAAACAGTGACAACACAAATGAACATCGATCCTCCTCTGTGTCGATAGACAGTAACTTACACTCCGAGGGGATCATCTTTGTCTGTGTCCTCATCAAATACCTCCAGCTCCAGCTCCTGCCCCGGCGCCTCATGGACAACAAACTACACACAGGTAGAGAAGAGGAGGATTCTTAATGAGACTCTTTCAAAAGGGGGCGGTCGATTTAAAAGAGTTCAGCACTTTTAATTTGAAAATGTAGAGAAAAGCATCGCAAACTAAAGGGACAACTTTCAAACAAGGATTTGTCTTCAGCTTTGACTCAAAAGTAAATGAGCAGTGGAATTCTAAGTTATATAATATACTTCAGAATATGTCAGAATAAAGGCAGGATTTGAGTATATGAAAAACTATTAGTGTCACCTCACCTCAAACACTTCGTTCCATGTTGGGTTCAAATTCTCTTTGATGGTCTTGCTTTTGAAATGACTGTTGCCGACTCTGAGCGTGGTGTAGGGGTCTGATTTGCCTTTGACCAAACCCAACATGTACGTGTCCTTCGCCAGCAGGTCTCTGGCCTCCAGCAGGTGGACTCTCACCACGCCCTGAGGAGGAAAGCACGATTTAAACTGAGAGCATTTTTCACAGATTTAGGAAATTGCATTTTATAAAAAGGAATGCGTTTTTTATCTATTCAAGAGCGTGGTCTTCCAGTTGGAGAGCAAGGTTTATTGATTTCATATTTTGAAATGGTTTCACTCAAATCCTTGCGCTTGCACTCAAATAGCCCGTTTGCACTTGGATTCCCTGTGATCCAGCTTTAGCTCTTCTTGCAGTCACGCTGCTTTTATGTGCATGTGAAACTTCTGCTGTCTAAACACCAGCCGGTTTATTCAAGTGCGAGTGCAGGGTTTTGAGTGAAAGCATTATCAAATCTGTACGGGAAATCAGAAATGCAAAAAGTCCTGCTCTCAAACTCAAAGACCAAACTTTTGAACAAAGATAGGAAAATGACTGAAAAGGCAGCATTGTGGAAAAAAATGTATCCAATGTTGCAAAGTTTAATCGTGGTTGAGGATTTTTATCTGAAAATAATTAATGATATTGATGTTAAAAAATGCTGCAGTGAATGTTCCTAAATGAGATGTAAAGAATGTCTTACATACTCGGGGTAGTGGGAACCTCATCTGGTCCACTTTGACCTGGTCTACGAGGGGAATGCACATGCGATTTGGCAGCACCATGAGCGAGGCGATGATGTCCACGATGGTCTCCTCAGACAACGAACTGGAAGGTGATAGATGGAGCGAGAGAGCTTTACAACCACATAACAGAACTGTCCAATGCTCAGACGACCTTAGAAACTCTGTTAACATCTGGGAGAAACTGACCTGAAGGCAGGACTGTCCAGGAGGTTGGTCATACCCGTCCAGTTGATTTGTAGGGTCTGAAAAATATGATGGAAGAGTCACAAATATGAATAAAACACATGACTCCACGTTTCACAGTAAATGAAAGAGAACATCTTTCAACACTCACCGGGCGGCGGATGAAAAAGAAGGTGACTCCTCCCACTAGTGGTGCTTCACCAATGAGAGGCTCCAGAATGACCCTCAGCATCCCCTCGAGCTGGAAAGATTCACAGAAGACGTAAACACACACACAACATACGGGGGGGGCAGAGAACAGGTAAATGATCATGCTCACCTTAAGGCCTTTGACACCAGCTGTGACCGGCGGCTTCACCACAGTGTCGATATCCACATCGCCGTCATAGCTGCCAAGTTAAACAGGGCCAGTGAGAAATAAGCGACTTCCAGGGAAAACAACATTCATGCCTGTGTTTGTCTTTCTGGGAGAAAATATCACCTGCTCTTTGCCATAATTAAAATAACTCATTAAAAAACACAATTTAAATATTAAGCGAACCACCCGAACACAAATTTCATCAGAAACGACATTGAGCTGCTACATTGGTGCTGCTCGCTATCAGCTCAGGTAAAGATGGTGGTTCAGCGCCTGCAGAGCCTGAGGTGCACCCCCGTCCCCCAACGTCCCTCTCCCCGTCAGAGAGGATGCTGGTGGTGATACAGATTCTGCCTCTTGTATAACAAATTTATATTATCAACCACAACCTAAGTTTTCAGTGCGTTCTTGTCGTCAAACATGGGAAATAACAAAGAAAGGCATACTCTCGAACTGGCAACGAGAAAGGAGTTCATCGCCTTTTTTAACAGGTTTAGTCGTGTTAAACAACCCCGGAAATAACAGATAATTTTGGTGTAAAAGAAGTATTGTACAAACTTTTTTGGCTTTTACAGTACAGGGGGATCAAAACACATGTATACAGAAAAATAATGTATGTGCGAAACAGACCTTACGTGCATGTCCAGAACCACCTCCCTCTGATCCACTTCATGGGTGTAGGCTTGAATCCCAGTGATCCTGAGAGGCTGGAATTGTGGAAACATTTCAAAGCTTCTTTAATGAGACACTTACACCATTAGTCTACGAGATACAGGAGTGACATGGCAGTAAACAACCTTAAGAAGCTGAAAAATTTTGAGGAGTGGCCCATGCTGTGGCCGCACACCCGCCGAGTTCGGGAACCACTCATTTAACTGACCGTAGATTTTAAATGGCTGCGACATCAGACGCATTAGAGTGTGCAGTTATGGGAGGAGACAATGTTCAACTCACTTTGTGTCCGAAGTGGACTTTAGTGAAAGAGAACATTCTGAGCGCGGGGTTGGAGAGTCTGACAGCCGGCTGGATGTTCTCTTTCAGGAGCTTCTCCATGTACATCCCAAAGAAAGGCCAGGCCTGGTCCAACACCTGGACACACGAGACAAAACACAAAGCGAGTGAATACGCTCCATCAAGACGCCAAATAATATCATTTAACTTGATCTACTAAGAGGAGGTCATACACAAAATTACTGTCAGAGGTGCTGCAGGTTTTGACAAGTGTAAGACCTAGTGCATAATGTTCTGTGGTATTTCAAACTTTTTTAAGACCCTACAGAAACTTTGAATGTCCAACAGTGTTTCTCTACCAATTTCTTACGGTGCAGCAGTAGTCGTACATAAATGTAAGAGCTCATAGTCTCAATAGTATAATAAATATCTGTCTAATCTATCTTTAATGTATGAGGAGGGCCTCTTCAAATGCATGTCATGTGGACTGGACTCCTACATGATGGGTCAGCTGGGGCGGAAAGTTCAGAGCTGTGAAATCTGACAGATGTGTTTTGCTTCGTCTCATTAGAATTAATTCATTTTTATCAGAAGTAAACTTTTAGTTTTTTTTATACTGCACCTTGTTAACCCAGTCCACTTTCTCAACATCCTTGAAATGGACCTGAAAAACAAAACGTGAGAGTTCAGTAAAATGTAATGAAACAGAATGAACATTTCCAGTAACATTCATGTGATGTCGGCTATTGATTGATGAATAATTGATTTTTTTAAAAGGACATGGGCCCAATAATTACTCAATGGCACGGATCTGGAAAACGGGACAATTCCAGGATTCCTTAAACTAACCCAACATTCAGCTCAGTGACCTACAAATATAAAGCTGAAAATGTTAAAACTTTGCAAAACTTTGTTTTAGATTTTAAACCGTGAGGCACGTCTTAACATCTCTCTCTCATCCTGTCTTTCTCTCTGATCCCTCTCATTCTGTTCCTTTACTTCTTCCTCTTTCTCTCTTACTCTCTCTTTCTACCCCTCTCTCTCTGACCCGTATCTCTGACTCCCGAGCTGCAGGATCCAGATATGATACTTCTCACCTATTATTATTATTATTATTTAAAAATCTATAAATACAAGTCTCATACCAGTTTTTTCATGATGACAGAGCTGAAATATGACAGTTACACAACTTGTCCTGGTCTTTCTCTCTCTCCCTCTTCTCTCTCCCTCCTCTCTCCCCTCTTTCCCACCCAACCCTCCTTGATCCCCCATTTTTCCTCGCTCACCCCAACTGGTCGAGGCAGACAGCAAAGTGTTTTCTCGCTGATACGTTTATAAAAAAAATTTAAGATCTCAGCTTTACTATGTAAAGTGCCTGATACAATATGTGTTGTGATTTGGCACTGTACAAATTGAATTGAATCACAGCAAGCTGCAGTATCCAAGTATCCCCACCGGTAAAAACCCGAGCTGATTTCAGATCTCCTCCTCCCCTGCCTTTAGAAGAACTCTTCTTAGAAGTTATTCCTCTCCCGGTCCCGATGAGTCAGTGTTTGTGTGGGTGTGGTGTAATCAAATTGGCCGGCTTCAACTTCCCCATCCCTGAGAATGAGGAGGTTCCGCCCAAGTCTGGCATGTCAGGCCAATTCAGTTAAACAACTTGGATGCGTGAAGTTTTTTCCCTAGTTTGACCGTCCCAAAGACACCAGAGAACACATGAGGATGAGTTCTGTTGGAGTTCCTCCCCCCCCCCCCCCCCCCCATCTCTTTTTACAAACAGTACAGGCCTGTGAATGATTTTGAGACTACCAGGGACGTGCACAGACATTTTGAGGGGGCCACTGCTCTACCCTGAAAGAGATCAACACCCCCACCCCAACATGCTACTGTATAGGTGATCACATTAGTGCAGATGAGCTATAGTGTCCTGGAACCTATAGTAACAGCGACGACACGATTTTTACTTCTTGAGTAATAAATAGATACAGACCAGTAAGGGTTGAATTGTGAACATCATACAAAGCAAACCTTTTAAAAGTACATCTTGCAAATTCAGACCCGTGGTCACAGTTTTTACATCAGTTCGGAAACAGGGTCACACGATTAAGGGGCTCCGCTTTGGATCATTTAAAAAACATCTTCTATGGATAGTAAACGAAAGTAAACGTGTGCATTCCGGGGGGGACTTGCAATGCATGGAGCCCACTCACCCATGTTGCCATCTGCAGACCACCCAGCAGCTCCTTGTTGATCACGTGGGTCTCGTTGTCCACAAATTCGATGGCGGTTCCGAAACGCGCGTCCTTCCGCTGGCGGTTCTTCTTCCACCAGGTCGCCATCACCATGCACAGCAGCACCCAGCTGACGCTGAGGCCCAGGTAGCCGGTCAGGTACACCGGGTAGAAGACGAATATGGACCGGCCGAAGTACATGAGCACCTCCATGAGGATGCGGTTGACCGCGGAGGGGCTCAGCTTCTCTGAGCTGCCCGGGCCGTCCGCCTGCGTGGGTCCGCCGGCCGATGCCATCGGGTCGGCTCCCGCTGGGGGTGGGGTGGGGGGGGGACTCGACTCTGGAAGTCCCCTCAAGCTAAAGCGAGACGCTTCGGACGGTCGCAGCCAGCACACACTGGAGTTTGTGTTGTTTCAGCGCAGCCTCTCTCTCTCTCTCTGGGTGTGTGCGTGTCAGGTAAAACGATCCGTGGCTCTCAGAAAAACTTCCGTGTTCGAAACCCTCCTAAACACAGGTAGGACACACCTGCGCTCATGGGTGGGGAGGGTGCGCTGCAGGAAGTCCACCTTAAAAATTAATACAAATACATATATCCACAGAGGACCTGGATGAACACACACGCGGACTTTACCTGCATTTTATATATATATATATATATATATATATATATATATATATATATATATATATATATATTTTTAATTGATTTTAAAATTACCTTTTTTTGGAGCCTTAAACAAACTAAGTAAGCGGATCGTGGGGGTTATTAAAACTTGAGCAGGGAATAAAAAACTGTAAGAATGAATGAGGATGATGCAGCTCAGGAGAGAAGCTCTGCAACACACAACAGGACAGGATCAACTTATATTAAATAGGTGAGGGAAACATACTTTTATGACAAGTGGCTCGTCGATATAAAAAAAATACAAGAAAGGTATCCAGTCATTTGTTTTAGATTATACTGAATACTGATAATCTGCGAAGATCAGAAAATGTAGGTATGGCTGTGTGGTGTAGTCATAGATTCATAAAACTCTGGTGTGGATCTGGATCAGGGGTCAGGTCATTTATCAACATATCAGGGAATGATTTGTTATTCAAGTCAGACTTGTTAAGGGATCTAGGGAATTAAAATGTTGTTTGTTAAGGGGACTGGGAAAAAATATGTGTACTCTACTGCCACTCATTATTATCATTATTATTATCCTTCCCCTCTTTACCACGCTCACCCCCACCCGGCCGAGGCAGATGGCCGACAACACTCTGTCTGGCTTTAGAGGGTTCTCCCAGTTAAATATTGTAAAATATTACTATGTAAAGTACCTTAGGCTTATGTGTATTTTAATTTTGCACCTAACAAATCAAGTTGAATTAAATATTAATATTCAGTGTAACTTATATCCTTTTCCTCAATATTCGCTGTCTCCCGTGGTTTTATATAAACGTCCACATATACTCCATCCCGTACACATGCAGGGTTTCACCTGGTTTTCCTTCTGTTTATCTTGGCAACAGCAGGGAAGACTGTATGTCCACACTTGCAGTATGTCCTGCTGATGGAGCCAGAGATTCGAGCAATGCCATTGATGAATATATCGCACTGAACGTTCAGAGAAACCTGAGGAGACCAAACTTTATTACCACATCGCAACAATCATATATTTATATTGCCGTTATATATTCAAATAATTACATCCGAATGTGATAAAGGTTTATTGAAGTGATTGTGTATGAATTCAGATAATCAAATACCTTAACCTGGAGAAAAGAGATGAAACACAATTTAGTGTCTGGTTGAATATTCACTGTTATTGAGAAAGCTTGAGAGGAAAAACACTAATTTCACACCGAGAAGCAAACTTGGTGCTTTGGGCTGCATTTGTTTCTCCTTTGTGATTGCAAGTATACGTTTATGTGGAAAGGAGGGGTTTGACATATTCTACCTGGTGTGTACTACAAGGCTATGTACATTTTAGGAAATTATTACATATTTAGACTGATATTTCTTTGAATACTACAATTTCCTATGTGTGGTGCTCTAATAGACATAAATGGACACAACTATGAAGCTCGACTCATCAACTCTAAATCAAATAAAGAAAATACTGAACAAGCCAGTGTGCTCTTATGAACTTCTAATTGCACACCGCGTTTATTGGAACAGCAGTTAACTTCCATAATCCTCTCAAAACAAAAAGTAAACACTAATCTGAATTCCAAAACCAGTTTGTATCCCATGATTTCCTTCAGGAGAGCAGGTCCATTATTCTCAACACTCAATCATCAGTTTGATTATACAAAGAATAACATACAGGCAAAAACTAAAATCTGTGAACAATCATTCGCCTTTCTTTACATTGTTATGTGATTATTATATGTTTCATTTTCCAGGCACTATGTGACTCTTGTGATTAATACTTGATTACTAAATACCTTCTTTAACCAAATACCTCAAGTAGATGGGAAAACAAATGCGATTATTCAGCTGATGTGAAACAAAGACTTTTTAAGTGATTTTAACACAGTATAAAATGTGGAAGCATTTGGTCTTTGTTATGTCAGAACATTGTGGCGTTACTTGAATGTGATCAAATACTCAGGATAAGCCTGGACGTCATGGAAGATGATAAACATGTGGGGATTAGCCATGCGGTCCACGACACTGTCGTACCGCTGAGGGGCCTTGTTGATCTTGACTGGTGGTTCGATCATGTCTTGTTGTCCGAGCGCGTAATCCCCGGTCAGCACTTGGCAGAGGTACATGCACTTCTCCCCTTTCGGATTCGGCTTGGAGTATGTGTCCTGGGCAGAGTAGTTGGCATTGACAGCAAAGTACGTGCCATTGCCATAAGCAGCAGCTGAAAATGAAACAGCAGCAAACATGTTTTGTTTTAATTTATCTGTTAACATCTGTCTTTCATTCACTGAAGTTAAAATGAAGAAATAACTGAAAAACAACGTTAAGAATATTCAATAAAATAAAATAAATCTTAATGTTATTGAACAGTTTCAGTTTACCAATAAAGGTAAAGGAAGAGTCTGGTGAAACTTTGTCCCATATTTTCACCATAAACTTCTCACCGTTCTTTCCTGCGTAAACCCTGTTGAAGCCATTTTGATTAATAATGTTCACTGTGGTCTCAGTGGTGCCGTGGAACAGACGCATCTCGTTGTTTGGATGACCGTTTCTCTGCTCAATGTCACGCTTCTTGATCTGTATGGTCTTCCACAACATAGGGTTCTGGATCCTCTCAATCTAAATAGGAGGGAAAAGTAAATTTGTGACAATAAAAAAATGGCAATTTTGTTTTGGTACTCTAAATTGGACGATACGAAAAGAACTGGTGTTGTGGATAACATGCATATGCACAAAACAGAGTTTGATAAATGCTACTTCTCAAGCAAACGTTGGGATCTATATAAAAACAAACCTGACGGGAGAATGTGCAAACTTGTACGCTAACTCTGACCCATGCGTAGGGAACTGTTTGGGGGAAGGGACGTGCAGACGTGAGGTGGTGATTTGAAGCCAGATTATTGATCCACTTCTTCATGACCGTTAAAACCAACAGCGTTATATTTGTGCTTGCATGTCATAACCGTTCCTTAGGAACCTTCAATTGAAAAAGATATGACAACTAACAACATAGTACGAGTTGCAGAGACGATTCATTAATTTTTTAATAATATCTTCTAACACTGTGCGTGTATTGTCAAGTACGGCTTTAGTTTTCATCCTGTGTGTGTGTGTGTGTGTGTGTGTGTGTGTGTGTGTGTGTGTGTGTGTGTGTGTGTGTGTGTGTGTGTGTGTGTGTGTGTGTGTGTGTGTGTGTGTGTGTGTGTGTGTTTAAACCACTGGGACATCACTTCCATTTCCAAATAATATCCCAGAGTGGAGGTTAGGATCCTTTTGATGTGTGAAGTTATCTGCACGATAGCTCTAAATATAGTAATACTGGTGTGACACTCATGCGTAATACTGTGTGATGGATGCACTGGCACTGATAGAGAAGTGTGTAGATGGAAGGATGAGGAGGACACGAGTGCTCAGCGATTGCAAAGATTTCCTGTTCCATGATCATGACTTATCAGCTGAGATAGATTCTATAGATCTGTGATCTTAAGTCTTTGAGTTGAAACTGAGTCCAGTATCACACAGACCGACCCGACGGAACCGAACCATCCCAATAGAAACACAGTACTCACCACTCTGGTTTATTAGTTGTCAGGTCTGTGTGATGGGATTAACACTGTTTAATATTAACCTTTCTATGTAAAGCCTCATTTAAAAATTGTAATTGTTCTCAATATATAATTGTGTAAAACTTGATAGATCGAGGCGATCGCCGCTGTTTCTGAATTGAATAATCCTGCAGATTCATGTATGCATGTTTCCAGGTGGACTTTGATTTAAGTGAACATGTTCATGTGTGTATGGTTTATTACATCTGAATCTTTTTTTGCCCTTGACAAGTACAATTTTGAAGGCGGCAAAGAAAAAGTTATTTCCAGGAGCATAATCAAAGAAGTTCTGACATTCACTCTCTGTTTGTATTTGTTTTTCAATGGGTTTACAATGATATCATTCCTTACTTCCATACAGGGTTAGTAGCATGCAACTGTTAAAACGTTCTATATGTTGTTAATTTTTAAATGCACAGGTGTAAAATTGTTATCAGGAAGGAAAACATTGGTATTGAACAATCTCCAGAACAAAATGTTCTGCTCTAGTAACAAAGCAGTGTCACTAAGGCTTGATATTTTAAATACAGTACATTTTAAATGAGGACTACCTTGATGACTGGTTGTTTGCACGAGGCCTGGAACAGATTCAGGACTTCATTGTACTCTGGTGTTTCCTCTTGGATGGAGACAGCCACACACGTAGTGTTGGGGGGCATAGCCTCCCAGTGCGCAGGTAATGCATCTAGAAACAAAATAAATGTTTGGCTTAAAAAGACTGAGAGAGGTCAAAAAGGGAAATCGTGTTAAAACAGGGAAATCATTTGCGGTAATAAAAGGTTTAAATCTAGTGTGAATGGACATTATATTCTAGCTTCATATTGGAACTTTCACCAGTTACTACTGCTTTATTATTTTTTTTAGACAGAACTCTCATCAATCAGTCAAATACCTCCCAGTTTGTCAATTCTCCTTATCTGCAATGTGTGTCCCTTTTTGTTGGTGGCCGGTCCGTTTGGCAGAGTGACTGTGTAGTCTTGACCTTGGACCTTGACTTTTACATCTGTCAGCTTCTTTTGCATTGCTTGCTCGAGGTGGAGGTTTGTTTTTGGATCAAAGCTTTGATACTGGAGCCCTTGCTGTTGATACTGCCAGTCTGCAACTGTGCTTGCCATCACTACGTCTCTCATCAGGTCATCATCTTCCTTCACCTTTTTCATCATTGTATGAATCTCTGCGGTGGCTTTTAGTACGCCATTGCTGAATCCCTTAATGGTTAAT
Organism: Pleuronectes platessa; assembly: GCF_947347685.1. Classification (NCBI taxonomy): domain Eukaryota; kingdom Metazoa; phylum Chordata; class Actinopteri; order Pleuronectiformes; family Pleuronectidae; genus Pleuronectes; species Pleuronectes platessa. The sequence continues at coordinate 21,240,870 of NC_070639.1, read as the reverse complement.
TCGACTTGATCCTTCTTGCCTTCGATCATGATGCTCACACCCAAAGCCTTCTGGATCTTAATAATCTGCTGGTGGTCCGCGTCGGAGAAGCTGAGGATGGCGGTGTCTTTAATGTAGCTTGTGCTGTAATCTTTGGTTATCAGATCATTGATCCACTGCTTAGCCGAGGCCACATTGGCCTGTGAGTCTCCGCAGATGTGGAAGCAAGCCGGGTCGCAGGCCACTGGCTTGATGACAAAGTTTTCTTCTCTTTCTTTATGGGGCTTGGCAGCAGTTCCACCCACAAAGAATGCTGTGAGAACAAATTCCAAGGGCTACATTATTCATCTCACATTCAAACCAGACTATGGATTAGAGGAACATGAACATATTCTCTTCTCTTCTCTTCTCTGTACTAGGGCCTTCACTTTCTTTTTGAAATTCTGCCATTTATTAGTACATGCGCTTCATATTCAAACTATAATAACCTGTTCGATTTCAAATGATGCAGTCTAGAAGCATTTGATATTTGATACAAAAAGTGACAGTCCTGTTCTGTACTTACATGTGAATCTTTTCCACAACCCACCATCCTTATCACTGGTTTTACTGGCAGTGCTTTGTCCTCTGTGTTGCATACTGCTCTGGAACTCGTTCAGCATCGGTGCTTGGAAAATAACAATCCGAATAGTCTTCAGGGAACCATGAGGGTTTTGGCTCAACACATCGATCACCGCATCAAACATGGCATCTGCCACCTGTCTTGCCTGCATATTGGCTTGAGCTGAGAGGGTAGAGCATAATCAAAGTTGCACAAGGCAGTGCACGAATCATCACTTGTAAAAACAAAACTGAAGAACCATGGCTGTGTTCATTCTCTCTGAATCAATAGAATTCATGTGTAAACAGAAACATTCAATAAAATAATCTCCAAATTGATTTAATACTGAGACTTTCATTTAATATACTCCAGACTCACCTGTGCCAATGGCAGGTAAAGAGACAGAAGCGTAGGTGTTTTTCACACACATCTCAAGTGCACTTTTAACTACCGCGCTGATTTTTCCTGGGTCGTCCTGTTCGATCACATGGAGGATTTTCTTACAACTTAGGTTACCTGGATCGGTCATTATCATGCCCTGGTTGGGCAGGGCACCTAAGGGTTAAGACAATGGACTTGTAATAATATTTAAACTTAAAATAACTAATTGCAAAGCACTAATTGTGAATGAATTGATATCATTCGATGCCCAGAACTAAGCAAAAATATTGTTTAACTTTGGCCCGTCAGGTGTAAATGTTTCATTACCAAGACGTTGGCACTCTCCTTCAACAGCCGGACCAGCTGCTTCTAGAATAGCCTTGGATACTCCTAGTGGAGGGAAAGACACACAATAATATGATAGGGGTCTATGGATACAACTTAAATTGTAATTGTTCTGCATAGCTGAACCATTCCTCTTCTCGCTGTCATTTACCTGACTTGAGAGAGAAGCTGTCATTGGAGGCGTTGACAATGACCTCACTGGTCTCCTTTGTTATTACTCCTGTGACCACCTGAATGGTGACGTCGCCCATTTTGGTCTCATGCATTCCAGTGCTCGAGTTAACGTTTGAGAATGGCCCTTCTTGCACTGAAAAGAAATCAACAGCAAATCAACCAAATTATGAATAAAATACATTTGAGAATAACTGAGCCACTCAGATCAGTTGTTAATTAAATAATTTTACAGATTTCTTACATTTCCAAAAGCATCGCATATTTACTGCATATAAAAATGTTGAAAAGATGTTTGCCTACCGGTGTTTTGTGGGGAACCTGTGGGTGCTGGACCAGATGAGGCACTGGGGAACTCCTTGTCAAATCCATCCCTAAAGGCCTGTAGACAGAATCAGAACTTCTACTAAACACTCACAATATTATCAATACATCACCAAAACATTACAAGAGCAGATGTTCATGAACATGGACCTAATTGACCGTCGCTGATTTGTCATTAAGTTAATTTCCATGGGAAATAACACAAAACTACTCCAAAGCTTCTTCTGTCTCCTTACCTGGATAGTCTTTGCATCGCCTGGATAAAGGACAATGACAACCTCTTTCAGGTGCTTAGGTTTTTTCATGCTAAACGCTGAGATTTCACTCAACATCGAAGAGGCGACAAGGTCTCTTGGGAAACCAAGGTTTCCAGTACCGACAGCAGGTAAAGCAATAGAGGTCAGGCCAGTGTCCTCTGCCTTGTCCAAGCAATCCTTGAAAATGGCAGTCAAGATCTGTGAGGAAAAGCATTGATGCTTTTAAAATCTAGGTACCACATACTGATAGTTTACACTGCTGCATCCACTTACTATCAAATGCAATTTGAGATATAATAATAAGTATAATATAGTATAATCCTAATATCACATTTAGCAAAAGAAAAGCAGGAGAAGTGGTAGATCTGAGACATGTTCCGATACAGTATTGAACAGACTCAGAGGATAGAGCATGTTACCGTTTCAGTTGTGCCTTGTCCCTTGCCCCAATGAGGTGCAATTGCATGAAAGACTTTCTTGCTCTTCAGTTGGCCGCCGTCTGTCACAATGACCTCACCAAAACTTCCTCTGGCCTTCTGGGCATTTATCAACTGCTGAAGTTCGGGTCCGGCCTTGAGCAGTATTGCATTTGAAACTGCTCCTTTGTTCAGTTCAAGATCTTCAGACGTTGTGTTCACAATCACCTCAGTCTAAGAAAAACAGAATGTTATCAGTTCTTCATTTAACAACATCCTTATTAGCCCACAAGTCTGGGAGTTAGTCTTAGCAATATAGTATTTAAAGGTAGGGTTGGTAAGTTGTTGAAAAACATTTCATCGTATTTGTTGAAATCCTCTTGACATCCTGATAGCCATGTGACAATCAAAAAAGAATGTCACAAGTGTCTGTGGCTCTCTTGTAGTAAACACAACCAATAATTCTGGTAATGAATTATTGGACATAAGCTGATGTACCGGTCTATCACTAACCAGCGGTCAGTGAAGATGACCAGTCTTCAGCCAGAGAGACATACAGTACACTGCTGAATCCGTGAAGACAGTGGGATGTATCGGTTGCATTTTTTCAGAGTAGTCTGCTCTTGCTAGTTTTTTTCACGCTTAACAACCCTAGCTTTAATTATATTCTAGTATTTTGTCATCACACTATGTCAGCATGTTTAACTAGAAATATTTTTAAATTCTATTTACCGTGGCATCTTCGATGTTTCCTTTAGTGAGAGTGATATTCAAGCCCTCTATGGTTGTCACTTGACCCAAGCAGTTTGGGTCAGATTGGGTAGATCTAGCCTGTGTCAGAAGTGGAGAGGCGGTTTGAAGAGTGATTCCACCATTTCCAAATTCGCTTTTGACAGCTCTCTCCATAGCCTGAACAGCAGCGTCATCACTGTTCACCAAATGGATCTCCTTCAGGGTGTTTTCATCATACTTCTCATCACAGTGTTCCTTCACAGCCTTGATGATGGTCAGCGCACACAAATCAAGACCAAAGCCCTGGGTTCTGCTGATGGTGGGCAGTGCCACAGTGATGCAGCCATGCCTTTCAGCAAGATCCAGGCTTCCTTTGACAGCTCTTTTCAACTGTGCCTGAGACTTCTTGGGTGCAGATGGATCAAAGACTGGTCCAATTGCATGGATAATTTTTTTGCAACGAAGCTGTCCTCCAGCATCAGTAATGACACAGTCTCCAGGCTTGAGCAGCCCTCTCTGGTTAATTATTTTGTCGCATTCAACCTGCAACTGAGGTCCAGCAGAATTCAACAGTGCTGCTCCAAGACCCCCGTTGTGTTGCAGCTGCCCATTAGAAGAATTGACAACTGCGTCCACTGGGTAACTGCACAGATCTGCCTTGCAAACAGCTATTTCAACACCATCAGATGTCTGAAACTGATATACAGGTTTTGGACCCGGGCTTTGGGCCAAACCAGCCTGCCCACCACCTGTCTCATCAACTAGTTGGACCAAGCAGCCAGTGTCAGTTAACAGTGAGGCCACGTACATAGTTTCTTTATCCTGGAAGAACTTCTTCACCCCAGGTTTGGTGACCTTAAAACGTTCAAAGCTCAAAGACTGGACCAAGTTTTCAACTAAGGTCTTGCAATGTGTGACATCAACTCTGGAACCATTGAGACAGATGGCCTCGTTTCTGAAAGACACCTTCACTTTGTCTTTGACTTGGTCCAAAGAAGATGTTTTGCATTTTTTAATGTACTCAATGATGGTATTGGGCTTGACATCAACACTTTCTTCAACTTTGGCATACTGCGTTAAGAAGTACTCAAGCTCATCGCTGACTCTCGTGACATCACTCTTGTGGCCACACACAACAACTTGTTCACCAGTGCAGAGGACCTGGAGTCTCCTGCATGACTTGCTGTTGGCATCTTGTAATTGTCTGACCAGATCCTGCCACGCCGGAGTCTCCAGGACACTGCTATCTTCTACACTGATGTTCTGAGACATCATAAGCTTTTTCAGATGATCTTCAGCATTGGTCAGATCTCTGTCAGAAAAAGCAAAGAGCTCCACTCTCTTTTCACTGATCTCAAATGCTGCATTTATTCCCTCAGATGTCAGCAGGACCTTTGTAAGCTCATCTTGCTCTTCAAACCTCAGCAAGTCAAGCACAGATTTATCCATTTCTAAATTCATTCGTTTTAATGAATATTTTGCTTCAAGGATCACTTTGTTTGCTTCCAAAATCTCATCTCTTAAACCAGTTACAATCAAATCTGGACTGTCTTCTGTGAATGACATTTTGAGCTCTGGGTACAACTGTCGAAATTTGTCCTGAAGACCACCTTGACACAGGAGGTGGAATATTGCTGGGGACACTTTGATGACGTCGGTCTTCGTCGCTTTCTCCCTCTGCACCTTTCCCTCAATTTTGTTGATGGTTTTACGAAGACTTTGCTCTAGTTTATTGACATCATCCACAAAGCCAACCACTGACAAGGCGCCGCTGGCTTTATCATGCGCTAAAGTCACATCCTTGTTCTGTAACATTTGTCCAATATTCTGCAGACACTCTTCCAATACCTCTGAATCTGGCTGAAACTTCAGGGATTTGAATTTGGACATAGCTTGTGCAAAGGCTGACCCCACGGTACTCTTCCACTCTTTAATGATGGCTTCTGCATCTTTTTGGCCAAGAATTGAAGCTACGGGTCTCAAGATCACAGCAGATCCTTCTAGTTTTACACTACAGTAGTGTTTAGCTAAGTCACTGTGAATGGTCTCTAATGCTGATTTATGGTCATTTAGGTATCTCCACACTGCATTGTCAGCGGGTTCAGAGATGGCAGCTGGGAGTTTTAAGCAGGGCCTGTCTTTGCCATAGAGGGCTGCTCCCAAAGATGAATAGAAAGGATAAACTCTGAACTCTTCCTGCTTGCTGTGATGCTTCTCCTTCACGACTTTCTGAGCAGCTACAGGAAAAAAACATCACATTAACTGTCAAATCGTCCAGAATTGATATATTATAAATAATATTCAACGTGTACTATAACTGTGTTACCTTGACTGTCTTTGAAGGTGACGATAAACTGTTCCCCTTCATTAAACAGAACACTTTCCACACCCTCCCCTGCATTCTCGAAATACAGGTGGAGGAAATCTTTATCGAACTTTTTGGTGTCTTCGATTGCAACTTGCTTAGTGAGTTCAAGAGGCCGGACTGACAATCCCTTATTTGTGAACATCCTGTTTTGAGGGCATCTTGCCACAAAGTCGGTGCTTTCTGTGGGATAGTGATCAAAAGTAGTAGTAGTGGTAAGATGACAATGAAATCACATTTGAACAAGAATTAAGTCGTAGTAAGATGAACTTTCATAATATTATGAGAGTTAAGTCATAATTTTAGGCTATGAATCATTTTTTTTTCAATCCGGCGCTAATATACCTTTCATAAAATGGCACCAATATCTTTGCCGAGGAGAAGTTGAGGGTTCTTACAACACATGTTTTGAGATAAACAAAATGTTTTACATTACCTTAAAAGAGTAAATAAGAAAACTCAATTTGGACAATTTTATATGAGTTGGCTAGGAGTGGTTAGGATGGTGAGGATGTTTTTTAGTGGTCGCAGAAAAGTAATTTCTTAGTACCCTGGCTTCTAAATTATGGTGTAGTTCAGCTCGGTGTTGTCTCCCTGTGTTGTGCTGTAAATATCTCCTATAAATTTACTTGGTATTTTTATTTTTTAGCATTATTATAATAACTATAAATCAGCAGAGATATGCTGAAGATGATACCGATGCACTCAATTGAAAGGCAACCTCTGTACAAGTTTTGTTTTTTGGAACTGTTATTACACTTTTACACAAACACAACACACACACAGTAAGCAAATACCTTTTCCAGTCTCGAAAGTAACCACAACGGAGGAGATGCCATGAATGATTTCCAACGTGAACGAGGCAGATGGGGATTTCATTCCCTTTATAATGTTCTCCACCAGCATCTCCAAAACCTCCTGGCTCATGTCCTCAGGAACTTTCCCTAAAACAGCCGAGGTGGAGGTTTCCTCTGCTGCTACATCGTCTCTGCCTTTGGCCTCCGCCTGAACTTCAGCTGTGAGTTAATGAAGATTAAGTGTTTGAAAACACATTTCTTAATGAACTAAGATAATAAAGTAACACAAAAAATGTATGACATGTCTTATTTGTGGGAAAGCTTATTCTGGGTGTTAGCTCATGAGCGATGTTCTAACATGAGCCAAAGTCTCACTGTCACACATGCACAACTCAACGGGAGGTTTGTTGCACAGAAGCTTTCAAAGCGGCAACAAATTTGCATTATTCAGGGGAGAGGTGCAGCACCTCTTCACTGTTGTCAGCTCTTATCACCGAATTTGTTTTGTTTTTTCATTTTTGTGTGTGTCACAAGTTAAACAACGTCATAATGTTTATTGTTTCCAGTCTGGGTTACTGTAGAGGGGACCCACTCCCGATGTAAATATAAAGTAAGGAAATATAAAGGGCCCATTCTAGGGTAAAGAAAACAACAATTCATACAATTTAGAAAAACACAAGAGAAAACACAACCAGGATTATGTTATATTCAATTTCTGCCCAATGGATCCCTTTACAGTGAAGGCAGATGATTTACAGGAAATCAGCAGCAGTCGGTTTCATTATCTGAGCTGCATCAATAAACATTCCTTTCTGATGAATCAGAAAGGAGAGTTTCAAACAATCTCGACAGGAGATTGTTTGGCCGTGCTTATTTAGTTTCATGTAATTAAGGTTCATATGAAGCCTGAATATCAAACACGATACAACTAAGCAAAAGAAAAAGGAGAGAGTGAGAGGCAAAGGGAAGGGTGGAGAGAATCAAAACTGAAACTAACTGTATGTGTGTGTGGTTTGACACTGCAAGTCTGACATAATTTATCTATAACAAACAAACAAAAAAATAATCACAGAGTAAGAAACATATTGGTTTGACTTACAGGTCTTGGTGACGTTATCCGATGGAACTTCCTGTTTCTGACAGTACACAAAAAAAGGATTTAAGTCACAACTGTGTTTTTATTTGTCTTCTTGTGTAACCAGTTTCACCTCATAAGCGCCCTAAATGTCCAATCAGACAAGTTACACATGAATTAAATCATCAACTGGGTCAAGTAAATATCACAGAAAGGCGTGACCCTTGTTTAATTATAGCTTCCAAACAGCAGGGAGGGAAATGAGCAAAGAACACAGCGTCCAGCACGGCCTTGAGTTATGACTCTCATGTGCTCCTACATAAGCCTGGGCCTAAAGCTCAGTGTAGAGTATATTGATTTACGATGCATTGTGTAAGCACAGTAAGGAGGTAAAACACATAATCGATTTACCTCCGATTTGTAAAGTGTTTTGCTGTATATTAATATATTATTAATTAATTAATGTTCCTGTCCCAGATTTCTAAATCCGGGACCATGAATCAGCCACAATTTACAAAGAGGGTTCAGCTATAAGTCCATGCTCAATTCCTTCTTTACTGTTAGCTCTATAGCTTTGATTAAAAGCCACACCTCATTGAACATACTTTGAAAACTGATCATAGTTCAAGCTCACTAAGTTTTCCAAAAGGGGGGGTAATATCTTTATTTATATGGAACTTCTCCAAACAAATAAAGTAGTATTACTTTCACACCACTTTATCCAGGATGCACACACAGGACACCTGACATTTCATTAAACCTCACTTACCTGCGATGATGGTGCTGCTGCTGCTGCGGGTGCAGTCTTCTCATCTGGAGGGAATCGAACTGTCATTTTCAGAACAGCTTTATCCAACTGGATCTGGTGCGACTCTTTCCCCAGCACATTTTTCTGGTCTGTGAGTGAAGGAGAAGAAGAAGAACTCATTGTTAATGACGGAGGAGGTCAGATCACTTTTATAATTCTCTAGTTTGAGTCCAGGCCACCCTGCTCGGTGCGGAAGCGCAGCATCGCCGTCCTGCTGCCACTCTGGTAGTCCACCTCGCAGTCTCCACCGCCGCCGGACTTCTTGCTGTTGAAGTACTTCAGCAGCTTCATTTTGATTTTCGGGAAGTCGTTTTCTTCCAGCTCAACGAGGAGCGGGTAAGAATACACGTCGGACATGTCTGCTGTCCGGACTGGTTCTGCCGCTGCCTCCCAGTTACTTTCTGTTTTGTTTCTTTGGAAACGCAGCAGTTTTTGCCACTTGCCGAGTCCTCTTTTTACTTTCACTTTATGAAGTGGGGTCGAATTGAGGAACAGGAGGTACGATTTTGACAACTGTCTTCATTGTGCATTAAACCTATTGTGTACTTATTTTATGCACTGCAATTAGAAGGCTTTTCTAAACATGTATTATTTCTAGTTAGAAATTATTAGGGGTACAAGGATTCTGCAAATATGATAATTCCCTCATCATAAAACCAGAAGAGTCATGTGACACATGCAGCTGAAAGACAGAAAAATAGGTGTAATGTGAAATATTATAAATTCTTACTTGGTTTTGCTCTAATTTAATATTTGTATCAAGAATGTGATTAACTGTAAACCTCGGGCCAAGGAGGGTTTTTTCTCATCTGTGTTTGTAAGTAGGATAATGCCAAAACTACCAAATGGATTTCCATGAAATGTGTGAAGGGGTGAGGCATGACCCAAGGAAGAACCTGTTACATTTCAGACAGAAACTTGAGCTACAGTGACGTCTCCAAAGCTTTATTGAAGAAAGCAGGAGCTGGAATGCAAAGAGAGCTGAGGAGCGCAATGCCGAAAGGAAAAGTGATGGTCACAAAAGGCTACTTCCTGAAATGTAAAGAGGTGTTTCACTCTTTTGACATTGCAGCACGGGAGGTAGGTCATGATTCTTAAAACATGACCGGGGAAATAAAAACTGTAAGAATGAATGAGGATGATGCTGCTCTGGTTCAATGACCTCAGGATAAAAGCTCTGCACTTACAACAGGACAGGATCAATTTATATTGAATAAATGAGGGAAACATACATTTATGACAAGTGGCTTGTTGCTATTGTTTCAGAGGAATGTTATCTTAAAAAAAAGATACAAGGAGTTAACCAGTCATTTGTATTAGATTATACTGAATACTGATAATCTGCAAAGATCAGAAAATGTACGTATGGCTGTGTGTTGTATTCATAGATTCATAAAACTCTGGTTTGGATCTGGATCAGGGGGCAGATCATTTATCAACATCTCAGGGAATGATTCGTTCTTCAAGTCAGATATGTTAAGGGATCTAGTGAATTTAAATGTATTTTCATAAGGGGACTGAAAAAAGTACTTTACTGCCACTCATTATTATCATTATTATAATCCCTCCCCTCTTTACCACGCTAACCCCCAACCGGCCGAGGGTGATGGCCGACAACACTCAGTCTGGCACTAGAAGTTCTCCCAGTAAAATATTGTAAAATCTTACTATGTAAAGTACATTGGGATAATGTGTTTTAATTTTGCACTATACAAATAAAGTTTAATTAAATATCAATATTCAGGGTTACTTATATCCTTTTCCTCAATATTCGCTGTCTCCCGTGGATTTATATAAACGTCCACATATACTCCATCCCGTACACATGCAGGGTTTCACCTGGTTTTCCTTCTCCTTATCTCGACAACAGGAGGGAAGACTGTATGTGCACACCTGCAGTATGTCCTGCAGATGGAGCCAGAGATTCGAGCAATGCCATTGATGAATATTTCGCACTGAACGTTCAGAGAAACCTGAGACCAAACTTTATTACCACATCATAACAACGATATATTTATATTACTGTTATGAATTCAAATAATTAAATCTGAATGGGATGAATCTCAAAGTTTTATGAAAGGTTTATTGAAGTGATTGTGTATGAATTTAGAATCAATTACCTTAACCTGGAGAAAAGAGATGAAACACAAGCTTAGTGTCTGGTTGAATATTCACTGTTATTGAGAAAGCTTGAGAGGAAAAACACAAATTTCAGACCGAGAAGCAAACTTGGTGCTTTGGGCTGCATTTGTTTCTCCTTTGTGATTGCAATTATATGTTTATGTGGAAAGGAGGGGTTTGACATATTCTACCTGGTGTGTACTACAAGGCTATGTAAATTCGAGAAATATTATTACATATTTAAACGGATATTTCTTTGAATACTACAATTTCCTGTGTGGTGCACTTATAGACATACGTGGACACAACTGTGAAGCTCGACTTATCAACTCTAAATCAAATAAAGAAAACGCTGAACAAGCCAGTGTGCTCTTATGAACTTCTAATTGCACAACGCGTTTATTGGAACAGCAGTTAACTTCCATAATCGTCAAAACCAAAAGTAAACGCTAATCTGAATTCCAAAACCAGTTTGTATCCCATGATTTTCTTCAGGAGAGCAGGTCCATCATTCTCAACACTCAATTATCAGTTTGATTATACAAAGAATAACATACAGGCAAAAACTAAAATCTGTGAACAATCGTTTGCCTTTCTTTACATTGTTATGTGATTAATATATGGTTCATTTTCCAGGCACTATGTGACTCTTGTGATTAATACTTGATTACTAAAAACCTTCTTTAACCAAATACCTCAATTAGATGGGAAAACAAATTTGATTATTCAGCTGATTAACTGATCATACTTTTTAAGTGATTTTAACGCAGTATGAAATATGGAGGCATTCGGTCTTTGTTATGTCAGAACATTGTGGCGTTACTTGAATGTGATCAAATACTCAGGATAAGCCTGGACGTCATGGAAGATGATGAACATGCTGGGATTAGCCATGCGGTCCACGACGCTGTCGTACCGCTGAGGGGCCTTGTTGATCTTGACTGGTGGTTCGATCATGTTTTGTTGTCCAAGCGCGTAATCCCCGGTCAGCACTTGGCAGAGGTACATGCACTTCTCCCCTTTCGGATTCGGCTTGGAGTATGTGTCCTGGGCAGAGTAGTTGGCATTGACAGCAAAGTACGTGCCATTGCCATAAGCAGCAGCTGAAAATGAAACAGCAGCAAAAATGTTTTGTTTCAATTTATCTGTGAACATTTATCTTCCATCGCTGAAGCTAAAATGAAGAAATAACTGAAAAACAAGAACCGTTAATATCAAGAAAATAAAAAAATATTGATGTTTTTTAACAGTTTCGGTTTAGCAATAAAGGTAAGGGAAGAGTCTGGTGAAACTTTGTCATCATAAACTTCTCACCGTTCTTTCCTGCGTAAACCCTGTTGAAGCCATTTTGATTAATAATGTCCACTGTGGTCTCAGTGGTGCCGTGGAACAGACGCCTCTCGTTGTTTGGATGACCGTTCCGCTGCTCAATGTCACGCTTCTTGATCTGTATGCTCTTCCAAAACATTGGGTTCTGTATCCTCTCAATCTAAATAGGAGGGAAAAGTTAATCTGAGACAATCCGATAGCACATTTTAAAAGTATATTCGTTTCACCCAGATAAAAATGGCAATTTTCTTTGCATACTCTAAATTGGACGATACGAAAAGACCTGGGGCCTCATTTGAAACCGATGCATATGTACAAAACAGAGTTTGATAAATGCCACTTCTCAAGCAAACGTTGGGATCTATATAAAAACAAACCTGAAGGGAGAATGTGCAAACTTGTACGCCAACTCTGACCCATGCGTAGGGAACTGTTTGTGGGAAGGGACGTGCGGATGTGAGGTGGTGATTTGAAGCCAGATTATCTATCCACTTCATCAGTACTATTAAAACCAACAGCGGTATATTTGTGCATGCACGTCATAACCGTTCCATAAGAACCTTCAATTGAAAAAGATATGACAACTAACAACAAAGTACGAGTTGCAGAGCCGAGTCATTTATAGTTTTTAATAATTTCTTCTTACACTGTGCATGTATCATCAAGTTTGGCTTCAGTGTTCATCCTGTGTGTGTGTTTGGGTCGAGAGATCTGTGATTTTGGATCTTTGTGCTGAACTGAGTCCATTATCACCACTCTGGTTTATTAGTTGTCAGGTCTGTGTGATGGGATTAACACTGTTTAATATTTACCTTCCTATGTAAAGCCTCTTTTAATCGTTTTTAATACATAATTGTGTAAAATTGTATAGATCGAGGACATCACGGCTGTCTCTGAATTGAATAATCCTGGAGATTCACGTATGCACGTTTTCAGGTAGACTGTGATTTATAAAGTGAACATGTTCATGTGTGCACGGTTTTATACAAGTACACTTTTGAAGGCAGCAAAGAAGTGTAATCAAAGAAGTTCTATGACATTCACTCTCTGTATGTATTTGTTTCTCAATGGGTTTACAATGAAAGCATTCATCACTTCCATACAGGGTTAGTAGCATACAACTGTTAAAATGTTATATATGTTGTTATTTTTAAATGAACAGGTATCAAATTGTAATCAGGATGGAAAACATTGATATTGAACAATCTCCAGAACAAAATGTTCTGCTCTAGTAACAAAGCAGTGTCACTAAGGCTTGATGTTTTAAATGCAGTGCATTTTAAATGAGGACTACCTTGATGACAGTTTGTTTGCACGAGGCCTGGAACAGATTCAGGACTTCAGTGTACTCTGGTGTTCCAGCCTGGATGGGGACAGCCACACACGTAGTGTTGGGGGGCATAGCATCCCAGAGCGCAGGTACTGCATCTAGAAACAAAATAAATGTTTGGCTTAAAAAGAGAGGTCAAAAAGTGAAATCGTGCTAAAACCAGGAAATAATATGCGGCAATAAAAGGTTTAAATCTAGTTTGAATGGACATTATATTCTAGCTTCATATTGGAACTTTCAACAGTTACTACTGCTTTATTATCTTTTTTAGACAGAACTCTCATCAATCAGTCAAATACCTTTCAGTTTGTCAATTCTCTTTATCTGCAATGTGTCTCCCTTTTTGTTGGTGGCCGGTCCGTTTGGCAAAGTGACTGTGTAGTCTTGACCTTGGACGTTGACTTTTACATCTGTCAGCTGGTTTTGCATTGCTTGCTCGAGTTGGACGTTTGTTTTTGGATCAAAGCTTTGATACTGGAGCCCTTGCTGTTGATACTGCCAGTCTGCAAGTTTGCTTATTATGTCCACGTACCTCTTCAGGTCATCATCTTCCTTCACCTTTTTGATCATTATATAAATCTCTTCGGTGGCTTTTAGTACGCCATTGCTGAATCCCTCAATGGTTAATTCGACTTGATCCTTCTTGCCTTCGATCATGATGCTCACGCCCAAGGCCTTCTGGATCTTAATAATCTGCTGGTGGTCCACGTCGGAGAAGCTGAGAATGGCGGTGTCTTTAATGGCGGTTGTGCTTTGATCTTTGGTTATCTGAACATTGAGCCACTGCTTGGCCGAGGCCACATTGGCCTGTGTGTCTCCGCAGATGTGGAAGCAAGCCGGGTCGCAGGCCACTGGCTTGATGACAAAGTTTTCTTCTCTTTCTTTATGGGGCTTGGCAGCAGTTCCACCCACAAAGAATGCTGTGAGAACAAATTCCAAGCGATACGTTATTCATCTCACATTCAAACCAGACTATGGATTAAAGGAACATGAACATATTCTCTTCTCTTCTCTGTACTAGGGCTGTCACTTTCTATTCGAAATTCTCCCATTATTCGAACTTGCGGTTCATACTCAATCTGTAATAACCTGTTTGATTTCAAATTATGCAGTCTAGAGGCATTTGATATTTGATACAAAAAGTGACAGTCCTGTTCTGTACTTACATGTGAGTCTTTTCCACAACCCACCATCCTTATCACTGGGTTTACTGGCAGCGCTTTGTGCTCTGTGTTGCATACTGCTCTGGAACTCGTTCAGCATCTTTGCTTGGAAAATAACAATCCGAATAGTCTTCAGGGAGCCACGAGTGTTTTTGCTCAACACATCGATCACTGCGTCAAAGAAGGCATCTGCCACCTGTCTAGCCTGCACATTACCTTGACCTGAGAGTGTAGAGCATAATGAAAGTTGCACAAGGTAGTGCAGGAATCATCACTTGTAAAAACAAACACTGAAGAACCATGACTGTGTTCATTCTCTCAGAATCAATACAATTCATGTGTAAACACAAACAATCATCTCCAAGTTGATTTAACACTCAGACTTTTCATTTAATATACTCCAGACTCACCTGTGCCAATGGCAGGTAATGAGACAGAGGCGTAGGTGTTTTTCACACACATGTCAAGTGCATTTGTAACAACCGCTCTGATTTTTCCTGGGTCGCTCTGTCCGATCACGTGGAGGATTTTCTTACAACTTAGGTTACCCGGATCGGTCATTATCATGCCCGGGTTGGGCAGGGCACCTAAAGGTGAAGACAATGGACTTGTAATAGTATTTAAACTTAAAATAAATAATTGCAAAGCACTAATTGTGAATGAATGAATTTATCTTGATATAATTCGATGCCCAGAACGAAGCAAGAATATTGTTTAACTGTGGCAAGTCAGGGTTACAGTGTCATAACAGTTTTATGTGTACATGTTTCATTACCAAGACGTTGGCACTCTCCTTCAACAGCCGGACCAGCTGCTTCTAGAATAGCCTTGGATACTCCTAGTGGAGGGAAAGACACACGATAATATGATAGCTTCTATGGATACAACTTAAATTGTTATTGTTCTGCATAGCTGAACCATTCCTCTTCTCGCTGTCATTTACCTGACTTGAGAGAGAAGCTGTCATTGGAGGAGTTGACAATGACCTCACTGGTCTCCTTGGTTATGTCTCCTGTGACCACCTGAATGGTGACGCCGCCCATTTTGGTCTCATGCATTCCTGTGCTCGAGTTAACGTTTGAGAAGGGACCTTGTTGCCCTGGAAAGAAATCAACAGCGAATCAACCAAATAATCAATAAAAATACATTGGAGAATAACTGATCCACTCAGATCAGTTTCTAATGAAATCATTTTAAAGATTTCTTGCATTTCTAAAAGCATCGCATATTTACTGCACATAAAAATGTTGAAAAGATGTTTGCCTACCGGTGTTTTGTGGGGAACCTGTGGGTGCTGGACCACCTGAGGCACTGGGGAACTCCTTGTCAAATCTATCCCTAAAGGCCTTTAGACAGAATCAGAACTTCTACTAAACACTCACAAATATTATCAATAAATCACCAAAGCATTACAAGAGCTGATGTTCATGAACATGGACAATAATGACCATCGCTGGTTTGCCATTAACTTAATTTCCATGGGAATATAACACAAAACTACTCCAAAGCTTCTTCTGTCTCCTTACCTGGATAGTCTTTGCATCGCCTGGATAAAGGACAATGACAACCTCTTTCAGGTGCTTAGGTTTTTTCATGCTAAATGCTGAGATTTCACTCAACATCGAAGAGGCAACAAGGTCTCTTGGGAAGCCAAGGTTTCCAGTGCCGACAGCAGGTAAAGCAATGGAGGTCAGGCTAGTGTCCTCTGCCTTATCCAAGCAATCCTTGAAAATGGCGGTCAAGATCTGTGAGGCAAAGCATTGATGCTTTTAAAATCTAGGTACCACATACTGAAAGTTTACACTGCGGCATACAGTTACTACCCAATGCAATTTAGATAAAATTATAAGTATAATCCTAAAATCACATTTAGCAAAAGAAAAGCAGGAGAAGTGGTAGACCTGAGGCATGTCCGATACAGTATTGAACAGACTCAGAGGATAGAGCATGTTACCGTTTCAGTTCCGCCTTGTCCCTTGTCCCATTGAGGTGCAATTGCATGAAAGACTTTCTTAGTCTTCAATCGGCAGCCGTCGGTCACAATGACCTCACCAAAACTTCCTCTGGCATCCTGGGCATTTATCAACTGCTGAAGTTTGGGTCCGGCCGCGAGAAGTATTGCATTTGAAACTGCACCTTTTTTCAGTTCAAGATCTTCAGACGTTGTGTTCACAATCACCTCAGTCTAAGAAAAACAGAATGTTATCAGTTTTTCCTTTCACAACATCCTTATTAGCCCAAAAGCCTGGGAGTTATTCTTAGCAATATAGTATTTAAAGGTAGGGTTGGTAAGTTGTTTCTGAAAAACTATTTATCGTATTTGTTGATATCCTCTTCCCATCCTGATAGCCATGTGACAATCAAAAAAGCATGTCACAAGTGTCTGTGGCTCTTGAGGGACTGTATTAAACACAACCAGAGAGCCAGAGAGACATACACTGCTGAAACAGAGGAGAAAGTGGGATGTATCGGTTGCATTTTTTCAGAGTAGTCTGCTCTTGCTAGCTTTTTTCCCGCTTACCAACCCTAGCTTTAATTCGATTCTAGTATTTTGTCATCACACTATGTCAGCATGTTTAACTAGAAACATTTTTAAATTATATTTACCGTGGCATTCTCGATGTTTCCTTTAGTGAGAGTGATATTCAAGCCCTCTATGGTTGTCACTTGACCCAAGCAGTTTGGGTCAGATTGGGTAGATCTAGCATGTGTCAGACGTGGAGAAGCAACTGGAAGAGTTACTACACTATTTCCAAATTCGCTTTTGACAGCTCTCTCCATAGCCTGAACAGCAGCGTCATCACTGTTCACCAAATGGATCTCCTTCAGGGTGTTTTCATCATACTTCTCATCACAGTGTTCCTTCACAGCCTTGATGATGGTCAGCGCACACAAATCAAGACCAAAGCCCTGGGTTCTGCTGATGGTGGGCAGTGCCACAGTGATGCAGCCATGCCTTTCAGCAAGATCCAGGCTTCCTTTGACAGCTCTTTTCAACTGCGCCTGAGACTTCTTGGGTGCAGATGGATCAAAGACTGGTCCAATTGCATGGATAATTTTTTTGCAACGAAGCCGTCCTCCAGCATCAGTAATGACGCAGTCTCCAGGCTTGAGCAGCCCTCTTTGGTTAATTATTTTGTCGCATTCAACCTGCAACTGAGGTCCAGCAGAATTCAACAGTGCTGCGCCAAGGCCCCCGTTGTGTTGCAGCTGCCCATTAGAAGAATTGACAACTGCGTCCACTGGGTAACTGCACAGATCTGCCTTGCAAACAGCTATTTTAACACCATCCGATGTCTGAAACTTATTTACCGGTTTTGGACCCGGGATTTGGGCCAAACCAGCCTGCCCACCACCTGTCTCATCAACTAGTTGGACCAAGCAGCCAGTGTCGGTTAACAGTGAGGCCACGTACATAGTTTCTTTATCCTGGAAGAACTTCTTCACCCCAGGTTTGGTGATGTTTACACGTTCAAAGCTCAAAGACTGGACCAAGTTTTCAACTAAGGTCTTGCAATGTTTGACATCAACTCTGGAACCATTGAGACAGATGGCCTCGTTTCTGAAAGACACCGTCACTTTTCCTTTGACTTGGTCCAAAGAAGATGTTTTGCATTTTTTAATGTACTCAATGATGGTATTGGGCTTGACATCCACACTTTCTTCAACTTTGGCATTCTGCGTTAAGAAGTACTCAAGCTCATTGCTGACTCTCGTGACATCACTCTTGTGGCCACTCACAACAACGTGTTCACCAGTGCAGAGGACCTGGAGTCTCCTGCATGACTTGCTGTTGGCATCTTGTAATTGTCTGACCAGATCCTGCCACGCCGGAGTCTCCAGGACACTGCTATCTTCTACACTGATGTTCTGAGACATCATAAGCTTTTTCAGATGATCTTCAGCATTGGTCAGATCTCTGTCAGAAAAAGCAAGGAGCTCCACTCTCTTTTCACTGATCTCAAATGCTGCATTTATTCCGTCAGATGTCAGCAGGACCTTTGTAAGCTCATCTTGCTCTTCCAACCTCAGCAAGTCAAGCACAGATTTATCCATTTCTAAATTAATTCGCTTCAATGAATATTTTGCTTCACGGATCACTTTGTCTGCTTCAAAAATCTCATCTCTTAAACCAGTTACATTCAAATCTGGACTGTCTTCTGGGAATGCCAGTTTGAGATCTGGGTACAAATGTAGCAATTTGTCCAGAAGACCATCTTGACGCAGGAGGTGGAATATTGATCGTGACACTTTGATGACGTCGGTCTTCGTCGCTTTCTCCCTCTGCACCCTTCCCTCAATTTTGTTGATGGTTTTACGAAGACTTTGCTCTAGTTTATTGACATCATCCACAAAGCCAACCACTGACAAGGCGCCGCTGGCTTTATCATGCGCTAAAGTCACATCCTTGTTCTGTAAAATTTGTCCAATATTCTGCAGACACTCTTCCAATACATCTGAATCTGGCTGAAACTTCAGGGATTTGAATTTGGACATAGCTTGTGCAAAGGCTGACCCCACGGTACTCTTCCACTTTTTAATGATGGCTTTTGCATCTTTCTGGCCAAGAATTGAAGGTACGGGTCTCAAGATCACAACAGATCCTTCGTGTTTTACACTACAGAAGTGTTTAGCTAAGTCACTGTGAATGGTCTCTAATGCTGATTTATGGTCATTTAGGTATCTCCACACAGCATCGTCAGTAGGTTCAGAGATGGCAGCGGGGAGTTTTAAGCAGGGCCTGTCTTTGCCATAGAGAACTGCTCCCAAAGATGAATAGAAAGGATAAACTCTGAACTCTTCCTGTTGGATGTGATGCTTCTTCTTCACGACTTTCTGAACAGCTATAGAAAAAAAACATCATATTAAATGTAAAATGGTCTAGAATTGATAATAAAAGGTGGTTATCTCTGGTTATCATTGTGCTGCATTTATACAGACATATTTAACGTGTTCTATAACTGTGTTACCTTGACTGTCTTTGAAGGTGATGACAAACTGTTCCCCTTCATTAAGCAGAACACTTTCCACATCCCCACCTGCTTTCTCGAAATACAGGTAGAGGTAATCTTTCTCGAACTTTTGGATGTCTTCGATTGCAACTTGCCTAGTGAGTTCAAGCGGCCGGACTGAAAATCCCTTATTTGTGAACATCTTGTTTTGAGGGCATCTTGCCACAAAGTCGGTGCTTTCTGTGGGATAGTGATAAAAAGTCAGGCAGTTAGGCAATAACCTACGATAGAGTTTAAGACCCCTAACAGGACGAAATAAATTTTCAAAAATAAAGTAGTGGTATTATGAGAATGACATTTAAATTGAACGTGAATTAAGTCATAGTAAAATGAGAAAGCTTGTAATTTTTAAATACAATAAAGTCATTATAGAACAAAGTTATAATTTTAGGCTGCAAATCATTTAACAGGGGGATCAAATTATCATCCTGTTGTCTGTGTTGAGATGAGGAATGTGCAGCATCTTATTAAGTTATACAGTAGTATAGGTTTCATGTTGCTTGATATTTCGGCACATGAGCACCACATTGTTGTTGAAGTGTCAGGGCTCTAAAAGGTTGTGTAAGAAACCGTGTCTATTTCAGAGAAAGATCCAAACACGCTTGGAGGAAATTGCCTCTTTTGTGGAGAAGAAAATGTTTTATATTGGTCGACTGTAAATCGTTGGTTACAACTGTGTGATATTCAAAGGGATTTCAGAAGTTGCTTTCTGCCATAAGCGTTATTCTTGAGATCCTCCCAACATTCTCCAGAAGTGTTGTGAGTGTAAAGCAAATGTGTGTGTTAGGTGGGAGGCCATTTCTCAAGAAATGAGATTGGTTCAATATTTTGGATCCAGAGGGAGTGAAACGCGGGGAGCAAGGGTTCTCCTTGCTGCTTGTTTCCTAAAAGTAATATGTTGTATAATGTAATATAATGGCTTTCTCCTCATAATATTATGACATTTTTTCTCATTAAATTACGCCTTAAATCTGGTAATATTACTTTTTCACAATATATTCTCAAAACATTTTTTTCTTTAGTCCGGCCCTAATAAACCTTTCATAAAATGGCGCCAACAACTTTGCAGCGAGAAGTTGCGGGTTCATACAACACATGTTTTGAGATAAACATTTTTTTTTATATTACCTTAAAAGATTTAATAAGAAAACTCAATTTGGAAAATGTTATATGAATTGGTGATTTAAAGATGAGTTTTTCAGGTTCTATTGTTAGTGTGTACTTGATTAATAGGGTAGAATTTGGCATATACATGACATCATGCATTTGTTTTGTTAGCAATAGTATGTAACTCTTCATGGTTAGGATGGTGAGGATGTTTTTTAGTGGTCGCAGAAAAGTAATTTCTTTGTACCCACAGCTTCTAAATAATGGTGTAGTTCAGCTCGGTGTTGTCTCCCTGTGTTGTGCTGTAAATATCTCCCATAAATTTACTTGGTATTTTTATTTTTTAGCATTATTATAATAACTTGTGGGGCGGGTGGCCTAGTGGTTAGAGTGGTGGTTCTCCAACAAGAAGGTTGCCGGTTCAAACCCCACTCTCTCCCATCTGCATGCCGAAGTGTCCTTGGCAAGATACTGAACCCCTAAATGGCCCCTCATGAGTGTTGAGTGTACTAATTGTAAGTCGCTTTGGACAAAAGCGTCAGCCAAATGACATGTAATGTAATGTAACTTTAAATCACCAGAGATATGCTGAAGATGATACAGATGCACTCAATTGAAAGGCAACCTCTGTACAAGTTGTGTTTTTTAGAATTGTTATTACACTCTTACACACACACGACAAACACACAGTAAGCAAATACCTTTTCCAGTCTTGAAAGTAACCACAACAGAGGAGATGCCATGAATGATTTCCAACGTGAACGAGGCAGATGGGGATTTCATTCCCTTTATAATGTTCTCCACCAGCATCTCCAAAACCTCCAGGCTCATGTCCTCAGGAACTTTCCCTAAAACAGCCGAGGTGGAGGTTTCCTCTGCTGCTACATCGTCTCTGCCTTTGGCCTCCGCCTGAACTTCAGCTGTGAGTTGATGAAGATTAAGTGTTTGAAAACACATTTCTT
This sequence comes from Pleuronectes platessa, assembly GCF_947347685.1. Taxonomy (NCBI): domain Eukaryota; kingdom Metazoa; phylum Chordata; class Actinopteri; order Pleuronectiformes; family Pleuronectidae; genus Pleuronectes; species Pleuronectes platessa. The sequence continues at coordinate 21,219,595 of NC_070639.1, read as the reverse complement.
AATGAAGTAAGATAATAAAGTAACACAAACATTTTATGAAATGTCTTATTTGTGGGAAAGCTTATTCTGGGTGTTATGTCATGAGCGATGTTCTGACATGAGCCAGAGTCTCACTTTCACACATGCACAACTCAACGGGAGGTTTGTTGCACAGAAGCTTTCAAAGCGGCAACAAATTTGCATTATTCAGGGGAGAGGTGCAGCACCTCTTCACTGTTGACAGCTCTTATCACCGAATTTGTTTTGTTTTTGTTGTGTTTTTCATTTTTGTGTCTGTCACAAGTTAAAAAACGTCATCATGTTTATTGTTTCCAGTCTAGGTTACTGTAAAAAAACATGGCGGCCTCTGTAGAGAAGACCCACTCCCGATGTAAATATAAAGTAATTAAATAAAAAGAGCCCATTCTAGGGTAAAGAAAACAACTATTCATACAATTTAGAAAAACACAAGAGAAAACACCACCAGGATAATTTTATATTCAATTTCTGCCCATGGATCCCTTTAACAGTGAAGGCAGATGATTTACAGGAAATCAGCAGCAGTCTGCTACATAATCTGAGCTGCGTCAATAAACATTCCTTTCTTATGAATCACAGTTTCAAACAATCTCGACACGAGAGGGCTGTGCTTATTTAGTTTCATGTAATTAAGGTTCATATGAAGCCTGAATCTCAACCCAAACACGATACAACTAAGCAAAAGAAAAAGGAGAGAGTGAGAGACAAAGGGAAGGGTGGAGAGAATCAAAACTGAAACTAATTGTGTGTGTGTGTGTGGTTTGACACTGCAAGTCTGACTTAATTTATCTATAACAAACAAACAAAAAAATAATCACAGAGTAAGAAACATACTGGTGTGACTTACATGTCTTGGTGACGTTATCCGATGGAACTTCCTGTTTCTGACAGTACACAAAAAAAGGATTTAAGTCACAACTGTGTTTTTATTTGTCTTCTTGTGTAACCAGTTTCACCTCATAAAGCGCCCTAAATGTCCAATCAGACAAGTTACACATTAATTCCATTATCAACTGGGGCAAGTAATTATTACAGAAAGGCGTGGCCCTTGTTTTATTATAGCTTCCAAACAGCAGGGAGGGAAATGAGCAAAGAACACAGCGTCCAGCATGGCCTTGAGTTATGACTCTCATGTGCTCTCAGATAAGCCTGGGCCTAAAGCTCAATGTACAGTATGTTGATATACGATGCAATGTATAAGCACAGTAAGGAGGTAAATCTTTATTTTTATGGTACTTCTTAAAACATTCCCCCTCGATAGGCCTGTAATATTACTTTCACACCACTTTCTCCAGGATGCACACACAGGACAGCTGACATTTCATTGGACCTCACTTACCAGTGGTGCTGGTGCTGCTGCTGTCTTCTCATCTGGAGGGAACCGAACTGTCATCTTCAGAACAGCTGTACCCAACTGGATCTGGTGTAACTCTTTCCCCAGCACATTTTTCTGGTCTGTGAGTGAAGAAGAAGAAGAAGAAGAAGAAGAAGAAGAAGAAGAAGAAGAAGAAGAAGAAGAAGAAGAAGAAGAAGGACTCATTGTTAATGACGGAGGAGGTCAGATTACTTTAATAATAGTTTGAGTCCAGGCCTCAGACGGAGCCCACCCTGCTCTGTGCGGAATCGCAGCACCGCCGTCCTGCTGCCACTCTGGTAGTCCACCTCGCAGTCTCCGCCGCCGGACTTCTTGCTGTTGAAGTACTTCAGCAGCTTCATTTGGATTTTGGTGAAGTTGTTTTCTTCCAGCTCGACGAGCAGCGGGTAAGAGTACGCGTCTGACATGTCTGCTGTCCGGGACTGCTTCTGCCGCTGCCTCCCAGTTACTTTCTGTTTGGTTTCTTGGTAAACGCAGCAGTTTCCTCCCCCACTGGGGCGAGTACGCTTTTTACTTTCACTTTCTTCCTCGTCCTCCTCGGAACCTTCCAGCACTAAGCAGGTGAGTGTGTGTTTTGCTCTCAGCCCAATCCTCTTTCTTTTACTCCGTACGCATCCATCTTTTTAACGTCAACATTAAGAACCAAGCGTCAACGGACAGGTGTGTGGCCGGTTTGGTCTCGTGCGCTGCCTCGGGTCGCTCGCGCGGACAAACAGGTCGAGGTGAGACAAGATGGCGGATGAGTTCGGGTAGAAACGTCCTCGGAAGAAGTGTAAAAAGACGGAGACAACATTGAATTCCAACCAGTGGGTTAAGTTGTCCAACCTTAACCAACTTGAACGTGTCTAAACGCTGCCAGTGCAACAGAGGATGAGCGTGGTCAGCAGGGAGACAACTGTACGAATATTATGATAGTATTTTTACTTCAAACCGCCCCCCACACACCTTGATAGTTTCTTAACGTTGAATATTGTTTTCTTTTTTTTCAAAAAGTAAGTAACTTTAATGTACACTAAAGCAAAAAAAAACAACAACTGATCTCTGTCTCCCTCTAACGGAGTGGTGGTTAACTGCAGTTGTGTCTAGTTGCATTTGGGTCACCAAGTTCAGGAGGTACCAAATAGTATATTTAAGTAAAAGTCAGTTGTTGTGGAAGATGGTCAGACCTGGGTGGGGGGTTGAGACAAAGCCTATATAATTATATAATAGTGAATTCAGCACAATATTGATTGATTTTTGTATAATTTCAATTTTGTGAAGCATTGTTTCACAGTAGTTTAACTAGAAAAAGGCCAAAAAATTGCTTCGGTCCAATTAATTAATGCTCATTATGAGCAGGACTCCCTGACACTAGATTCAATCTATATCAATGTGAGGGAAGAAAAGTAAAGGAAAATACTCAGATAGTCTTTGTCTAACCCACTATTTCCACAACTAAAAATCCACAATCCTTTCTGTTTGTGTCCGTTGTCTACACACCTATGACAAATTCTACATTTGTGCATCAGAGGCTACAGAAAATACACTGAATGCTCAAAAAATGTAATAACATTAAATATAAAATAAAATATACACGCCTTCCATTGTGATTGCCTCAAAATGTTACTCCAGAAAGGGAAATTGAGAATTTCAGGTTTTTATTGATGTTTTGACAATTTTGCCTTGCAGTTAAAGTCGATTGCCAGTAGGAGGTGCTGCAGCCCTCTCAGCACCCCTACTTACTGAGTCCTTGGTAAAAGTACAAAGAGAAATAGACATAATATACTCAAAGTACATCAAACTTTCTACTTGAGTAAAAGTGTACAGAACAGATACATGAAAAATGAAGTAAATGCACTCTGCTGCATTCCAGCACTGCCAGTAGGTTAAGATTCAAAGTTATTTAGTGCACAGAGGGATGATTAAGACCTGACACCTCAGTGATAATGCAACAACTATAAATAAATATAGAGAGATATGTAAATAATTTGCACCTGCCATTACAAACAGAATAGTATGGGTAGTATAAGTTTATCTTTAAGGATAGGATGATTACTAGAGATGATCGAAACAAGGGTGACAACAGAGTGTCAAATATATTAACCAGACAGTGATGTCATTGTATGATTTACTCACACCTACTCCCTTTTTTCGTAGATCTATTTAGGAGCCATGGCCGGTAATAAGATTTTCCCTCTTCAAGGGCCCTCTGTTGACATTGTGAGGAACTGTGGACCGTCCCTGGTCGACATCCTCCACAGCAAATTCGGATGCATGGCCATCATTGAGGGGATGGCTTCCGAAAGTTTTCCGACCCTTGTGCAGCAGATAACTGGTGTTACTGAGAAGAGGTTTGCCGGCATGCTGAGTGCAGGCATCAAGTTATCTGTGTGGAAGGCCGATCTAACAAATATCGGCGTGGATGCTGTCGTGAATGCTGCCAACATCAAGCTTCAACACTTTGGTGGCCTCGCTCGAGCTTTGTCCAACAAGGGGGGTCCGCAGATCCAACAGGACAGCGACGACTACATCAGATGGTACGGGGAACTGAAAACAGGAGATGCAATTGTCTGTGATCCTGGCTTCCTACAATGTAAGAAGTTAATTCATGCTGTGGGCCCTGACTTACCATACAACCCATCAAGGTATGACATTTCACAGGCTAAACTGCTGTTGCAGAAGGCCATCAGGAGCATTCTGGATAGAGTTAAAGAATGCCACCTGAAGACTGTCGCCATTCCTGCTATAAGCTCGGGACTGTTCAACTTCCCCCTGCCACTCTGTGCTGACACCATAGTGTCAACTGTGATAGAGTACTATGAGAAGTCTTCTACAAAACATCTTCCTGAAGAGATCCTCCTTGTGAACCACGACGACCCTTCGGTAAAGGAAATGGAAAGGGCCTGTTGTGAGCAACTTTCCCAGAAAACGAACAGCATGAACAGCAAGGGAGCAGGAGCAGGAGCAGGAAAAGGAGCAGGAAAGGGAGCAGCAGCAGGAAAAGGAGCAGGAAAGGGAGCAGGAGCAGGAGCAGGAGCGGCCAAAAGCTCCTCTCATACAGTCCAGTTTGGAAATATCCAACTGACACTGAAGAGGGGTCGAATTGAGGAGCAGGAGGTATGAATCTGACATCTGCCTTGATTGTTTGTTAAACCTATTATGTACTTATTTTATGCACTGCAATTAGAAGGCTTTTCTAAACATTGATTATTTCTAGTTAAACATTATAAGGGGTACAAGGATTCTCCAAATATGATAATTCCCTCATGATAAGACCAGAAGAGACGTGTGACACACGCAGCTGAAAGACAGAAAAATAGGTGTAATGTGAAATATTTACAAATTCCTGCTTGGTTTTGCTCAAATTTTCAATCGAATTATAGTAAGAATGTGATTAACTGGTAACCTCGGCCAAGGAGGGTTTTTTCTCATATTTGTTTGTAAGTGGGATTATGCCAAAACTACAAAATCGATTTCCATGAAATTGTGTGGAGGGGTGGGTCATGCCCCATCCCTCCACATTTACATTTTAGGGGTTTGGATCCAGGAACTGCAGCGGTGACAGCAGGTATGGGAGTATGAGCTTCTGTATTTTTATTCACCTTTTATTAATCTTATTTTTGGATTCCCTCAGGCGGACGTCATCGTAAACACCACATCATCAGACAGAAACTTGAGCTACGGTGACGTCACCAGAGCTTTATTGAAGAAAGCAGGAGCTGGAATGCAAAGAGAGCTGAGGAGCGCCACGCCAATAGGAAAAGTGCTGGTCACAAAAGGCTACTCCCTGAAATGTAAAGAGGTGTTTCACACTTTTGACATTTCAGCACGGGAGGTAGGTCATGATACTTATATATGTAAAAAAGGGAAAATATTAAATCGTCATTTGTAATATTAATTATCTGATTTATCTAAAGGTTAATATGATGTAATTAAGACAATGCACAACTTGCAAGAGTTCCTTTTTCTTCGGTTTATCCAGAGAGCACATCGTCTGAGTAGCATTAAATGCAGCTTGGTGCAGGGATGATATAAAAAAATAGCTGAAGTAAGAGACAAATATATCATCTGGTGAGCAGGAAAATCTTAATATACCGATATTTGTCTCTTTGTTCATTAATTACAGGTCCTTTTCTCGTCAGTCCTGGATTGCCTATATATCGCAGTCTCAAACGAGCACAGGTCAATTGCCTTCCCCGCCATCGGCACAGGAGGCCATGGCCTTAGTAAAACACAAGTCGCCGAAGTCATGATTGAAGCAGTGAAGGTGTTGGTCAAGAAGTCCCCGCAAACCTTGGAAGTTCACTTTGTCATATTTCCATCAGAAGAAGAGACATATAAGGTTGTATTAATGCTTTCGCGATATTAGAATGATATAACCGTGTGTATGTGTGCCCACTGCAGGCAGCTTGAATAGAGACGCCTCGACAGTTATCGTGAAAGAAAGACGACTTAATGACTTTGTCTTTCCAGGCTTTTGAGACAGCGATGGGATCTTACAAGCAAAAAGCACCTGATCCCGGCTTTACACAGGGTAACAACACCATATTTCTATTAACATTAACTGCTGAAAATGGTGACCTTTCAATGCAAGTATTTAGGTATTGTACTAAGTGTAATAGAGGAAGAAATGCACTTCCCATATTTGGAGTTATTTTTAATAATTCTGGCAAAATGTTGAGGTTAATTGTCAGAATGTGCAAGTTTCTCTACAAAGTAGGCCAAACCTTCACCACAACCTATAGCAATAATACTCCTGTAAAAGTAGAAAGACATTTGTATAGTGCTGCTTATTTATGTGTTTTGTAAGAAATGTTTAAATAATGGAATACATATAATCTTGGTTGCTGTTGTAGTTCCCTGTCGCAGTTCTGGATCTGTAGTACAAACCAGAAACGCCAGTGTAGGACGGCAAATGTAAAATTAATTTGTACATAGGGGAATGCATGTTTGATTAATAAACTGTGGCAGTGATTGTTACCTGTGTGTCTGCTCCACCAGCATCGGAGCACAGAGATCGCTCCCTTGTCAGCAAACCCGCTGCCGCTCCACAGATCAGCCTGCATGGCAGTGCTGAGTCGATGCTCGAGGCTGATCGATGGCTCTGGCGCCTGTTCGAAAAAACTGACACCACCGTCACCATCCGTAACAACTTCATTCTTTGCTTGGGCGAGGAGGAACATCTGCAGCTGACCCGTCTGTCGACCAAAAAGAACATCAACTTCAAGGAGTCCTTTAACAAAGGTCATGCAGACATAACGGTGAAGGGGGATTCACGGGAGGAAGTTGTCGTGGCCGCCCTGAAGGTGGAGGTCATGCTCTGCAACATCCAGAGAGAATTTGTCAAAAAGGAAGAGCGCGCCATTCTTCCGTCCTCCACCGAGAAGGTGACCTTTGAAAGAACGCCTGTTGATATTCACAATAATTTGTTCTCAGAAAGAGGATCTGTTCTCACGAAGGAGGGGCTTTGCATGTTGAAGGTACAGTATGTCTAACTGTCTCTCCTGGACGTGCTCCATATCTTATATATGTCTTATTGTTCACCAGTGCTTGACTCAGGTGGAATTTTTCGTATATCTAGTTGGAGAAGGTGGAGAACCCGACGCTGAGGAAGACATTTGACACAAAGAAACAACAGCTACAATGTTCCACTCAGCGAACCATGTTTCAGCTTATACCTTCACAGTTCTGCAAGATGGTCAGCCACATTGGATTCCATGCAGAGTACGCACCACCTGCAGGTATGAAGCATTTGATAATGAAACCAGATTCTTAGCGAGAGAGAACGAGCGGACATCTCAGAACGTTTATAAGTGCATTCAGACCACTTGTAGTCAGATCTCTCAGGACAGACGGTAGTACCAGGTCTGAATGTATTCATAGATTATAACCAGTTTTTTGTGTTTGTCCGTTTACAGACCCAGCTTATGGAGAGGGTATCTACTTTGCTGGCACAGTGAGGAAAGCCCTGGAAGTGTGGAAGGAGCGCAATGAGGCATACTTGTACCTTGTGGAGGCCGAGGTCCTGACAGGAAACTCCACCCCTGGCAGACCAGGTCTTATTCTACCAGATGTGGGGACACACCCACAAATATTCGAAAGTGTGAGTGGAGGACCTGACCTCTCTGTCATATTCAGTGGTTACCAGGCTCTTCCCACGTACATCACAACCTGTACGGTGGACTAAGGAGCCATTTCTCCACCCATTCCTCAGAGTGTAACAGTGGGCCGTGATACTATTACACATTAAAGAATGAGTCACGTGTTAATCTGAAGTTCCCTCTTAATGCATGTTAACACTGTGAGAAATTAATGAATCAATTTGCATTTGCCTTTGAAACTATATAAACAAGAGCAGTACCACATCACAGAGGAATCACAGAGGATTTGTCAATTGTGAAGCTTAACTGCAGCTTAAAAGTTAGAAGTTTTGACTGTTTAATTCTTTTCATTTCAAATTTGTGTCTTTTTGTGTGATTTTAGTTATATTGCTATAAACCACAATTATCTTTAAAACAATCACGGATGCAATGTTTCATGGCAGAAATATCGTACTCAAATCAGCACTTATAAACTTATATGCAAAAATCCTACTAATGATTATATGCATAGGACTTTGATTATAGAAACACTGTTATATCAAAGTGTAAGGATGTACTTTTTTTTCTTATTACAAACAAAAATGTAACCTTATTGTAAAATGCTTGCGGACCAATCGCAGTGACTTTCAAAATCTCCAGAAGGAAATTAACAGTATTTGGATGGACCCCTGAGGGGAGATGATGTACTGCCTGACAGTGGTTTCCAATTAAATAAAATTTTAAAAATATACTCGTCCTCTTTGGTTTTGTTTGAAGAGTCTAGAGCAGAGGTCTTCAACAGGGGGTCCGAGGACCGACATCTCACCAATGTGGGAGTATGTGTGCCGTCCACAGATGGCTTGAGGATTCACTATCTCTTCTACATGCATGTTTCATATAAAAACGTGAATCTGTGAATTACTTTAATAGCTCAGTGTTGTATGTAAGATGTAAGTTTATAAATGGCAGTGGCATGGCCAACCTGTTTTAATTAAAAACATGAATATATGAACCTGTGTAATATTTGAAGAGCTTAGTATTGAATGCACAGTAACAGGGTAGCTATGTTTATACATGGCAATATATATATATAGTAGGGGGTCCATGCTCCATCTCTCCACCAGTTTGGGGGTCCTTGGCCTAAAAAACGTTGAAGACCTCTGGTCTAGAGTATTAATTATGGCAATATAAAAAAATTGTTAAAAGTGATCTATACTTTGATAATGAGCAGTAAATGTGAGTTTTATTTATTTCATGATTGCATAGACAATCAGTGATAAAGTAAAAAGCTACAATAACAAAATATAACAGACTAGAAGCTTCAGCTATACAAAACATACAAGTGTATATTTTAACGAAATATATGATTCCTGAACATTTTATTCATATGAAAGACTGGCTCTGCTGTGCTCTATAGCGCCTCCTGCTGACATGTCCTGATCACAACATATTTACCAGTAGCCACAGTGGTTTTTTTTGTCCAAATGTCACCGATGGGCTCTAGGTTGTTCCTGTAAATAAGGGTCAAGTATTTTGATAGAGGTAAGAGGTCCACAGATGTTCTCCATAAAAGCTTTCACTCAACCAAATCACATCCCAGGTTTGTGTTGCCGTTCCTGTCACCAAAAACAGTTTTAATCTCAACCGTCATCATAAAGGCAGTGGAATTACACGCCAGCAGTTCATGCAGTGCCTCTGCCACCCTGTAGATGGCAGCATGCACTGTGAAATGTTAAAAGGATCAGTTAATTCAGCAAATCACTTTTATAGTTATAGATCAGTCACAATTCTGAAATCAACATCATTTAGTTATATCTCTTTAACCCTTTAAACACATTGAAGACACCAATAATGAGAAAACATCTTTATTTTATATCTTAGGTAAACACAAGGTGCTTCCACAGACATTTATTTCGCCTTTTCAAGTGTGTATAAGCTCCTCTCAACCTGTGGAGGTCCTGCAGGATACATTATGTGAACCTGTTTTGCAGTAGATCAGAGCAGCTTTTGTATGACTTAAAACCCTTATTCATTTGAGGTGCTTTGGTTTAAATCATTAAAATAAAGTCACACATAAGGTTAAGTTGTTTGAACAATCTTTTGTTGTTATACACACATGCCTAACTGATGGATGAGACCCACACCTGTAACTGTCTAAAACTACCATATTAAAATACAAATAGTTTGTTGCTAGATGTTCATCTGGTAAATATTACATTGTTTAACATTATTATAATTTTTTACTGTCCAAATTGGCCTGTGTGACTGTATGTCCAGGTAATGGTGTATGACTTCTGGCTGCAGGTCCCTAAGCAGGAAGGGTCAACTCTAATGTTTAATAATAAGTATTTAAAGTTTTTTCTCTAGGGTGCAGTACCGTGATACGACAGCAGATGGCCATTGTCCCACAGGAGAGGGGAACTGCAGCTCTCGGGCTCCCTCTTGTGGTGGACCAACAGCATCACATCCATATTATTAATTTTAAAGGCAAAAACCTGCTTTATAGGTCAGATAAAATGAGAATAACGTGGAGGTTAAATCTCATGGCTTTGTTCATGGAAGTTTTTTTTTATGGTGCAGTACCGTGATACGACAGCAGACAGCGCCCTCGTCCCACTGGAGAGACGAACTACAGGTGTCAGGCTCCCTCTTGTGGTGGACCAACAGAATCACATCCATGTTATAAATTTTATTGGCAAAAACCTGCTTTATAGGTCAGATAAAATGAGAATAACGTGGAATTTAAATCTCATGGCATTGTGTTATTAACTGTGATGATAAAAAAAAATCTTAAACCCCTTATTCATTTGAGGTGCATTAGTTTAAATCATTGAAGTAAAGTCACACATAAGGTACATTTTTTTGAATTTTTTTTTCTTGTTATACGCACATGCCTAACTGATGGTTGAGACCCACACCTGTAACTGTCCAAAAGTACCATATTAATATAGAAATAGTTGTTATTTAGGTGTTCATCTGGTAAATATTACATTGTTTAACATTATTATAATTTATACTGTCCAAATAGGCCTGAATGAGTGTATGTCCAGGTAATGGTGTATGACTTCTGGCTGCAGGTCCCTAAGCAGGAAGGGTCAAATCTAATGTTTAATAATAAGTATTTAAAGTTTTTTCTCTAGGGTGCAGTACCGTGATACGACAGCAGATGGACATTGTCTCACATGAGAGGGGAACTGCAGGTGTCGGGCTCCCTCTTGTGGTGGACCACCTTTATCACATCCATATTATTAATTTTAAAGGCAAAAACCTTCTTTTTAGGTCAGATAAAATGAGAATAACGTGGAGGTTAAATCTCATGGCTTTGTTCATGGAAGTTTTTTTTTATGGTGCAGTACCGTGATACGACAGCAGACAGCGCCCTCGTCCCACTGGAGAGACGAACTACAGGTGTCAGGCTCCCTCTTGTGGTGGACCAACAGCATCACATCCATGTTATAGATTTTATTGGCAAAAACCTGCTTTATAGGTCAGATATATGAGAATAACGTGGAATTTAAATCTCATGGCATTGTGTTATTAACTGTGATGATAAAAAAAAATCTTAAACCCCTTATTCATTTGAGGTGCATTAGTTTAAATCTTTAAAGTAAAGTCACACATAAGGTACATTTTTTTGAATTTTTTTTTCTTGTTATATTCACACGCCTAACTGATGGTTGAGACCCACACCTGTAACTGTCCAAAAGTACCATATTAATATAGAAATAGTTGTTATTTAGGTGTTCATCTGGTAAATATTACATTGTTTAACATTATTATAATTTATACTGTCCAAATAGGCCTGTGTGACTGTATGTCCAGGTAATGGTGTATGACTTCTGGCTGCAGGTCCCTAAGCAGGAAGGGTCAACTCTAATGTTTAATAATAAGTATTTAAAATTTTTTCTCTAGGGTGCAGTACCGTGATACGACAGCAGATGGCCATTGTCCCACAGGAGAGGGGAACTGCAGCTCTCGGGCTCCCTCTTGTGGTGAACCAACTTTATCACATCCATATTATTAATTTTAAAGGCAAAAACCTTCTTTTTAGGTCAGATAAAATGAGAATAACGTGGAGGTTAAATCTCATGGCTTTGTTCATTTTTTTTATTTTTTATGGTGCAGTACCGTGATACGACAGCAGATAGCGCCCTTGTCCCACAGGAGAGACGAACTGCAGGTGTCAGGCTCCCTCTTGTGGTGGACCAACAGCATCACATCCATATTATAAATTTTATTGGCAAAAACCTGCTTTATAGGTCAGATAAAATGAGAATAACGTGGAATCTAAATCTCATGGCATTGTGTTATTAACTGTGATGATAGAAAAAAAATCTTAAACCCCTTATTCATTTGAGGTGCATTAGTTTAAATCATTAAAGTAAAGTCACACATAAGGTAAATTTGTTTGAATTTTTTTTTCTTGTTATACGCACATGCCTAACTGATGGTTGAGACTCACACCTGTAACTGTCCAAAAGTACCATGTTAAAATAGAAATAGTTTGTTATTTAGGTGTTCATCTGGTAAATATTACATTGTTTAACATTATTATAATTTATAGTGTCCAAATTGGCCTGTGTGACTGTATGTCCAGGTAATGGTGTATGACTTCTGGCTGCAGGTCCCTAAGCCGGAAGGGTCAACTCTAATGTTTAATAATAAGTATTTAAAGTTTTTTCTCTAGGGTGCAGTACCGTGATACGACAGCAGATGGCTATTGTCCCACTGGAGAGGGGAACTGCAGGTGTCGGGCTCCCTCTTGTGGTGGACCAACATCATCACATCCATATTATTAATTTTATTGGCAAAAACCTGCTTTATAGGTCAGATAAAATGAGAATAACGTGGGGGTTAAATCTCATGGCTTTGTTCATGGAAGTTTTTTGTGTCAGGCTCCCTCTTGTGGTGGACCAACAGCATCACATCCATATTATAAATTTTATTGGCAAAAACCTGCTTTATAGGTCAGATAAAATGAGAATAAAGTGGAATCTAAATCTCATGGCATTGTGTTATTAACTGTGATGATTAAAAAAAAATCTTAAACCCCTTATTCATTTGAGGTGCATTAGTTTAAATCATTAAAGTAAAGTCACACATAAGGTAAATTTGTTTGAATTTTTTTTTCTTGTTATACGCACATGCCTAACTGATGGTTGAGACCCACACCTGTAACTGTCCAAAAGTACCATATTAAAATAGAAATAGTTTGTTATTTAGGTGTTCATCTGGTAAATATTACATTGTTTAACATTATTATAATTTATAGTGTCCAAATTGGCCTGTGTGACTGTATGTCCAGGTAATGGTGTATGACTTCTGGCTGCAGGTCCCTAAGCAGGAAGGGTCAACTCTAATGTTTAATAATAAGTATTTAAAAATTTTTCTCTAGGGTGCAGTACCGTGATACGACAGCAGATGGCCATTGTCCCACAGGAGAGGGGAACTGCAGGTGTCGGGCTCCCTCTTGTGGTGGACCAACAGCATCACATCCATATTAATAATTCTTTAGGTAAAAACCTGCTTTATAGGTCAGATAAAATGAGAATAACGTGGAGTTTATATCTGATGGCTTTGTTTTATTAACTGTGATGTTAAAACATTTTTTAGCAACCATACATGTTTTGTGGTAATTTATTGCTTACTATTTATGCATTTTCTGATGACTCTCACAGCCCACTTGCAGTGGCTTCACGGCCCAGCAGGGGGCAGCGGCTCAAACTTTGGGAATGACTGGTCTAGATGTGCTGTTATCACCACTTCACAGATCAGGGAACACACCGCTTGTTTTAACACAAATCAAACGCTGCCCTATATAGTTTACCAATAATGTAAATTTTTATTAAAGGGTCATTTCATCAAGGCCAACCAACTACTCAGCTGTACAGATATGAAGTTAAACACAATTGACATTTTACAAACATGTAGGGGGACTGGAAATAAAAGTGGAAAACAGACGTTAACACAAAGCCTTAATACAGGACATATAAAAGACATGACATTAAATCTGATACTCTGAAGGATACAGTAACAGAAATCAGTGTCGAGCAGGAAAGCCCACCTCTGACTTTGGAAATGGTTTGATGCAAAAATAAATTATCCATTTATCTTTTCCTGGAGCTTTGAGCAGGTGACGTGTTCAAGTCAACTTTGTCTATTCTGCCATATGTACAGGACTTGGACGGGATTGTAATGCCGTATCTCTCTGATCCCCCGGTGTTGACGTATAAGTAGACAGGACATATAAGTACACAACATATTAAGTGCAATTTAAATAATAAAAAAAACATTTAACATACACTGTAAAAAGGTCAAACCTTAATTTGAAGCCTAAAGGTTGAGTTCAACCTCTGTCTAACACAACATTTGGCCTGCGCATTAACAAAGAGACAAATGATTGGTCCGCAGAATTCCACACATCTCTACGAACGTACTGCTTATAATTCTGCCAATAATGCAACGTCGGACTGATTGTCTTTTGACACTAATACAGCCATTAAATTACACACTACTGCAAAACATCACATGGCTGAACCAAACGAACAGAGACCATTGAACAGCTCAACATAGAATGAAACAAAATATCACTCCTGGGCTGTGCACACTGGAATGACGCTACATTCAAGAAATATTCTTGTCCACTGATACTTAACCCTACTGTGCATTAATGAAAAATACAAGAAAAGTGGGCATGAAGCACAGTGAGAGCAGGATGAGGTTTATTGTTTGTGTCTATGTATTTCCAACAAAATGACAACAGGGGCCTGTAGTACGAGGTGAGGTCAAAATACCCAGGATAAATTTTTGTTATCCAGCTTAATTTAAGCTAACATCATCCTGACATCCTGCACTATGACGCTGGTTATCAACGGTCTCAGTTAAGCCTGAGTATCATATATTGTGATAAGGTCTTTGTTTGTTAGCAGCTCTGTTTTAAAACCACACACATGGAAAGTCTGGACCAGAAAAACCATTTCAGTCATCTTTTAAGAAGTCTACTGACCCAGTCAGGACCCTGCAGAGTGATGGTTACGCTCCCATGCCGGCGGCCGGAGGCCCGATGCTTTTGGGTTGTCTGTCCGTCCGTGCGTGCTATTCCTATGATTGAGATATCTCAAGAAAGCCTCAAGGGAATGTCGGCAAATTTGGCACAAACATTCACTTGGACTCAAAAATGAACGAATTACATTTTGGTGCCTGGAGGTCACGGCTCAAAGTCACGTCAATGTGAATGTGATGAGGACTGCCAGTGGGACCTTTCATTACATCTGGAACAACTCACTCCTCACACAGCACATTTTGCCTTGTGAATGTAATATCTCAGGAACACCTCAAGGGGATTCTTTCAAATTTGGCACACATGTTCACTTGGACTCACGGATTAACAGCTTCGAATTTGGTGGCCAAAGGTCGAGGCCTCGGTGGCCTCATGAAACATGTTTTTGGCCTCAACCTCAGGGCCGTAATTCCAGATTTCCAGGGATTTGATTGGCAAGTACTTTCAGGTTTTGATCTCTTATCTTGAACGTGACAGCTCCGGAACATTTGAGTGGTTCTGCATATGTTATCATGGTGATATACCCTGTTTAGAAACCAACCAGCTTTGTAGTTCTGAAAACTCAGTTATCTTGCAAATCCTGCTTCGTAGTACAGGCCCCCGGTGGAGTCTGGGGTTTACTGGCTCAGGTTATTCGGTGTTTGTGTGTGTTTCCTACAAAATGAGAACTGGAACAGTACATCTGTAAACAACCAGAGGAAAACTTCAGTGAGATAAATATGGCGTCTGGCCTCCACTATTGATAATATTACTAAATTGATAGTATTGATATGAAAATAAAGTACCAGTTTACTTCTCAAAAGTGTTTTTCTGTGTGAGGTTACTTTTCTGAGACAGTAAATCCCTTTTTGTGATGGAAATGGCTGCATCTTCTAAATCTGCCCACACATTGGCCTGTCTGTCACCACATTATTAACATCCTACCAATATGGCTCATATACCCTCCACTTCACGGTCATCAAAACATAGGAGCACATCCGTCTGTCCGCTGGTCCCCGACCCCCCCCCCCCCTCTCATTGTCAAACATACAAACCGGACCTGGCCTTCGCCCCCTGACGTAGACGCACTGTCACTCAGTGCACTCCGCTATCTCTGTGCCGTCCACGAGCAGCGTGTGAATGATCCCGTCTCTTCTCTTGCCGCTGCTCACGGCCTTCACACAGCAGTTGTGGTCCCCGAGTGAGAAATGTGTCTCCGTGCCGTCGTCCACGAACTCGCCCTGCAGGCAGCAGTCAGAGGACAAAGACAAGCAGGTTGGTCAGTTCCATGCCATCGGCTCCTGAGCTGATTTAGAAACGGAAAGCTGCAGAAGCACCGAGAGGTTCTGCCCATAGAGGATGAACAATTACATCAGTTACAAGGAGTATGGATTATATTATGAGTTATGGGGCCCATCATCATATGGAGACAGGAATTTACAGATGACCACTTTCGATTTATCTGATGACTTCTTGTATGTCCCTTTTAAAAACCAAAAAAAATATGTACGTTCTAATCGGTGTTGTACTTACTGCAGTTTCAATATTTTGTCCATTGCACCAAACGTCCATAGTGTCTTTCTCTAAAAGAAAAGGAAAATCAAAGAAACATCAAACTGTTGGACAACAAAAGTACAAGATGTGACTGCACCTGGTTTAATGGGTTATATTATTGTGTGTGTGTGTGTGTTTGTGTGTGTGAGTGCGTGCGTGCGTGACCCTAATATGAGCGTAAATAGATTCTAATGATCGCGTTGAGAATTTGCCTGAGCTGATATTATTAAATTATTCTCTCACAAAGTTATGTGTGCGGATTTATTTCTTCAAATTTGTATTGAAAAAAATGTACTTACACACTTTTTGTTCAAGGATGGTACTTTGTGAAAAGTCTGTGATTGTGTGTGAGGAATTTTATCTGCGTACTTTCTTTGTAGCACACAGTTAGTTAAGACAATAAAGATTCTATTTCACAATTTACCTCTTACAAGTGTGTAACTATGACCAGCTGTACCTGGAAGCTTCATGGGTGAGCCAGCAATTGACAGACCACACCTTCAAATCTTCTATATGGTGGCCGATTGTTAGATTTATAGATCATCACTAACTACACACTGTCGTGTTGTGCACGCTTCAGCTGGTTTGCCTCCTGTTCAACAGTCAGCAGTGTAATTATAAGCAGGATTAACCTGCCCAGATGACAGAGGTGGCTGAAGATGGCGTGGGGCTTAAAGCGGTTAAAGAGCTTAGCATGGCTCAGTCATCATATTAGTAGGGAGTCCAGAAGGGGCGGAGATCAAACAATAATAAATAAGAATCCAATGTCTATTCTGATTGATTACGGGAATAAAACAATAAACCAAGAGATTCATGACATTTTAAAATGGATTTACTTTCACACCACATGGCTTCTTGCACTGGTCGGAATCAGAGAACCGTGAAACGATTGCAGTCTGTACAAAACTCAGCCGCTTTGCTTTTAACTACAACTAAGAAATGTGATCCCATCACACCTCTTGTGTCCGTTCCACATAGGCTCCCTGTTTGCATTAGTATTGATTTTTAGGATATGTCCCAGGCGATATCTCTGATCTTCTAAATCACTGATTACGTCTGCTGTCACTTCCTGAATCTAGGTTGAAAACTAAAGGACAGAGCTTTTACCGTCAGGTCCTGAGGAAATAAGGCTGACTGTGACGGTGTCTTCTTTTAAATCTCACCCAAAAACATACCTTTTTTTTTTTAAGGCATATTCCTGAATTTACTTTGGCTGCCAGGCTAATTTGAACTATTATATCTATTATTATTACCACAATTATTATTAATGTACTTCCTTCTATATTAAAACCTTATGTTTGCTTGTTGTGCAGCACTTTGTATTTTGGGTTGAAAAGTGCCCTATAAATAAAGTTATTTATATCATTACTGCTCAGTATAGGACATGTGTCTTGCCTTTATGAAAACAACAGTGATCATAATAATAAGGTGATGAGGACAGCAGGGGAATAATGACCCAACACTCACCCAGGACCACCCTGCAGTCAGTGCCATCCAAGTTGAGCACCCAGGTGCTGGTGACCTTTGACCTGTTCTCCATGTACTTCTTCAAGCTCTTGCCGTTGATCTCCAGGGTGTACTCGTAGGCGAACCCGCTGACCGCGTCGATGTTGATGGTGGCTTTGGTGTCGGATTTTCCTACGCTGAACGTCTCCTTGCCCACCAGCTTGAACATCCAGTCCCGTCTCAGGAGTTCCTGCACGTGAGGCACAGTGTAAGAATCAGTAATTCATAAACAAGACCGATTTCGTGAAATATGGGAGAAATGTTATTGAGACATGGGAACACTTAATCTAAGACTACAATGAAATTTGCATAGCCTACATTAAGAAATAGGGATAATCCCCTAGTGTCCACAGCTTTATTTTAACTTGATGATAATGGAGAGTCATCTTCTTCTAAGCAAATGATCTGTAATGTATGCTTCAATGTTTTGTGGCGTAAAATAAAGATATTTCTTGAAGAGACTTTGTGGAGGGACACTGTGAATGATGGAGCGGGTCAGGTCCTCCTGGTCTAGTCCCACTTGAAGATCACGGCTCATACCTGTCCATCCACGTAGATGACCCTCTTCCCGGTGGTGGTGCCATGTTCGAACTCTATCCTGTGGACCCCGTCGCTCAGCGCCACCTCCCACACACCAGCGAGATCACTGGACATCCTGACCTCATAAGACTCTGATGGGACACGAGCTGGGACACAAACAGCACCAGTGAGCAACCAGGCTCATGAAGCCATGGCGCATAACAGAGAACAGCGAGTACACAATGAGTTTCCGCAGGTGTACGCTGTTGCCCGACAGCAGTCCCGACGCGGGGTGATGTTAAAACATCCACATTTACTTCACTGGATGTAGAAACGTGGCTAAAGACAACAAGTAAGCAAGGTGGCGCTGTTTCCTGCATTACAACTTCTGGTGTCAGGGATTCACTTTCAAAGTAAAAGCTGGGCTTGTTTGAACCAAATACTTAATTGTGTTAATAACAACCATCTTGGTCTTACTGAATGAAAGCAGATTGTTACTCTTAGTACATCACACGGTTACATTATGTCACAAGAAGTTATCAGGGGCTCTCTTTCAAAGTAAGAGCAGGGAACGTTTGAATGTTTATTGAGACAAACAACCTTCTCAGTGTTACTGGATGAATAGAAATCCGTTTGTTTTAGCAAATCAGAAATGTGTCTAATGTCACAAATAGTTAACAGTATGAATGAATACCTTACTGATCTAACCGGGGTCGTGTGGCAGACAAAATACGTGTATCTGTCATTTCAAGTTTTAACAGTGTTTCAAAGCGTAGGCCCATATTGCACTTCAGCGACAAAACAGACATTTTATTCTGAAAAGAACGGGAGCTTCGCCACATCCGTCAGGCAACATGCTAGGTAGCTTCCCAGTAGCTCTCGCCGCTAACGTTAGCCTCTCTGCTAACAGAGGAAATAATAGCAAGGTTTAACCCGGGATATCCTGCGCCACGGTGCGGCGGGATTACCTGGACGGTGCTGAAACAGGTTTCCTCGGGGTCTGTGCTCGACGGAGGAGGAGAGTGCGACTTCCGCTCAATTCACTCAGAGCTAGCGTTAGCCACTGTTAGCTCAGAGAACGCACTGAGTCAACAGACGAGCTGTGGCTACGCCGTTTCCATAGCGACGGGAAAATCCGCCTACGTGCAGCCGAAGCCACGCCCACCAGGAGGGGGTGCAGTTTGTTTTCTCGTGTTGCTTGGATCAAGGTCTGGACCAGGTCTGGACCAGGTCTGGACCAGGTCTGAAACATGTCTGGATCAAGGTCTGGACCAGGTCTGAACCAGGTCTGAACAATTTCTGAATCATGTCTGGATCAAGGTCTGGACCAGGCCTCAACAGTTCTGGATCAGGTCTGAACAGGTCTGAACCAGATCTGAACCAGGTCTGGATCAAGATTGTTTTCTCGTTTTGCTTGGATCAAGGTCTGGACCAGGTCTGAACCAGGTCTGGACTAGGTCTGAAACATGTCTGGATCAAGGTCTGGACCAGGTCTGGACCAGGTCTAGACAATTTCTGAATCATGTCTTGATCAAGGTATGGACCAGGCCTCAACAGTTCTGGATCAGGTCTGAACAGGTCTGAACCAGATCTGAACCAGGTCTGGATCAAGATCTAGACCGGGTCTGAAACAGGCCTCACCAGGTCTGGATCAAGATCTAGACCGGGTCTGAAACAGGCCTCAACAGGTCTGGATCAGGTCTGAACCAGGTCTGGACCAGGCCTCAACAGGTCTGCATCAGGTCTGGATCAGGTCTGGATCAAGGTCTGAACCAGGTCTGAACCAGGTCTGGATCAAGATCTAGACCGGGTCTGGACCAGGCCTCAACAGGTCTGGATCAGGTCTGAACCAGGTCTGCACCAGGCCTCAACAGGTCTGGATCAGGTCTGGACCAGGTCTGGATCAGGTCTGAACCCGGTCTGGACGAACACACTAACAGGCTGCAGGGCAAAGACGCTTCCCTCCTCCACCTCATTTTACCCAGACTCCCAGAAACCATTTATTTAGATTTTCAAGATTTATCTTTCATGTGCAGGTTTACTCAGGGTTTGACCTGAAAGATAATGATGGTAACATAATTCAAACAAATTAAATGAGCATGCATTAGAAAAAGTAAAGGTATAACAATAAGGATTTAAAACAATAGTGATATAAAAGGAGATAATTAACAGCTACTATAAAGAGATTTAAGAGCTTTTAGTCTGGAATTAAAAGAGGAAACAGTTGCAGCTGAAATTACTTTATATGGTTAATAGTATAGTAAGGAGACCTTTGCCTGATGATCTAAGACACCTGTTAGGGATCTATTCAGGGAGCAGGTCAGAGATGTAAGGGGGGCTCAGCCATTAACAGAGCTCCAGTGATTTCAACGGTTTGGTGGATCATGACTCCACAGAATGTCTAATGATATGGAATTGCTATTTTTTTTTTTGTGGGGGGGGGGGGGGGGGGGGGGTGAAAAGAGTGATTGCACACCCAGTAAAAGCATGTCTTGAGTGGGGGACTTAAAAGATATCACCGCTGACCTGACCTCCTCAGTCAGGTCATTCCAGAGCCCCAGGGCCCTGGTTGGAAAAGCCCTGACCCCTTCGGTTTTCAGCCGGGCCGCTTGAACAGGCCAAATACCTGCCTGAGGATCAGAAGGTGCATGTTGGGGCATATGGTACCAACAGGTCAGAGCTATAGCTTGGAAAGAGGCCATGGAGAGCCTTGCATGTCATCAGTCAAATCTCAAAGATCTATTCCAAAACAGACTGGCGGCCAGTGTAGGGTGATATGATCGGATCTGTTAGTTCTGGTTAGAAGCCTGGCAGCTGAGGTGAGACCAGAGAAAAGGGACAGAGGCTGCAAGCACTGGAGATAATGAGTGTGTGTGTGTGTGTGTGGGGGGGGGGGGGGGGGTAATTAGACATGATGTGATGAGATGTTAGGACCAAGCTGCAGGAACTGTTACTGGCTTTTGTGTTACCACCTTAAACCACGACATGCCGGACCCTCGCCCTTAATTAAACTTAACCATTGACCCATAAATAAGCTTTTTCCCAGTTAGGTACACAGCAGTTGTGTCCACATGGACAATCTGTCCCCAATTAACTGGGTTTTAGTGTAAAATTAGCTTATGACAGACACACACACACAAAACAGACACAACGACAATGTTCAGAAACGCACACCTTTACAACCTGGTACACTTCATTCAAATGCAACTTTTTAATGCATGAAATGTACTTATTGTTGTTTGTTATGTCTTTTCTATTTGTTTTGTAAGGTTTTGCACACGCGTTTGTAAGGTCCAAACTATCCACCACGTTTTATCCGTTTTATTTGTCCAATAGGAGGCAGCAGCACTCTTGGTATCTGTGTTGAGAGAGGACCTTTGATTGGACAACCAATCCCTTAAAAAAAAGCAATGACACAGATTCGTTGAGGCAATCACCTCCACATATGAGGTTCACTTTTTACTCCTTTCCGTTTCTTTTATCCATTTCTCTTTCAAGTAACTTTCTTCTAATTGGGTTCAGGCTTCCTGATCAATTATTTCTATATGTGCATTATATTGTCAGTCAGTTCTCTAGACCTTGAAGAGTTTGAGTGATTTGCTCCAAGAAAAACTTTC
This sequence comes from Pleuronectes platessa, assembly GCF_947347685.1. Taxonomy (NCBI): domain Eukaryota; kingdom Metazoa; phylum Chordata; class Actinopteri; order Pleuronectiformes; family Pleuronectidae; genus Pleuronectes; species Pleuronectes platessa. The sequence goes on along the minus strand of NC_070639.1, from coordinate 21,197,908 downwards.
TTACTGACCCCAATGACTCCACAGTCCGTCTCACATTTTAGTCTTCCTGATCCAGGAATCCAATACAGCCAATATAGAAGCAAACTTATCAAAACCTATAAAACAGAGTGCAACTCTGTTCTGTATGGAGCCTGCTGTTTTACATTCTTTAAATCGCCCTCTCTCTGAAACATAATTCAAAAGAGAAGAGACCCGAGCGTTCTAAATTCGTGAGTAAGTAAAATACCCCAGATCTTTACATATTTTAAACTTATTAAAGACAGACCCTGATCCTCTCCCAGCTGCATCTGCAAAGAGTTTAGCCCCGTCTTCATAGGTCATAAATAATCTAGAACAAGTCCAAAAATATTTATATCCAGATTTAAATTCACGTCCCAAAAGTAAAAAGAATCCTTCTTCTTGGAATATTTCCCCTCCTGAAATGAATAAGAAAAAAGATAAATCAATTCTAAAAGCAACAACAAAACTTAGAACGTTTTGAATGAAGAATGGAATCTGACTGGAACTTGTATTTGTGTTTTAGAGATTTATTTGTTCCCAGTTTGCGACCATTGATCATGGATTTGTATCTTCATTTACAGAGTGTGTAGGATGGACACAAACAGGGAGCAGGAATGTCAGCACCTCCCACCACAGACGTTAAACTGCTCCGCTGGCATCACACCACAAAGGCTCCAATCTACCTGCTCTCAGCACCCATCTAAAAGCAAACGCTTCCCAATATAACTCGGCCACGTCCTTTTAAAGACTGCTGTCTTTCCCCATCTGTCCCACCACAAGCTGCTCTAATCAGGACACGGACCTTCCTCGTCCCTCAGCCATTCCATGTGCTCCAATTAACCAACACAATGCAGTGTGTGAAGAGCACAGCCACCCGGGCAAACTACTCAGTCTCGGTTGTTTCTGGAGGAAAGCAAAGTAAGTCATAAACTTGGAAAAATATAATTATAAGTAAGAAACTCCAGGGTCTGAGGGTGATTGAGAGATGTTGTAGCACAGATAGATAGATAGATAGATAGAGAGAGAGAGAGAGAGAGAGAGAGAGAGAGAGAGATACATGCAGCTGAGAGCACAGATTTTGGCCACTTCAATTTCTGAGAAAGTAGCCAAACTGGGAGTAGAACTATGTGTGATCAAAAGCTATAATTTCAAAATAGCATGTTGTGACCAAATTACAGATTTGCTGTGTTGACAAGAGAAGGGGGGAGGGTGGGCAGGTGCTGTCATATGTGCTAAACTAGTACTTTTCAAGCTAAACACTCTTTTCTTCTAGCTTCTATTCACGGTCTAATTGGACGCTTCCTCCTTTAAATCTCACAAACAAATCAATAATTAAAACATCACATCACAAATTAGAATCCAACACAAAGAGAAGTCTTTTTTTTGTCCCTCAAGAAGCCTCTGTTTGAAATGGGACCTCCCATACAACCCTTTAATCTCCCCGGCGTCCCGTGTTTGTTTCAGTTTTTGTGAGCTTGATGGCTGGAGATTAGGTTGTGGACACAGCGCTGAAGGGTCCTGTCTATTTCACTGGGAGGGTTAAGCTGGATGAGAAAAACGGTAGCCTGAATACACCCGCGCTTGTCAGTGAAGATCTTTATTGTTGTGACACTGGCGACTCCCTAAAGCCTGTGCCGTGTGACCAATGAGACGCAGGTCATCAGCCGTAAAGTTGAGAAATATACAACGAATCAGAGAGAAACTTCCTCCCCGATGTCAGCCTGTTACTCTCACTTCCTTTGTGTATTTTCATCTGACCCTGCAGTTAAGTAGAGGTCTTTAAAAATGCTTCTTATAGTTCATAACTAACCCTAAGGACGCGTACAAGGATGAGTTTTTTTTAACCCCAAAATGATATCTGTGCTCTTATAAAAACTCAGATTCAGCACTTTCATTAATGCCCTCTGAATAAAAGTCACATCCCTCTTTCTCTCATTTTTTAATCAAGCAAGAAACAGAAAGAAATGGCCACAGTGACGCTCAGCCTGCCCTTAGAGTGCAGTGCAAATATTTGATGTCTGGTTTTCCCTCAGTAACAATCTCCCCTTTTTCAGTTTACAGAGCTGGTTTCCTGGACATTTACAGAGTTAGGTACGGTGCACGCGCTACTAACTTCAGATAAAAGGGAGAAAGTTAGTTTAGTTCTAAAGGCTGATCTGAAAAGAATAGAGAGTATTAAATTAGATCAGATCAGATCTTTTTTGGGGATAAATGATCAGATGGAAATGTATAGTTTGCTATGGCCCAAGTTGTCACATTGAAAGCCCTTCAAATCTCTCACAGTCCTTTTTATATGCAATCAAACTGAATTCCTAATACATTGGTTTCATATTACGGTGGCCCTGAACTTTTATTTAAAAATTTGTTCTGTGTATTAATCGTTTTTTTCTTGTTTTTTTTAGATGTTATATTATAAAAAAGACTAATCTAACTTTTCTTGCAAAAGGGTGAATGATCTGTGCTGCAGTAGTTGCACTAGTCTTACTGATGCTTGTCTCTTTGATATGGTATATGTAATAATTACTATGAGAATCAGCTTGAATGACCACATACAGGGAGGTTAAAGACATTCACAGTGAGGGAACCCTATATGTGCAGGTTAGTTACAATAACCTTGGAAAGCTGAACAAAGTTTTTGTAATCTTTTCTTAACGCTGCTGTATCTGCTTACTCTTTCCCCCGTGGGCTCTGTAGTCACACTACACTCATGTTTGTTTTGGCAGGACAAAAGGACAAATTGTATGGAGTGGCAAGCAGTTTTTTCTTTATTTATGGTGACATGAGATGGAAAAAACCTCCTTCATTCGATGGAGGGCGTGTCCCTCACATCAGGAGCCCAAGGCTCTTGGTAGGATGTCAAGGTTTATATGACACTGGGAATGATTCACAAAGCTGAACCACAGCATGTATGTTCCAAAACCAAGCCATAATCAGCGTCCACCACTGTGCCATTTAGGATATTTTCAAGCATCCGAGTCAAGTTTAAAATAGCATGTCTGTTCTCTCACAGAGCAGAAAGGAGCCGTAGAAATATTTAGCCAACCCACACACTGGTGGTGTGTGTTTTTTGCCTGCAAGAGAAAGAAGTCTGTGTGTTTAAATGGCGGAGAATGGCGCAAGGTATCTTGGTTTCTCTAACAAAATGACCCTTTAGTCCCAAAGGTTTGGACTGCCATTCTCACTGAAGGTGACGACAGAGCAAGGGTGATGGGTGCAAGTCCAAATCCTCCGGTGAAAATGGAGACTGGACAATAACCAAAGGACTTCTTTACTAAGCTTTCCATTTTCCTAACTCTATGAAGATGTTGAGAACTTCACATGAAGCTTAAGGCCTTACTCTCCTAACAAGTGGTCAGGAGGTAAAACATGGAGAGGTGTTAAAAAAAAAGGAGAAACAACAACGAGTCAAGAAAGAGCTTTTAAGATTTTGGTGCAGCTCCGCATTGGGGGGGGGGGGCTCTGGTACTTTAACATTGTTACAGTTTTCCCAAGGAATCACTAATGGATTTTGATGACAAAATCATGCACATCTAGGGAATTGACATGTGAAATATGGTGCAGCTTGCCTGACTCTAAAGGCACATTTGGGCCTTGGCGGAGGTAAGTGCTCATTCTAGTTTCACAAATGCATTAAACCCATTCATTTAAAATCACTGCTTTCCTTGTATTCCACTGTGAACGTGTGATTTGTATGGACGTTAATGTGCTGAGTGCACAAACTACATCAGTCTGACAGGTCACCAGAAAAGCTTGTATTCTCAATGAGCTGAATATATTCTGTCTTCCTGTGGTCAAGTACATTTTAATGAACAGTGATTGTGTTATTGACAGAATATCAAGTCATCTAAGCTCTTTTCATCTTCAAGAGAACAATTCATTCGCATAATAGAGTTGGGTAAGTCCCATAAGGCAACAGTCCAATGTGCCAGAGGACACGGACGATGAAAAGGCCCATCTGACAAAGGCTTACATTCATTCAGTGACCTGGAAACTTTGCTTTTCTGTCTCCAGTGGAACCGGTTCAGCCCCGCCCTACTTCATAAAAACCAAACATTGACCTTTTAGAATAAGAATGTGCACAACACTCTGCATCAGCCATTATGAATGAGCTGGATTTACAGTGACTGTTTACACAGGGCCTGTATGTACAGTGAAAGCAGCAGGACAGGCAGGAGATTCAACACATCAAATATAGTATTTATTCACCATCCAGTTTCTTTGAGCACTGAGTGAATGGGTGCAGTGAAGACATGTCCTGTCCTCCGCATCAGCAGTTAATCTCAACAACAACTTTGCACCCGATGTGCAAGTGAGTGTGAACGACTACCTGTTCAACAGGAGGCTGTTGATTTCATATGTGACCTCAATTTATTGTCACGCTCTGCATTGGTTTTACTTGAGAGAGCAAAATCCTACTGGCACAGAGTCATGCGCGGAGACACTCAACAGACACCTGGATGTACAAGAAACAAAAGGATGTCATCAGTGCATCACACTATTGAGAACTAGAAATGCACTCGAAAGCTGCTTTTAGACATGTTCTCTAAACAGGTGCGAACTGTCAACTTGTGATCCTATCTTACCAGGTGGATGTTAAAAACCAGGTCTGATCGTAACACATTCTGTACTTCATGCAATCTGAGCTATTCAATATGTACTGCATTGTTTACATTTTAAAGTATACAACGTTTAGCTTTTAAGCACAGATGGAAATCTTTAGATTGTCAAAATGATTAAATGTTTACAACTAAATAATTAAAGAAGAGGTTTTTGTGCTCTTAACTAATGGTTAAGGACACAAAAGCCGATGAGGAGATGCTTTTTTCACACAGTAGAAAGTCAGTGTGGACTCCCTCATTGCTGATTGGACCAAAAGTCCCACAAACTTAAACCCTACAACTGTTTTGTGCTTACATTTTTATAGAAAAGACACAGCTGTTGCTTTAAATCTATAAACAACAATTCCTGCTTTTTTATACAACACAAGTGAAAAATGTGTCAGTTGGTTGTGTGCCACCAGATGACTAACTCTGTGACTGGGTTTGACGCCCTGTCTATGTGAACTCCCATGGAACTGGCTCAGCGGCAGCAGGATCGTCTTTCATGTGTTGGTACTTGTGCCAAACCACCAGAGTGGAACTAACCCGAAGTGATGTGACAGAAGAGAAGAGAACAGATCAGAATCATGAAGCTCCGCCCGTACATATCAGAGGGACACAGATCATCAGATACAGATAGGAGGTTGTTAACTGGTCAACTTCTTCCCAAAGGAGACATTCCATTGGTCATCGTCACTGAACATCGGTCGTTTCCCAATGTACAATAGGAGAGATGAAAGAGGCTTTGTGAATCTATGACAGAAAACCAATTGTCCTGCAAGAACTCCATCAAACCTCCACAGTGCAGACAACGGTGTTTCCGAACATTAGGGTCAAGACAAGATACTTCTACTGGGTAAAAGCCACTACAGGAAATAAGACAGAACATTAAATAAAGTTCTTCCTGTTTTAAAACTTTTTCAATCAAGCAAGACAAAAACATGTATTGTTGATGTATTTTTTTGCTGTTAAGAATCAAAAGATATTGGTTTTTATATACAGTGTGTGTTAATTGTTTATTTAAACGATAATATGACTTTAAGTTGCAGCTAGAAGACACATACGATCCCAGGTTGGTTTATGCTTGGCACTATGTTAGGTTACAGTCCACACACCATAATGATTGAATAAAAACAGACAAGTATAGTAAAGTTTAGTTGATGTTTATTGGGTTTATTTGTCATTCGTTAATCTCCAATTCTTTGGTACTCAAACTCACTTGCCTTCCTCCACCAAGACCCGACAACATTTAAATTCACTAGATCCAAATTTTGATTTGGATCTGCACACACTCATAGACAGTAGTCCTCTAAACATGATTTATCCTTATTCATCAATATCCACGAATTCCTTTAGAAAACAATTGAAATGCTGAAAAATGCATCACAATGTAAAAGCAAGTGAAAAAAAACTCCTGGATCTGATCCAGATCCACAACTAAATTGAAACAAGTCCTTCCATAATCCGTTTGGCAGTTTTTGCGTAGTCCTGTGAAAGACTAAAACATAACCTGCTCAGCAGAGGTAAGGGATTTCTCAATCTTTCATTTGATTATCTATGTACTGGTTATGAAAGGATTCTTCACATACAAACTTCAACGATTATTTAATAAGATTAAAATCTGTACCTGACTCACTGTTGTTTTTTGTGCACTATGTTTAGTATGTAGGCTTTTTTGTTGTGGCAATGTCTGAGACATGTTTTTGCTCCTGGACAATGAAACTCTGCTCCACTTTAAAAATCCTGTCTCCTTTAATTCAAAAGGTCTTATATATATAATATATATATAATATTTTAACATTAAAAAAACGTCCTGAATGTGTTTCCTGGCCTCGTAGGCCAGTGTTGTTAACATCCGTCTCGATATATCCGATCACAAGTGGCCAGTGCTTAGTACTTGTGTTCACACCTGGCATTAAACTGCGTCCTGAGTATGTCTCCTGTGACCACTTGTGACCCCCTTCCCCTCCGCAGTGCTGTAAAAACAAGCAAGACGGATTTGTACAGTTTCCTGTCATGTCAACAACGGTCCAAACGTAGGTCACTTGATGTTCTGAAGCAGAGGTCAAGATGCAAGAGTTGTTTCCTCAATAGAGAGGCAAGAGTGACATGCTCTCTTCACTGCCCTGTGCCCATGGGATGTCCTAACGTTCAGAACACCAGTTGACAGGATGCACTTGGAACAACTAAAGGGAAACAAGTTCAAACACGCTTCATCTAATAGGGGAAAGGGGAGACTTTATTTAGCCAGAGAAAGTTGCAGAGCCTGTCGACCCTCTAACACTTTCCGACTGTTTATGGGCAGTTTCCTCCAGTCGGAGAATGAAATGTCTATGAGGCAAGTTTTAAAGAGCAAAGTCAGACCTTTTCTGACTTCGCTAAACAATGGACGCAGCACAGGATAAAGCAGCTGTAAAGAAAGATACAAATGCTTCCCGTCACAATGTCCTGGCTGGTAGGGTCCTACATTTTAAGTGATTTTGTTTATTGCTGGCTCACCAACAGCCGGCCGACAATTAGTAGCATTTAACTGGATCTCACCCGCCAACTCTTATAACTCTTATTGTGACAAATAACCTCAGCTCAACATCTGCTTGCCAGCACAGACTTATTAAAAACACACTGGCTTTTACTTGATTGATTTCAGCTATTACTTAAGTTTCTTTATTTACTTTTCTTTTGCCATTACTTTTAGTGGTACTATAATATTAGTTGTTTATCATCTTTGTTTAACACTGCTACTATCTCCGTCTTTAATAAAGTTATATGTTTTGGTTTTGCATTTGGAATGGGGGTGGTGTTAAGTCTGGTTGGCCACATGTGACTGAGAACGAGAGACGTTTGCATTTCCGTGGGTCTCCCTCTTTACACCCTGCTCCCTTTATTCCCAGGTATAAAGTTACAGAGAGGGGATCACGAGGAGCTGCCCCTTCCAGAAGTGTGAGACATGACTGTGAAAAGTAACAGACCATTTAGTATTCCTTTGTTCAGTCTGTGGTAGCTGGTCAGCCCTTAAATTCAAATGACCATATGTGTTGTAGAGTCAGTCACTAGTCATATCCTCTGACGGATGTCAACACTATTTCCTAACGGATGGAAAATGTTGTATTTAAATAAGTCATCTTTCTTATAAAATGTGGTAAATCTATGTCTCATTATTGCAGTCGTGGCTTTCTGACAGGATGATCGTTTTGTCCACGAGGACACAGTGTGTGAAGTGTCCCTGTCCAGCTCACACATTAACATCAAGTCTTTCATAAGTCTAACTTTGACCCAGTGCTGTGAGACCCAAGAAACCCTCTCATTTCATGACATCACCACTCAGACACGAGAGGGCAGGGCCAGATGGAATAAACACATGTTCAGGACAAGAGCCGTTTCCACACTGCCCACACAAGTTTAGGGACGTACCACTCCTCGACCATGTCTCTGAATGCTTAAAAAGACCAATTTGCCAGATGATGACTGGGTGAAAAAGATTCACAACGGAACTGAAGTTTTTCAATTTAAAAGATGTCCACTGTGCAGTTGATACTGAAGTTTGGCTTTTACTTTGTATTCTCAGGACTCCCCACGCACAAATCATCTTTTTCCACTGCGGTCTCTCGCTGCCACTTTGATATATTATCTAATTTTCCCATCATCCAGAGGAGAGGGTGCTGTACATGCTGAATCAATGGTGATCTTAGCACTTTTACTCACCCCATAATTCCTTTCTGTCCAGCTTCACTCTAACCAGTTATGGCTGCCAAGTCTTTTACGCATTTATGACTCTTTGGAGCAGCCATGCTGACATCACCAGAGCAGTGTGTTTATGACAAAGAGACACGGGTTTAACAGTCTGACTTAATTTTATACTTTAGCTAATGTGTGAATGTTAGACCGTCAACGAATGCTATAACTTGTAGTTTTTTGAATACGTGTTCTGTATTAAAGATACAACATAGACAACAAGACGTAAGATTGGGGGTCACTAGAATTGGACAGTGACTGCAAAAGGGAAGCGAGTTTAAGCGAGCAGGGAGTTACAAAACATCCAGACCAGATGTGGGCAGCTGGAGAGTTGTGTTACATGAGGAGCCTCGAAAGGGAGAGAGTCCACGTGAACACAGAGATAACTGAGTTTGTGGGAGTTGATACTTCCACACACTTAGTTATCACTGATGTTAAGGAAAAATAAAGTTTATCTCTCAATTACTTCATATGATAACTTTCGTGTGAGCATGATAGACATATTTTTTCATGAACTGCCCATCATTGCCTCTTTTGGAGGTGCACACAAAGAAGCTGACATTTTTCACTTTAAAAAGTGTTTAGATTTAGTGCAGGGTTGTTGTCCACGCACCAAAAATCCAAGTGAAAAACATATTAAAAGAAGTTTTATGGGTGCTTACTCTGCAAGTAAGAGTGTGCTGGTCAGAGATGAGTTGTAGGCAGCAGAGAGGGGGGGGGGGGGGGGGGGCATCGGAGCACAGAGGCCATCCTATATAACCACACTTCATGTGCCCTGAAGTGGGTCTTTTCAAAGGGCCCCTTTGCTCAGATCCGCCTCAAGTATGTTTGCCCCTGGTATCAACGACCGCTGCTCTTTCACTTGTGCTAAACTCTGTTGTAATTCGAATTGACGTGATACTGTAACAATCTAACTGTGTAGACTACACAGAGCTGAACAACCATTCAGTCGCTCCCTAAGAATTTGCCCACAGAGGAGGATAGGGCTGGGCCAATTCCATGTTTACACAGCACCCACCCACTCACTAAGACAGATATTGGACTATACTGTAAGATGATGATTAAGATGATTAAGATGATGCATTTATTTGTCCCAAACACATGCACAGACATGCAGGTAGGGAAATTTAACCTCTGCTTTTGACCCATCTGGTGCAGGACACACAGAGCAGTGAGCGACCATGTACGGCGCCCGGGGAGCAGATGTTGGGGGAGTAAGGTGCCTTGCTCAGGGGCACTAGACAGGGTAGGGAGAATCCTCTTGGATTTTTGGACAGATCAATCCAGGTTCGTCTTTTTGTTGATTCTCCGTGGAGTCGAACCAGAGACGAACCAGAGACCTTTTCTGCCCATAGTCCAAGTTTCTGCCACTAGTCCACCGCCTCTCGTTTGTGCTGCACTAGACAGTGACCTCAGATTATTTGAGGAGAGTGGCTCCCTGGCTAACGCGTTCAAATTTGGCATTTGATAGCTTGAAAAGGATAAGGCAGGAAAAGGCAAATTTTAAAGAGAAATTGAGAAAAGACGAGGAAAGCCAACTGTTGGTAGAGGAAACTGTAGTCGATGTCACATTGTCTCATTCTGTCGTGGTTACTATCACACTGATGTTGGTACAAGCGCTTATTTTTTGCAATAATTCTGATTCTAAGTATGTATTTGATACCATCATGACTTGCGATTGGTTGAGTGCGTGTGTATTCGCGTGGCCTTGATACCACAGCTCCATTTGCAAATCGATACAGCACTGATACTGGCTCCATATGAGGTCTTCAGAAACATTATGGCAGAGTTCATGTCTGGAATATTTTGGCTTTATTTCTGGGTGGTGGAGTGAAGTGGAGACCCGTCATCCATCTTTTTATACAGTCTCTGAACTAACAACACAGTGGCATGTCTAATGACATCCCTTTGAGGTTCAATTAAGCCATTTCTGTATGTTCAGAAAAAGTTGCTTTTTTCTAGACTGTCTGCCATGACATCCCTACTGTGCCACCTGGAGAACACAAAGAGGGAATTTGTATATTATGCACTAGCTTAAACTTCTGAAACGCCTTAGCTTAACTTAACTCACTGAATAATGTTTTTTTGCTCAGAACAAGATCAGTGGATCAGACCTATCTCTAAAAGTATGGTCACACAGCACAAGGATCGGAAGGGGCACGAGGACTGTCTGCAGCAATGCATTGAATTTTTCTGACTGAATGAAACATAATGAATAACTGCAAATCTTACAGTGCTACAAATCTGATCTGAATAGTATCTATTGAATACTTTCATATGTATTAATATCTCCTCATGTAACCCATAGTCAAAGCTTGTCTGCTGCGTTAACATGCGGTTAAACACAGACTGAAGCCACCTGTTTAGTTAACAAGACACACAGAAGCTGTTTCAGGACATAAACCTGAGACAGATAATCATCTCTGGGTCCCGCCACTGCTACTCCCCCGATACCCTCACCACCACCACCACCACCATCTGCTACGGGGGTAGGGCTGTCTGTTTCCATGGTAACCCTGTACCCCTCCTCCCTATAAGCAGGCTTCTTTTGTGTATCCCACGTGGAGCCTGTTCCATCTGTAGCCCAACCATGCTACCGAGGGGTGCTGGAGTTCACGGGTTTCTGTGTAAAAGGATCTGCACCCATAGACAATAAAAGTAGCCGTTAGTCCACTATCATATGATTCAAGGACGTTGCCACAGACGGGATCATTTTTTTAAATTTTAATTACAGCACCCGAAAGACTCTGGACACCATATAGACACATGATACTCACAAGAAGCCTCACTGTTAAGAGCACCCCCTCCCCCTTTAAAATACAAGGTGACCTTGCAATTTAGGGCAGCCCACCCCCTTTTACCCAGTGCCTAGTCACTCTACCCCCCCCCCCCCCCCTGCGGACTGTCCCAGAGGCGGGATGATAGGCGGCAACAAGGAGGGAAAAGACGTTAACTGGCAAGGAATTGGCAATAAACCAGAGGCTAGCCATTCAGAGTCAGCAAAGTTTTCCTGCAGCCACAAAGCCCCCAACTCAATATGTAGAAGCATTTGAACTTTAAAACTATCATATCAGCTTGACTCTATGAGCCATAACTAAATATACACTCAGGACGGATTGCATCTGGGAAACACATCCAGATCAAAACATTTTTTTTTTTCATTCCAAGCAGCAATTTGTGGCCACAGTACTGTAATTACAGAGTTTCTTGGGTATGGCAATACCACCTCTTTTGGTGGCTTTATATATGAATTTTGCTCACATATAAAACCATATGAGATATATGGCTATGCTATGTATGAGACTGTATAGGTTTTACTCTAAAATTCATCTCTGGCATCGGCGGCCAATCTGTATCCGTTGTATTTCGGGGTTGCGTTGAAGTGAGTAACCCTGTTGTGAGGCAGAACCTTATTAGGCTCCATTTGGGATTCACAGACTCCTAAACAACACACACATGGAAAGCATTAGTCCTGCTGGCGAGCACACTAGACTTTTGCTGTACTGTGAATAAAAGTCAAACAGTGCGGGCTAGTTTTACTGCTGAACTTAATCGCTCTCTGTCAAGTGAATATCTCCGCAAACGTACAGGTGGAGGTGGATGTGCTACCTTGACGTTAAGTCTGTCTTAGTTAATAAGGTTCACAATCAAATGGGTGTAGACGGCTGTAGAAAGGAAGAGTAAAGGATAGCAAATAGGAATGAGGAGTGCACATAACAGCACAACGGACAGTCAAACAAATTCCTTCTCTGTCCCACAGTGAAAACACAGCCGGTCATTTTATTAAAGTCATTTTGGACGGTTGCCAGGTCAACCTTGTGCTAATGCCATTCAATAAAATGCTTTGGACCCTCGTGCTTTTTCCTGTGCGTTGGCAGGGAGACAGCCTGAAGAATGCAAGTTAAAAGATTAAAACCGGCAACAGCGTGCAGCAAGAATTTCTGCCAACTCGAACATCCTAATTTGATTGTAGCTCATCGTTCATGTGCCTGTGTGGTTCATATGCTCTCATATTAAAACAGAGAGAAAAGGGGTGATGAATACACTCGTCCTGTCCCAGTTTAGAGAACAGTCACTGTCAGAGACAGAGATCTAGAGCTGCAGCCAGATTTTTTCCATCTTCATAACGCTCTCAAGCATTTCAGCTCCTTCTGCTGACAAAGAAACTGCCACAACTGCCAGAAGGGGAACGTTAAGGAACGCTCTCCCTGTAGAGCTCGCATAAGCTTTCAGGAACAAAACAAGTTGCAGGCTTACTCTTTAAACAAAAGTTTATGCGTGTGTGTACGTATGTGTCTGTGGCAGGAAAGCAAACATCACAAGGGGATGATTCACGGTGGGTCAGGTTCTGAAGCAAACAAGAGGGCAGCTCTTGAGCCAAGCCCTTTCACCTCTTAGGAAATGTTGCAACGTCATATCTGAGGAGCTGCAGGGAAAATCTGTTAGTCAGTCAAAAGGCAGTTTTTTGTGTGTCACAAAAAAACTGAGCTCTATAGAGACGGGGAGCATGAAAACAGTAACAAACAGTTTAGGGCCATGTCCACACTCATTTGGATGAATCATGAAATGCTGCTTTCGAGTTTGTATACACTCTGACGCCCAGATTACCAACATTACAGTAGAAGAACGGTTTAAATCTCCTCTGTTGGGTAATCAGAGGCAAATTGAGCAAGCAGCTTTGAGCCAGATTGTGTGTCATCCGTCATCATTTACACAAAGACCAGTTCTTGCTTGAACGCTACAACACCACATCTGTTTGCTTTGCAGATTATTTTTTCCCCTGTGCTAAGGACGTTATGTTGTCCTTGTCCGTGTGTTTGTGTGTTTGTAAGCAAGATTACTTAACAAAGTAATAAATGTATGCCAAATTCATATAAGAACCCGTTAAATTTTGGTTTTCTTTTTCTTAATTTCTACCTTTTTCCTGGGCAATAATTCATGGATCTCGAAGGAAAAGTGTCAGCCACATTCAGGGGACTGGTAAATGCTGTGTGTGTAAATGTGTACATGCTCTCCAGAGTGCCATTCTAGTTTGAAATGGTTTAATTTGGGTCAAACAAAGACAAACAAATGATCCAAGGATGTTTGTCGTCCGTCCGTTGGTTTGATGTTCTTTTCAGCAGGATTATGCAAAACTATGTAAAGGATGTCAATGAAAAGTTGGTGGAAGGATGGGAAATGGGCTAAGAAAGATCCCATCACCTATTGGTGTGGATCCAGAAAAATGGGCAGATGTTATGAATGTTATTCTTTTTGTATATATTCACCAATTGCCTAGGGATCTTTTATGAATCTCGATGAAACATGAGACATGTAAAGGACTGACATCTATGAGTGTGTGCAATTTGGTGCAGATCCAAATACAAGTCCCGGTCTGGTGGTTTTAAATGAGGTTTGTAAAGGAGATTTCTGGGTGTTGGCAAAGACAGGCGCTTTTCTGAGTACCATTAAATTCATCTCAGCCCATCCATCTGGGTACAGACTGGGTCGATATATTGTATATCTGTCAGGAGATCCAGTACGTCTCCGGTTTGAAATGTGGCCCCACAGAATATCCTGTCCTGAAAACGACACCATAGCTCATTTCTGCACTGTGATCCTCCTTTAATATTAAGCCGAGGAAGAACAACCACGGTTTCGTTCACGGTTAGAATAAATAAGTCATTTGCAAACTAGACAAGATAACCTGTGATGTTTATCCCAGTGGTTGCTCATAAGTGAGTGTATTCCGAACAAACACCAACTACAGTTACTCACAATCCAGACCAAAAGTCAGGAATACCTGTGGAGTGAGTCCACATACAAACACACTGATTTATTCCGTGTTAGCATCAAGAGAAGAGACTTCCCCCTGAAGGAGCCTAGAGGCCGGGGCTGTTCAGTCTCCAGATTATTTTGCTCCGTCATTCGGGCTCTGGTTTACCAGGGGGCTCCCCGCTTTGCCCCCAATGAATACAAGCACGCTTGTGGTTCACAATAGAGCCACGCTACTCCCTGAGAAGGGGGAAGGGCATTGCATTCCTTCACTGACCTGCTGTGTGTGGCATATATTAAGCAATAACCGCTGCTTTGAATGCACCTTTGCCAACCACTGCAAAAAGACGAGGCTAAGCCCGGTCCCATGAGATTCGCACCCCGTTCACAACAAGCTACGTGTGGAAGTGAAGATGATCTGGTTTGTCGGTCTGTTTTAGTTTTGGAGAGGTACGCAGTGGAGGCTGGTACATCTGGAGATCTCGGAAGAACAATGTGATCATTCAATCTGAGTGGAAACCTCAGGAGACTAATTCTGACTGGAGAATCTCATTTGTGTCGCTTCTGGTGAAAGTTCAGCACAAGCCTGTTGAAAATGCAAGTGCTTTGTGTCACCTTCAACTGAGTGTGAGGTTAACGCCACAGATAGTAATACCATTTTATTTCCTCAGAGTTATGAGTGCACGTTATGCTGACTTTAGACCCCTCACTCTGTGATTCATGCCACTAGCTGCTCCAGACCCTTTTTGGCCCTAATGTGGGACATAAATAGTACACACTCCGCTTTTGTCTTCTATAATGAACAATATGAAGTGTGAGAGAGAGAGCTTCAAAGAGATGCTGAGCGGGGGTGGCGGGGGGGCTGAGGAAATGCACGTGCCGGTCTTGGCAAAGAAAGTGCGACACGGAGGAAGGGGCCTCACGATGCATACAACTTCCGATGTGCACGAGCAGGAAGAGGGAACACGCCGCCATCAGCAGGGTCGGTTATGCCTCACACAGATTTGACTCGACTGGAGCAACACGTCAAAGTCCTTAACCAATTTTTGTGCCATTCCATTTTAGAAATATCGCAAAGCTGAAGCCTAATGGTCCTGTTGACTGGTATCCAGCAAGATGACCCACATCACACTCACTCTACATTCTTTACATTGGCTTCCCATTAAATTCAGATTCATTTTAAACTTCTCACTGTAACATATAGATAAAAAAAAATAAGTAACAAATGGTGGTATGGCTCAGACATTATGAAATGCCATACTTACAGAAAACAAGGGTTTATTTGTTGGTTGGTTGGTTTGTTGGCGGAATAATGAAAAAACTGCGGAACAGATTTTCATGAAAGTTGTGGAAGGGCACAACCATGGGGCCACAAAGAATTCATTCTGCTTTTGCATATTCAGCAATTTGTCAGGGAATTATTCATGGTTCTTGATGGGAAAAAAATCAGACATGTTCCTTCTCTATGCAATTTATCAATATTAGACACAAACTTAACATCTAAGTTGGCAATGCACAAGCATGGAGATGTAAAAATTGGATAAGTATGAAATATTAAGTTTGAAATATTGTGTTTGGACGTCTGACGTGTCAGACTGGTAAACTGGCAAGGCCAATATAAGCTAATTGTTGCTACAGCAGTATTGCTATGTATACAGTGAAGAAATACACTTTTTTAAAATACCTTTCTTTAACATGAGATGGTTTCGTTTATATATTTAGTGATTCCTATTGGGAGTCAAATCTGGCATTTTTAGGGGCCTGATATTTATGAGTCCGTGCAATTTGGTTCAGATCCAAATGAAAATCCAGGTCTAGTGGATTTAAATGAGGTTTCTTAGGGTGACTGCCGGCCATTGGCAGAGGTAGGAGCTGTGCTGAGAGTCATTAGATTTATCTTATCCCATCCAACTGTTCACAGAAAAGTGAAAATTAACTCATTATCTACTCACCACTGTGCCGATGGAGGAGGTGGGGGAAGTGTTTGAGTCCACAAAACACTTCTGGAGTTTCAGGGGTAAACAGTGTAATTCAGTACAATTAAAGAAACTGGGGACCACGTAAAAAAAAACAAAAAAAACATTAAATGCCTCCATTCTGCTCGTGTTATGTCATTCAAGTGTGCGCAAGCCCCGACATTCAAATTCAACACGAAACGGCTTCGTTTAGACAAGTTTTTAGCCTAAATGTTTGCTACCGGACCCTTGGGGGAGATCTTGTGTTCAGTGTGTGCGTGTGAAGATGAACGCTGCTCCATGGGAGGATATCCGAGGACATTAACGTTAAAGTGTTAATGATGCCTCTCTGAAGTCAATTTGAATGTTGGGAGCAGTTTGAAGCTTTTTATGTTTTTTTTCTGTTGTTTTTATTACGTTTGAAGACGTAACTTTAATTGTGTTGGATTTGGCTGCTTCACTGTTAACCCCCGAGACTCTAAAAAAGGTGTTTTGTGGACTCAAACACTTTCACCCACAATCCTCATCTGCATAGTGGTGAGTAGACAATGAGTGAATTTTCATTTTTCGGGTGAACTAGCCCTTCAACGTGTATTCACTCCAGTTTCTGCCGAGAGATCCACCTTTAACATAGAACCCGTGATAAACATTTAAATGTGGATTCTTGCTTTGCCTGAAAGTGGACTTGCGATTCAGGTTTTTTCCTTATATATTAAAATCATGTCACATATCAACACAAAGGCCTGGATCGTCTCTGCAGCACAGACAGGACGCGTGTATTATTACTATTATTGTGGTCGAGCAGTCACATACGGAGTTGTTCTCAGTCTCCGGGTGCAGGGCAAAGTTAACAGAGAAGGGGGGTGGGGGGGGGGTATTGCGTCAGGAATGCTGGCGGATGATCGCTTCCCTCCACTGGAGACCAGGGGGTGGGGAGCCTGTAAACTGGGAGGAGGAGAGAAAGAAAAAGGGGGGGATTTAGGAACAGTCTTTGTCCTCACCCCGCAGTACACCACGCAACTGGAGCCGGACACGGAGCTCCTCACACGGGAGACAGCGCAGAAACCACC
Organism: Pleuronectes platessa; assembly: GCF_947347685.1. Classification (NCBI taxonomy): domain Eukaryota; kingdom Metazoa; phylum Chordata; class Actinopteri; order Pleuronectiformes; family Pleuronectidae; genus Pleuronectes; species Pleuronectes platessa. Next base: position 21,180,799 of record NC_070639.1, on the reverse strand, counting down.
CCCCACTCCCTGGATGGCTTGATATCGGAGCAGGAGGGCTTTTCTTTTAACCGAGAAGGGAACGAAGGAGGAGAAGAAGAAGAGGGGCTCCCTGAATTTAAAGAGCAAGTTTCAGCAGAGACGAGACGAGCATCGCGACTGAAGGTAAGAAAACACACAACACGCAGCCGGAGCGCGGCGGCATCCCGCAGCTTCTCTAGCTTCATCGGCTAAACTTGCCTGTTTAACTTTGAGGTATTTCGTAGCATCGCATTGTTGCTTTATATATATATATATATTTTTTAACCCGTTAATCGGACCTCTGACAACATGCTGCGTCAGAATGTGTTCAGTTTGTACGCAGTAGAGTTTGCGCACACAGTCGGCCGGCAGGGGGCACTAGTTAAAGCACGAACATTGGCGTTGCGTGGTCTCGTTCACACCGGCGAACACATTTTCTCGTAATTTGAGCAATTTAAACGTGCCGGTGTGCGACGTGTTTTCTATACAAAATTTGTTTGCGTGAATCTGGACTGCGGTGATGGAGGAACGCACACGGCTCGTTCCTTATTTCCTTAAAGTCCCCCCTCACCTGCGTGTTAAACCTCCATATTGTAATTTTTTTAGCTACACACAGTTTAACTTCTCATCTCTGGGTGAGTCCAAACAACACAACGTGCACTTTCAGTCTCTGTGGTCCCACAACATGTTGGCGGCAGCATGTGCAGCACCGTGGTGACGTCGACCCGAGAGCCACGAGGACGGGCTTTCACTGTTTTTATGCAGCTCCCACATTAAATAAGACTATTTTCTATTTGTATTTAATATCAGAGTGCATTAATGAATTATGTGCTTTAACGAAGTAACAATTATTTCCTGTGTGCATGTTTAGCTTCTTCTCCAGAAGTGGACACAGCCACATGTGCATCATGGTTGATTGCATTGTTGATTGTTGAGGGACGGTTGAATTTGATTTCCCCCCCTAGCTTCACCATTTTTTACTCATTGGAGCTCGATCCTCAGATTGGACTCATGCTGGTTTTTATTGTACTTATTTGGCTTCTCCCCTGGCTCATTGGGGCCTCTCAGCCCCAAGGGCTTGTGGGATATATGAAGGATAGCCCCCCAGATGTGAGAGGGCCACAAAAGCCTCTGTGTTCTCGTTGTCGAAAATCTGCTCCTGACTGTGGATTTCTCTGAAGTGCTGCAGATTGACAGGGAGTGTCTGTGTAGACAGACCGGAGGAGAAAGGGACCGGTCATTTCTTCAGGGTGGAAAGTTGTGTCTTACCAGACGGAAAACAAGTGTGGGTGATTGGCTTGTTTGTTTGTTGTGCAATTCATCAATATCCATCACAGACTAACTTATCTCGTTATCCACAAGCATCAAGATGGTCTATCTCTGATCAAGATATCTTCAAAATTAAGTTACATATATTTTGTTTTGAAGTGTCACACTGGGAAACTGACCTAACCTATATGAGTTTATTGTAGACATGGCAGAATTGCTGTATAATCAATGGCCTGTGTAACGAGAAAGTAGAGAAAATAAGTAAAAAATACTAAATGTTTAGGAGACTTTGTTTGTTGTGTTTATTTATATTCGATCTTTAGGGATTCATAAGAGAAAATCTACTAGTTCACTATAATCAAGAATTGCCACAATCAGATTGCCTGGTATCCGTTAAGTTAAAATCAAGCTGAAATATTTTACTTTAGTGACAGAACAACTCTTACAACACCATCTTCTAAACTTATTGTATTCAAGGTGTCATCAACTGACCATCTGTACCACGACTGCACGATACCAACAATAAGAAATGCATATAAATATCTCAGTATTGCAAAGGTTCGATTTAAATTCATGAATTGCTTATTCATTGTGTAAGAAAAATTAGGAGGTATTGCATATAATTAGACCTACTGCACAGTCGTGAAATGCTTTTTATCAAGTGTCATTGACTCTCAGCCAGTGTCACATGAGCAAAGATCAGCCTTTACACTAAATATAAAACAACGTGACCTGTTTCGGGATAATTATTGATATTGACGGATATTACTATTTTAATCTACATCTTCCAGCATAAACCTATAGCAGTTAGGTTTACTACATGTTTGACCATTTTGGTGACACAATGTATAAAAACATATTGTATAATTATTGTAGAAGAAAATGGTTTGAGCCTTGTCCTGAAGTTATCTTTCATGCCTTTTGTGAGGGATAGTAAACTAATCTGTAGACCGCTGACTCTCCCAGCACTTGGCCTCCAACAAGTCAGCTGACTGAGCCGCTGTAACGAGTCGATTCCTTTGCATTATCATTTTTCTCGGAGGGCTAACGCTTTTCAGACTTCAGTCCTCCTCAGCTCTTCATCTGTGACGGATGTAATCATTGGCAGTTTTTGTTTTGCCACTTAAATTCCTGCAGTTAAGATATTGGGAGATGATAAGAAGGAATTTAATCTCCTTTTGGGTAGATTAACATTTTCCACCAGTTTTCAGGTTAAATCGAACTAACCAGACACTCTTAACAGCCATTTCGTTCACTATAGATGAAACTCACTGGCCCGGCGACTTCAAAGCTAGAACTGACCCACAACACTCGGTAAAATCCTGTCTTATAATTGGACGTATACTTGTGCCCCCTCCAGAGAGGCTTAGATCTGTCAGTATAGTTCCCCCCCCCCCATCTCCCTTCATTCATTTAGGGCGGTGCCAAAAAATGCCCAGTCTTATAATTTAAGCCTTATAATTAAAGGGAGAACCTTGAAGTAATTTGTTTTCAGGTGTGGTTTAGCAGCTAACCTAAGACCAAACATTGCTAACACACACACATATACACCCAAAGCCTGCTGCTTATTTGAGCAAGCCATTGCGTAAGTTGAAATATGAGCTAGCAAAGTGTGTTATCTGTTAATTTTGTTGTGTTGTTTTTCATTATGTGAATCTAGCCCCAAAAATATGTTGTGGAAAACTCTTGACAGCTCGTGTTTAAACCAATTCTGTTGACTGAAAGGAAGTTAGTATGATGCCACCAGGAACACTTGACTACAGAGGGGACCGAAACACGTATTGTATGATAATGATAGTAAGGCCAGAGTTATGGATTCTTTAGCTGTATCTGATAGTGATTGTAGGAAATCTGTGACAAACTTGCAAACTCAAGAGTCTACTGACTCAGCCACAATGTTTATTGGTTATTTTAGTTTACTACAAGTAGTTTGACGCATTCACAAAATCAACGTGTGTAGAAACGGCACATTGCTCACTTTCTCACTATGAATTTTTCTGGATATTTTACTGGCGGGCTGGCTGGAAAATATCCAGAGTTACTGAATTGGAGCGTTTGCATTAAAACGCACACGCCTGTAGGAAAATTCCATTTGGAGCAACTCCTTAACATCAGCAGCCTTAGCTAAGCGCAGTCTAGGAGTTGAACTTTGTCTTGAATCCTGGCAGTAAATATGTCATACATGAAATGTGTTGAGGTGTAACCGTTGGCATGCAGGATATAGCTGCATAAAGGCAGCTGTGCAGAAACCGCACATGGAATTATAATGTCAGCAGCAGCCACTGTTAGCTGCAAAGACAAAAACGTACATTTTAAACAGGGCATCTACCAAGGAGCGATTTGAGGGGGAATCATGTGCCTAAATAAATTTCACTGCGTATTGACATTCCAGGTGAAGACAACTTATCAACAGAATAAAAGGGCCTGATAAACAATCTAATCTCCCCCCCCCCCCCCCCCCCACCGCCCTTCTGTGTGTATTTTTACAGGTAAACACACATTGGAGACAATGTGAACTCTGAATCACCACAGAATAAATAAAATCAATGATCTCATCAGAGAGTCTGATAAACCAGCCACAGTCATGAAGGTGACATATTTGAGTTATCTTACAGCAGATCAGTCATCAGTTTGTGAGGACGAGCTGAACTGCTGCTGCTGCACAATGGAAACCTTTGTGCTTCATGCTAAACCTTTATGTATTGAAGGATTGTTTCATCCAAACTTACCCCCCAATTCAGTTGAAGATATTCAAAGTCTAAAAATATGTCTATGTATAATTCTATGGGGGTAAGCAGTAAATTAGATTTTGCGAGCGAGAGAAGATCCTCATGTCATGTTGCATATGTAGCCATGACACTAGGTAAATGCATTTTTAAAGAAAAGTTTTTTGAAGATGACAAATACTGTGACTGGGTGAAACCAACCACAGATTCCTAGGAGGAGGTTGCGAGTTTTTTCGCAAAACATTTAAACTTGTAACAGTTGGATGTAAATCACTGGATTTGTGGATGAACTCAGAAAGCACCAGGGCTATACTGATACCCACTGTCTGCCATTCACTGCTTCTACTGTTAAGTTTAGCTGTTACGTTAACTGTGACCAGTCAAACTAAGCCTCCAGGGCCCAACACCAGTCTGACTGTATTCAGCACTTTTCACTTATGGCCTGAAATAACCCTATTTCCTTTTAGAGGCCTTTTTAAAAGGGTCTTTCAAGTCATTATATTTGAACATTGTGCACATACTGTTGAACAGTACCCAATCCCTTCTCCCTGATTTGATCCATTAGAATATTATATTGAATTTTTTATGCTATCATTAAAACCATTAAAGAAATTTTATTCTTAATGGGATAAAAGAATATGTATTCCCATGTTACTTTTAATCGACCTTTTTTAAAAGACCACACAGCAATATTGTAAAAAAATTGCAAGCTTGCCGAAGTCTTTGGAAAAGTTTAATTATGTGGGGGTGAAATGTTTGGTCCATCTCTCCACTGTGTTGACACAGGCGCTACAGAGCCTTGGGCTCACCTCCTCACATCTTGCTGACCACAGCACAATGTGGGTGTGTTTGTACAGCTCGTCTGAGAACTCTCCAGACATGGGAGGACAAAGCTGCTGCTAAATGGAAGTCAGAAAGCAAATCTGACCATCCGGGACTTTTTAGTTCTGTTGGTGACCTTATGTCACAATGAAAAGATGTAACTTAAAGTGTCATATAGACAGACTGTTCACTTTGCGTCCTATACACTGTGGCTGCAGTAACGTAGCTACTGTTTTCAGAACACAAGCTGTGATATTTGTGTTGTTTAAAAAGAAAAAACAGCCGCCAATCGTCATTTGGTCTCAGTTTGGAAGATAATTTGGCTAAACGCAGTTAAAAGGAATCTGTTCTTATAGCACCCCACAACCTTCACGTTTGTGCTGTAATGAAATTTAAGTTAGTCTGGATTTCCTGTATCATTAAAGGATGGTGATCAAACTGTAAGTTCACACTTTATTAATGATAAGAATTGTGTAAAATTGGAGGTAGATACATTTAATTGTTTTAATCCTGATGGGTGCGGTAAGGCTGTTTTGGTTTAATATATATATATATATATAATTTCTCTAAACTCATCTTCCTGTTGATACATTCAAGGCCTCTATATATATATATATATATATATATATATATATATATATATATAGAGGCCTTGAATGTATCAACAGGAAGATGAGTTTAGAGAAATCTTTTCCTGACTACATCCACATGAATGTTTTGTTTTTAAAGCAACGATGATCGAGATGTACATTTGCTTTTTAGCTCTGTGTGCTCTAATCTGTTTCCATGGAAATACGCAGAAAAGGGCACATGTGGTGACTATTCACGCAAACGTGCGTCAGTAAAAAGGAAGCAGATTGTCTACTCTGGAGTTGGTTGCTTAGTTACAGGAAATACTACAAATAAAAAACACTGGTAAATAATATTTTGGGGATTTTTGTATTCGGACCAATGAGGTGGAACTGTTAACTGACATCAAACTCTGGCATTTATCATTCACTGCTGGTAGTCAACTGATAAGACCCAGGAAGTGGTGTTCAGGAAGTCTTATTTAGGAAGTGGATGCGAGTGACAGCGTCGTCGTTTTCATTTTGTTTTTGCCGGTCCACACTAAAACACGGCCAGCAGCGTTTTCTAAACTTCCTTAACGTTAAGCCTCTCAAACCCCTTTTTCCCCTGTTGTTTGGACACAGGGAAAAAACGTAGAAACAGCGATGAGTTTGAAAACTCACACAGCACACACCCAGCAGCACGAAAGAAAAGAGGGACTGGTAGGAGTCCTGACCTAAGTCCCATCAAGGGGGAGAAGGAGTCCTGCTGACAAACAGAGCATGAACATGTGACATTAGAGGAGTTGACCAGCTGACCTGAAACTTTCAAATCGCTATCAGGGATGTTTGGAGGCTGTCGAATGATCCACAACCAAATACTATTAAAAGATACCGATTGTCATGGGGTGGAAAATGATTTAGTGAAACTGGTTGATTTACATTTACGTCTGAAGATATTTTTTATAATGTACAGCTCTTAAACTTCATTAGACGCCAATCATTTTCACTAGTACTGAAACAGCTCTGAGCCCTTCAGGTGTGGGCTGGAACGGTATCTTCAGCTTGAACTGTTTTGGTGCTTAACACCATCATCGCAGTATATTTTATTGGTACTGGCTAATTACTCAGCAGAAGTTATGAGACAGTTCTCAGATGGTGTGAAACCACAGCAGCTCTTTGTTGCCTCTGTAGTGTAGTCGTCACTTTACTGTGGCTCACTCGGATTATTCAACCCGACAATCAAGACGAATGTGACGTTGGTTCGAGGATGTAAAATCATATGGATTGATGGATCGACAATGTTGCTGTTGTGAAGTGGAATAGGATCGGTCATCCTGGTTACGGTTGAGTTAAGTGTATTAGAATAGAAGTTCTGTCTCATGCTCCGTCATCCCTGTCTTTGTAGAACATGTCCTCATTCCACAGTCCTTGGATTAGCTTTGGCTTAGTGACTGGCTGATAGCATCTACTGAGACCTCTGGGATCTCTGCATTCCCCTTTCATAGATCAGAGGGTTGTTCCAGATGTCTCTAGGTAACAGTGAAACAACAGCCCCACCGTGTGGCTCGGTGGTCCAAGAACAAGAAGTCCAAACAAAAATACCTTGAATGGCACATACCTCTGCCGAGCCCACACCGTCCTGTTGGATATAATAAAGCTCTGGCACCACAGCGATATTATGCCACAGGCGACCAAATGTTTAGCAGCGGGATTTAATTATTATGCTTTGTCCATTTTATCTAAAATCTCTTTTTGCTTACTAACAATCCAATCCTACATGTGGCCTGAACTTGATTTTTTTTTTGTTGTAATTTACGAAAAGTAGTGTTAATATTTCATATCTCTCATTGTCATTGCCTTCCTCCTTTCCGACACCTGAATACATTTTCTGTCTGTTCACAGGTTTGACAGTTTCCCTCCTGTTCCAGAGGCAAAATGAGCTGGAGCTTTCTCACACGTCTGCTGGATGAAATTTCCAATCATTCCACTTTTGTGGGTAAAATCTGGCTCACCCTCCTCATCGTCTTCCGCATCGTGCTGACCGCGGTCGGGGGAGAGTCCATCTACTATGATGAACAGAGTAAATTTGTGTGCAACACACAGCAACCCGGTTGTGAGAACGTGTGCTATGATGCATTTGCCCCGCTGTCACATATTCGCTTTTGGGTCTTTCAGGTGATTATGATCACCACCCCCACCATCATGTACCTTGGCTTTGCTATGCATAAGATCGCCCGCATGGAGGACGAGGACTACCGGCCCCGGAGCAGAAAGAGGATGCCCATAGTGAGCCGCGGTGCTAACCGGGACTACGAGGAAGCAGAGGATAACGGGGAAGAGGACCCCATGATCCTGGAAGAGATTGAGCCTGACAAGGAAAAAGAGGTTGTGGAGAAGCCCAGCAAAAAGCACGATGGACGCCGCCGCATCAAGAGAGATGGTCTGATGAAGGTCTACGTGTTCCAGCTGCTATCACGTGCCATCTTTGAGGTATCCTTCCTGTTTGGACAGTACATCCTTTATGGGATAGAAGTGGTGCCGTCCTATGTATGCACGCGTTCTCCCTGCCCGCACACAGTAGATTGCTTCGTCTCACGTCCTACAGAGAAAACAATCTTCCTGCTCATCATGTACGCCGTCAGCGCCTTGTGTCTGCTCTTCACCTTGTTGGAGATCCTCCACCTTGGCATCAGCGGTATCCGTGACTGCTTTTGTGCACAAAGGCCTGCCACACCCCGCCACCCAGCTCTGGCGAGCCAGAGGTCCTCCATCTGCCGCCAGCCCTCTGCGCCTCCTGGCTACAACACAGCTCTGAAGAAGGACCCAACAGGAAAAATGAACTTTAAGGACAACCTGGTGGACTCGGGCCGCGAGTCGTTTGGGGACGAGGCTTCGTCACGGGAGCTGGAGAGGCTGCGCAGACACCTAAAACTTGCCCAGCAACATCTGGATCTAGCTTACCAGAATGAAAGCCCGTCACGCAGCAGCAGCCCAGAGTCCAATGGCACGGCAGTCGAGCAGAACAGATTAAACTTCGCCCAGGAGAAGCAGAGCAGCACATGTGAGAAAGGTATGTTTTCTACCCTTTTCATCCTTTCATTGATTTTTATTTAGTTCCAACCACCAGTTAGCTTGTTTCTTTATTGTTAAAAACCCTCAGACTGAGTGTTTTACTAAAGCTGACTCCTTCACTATGTTCACAGGTCTCCGTGCATAGGTTGTCACCCGCTGAACACTTCACACCAGGAGCACACAAGGGAGCAAAATGGCGATCGTGTGCATGTGTGATGTCATGAACTTGCTTGAGGTGGATGAAGTCAGCTCAAGCCTTCCAGTGTTACGGGCCCGCAGTGGTCGAGCATAGAGTCGAACGAGGAGGAGAATGGTTGTCTCAACTCAGCAATACTTGAGACGCCAGCCTGTCTGAAGATCCAAAGTGCTAACAAACTACCGTCGTGCAACAAGAATGGTTAAGGTTAACTTCTCCCTCAGGGCAGCTATTCCTCTTTTCTTTATTTGATAGTTTTTATAATGAGACTTAGTTATTAGTCCTTTTTTTTTAAGAGTTTCTTCTCCGTTGGAAGTTCACAGTGAGTGCGTCTCAAGTTTGCCTTAGACCGAAACTTGAACTCCACATGATGGCATTTTGTAAGGCCAAGCCAGTTGTAGTGCAAAACTTGTTTAAACTGTAGGATTTTGTGAGGAGCTGAATCAGCGAGTGCTTGTAGATAAATGTTCAAGGCACCACTCGTAAAAAAATGAAAAAAGGAAGGTACTGGATGTTTGTTGTGCTGATGAAGACTTGTTCGTACGAAGGTTTCCTTCAAGTGTGTTGTCTTTTTTTAGTTTTTCTTCCACAATGATGGTACTGGGCCAGTCAACATTCCCAAAGTCTGGTGCCTGGTAAAGTAACTGGAACACACTTGGGGTGCCTTTCTCCAAAGGAATAAACAAACCTGGGTAATGCTTGAAAACCATGTAACTCTTGATATTGTATTGTTTTAAACTTTGTATTTGATACTGTTCTTTATTTTTGTACTAGTATAGAATATTGTGGTATTGAAAATAGGCTCTTGTCACTGTGGCCAACATTTTTCTCGTCTTTTGGTCAAAGAATGACATTCACGGCCGTCTTCACTCCCCAAAGTGTTATTCTACCGACGGACTAGTGCACTCTGAAAACGGTTCGGTGCATCAGCTTCTGTCATGTTAGTAACGACGTCTTAAAAAGCTCTACAATCCAATCTATTCTAATAGTTGCACATCATCTTTGACCAGCAAGTGCTTCCTCTTTCAGACCCAAATGTAATCGTTATTAAGGGAAAATGCTGTGCGTCATGTTGTATGTCTGAAAGTGCTGATGTTTGGATCAGTGTTGCGATGGTTCCAGAGTCTCAATAAGGGTGGTAAATGGTGTAATCATTTCAATGTGAATTCAGTTGCATGAATGCGCTCTAAGATGCCAACTTTTTCTATTCTGAATCATACCCACAGTGCCGTTGGTGCCAACTCGAATATTGTCATCTCAACTTATTTTTGACCTTTGCTTTTTGTACTTTTTATACGTTTTGTATTGATAGTACTTTGTGGTTAGAATTTTTTTAAATAAAATTTTTTCACCAAATGCCAGTTTTCAAATGGTTTCGGAATCTTTATTATCTTTATTTGCTTGAATATTCCAGGTCCAGGTATTAACTTTATTATTTTGCAATCATTTCAAACTTTAAGTGATGGAACAAAACCTGGAAGTGCTTGACATTTAGTGGCTTAAAAGACTATTACATACGTGACAAATACTCTAAAGACTTAAAATGGTGCAATAAAATGCTAACTTGTTATTTTAACAGAATAGATTTCTGAAATGATTCAAAAGTTTTTTGGTAAATAATACATAGTTGCCATGATTTAACTATTCGAGTTTGTCAAAGGGCGATAAATAATTTCCCTGCAGCCTCATCTAAACCAGCTTGAATCTACAGTGAACTCTAGTGGATTGTAGTGATTCCTACAGGGCAAAACAACTTCACCGTTTGCAGTTAAAAATACAGCTTCCGAGGACATAAATTAGCTAATAATAGACCCATACAAACGCAGCTGGAATTTTCTTAAAATATAACAAATTCAACATCTCGTCTCCACAACACATGTCCCGCTTCTTGCCGGTCAAACTCTAGTAGCTCATTTGTGCTGTAATGTCTTTAGTTTTACAATGAAAAATGTGTTCAGCATATGCTTTACGTAAAAATGGACAAGAATGTCCTGCTTCTGCTTTTAGATCCAAGCTTGGATTATTTCAGGAAGTAAGTTATTAGGCCCAGAGAATTTTTTTTCTGTGTTGTGAGATGACTGAGTATATATTATAAATAATAGTGCAGGAGTCATGAATGAGTCCAAGAGCCTGTAAAGTGGAGAATGTGTTATACTTCATCTACTCCTGGTAGAATAAAATCCAAGGGTGAGTCTCAGCATGACGGTTCAAACATTTACTTCTTTAATGATCGAATCATTTGCAACCGAGCCGCCATAAAAACAAACTCACAGACAGATGTTATGAGATTTAGAGAGTTGTTCAGGATCAGTTTAGCAGAAAATCAAATAATATTCATCATAGGAAAATTCCAGATTTATAATTGAGTTGTGAGAGCAGCAGTTAAATATTGGACATATTATTGAATGACAGCAAAATAAAAATACATTTGTTTAATGTTTTTATGAAAAAATCTAAGCTCTTTTGAAATCTATGAAACTATTTCAAATATGAAGATGCAGATTAGACCTTTACTGATACATTTGTTATTCTTTAACTCTAAAATTAAAACTCCCTTTAAATTTGTTGACGTTTCTGCTACAGTTACTTGGAGCGATTTCTTGCTCTAAAGAAGCAAACAGATGAACCAATAGCTCCAAGCACAGCAACAACCAGGAGAGCGAACGTGGTGTTGAGTCCAGTCTCAGCGTCACTGGTAGAAAGATTCATACCCAGGAATTTCACCGTGTCATCAGTGATCGGAGCACTCGTCCCTGCAGAAAACACACACAAGGTTGTTATATTCAATTTGAATGTATTGCCTGACAGTGTGATTCTACGTAAATAAACCTCTAAAGCTAATTGCTCAGTGAAGTAACACACGACAAGACACATAACTGGAAAAAAAAATTATTCAAATAACTCAGGATGAATAAAATGTGCAATGTGTGTTGAGGTAATCGAAACCGGTATCAGTTTACCTTCAGGCACGGGGCTCAAACACTCATGGGGCCCTGAGGCCGGGTCAGGGAATCCGTTGCAGTTAATGATGGTGGAATAGGCAGCGACCGAGGACTTGGCCACACGAGAAAGCTGAGGGTCTGATCGATTGACGTAGAAAAGGCCAAATCTCTCTGAAAAGCCAGTTGCCCATTCTAGGTTGTCCATCAGCGACCAAGCTGTGTAACCCCGGATATCCACACCATCCAGCAAGTTGGCTTAAAGAGAGGGTCAAATTGAAAACCATTTTAAATGCTGACGCAAACAACCTTCACTGTAAAGTTGTTGGTAACTCTTTCATTTCATCCCAATGTGTTTCAGGAAAGTTGCAGTTTTATACCTTTCAGCGCCTGGTTGATGTATTGTTCATAGTAGTAGCTCCTGTAAATATCATTCAGGTCAATAGGCCCTCGCCCTGACATGCCATTCTCAGTGATGATGATAGGTGGGTTCCCATACTCCTCCTTAATAAAGTTTAAAATCCTCCTAAATCCAAACGGTGACACCTTAAGCCACGATGAGCCTGAATCCAGCCAGGTGCGATCAGCGATTGTTCCTGCACCCCTGTGAAGATCAATCAATTCTTTATCTTTTATTTATGTGCTGAACATCGAATATAGTGCACAATAAGAAGATGAATAATTTTCATTGAACCATCTTGTGAATATTAGTGTTCTATAAGCCTTATTCATGAAATAGTGCAGAGTGAGAAGGCAGCTCATGAGGTAACCGCAGTGTTGGTGCTGCTTACCTGTCAGCGTCATAATGCTGAAGTTTCCCGTAATCCACAGGGAACGCCAGCACAGTGGTGTAATGGTTGAACCCGAAATAATCATAGGTACCCTTAATTCTCTTAATCTCCTCAGGAGAGAACTCCGGTAGCCTAGAGAAAATGAAGTGACATCGTTTAATTTAATACACCAACACCACATGTGTGAGTTATAGCAAAATGAAAATGAACATAGCAATATTTAGGTCCCTCCTAAATTCCTATTTTAAGTCATTTTGCCTGAGATAAAAATTTGACATTATTTTCCTTTCAGAATTGACATCAGTGTTTATAATACCGTGATTTTGGCAGACCAGCTGCTAAGCTTCGCTCTCGAATGATCGTCTTCATCATGTTGCTGTAGTCTCCATTAAATACAGGATGGGCAAACCAGCCAATGTAAAACTGCAAAGAGAGACACCGCTATTAGAGACTTTACACATGTTGAAAGTTATAAGTTATATACGTTTTTGAAATAACTGTACCTGCACCACACGTTTTGCAGCGTCAATGTCCTCCTGCTTGTAGGGATTCCTGGGTTCCGACCAGTCAGAGTTTATAGTGATAGAGATAATTCCTTTCTGTTTGGCTCGGTACGTGTCATTGTAGAGGTGCCAGGCTTCAGCATGAGCTTTAAGCAGGTTGTGACCCACAATGTAAGGCAAAGTGCCTGGTCGGAAACTGATCCCTGGACACGCAGAGTAACACAAGTTTAAGTTATATGCTTTTTGTGGTTTAGCAATGTCTATGTTTTGTGGTTTTAAAGGTCTAAAGATTCTATTCTTTGACTTTTTAGTTTTCTAACAGTACAACAATATGTTAGTGGCAGTAAAAGTGTGAGCATTTTAAGGTACTTTTCCTCACCCATAAACAAGCACACATTGGTGCGAGGTTGCATGTAAGATGGAGATCATTTCATTAAGACATACCTGGGGCAGCTGCTCCATAGCCGTGGCCTATGTTGGCAACATTGTAGGGCTCATTAATAGTGATCCAAAATTTTACTTTGTGACCAAGACGGCTAAAGATGAGGTCTGCATAGTCTCTGAACCTGTCAATAATAGTTTCATTCTCCCAGCCCTTAATATCCTGCAGTGCTTGTGGAAGATCCCAGTGGAAGAGAGTGATCTGATGACGGAAAAGAGTAATTTTTTTACAATTTTATATTGAAAACATTCTTGAGATATTGGTAATAATTACACATACATGAGGTTGGATGTTTGCAGCAAGCAGTGCATCCACCAATCTATGGTAGTAGTTAAGTCCAGCCTCATTGATGTGCTTGGTGGTGCCATCAGGAAGCACCCTTGACCACGATATGGAGAACCGATAATGGGTCACTTTGAGTTGCCTCAACATAGCAACGTCCTCTTCTACTTTATTGTAACTGTCGCATGCTACGTCCCCATCGTCGTCATTTAACACTCGGAGAGGAGTGTGAGCAAACTTGTCCCAAATGCTGAGGCCTTTTCCATCTGCTCTCCAGCCCCCTTCAATCTGGAAACAGTAGAGGTGAAACAGAGATTTAAGTAGACAAAGACCTCCTTGATGAAGCATTAATGAGGGGTATTCAGATTAAAAGTTACCTGGTATGAAGCTGTTGCAGTGCTCCAAATGAAATCCTTGCGGAAATGTCCATAAAGCATCTTATCATCATCTGGTTTAGGGAAACCATTGTCCTTTACGACTTGGGAGAAGAAATGAGCGGAGTACTTGGGTGTCCTTGGCCGGTTTGGGTTGGTGAAGTCCACGTGGTGTAACCCAAATCCAATTGTGTACCCTTGAAGCCACTCAAAAGAATCCATGAGAGATGCTGCTACATATCCTTTCACCTTCACACCATCTAGGGCATGGGCTATTGTCGAAATACACAAACACAACAAATTTGCAAAGATCTAAACAATCATGACAATTCTTTATATTTATTTATCTTCAGAGCTGTGTTCATGTCGGCGCACCTTTAAGAGCCTCATCAACATAGGTCTTGAAATAAAATACTCTAGCAGAGTCATCCCAAGTTGTCTTCGATGCCGTAGCTACTCCATTCTCAGTAATGTAGATCTCTGGATCTCCATACTCCTCTTTGATCCAGTTGAGGAGTCTCCTCAAGCCCCATGCAACAGCTCTCTGGTTACTGATGGCTGTGGTTGGTGAATCACTTTCCTCTGCTTCTATCAAATCCTTGTCTAAGTCATAAGAATGAGGTGTGAGCCTCATTGTAGCGTGGCGTGCAATCTTTGTAGTGTAGTGATTTACGCAGAAAATGTCGGCAGTTCCCCGGATGAAGCTCTTTTCTTCTTCAGTAAAGGAAGGAAGTCTTGACTCTGAAAGACCTTGAATTTCACTTTTGTTTCCAACTTGCCATTTCATTGCTTCGGGATAGTCCCCGTTCTTAAAAATAGGGTGTGCAAACCAGCCCAGCTGGAACTGCAGAGCGCGGTCAGCAGCCACCACTTCTCTTGGAACCGTGACATCTTTAGGTTCCATCCAATCAGCATTAAGGGCAATGGACACTAGTCCACCTTGGGATGTCCGATACTTATCATCATATGTGTGGTAGGCTCTGGCATGAGCTTTTATCAGGTTGTGTGCAACTCTGTATGGTGCAATTCCTGGATTTTTTACATTTGGTGGAATCTGTCCAAGTCCATATCCGGACCATGCAATTGTTTGAGGCTGGTTGAAGGTCATCCAAAACTTTACTCTGTCTCCGAAGTTGTCAAAGCAGAAGTCACAAAAGTCATTAAAAATATTAATCATGTCTACATTGTCCCATCCACCAATGTCCTGCAGAGCTTGAGGGAGGTCCCAGTGATAGAGTGTCACCATGGGGGTAATGTTATACGCTAGGAGACCATCAATGAGTCTATTGTAGTAGTCAACACCTTTCTGGTTCATGGAGCTACGCCGACCATCAGGAAAGATCCTGGACCAGGACAGAGAGAATCTGTACGAATTCACCTTCAGAGCTCGCAGCATGTAGAGGTCTTCATCAAGTCTGTTGTAACTGTCACAGGCCACGTCTCCACTGGCATTACCAGGAATATTGCCAGGTTCTTGGGTGAATGTATCCCAGATGCTGGAGTTCTTCCCATCTGCATTCCAGCCACCTTCAATCTGGTAAGCTGATGATGACACTCCCCACCTGAAGCCTTGAGGGAAGGTACCATAGTGGTAGAGCTTTCTCTGAAAATTGTTTTGTTTAGAGAATTTCCTCCAAACATCCTTGGCTTGTGATGGGACTGTGGAAGGTGGCATCGGGGAAACTTTATTTGACTTCGTATTTGACATATCTGGTGCATGAAAGAACTGTTTCTTGGAAGCAAAACCATTTTTCTCAATGACTTCAGAGTAAAAGTAGGCAGACTGCTTTGGAGTCCTGGGTCTGTCAGGTAGATCAAAGTTGACATGGTGGAGTCCAAACCGTTCACTGTAGCCTTGTGGACCCTCAAAACCATCCATGAGTGACTGGACAGTAAACCGCTGAACATTCACGCCATCCAGTTGTATAGCTGTTGAGAGAATAGAGACACTGAGCCCCACAACTATTTATAATATTTTCCTATTGTTATAATTCTTAGTATTTACAGGGTGCAAGACACAAACTCACTTATTTTGTCCTGTAACCATCGATTTGTACAAAAGATGTTTCTAAAATACTAACAAAACAGATGAGAGTATCGACTACTACCTACAGCATACCTTTCAGGGCCTCATTGATGTAACTCCTCATGTACTCTATTCTGCTGGTATCATTGAGAGTGTCCCCACTATACCCAGTAGGCATCCCATTCCCAGTTATGTAGATAGGCACTTTATTAACATTCAAGTATTCTGTGGAAATGTAGTTTAGAAGCCTTCGGAGGCCCCATGGTGTTGAATATATCCAGTCAGAAGCTGTAGGGGACCACGATGGATCCACATGGGTCTGGAAATCACCAACCCCCTGAGGACCAGCGGTGCAGCCACCATCACGATTGTTGACCAACCGGGAGGTATAGTGGTTTAACCCGAAAAAGTCAGCTGTTCCATGGATCCTCTTCCTGTCTTCAGGAGTGAAAACTGGAAGCCTTGCAGGCTCAGAGCTGGGACACAGTCTTTTTTTCTCTTCAATTTGAGTCTTGAGTTTTTCAGGATAATCTCCGTCTACAAATATGGGATGTGCAAACCAGCCCAGCATGAACTGCAGGTAGCGATCTGCAGCTACTATGTCTTCAGGTCTGGAGGGGTCCAGGGGCTCGGCCCAGTCAGAATTCAATGCAATGCCCACTTTTCCTCCTTGTTTCATCCGGTACTTGTCATTGTAGACATGCCAGGCCTCAGCATGAGACTTGAGTATATTGTGAGTGGCCTGCAAAGAGGAGAGAACCGTCAGCTAAATGGATAGGAATGACTAATATTTATATTACAGCAATGACTTTACATTCACCTGATAGGAGGCAACAACATAATCCTTTACACCAGGGGGGTGGTCACCAGTGCCATAGCCAGCATGGCTCACCACCCAGGGGCTACTGAATGTGTTCCAAGTCTTGACCCTGTCTCCAAACCTGGAGAAGCAGAAGTCTGCATAGTCCTTGAAGGCTTCAACGATGGAAGTGTTGGTCCATCCACCATGTTCCTGGAGTGCTTGAGGCAGATCCCAGTGGTAGAGGGTGACAACAGGTTGTATGCCAGACTCAATGAGTGCATCGATCAGCCTGTCATAGTAGAGAGCCCCTCTCTCTGATTGAGTGTCTCTGTGGCCTGAGGGGAAAAGACGGGCCCAGGAGATGGAGAACTGGTAGGTGTTGACATGGAGACCTCGCAGGAGGTAGACATCATAATCCACCTTGTGGAAACTGTCACAAGCCAGATCAGCTGTCTGATTCTCAAAGGCCAGGCCTCCATGACCAAAGCGATCCCAAACTGTCTCCCCCTTCCCCCCTTCCGACCAGCTACCTTCTACCTTGAAGGACTCACTGGACGTGGCCCATTGGAAGTCTGCAGGGAAGGATTCTTTGAGAAAAAGGTCACGCGTAGTCTGGGCCTCAAACTTGTGCCACACACTGTGATAACTGCTTCTGGACTCGGTGTATTCTGCAATGCTACAATTTTTGGAGAAGAGTTAATCACAGAACAACATAGAGATATGCAGTAGATATGCATCATAAATTGTTGCTGACACAAACTCTTACCTGGTTTCAGTATCCTGCATGTCTAGCTTACCCAGAATGTCCATCATGTCACATCCCACAATGTTCGGCTCATTGTTGTTCAGGACTGTGAGGTGTTCACAACAAACATTAATGAATAAAATATGCAACTATTAGAATATTTTCCCTTTTCGTTATAATATATTTTGGGGGGATGACATTTAAGTTGATACAGTTGCTCAAATGGTACATCTACAGTAAACACATAATTCATGCTGCCTAATTCCTTATCTAACCACAGTTCAGTTGTAATGACAGTTTTTACATTAAACAATGACTGTCGGACAGATTATGTAATCAACTGCTATTGAATAGTTTAATGAACAAACTAATAAATAGAAAGTCCAAAGGCTGTTCATGATTTTCCTTGTAAAACCTTTACTGGACCATGTTTTTTTTTTTTTTAAATCACTGCCACATGATGACCCACAAGAGAGTTAACTTTTATGATTATTGTACAATAAAGGTTTACGATGTTGCAGTTTACAAGTGTACAGCCTTGGCTAGCCACTGTGTTTATCTTATCTTGGGTTCTGTTTCTATAAGAACATAAAAGTTGAAAATTGTATAGCAAAGTAATAGGCCTATTAGTTGAGCTGCAATGTCATTACCTTGCAGGATATTGCCAAGGAGCTGGAACAGACTGTAAGAACAATCACGAGCTGTCATCTTGTATATCAGTACAGGCAAGTTCCCACTGGACATCTACAACATAACGTAACATGCATGTGTTGGTAGAGTAATGTGAAATGCAAACTGAGAAGAAACACCTTGTGTTGATCACTGTACCTGTAAACTCCTCATCTTCTCTGCAAAGTTAGACGTTGAGGCACAGTTATATTCAATGTGGACTGACAGGAAATCCATCTGTTGCAAAAAGCAAATACACAACGATATGTTGTTATAATCCTGTCCCTCAATGAAACACACACTGCTTGTGCAGGTAACACATTAGAGACTTTAAAACTTTAAACACTGTTACAGACACACTGCCTATGTGACTGGTTAATGTCTAAGTAAAAGTATTACTGCAAGACCTAATATTACTGCGTACAATATACACCATGTATATAAATCGCAATGAAGTATCTATCTTCTGCCAAAATGGAAGTTTATTCTTTTGCAACAATATATTTTATCTCCAATTCATTTATCCCATTAATACGGGTGGAATTCAAGATCGACATAACATCCCAAACCATTATCAGAATTATTTTATTTGACAAGTATGTTTGCACATACAGGAAATTGCCTTGGTGTCGTTCGTTGGTGCAGAGTTATGGGCATGTGTGGTGCTAAGCTGCAGTGATTGCTGATAGTGCCAATAATATATCAATTATAAATTACGTGCAGGGGGGGGGGGGGCAGAGTCAGTGTGATGCAGAGTCAGTGTGATGCAGGGGGCTTGTTTGTGAGCCCCACTGCATACATTTCTATATAATTACATGTACTGAAAACATACACATTGTTTTAATTTGCCACTAAATAATAACAGCACCTCACTTGTATTATATAAACGACAATGGTAGGGTAATATGTGTAGGAAGATGAAAGATGCAACTTACTGTTGTATCTTTAACCTGAGGAATCATTTCCACATCACTAGATCCCAAACCAATGGACAGACGTCTCCCTGCAACATATGAGCATTAAGTTATCATTTATTTTAATTTATGGATCACCTGTGTGGACTCATACTGGATTTCCACCTGCTGAGTCACCTGGAAGACTTCAGTATATTTTCAGCATTGCATAATTCTCCCTTTTTTCTTTTATTGAGCTCCACTGATCACTGACATTGTCGTGATAATCTACACATGGAATCTGAGCACACATTTAATATAATAGAGTGAAGGGTTTCAGTATCAGTAAGACATAAAACATTTATTTTGATGGGGGATCCTCAAGACACATTGAAAAGTAAATATATCACATATCTTATTTAGCAAGCCATAATAGCTGTGACAACAATCAAAATATTATTAATGTTAAATTTAAGTATAACAAACAGTAACAACACTTAAAGCTTCCTCAGGAAATCATCATTTCCTCATCTTAAAACAACGTGTTACTCCGTTTAATTTGAAAAGTGCTTCAATACTAATGTTACTCATTTTTAATGTGTAATGTCAATTTTTTCTGTATTGTTGGTTTTGTGTGCTTGTTTTATTTGAGATACAGTACCTCCGGGGGCTCACCTGTCAATAAATTCCAATATAAATTCAAATATCGACAATACAATTTATAAACTAAGTCAGTAAATCATATCTTTACCCACCTTCTTCGGGAAACTGTTGATGGTAGATCTTGTAGATGTTCATATGGAGCTGCAGGATATTTTGCAAAGGCCGTGGAGCGGCCGCAGGCGCCCAATCCCGCATAGCGCTGCCTAGGTCACTCAGTGTCAGCCATGACTCTGCCAGCTCTCCAAACTCCTGAAAGGCAAACTCTGCGTACTGCTGAAACATGTCCACCAGCTCCCGGCTCTCCCAGCCTCCAAACCGTGACCTCAGAGCCTCGGGCACAGTGGAGCCGTGAAGCACAACCAGAGGCTGAAGGCCCGACTCCAGCAGCTGTCTCAGCAGGGTCTGGTAACAGGTCACCACAGCCTGGTGGGGCTGGCTGGGGAGGCCCGTGGGTAGAAGCTGAGCCCATGACAGTGGCACCTTGAAGTGGGTGACCCCTCTGCTCTGGAGGTGCTCAAAGTAAAGTCTAGAGCCAGGAGGTATGGGATGACTGCAGTCAAAAGCATCATTCACCTCGATGTTCGAGTTCAGGGGGCCAGCAAGGAGCATGAAGCCCTTGTGTCCATTCACCCCGCTGCTCCAACACTCACACAAACACACACCATACAGACACACAAGCCACAACAGGTTCTTCATTGTGGCTGGAAAAGGATAGACTGATATTATTCACTGATAGCCAAGCTCCTTAAGGCAATATTCTTTTCTGCTTAAGATCGATATCACGTCCATGTGATGCAACTGTTTTATTGCAGCCTTGTGATAGTCAGAAAGACTCTGGACTCCCCCATGTACTCGCATCTGAAGACTATGAAATATGCGGTTGCTATTTGTAAAAATGTTTGAGACATTTTTAGTAGTTTAAAGCTAAAGGGTGAGAGACAATGAGCTCCCTATCTGTTTTCTAATAAAATCTCTGATTGATGTGAAAGACCATCACATTATGGAAGGTGCTAATTCCACCTATTTGTTTGACAAAGGAAGGGCCTAATAAATGTACAATATTATAATTCATAAATTAGATGTATCTTGGAACGTGGCCTGTACTTGGGTTATTCAAGGGCCTGAATTAGGTGACTTACATCACATATAGTAATATAAAAATGCAATTTACAAAAATATATTTATATTTGTATATATGTTGTGAATCTTTTGAGTGTGTATTTTCCAAAATGTTGAAGCAGCTTTTGCCTCAACAACAACAACAACAGAAAACTCAAAGTAACCCCTTACCTGGAAATAACAAACTCTTCAATTCAAAGTACAATGATAAAGAAACAGATAGATGGTCTGTAATAAATATCCCTAATCTCTGCTGTGTCACACACAGATATAATACAAACAATACATTTTAAATTCCAATTTGTACATTTTAACGTTCCTTCCTTTCAAATTAAATACAATCAGTCAGTAAATTATGCACAACGTCTGCCACTGTCACCATGTCAGATTTACCTGATCCTGAACCCTTGACCCTTGGATATTTCATTCCTCTTAAATTCACAACCATGGGGCTCAACTTGTGTTGACAATTACAATCTCTACAATTTAAAAAGTTTAACATGGTTTTCAACATATGATTTAGTCTACCTCTGATAAATGTTACAACAGAAAATACAAATCTTTTATCAAGCGCTAGAGTCAATTCAGAGATAAACAAAGTTTCGCTGTTGACAGATGAGTCCTGTAAAGTTGTACCTTTTATTAACAATTTCTATAAGGCTACAATGTCAGAACAATTCAAATCCAAACCCGCAACACCATCAAACCTTCAATTGCATAACAGTGATTACTCATCATGATATTATAATTATATCGTCCCAATCCCTGGCTCCATGAATATTTTATAAATCCAATTTTTCTCACAGAGTTAGATATTTTTAACCAGATTTTTATCTTTGACCTCTGATAATTTCTTCCCTCTCCCTCATAAATTCTCTGCTCCCTGCTTGACCCTTTGCATTTTATCTGGAGCATTCAAGGCTGCGACCACTCATATACCAGACGTTATGAAACTCTGGTTTGACTGAAAGTTCAAGCTTGTAAACAGGACCTCTATAAATAGTTAGTTAGCCACGGGCTCCAACACTTTCCCTCCCGCCTACAATATGCCGTTACTGGGGAAACGGCTCTTTCTGTGTTTGATAGCTCTGTATGGGGGCATGTGCCAGAGACATGATGATCAACAGCAGGCCATGTTCCTTGCAGGTCCCATGACTATCGAGCAGGGGAAAGGCCTGAATGAAGAAGTATTTGATGGAGAATTGATGGACAGATTTGACTGCAGTCATCCCATACCTCCTGGCTCTAGACTGTACTTTGAGCACCTCCAGAGCAGAGGGGTGACCCACTTCAAGGTGCCACTGTCATGGGCTCAGCTTCTACCCACGGGTCTCCCCAGCCAGCCCCACCAGGCTGTGGTGACCTGTTACCAGACCCTGCTGAGACAGCTGCTGGAGTCGGGCCTTCAGCCTCTGGTTGTGCTTCACGGCTCCACTGTGCCGGAGGCTCTGAGGTCACGGTTTGGAGGCTGGGAGAGCCGGGAGCTGGTGGACGTGTTTCAGCAGTACGCAGAGTTTGTGTTTGGGGAGTTTGGAGAGCTAGCAGCGTCATGGGTGACACTGAGCAGCTTGGATGAACTAACGGGGGCTGAGCTGCAAAACGCTCTTGATGCACACAGCAGAATCTATCGCCGTTATCACCAGATGTTTCCCGGGAGAGGTAGGAGATCATTGTTTGCTTTAGAGCATTAATTTTATGAGTTGTTGTGTAAAACTTGTAGTTTGTATAGAATGTAAAGAAAATATTGAAATTATTGAAAAAAGGCGGCTTGCAAATAATAGAAATTCTATATTTTTGTGTTTTTAATGTTCCCCTCTTCTCCTCTGCTTGTTCCATTACTGAAGCTTGAGAAACATACAAAGCCAAGGAACCACATGTGGCTGGAGAAACTCACATTTTAATGCAGAGTTCCCCAAAATGTTTACTTTATAATTAATTTTATTTTTTTCTGTTCACAATATATCTTTGCATAGAGAATAAAGTTGTTGGATAAACAGGTATATTGAAACTTATACATCAATAAAGTTCAGTTTTTTTCTTTTTTATTACAATGTTTATTAATAATCAGCATGACAATTATACATTGCAAAGCACAGTTAGATTGATATATAATCATATTGCGAGAGCACTGATTTTCTGCCGTGCGACAAGTGTCCAGTTTTATTATATGCACAATGATTATGGTAATGTTTATTGAGATACTGCCTGTCATGTCTGTTTATCTTCTGTGCCTAAGGTCATGATAACGAGAGTGCAAATGCAAGGGTAAGGAGAATGTGATTGGAGCACAGTAAAGTGATAACAAAATTGAAATGTAATTTGTTGCAGATAGACAGTTATCAATCGGGGTAAAGGGCAGTAAAATCCAAGTCATCTGTGAAACCCAACAACAGGTAAGATCTCACAGTCACATAAAACAAACAGCAATCAAACGAATACAACAAATGCATATTTCAAGATGCCTCCTAATAGATAAAGGTGTTAGGTTCATCTTTATTTGTGTGTGAGAAAAGAGTTCCACATCCCGACGCTCACACGCTCATCTCTTTTTCAGAAATACTTAGATTTCCTGTCTGTTAAAGTTCAGTATGACTGCACTGACGGGCAGAACCTGGCTGAGGAACTGAGAAATCTCATGGTACGTAGCCATGAACCTGCCTCAGTCACTGGTTTAATCTGGTATCTGTGCTGCTTTCACCTGAACTGAATTTATCTGTTTTCTCATGGAAAGTGTGGAAAGAAACCGGTTCTCATTTACGAGTTGAACATCCAGGGCTGTTCTCCTTATCACTTCCTGTCTGATACCAAGATATTAGAAGGTAATCTTTCATATGAATAATGAGAGTCATGACGTGAGATAAGTGAATTATATTGTTTGCTTTATGAACCTTCGAACTCAAACTTGAAAGAAAAGTTGTAAAATGAGATCAACACTTTTAATTGCCTGGGTCATAGTACAGACAATTTAAAATCCATTAAATAAAACTGATTGCACATCATTTATATCATCTTATGAAAAATTGCATAAACTGTTCAAGGATACCGTTATTGTTTTAAGACAATGAAGGACATATGAATATGATTGATGATTTATTCTGTATAGTTAATTATTATTGTACTTTCACAGTGCTGAGAAATGCAGAACTAAATGTTCTTGGATTGGACATGGTGGATCTGTTACGTCCTGCTAACTCTGTCCCAAAAAGGTGTGTAGTTCAAAAAGACAGTGAAATATTTATTCCACATTATATCTTAACCCATCTCTGTGGAAATGGCTCAGTAAATGTGCGATGATTTGATTTGTGAAGCACAGAACACCAAACAATTCAGTTCAGTTACTAAATATTTCACTATTTCAACAAGATAAATAGAAAATAAATTAACATATTGCAAACAAGACATGATTTTGGAGGCGACCAATTATTCCCAAAGTGTGGGAAGAGACATTGGGTTATAATAGAGAAAGTAAAATGAAGGCTGAATATGGAAATCATGTTTGATGGCACACAAGGTATGTACTGAATGTGTGTGAATATGTGTGTGTGTGTGTGCATTTAAAGGAGAAGGTAGCTCATAAAAATACCGTTAAATACCTTATATAAAGTCCTATGCTAGTCCATGGCAAAGAATAATTGTTGTATAATTTCCTCAATTACTCCATCTAATTTAATTTTTAATGTCTTCTTTCTCAATATTAAGACAACAACATCAAGAGGAGAAAACCTATAACAGAAATGATCTTCAAACATCATCATGTTTAGAAACCTACTGCAAAACCTGGAGCAATTTTGCCACCATGAACTCAGCTCAGCGAGATGCGTTCCTGAATGAATCTTTCCCTGCAGACTTCCAATGGGCCACGTCCAGTGAGTCCTTCAAGGTAGAAGGTGGCTGGTCAGACGAGGGGAAGGGGGAGACCGTTTGGGATCGCTTTGGTCATGGAAACCTGGCCTTTGAGAATCAGACAGCTGATCTGGCTTGTGACAGTTTCCACAAGGTGGATTATGATGTCTACCTCCTGCGAGGTCTCCATGTCAACACCTACCAGTTCTCCATCTCCTGGGCCCGTATATTCCCCTCAGGCCACAGAGACAGCCAATCAGAGAAAGGGGCTCTCTACTATGACAAGCTGATCGATGCACTCATTGAGTCTGGCATACAACCTGTTGTCACCCTATACCACTGGGATCTGCCTCAAGCTCTCCAAGAACATGGTGGATGGACCAACACGTCCATCCTTGAAGCCTTCAAGGACTATGCAGACTTCTGCTTCTCCAGGTTTGGAGACAGGGTCAAGACTTGGAACACATTCAGTAGCCCCTGGGTGGTGAGCCATGCTGGCTATGGCACTGGTGAGCACCCCCCTGGTGTAAAGGATTATGTGGTTGCCTCCTATCAGGTGAATGTAAAGTCATTGCTGTAATATAAATATTAGTCATTCCTATCCATTTAGCTGACGGTTCTCTCCTCTTTGCAGGCCACTCACAATATACTCAAGTCTCATGCTGAGGCCTGGCATGTCTACAATGACAAGTACCGGATGAAACAAGGAGGAAAAGTGGGCATTGCATTGAATTCTGACTGGGCCGAGCCCCTCGACCCCTCCAGACCTGAAGACATAGTAGCTGCGGATCGCTACCTGCAGTTCATGCTGGGCTGGTTTGCACATCCCATATTTGTAGACGGAGATTATCCTGAAAAACTCAAGACTCAAATTGAAGAGAAAAAAAGACTGTGTCCCATTTCTGAGCCTGCAAGGCTTCCAGTTTTCACTCCTGAAGACAGGAAGAGGATCCATGGAACTGCTGACTTTTTGGGGTTAAACCACCATACCTCCCGGTTGGTCAACAATCGTGATGGTGGCTGCACCGCTGGTCCTCAGGGGGTTGGTGATTTCCAGACCCATGTGGATCCATCGTGGTCCCCTACAGCTTCTGACTGGATATATTCAACACCATGGGGCCTACGAAGGCTTCTAAACTACATTTCCAAAGAATACTTGAACGTTAATAAAGTGCCGATCTACATAACTGGGAATGGGATGCCTACTGGGGATAATGCGGACACTCTCAATGATACCAGCAGAATAGAGTACATGAGGAGTTACATCAATGAGGCCCTGAAAGGTAGGCTGTAGGTAGTAGTCGATACTCTCATCTGTTTTGTTAGTATTTTAGAAACATCTCTTATACAAATCAATGGTTACAGGATAAATCAATTACTAAATAAGTGACGTTGTGTCTTGTACCCTGTAAATACTAAGAATATAACAATAGGAAAATATTATAAATGGTTGTATGGCTCAGTGTCTCTATTCTCTCAACAGCTATACAACTGGATGGCGTAAATGTTCAGCGGTTTACTGTCCAGTCACTCATGGATGGTTTTGAGGGTCCACAAGGCTACAGTGAACGGTTTGGACTCCACCATGTCAACTTTGATCTACCTGACAGACCCAGAACTCCAAAGCAGTCTGCCTACTTTTACTCTGAAGTCATTGAGAAAAATGGTTTTGCTTCAAAGAAACAGTTCTTTCATGCACCAGATATGTCAAATATGAATTCAAATAAAGTTTCCCCGATGCCACCTTCCACAGTCCCATCAGAAGCCAAGGATGTCTGGAGGAAATTCTCTAAACAAAACAATTTTCAGAGAAAGCTCTACCACTATGGTACCTTCCCTCAAGGCTTCGGGTGGGGAGTGTCATCATCAGCTTACCAGATTGAAGGTGGCTGGAATGCAGATGGGAAGAAATCCAGCATCTGGGATACCTTCACCCAAGAACCTGGCAATATTCCTGGTAATGCCAGTGGAGACGTGGCCTGTGACAGTTACAACAGACTTGATGAAGACCTCTACATGCTGCGAGCTCTGAAGGTGAATTCGTACAGATTCTCTCTGTCCTGGTCCAGGATCTTTCCTGATGGTCGGCGTAGCTCCATGAACCAGAAAGGTGTTGACTACTACAATAGACTCATTGATGGTCTCCTAGCGTATAACATTACCCCCATGGTGACACTCTATCACTGGGACCTCCCTCAAGCTTTGCAGGACATTGGTGGATGGGACAATGTAGACATGATTAATATTTTTAATGACTTGTGTGACTTCTGCTTTGACAAGTTCGGAGACAGAGTAAAGTTTTGGATGACCTTCAACCAACCTCAAACAATTGCATGGTCCGGATATGGACTTGGACAGATTCCACCAAATGTAAAAAATCCAGGAATTGCACCATACAGAGTTGCACACAACCTGATAAAAGCTCATGCCAGAGCCTACCACACATATGATGATAAGTATCGGACATCCCAAGGTGGATTAGTGTCCATTGCCCTCAATGCTGATTGGATGGAACCTAAAGATGTCACGGTTCCCAGAGAAGTGGTGGCTGCTGACCGCGCTCTGCAGTTCCAACTGGGCTGGTTTGCACACCCTATTTTCAAGAACGGGGACTATCCCGAAGCAATGAAATGGCAAGTTGGAAACAAAAGTGAACTCCAAGGTCTTTCAGAGTCAAGACTTCCTTCCTTTACTGAAGAAGAAAAGAGCTTCATCAGGGGAACCGCTGACATTTTCTGCGTAAATCACTACACTACAAAGATAGTGAACCATAATACAGCTCCACTTAGCATTAAATCCTATGACTATGACAAGGATTTGATAGAAGCGGAGGATAGTGATTCACCAACCACAGCCATCAGTAAACAGAGAGCTGTCGCATGGGGCTTGAGGAGACTCCTCAACTGGATCAAAGAGGAGTACGGAGATCCGGCGATCTACATTACTGAGAATGGAGCATCCACAGACAATAAGATCACAGTGGATGACACAGAAAGGGTATTTTTCCACAAAACCTACATTGATGAGGCTTTGAAGGGTAAGTGCACACATCAATATCTAGATTTTGTCATATGGTTGGCCTGTGAAGCACTTACCATATTCCTTGAAATCAATTAGGACAGAATGTAGACCACCTTTTCTCAATGTAAACTTAGTATATAGCTAATTATGTTTCTTTATCTGTAATTGTTCTGTATTCAGCCCATAATCTTGATGGTGTGAAGGTGAAAGGATACATAGCAACATCTCTCATGGATTCTTTTGAGTGGCTTAATGGGTACAAAGTTGGATTCGGGCTGCACTATGTGGACTTCACCAATCAAAACCGTCCAAGGACGCCCAAACGCTCAGCTCACTATTATTACCAGGTCGTGAGGGACAATGGTTTCCCATTACCAGAAGATGAGAAGACGCTTTACGGAGCATTTCCCACAAATTTTAACTGGAGCACTGCTAGTGCTTCCTACCAGGTAAGCAATGCCAGTACGTTGTTGGAGATCACTTCATACTGACCCAGTGCACTGTTGGGATAATTCTTCTAATATGGTCAATTTTTAGGCAACTTTTAGGGTTTTTGCAGTGCTATAATAACACTTTTCTTGTCTTGTTTCAGATTGAAGGGAGCTGGAGAGCACATGGAAAGGGATTGAGTATCTGGGACAAGTTTGCCCATACTCCTTTGAGAGTGAGCAATAGTAACAATGGGGATATCGCTTGTGATAGTTATAATAAGATTGATGAAGATGTGGCGGTGCTGAAGAAGTTGAAGGTTTCAGACTACCGCTTCTCTGTATCCTGGCCCAGGGTGCTTCCTGATGGCACCAACAACTACATCAATGAAGCTGGACTGAACTACTACCATAGATTACTGGATGCATTGGAAGCTGCTAACATTAAGCCACAGGTATAAGCAGTGTTGCCATCAATATGATTGGATTAGGTCCCAGACTTAAACACAGATATTTACCATGTTTAGGACATGATCATTTCTAGCCTTGTTTGGCATGAAATTATTGTAGCGTGAACGAAATTAAATTTGCCAAAGAGAAAAATATACCCTGTGTGAAAAGTGCACCGTAATACAGTAAACATATTCTTTCTTTTATTTTTTCAGGTGACCCTGTATCACTGGGACCTTCCATTGGCTTTGCAGAAAGTAGGGGGGTGGCAAAATGCAACGATTGTAGATAGATTTAGAGATTATGCAGATGTTTTATTCAGCCGACTTGGAAACAGAGTGAAGTTCTGGATCACTTTAAATGAACCGTACATTGTAGCCAACCTTGGCTATGGATATGGTACCTTTGCTCCAGGTAATAGCACAACATTGTTTTGAGATACTCATTTTTATTAGTGTAGAAATTGTTAATTTTGTGTAGTCTTCTATAAGCTTCAAAGTTTCAGAAGATTACCTTCCCTCTCTCTGTTTGGTGCACCTCAGCCACCATTTCTGTGTAGGTCCTATAAGGGTTAAAACGGGCTTAAATACAGTTGGAGTAGTCCAAAGCCCAAAAGGGTTTTAACGGTGGTATTGAGTAGGCTGAAGCTCCTTACAGGTTTGTCAAAGATAGCTGTTTCAGTTTTACGCTGTATGATGATGAATGTTCCTAAAAGTAACGTTAATAACGCTTCAACTGTTTCAGGTATTGTGGGTAAGCAGTATATTGCGGCTCACAACCTGATCAAGGCCCATGCTGAGGCGTGGCACCTCTATAATGACAAGTACCGTGCACCACATGGAGGCATCATCTCCATTACTATCAATTCGGATTGGGTGGAGCCACGGAACCCATATAAGCAGGAGGACGTGGACTCAACCAAGCGCTACTTGCAGGTAGACAAGTAAACATCAGAAATATGTCGGCCACTTTGTAATGAATTTTACTCCTTTACGAAAAAAATAAGACAGGTTAATTAGGTGTCAGGATAAAAACATGTTGGCCTGAAATGATCTCTGACCATGTGATTTATGTTGCAGTTCTTCATTGGCTGGTTTGCCCATCCCATCTTCAATGGAGATTATCCAGACTTAATAAAGACCATCGTTCGCAGAAGAAGCCTCGCTGCAGGTCTCCCTGAGTCACGGTAAAGCAACCATAGTTTTTATAAGCAGAGAAAAAGGCAGGTTTTTTTGTTCTAAGCGTAAATAACTTAAACTTGTAAGATGGAATTTAAGATGGGGTTTTTAAAAAGACCTATCTCTTCTATAGGCTTCCTGAGTTCACTCCTGATGAAATCAGAAGAATCAAAGGGACCCATGATTACTTTGGCTTCAACCATTACTGTACGGTCCTCTCATACCCTGTAGATCTGGGAAATCAGCAGGATTATGAAGCTGACAGGTAGGCTTGAATCAAAAGAAGATACCTTAATGATGTTTAATTGTTCTTTTTCTGTATCTCATATGAGCAGAAGACGTGGGACTGTCATACTTTATTCAGTTGCCTGTCTAAATACAGCACATGTCAACATATATACAGTATGACATGTTTTACTCATGCTAAGAGATGTGCAATCCAATATCCAGGGGCACTGGAACCACACACGACCGCACATGGATTGAAACTGGCTCCTTCTGGCTGAAGATCACGCCATTTGGATTCAGAAAAATCCTCAAGTTCATCAAGGATGAGTATGGAAACCCGCCTGTCTATGTCACAGAGAATGGGGTCTCAGAAAGAGGACCGGTGGACCTGAATGACATCCACAGAACACACTATTATAACACCTACATCAACCAGGCTCTTAAAGGTATTTAAAGAGGAATATGGAGAAAATATCCTTCTTTTTATATCTCTGTCTGTCTGAAATCTCTTCCTCTTTAGCGATTTGTCCGCAAAGTAAAGGCATATCATTCATTTTGTTGCCCCAAAGCTTAGTGTAGAGCTGAAATACACAATCTATGATATATTATGTATGAACATCTTGTCTTTCAGCTCATGTTCTGGACGGAGTAGACCTAAGAGGCTACACAGCCTGGTCATTGATGGACAACTTTGAATGGGCTGCTGGTTACTCTGAGCGCTTTGGCCTGTTCTATGTGAACCGTTCCAACCCCACACTTCCTCGCATCGCTAAAAACTCAGCCTCCCGCTACGCCTCCATCATCTCCTGCAATGGCTTCCCAGACCCAGCCAATGGGCCCCACGATTGTTTGAACCCAGAACCAGAAGGTAATGCAACGCAGTGCATCACTGGAGGAGGATTTGAAGGCAGAATACTTGAAATTAGATCACTCATGATGAAAAACACACATGTTTAAAGGGATGTTGTTCTAAAGCACAGTTTGTCTTGTTTCTTGTTTATCTTTCAACAGCAACAACTGCACCCCCTGGGACCACACTAGAGAGCACTTTTAACACAACTGTTCATACAACTCATCATACAACAGATCATACGACTGTCCCTGTTCTTCCTCCGTTCACGGTGGACTTCCTGGGTCTGGAGCTTTCGTCTCTAGATGCTAAAGTGGCACTTTACGTCATCTTTGCGTTTCTTCTCGCAAGTGTCCTCGGGGTTGTCCTCACCGTGTTCTGGCTCCTGAAAATAAAAAAGAAGTTGACGGGAGAACCTGGGAATTCCTTTAAAATGGAGAAGATGTGAGCAAAGCTTCAGGAAAGGAGTGAACTCTTCATTAACTGGTCAAGTGAGAACTGGATTGCTGTTGAATTCATGGTTTTCCATTCAGATGCCAAGAAGAAAGCCCATGTACCTCATGTGACAAATATAGAAAGGATAATTTTGATTAATCTCGTATTATTTTCAAATTTAAACAAAAAATGAATTCAACATTTGTGGCCATACCTTCTTGTCCAAATTAGATAATTAGCATAGCCACTGAATTGGAAATTGTTTTTTCTATTTAAAAGTTTTGATGAATTATTATAGTTATAATTGTCTTTTTCTTTTGTATCAACCTTTGCCGTCACTTCCTGTTTCATTACAGCAGTTTCTGAGCTAACTTCCTATTGCACCAAAACAGTGAACATTGCATCCATGGGTCTTTCATCCAGTTTGTCAGTGCAATGTTGTGTTTAGTGTTTCCAATAGTCTTATGTGTGAAATAAAAACTGCACCTGTGCTGTTTCCAGATGCCTGTGTCAGTGTGAATGAATAACCTCTGGGTGGCGCCAGTAAACCATATTTTTCACTGTACACAGGTCGTGTGCTTTTGCTTCAATATGTAGCAGTTAAAATGTCATTATATATTTGTATTAAAATGTAAGTTATACATTCATGTATATAAGAGAAGAAAAAATAGAGGACAATATGAGATTATGTCATGAAAAACCATAATGAAAAGCCTTTGGTCTCAGTTGACGCTCCTCCCTCCCATTAGTGCCGCTTATTTCTGTCCTGTTTGGCGCAAATTACTTTCTCTTCTTTTCTCTTTTGTCCCCACGGACACATGTAGGGCGTCCTTGGGTCTCTAGAAATGCACTTTATAATTTCAAGCTATTATTATTAGTAGTAATATTGTTATCATGAAATGGAATGTACTTCACCATGAGCTCTACACTCTCTGATTTCACAAAGCCTACTTTTCCTACTTGCTATACGCAACATCATTAAGAAATACATTTAACTGGCTTTATGCTGAAGCTATACTCGTACTTTTGTTTATCTGCTCGATAGCTACAGTACATCAAGGTGAACCGTTGACATCAATCAATCAAACTTTATGTTTACAGCACCTTTTAAATAAATCAAATGCAATTCAAGGTAATTTATGGGTGACTGACAATAACAATGAGGTAGAAACCTTCTGATTTAGAGACAGATTCATACCAATAATAGAAAAGAGAGCCATAAAAGAAAGTTAAGATAGTTAAATATCTATAATCGTCACTTTAAACGAGTCAATTTAAAAATACTTGTAAACACCTGTAGGCTCCAGTGTAGGAGTATATTACTAAGCACCTCACTAGTTACAGACCTAACAAGCTCCTTAGGTCTTATTATTATTATCGCCATCTACTGTGTTGTTGAACTGTTCCTGCTCCTATAAGAGTACTAGTAATCTTTTAATGCTGCATGTTTTACACTGTCCTTGGAAAGTCCTGCTGCTTATTTGCTTGAAAAGTGCTGTATACATAAAATTACTCTTATTTAATCTCAATGTCTTTCCCAGCTGACATCTTCGTCGACGTCTTATACGTGGATGACACCTCTTCTTCATCCTGAGATATTTGTTTTCTTTTTTTTTGGTTGAGTTCCTACAGACTCAAGTTTTTGTAATGCCATCCCGAACTCTGCTGCCTTGTTCTCTGGGGATTTGATCACACACTTTGAGGACACAATCCAACACCTTAAGACCTATCGGGGTTTTTGCTTCCCACTGTTTCACCAATGAGTTCTCACCATTCAAGCTGGGAGGAATCAGTCAGACATGGCCCTGCATGTCTTTCCCACTCAATAACATCATCCACACACATAACCCTAACCCTTGACTGAGGCGTTATCAGGGAAGCTATACGCAACTTCTCTACACACCTGCTAGGAAACCTGCATGTCCGGTCTCCTGGGCAACGCACTTTCACAACAGGATGTGCGCATTAACTCGCAGTGGGGGTCTGTTGTGCGTTCTCTCCCCTGCTTGCTCCTCAGCAGCTCTGATCAACAAGGGGTCGGTTCAATATCGGAAAATCCCCGATTCAGCCCAGATGAAGTTTGAGTCCAACTGGAGGAAAAACATATCAGCTTTTAGTTTTCATTAAATGTTTTTAGGTCACGTTGAATAGTAAACTTATGAATAGTAAATTGATTATTTTGACTTATAAATTTGATGACTTGCACATGAGGAGCTGCTGATCTTTGGGATAAACACACTCCTTTAAGAAACTGTTGTAACTGAGGAGCTGTGACATAATCCTCAGATATAACTTGATCCAGTATTCACTTGAATTCAATTATATAAATAAGGAGAGAAGCCAAAGCGTCACTATCAGCATGTGGGTACATTTATGTGTCCGCTAACATGACGTGTGCTCTGAGCCTTGTTGCCAAATCGAGAAAGAAAGGAGCTCGGATCACAACACACACAGAGGGAGTGCGTTTTTATTCTCTATACCTTTACATCCATTAGGAATACCACTAAATTGCTGTAATATGCCTACTCGCATATAATACTATTGTTGGCAATACCTCCATCAATACAACTGTCATTACTGCTCCCTTCATCTTTGTCAGACATTTGTATTTGCAGAAATACTTTAAGCATCGATACACATCTCCATTTTTTTCTCTTTTCTCACATGTGACTCTCTCTTATTGAGGGTTAAGGACAGAGGATGTCGCACCTTGTTAAGCCCAATGAGGCAAATTATAATTTGTGAATATGGGCTACACAAATAGAATCAGTCCACTTTGATAACGCACCAGCCCACATCCCCACGTGCTGGGATGCAAGCGCTTCTCGCTCTGGGCTGATGTCATGTGAAAGCAAAATATCGTTGTCATACCGTCACCTCGCTTGCGGTAGAAGTTGAGACAACTATTTAAGTTTGGAGCTGAGAAGGCCAGAGACAAAAAAATGTATATGAAATCCCTTCAAGCTGATGGAAAACTTGTTTGTGTTGATGGGGCTGGTCTGGGTGGGGGAGTCTAACAATAATGTTCCAATAACATTTCAAGAGAATAGTTTAAACTAGTTGTAGTGTATTATATATATTTATCAGTATATTTGAGCATAGTATATAAATCACATAAAACTAACCTCTTCATGAAAACAACTAATTTACATCACATTTGGTTTTCTTCCTAAGTCAAAGTAGATTTCACATTACGCCTTCGGCCCCCTCGACACTCTCATCTCCTTCATCCGTGTCCATGACAACGTGATTTGCACAGACACACACATAAGTAACACACTACACATCTCGACATGCCATGTGGGACGTTGGCACAAAAAACGAGACTCGATGCTCTGCTGTTGCTTTAATCAAATACTTGCTGGGTGGAGGTCTCCCCAAAGTGTCATGGAGGCAGAGTGATGGTGATTACAACCTGCTGCACGCCATCTCCACTCCCCAGCAGGCCCTCGGCTTTTATGGCCGCAATACGGAACAGTTAGCACGGTCTTGACGAGACTTTCTCAAAGTCGGGAAAAATAATATAGTTTGCACTTTGCTTTCCAATGTTGTGATTGGTTTTCATACCTGTACATTGTGGCTGTGACTTACACGTTGAATCTAGATCTTGATTATATCGGATGTGGCGATCTCGTCTAACACACAAGTGTTTAAGTTACACTTCTGAAAAGGCATTGTTGGTAGAAAAGTGGGAATGTTCGCCACTCTTTTCCAGGAATGAGGCTGAGCACTTCCTCGTCGAAACACTAGATCAGGAAAACGTTATAAAAAAATTGTGTGGGGTGAGACCCTGGAATTGGAGCCTGCCAAAAATGAAGCGGGAATATTTTCATTCCAATAATGGCAATGTGATACTTTAAGACTGTTTCCAGCTGAGCCGAGGTTGCTGACGCCAGCACCTTCTGCTGCATAGATCTGAGGGTTATACCAAGTGTCAGGGTAATTATTGTGAAAATGCAGCAGCAGAATTATCAGAATCATGAATTAGCATCACTATAGACAATTCTAACTTGCTATTCATCACATAAAAAGCAATAGGTCTTTAGCTTAGCGATAGAATTTTGCATTTAAGAAAACCATATGCATGTTTTAACGGCAGGGTGCCAAGGTGTCACTGTGGCTCCGGTCGCGGCATTGGAAAATGTAAGGCTCTAACAAAACTTCCAAAGCTATTCTCAAATATAACATCTGTGACCAGTTAGACTAATAAATTGTCGGGTGTTGTTGTGTCTGCTTCCCGTGGCAACTTCAGATGTGGTAATCCAGGTTGGTGAACATGTTGCTGTGTGTTACTTTTACAAGTCAAATTAATGAAGCATGCTCTCTCTCTCTCTCTCTCTCTCTCTCTCTCTCTCTCTCTCGCTCTCGCTCTCGCTCTCGCTCTCTCTCTCTCTCTCTCTCTCTCTCTCTCTCTCTCACGCACACACAAACACACACACACACATAATAAACACAGTGCCCCAGAAGAACAAAGCGTTGCTGCTGGAACATTATTCTCCATCCACATATTTTTATGTGCATTTTCAATGTGTCCCTAAAAATGAAGTCGAAGTTCATGAAATTTCAAGCAAAAGAAAAAACAATATATGACAGAAAGTTAATATACTTGGCTGATGGAGGATACAAAAAACAACAACAATCATTAAAATGGAAACAGACTCATACAGTGTCTTCATGACACAAACAGAACATGTGATTTAAATTACCACCAAAGCCTCGACTCCACTGACGTCACTAAGAATACATGGGAATATCAGATTGTCATGGAAGTCTGAGGAGACTTACTGGTAAATTCACTGGAAAATTAGCACCACCAGTTCTCTATCTTGATGCATCCCCCTCCTGTATGTTATTCATGTAACAGTGGTTCTGGGTAGAGATGCACATTCAATTTAGGTGCGGAGGCAGATGGGGGACATTTTTCACTTTCTTTAACATTTTGAGATGGGGAACTTTTTCGATATTTTCGATAACTCTTGGATCTTGGTAATAAAAAACATGGGCCTGTTTGCAATTTGCAACCGATCCAAATAAAAATCTGGGTCTAGTCAATTTAAATGATGTTTCATAAGGGGACCGTTGGTCCTTGGGATGTACTTTACTGAGTCTAGTTCAAATTTAAAATGTCCTAATCACTACATTTCCTCATTGCAATTTTGTTTTGTTTTGTTTTTGCGTCTTATTTTGAGTGTTTACGTGTAAGGCTCATTAAAAACCAAATCAAAAGAGCCATACTAAAATGTTTTTAATGATGCATTAAAATGCATTTTGGCTCATTTACTTCGTTGACTCATGTGATATTGACATTGGTCTTAAAGACAAGTATCGGTCATGTGTATTTATACATAATTACTGGGGCGTGTTAGCTCCGATGAAGGCCTCTCTGACAGTATGGATACAACTCATTAGTTACAGCTTATGAAAACACAGGCCGAGGATGTAAAGACATCTGCCACCCAGATGTGACTCGGCTAATAAATCAAACTGGAAAAACTACATACGTCAACACTGCTTAACTCAGGGCTGATGTCAGACTTCTAAAGACAAGCTTCGGTTTGAGTAATGAAATCAGGCGCACATCAGGTAACATGCTCGTATAAAGCATGAAGTGAAGAGCACTCGTTTTTAAAGCCAGTTAGAGACCACTGCTGTGTAAGGAGGACTGTCTCCGGAGGGAATCCTGCTAAATCCGCTTGAAATCACCCTATGGTTTTTTTTATTGAGATCATTATCACAAATATTGCCTTTGACAGAATCAATTTCCTTGTTTTGTGCTCTGCGGTGCCGTATCTACTAAATGTTGCATTCTTCCTTTGCGAATCCCACTTTACAGGTCCCCGCACGAAATAAAGCAGGAATGGAAACCCGAGCAGGAAATTGAAAAGAGGGGTCCTGTTGTGTTGTGGAGACCGCTGTGCCTACTGCTATTTCCTCTGCACATGCCAGTCTCTCGCACTCACCAGATGCACGTGTGCCTTGGCTAATAATCCTCACGGCCCTTTAGGGGAAAATTCTAGTCAGACATGTAATGCAGCATCGCCCATAACACTGTTGCTCTTTCAGACATCGATTACATTTTATTGTTAGCGTACCGACATGGCGGGATCGTGCCATTTGGCATCCCGCTCCTGTCCGTTTTGTCTCTTTCCTCATGCAGCTGGTTGACTGCAGCACTTCAAGAGGACATGTGGCAGGATGGCATACAGCAGCTGGCATGCAGCTCTGCTTTCGGACTGTAAGAGCCAGTTTGGAGACGTAACACTTCATGTTCAGGTGTAAAATAGTCAGATTTTGGTTTCTGCATTGGAGGCCTTTTGTGAAGATTTTAACTCTGCCTCTGCTGTATGTTGCACACTGGGAGACAGACATCATTTGTGAGGGAGGCTGAAGGAGACTAGATAGAAACAAGATGTTGTAAACAGCCCAATTTTTTTTTTAAAGCAGAATAGAAAAATGTAGTTGTTATGAGAGTTTGACTTTATAGCTTTGCCTCAACTACGACCAAAGGGATAAGATATAATTTTTCTCCTCAGCAGAGTATCATCAACCTTTCATACAATCAAATGTCTGTTATGTGACAGGACGTGTCATTGGTGAGAGAGTAAATGAACATTTCTGACAAGATGGCTGCAGAGTCATTGTGTGCCTCTGCTCACAGAAGGGGGGCTTACACAACTTGCAGGTTGGGGATTGTTTGAGTAATCCTAATTGGATCTGGCTGTCTGATGTGCCACTGGTCTCCAGGAAACAATTAGCAGAAGCCCCATCATGACAGGATGCAGTCCGCCATTCTCCTCCGGGGCTCGCTGACCCCGCTGAGGAGAACCTGTGCTGCAGTCGCCTCACTCAAAACAAACACCCAGGTACTTTCAGGATCAATAAACCAAATTTAGTGGCTTCTATAGAGCAGTGTTGTATAGAAAACCCGGTTTTATATGTGGATGTTATCTACATATATCCAATTTTGACTCTTGACCAATTGCCAGTCTGTCTCAGAGGTCAATCAGGAACTTACTGTTAACTTATTTTGATGTATGCCAGTGTGATTTGCATTTAGACTGTTTAGTTTTGTCCATGTACCATACACTAACATGGAGGAGGTGGGGTTTATGAGCTATGTCTGTAGCCAGCTGCCAGGGGGCGATCAAGATGGTTTATAGTCACTTTTGGTGAGCTGTCATGTCGTCCGTCTTTATATACAATCTATGATCTACAACATTTTTGTGGATTCTTGAAACAACATTAACACTCATCAGCCCCATCAGACCATGAAATAAAATCTGATGACCTCTCTCTCTCTCTCTCTCTCTCTCTCTCTCTTTCTCTCTGCGTGTGTGTGTGTTTGTTTTTCTTTTTCATTCACTATGCAATAAAGGCCAAAAATGTCAGAAATGGTCCGTGGAACAAGTGAATAAAAACTGGACTTGGTGCTTGGAGAGTTTTTATTTAAGTGCTGCCAATCAAATCCATGACTCACCGGATGACTCATATGCCATTCACTGCCTCTGCTGTCGCATATGTGAGACAGAGTCAAGTGTTGTTATCCTGATATGACGTCGGGTTCATTCACAAGACGGGATGTCATTTTCAATATTTTACCAAAACCGGCCAAAAACTCAGATGGACTGTGAAGAAATGTGGTAGAAACCCTCATGTACCCCGCCGGAGGAACTCTGGTACATTTAGTGATCGACTCCTCTGCAGGTTGAGCTATGAGCTGACATGTAGATTGCTCAGATAAAACTTCCTGTTGGGGTTTCACCACCCAGTTCTACGCTTAATTGCTTTCTTTAATTTGGAAGCACAATCAAAGTGTTTCACGCGGCTCTGCATTAAAAAGTGTTTCCACTGGACGAGAAAGAAATAAACTGGTTAAGATTCCACTGGGGAGCGTTGTAATTAGAAGTGAGAGGTTATCTTGCCCATGGTGGATTTCACTGTTGACTGATGAAATTCCCTGTTTGGATGCTTCTGTGTGTTGAGGTGAACACGCACTAAAACATGTTTTATAGACAAGGCGATGGATTTATTAGTCCTTTTGCATTGTTTTCCCTCGGTCACGATAAGGTGCAAACAGGCATCCATGCAGTACCACGGTAAACATTAAAAAACCTAACTGTACTTTCCCTATATTCCATCCACAATACTCAGTATATCCGGCCCTGTTCTCACCTGATTCCTGTGTGCAGGACATGGTGTTGTAGGTTTGATTAAGCCACTTGTGCAATTAGCAGATGAGGTGAAACAAGCTTGGGTCTAAATAGCTCGAGAGGCTCTGAGTGCATTTCCAAAGGTCACCTCCTGAGACAATCAGACACATTTACCGTCACAGTGGGAAACGCTGCAGGGTTTTGTGTGTGAAATTATCATCGTATTAACAGAACCCTCTGAGTATACATGTTTGTTACAGTTGTTTAGATCTCAGACATCATACATACGAAAGCTCAGCTACTAAGTGATTAGAAAGAAAATGCCTTCTGATTTGATTTGAGCAGTTGAGTGCTATTCTCACCACACGGATGCATTATACATGCTGGAGAACGACTCCAAACAGGATGTTGGAGTTATTGCCTTAGTTCCATTTCGCACAAAAATATTTTTCTACTTTCCATCATTCATATCTCCCGAGTGTCAGAGCGTCATTTATTCATGAAACGGTGTAATCACAGCTGCAGTGTTCCAGGGTTAGTGCCATGGTTTTCACTGTGCTCCATGTTGTTTCGTTTTTAGGGATCTGTTTATATATTTATTAATGTAACATTCGCAAATTGCACAAACCGGCGGAGGCTCAATAGCTGCGTCTGTCATTTAAATCACACGTCGGTGAACCCGCCTCTGTACTGTATGAGCCAGCGACCAAACCTGCACAATGTGATTCTTTATCCGGTGGGTTTAAGTGTACAGCCCCGGTTACGTAACACACGATAATCCACTGTTACCATAGTAATGCCGCTCACATCTGGTGTGGAGATTGTGCTGTGGTGAAAGTTCCTTCACCGCCTCGCTGTCATCCATCAAGCTCTCTCTCTGTGTGCTAATGCGATGGTGTTGTCAGCTGATAAAGAGTTGTGTTCTATTTGTCACACAGTCATGGGACGTTGAGTCTCCTGAAAGCGTTCTCCACACAGCTCTCTCAGCTCCCGAGGAGAAGCACCGTGTGGACGAGCACACACACACACGCACACGCACACACACACACACAGTAAACAAAGACAATATATTGCATGTTTCAGAGTGTGAGTCTGCAGGAAAACGTGTTGGAGCGAAAAACGTTCTTTGAGGAAAAAGGGATTGAAACAGATATCCCCCTACTTCACTGATATAACACATTTCATCTTCTAATTGTTGAACTCTTACAGAATCTCTTCTAATGATAGAAATCTGATAAAGAATCGAGATGAGAGCATAAAGGGAACTGTCTACTCTGTTAAGATATAAAGAAATTGTGCATCTGTGCAGATTCAAATGAGTCTGAGCTAATTCTCTTAATTACTGAATACACCATTACATAGATAAACTGTGCTTTTGTGAAAACGAGTTAAACCAAAGTACTAGACAAGTTCAGGAAAGAAAGAACAATACAAGTATTGCTAAAAACAGTGCAAGAGAAAGATGCAATAGATGTAAATGTACAACATAAGAGTAAATAAGATACAAAAATAAATAAATTAACTGAATTATAAGACAAGGTCAGGCTGAGTTAAAAGTGAAATTAAAAAGGTAGGATTTTAAACGAGATGCGAACGTATTGATTGTAGAAAATGACCGTATGTAGGACGGGACAATATTCCAGAGCTTTTAGTCAACATCAGAGAAGTGGTTAACTTGTCCATTGTCATCCCAGTGAGATGAACAGGAGGAGAAAACTACGCATGGGAACATACAGTGGGAATATCTTATATGCTGGCGGGTGTGATAACAGTCGCCTGAGGGATCCTCAGTGTCAGGGGACCCACGAGGGATCACTGAAGCCCTACACATCTGAACTGGTGCCACCGAGCCCAGCTTGGTTTAACAGGATTGGCTGGTGCTTTGCGGCTTGGATACTATTAATCCCACTTATCTATTTAGTGCACCTTAAACTGTGGAGGATGGATATACAGAAGAGCAAGCTGTTGCTATTCAATGTTGGTTATCCCCTCTTTAAAGCTTCATCTGAGGAAAAGCTACACATCCAACACCCCAAATTGTGGATTCATTTTATTTGATCGATTGGTTACATGTCAGGTGACAATTAGATGTTGGCGGATATCTCAAGAATTGTGTTGTATTGGAATTTGAAAAGCATCCTTGAAATCTCTGCATCCACTGTTGTTGTCTTAAAGCATGGAGCGTGTATCAAGCTCGCCAACATGACTGCTCCCCAAAAGAGAAGCAAAATAATCTTCATCGCCTCCTTGGGGCTGAGTCAATATAAGTCATCCTCCATCCATGTTAGTGGATGGGACAAAGACAAACTAAAAAGTCAAAGTGCTTGTCAATTAAATTTTTCACAGTAAAGTTTAGTTATTTTTGTATTATCTAAGCATTTTCATTTTTATTTTATGAGAAAACCTTGACTACAAAATCTTCATTGCAGATAAACCAGGTGGGATGAACACAAGGTTTTTTCTAACTTCCCTCTGCACCACACACTGTAAATTAAAAGCTAAGCACACGACATCCAAATCCTTCTGTCTTTTATTTTAGGTACTTCATGTGAGTGTGCTGTCATGCTCATCATAATGTGCACGGCGCTCGTCTATGTTCAGAAACTTTGCCCTCTCACCGTCTTTGATAGAAATTCACTGGAATCTGAAGGAAAGTTGTCTCTGAGCTGGAGCACTTGGCCACGCTGAGCGTTCCGGGCAGAAAGAACTAAAACCCTGGGACTTTATTAAGTTAGCTGGATGCACAAACACACGCCCTGTTAGCCTTTTCCCCTCTTCTGTGGGCGGCTGAAATCTTGAAATTAAATAAGATAATGGAAAAGAGGAAAATTATTAGATTATTCCAGAAGGGTTACACGTAAAAACCCTGTCGCTCACAGCAGTTTATAGCAGAACCAGCAATTTCTCCTTTTTTATCACATGTTGCACATTTGCATGCACTGGCCTCCACTCCTCTGAATTGCATTAACCTATACAGGGCGCGAATCTGCCAACAGAAGCTTATATCCTGAAAGATAATTCTGGCCTCTCCCGAGGATTCTCTGCTCTCGTGGGTTTGGGAAACATTGATCTTCGCCGTCATAGCAAACAGGAAATCCATCCACTGCTGTCAAGGCAATATTACAATGAAGCCATACAGTGTGTGTTTCCTGCTGATCGTGAATGGGTCGGAAGCTCAAACAGAATTACCCGTGGTGTTTTAGAGGCAAAGCATCTTGACTTGATGAAGCAGGTGTTTTGAAAGGCATGCTGCGGCCCTCCTGGAGCGCTGCTGACAGGGTTTGGGTGTACAAGCTGCTTTTGCTGGCTGAGGGGAATTAGTTGAGGCTTATTAGAATATTGGTATGACAAATATAAAACACATATTTTCGTTCTTGACATAATCCAGAATAAAGCAATGGGCTTTGCAAAATGTTCCTGGTCTGCCTGGAAGAGATTTCATATCAGTCTCTGTGTGGATTAGCTGTTCTATGTGGTGCAAGGAGGCTCTAAGTCAAATGGTGTTTAGGACCACTTGTTCAACACCACAGGTACAATATGATAAAAGCTCTGAGAGGGTACAGCTTTCACAACTGTGATTTTATAAAGATGATCATCACGTCAAAATCCTATTTGTCCGAGGATTCCTGAACTTGGCTCTGTGCAGGTTTCAGTGAGCAAAGCTTTGTGTGGGACGTTGGTCTTTGATCACATCTTATGTCAGCTGCTTGCAGACATGCACTGAACTCCAGAGAATCTCTGGAGGGGCTGTTTGTGAGAGCCTCCGGACCTTCTTCTCCTGCCAGCCTGCTCGTCAAAACTCAAACACAGGATATCAGAATGAGCTCAAGCAGGACCCAATGTTCTTAAAGTCATGTCTGCAAAGGGCTGTAGTGGATTATAGAAATTGAACCATCTGACTCTATTTTCAGAGATGTTCTCACAGTCGACAGGTGACTTATCATGAAGAGCAAAGTGTCTGAGACACAACATTTTCCAAATGACAAACTGAAACAGTCCAAACTGTGACTCATTTACATTCACGTCACTCAGCGGAATTAAAACAAAACATCCAACCACAGAGCACAGCTGCAGAG
The DNA here is from genome assembly GCF_947347685.1 of Pleuronectes platessa. Classification (NCBI taxonomy): domain Eukaryota; kingdom Metazoa; phylum Chordata; class Actinopteri; order Pleuronectiformes; family Pleuronectidae; genus Pleuronectes; species Pleuronectes platessa. The sequence goes on along the minus strand of NC_070639.1, from coordinate 21,137,256 downwards.
TCTCTAAACTCAGGCTTATCATGGCAGTCAGGTTTAATCCTTTAATCCTTTTGTCTCAGTGAGCAACATTTTCCAACGAATGTTTGTATCACTGTGTTTTCTGAAGCCCTCACAGGTGTCAGCCATCCTGACAAAACTCACAAGACGGGCGTTAACATAGGTGGGACCAGGTCTCTCTTACCACATTTTCCTGTCAGTCAAACTCTTGGAATAAATAAATAAAAATAACAGTCACTCTTGTATTTCATTATTTTGTAAAGCAGCAGAAAGTGACATTCTGCTGCTTTACAAAACACTTAATAAAACAAATCTACCACATGGTGATGTGGTACGTTTGTTTTCCTTTCAGTCGCAGGAACTTTTACTATTTTCATGATTTAGTGACCCCAGAAAATTAGAACTTATCCTCTGTATTAATTATCTCACAGTAAATGTGTGTGTAACCTTCTCTAGAGGAAAATATGAACTGCGTATTTCCTTCAAAGAGGTCAGAACGGTGTTGCCCCTTCATTCAGATCCATGTAAGATTTTTGTGTGTGTGGAGTTTGTATGTTCTCTCTGTGCTTGTGTGGATTTTCTCCAGCTTCTTCCCACAGTCCAGAAACATACAGATTGGGTTTAGGGTTAACTGGGGACTCTAGATTGTCCCTACATGTGAATGTGATTGTGAATGGTTGTTGTCTCTGTGTGTTGGCCTTGTAACATGCAGCGTTTGCTCTGTCCTCCTCACCCTTGGCTCAGGAAGCCATTATGTGGTAGAATTCACTGCCTGTTAATGTAATGGCACGAATCGGCTCAACAAACAAGCTTTAGATAGAAAGTGGATCTTAACAGATTGTCAAGGACGTGGGGTCATACCTTTGTACAGATTTGCTCTACTGTGTTGAACAAATTTTCATTGGTATCGAATACAATGTAACGTATCTAATACATTCTGTCTTCTGTCTATTTCCACTGTGCTGATCTTTCTTTTCCTTTCGCTTTGTAAATATATTTCCTATGGAGGGCAGAAGATAAACTCTGGGTGCATCCCACTTGACACAGCCGAGTTTCAGAGAACACTTATTATGTTGTCAGGAAAGCGAGGCCGAGCTGCTCTATGTTCAAATCAGCTTTCTATACATGCTTATAGACTGGCCTGTTTGAGTGGATGCTTATTACGCTGACAGTGTTTTCTTAAGAAAGCAGCTCCGCAGGGTTGAGTTGTTCCATCTCTCTTCTCACACGAGTCCCCCGCTCTTAAAGCGCTGGAGAGACCCTGTGATTACACAGTCCAGGTTGTACTGGTGCTGTGTTTGTGGGGACATCGTGGATTGTCATCGACTACGTTTACATGTTTATTTTGTTGTCTCGTAATCTGTTTCACGTGACTTCTGTCAGAGCTAGAAGAACGATCCCTCACTTGTGACTCTCCCCTGAGGTTTCTGTGTTTATTTCCATGTTAAATAATATTTTCCTTGCCCTTGTCGAGAGGCTTAAGACAGAGGATGTTTATTTGTGAATATGAACTTTGTAAAATTTGATTTGATTTTGATTTATAATGATAAAGTCTCAGTTTGTGTCGTACTTACATTGGAGCTTTGGATCATTGACTCTGATTCGTACTGAGCACAGCTGGATTCTGTTGATATGAGGACGTAGTGACCACAGAACTACATTTCATCACATTTCTTTCTGTCTATTCGTATTTTGGAAGTGTCTCCTATCTAATACCACTGCTTTCTCTCTCCATGAGAACTATCCTGACTATATACATTGTTCACATGCTGATCTGCCTCACAATTTCTGCTTTAATGCTGTCCACTCCCTTTAATTAGCTCCATGTTGACTGGTTGGATGAGGAGCAGATGAACAGTGTTTGAAGATGTGGAGACTCACTTTTTTTCCTGCAGAGCATTTCTTTTTGTGTTGAATGATATTAAGCCATTTTTACGTTTCCATCAGTGAGAGTGTTTTTGCTACTTGTTAAAGCTGCAAGATGTTTGCCACTGTTCCTGTGGTGACAACAATTTATTAAGAGTTGGGGGAGATGAGATTGATAATTCAATTTTTTTTAATAATACCTCCACTTAGAAAGACACAAATTAATAATGTTAACTCCAAAACTGGTTATTAGATATGATGAAGAACACAGTTGATATAATACCCACTTGCAATGATGCTCAGAGTTCACAGAGTGTTCCTGCGGTCCGCTTATCACAGCCACTCTAACTATTATAAAGATGCATAAAGGAGATTCAATCCAGTGACAATTTGCAGTTTACCATAATTCAGCTTTACATAACGAGCAGGATATTGTGTAATGGGTCTGTTTGGAAAGAAGAGGAATTTAAACAGTTAGTTTGTTTGAGTTTTACTTCTTATTCCTCTGTGTGCTGACAACCTGACGCCAACATTATTCTTGCTTTGAAGGAAGTGTTCTTCTTACCTGTCGAGACAAGTAATGTGTGGCAGACGACAGCAGAAATATGGCTAATCAAAAGCATTGCGTTTCCGCATTTTGATTTTGCAAGCACAGACCGACACGCAAACACACACACACACACACACACACACACACACACACACAAACACACACACACACACATGATCACACATCAGTTGCAAGTATAACAGGTTTAGTTTTCTAGCTATGGAGTGTTTCCTGAATCTGACCGTTTTAAAACGTTTTATGAGAAGCTGGTGGTGATCATATCTTGGAGCATTTGTTATAAACATTTCTCGCGTGAAATGCTTCATAAAATCAGATTTGAAAGGAGCGGTTCTCCCAGGAGGCAGATCATTCTCTTCTTCAACAACAGTGATGCATTAGCATGAAGAAGTCTCACTTTTCTCAATTGGACCAAAGCATTAAAACCAACAAGTTGAAACACGTGCAGCCATGGAAAATCATCCTGGAAAGGGGTTCCTGGAAATCACAAGTTTATTTAGAAAGAGGTAACGAAGACTGAGCTTATACATTTGGAAGATTTCAGGAGATTATCCGGAGCTCATTGTTCATTGTCTAAAAGTAAATTCTGATTTGAAAACTGAGATTTCCCGAGGCTTTAAAACATGTTTTTTCCTTCAATCTTTCAAAATGTATTGAATATTTTTACAATATTAAAATAACTGTTGAGTTTTAGATATACATACGTATTATACAGAATGTCCAATGGACCATATTCTAGGACTACACTACAAAGTCATTTCATTTAACTGCAAAATAAGAATCTGTGCAATGTCTGTGTCTTTGTGCAATCCTGTTGCAAATGTATATGCTTTGTTTACACAGTATATAGTTGCAATGTGTTATATTTCCTTCTGTTTATATTGCAGGTTTATGTATTACTTTTTTACTGATGTGTCTTGTTATCCCCTTCGCTGCTGTAATTTCCACTGCAGTGGGACTATTAAAGGATGATCTCATCTGTAGAGCATGTTGGATGAATTCGATGTATTACTGAGCATCTGTGGCAGACTGGCAATGAATATTAAAGTGATGACATGGGCAATAAAAACACAATAACTCCCTGTTCACTACCACAGTTGTATAAAACACCACATAAACCCCCACAAATCCATTTAACGTGGGAGACTCTGAGTATCTTACAAAATACTTGCATGAAATTTTGAATATGTGTGGGTGGTGGAAACCAGTAATGGCTTATATGAAAACCACACTTAAATATAGCTAAATTATACAACACAAAACATACAAATCAATAAAGGTTCAATTAAGTGTAAAAGGGAAAATTGAAAATTTATTGAAATAAGAGCTCTGAGGCTTTGGAACAACCTGCTCGTGGAGATATCCCTCCTTTGAATCAAAGCTTAAAATGGAAAATATTTTATTATTGTTATGGTGGCTCTTATTTACTTTTTAACGACTACACGTTGTAACTTTGTTTTGTTAACAACTGCCCTTATGGTCCGTCCATTGCACTTTTTAAAACCAAGTTGAAAACTTTTTTATTCACAAGTGCCTTTAACGAAGCTGTATAATACCATCCTTGCATTGTATTCTATTATTGTTTTACTCAGTTGTATCCAAACATTTCATTTGTATTATTGGTCCCTACAGACTTATTTTAAAATGTTATTAAACTTATAATTTGTCTTTCTTTAACCATTACCATTCTACTCTTTGATATACCTTTTTAAATCACTTTTAAACTCTTTATCATCTTCTGTTTTGCTTGAATTTTGTTTGAAACCGTGATCAGCACCTTGAATCTACCTCTGGGTATGAAGGATGCTTTAGTAAATAAAATTGCCTTTCCCCTGTTTTGAGAAGTGCTTTATAAATAAAGCTTAATTTTTCCTCTTCCGATATATCATTATTATAATTATAACAGTAAACAGAGAGGGAAGAATACAAGCTATGAATACAGGAGAATAATAATAACAGAAGGGCTGATATTCATTGGAAGTGAAATGTTTAACAGCAGTTAGTTTGTAAGTTGTTTGTTCCACAGGACAACTCCATCATATTTGATAGAACACTGACATAGAGGAAGATTATCACCTGTCTACTTAGATGATTATGGCTTACACACACACACTCACATACACGCACGCACACACACACAGACACACGCACGCACAAAAGCTGACACCACCGGGTCTCCCCCTCAACTGTCAGTCATCCCGCCCCGCAGGCCCTCGCAGACCCCGCCCCCCACGGAAACACAGGCGGTTGTGGGACACGTGATTAATTCAGTATGGCGGAGCTGCTGCTGGCTCTATGAATTGTATTTTTTGTTTAAACTCCACCGACGGGTCCTGGAACAAACCCCGCGGAGGCTCCTGGAGACTCGGGGGGCAGAGAAGCAGCCGTGCGGCCCCGAAAGGTGGAGCTCGCCCCAGGTAGTGTTACTTTCTCTTCCTCATACACACACACACACACACCTCGTCACCTGGAGACACACACACACACGCACACAGAGCCGCGACTCGCACAGACACACACGCTCGTAGTTTGGTTTCTGCTCGTTTCCCAAGTCGGACGGACTTTCTCCGTGCGTCGCGAGGGAAGCGGGCGCGTTGCGCAACGTGCGGACGCTGTTGTTCAACACGAGGAAAAGAAAAGAAGATTTGAATGTTGTTTAAAAGTGTTCAACGTCAGCGCGAGCGCAACAGTTCGGACCTGAGCTCAACCCGCTGTCACGTCACGGACGCGTCGTCAATGGACGTTTTCCCCTCTTTCTGACTTTTCACTTTCCCTTCATTCCCGGCGCCATTCTGTGTCAGGTCGCCCAGCCGCTGGGAACTTGTGTTCTGGTGCAGTGGTGCGGTTTGTCACCCAGTGCCACTGGTTTGTTTACCAATAAACCGCGTCACAAGTTCAGAGGAGCCCGGGTGTCCTCTACAAGGTTTACACACAGGGTGCATCCCCCAGCCCCTTAACTAACCTGTAACTATCCAGACTTAATGACTAAACTTTAACTAACCTTAACCATCAGAGCTACATGCCTCACCCTAGATTTAACCATCAAGACAAAACATCTCACCCTTACCTTAACCATCCAGACTTAATGTGTAACCCTAACCCAATTCTAAACCTAACCCCCAAAACCAAGTCTTAACCCTTATAACGACCATTAAATGTGGGTCAGAAAGTGAGGATTTCCTCACTCTGTAGTTTATAAGCTCACAATGGACCTCACAAAGATATCTGCACAGCTACTGACACACACACACACACACACACACACACACACACACACACACACACACACACTGCTGAGACCGAGACGGAGAGGTGTGCTTGTGTGATGGAGGTTTGTGCTGAGGTGGAACCACCGCTGCCGCAGCTTTGGGTGTAAACTTTTGTCTTCAAGAAGTGTAAACACAGGAGAGCAGCAGGAGGAGGAGGAGGATGAGGAGGGCTGTTCCCCGGCTCTGCTCACACTCCTCTACAGCCCTCCTGCCGCAGAGGAAACTATTCCCTCAGCATTACAGGCTCCCGAGGACTGTGGGTGCACGCTTGTAAATCTAGCAGGCCCCACAGAAGCGAGGTCACAGAAGCCCTAAAAAAACACAAAACAACACACCGGCAGAGAGCTTCTCTGAAAGGATGACACATGCTGAGAGCTCAGCCCTGATTGGAGCATGCACTGTTGTTTCTAACATGTTTTCTCTTCAGTGGAGCCTCCTCTTGAGCTAGAGATCGTCCGGATGGGCTGTGTGTGAGAACGCACAAGTCCGAGTCAGTAGACAGTTTCCTCTGTTATTAACAGGTCTGAACTGGGACCAGCGAGGCTCGGAGATATTTTTAATAAGCACTAATGGATTACAGGGAGAATTTATCCGTCTAAGAAAACCTTTCTGTTATACCTCTGCAGTAAATTGAAGTTGACATCCTCACATTTGAAGTTTGTTTGTGTCTGTGTGTGTGTGTGTGTGTGTTTGTGTGTGTGTGGGGCTCAAGTGCCTACTAATTATATCTTGTGGGATTTTGATGTACAAACATAATAGAAAACAGTAGATGGATGCCTGTGATGTCTAGGGCCAGCTTCACACAGACGAGTAGAAAAACATTTTCGAGACCCCTTAAATTAAAAACTTGTCTGTGTTGTTTGACTTCATAGTCCAACAGACTCGTACTTAGTCTTTGTTCAAGAAAATCCCATTAATTGTAAGGTTTTACCATCGTACTTTTATGGCAGAGCGATATTGACAATCATTTGTAATGTTACTGCAGTAACTCTAATGTAATGATATTTCTACCGATTTTCTGTTTCTTTCCATTTTGAAGTAATCAATATGTAGTAATCTGATTACTTGTAGCCAAAGGACTTTAATTGTTATAGAGTTTGAACAGAATTGTTTCCTTTCACTGCTCTGCAGCATTTAAGTGTCACACACAGTTAAACCAGCGCTGCTTCCATTATCTTTTACCACTTTATAGTGTCTGACTAATAAAATTCTTCTACTCCTCGTTTTACTTTCAGACCTCCATCTACCACCAGTGATTAATTCAGCTTGAGATAAATTATAAAGCTTAAATCTGTAACTTTTTTAATATCGTTCCATAACTTTGGATGGCATAAACTTTGACATTGACATTGTTATAAAGAAATGTTGAGCAGCTTCCCACAGTAATGACACTGGATAACAGCACAGATGTCAAGTCGAACTATGGTTAATGTGGTGGCTTTAACATATCAACCTCTGTTGCAATCAGTGGCACATGAAATGCGATTTTAGGAGCATCATGATGTGAGACATAATTTGAAAGTTACCGAAAGCATACAATAATATCTGTAGAGGTTTAAATGTTTATTATCTGGAATTGTTTCTCTTGTTGGACAGCACAGATCATTTGCTATATCACAAACACTGGAATCAATTACAAAAGACTGAATTCAGATTGAGCCTAACTGCTGTTATAAATCAGTGAGCCACGTTTTTAAAGCCTCCTTTTCCTGAGTGTTTGACACACTGATGAGAAAGTTTATGTTTATTACTTGAGCTGTGGGCAACTGTGGAGAATCACATCAAGATAGGTTGTGTTTAACTGTCCTATCTTAATTAATACATTTTTCTCTCCCAAAAATTATAATTTAATATTAAACATTTTTTTGGTAGAACAAACCATGTAATTTCTGAAAAGTTAATTACAGATTAACTTTTTAACACAGCTATAATTGTTATTGGTTCTACACATTAACTTATTAACATGGATATTATTGTTACTGGTTTGCCCACACTTGTACACTTGTAGCATAGGTCAGACGTTTAGTGTCAATATAACTTTTACACCCTAGAGATAAACTGTTATTTAGAAACTCTTGCCCTTAGTAAGAGCACAATTTAAACTTTTATCACTTTTTATAATCCTTAGTTTTGACACAAGTTCTTCGGGACAACCTCAAGAGGACTTCACTACTCATACCATTACGTGTTTATGTGAGTCTTGAATCTTAATAAGGATTTGCTGACATCTTCCTTTATCTTCATATTCTCTTTTTTCTCCTTCATTTTGTAACCAAACCGATGCTTCCTGAATCCAGCCCAGCCCGTTAAACTGCTGAACTCATTGGCCAACCTGCATATCACTATCTTACCAAAGTTTGGGAGCACTTAATTCTTGTTCTTTACTTGTCCCAAAGTGAGCCTCTAGTAATCGCATTAATAAGCTCATTTAGCTCATTCCAATTGTGCTTTGTCAGGGCAAGGGCCTGACTTTCCAACTTCCTCCCATCATTCAGCACCAGCTGGCACTGGGAACGCTTACTTGTTTGTGGACATTTTGTGGATGTTGTCACGATAATGGATACTAATGGGGTTTATTAATGCCACTGTTGTGCTCGGGGACAAATAAGGTGACAGGACCCAGTAATGCACAGACAAGTTCACCCAGCGGGAATTTGTAAACTGCTTGGCAGGGTCTTCCCTTCATCCCAGAGCCATCCAGCGTATTATTGTGTCCTTGTCCTCATCAAGGACCTCTGTTCATTTATTTGTCTGTGTCCCCATTACATGCAAAGCTTAATAAGCCGCTAATACAGTTTGAATGCAAATTTGTACTTTGAGTATCTGTCGTTTCATCACAGCCTTTTTACAAATGGTTATTTTATTCTCATTCATCCATAAAAAAATCTATTGACATGGACCATAGCCAGTTTAAATTTAATTTTTGAAATTTTTGGAAATTAATTAGCATAAATCGACAATCATTTCAATTACTTAGCTTTTTCTCATTAGGCTTACGGCTGAGCAATTTGGATATTGGCCACGGGGCCAGAGAAGCAGTAAAAGTAGATAAGCGGAAGATTCAGATAAGTAAAAAGGGACACAGAGTTTTTAATGGGCAACTATACTGAAGCTCTCAGCCTTGACTGATGTGATTTTAGGCTTGATGAATCCTTGTGTTGATCCTTGGGGTCGCCCAATGAGTTCATGGCTGAGAATCAATATCCACGATTCAGTCCTGTATGCCCTGACGTGCCTCACGACTTTAATAATAAACCCGTTTTAGCTCCTTTTGTGCCTTGCTGGGACCTTGTCCTGATTTTGAACCCATCATGCCTCCCCAAACTCAGAGACTAGAAAGTGGTAGGCTGTACGGGAAGCATACTTGTTTGTGTTGTGTTGTTGTGGATGTTATGCTAATGGTTACTAATTAAATCTATTAATGGCCCTGCAGTGCTGGGCACCAGCACGGAGATATGAGCCTGCCGTGCATGGACACACTCAGTCAGTCCTCATCACTGATTATATCACAAATACCACATCAAAGATTGGATCCTAGAGCTGCTTTGGTTTTGCTGTTGTCTTTTTTCCCAGGTTGCAAAGGCAACAGTCTTACAATTCCTCCAACTCAGTATAATGACCTTGCTCTGAAACCTCTGTATTCTTGTTCCTGACTTCCAAGGAGCTGTCATCGCAGACCAGCTTGAAAGAGGAAGAGATAACTCCACATTCATAAATCCATTTATATATCTCTCAGACAAATTTTCCCATTTGGACTTGACATTGCAGTTGCCATTGTTGCTAATTTATCTAGTCATACGACTATTATGTGGCAGATTTGATTCCCTCAACTGTTCACAGCACTTGACGCAAAGCGATGTGGCTGACGCTACTGCAACATATAATTGTATAGGAAATTAAGATGTATTTTATCATCCATGTGAGAGGAACTAAGTGGTCTAGGTCAAAGTTGAAAGAATTTGAACCCTGGTTGAGAATTTTTCTTGAGTAGTTCAGAAAAAAATTGTTTTGCTCAGGTCTGATGTCATGTGAAAGCAACTTCACCCATTGGCTTGCCCTGTAGTAGTACTGTGTAGCAAGGCTCCAGACCAACCTTTACATTGGTTACACTGGTGCGCCTAACTTTCGCATTTACCTGCACCAGCAGATAACCCCAACCTCAAATTTGTCTTTGCATCACAATAATACACCTATTCGACCTTTTCTCAACAGTTCGTATATATATATATGTCAATTCTAAAGAACTGGGTATCTGCACTGATTTCCAAAATAGATTCAATACTGATTAACAAGGTCTCGATTCGATTTAGAGTATCGATTTAGTTCAGGATATTTCATTTTACTAACCTATTTTAAAAACAGTAGGCAGCAAGTTCAAGGGGGGGAGAGCACTACCTGACATAGGAGCCCCATTTCTCATTTAGAAAACAACTTTTAACTTTAGAAAAGTACTTTCTTTCTCAGTGCAGCATAGAACATTGCTCATGGGTAAGAATGATGATTAACAATGGAGATGGCTGATGCTGAGAGAAAGCTGGAACAATATATGAGTCAAAGAGTGAGAGTCAACTGAAAGAATAATAAAGAAAAGGAAGTTGAATGGGCTTTCTGTTATCATCAGGACTTTGCACTGTGGAAAGATGCCACTTCCTACTTTTTACTTCACTCAGTAGCTGGTCTGTTGTTGCCAGTATAAAAAAATGATTGCTCAAGCTAGGAAGAGCAGGCTACACTTTGAAAATATGCCACCGATACATCCCACTCGCTCACATCGGCCCTCTCATCAAAGCTTCGCCCATATGAACATGTCAAATCTTCAAATATAAATATCGAGACTATTCGGCAACAACTACAGCTATGTACGCTACAAAATATTCAGATTTATAAAACCTGTTGTCAATTTCCCCTTTATAACCCACAGTCCACCTGGAGACGTGCATTTGTGAGTCCGCCTCAAAGTCTGCCCTCTTCACGCCCACATTCAACTATAAACGGTCAATGCAAAGCACCTCCATGTAAACAAAATTAACCTGCTGACCAATAGGTTTCTATGGTGAATCTTGGCATCAAGAGATGAGAAGAAGAAGAGCAACTCTCTGACACTGACATCGAGCTGTTTGTGAGGTGGAGGTGAAGGAAGACAGATTGTTTACCCGACAATAGATGAAGCAAAGAGGCGTCAATTGCACAATGCGAAGGGGTTTGAAGCTAAAATCTCTCCCCATCACATTTATGTTACAATTTATAACCTGGTCCAAATGCTCCATTATGGTGTTATGATCTCCGATGCTACACAGTTTAATCCCCATTCCCAGATCTCTCTGCAAGTTTCACAGGAATGCTCACTCACACATGCAAAAGAAACATTGCACTCTCCATTATTTCTATCTATAGCCTGCAAATACACTCGCATTTAGCCAATCTGGATTTGAAGAAGACACGGACGCCAGTCTTAGTTGAGTTCTAAGTTTAATTCCATGACATTCAGGCTTGAGATAAACAAAGCTGTACTGAGCCATTCAACAGAAGAAGTGGGAAGTTATTGGTATCAGGAGGACAAAGTAGTTTTCATGCTGAGGTTTGTGCGGAAGGTCGCGCATGAATTGAAGGCTGTGGCTTTGCTATATCATGACCCTGTGTGCACGTAGGTGATCCATTTCGGAATGACAGTAACCTTTACACATGACGTGCAGGAAGTGGGTTTCCAGGCATGTTGTTTGTGTGTCCTTCAAGCCTTCTCAATTGTGTACTTGTACAGAGCTTCACTAAGAAGTGTGTTGCAGTGTTGGAAAATAAATACTGTTTGGAAGTGACTAAACATAATCTTTTCACATTTCGATATATAAGCCTATTTATACTATCATTTAGAAACGACACATTCAGCTTTAACTGTTCAGTTATGATTTATACCAAAGATTCAAAGTGCATTAAAATGTACCTTGAGTGACTCATTCTGGAGAATTTGAACAGAATATCTTTGTCTTGATTTACTTTTGTGCACAACTCAACAGGTCTCAAGTAATGTTTTTCAAGCCCGTCCTCTCGTCGTCATGTTAAAAGCTTACTCCATCTGCATTTGACTATGAAATATTCAGTATACTCAGTAAGAGAATGGTTTTATTTACATAAAAATACAGCTCAGCAGAACAATTACTGTTTCGCGTCTCGGCTCTGACATCATCACTCCCTGCGGAGGGCTACAGAGAGGGAGCTACGGGGGATTAGGGAGTGATGGTGGCAGATATATCGTCTCCCCAGAGAACACAGTCACAGCCTACAGGTGGAGGCTGATTAAAGCTCAGCAGGCAGCAGCAGCTGCTGTAGCTGTGGACATTCACTTGCATAACAATACACCAGTGGCAGAGTGGTGGATGCTATGTATATTCGTAGCAGGGCAACTTTAATTGACTGCCTCAACTGTTTTGTAGGCACAGCTGTCGTGAAAATATCAATTCCACATTCGCATAGCTGCGAAATCTGCACGGTTTTAAATTTGTTCACCTGTTCAAGTAAGCGGACGTCTGTAGGAAATACTTTAAACCACTGCATGATTTATGAGCAGGTGGACCGTACGGATCTACTGCAGATTTAAAAACACATCTGTCTACACAGAGACTCTGTGTCAAATGCTCAAGGCACTTTGTCAAAAATTAGGGATGAGAAGTGATGACGCACATGAGTTGAAGTATGACCACCATCTAACCTACGTGAATATGTCTGAATCTCTGCTCAGTATTCAGTATTATTTTCTTACAGCACAGGTCATTGCATACTGTAAGTGGAGGGGAACTTAGAGAGAAAAGACCTTAGCCTCACATTTCCTAAAATGTGCTCAACAACTATACTGTTTTCAGACACAATCTTTCACGTATGAAGAACGCAACAGAAGAAAGTCGAAGGAGTCGAGGGATTGAGCCTTTAATGAGCATGAAATATAACTGGCCAGACATATTAGTTCTGGGGCAAAAGCAGTGTTTTTATTTACAGCATATAAAGGATTGTGGGAGAAGAAACTAGACAATTTTTTTGTGTAGATAACAATACTACGAGCAAATTTGCAGAGTTTGGAAGTTGTTTGCATTTGTTGCTCTGCATTTTCCTGCTGTCTTCCCACATGGTCATTTTACTTTGGGGGTGGAAAAGTTCTGAAACATGTCCAGAGCAACTGACTCAGACATTTGCATTTTCATATACAGCACTTTTCATAACATTTTAAGAAAAAAATCTGGACTTGAGTGCATGCCCGAAAGTTGCGTCCCCAAACTGAAGAGTGCCTGGGACATACCCTTTCACCATGTTTGGTGCAAATTTGCTTTTTTGTGTAATCCTGCAGACAAATGAACAGACAGGTGAAAACAATACTTGGTCGTGGTACTAACTGATTTATTTTTATAGCTCTGTAGCAACAGGTAAAATGAGCCCTCTGTGCCACTTGATGTTCTTTGTCTTTTCATCCTGTCCCTGTTCAGCCTCGTCTGGTTCCCTTGCAAACAAGCCACAGAGAGGATTGTGTTACTGAAGGTCATTTTGTGCCAGACAATGTATCACCCTTTCTTTTCAAACATGTGCTAACTCATCCCCCCCGCGCGTTGTTTCTCCCACTTTCACATGTGTCACATTGACGTCACACTAACAGATCGTGCATCTTCCCTTAAGAAATATATCGCACACTTTCCACACAATCCCCATCTTATTTGAAATCTTTCTTTACAACTTTGAAATGTACTTTTTGGACTATTTAGTCAAACCACAATGTGCAACATTATATTTAAATCCCAGGCTGTTGGCTCCTCAGTCACCTCTTACCTATATTTGTTGCATTTACTGGTTCAACTGGTTTAATAACTTGGTCAGTGATGTCTGTATTATATGGGACATCTTGGGTCCTTTTGGGAGATGAGCGGCGTATACTGCTGCCGTTGAATCATTTTTTTGTCCCACCTTTTCTGTCATGTTGCTAACTTACATTTCATAAATGCATCACACATGAAATAAACCCTAAGATAGAGATATGTGATATAATTTGGTTATCTAGAAGGAAATCATGTTATTTTGTGAACGTATCATGGATCCCTGTTGGGAGTGTAATTCTCATAAAATGTTGTGGGGTCGGAACATTATTCATCTAGATCCGTCCAGATATAAAATCATCAGATACCCGTCAGCCTCCCTCTTTCGAAGGAGGATGGGTTGAACCCAGTCAGACTCTTAATGTCTGACTGGACTCTTAATGTCTGTCCTTGTTTTGCAGTGAGATCTAAAGCCTTTCCTTTGGGGTTTCCATGTTCTAGATGAATGTTTTGTTTTTTTCTATGTTAATACCTCGACTATTTTAGCCAATAACAAAGAGAAAATCTAGAACATGTCAATCAGAAGCATAGTAGTGGTGCCACTAATCCCACTCGCCATCTGAATAATTCATAGTCAATTAGGGCCGAGAGGATGAAGCCGTCTTCATGGAGTAAGTGCATTTTCAATGATTCATTTCATGAGCTATGCAAGGGGTCTCTTAATTGTTGTTTACTGCTCACTATCCGACCACATGTTATTTTTATGCCATCGTGATTACTCCCGGCAGCGCTCAGAGTGCTTGGGAAATGAAGTCCATTAAGGGGTCCTGAGAGCTGTTTTTCCTGTCAAGTGCCACGCAACGTTTCCAGATTCAAACCTCGCTGCACGGGAACAATAAATCTTATCCAATCTCGAGTGTCAGTCTGTGGAAATGAGACACGCTAAGAGACGCAGGTGGTTCTTTTTTATGGTCCTACAATGCAGCAGAAATACCTGTAGTGTTGTACATGGATTCCTTTTTAATAGGATCCCTGGAGGACAGTTTAGATTTTAGAGAAGAAGAAATCATGGATGAGACGTTAAGAGCTGTCAGCAGACCAGTGCCAAGATGTGATAGAGTCAGTTAAGGAGTAGTTTTGTCTTCTCCTTGAGCTGCACTAGTTTTGTTTTTGTGGCAGAGAGAGGGAGAGGACTCGGTGCCTGAGGTCACTGCTGACACAGGTTGACGAGCTGTAAAAGCATCCTCTGAATTCTTGTGTGACTGACGACTTCTTTGACACGAATAGAGAATAGCGTCACTGCTCTCTGGCCTTTTTTTTTCTGGCACCTCCCCACAACAGATGATCACTCCTGTCCGTCAAAGTATCATCTGATGATTTAACACTTGCTCACGTCAGACATTCACGCAGGAATCTAAACGTCGCCTCTGGTTATTTTGCCTCTGGCCTGAAGGATGCTGTCAGCTTCTGCACTAGAAATTCAAACAGAGGTTATAAGAGATGCTCAGGAATTACATTGCCCATAACAACACACTGATGCTTGTTTTCTTAAACTTAGAGATGGAATCTGACATTTTTTTTTGGAGCTTTCTAAACTATAAAATGTCTGATTATACCTCCAATATAAGACCTCATATTTCTGCATATTCCAAACCAATTATTAAGTTAGGCCACCATATAAATTTGTCACTCACTTAGGGGCCTGTTTTTCCTCCACAATAATTCCTGATAAGTGAAGTAAGACCCTGCAGAATCCTGGCGGTAGTGCATTTCCATGAGGTTTCATTTGGGCATGCAGAGCTTGCCCCCTCTTTCCACTGAACTCATTCATTTGACGGTAATTCAGTCCAACAGCTTTAAAGTAACAGGGACAGCAAGACACTGTGTCTGTGTGTATATTTGTTAGAGTTGGAGAGGAGGAGACCACTTTATTGCAGCTTCTGTGGTATTTTTAGTGACTGATTGCAGCTCTCATTGTCACTTGTGTGCATTCAGCTATGTTGACACCTGTTAGACGGGACGGAGGTTAAGTTTGAGTTAGTGCTGGTATAGGGTAGAATCATCAGTCTTCCCTGTATGTTTGTGTTTTTATGTTAACATTGCACATTAGACAGCACAAGGAGTTTTGTCCCTCTTCCTCCTCTGCTATTGACGCAGGTATATCTAAGCCCTCAGGAGGCCTCTGCTTTCATTTCATTTTGGGTTCTACTCCAGGAGAGAACATTTTATTAAGAGACTTCCGCAGCTGACTATACTTGAGGTGAAAGTAAAAACATAGCAATGTCAAAAGTAGCTCGAACTGTTGCAAAGTCACTTTCTATTGATTGTGTTTATTACAAGTGATTTAAAAAGAAAAGAAGGTATATTTCAGGATAAATGTGTTTGTTATCTAGATGGTTTTGGACTAAATTCAAAAGCTTGGTCAGATGGGTGTGGTTCCATGACTGACGGTGAATTGCGGATGATTTCAGTAAACACAAATGGTTCAAATTAAACCATAATCCTTTGATAACGACCAGATGTGATACAACTTTTACTTGGAAGAAGCTAGTTGCTGTTTTTCATCGCCCCCTCTTTACTCTTGTCCAAAATAAACCAACTGATTTTTATTAATAATGAGTTTGATACTTTTTATGACTTTCAACATGTTTTCTACACTCATAAAATATGTCAAATGTCAAACAAGAGCAAAAACATTTATTCCCAAGGAGTTGATTTAATTCATTCCTGCTTTATAACAACAGCAACTAGCTGAGTTTCTTTCTATGTTGTTGTTGGCTGTGACTTCTCTCCTCCGTGGTTGCTAAGCTCACCTTGGCAGCCACAATCTGTCTCACCGGTGACCATGCATATACAGCACTTACCTCACACGGCAACTTCCTGAACATCAATAAAAAGCATGTCTTAGGTAAAAAGGACAAGTGTGCATGTGTATTTAGGGTCATAGAAACAAAGTAAATGGCCACGAAAGACAGTTGTGTGTGTTGACCTGCAGGTCGTTGTTCTCTCCTGGCCTCCTACAGGACCACACAGGCCTCACAGAGGAGCTTGAGCCTCTGTAACTACAATAGAGATACAAATCTTCAGGTTGTCTTAAAGACATCGCACCTGACTTGGGCATTTTTGGAAAACAACTTTAGGCGCTTTCACACCTACCTTGTTTGTTCTGGATCATCTGATTTCAGTTAAGTCCGGACTAAAATAACTGGCTTGAAAAGTGCCTTGGAATGACCATGGTCTGGACCAGCGGACCAAAATGTAGTCCGACCAAAAGAGGTGGTCAGAATCCAGACCAAACTGACCCTTGGTTAAACCATAGACCATTGTCCAGGCTCTTAAGTGTGGAAATGCCCTTAGACTTTACAGTGTTAATATAAACATTGTCTTCCATCTGGAATACCCCATATGTTTGAAAATTCTGTTTGTGCATCTTATTCTCACAGCTTGACTGTTTGGTTGAAGGAATCCTGCCACAACACACCACTCAAGGTCTCCACCTGTGGCCGTGTGCCATGAAGCCCTGAGAAACAACAGCGCTGCGTTCCTCCTCTACTTGGCAGCACCGAGCGGCGGCACCAACGTGGTGGGAATCACAGGATGGCCTCTACAGCCACCGCGGTGGTGCACTGACACTGCTCACCTCCCCTCCCCTGACAGGTCTGCCTGCACCACCAGCAACCATAACAATGAGCTCTCACAGTCAACCAGGTAAGATGTCAACACATTTTAAATACAGTATTTCACAAGAGGATATCTTATGTCCTTGTCTGTGCATGTGTTGTCGCTTTGACTCCGAAAAGAATCGTCTGATGTTGGAATGAAAGTAGCATTTTGCTTTAGGGATCAGGATCATGATGATGGAAACGGAATTCGCACAACAAGTGTATATTGTTTGATGCAGATGACCCTGTGCTCTGTCTATTGTGTATCCCATTGTGTTTTGAACTGCACTGTTACGATGTGTGTTTTATGAATGGAAATTGTTTAAAAACCACACTTTTACTAAACAAAGAAGCACCTTCTCTGGCTTATTTTAGCATGCAGTGGTTTTTTAGTGATCTGGTAAATATAGTGTAATACTCTGATGATCAGCAGTTTAATTGTTAGTACAATATATGCGTGTGTGTGTCTTTTTGACAGTATGGCTTATACCTAGTTTACTTCTGATTTTTCTTTAATCAACGGTTAAGTTAGGACGTAAAGTTTTTACCAAGTCTCTCAGCCAAAGTTACAACAAATCTTTTATTTACAAAGATAAGTAATGTTGAAAAAGTACAATTGTAGCCTACTCTCCATTTTGATTACACTCTGGAGAACAGACCAAACCTGCTGTTTTAATTTAGCAATTTCTACAAGGGCTCTTCACTCTTCCAAGGACTGATTGAATTTGGTGAAGTCAGTTGGCAAAACCTTTAACTCCCGCATGTTGCATTGTTTTAACAGCACTTAGACAGTGGTATCTGAGAGGGGGGGGGGCACATGTTTGTCCGAGTGTATTTTTTTTTAGGTCGGTTTAATTGCTTTGCACTTGTGTCCCAAGAAATACAACATTTTTGATTTACCCAAGCAGAGCAGTTTGTGTTTTCACTCGTGTCTGTTTGTTGGTACAAGGAGAGATGGAATACGGTGGAGTCAGTTGTCAGGCACCTGAGAGAAACATCGTCAACATGCCCACTCACTTGCTTTTCCAAAAATGTTCCTGCTTTATTCTCACATAGACTCACTCTATTTTACGAAAATATGTTCACGAAAAAATCTCTTGCGCAACCGGGAGTACTGACTGATATCTTACATGATATCTTACATACTCACATACACCCCCACCAGAAAATATGCAAATTATCTTTCTTCCAGGATCCACCTTACTTCTCCTGATGTTTTAGGTTTTCCAAGCTAACCCCCCTCAACCCCCAAAGGACAGGCGGTCCAGATAATGGATGAATGTATGGATATTTAGGCAGGTATCGTAAAGTTTGATGATTACATTTTTTTTGGCAACACCAAGACAGTCTTAACTGCTCATGATGAATATTTCACTCACCCGCCCTCTTTGCATGATTTAAAAACAAACTCTCCGTTATGCTTAACCTCAACCACTGAGAAATACCATGTGACCTGCTCAAAAACCCTCTTTCTTTAATCACACCCAGTTCTTGGGTCAGATTTATATTTTGTTCCTGTTTTTCATCTGCTGACCAAAATGGACAAAAGGCCAATTGTGTCCTTCTTTACCCATCATGCTCTGGCTGTCTTGGTCGTATTTAACGCAGTGATGTCATAGCCATTGATTAGTTGTTGTGGTGCCATTGGTCCTGTGTGACACATTGTGGATTGCTGGCAAAATCTCTTTTTGTTTAGCTGTGAGCAGGGACACGGTTGAGTTGTGGCCAGGGGGGGTTTTGCGTCAGAGTGGATGTTTCAGGCTGTTCCGATAGCTCTGGCACAGGCCGAAGGTATCTGTCATTTTCTTCTTGCTTTTACTGAAATTCTTTGTTATGTAAGCTGAACCCTGGAGTGGGTCATATTTTCCTCTTTATTTTCCTAAATTCTGATCATTTCCATGCCTCTTCTATTCTCATTTCTCCAGGATGTTTATTGTCCTCAGAGTTTCTGAAATAACTTCAATGTGGAGGAGCACAATTTCCCCTTTGTCAGTTTTGAGGAGTTGCCTGTCAGGTTTGAGCTTTCACTGACAAAAACCCACTTTTCAGGAAATGGAAAATTGGTCCAAACCTAGATGGAGCCTTTTTTTACTCACCCATCACGTTTTAGTTGAGGGATATTCCCAATACCACTTTTGGGGTAACGTATTGAATCTGTTTTATAACCACTTACCCCACACATAACCTTTCTCAACAGTAGGTGAGGGATAGTTCTGTTTAAATTTCACTATTAAGCCAAAAGACTTCAGGTTCCAGACTTTTCTCCACCTTGAGGAGCTCTGAAATTAGGAATGACGCTTTCACTTCTCAATTTCACCTCCTTAGCAGTTCATTTTACCCTCGTCGCCCTCCAGTCTGTGCAGTATGGCTGAGCCCTTTTCCATATATGACTGATCATCATTTCCTATTCTTAAACCACCGTTTCAGAGCACTGAAGGGCCCTTTGTCCGACTTGAACTTGGGTGGCAAAGGCTGGCATGTTGACATGCTACTTGGCATTTTGGAACCGGGTTTATGGCCTTGGAGCCAGAGCTAGAACACACACACACACACACACACACACACACACACACACACACACACACACACACACACACACACACACACACACACACACATATATACACATACACATACACATACACACACAAACACACAGACAAACTCTCTCATCCCAATAAGACCCTTCCCTCCCCTCTCACCACTCCTCTCATTCCCAACCTCCCCTTTCCCGGTCCAGTGGCAGTAATCGGTGGCAGGTCCTGGCTGAGGGGGATCTTGCGTCAATAAATCGTCATACAGAGCGGCTCCCCTGCCTGGAACCCAAACAGAGCGAGGGGCCGCCTGCTGTTGGAGGCCTTGTAGAGTTTGCTAAACCCCTCTGAGGCTTGTAATCTGACCAAAAAAGAAAGCTAAGGCCCAGTTTCGTGGGTTTTGTCATTGCGTGTTTGCCTTAGTTGTGCTTTTACTGATCTCATCCATGATTATAAAGTTATTGCTGGGTGGTAGTTGTGCTTAAAGCTGGCAGTCAGTAGAAAATTATAATTTGTTGACTGCTTGTCTAATCAGGATATGGTGATATACAACTGAGGGTCCCTCATCTCGATCCTCAGGTTAATTCACCATACATGCAACAAATCTAAGAATAAAACCGAGGGTAGAGCTCAGTAAGGGTGATGGGCAAAAGGAGCACATTGCTTTGCAGTTTCTTTGATTATCTGGTCAGTGTGTTTGTGGAGTTGATGATGTCTTTGTAAGTTGTAGCAGTTGAGCAGTGTTGAAGTGAAAAGTCTGCACCTCCTCACTTTCCCGAGTCTTATTCAGATCGCTGACTTGTGGCAGATGGCTTTGAATTATTCATGTGTCGATTTTATCCCAGAGATTACTCAGTATCGGAGCAGAGAAAATATGGAGAGGACTGACGGCCCAGTAAGTGCCTAACAAAAGATAGAAGAGTGTAAACAGCTCATGCCAGATAAGACTGTTATTATTGTTTTCTACATTGTGATCGATGGAGCCCTGCAACGTCAATTGGTAGGATTAAAGGTTCTTCAATAACAGCTGGTTCACTATGTCCATGTCTACTTCCTGCATTTTGTTGTTAGTGCTTTGAGGGTGTTAATGTTACAGGGCTTAACCATAGACTGTATAGGGGTGGGATTTCCAAGCATTTTCAGAGACACGGTTTCCTGTCAAATAGGACGTGGACCTGTTTAACTTTGGGTCAGGTTTGTCCAGGCAGGAGCTGGATTAGAAAAACCCACTTAGAAGTTACAGTTTTGCTTCGTGTATTAGATTTAGGAGTAATCAAAGTCAGCTGCTGTATGATTCAGGTTCCCTGCTTCGAATATAGGATTCATTTTTAATTCTCTCTCGCCCTTCCTTCTCTTATGTCACTCTAATTTCCGTATCTGTCTTTTTTTGCCCGCTCTGTCTCTTAGTTTTAATCATGGGCTGTAATAAGGACTCGCAGTGGGAGCTATCAAAAGCCTGCAGTTGTGGATTAGAAGATCGTGGCTGGTCCTGGGCCAGGCCACTAGAAAGTGAAGCATAATCTTCAAAAAAGGGAGCTTAACCCCTGCAGGCCCACGCTGATTATGCCTCATTTACACAGGCTACTGTCACATGGAAAAGGCTTTGGGTGTTAATTGATATGTTTTAGTCGCAGCGTTTCATGGAAGTTGTCCAAAAAACAGCGGAAGTCAAGTAAGGTGAGAGGCAAAATGAAGTTGAGTCTTGGAGCTTATCCACAGGAAGTTATTAAAGAAGTTTCCTGGAGAGTGATGCTGTTCATTCGATCTGTACTTTCTGAAAACTTGAAACTGCGGCCATGGCTGCAACTGCTATCTATTTTGTCCATTGTCTGAAGAGCCACAGGAACACAAAAGCACTCTCTCCTATCTGTGTTTGATGCATTTGAGTGCTGCAGAAATGTTATTGTTCTCATTTATCCTTGGCTCAGTAAAATTTTCCTCAATGGAAAGATGGATGGGGAATGAGAGTTGAAGCAGGCTAAACAGAAGGCTTCTAAGGAGAACAATGGAAGCTGCTGTGGAGAAATAAGATTACTACCTCATTATTGTCTTTCTCTGCACAGTTTTCCAGAATATTCCATTCAAGTAATCTCATTGCCAGATGAAACAAGTGCACAATTTAGCCTTCGGAAGAATTTATTAAGCATTCAGAGCTTTCGCGTTTGCCAAAAGAGAAGCTTAGAATTGAATTATGCTGTGCACTGTTCTTTCAAATAAACAAAGATCCACCATTCTTCTTTTTGGTTCTTTCTCGATTAATCAGATGCCGATTCTAAGGCCGATTTGGCAGCTAAATTAGGTAATATGGTATTTGAGTACTCTCATTACTTTTTAATCTTTTGTTGCAAATTTTTCCTGTTTTCTAAGTCAGGCTTTCAGAAGGCATGCTAGCTAAGAATATAGTCTCATACCTACCCCAGGTACTGTAGCTTTGTGTGGAAAAACGGGTTTTTACAACTCATTGGATTTTATAGCGGGGGGAAATTATGATTTTACAGCTCAGAATTGGGGTTTGATACAAGTATATATTAATGTTTGGGCCGACACTATATGCAGATGCAGCCAGTGACTATTGGTAGTATTGCACAGCAGTCAGAGTAACCCAGATGTCCAGTCTGTCAATGGATACAGAGATTAAGAAAATGGAAGACCTCCAAGATTAACCCTTAAAGATTCACATCTGCTGCCAAGCTTATACTGCGAGTGCAATGCAAGAGGTCACAATGTTTATGAGACCTCTGCCCGGCAACTAACCGTGGCATTGTAAGACTAGAGAATCCCTGCACTACTGTATTTCCCATATGGCTGGAAGGTGTAATCCACTGTATGGGTTCAACAGAGGACAGCCAAGAAGTGGGAGGCGGGTCAGGTGGGTCCCTGAGGATGTAATCCTCCTGCTTCTATGAACAAAACAAAATAAAAAGTTCCCAGCAGTTACACAATCCCTGTTAGGAAGGGCTCAGTGCACCCTGGGTCTCCCAGGGCAGAATGAACTTTTCCAGGCACTAATCCGAGGATAAGCCCTGAAACAGAGGCCTTGGAACTCCGCTGTGTGTCCTGTTGTACTAAAGATGCCTGAAATGCCCCATGTAGCTGTTGAGCTCAGATCTGTACTCTGTGCCGGTGCAAGTGAATGAAATTAGGGCGATACTAAGACTCCTTATGGAAACAGGTAAATTAAAAGAAGAGCCTCTATTTAAATCCAGTGGAGCTGGAAATATGAATGTAAACAAATCATCAACAGCAGTGATAGAAGCTGAATAAGGCAAAAGGGTGACACTTTTACATTTTATTCAGCAAGTCTACCTAAGCATTATTTGGCAGACTCTAATTTTCACAATGAAGATTCTGAAATCCTACTGTTTGCCAGATTCAATTAACATTAAATTGTATTTTAATTGATTCAGCTGTAACCTGATGCAATGTATCCAAAGCTTCAGATCTTTAGCAGTGATTAGTTCACGGTAAATATTTGAATATATTTGAAAAAGCCCTGGGAACTGGCTGCTAACCTGATAGTTGTTGTAATGTTCACAGACCCATTGTTATAAAGACGATCCGTGTCTAGATTATATTTTGAGGTGAAGTTGAATCCAGGGTTTCATGAATTTTCAGTCCTTAAATTATCTAACCTGGATTTTTGTTATTCAGGTTCTACAAGAGGGGAAGGATGGAGAGAAACTCAGGGTTTGTCCGGTACAAGTGTTCACAGGAGACCCAGCAGGATGCATTTTAACGCCAGGTGTGATCAGATCCCTCAGGACGGCACCATAGTTTCAAATGGGTGTTTAAATCAGCAGCTGCATTGTAGCACAATAAAATTCATGTATTGCAAAATCCACTGAATTCAATTAAAGAACTTAAATAATCCCCAACAGGGTGATAAAGATATCCCTAGCGTTAGCATGAGGGCGAGTGAGAAAGGAGAATAGCTGACGGATACAAAGACATTTTTGTAGCCTCTTCACTGCGCAGGCTCGGCACCTGAGCTGTGTCCATTCACGTTTAATGCATTTTATCAGCCACAGTTATCGGTCTTTGTTAGGCAGCATGTTGTGAGTTGAAGAATTGACAGATCTTATGTGCTCTTATGTGCTAAAACCTGGAATGTGAGTCAACAGCAGTGGGGTGCTGTGCAATCACTGAGTGAGACTTTAGATTGAGGCTCTCGTTGTGCTCACCCATTCATTTTCAAACCACCTGACTGTTGCCAGCAGGAGTTTTCTGGATTTATAACAAGTTAAGCTGGGAACACCAGGGTTGCTTAAGTGAACATGTACAGATCAGCCGCAGAATTAAAACCAGTGACTGGTTTTAATGATCAGTGTATTATGTTTCTCTGTCGGAGCCTTCTACTCAGTAGGGCTTTATAACTCTCACTGTACAACTGGAGCTACTGAGCTGCCAATAGTAGACGCCTGTGGTTGTACTTGGCAGTTCGCTCGTGTGAATGTGTGTAAATGTGCAGGTCTTTTAAAAAGAGAGAAGCACACCTGCTTAGTGAACATCCCTTAAATATAAAGCAGATCCAAGAGAAGATCTCTCCTCATAGGAAGTCATTGACTTTTTACCACATAACACTAAAATGATAAAAATAGGCAATGACCCAACTTGTAAAATCCCATGTAAAAATAATATTGTAAGGCCTCGATCCGAAAGTGCACTGAGAAGATTTACAATATTTTGGTAAATTGCCAGTGATGTCAATATTACCAATATTTTGCAACATATACATATGCATTCAATTGATAAAATTCCACTTATGAACCACATGGTGAATTCTATTCATAGTCTACATTAATAATAGAATATTTGGTTTCTTCAGCTGAACACTGTCCATTAGTAACCACAATGATCCTCAGCTATTTTAACGGGTTTGATCCTCCTCAGCATATCCTATCAGGAACTCACTGGAATATGTCCTCACACCTCCATCTATATCCAGTATAGGTGAAGGATTCAGGAAAGTATTACTGTACCACTATTCCCTCCAGCTTACATGAAGACCTTGCAGTGGTTCACCCTGGAGCTCTGCAATACATCTGTGTGAGATCACTGAGTTCAGCAGCACTTGCCATCAGTCAAATTGCATGAAACCGAGATTTTGTCGTCCTCCCACGTTTTGTAATTTACCAGACTTCTCTTTTCACCATTAGCATATAGCACGCTCATTTCTTCAGCTTTCAGGAGCAGTAGCCGAATTGATGAATGAAACATAAATGTTATGCAGTTGGCTGTTGATTAATGAGCTGGTGCGTATCACTCTACAGTAGTTGAATGAAAAAAAATTGCTCAGTGAGACTTGTTCATTTGGAAGCTTATCACCAAAGTTAGGTAAAAGGGTCAGTGTTTGTTTCTTTCCGTGATGATGTGTTAGAGTTAACATGCAGTGAAAGGATTGGAGAGACATTAGTGTGACGTGCTTGGCCAAAGAAAATAATTTGGGCTTCTTTATGATTTTGTGAATATGTGAAATGACGGCCCACTGAAATCCCATTGATGTTTCGTTAATGCTAAACTATCTTGTCTGTGTCACCCTGACTGATTGCGTCTTTGTGTCGGCGTCTCTCAGGCTCACACGGTTACACGATTTCACTGGATGCTAACTCACGATTTCACTGGACGCTAACTCTCTAATGAGCGTCCGTGCAAGGCCGTGCCACACAGCAAGCATTTTCACTCGCATGGAAATGCAAAGGAAGATGCTGACACATCATGCAATTAACGCAAACACTTGTCCTTCTGTGGGAAAGGTTCATTTGACAGGACAATGATGCACTCTCTGAGCGGTGTGTGGACGGAACAATCAGATTGTTTGTAGCAAGCACACAGGGTGAAGAAGGTGACACTTGGACACTGAGGGTTAGGACAAGAGCTATACAGAGAACAAGAGTTGGGAATAAATAAATATTTACCCATTTGATTAAAAATAAAAATCATAATTACCATTGTCATTGACAGATTGTTAATACCAGGTTAGGGTTACCTGTGCACATGAAGGGGTAGCAAAGTTACATTTTATATAGATTTTAAGATGAATGTATTTTTCACATCTCATGAGGTGATAAATCTTACTTGTTTAGGCTATTTCATCCCATCACCATCTTATCTGTCATTCCTCATCCAAAAATATATAGAAATATGCCATCTTCCTAGATGATATTTTCATCATAGCATTGCATTGCGTATTCATTATACCCTTTTTTCAAGTGTGGCCTTAAGTGCTATCCTGTCACTTTTGTTGATTTCATTTTCTTTTAGATTTTAACTTTTTATATTTCTTTACTTATGAATGTATTTCAAGCCATCCTGACACATTTTATTCTGTAGGCTTGCTAAATCAGTTAGTTTTACCTCAGAATCTTCTGAGCTTTATTTGACACGTGTTTCTTCCTGGTTATTTTATTTACTTAAAGTCTCCTCTTCTCTTAATTAATTAAGTAACCTAAATTACCATGAAGGATTTTTATTTTATTCCACTACAGCTTCTCGTCCCTACCCAACAACATGCTCTTTTGTCCTCAACACCATTTCTGCTGCTGGATTGTGTAAAGATTTTAATTCTGTATCCTTTAATCCTATTATATCTACTCTTGATCCAAATGATGTTTTTAAAGCAGTATAATCATCAGCTTCTTTTTTCGGCAGAAAATATAAGCAAGGATGGAAGGTCAAAAGTCTGAATTCACAAACTAGGCTTGGAAATCAATTGTTAATTAATCAGTAAGCAGTTAAGCATACAATATTGTCTAATTGTTACATTTTTGTTGTTGATTTCAAGAAATAACCACAAACCAATAGTTATTTTATCCAAGGTTCTGGAGAAAGGTAAGTCCAGAGAACTTCATATTATCATGACAATACTTAATAGTGTAGTTATCTGATAATAAGATACAGCCATCAATACTTTGGATTGTTGTATTCTCTTACACATCTTATTCAGCTGATTGTTGTCTTAGCTCTGTAACCCTGTATAACTCTACTTCCTTAAAATGTCATTGGAGATGTGGTGTCCCAAAAGGCTTTGTTCTAGGCCCCCTTCTGTTTTCTTTATACATGCCGACTGACCGTAGACCTACTACGTTTCTAGCTTCTTTTAAGTCTTTTCTTTTGTCTTTATTCATGCTAACTGTTCCCACTTATCTATTGTATTGTCCTGTGGTCATTTTATATGTCCATTCTGGTTTTATTTCTTTTTTTTGCAGAGCTGTCTAATTTAAAAACATATAAAACCAAAGTTTATTATTACAGAGTTGTTTCTCTCATTTTCCACAGTCTGCATTTCAGCCCTGGCTAGCGTATTAATAGTAATGATGATATAATCTTTTTTGGCAAACTACCACAGTTTACTCAGAAATCCGCACCAATAAAGAAAGGGGTGTAAGATACTGCAGGGTAATTCAGGGTAATGCAGAATATGTTTGGTGGTGTTTGGTGCCAAATCAGAGACCAAGGGAAAGATTGTTTTTGACCTATTTATAGACACAATTAATAGACACAAGTTGTACACCCCCTCCAGTGTTTTCCTCTCTCACAAATTTATTCACACATTCATTTAGAGAACAGAGGGCATTTTGTTGCAAGCACGGATCTAATGGGGAACCCTTCTCCTTTTGTCTGCACCAGACGCAGAGTAGCCTCATGCCAAAACACAAGTAAACAAAACCGCACCAAAGTGCAAACCGAGCAGTGCGATTTACTTGTGCATTTGAGGGGGGTAGTTTTCTATCACAGAAAGAGTGTAATTGCATTAAAGCTGTTTTTTTAAGTTGTTTTCATTTTGTGCTAATTAAAACGAAAAGTACTTCAGGGAGTTTTTGACTATTACCACCAGGGATGGCAATAAGGGACTTCCACTTCATACTTAGACTAACGCTTTAAGCTCCACTTGCACAGTGTCATATCCAGTCTGTCCAGTAATGTGATGAGTCGGGTATTACACTGACAGAGGATCAAGGCGGGCTGTTGCATTATCCAATGAAGATAAAACCCTGTAATAATGTGGACAGTGATCTAAAAGCAGCCCTAGATTACAGAACTTGAATGATGTAATCACCCTGAACCTTGTAGCCCATGTAATGTCTCTTCATGTGACGTTAATACAAAGGGCTGTTGTTGTTTTTGTTGGTGCGCATACATCCTGTGGAATTAGTCAGCATGGTGGAGTCACATAAATAGCAGGATTTGTGCAACTTTTTAAAGACAACTGACCCAAACCATTGATTTTTCTTAAGATACAGCCCCACCGCAAAATGTAATGAAAGTTTGTGGACTTCAGTGCAAGAGATTGATTTGTCAAAAATAATTTGCGTGTAGCTTTGGTTTGAAATTAGATAAACCTAGCTGGTCTGCTGTATGTATGGGTCCTAGGAAGTAAGTTAACGCAATGATGGTGTTGTCTTTTGTTTGACCTCCAAAGTTTATCTCCTAGGTGGCCTGTGGAACCCGTCTGCCAATATTTTGGTCAGAGAAAGAGACAATTTTCTATCTTCACTAGCACAGGTCAGGCTGGCCCCCGTTATTGAAGGCCCTTTTGTCATCACGACCACAATAAACAAGTGAGCCATTCTCAGTCCAGCTCCAGTGTGCTTATGCAGCATGAAAACAAGCGTGACTATTTTAATTGTAATTAGTGGAAGAAAATTGGTGTAGGGTCTGAGCCAATCATAGCCAGTGAATGACTGTGTATGTGTGTCTGTTAGTGTATGAGGATATACTCCTTGTATTGTTGTCCAGGGCAAGCACAGTCACAGGTCCTTTGGAATTTTTCCCTTTTATGTGAATAGTGTAACTGTCATGACTGACACTTCATGAAATGGTTCTTTAGAATCTAGCGGTGAAAGTCTCTAGTTGTAGTGTGTTTAGTCATACTGTTAATCATTAGTTAGCCTGAGAATGTTCCAGAGGGGTTTATTCTACCTTTATTCAGTCGCTGCTTCATTAGTATGACTCACATCCTGACATTTCATTGCCTATGTGTCATTTTGCTGTCATCACAGCCACTTAAAACCTGCAGCAAGCTCAGCTGCTCAGTGAGGCTTCGACTACACCAATGTTTCATAAAGCCTGTATGTGAAGATTCTATAAAACACTGGGTAAAACCAATTAGATGGCTCTTCTGGAAGAATTATACTACATTTCTTTCCTGCAGAAGTGTTTCCCAGAAGTAGGTATTTTAATTGGTCGAATTAAACCACCCGGACAGAAGTAGGCTGCAGTTGGTAAGAGCACACATTTTAGACCTGGAACTACTGTTTGTGTGGTACTATAATAAATTCAAATTGTATCATTGCATGACCTGCTCAGCATGCAGCAGTAATACTAACTGCACGTCAACCATGTGGCTGATAATTAAAGCATTGGTAATGGATAGGTAAATAATAAGATCAAAAATATTTAAGGCGTATCAAAATGCACCTTTGCCAGTTTAATGGTGGAAAAAATGTTGTTTGTCTCTTAATTAATTATGGGTTTGTTTTGGGTGTAACATGTCATATCTTTTTCTATTCAAAAGCCAGGTGCACTTGCACCTTAGTGGATTGTTTTTCTAATGGCAGACTTGCAGGTTGTGAAAGTAAACAGATCTTCTCATGGCCAAAATTAAAGAAAGTGAGCAGACTATCTGTGTCTGTGGCTATCCGAGTGTCCATGCATTGTGTATCAGCATATGTAGGCACATATTGCTATCTTGATAATGCATCGACTCGGTAAGATGTTATATATAAACGTATAAACCTGTGCGCAGGATTCTAGAATCCATTACAAAAATATGGTTTAAACTTTTTTTTTACAAGTTTAAAAGCGTAATGTTATCCTATTGCCTGACAAACTTCTTTTTAATCACCATTATGCAGTCCGAAGAAGACTATAGTTTTGTTTGTTGATGTTTTTATTGCTGATACTTTCCCTTTCCTTTTTGTTAACAGGAAAAATGGATACTTGATTTTTAATTTATTTTTAGTATCAGCACTTGGCCTGTTCTTGGTTTTAAATGCACAAAAACTTGATTTTTCATTGCTTTTGTGTCAACAGTACCCTTATATGCAGCAAAGTTTATTAAAATATTTTGTTTTTGAATGAAGTATCGATCTTTATTGTCTTTATTATCAGTCATCACATGCCTAGAACAACATCAAGCTAAATTTAAAAGCTGTTGGCTAAATAAGAGCAATTGAGAATTTGTGTCATTCATAATCCGATTAGTCGATTAATCGTTTCAATAATCGATGACTAATCGTCTATCAGAATAGTCGTTAGTTGCAGCCCTAGTTGGATCGCACACTTTACCCCTTTGCTCCACATTTACCATAGAGCTGTAAGAGTCTACTACTGTGCTAAGTCACACTGATGCTTTGGTGCCTAATTCTAACTCCAGCATGTTAACACACAGTGATATTTGATCGTAAACCGAATGATCTAAAGTTAATCTGCTGATGGGACTCGATGAAAAGTTTCAAGACCACCACAGGTTTTAAGAGCCATCAGTCTCAAGACTATCATCCAATATTTGGTTTGATATTTCCTGACATTGCCCTTTCTACAGTCATGTTTCTAACATAGCTATAAACCTATGTAGCTGGTGAGCTAAAGCACATACATGCTCACATGTCAAGAAAGTATCGGTCTACGTATGGTAATAGTGGTTCTGTCCCTAGCTTTTATTGAAATCATAGCTTTTCTTGCTTCAAGCTTCTTATATCAACAAGGAGTGATAATTGAATGCTCTGGATGCATCCGCACATTGTCCTCTGTTGTGTTTTCAGCAATAATCATATACGATATATAATAAAATCAGTATTTGAAACCATGACTGAAATACCTTTCACAGTAAATTGTGTTTCCAAAGGATGGCCTGCTTTCCCCTTTACCACAGACAGAGCCTGAGCTTACTCAGCCCCACCCCCTCCTCCACATCCCTACATTTCCTTCAGCCAAACGATTTATGTCTAATTACCGGTTATAAGCTCTGCACTTCCTCTGAAAGGCTCCATATTAGAAACCAAATCTTATAATTAACCCATCTTCTCACATGAAAGTAATGGTTGTGCTCTGCCTTGTCAGAGGCCTCTGTTGACAGTCTGTCATCTCAGCCCAGCCCTCCCAAAGCACCACCTCCCCAAATATCAGCAGTTTGAAGAACGATGAGCTGGTTAATGGACCCGTGAAGCGAGTGAGGAGATTGACCTTGAAGCTTTATTATAGTTAATTTGTCTAAGTAGAGAAAACAACCTCCAAATTGGACAGGAAAGGATCAAGTGTTATCTGGATGTCATACAATACACAACGGAATCCATCAGCTATGAATTATCAAAGTCCATTCATAATTTTACATTCAATTTACGTGTTTGCATAATTTCATTGACTAATAGCTCCATTAGTAATCTGTCAGGCAGCAACATGTTTTTCATTTTCCATTTCATAACTTACCTAACACTTAAGCAATGGCACAAATCACCAAGTTCTGTTGTGTAATACAAACCTTTATCACTATGAATTGTCGTAGTACAAGATTACATATACATCATTTTAACACGTTACATATATATTGATAGATAGATATCCTATATATACAATGAGTACAGGTTATACATTGCACCTGCGATACTTTCCGTTGTATCTATAACAGAAACACAACTCAACTGTTAGCATTTACTGACAGTTTTTCTTTTGACAGTTTGTCCATACGTATCAAATCCTTGAGTTTTCTTTCGTTCTGCAAAAGTCACAGAGAGAACAGTTTGTAAGTACGGTAATTAAAGTTCTTCTTTGAAGTGATTTCTTGAGTTTTAAACTGCACTGACGTGAAACTCGGCTGTGCCTTAGCCTGGTGCCTCTGCTGACTGATCTAGGGGAGTTTCAGGAGAGGATTAGTTATGCTGAAGGAGCTTGTTGACATCAGATGGCATGGGAACTATGAATCCACACACAGGGCTCAACGAAGGAGCTCAGGCAAACCTGCAGTGGGCACGTAGAGAGGGGGAAAAACAAATAAACTAAGCCCAAAGCAAGTATCCCCACATTTGGCATGTTTCCAAAGACATTTGGTGGAGAGATTCAGGAACATTCTGGTTATCAGTTAAGGATTTATCCGGGGGAATTCTCTCAGTCTTTCATTATGGTAAAAATACATTCAGTAACAACTTTAATAGATTTGTAAAATGTCATTAAGTCAAATTGACACTATTAAGTTTGCATATTAGATGAAACACTGCAATTACGTCTCAATTCGACTACACATATTTCAGGCAGTTGTGGTCTATGGGACTCGTTCCAGATTCTACATTATGACAGTTCTTTACCCAAGTGGAACATTTGCAAATGATCCTCTGTTGTGGAGTGATACTTGATGCTTGTGCAAACAGGACACTAAATAAAAGAAATGCAGCATGAATCACAGAGCTCAGAATCATGGATAATAATCATAATGACAGCACAATCCACTCAGCGTCATATTGCTCGGTAATCCCACGGTAAACTCTTGCTAAAACCTGAGCGAGTCAGTATTATTACAGATAATCCTCTGGTCTGGTTTATGTGACGTGCTGGTGAACACAGGTCTAAATCACACAAACACACACAAACACACACGTCTCTCTGTTACCTAATTGATTGCTTTTCTGCTATTGTCTCAGTTTCAGCAGCCACACAGATCCCAGTATAAGCAGATGGCTGTTGCATATATTGTCACTTAGAGGCTGTTTTAACTTCTTGATGCGGGACTGGCTGTCATCAGCTAAATGTGTGATGCACAGCTAACATAATTTTTCAGTGTTGAGAAAATACAAGTTGAAAACATGAATACCTCTAAAGGGAACAAGTTGGAGAATAGTTATTTTTAGATCTTTTTTTTGTTGCTATTTGTCTTTCAAAGTCAAATCACAATGTTTGTTTTGTTGATGTATAGTTTTTTTGTCAAGCAGAATTGGAGCTTTATTTTGAAATGTTGTGAACTTGGGTCAGAAGATGGTGTTAGTTGCTTAACAGAAATAGCTGACATGCAATTCATGAAAAAATAACATTCAACCTTATAGATAAACCCCACACGTGAACAGGAATAAAGAAAATTCAGTTTAATTTTATGAAAAACACAAGACTATGAAATCTTCATTGCAAACAAACCAGGTAAGACAAACATAAAGTTATTTAACTTCACTCTGCACAATATATTTTATAAAAGCTCTGCACATAAGGTCTAGCACACATCAGACAGTTTATTATAAAACAGCTTTAAGAGGACTCATTAATGACAAGCAATAATTATGAAGTAAGCCTGGAGTATTAACATAGGACAAGAGACCCAAGGCCTTTACTAACAGGCACTGCGCTAGAAATAAAAATTCTGACAATTATCAAATATTCATTGCAATGAACCACACCAGTCTAACCCAGAATTAGTAATATAAGTGTCATCAAAGCATCGGCCCTCTCAGCTCCACCGATGAGCCAAACGCAGAGAGTGGAAATACTTGTACTGAGGTTGCCATGCTCATCCTTGCTTGCTCTTTAAACAAGCATAGAAACCCCACCCTTCCCTCTAAACCCCTCCTCGCACCCAAGTCCAGGAGCTCTGCCAAAAGCAGCCTAACACTAAACATTCACAGCGCTGGGGTAAGGGAAAGCAAACTCTGGGAAGGTACTGGATTGACGTCAGAGGGAGCCACATGTAAGAAATTCCTTTCTAATTACTGGGAATGTACTGGCTTATTGTATAAAAAAAATGTTCTGCTTCATATTCATCTTTTAAAAGCTCTTAGTTTTATAGCCTGTGCTACCTTTCAGTGAGTCTCTGTTCCTCTCTCTGGCCAGCCCTATTATTTCACATCCTCTATGTTACCTCCTTTGTTTTTCGTCTTCCTCTGGCAGTTATAATTTCGTCCTCCTTCTCCCCATCAACCTATCTTATTTCTGCTTCTTTTCTGCTTCCTTCCTTCCTCTTGCACTCCGACTTTCAAAACAAATTTTTCTAGATAATTCGAAATTGCCGACAGACACCTACGCCCACTTCTGTGGGATTTATTTCTCGTGCACTGTGAACGGCTGATGTGTTTGGATTATTTCTGCTGACCCACTGGTCTCAGCGCTGCACCTGTTAATCATCCCTCTAGGAATGTACGAGCACTTCCTGACTGCCGCACACGCCTGTGTGCTCCTTATGAAATATTAATTTATTATATCAGGTCCTGATATTATTAAATGTATCTTGACGTTTTGAAGACTTGCTGTTATCTTTTAGCTTTAACATGATGTCACGGTGAGACCATTTCCTTTTATTTAGTGTTAATTATTTCCTGAGGGTACAATATCTTAAATGGGTTTAATTTAGCTTAGTTTCATTAACTGTGAACAAATGTGTTATTCTGATGGGGCTTGATTAGGACGCTGTGTATCCTCTGTTTGCAGACTCCTTCTCTGAGCTGATGTCAGGTTTAAAATGCGTGTGTTGGTCTAATATTGTTGTTATTTGTTCAATCGTGGATTTTGGGAAATTGTTAGCTTTAAAAAAAAAAAAATTTGG
The DNA here is from genome assembly GCF_947347685.1 of Pleuronectes platessa. Classification (NCBI taxonomy): domain Eukaryota; kingdom Metazoa; phylum Chordata; class Actinopteri; order Pleuronectiformes; family Pleuronectidae; genus Pleuronectes; species Pleuronectes platessa. The sequence continues at coordinate 21,103,055 of NC_070639.1, read as the reverse complement.
CTAATCTTGTCTAGATTTGTATTTAAAAATACACTCAACCCTTGCCTTACAAATCTTAAAGTGGAACAGTGCGTTTCTAAAATCCATTTTTTAAGGTCCTCCTTAGAGATGTACAGTGCAGCTTTAGTGGAAAGGGAAATTTGGCTGAGATGACTGAAGAGAGAGTTGATTTAGGGGAGAGGAGTGTGATGATGAGGTGTGAGGGGGTTTCACACACAGAGTTGTGATTTGTACTGGAAATGGAGATAGGAGGGAGCCAGGGGATTTGTGGAGGCTCCCAAATCGACTGGAGGAATGCCTTTGAAGCTTTTTCTTCTTCCCTCTGGATGCGTTTTATTAGTCTGGGACAACCGCTGATTGGACACATTCTGGCGGATAGAGAGACAGATGTTGGAAAACATAGACAAGGAAAAGGAGGCCGTCAGCTGCTCAACTCCAGTGATGTTAGCAGCTTCCATTTCCCCCCTTCCTTTCCTTTCCAGCTCTAATTTAGATCATCGATGAATTTGAGAGGGGAAAAAAAACACATGTTGCAAGTGACAGTGGGCAAGATTGATTGATTTTAATTGAAATGCAACTATAAAGCAGTAAATAAGCAGATTTCTTTCCCATCCTGAGTTCCCACCCTGACTGGAGAGCATCAGCCTCAGGGCCGCTTACTGCTGCTTTCATTTATTTGGGTCTTTTCCATGTCACTGGTCACAACACACACACTATTCTTGGAAGATGTGAACCGTGCCGCACTAACCCCGACCCCAATCCGTAACCTTACACGCCCGTCAACAGCACCTGAGGCTCTGGGACACTGGGACAACTCACTCTGATCTGGGAGTCTTGCTTTCTGTGTTCATGTCACCACTGGTTTTGCTGTGTCACGTACTGGTTTTGAAATGCTTTGGTTAAGTCAGTTTTTGTTTGTTTGCTTAATTAGATAAGTTAGCTGAATGACATTTATTATAATTGGAAAGGATAGGTCTTAATTCTAGTCAGTCTCAGTACATTGCACTGGTTCTACCACTGAGGGTTTCCCATCAGTATGACAATACACACACCACACCCAGGTGAATCATTTGTCCTGCATACAGTAGTAATTGATTGTGGTTTCATCACCCAGCCCTTATACAAGATTTATGGCAATTAAATTACATAGTGCAAAAACTTGGGCCCGTAGAACCACTATACTGCGTACAAAGTTCAAACCTTCTTTTAGCTTGTTGTGCTGAACTCTGTGATCGACATTTCAGAGTCAATATTTTCCATCTTGAGGTCTGATAAACCAAATAATACAAAATATACTCGTATAGTCCTATCAAACATTAAACAGAAAAATTACCTACACATGCTTCTCGGAATTAATGGGAACGAGACCATACCTAAAGGGAGAATGAATATTGAAAAATTGTCCGGTGGCCAGAAACATTACCTGCTGATCTTTCTCCGTGGCTCTCTTAACCATACCAACTTTATATGTCAATAATGTGTAAAGAAAGAAAAAAATTCAGGTGGGGGGGGGGGGGGGGGGGGTTCTGCCTCCTAGTGGCCATATATCGTTCAGCCTGAATTAACGCAAAAAAATAAAAGACATGCATCTGGAATCAATCTTATAACAGCACAACCTCAAAGAAGCAAGAACATGCTGTTGCTTTCTCACCTCGTCTGTGTACATGTCCACGCACAGCCCATAGAGGGACACAAACTTATCTCAGGACTTGACAACATGCACACAAGCACACACACACAAACAGTGCTCCTTAATGCTGGTTGCTGTAACAGACACTTACCATGATGCAACATGACTGGACAGGCAGGGAATCACACCCTATTCCAGGCATCGACACACACGGCAAAGGCAGTTTATTTGGAAACAGACTGTTAGACACAAAGCCTGTAATTAACCCTGGTGCTTTACAGCCAGGTGGTGTAGCTAGGTTCCCATGTTCAGTCTCTATTTGCCTCACCACCGCTTTTACACATTCAAACTTTTTTTATGCAAGGTAAAACTCAATAAATAGAATCAGATGGAATAAGAGAAGAAGTGAAAAGAGAGTCACACAATCAAATGTAGGATTTGAGGGTAGGTCCTCCCTCAAGAATAAGCCATTTACTGCTTTTTAATTTTGTACAATATGAGCCGAGATCACGCTACATTATATTAATTTATATAAATAATAATTAACTATGTTTATATAGCAACTTTCGGAACAAGGGGGGGGGGGGGGGGGGTTCTGAAAAGAGGATGAAATCACTGATTTGGTTCAAGCTCAAGACCCAAACAAACACCGATGTACACGATATTACAGTTGAAATGTTCTGATTTGTCTTCCCTTGAACTTTACATGAATGTAAAGCGTGGTTTCTCTGGCATTAAATGTCTGGATTTGCATGTTTATTAACCTTTGTTTGCCTTTGATGAATCACTTGCACTGAAATCACAATGCAGAGTATTCAGTGTAAATACTGATGTAGACAGATAGTTCGCAGATGTTCCCAGTCCTTTTAAAAATAGTTTCTCTTTTACTGCTGATATACAGCCTGGAGCGCACACACACTGTACCTCGCCTGAGTGGTGTTAATGTGTTTATTGTAGTCTTACATACGTATATATTACAATATTTTGACCTATTGCATAACTAGAAAGTGTAATCTACCATGTGATGTCCACATGTGTAATGCTCTTACAAACAGAAAGGCCCTTCTCTCTACCAAGTGACCCGTCTACTCCGATACAGATGTCTCCCTGCCTGTTAGGACATTTTAAGCCCTTTCAGCAGTGTAATGTCACACACACTCACACGCACACGCACACACACTTGGGTATCACAGGGATCCTCTGTCTCCCTGTAGACTAACTTGTGATGCTGGCCTAATGGCCTAAGACCACATGGCTTGCTTTCTATATATAAATATATGTATGTATATATATATATGTACCATAATATAATGTCAGATTCAGCTTGACAAGAAAGAAGACAAATATTTGTATCTATATACATCAGTAAGTTAAAGGTCTTTATTTGTTCTCAGTTTAACCTTTTTTTAATTCGCATTATTGATTTATTGACTTTTAAGATGACCATAAAGTATAGTTTGCAGATGAAAAATGTTCTGTTTTTTGTTCATCACTAATGGGTTATAGGGCTTTCTTCTTTGTCTCCTTCAAAGCTACTGAGTCATATGTAAATGTACAACAGTACACCGAGAGAGACACACGTGTAAACACAGACACAAACCTTTAAAGGTCCGGCAGTTTAAAAAAAAGTCAAAGGCTTGTGGTTTCTCTAGTAGGCTCAAAATGCCCCTGAGGAAGTTGTGAGTAGTTGGTAAACATGGCCGCAACACCAACAAGTGGTTGAAGGCAGTGGTGAGAAAGTGTACTGGCCAGGTACCGCAAACAGGCTCTGAAAAATGGTCAACAAAGGGATAGAAGTTTGTCTGAGTTTCTGTTCAACCAAGGTTCAATGTGGATATAAGCTGCAGTATGGGGACATATACAAAAATAACTCTCTGTCATATTTCCCAAAACTGCCATTATCAGACCGTTGTACATGAGGCAGCAGTCGTTCTACTCTGGCTCAACCTATAGCTCAATTTATTTTGAAAAATCTGATGCAAACTTATCTAAACCACCAACTGTCACGTTACTGAGATCTTGTAGTCGGGCTAACGTAAGCTTGAGTTTGATTATAACTCTTACTGATGGTTGCTGGGATTTGTTTGCATTTGCAGAGTTCCTGAAACTATCGTGAAATGCCTATCTCCATGTTGTTGTTTTTCTGGCCTCTTCTGTTGCTATGGTTTCTATGCTGCTTACGGTGCTGGGAGGGGCTTTGGAGACTGGTTTGGAACTCAGTGAAAAGGGAGGGAGTGGTCTTGAGCTCGTACTCATTGAAATTCTCTTATTCTTCTTTTCTCTTTCATCTTTTTTTTGGAAAATGAACGCTTTACAGCTTTAAGCCCGGCTGCTGAGATTTGTCAGTTGCTCGTGAAAGTCAAATTTTTTGTTATTTACAGGGCAACATGTTTTACAGCCTGGCGCCTACCGTTGTTGTTGAGAGGTTTTAATATTACACAGTTACAGCATTTGTTCATCTACAACTACAAACCAGGTTGGGATGACTTCTTGTTATGTTTATGAGTCAATGACTTAAAAAAGAAAAATACTGCTTATGAATGATTAGCATCATGTAAATGGATCACTTCGAAAGTGCAGACTAAAATAAATCTCAAGTGGGAAACACCCACTTTACACATTTTCAGTTGATCTGTTAAAAGCACACATTGGAATGAATCTCCTCATATGTTTGCTCCCCACTAGATTATCTTGTGGTTTAGGGCGGCAGTGACAGGTTGGTGTGGCTGGCACACTCTTACACTGGCTCAGAGTTTGGTTCTAGCAGAAGGGCAGTTTTGGTGGAGCCTCGGCAGACAGGATGGCACAGTTGGCAGAGTTGTGAGGCTGATATCGATGGCTCAGAATACACCAGACTGAGCTGTAGTGGACGAGACAGGTTGGCATGGTTGGCACACCGTTGTGGTGACTGCTGGTCAATCGGAGGTGAAGGTGGCCCACAACAAGGTGACTTGGCATCTTCATGGGCAGGAGGAAAGGTGTGCTTGTGTACATGTTCAATTACCCTGTGTGCTTATATGAATGATCACATGTTTTCTTTGAGTATTGTTAAAGGGTTTTCCTCTTCACTGTACACCAGGTGTGTATTCACTGAACCAGGCACTACTGCTTCCTGCTAGCGTCTGAGCCAACTTGTCCTCTTGCCAGCCATCGGTAACTTGGCTCGCCCCATCTTCCTTTTCCATGTGGTGATCACGTATGTCTATCGACGAGGAAGTCTGTCGACATGTCCAGGTTTTTATGGGATTTGACACATGCAAAAAGAGTACATCACTATCTTGGAGATATTAATATACCATTTCTAAGCATATCATTTATATATTTTTTACTAGTCCTTGGTATATTCCTACATATCACTGGGGAATATTTGTAACTTTAGCTGATAGGCATGCATATGGCACAGGTCACGTAGGTCATGTAGGTCAGCGCATTAAAATATCCATCAAGGAGTCCAAATAACTCACGTCCAACATATCAGTGTCCTCCAGTGGAACTGTGCTCTACACTAGTCTAGTCTGCAAAATGTTATGTTGTACAAGCATGTGTTTAACATAAAGCATCCAAAATACCTTGTGTCATGGATTGATTTCCCACTAAACCTCCACGCCACTTCAAGTGCCCATGATTCCATTCGTGGGGTCTGGAATAGTCTACAGCAGAGCAAAAGCTTGGACCACAGAATGAGCTGAAAGAGACAGTGAACCTCTCAACCTCTACTTCAGATAATTGCTGAACAGTAGAGAGGACAACTATTCAGTCAATCTCAGAGACAACAGTTACGTGGTTTGGACAGGATTGATAAGTGCCTTGTTCAAGGTGGACAAGAGTGCTCTGCAGACAAATGTGTAGTGATACACACGTTGTCTACTGCAGACTGGACTGTGAATACAGGCACCCTATCATTACAGCTGGTGTTGGAAGGTATGTTCAGGAGTGAAGTGGGAAATATCAGACGGATCATTGGAAACAGAGATGCATACTGTCATCGGAACAGCTGAATGGACATATACCAAATGAAACAGAATTCTAAATATAGATTCTTGTACAAATTCATTGCTGTATATGCAACATCGGTTACTAGATGAGCTGTTAACCATTTTTTCCATTCTTTATGCTATGCTAAGCTAACAGAGTGCTGTTGATAGCCTCATAGTGTGTTATCAAACTGGGACACAACAAAGGATGAACCGAAGTGGATTTAAAATGACGTTAGCCTTGGTGGAGGTATTCCTAGTTTGTTTGTTGGTCCCTTAGTTAGCAGCATTACACAAAATACGTCTAGATGGATTACCATGAAGCTTCAGGTCAGGAAAGAATCCTTAAGGTTTCGGTGCACACACGGATCAGCAACAAAAACAGTTCAGTTCAACTGAACTGGAATAGGTTACTATTCTAAATGTTTGCCCGATGAAAGACTAACATTTATTATTAATCATTTAAATCAGGTTGGATTGATTGTAATTGTTTCATTGGTTAATCCACATGTGTTCACATCATCAAGCTGATATACTTGTTTTTAGCAGCTGTATATCTAAATTAGTAAATTAAGGAAAGTGAGCGCAAAAGCTGTGCAATTTTTACGTTTTGCTTTAATATATTTCTTACTCAGCCTGGCCATCCCACTTGTTGAACAGGGATTATTCGGCATTCATCTACCTCCTTGTCAACTGCAAAGTCCTTAATATGCAATCAGCTTACATTGTGGCTGCTGTTAATAGCAGTTATATTCAGGACTATGTAAGTGTTTATTACAGAAAAAAATAGATTTTAAAGAGCCCTGTTCTTTGTGTGTTGACGAGTGTCTCTGCCTGTGATGCTCTCTGCATGTTTGTTTGCTGTGGTCTCCGTGAAGATTTTCCTGGCATCGCTGTGTGTTAAGGCCATGAGCACTTGACCCGTCTTCCTCCCAAGGTGTGAGAGGTCATTCTCTGCTCTCTGCTCTGTAGTCACAGGCAAACAGTGTGTAAACCCGCCTGGTCTCCAGGATATATATGTTTGCTTCCAATTATATTTATTCTCCCTTCAGTTTTTGCATGTACACCCCCCCCCACCCCACACACACACACTCTCTCTCTCTCTCTCTCTCTCTCTCTCTCTCTCTCTCTCTCTCTCTCTCTCTCTCTCTCTCTCTCTCTCTCTCTCTCCTCCGTGCTTGTCATGACACCCTTTCGTGCAAAGTATTTTGAGGAAAAAGGACGTGGAGTGAAACTAAAAATGAGGTTGTGACTATCGGTGTGTACTCACTTACACTTTCAACTCTTCTTTTGTGTTTCTGTGAGTGTGTGATTACTTGGCCTGTCCTTCGCCCATCAAGCTCTGGTGTCGTCTTTCTACCATCTGCCACTGCCACCCTACTCTCACACACACACACACACACACACACACACACACACACACACACACACACACACACACACACACTCTGTATCCATCCTTCTCAAAAAGCTCCGTCAATACAAAATCTCCTCTCCTCTTTGTTTGTTTCTCTCTGGTTTTCTGGTGTCGCTTTGTTTGATAGCATCTACACTTTTGTTAAAGACACAAAGAGAGGAGGCTTTGCCTGGAAAATGAAATCTAAGAAATGCATTTGCCGTGTGTTTTGTGTGTACAATATGAATATTTAATTCAGCCCCTCCCTCCGTCATGTATTAATCATGGAGCAGTCTGCTTAGGCTGAAAATAGCGCCTAGCAACCCAGAAAAACAAAATTCATAGTACTTGTGGGTATGTCATGTGCTGCTGCTCGTTCATGTGTGACATAGCACATGGTCTCATGGTCTGCTCTCACATTTTCCTTGATTCCCCACTAAGAATTCTTTCTTCTTCTTGTCTGTATCCACTGGTTTGAGGATATTGCTGAAGGAGATTTATATTTGCATTAGAGATGCACACACTCTTTGAGATTTACGTTTTAGTTTGGTTTTTATTTTTCCCTTTGATTAAAAAAGTATTACTTGTCTAGGACACATTCACAAGTGAACTCTGAATGCATCAAGCCGTCTCTGCGCTAACACCCACTGAGTGCAGGCAAAGTTTGAAACATGTCACTGTAAGAGTCTGCTTCCTGAATGCAGTGGTAATTGGAGGATTAGTGACCCCACCATTCGTACCAGCTGCCAATCTCAGTGATAAACTGATGGAGGCTGTGTGATTGCCTAAGTTCAGTCCAGCTGTTTGCAGGTGGAGAAAGAAATGTCACAGCAAGTTTGCGTAGGCATTGCAGAGACTCGTGCATTAAAAGAGCTTGAATCCAAGACCGTAAGGCATGAGAGGGTGGTTCAAGAAACCCTGGTAAAATGTATTTTAGCAGATTGTTAACGAGTTAGCCTCAGATGCAAATTTTTGTCTGCATTTTGTGCAGTGCAGTCAGAAAGTCTCACAATATACAGTTTAAAAGTATTAAAATCAATGCCGCTGAAGCAGAGAAACACACTTTTTTATATTTCATACATTCCTCTCCCTTGGGAAACCCTGGCACCTGCATTACCCACAAAGCAGCTCAGCCCTCAAGAGTCAATTTTGGGAAAGGTTGTGCTAGTTGTGTAGCCCAGAACCTCAAGCAGAGATTAGGAGCGGCCTAAAGAAGTCTGGCAAGCGCAATTCTTTCCAACTCCCCAGAGTTTTTCTTTTTACATTTTCAAACTTGCGGTCTTCAGCAGCACCAGCTGAAACTGACTAAAGCCGTTTTCCGACATGACCTGTGGGTAAAGTCTAAAATAATTTAAAACTGACTTTACCCTCACATTACTTTGCACAGATGTACAACACAGCTGGAGGTTCTCTGCACAGATGCGTTCACAACAGCATCAGGCAAAGACTGGAAGTGACGTATTAATTTGACCGTGGAAATCACGTGACCCAGGTGTCAGCCCTTATCACCTGCTCTAAAAAAAATTGCCACTCTCTGATTTGTTGTTCCGACTTGAGGTGGGATTCATGTGAATTTATTACAAGTAGAAGCATGATTCTATCTAGTTCAAGGGAGGTTGGCTGGTTGTTGAGCTTCAGACAAGCATACTTCCTGTATTGCTTTTTTTTAATTGTCTTGTGAACCAGATCAAATTGTCTGAAAGTCAGATGTTTTTCACACCTGATTTAAGATGACTGTTCCTTTTCTCCTCTCTAACAGGCGTCTTCAGCAACAAAGATCAGCCTCTGGAACTTCTCAATCCACTTGCACTCAACCATTTCGGTAGGACCTCTTTATATGTGTGTCCCCCTCTGTGTGCAGAATGATCTCATTGTTATTATTCTAGTTGTTTTTATCCACAGCATGAACAAATCAGTAGCTAATATGCAAACCTGTGTGGAGCTGATTCTCAAGCGGCATCCCCACAAAGCAGTGGATTAGCAGATTAACTTTTTAAATGCTTGATGAAGTTTCATGATTAATAATGGATTTGAAGAAACAGTTGTACCTGTTGACATCATGTTAATGGTTGATACTGCCACTGATTCAGCTCTACTGTACTTTTAAACCTGCCTTTTTGGAACAGACTTTTGATTGGCCTGTGTTAACGCTGGAAGTAAAGACTAGATTCACCACTGCTGCTGCACAAGGAGCTATTCACCTGTTTATTCAAAGTTCAGTGAAGCTTGACTCAAATCGTAGAACAGATTTCCGAAAGGATATATTTTTAATGAAAGCAGAAACCAAGATTTTCCTTTTATATTAGTTTTGGTCTAGTCTACCTTGTTTAACTTCTGGTTTATATATTTGCACTGCCACTGACTCGGGTGACTTAACCTGCCCAGATCCGTGCAGTTGAGCGATTGTTGCCGTCACGTCTTCAGGGTTACTGATGTCAAATGCACCACAGGTGATTACAGAGCATCAGTGCTCATTGGAGGATCATGGTTGCCTTAGCTGGCTAATGTATGGCTCAATAATATATCCTGTCAGCTGCTTTGGAGGAGACTTATCATTTACTTCTGAGCACGTGAGTGTTTTCACCAGCTGACGTTGCTGATCGTTTTTAGCACATGACAATGTATTATTCAGTGGCCAAATCATTTTTAGAGTTTTGCCATGCAGTGATGAGATGGAAAAGTGCATGTGAAAGAAGACATTTTGTTGGAACTTAACACTCTTCATGACAGGAACGTGCGGTGATCTCACCCCATCAGCATGGCATCAACCCACAGGCAGTATGTTTGTCCCGTGTGGCAGGAGGACGTGCTGATGCAGCAGTGTGTCTTAGATACGGCTGCCAAGAGCTGGAGCCATTTCGTTTGCTTTGCAGAAGTGACCCTCGTAATAGCATGACCCGTTCTGGATTTAAGTTTTCAGAAATGTAGAAAAGAAGTATAACTTAAGTTTTGTAATATAGAGTTTTAAGACTAAGTTCATCTATATTGTAGTGACACAAAGACACAAGACGCTTTCCTTGAAACCCAATGAAAGATGCATCAGTATTTTACTGCCTTTTATATATTTACTGTAGCTTTAATGAATAAAGCATGTACAATTGAACACTTCTACCTCAAACACTTGTTGGCAGCATAGTATCAACAGGGCAACACACATCGTCTGAGGCTCTTTTTTATTACCCTGCTCTGCTCTGTGGTTGAGCGTGAGCTAGACACCTGCCTTTGGTAAAAGCATCTCTGAAATGAATCCACTGATTTTGACATTTACAGGTTATTTAATTGACTGTGATGAGAGAGTAGCAGATAACAGATGAGTGCGCGTAGTGATGAAACCTCACTTAATGATGATAAGCTGTAATTCTGTAATCCTGTAAATGAAGTGCTGGAGCTATGCTGCAGCCAGAGATGAACCACTGACAGCTATCTCATTTGCATGGGACTTATAGTGCAGGTTAAATGCAATTCACGTTGTAGACCCTTATCATATGTAACACACGTCTCCTGTAGGAAGGCGACAGCATGTTCTCATGAGCTAATTAAAATGCAATTAAAGGTGAAGGAAACAATCATGGATTCACTTCGCTCATAAACTGCATACAAATCTGGCCAATATAAAAGCCCTATAAACCTCTTGCTACCGTACAGACTCTAGCTCTAAATGCGCAAGATGGTAGTGTTGGTACCCAGGGCAGTTTTAGCAACATTATGGAAGTGGGAGGTGGTGTAGATCCATTGTCAAGCCTATGACTTGGTAGCCTGGTATAAATCAACTTGTCAATTTAATTAAATTGAATGAAAGCTGTAGGTAGGATTAGTTCTTCTTTTAAGTCACTGACCTTTGGGTGGTAGAAAAGTGGCATGCAGAAATACAGTGCTGAGGATGTAAGCACTTTAAGTAAAGTTTGGATACTGTTAGAAACAATGACATGAAAAGGCCTGGGTGATATAACGATAAAGTGCTGAATAATTATAGCAAGCGCTGCTTCAGGACCAGGTCAGACGCACATTAAAGGCGCGGCCGTACTGTGTCAGAGTCTCCTGTCGGAGTCTGCTTTCTCCTCACTCCCCCTCTAAACTTCCACTTTACACTTAAACAATAAAGACCATCACCGATCAGTTATTACGACACGTACAGGACAGACGTTTACTTTGTGTTTGTTTGATTTGCTTCAGAGTTTATGAGACACATGTTTAAACCTCCTACACAACACCAGATGTAACGTGACACACACAGTCAGGACATCCGGGTCAAAGTGACCGGAACGATCCGGAGACATGATCCGACATAATCGATTAGTAAATAGATAAACGTGATTATCAGTTCATGTCTGAGGAGGGACAGAGACGAACACACAAACACACACACACACACACACACACACACACCTAACCACACCTGCAGACAGATGTTCCTCCTGTAGATTCTGACACAACCCAGTGATTTAACTTCATTGTTGCAGAAGAAGGGACGCCCTGTTTATCCAGGAACATAAATCAGTTTTACGTGTCAGAGATATAAAATGAGCAGAGGAGCAGAGAGTCACATGTTGATCTGCAGAGTAATGTGCCTCAGTGCGGTTGGGCCCATTTGATTTATATCGCAATATATATCAATATCGATCGATATGAAAGCCATGAATATTTTGTATTGAGTACTTAACTTCATACAAAGCGGAGTAAACAATGAAATTGGTTGTTCTAAATACCTCAGAGAACTTGCCACAGTGTCCTTTGCAGATTTATTCTTACTAGCTTCTGTCTCTTCATGTGATCCCACACTGACTTTTTAAGTAAACAGTAAAACCCTACCATCTAGACTGAAGTTTTGTCTATCAAGTGCTCGATATAGTACACACTTGTACACATGAAGGCCCCTGACTTCCTCACTGGTCCAATCATAAGACTGAACTGTTAAAATCCAATTTGACTTGGAAAATTCAGTTTAGTATGGTCCTAATAATAACGAAATACGTAAATGACTTCCAAAAAAAGGACCCAAGCGTTTTATTGGATTAAATACAGCACAATACAACACATTCATAGGATGTGTGTTTCTTGTTTAGATGCCTCCTCGCTCACCCAAAAGCATTATGTTTTTTGGGTTACATGCATACTTTCATCCATCCATCCCATTTTTATGAATGTGATTTTCCAGGAACATCTTGAGGGAAATTTCTTTTTTTTATCTGATTAGCATTTGGAGGTAAAAAGGTCCCATTCATGTGATTTCTCAAAGAACACCTAAACCACCAGAGATGACATGCATGTCAACTCAACTGCTCAGGGGAGACCTTTCTAGTTATTTAACGTTTACGATCAGGAATAGAATGACAGTTGATCAGAGTGAATGACTAAAGCACAGAGCAGTGGTGGAGTATTATCAGGAAGACTCTGCGATAGAGACAGATTTGGTTGTATATTAATCAGGATGACTAAATTGTGTGCAGGACGAGGTACTGTAAGAGAAACTGAAGTCATGTGAGTGTGGGTTTGAGCATCTGTTTGTTTCTGTGAATGCTCATGTGACATTGGAAGAGGGACTGATCAAACTACAGCCGAGACAAATATGTATTAAAGAACTCGTGTGTGTGTTAGGACTCTGAGTCATAGACCTTACAGAGCCACGGGCCACAGCACTGTAAGGTCGGTCCTCACAACTTTACAGGACTTGACCTTACATTACTTTACATGTCATTTACCTGATGCTTACATCCAAAGCGACTTCCAATTTGAAATCCTGAGACTTTTAGGGGTTCAGGTAAGAATGGAGTTGGGGTTAGGATGAGGGTAAGAGTTGGAGCTAGGATTATTAAAGACCGAGATGCAAGTTTTTGTGTGTGTTTGTGTGCCATCTCGCCGCTAAGGCTAAACTCGGCTCTCTCTCCCATAGCCAAAACAGCTTTCTCCCACTCTGCACAAATTAGCAGCAGCCCACGCTCCACTCACACATAACTGTCAGAGCACAGACGCTGCAGGGAGTGAGGAGGAGGGAGGGGAAGGTGAGAGAAGTGACGAAGGAGTAGAAGGAGAGAGGATTTAAAAAATAGAAGAGGAGTGGAGCAGCAGTGACAGATAATATAGACCAGAAGCGGTTTGGTATCTCACATAAGGGCTTTGTTATGGCTTGTTTCATCAGAGCCTGGTGTGCATTGTCGTAATCGGCACGAAACGTGACAGTTGTCTCATTTTTACTTTTCATTTGAATTTTTTTTGTCTTACTGCTGTGTGCACATGTCCATTTTCTGTCTGCACAGCGCTGATAGTACAGCTTAGCAGAATGAGAGGCAAGCAAGTTGAGGGGAGGATGAAGAGTGCTTCACACAGGAAGTGGCAGACCTGTTGGCCAGCGCCTGTCTCTCCCCCCCCCCCCCCCCCCACCCCCAACTGAAAAGCTTATCTTTATTTAGACTCATCAATTATCTGCGAGCACTTAAGTAATGGCAGTGGGAGGAGGAGGTAGAATGAATGCAGTGAATGAAGATGGGGGCAGACATGGGAGGAGAAGAGAGCTTTGGTAAGCTGAAAAAGAGGGATGAGGAAAGGCACATTATGCAAATATCAGGGCGCTCATTACCATTTCAAAACTCTGGAAACGAAATCACTAAAAGTAGAGAATTTTTTATTTTTATTTGCCAATTCTTTCTCACTCTACATCAGCTTGCTCACTCAACTCCAGTATTATTTGTCAGTGTGTGTGACTTTTAGAGCTGATATGGATCTTGACTCAGTGATAACTTTGGGCCCATTGGCTATCATCTGATGACGAATGAGCCTTTTGGGGCAATGGTCAATATTTTGGATCGATAGACTTCTGTTCGCTGTACACTGCTTATAGTCTGATTAGTTTATTTTATCACACTTGTCCACTGTTTCTCCACAATACATTTTTTTTGTGTTTTCAGGTCTAGACAACATGTTGGATAATATCTATAACATCTATTTACCTCTGAATGCACATAAATTAAAAAGACAATAGTGTTCTGCCTCTTTTGCTCTCCACACGGACTGTTTCCCAAAGGGCTTCCAATCCACAAAAGCTTGTCCCTTGCCTGCATATTCAAATGTAGCATCTATTTTCGGTAAACATGAATAGGGGGCAGCGTTGACCTCTGCCCCCCGCCTGAATTATAAGTGGCATATGCTCTTGTGATGCAGTGTTGCTCGCAGCAATGACAGAGTGATATAACGTGTTTCTGTTTCTCTTCGGTTCGAGTTGTGGTAAGATTTTGATGTTGGTTTAGGGTTGAGAGAATCAAAACCGGCTGAAAGCACAAGGCTGAATGTATTTATTTCATTAGGTTTAACCAAATCCAGAATCTTTCCTAAACTCTAACCAAAGAGCTCTTGTTGTCTAAACCCAACCACATGTTGGACTCCGACCTGGGAGTACAACTTGCAGGAGAAATTGGGATTCATCAGACCAGGTGATGGATTCCAAGGCTTCATCCATTTACGATATCTAATAAAGTGTTTTAACTTTATATCAGTAATACTTATTGGTCATACTAACACACCTGAAAGCGCATATCACAGAACCTGTGCGTAATAGTATAAACAGGCAGCAGGTTATCTACTCGGACGTGTTGTTTACTTACAGAAAATACTTCACGAGAAAAAAAACAATGTTTAATAGTAAGATAAAAAATAGTGTGGCTGTAGCCCTACAGCTAGGGGTAAAATGTTTATCCTACAGCCTTTCTTTCTTGTTCTTATTCTGGACTGGAATTGACAGGTTGAGCCATGAGAGACAATCTTGTAAACCAGTGTTGGAACATATTGTTATTGAGGTGTCACCTTCCTGTCAATCTAGAACCAGCCTGGCCACCTCATTTGACCTCACTCACTAACCATCATACTATCCCACAGACCTGCTGTTCACTGGATGTTTGACAGTAAACATTAGACTGTCGTCAGTGGAAATCGCAGCAGATCAGTGATTTTTCCAAGACACTCAAACCACTCCGTCTCTCGTGGTCACAGCTGTCAACCTGGACTCATGAGAAAGGAAAGCAGAATCTTGAGAGCTCACCTCCACCACTTCCATGCTATTGCACATGTTATGTATCGAAATCTGATGCATAAACAATGCACACAGATATAAACTGCTTAAAATAAACAGGTAAAATATCCTCTCTCTGATTATGTTGAAAGGAACAAACCAAACGATTGGAACACTGTTAGTTTATGTATCTCAAAACAGCGAACTTGAAATCCAGGTCTGTACCAAATGTCATGCGTTTATTATACCTGCACTCTACCCATGTCTGATATCTTCATAAGGATCTCTGCATCATTGATTGATAAATTCACAAAAAAGTTAAAAGCTGTCCCATCGTAATGTTAAGAAAGGATTTGCCTCTTTTATTGAATCACCTCATACAGTTAATGAGGTTTTTCTTGGCCAGTACTACTCCCTTCTACCAAGGTTCCAGAAAATTGGTTCAATAGGTACATTTCCATAGAACCTTTTCCAACCCTCACCGTGCTGCACTTTCACACTCTTTGTCTTCCAAGTCCTGAAGTTTCTTCACATACTTCACACCTTTAATACAAAGCAGCACAAGTAATGGTGTATGGATATCATGATCAGAAAGATGATCATCTACAAAGAAAGTGATTACATATTTGTCACCTTTTAAGGTGTTGAAGTTTAATCATCTCACTTTCCCCCTCTCTTTGACTGACTCAATCTTTTTTGGTGAATGCAGTGGACATTTGTAGATCAGACACAGCACATGAAGGAAAAGGGGTGAAAAGCAGTGGAATATGGCCGGGATGAACGTGAGAAGCCAGAGGATGGAGAGCGCTCACCATGACTGCGCTAAGACACGTGTCTGCCACACAGACCCCTGCTACCTCCCTCTCTACTCACTGGAACATTGAGTTTTGTTGTCGCTGTGCAGGACTGAATTCCTTACCTCAAACATGACATTGTATATATGTTTATTTGTTCCGTGTATATGAATGAACATGCACAATTTATCTTCATTTTCTTATTTAGGTTTTGCTGCACTTGAATCTCATGGCAGAGCGACTTCCCACCAGGAATCTGTCGTGATTCAAAATAATGAATTGAATATTTGTTAAGAAAATCTTTAAAAGTAGAGATTTGCCAACAATCCTTGCATATAATCAATTAAAGGTGTATGTTCCAACCCAGTTATTGTGTGTAGCACTGAAGCATTAACCATCAATTACATGACAGGATCAGCACGTCGTGGTTTTTAGGTTGTAGTCCTAATTCAACAGATTGTAACCCCGTATTGAATATTAGTCCGACACCTAAACGGTGAGGCTTAAAATCAGCACCTAATGGAAGACAACCTGTTTTGTACACACGTGCTCACCACGGAGCTCACATAGCCCTCGGGCCCCGGTGCCAGCTCCCCAGATGGTCCCAAAGTCCCCCCGACCACCCCCGTACACTCTCCTGACCTGGCATGGATTCACCACCCTGGTGCCAGTGTGGTGTAGGCTTGAGTCGGTGGGCAGCTGCCTCTTTCCTGCTCAGCCGCCATCAGTCAGAAACGCACACACACACACCAGAAACACACACACACACACAACCATGTCAAAGTCAGCGCCAAAGGGGTTTTTCAAAATGGTTCTTTTGAACTTGTGATGAACTTTAATATGATCTCCAGTATTTTCCTTCAATTCATCTCCTTGAATTCCCTTATTTCTTATGCACTAAATCTTTTCGGAGTAGTTTACATATATATTTGGAATACAAAAACAATGTTTCAGCACATTCACAGCATTGTACTGAGGCATAAGGTCCAAGGCTACATGATCAATCATACCTGAGGCTATCGGAGAACAGGGGTGAAGATAAATTTAATCCTGAGGTAGAAATTGGAGTTATAAAGGGAATACAACACAGTTTCCCAGTGTCCATTGCCTAATTATAGCTACAGACATAGCCTGAGGTTGTGGCCTTCATGTTAACCCTGTTAAAGGTGCACATACACGCACGCAGACACACACACATGCACACACTCTCTTTTTTTTCTTTCAGGTCTTAGAAAGTATGGCAGAGTGCTCAGAGCCAGACTTGTTTTGTCTTCCAGGAGAATAGACAGTGCCTTAACCTACTTTGTCTGCATCATTGCCATTGTCCTGCCTTTTTTTTTAGGGGGTGTGTGTGTGTGTGTGTGTGTGTGTGTGTGTGTGTGTGTGTGTGTGTGTGTGTGTGTGTGTGTGTGTGTGTGTGTGTGTGTGTGTGTGTGTGTGTGTGTGTGTGTGTGTGTGTGTGTGTGTGTGTGTGTGTGTGTGTGTGTGTGTGTGTGTGTGTGTGAGACATTTTTTTACCATGTCATGAATGTTGCATATGGCGTGTTTTGCCATGTTGGCTGGATGGGCTTTGGCAGACGTCTGGAGTGTGAGGTTATGTCAGTGTGTGATTTAGGGCTACATGATGAATTGTATAAGAAATCATGATCTTGATTCAGACCTTAATGTAATCCGTGTATGGTCATATAAAGCAAAGACATTTTCATGTCCTTGCAAAACATTTGATGCTGGAAGGTACTTTAATAAAAAACAAGTTTAAAACTGATTATTCGTATCAGAAAAGAGCAGACGTGAGTTTTGATGACGCAGCATCAAGAGCCTATATTTTCAATTTGTAATTTTGTGACTTAAAAGCTGATACGGAATTAGTCCAAGTATCTTCCTCAGATTGTGATAAGATAGACATGTGGACTTCTGCCAAACCAAACTGCTCACATTGACCTACAATCTCCTGCGAGTACTAAGCTCAGCAGCGCTACATTTAGACTTGTTGAAGTGTCTTGTCTCACAAGGCCTAGCATGGGGTAACATATATGAAATTCTTTCATTTCTATAACACTTAGAGGTAGATATTAACCTAAAGTTTACAGTTTTTTTAATTTAGTGTGTGTTTATGTGCAGGGGTAAAAATAAACAGGTGGATATTTAATTTGACTTCAACCCTTCTTTACCCTTTCACTTCCGGTTCACCTCACTTGTTAATGTAGAGGTGTGTTGTGAAAAGGCTTTTAAAAGTCCGAGCAGGACCATATGGATCTAGAAGGGTTCTCTGGAACCTATATATTATGGATGACCACTTCAGGGGTCAGACCCTTTCTTTCCTCTTGCGAGGGTTTAGCTAGCTGCCGGCTGACAAACACCACCATGACCACAGGTTTGCCTTCCTCGGTCCAGTAAGAGGAGTTCATTACAGAGAAGCCCAGAGCCTAATGGCTGCAGTGTGTCTGTCAGCGATAGACCGTGTTTCACCACAGAGTTGTTTAACAGAAAAAAATAGAACGTGTTTGCTGTCTGCCATTATGTACAGCCAAAACTGATGATCATCAACATATCTACACCTTTTCTCATTGTCTGCATTCTTTATCCCCTCTGGGCTTGCACGTGGACTATTCTTTCTTATTGATGCGGTCCTCCATTTGTAACCACCCTTACTAGTTCTATGTCTGTTTCCATTATTGACAAGGCCCATATAAGGCACAATGCTATAATCTGTACACTGTCCATACAGAGATTGTTGGTCCAGCTTTAGTGCACAGTGGAATTCCTGTGACCCATTTGACATTTAAGTGCACATGGAGCAGTGTGGTGAGCTGACATCTGACTGACAGCTCTCATAAGTTCAATTTGGCATTGCCGACAGCTAATGGCCCTCTGTCTGCTGTGAGCTTGGTGCAGACTCGGAAGGCATTACCATTGAGACGGAAGGAGAGGGCGTAAAATATGAATGAACAGAGAGATCCCCACTGCAGCCAAGAGCTCAAAGCAGTTATTTTTCTTGCCATGACTGGGTTTGAAGAAGGTGTTTTGAAGCCTTTGTGATTTCAGGTCTGATAGGAGTTGATTCTTGTTATGGGTCTTTTTTGTAGAGTGAGTTACCTCAAAGAGATCAGAAAGGCAGCCTCATGAAAACTAGATTTAAGGATTTTGTGATCTCTTGCGCACATGTGTCTGCGTTTGTGAATCATTGAGACCCTGACATTTTATGACATTTAAACTCACCTTACCCCAACAACATAGATCCCAACATTGTTAAGAAACCAGTACAATAATTGTATACTGAATGAATTTGATGATTGAACCAATCATATCAGTCCCTTATGTCTCCTTAAGTGCCATGACTATCGGTTAAGGGAATGGCCCCAGACAGCCCTATTTCATCAGCTTAGCCAATGTGCAATGTGTTCTTAAAGACGAGGGGACATTTTTAGGAGAATTGGGTATGGTGAGACCATAACTCCTTGGGGGACCCAGATGTAACCTCAGACCAAGAACTGTAAGTGCCATTTGCCGTCATATAGCTGTGTACCCAGGCTAAAAGTCTGGGGCACAACTCCACGTTGACCAGATGTTGGAGCAGCTGGAAACGGTCCACCCCATCAAAGGCCTTGGTCATGTCAGCCTGCAGCACCCTGAGCACTGTTGGTTGTTTTATGTCTGTAGCCACTTACCAGGAATGTGTGGCTTTAACAAGGGCAGTTATGGTGCTAGACCAAGGGATGCAGGCCTGCTGGTTCCTACTTCCAGACATCACTGTGGGCATCAGCTTATTTATGATGAGACGTCCCTGTTTTGTTGGAACCGTTCCATGCATGTGATCTTTCTTTAACCGTGTAATGAGTTTACAGGTCAGGACTTGTGCTCAAGCCTTTCAAAATCAAAATTATATTTTCTTTATGCTTCAACTAGGCTTTATATCACTATTAAGATAAGACATACAAGGGTGCTGAAGTGGTGGGTAATCCTATTCTCTATCAATTGAGCATGTTTTGATTGTTATGAGCGGTTATTGTATTGCTGTAGGGAGCCGTATTGTGGAGCTGGGGTGTGGTGTGAGCGTGTATTATAAATAACCCAAATCAATAATAAACGACACAGTAGCTTTCGTATTTGGAGTTGGGTCTGTGGTTCTCTTGGGAGATGGATGAAAAAGGCAATCTTCCTCCCACCATACCCCCTGTCACTGCGGGGGAGGAGGGGGAAGACTAGCTCATGAGAAGCTAAAAAAATAAGAGCTGCTGTCTTTCTCCTTCTCCTGAGTACGGACCAGCTTGTGGTTGTAGTTTGCATGCCTGTGTGTGTTTGTGCGTGGGCGTGAGTGTGTGTGCACATGTGTGCATTATGAGGCGGACACCATCCATTACTTATTAATCAGTCCTGTCTGCCTCACTGCCATACTGTGTACTTCAGCATGCCTTGCAATCATTAAGACACATGCATTATTTAAGCAACACGCGCACGCTGACTCTGATGCAGATAGCTACACAAGCTATTTATCTCGGATATGCTCACTTATCGCCTTGTCTTATTCTCTCGCAGGCTGTTGCGAATATTTCAGAAGTCTCTCTCGCTCGCTCTGTCTCTGTCTGTCTCTCACAGACATTTATTGTCTTATCTCGGGTCACATGCCACTCTGCACGAGGGTTCATTCATTGGTGTTGTTTTCAATTGATGGTAATATTTGACCCACTCATTCAAGTCCATTATAAGCTCAAGGTCTCTTCATCAAGTTTGAGTGTCTGTGCACGTGGACTTGTTGAGTGTTGGAAGAGATTCTGCCTGTGGTTGGTTTGCGAGCATGAACAAGTGAGAAAATGTATTATTGTTATTTATCCCTTCGAGCACAAATTCAGAAACTCTTGTGTTGAGTTAATTGTTTTTGTTGTGATTTGAGGCTTATACATTTGGCTTGCTTGCATAATATGCTGTTCATGTAAACATGCTCCCATGCTTGGTAATGCCCTGGTGGTCTTGAGCAATTTAATGCATGCCGTATTATGGCCAAAGAAAACCTTTTCAAAGATGTCCACATGCGCCCCACTATTTGTTTTTGTTTGACAAGCCGCTTGCTCACACTGATCTTTGACCATGTCGGTTACCAACTGACCTTATGTCCAAACATAGATTTTCAATGCAAAGTTAATGAGGTGCTCTGTTGCTCACATTCACAGTTTAGCTACTGTCCTCTGCACTGGTGATTTTACCTGCTGTAAAAAATGACAAGGTGCTTGTGTGCGTGTGTGCATGATTTTATGGTTTTGGGTTCAGTAGCATTAGCTGTTATCAGTGTCATGGCTGCTGAAATCTAGCTAAGCCTTTGACGTCAATGGCGGCATACAACAAGCTGATAACACTGAGTTCATATCGCAGCCAGGTGTGTGGGTGTGTTGTCTCATCAAACAAAACTTGGCTTCCTGGATGTTACGCTGAACTTCAAAAATAGCTCCTTAAAAAAAGACACAACGCAGGCCAACATGCCATGTACCTTAAACACACACACCCGCACACACACACACAAAATGAGGAGGTGTTGTGAAAAGAAGATCAGTGTGTTTATATGCACTTAGATATTAAGATTATTATTCGGTTTCTGAAGTAACCAACAAAAGAACAGTACCGCTCTGGCTGTAAATGACTAAATCTTCATCTGCGACACAAGCAGGATCTCCTCCAATGTGTCAAAGTAGTGACATTTCAGCTTGGATTTTTTTGTTTTGAAGTTAAGAAGAAGAAATTGCACAAAGCCATATCTGTTGTGTAGGGTGGGTGGTGAGCTCTGATTGTGTTAGTTTGGACAGAAGCCTAAATGTGGTTGCTGTAGCAGACAGTGTGACCCTTAGCGATGAATTAACGGTGTACATTCCTGTGAAAGTCAAAGAAAGCGATGAGCATTGGCAGTGCTGCTGACCTGACATGCCCTCTTGTGCCGTGGAGACAACAGGCTGGCTGGTCTGGGTCAGAACCCAGCTCTTGTCGTCTATGTTGATCCTCGAAGTGAGTTTAACTGCTGACAGTTCAGGTCCATGGTGAATTTGCAAGTGTGTTTAACACAGGTCGATGCTGATTGCACAACATAGTGAAGAATACAGACTCGCGCTGTGTGTGCACAACAGGAACAGTGTTGGAATTTGTTGATCAAACCTTTAGTCTTTAAGTTACACTTTATTCAGCCTGTCAGAGTTATTTTGGTGATATCAGATCTTCCCAGCGTAGCTCCAGTCATATTCACCCTAGCACCTTATGTTGTGGGGTTGAAAACAAATATGAGTTTATGTTTTCCAAAATTCGGGCCACTGGTTTCCTCTCTTGTGTATTAGAGGACAGTTGCTTGAGATTTAAACTTGTGTTACAGCTCAACGTTGTGCTGTGTTAAACTCCTTGAGCATTTGCAACCAGCACCAGCAGGTTCAGAACACAAGTAGAATCCTGTCTCGTCTTCAGTGTTTGGTTAAAAGAGAATGATAAAGTAGGTACATGCAAATGAGATTGATTCCAAATGAAGTAATATATAAAATTGCATTTGAGTAACTGCAGTTAGTTAATCCTTTCTTTTTCATTTTCAAACTGTTCATAAATAAATCCATTGCATTCACTCCCATTGGCTTAGTATCATAGTGACAGTTTATATGACAGTAAGACATATGACTAGCGCCACCCCCAGAGGAGCACTTGTCATTAGTGGACCTTGATGCTGCTCAATAGACCCATTCTCCAGTCTCTCTAATTGCTTCTCATTGTCGTTCAATCAAAATCTCTTTATTCATATTTAATGTTCTTTTCAGGCATTGACGTAAATGTGTCTCAACTCTGATTCAGTGGCTCTCTCTTAATTTAATGTTTGTGTCTCTATTCTTCAATACCAGTGACAGCCGTGACCTTTGTGTTTTGACAATGTCCATATGTGCATCAGTCAACGCTGATGCACATATGGAATAGGGAATTTCAAGTTTGAAATTTCAAATGTAACTCTTTATTTTTTTTCGGCATTTTGCCTTTATTGATAGTTGAGCATGAATTTGGGAGAGAGAGAGCTTGGCAACAAAAAAAGGCATATAATTATAACAGGTCTTATTAACAACAAAGCAACTTTGCAAGAAACGCAGACAAATAGTAGTGAAACATATTGTGATGGAAAGAGGCCTCTCCTCTGAAGCTGTAAGCAGGATCCTCTGTGTGCATTGGACACCTCTGCTGTGTGTTTTCAGTTGTTGTGAAGTGATCTATCTGCAGAGCAGAGCAGCATCCATTATCGCCAAGTAAATTACACAACAAATGTTGGGCTGCTGATGTGTAGGAGAGTTTCAGCCAGAGGAGAAACAGAAATATCCTTGAGAGCAACTAGTAATGCACATCAACAGCAGTGGGGTATGTGCAGAGCAGAGAGCGTCCAACCACAATGTTTGTTTAGTCACATTCGATTGAGAAGGTGGTCACAATCTCTCCTCTGCCTTGCCGCCGATCAGTGTGGTGGGAGAGAGAGGAACAGAGCGACTCCAGTAAAATGCTCAACATGCCTGAGACTGCCCTCTGATGTCACTGCGAGAGAGGGAGAGAGAGAATGAGAGAGAGAGAGTGGGAGGGGACCAGAGGAACAGAGGGGAGGGAGGGACAGTGGCAGCCGGAGGACAGAGCGGAGCGCGTCAGTTAGAGAAACCGAGAGAGAAGCGATACAGTGAGAGACGGAGAGAGTGTGACGGGCAGAGAGAGAGAGAGAGAGAGAGAGAGATAAAGAAAGAGATCTGCTCTCACCCTGAGAACCAGCTCGCTCTGCTGTATTTTTTTGCGTTACAGTGGACTTTACGCCTCTGCTCAGAGTGTCACTTTTGGCTTCAAACCCACACACACTTTCTCTTCCTTGCTGAAATACTGTACACTGCACACACACACACACACACACATACACACAAACACAGCAACCGGACAGCAAGGCACCACTGATGGGTAAGAGCTCTTGTTGTTATGCACAGATTCTTGTGTCGTTAGCTTTACGATTCAATTTTAAGGAGCTGCTTTGGGATTTGTGTGTTTTTTGTTTGTGTAAAGGATGAGTATTCACTGCTTATGTGTATTGATTCATTTTACATTGGTGTGTTTTGTTAAGTTGTTGTGTGCGAGTGTGATACCTGAGCGTGTTGTGTTTACATGAACTTGTTTAAAACAAGGCTTTTTTATAGTGTGTGTGTACTTGCTTGAGGGGCAAATGTGCGTGCATGTTTGTGTGTGTCGAGTGAGAGAGTAAGTCTTCATCAGCTGTGTGGGTGTGCTGCCTTGAGTAGTGACAGTGTTTATTGAATGGCACTGATGTATGGAGAATCTCGCTCAGAACCACTCAGTGCAGCCTTTAACTGAATGGAGCAGATGGCAACAACTGTGTGTGTGTCCCTCCCCACAGCTTGTTGTGTACATGTATGTATTTGTGTGTCTGTGCCTCCGTTTGGGTGGATAAACATGGGAAAGTTGTCTTCTTATTATGTGACTTTAAAGGGCTCCTTTGTAATTCTAATGAAAACTGTGCACTCTTGCAGCAGTAGAAGTTTTTCTATGGATTACATTTTCCACCTTTTTGAATCATTGAATAAAACCAGTTTCATTAGCATCTTGGTATTTGGCCCGTGTGCCTGCAGTGTCACCACACATTGCTCCGTCTTGGTTTCTCTGTGGTGTCTGTACAGTGTGCCTGCATCCCAGTTTCACTCAACACCAACAATTAATCTTCTGACTTCACAGAGGTGTGATGGAGTGCTGTGTATCTCTGTATACCAACCTGAAATCCCATTATCTCCATGTAAATCTGTAAATTATTAGATTGGATTAGTTACTTTCAATCGCTTCACCCCAGCGGGTTTGACCCGTCTGTCAATTGCACTGATTAGAGAAAGGAGGGATGATGCTAGTAGAGCTGGGAAACAACAGGAGCATGCAATGTTACATTTACTGTTTAGTATTAGCACTTCTCAGTAAATTATTAAGCTGAATGCACATGCAGGCCATTTGTTGAATCCTTTGACTGCCACCATTGGCTCTCCCTGCGTCTCTAGCCCCACCCCTTCCTCTCCTGTCCAACCAACTGCATGTCCCAATCCCACCAGTCGCCATGGCGTTTGCCTCCCTTTTCTGAGAGTGTGCATGTGTGCATGTTTTCACAGCTAAGAAACTTTATGTCAACAATTATTGTTGTTTCTTAATCTGCAAGCTTAGCGCTGCTGTCACCTGTCGGTGTCTTTATTTTTTTAATCACACACGCCCTCTGTGTTTTAACTATGAAAGGTTCCTCATGAATTGTGATTAAACATGCATGGGGTTTTGTCTGAGTGCACGGATGCAAGGTGGGGGCCAGGAGCTCCCTCTGGGAATCCTGCTCTATAAATAACTCCTTCTGTGTGATCCATAATCTTTGCCTGATCACGGGAGAGGGGGGATGAGAGGAGGGAGTTCATGGAGCGAGGGGCCAGAGTCGTAGAGGGAGACACACACACAGAGAGAGTGATGGATGAATAGAAGAGGGAGAGAGAAGAGGAGACATCTCACTGGTCAGGTTTGAGTTTTATTTTGGTGGGTTCAAGCTATTTCACATCATCATGTCTTATTGTAAGGGAATCTCACAACATGAAGTAAACACAATTTCCCGTCTGGAAATCAACAGAGTTTATCTCACTTCCCTTCGCACCATGTATGGTCTTTGAGCCACCGAAGGGACGTGGACACATTTAAAATCTACTGGACTCATTTATAAATATAAATTTATATAATTCCTGACATTTTAGACAGTTTACACGTGACGATTATGTTACAGACATTCCATTTGTGGAGGCTTGACTTTCCATCTATTATGTTCATGAGATTAGAGCAGCGTCTTTTCCCTTTGTGAATATGAGTGTGGATTGCGAAGCGCTCAGCCTTGCCTGCTGCAGGTATGTTATCATGCACGGTGCTGTCAGGGTGACTCGGCTTGTCCGGCCACCTCTCCTTCATTTGGCACGGCACCATAAAGTCATGCCACATTCACAGAGTGCCATCCTCGTAAGCCGTGCCGATTACTTCACAGGTGTCGGCACCCCCGGCTTTTGGGCGCTGCACGTCGCCCTGTTGGCCTGTTGCTCCTCACAAAGCTTTTGTTTATTGTAAACACGCCTCTGGGGATCGTTAGTTCGAGACCTCCTGTTATGGTTGTCATGGTACAACTATAACAGTATTGTGATACCACAGAGCCGTGTCAGCCTGACCGTGGACGCCTCAAGACTGATGTGACACAGATGTGAATCCTGTCTGCTGTCAAAATCTTCTGACAGCGCCACGAAAGAGCAAAATCCTCGAAACAAATTGACATCTTCGCAGTGAGAAAACCGGTCCCGGCAGTTGAGAATTAAGATTGGATTAAATAACAGCAGTTTTGGATCGATTTTGATTTTGGAGAATCATGTGTCTCCCTATCCAATATCATGGCAAGGTTTTGCATAGTCTTTTATTCTATACATTCAGCCAAAAAGATGAGACTAGACAAGTACAAGCTTTTACCCTGAGCTCATAAGTAGACTAGAAAAACAAGTCTGTGTGGTTCAGGTATAGGCCAAAGTGTACAGTATCATAAGCTTTGAGTGTCATCTCTGGCTCTCAGTGCATCTTAATGGGCCAGCCAGTGTGGTTCAACTCTGAGTAGCTTGGTTGCGCAGTGATGCATCACCTCTATCTCCAGCTCTCTCGTGGCCCCTCAACTTGAGGATAAATGGCTGAAGTGGGGCCAGCGACCACAGTTTTGTAAGCGACCGGCAATGTCAACTTTCACACAGACATTCAAGAATATACTTTGTTGTATCCCAAGGAAAAGCTCAGTAAATCCATACAAACATATCTTTTTGCCATTTTGTGTTGGATGTTGACTTGCATCCAATATTTTCTTTGTTCAATCTTGTGCCTGTTGCTTAGCCTACCTGTTGTTCACAGAGGCAGCTGCACACAGTAGTTTTAGTGGCTCTAGTTGGCAGAGACGGTCTCGTCGACTTGTTTGTCTTATGAATCACGTTGTTATTACACGTCACCTTCTCTGCAGACGTTTGTGTTTGATATACTTTCAGCCCACCACTGAACAAAAGTTTAGCATTACAGGTATATGTATTATTATTTAATTTTTTTACCATTTCAAATGGATAGAATCTTATTTCCTTCACTTCTGCGTACACACTCGGAATCTGAAGGGCAGATATATAGCTTGAAGGGTACATAGATGCTAGTAAATATGGACAGCACATATATATCATATTTATTGATACACTAAGTTATCCCCCCCTCATCCTTGTCCTCAGGGGGCACAAAGCCAGCCAGGACCAGAGGCATCAGTGTAACTAATACAACAAAACTGAGGAAGGCACACGTGGGGAGAACTGAACAGTCAGATCTGTGAGATTATTAATTAAATTAATTAGTTTGTGATATCTCCAGATTAACCTACGCTGCTGTTGCAGCTGAAGCAGCAAGAGAAGTTTGGGAAGAGATTGCTGTAGGTAATGAAGAGAGATATGTAGAGCAGACAACATAATGCTGCTGTGGGAGAGTCAGTCAGGGCAGAGGCAACAGGTGAGGCTACTTAGACAAATGTTACTTGTTTGACGCAATGTGAAGTAAAGGAGCTCTATGCTAAACATTATTCAGTTATTTATTCACCTTTCACAATATATACTTTTCACTCACGCGTTTCCATGCATGTGCATATGCTGTCATTTTTCTTTCTCTGAATGGTGTTTGTTTGTTGTTGCGTGTGAGCGCATGGAAGCGTGTACAAATGTTTCTTAATTTGTAGTTTGTGGGGGTGGGAGCGCAATTTGTTTATGAAAACAAACAAACCCTTGTGAAGCCCCTGTGGCATGCCTATTGAGAAAGGCACTTGGGCAAGCGTACATAAATAGCGTGGGGTCGAGAGCGAGTGCCAGTCTAACTTCAGGGGCCCACCAGAGCCCCATTTAGAGAAAACGGGGGGCGGCGGGGCTTTGTGTTCGAAGCTCACCGCCGTAAGACCATATGGGAAAATGCACAGTAGAAAAGGCGTTAATTGAGGTGATGCTCCACATACATATTTGGGTAGTTGACAAATAAGGGTGAAACAGTATTTTTTTAAATAAAGTTCTAATGAGGAATACATTTGTATGAAATTATAATGTTCAAATGCTGATTTTTTAAAAACTTGTTGTGTTCCGTGGATTATTTGTATATTTCATTATTTTTTAAGCTTTTCGTATTGCCACCACAGGATTAGTGCAGGAGTCTGTCTGAAAGGGCCCCAGTGTGCGAAGTGGCACTGTTTGAAGTGCACTGATGGATGAAGTGCTTGATGGTCCCCATGAAATGTTTTGTTTGTTTGACCTTAATGTTATGTCTTATTAAATGGTAAACTGTTGTATGTATGTATGTGTGTGTATACGTGCTCGGCAAGTACGAGAGGTGGGGAGGTTACCACGGGTCACTGGGAAAAGCTTTTTTTATGTAACACGAGAGGTTGGCACAGACTTTCTATGGTGAGAAGGATAAACAGTGGCATCTTCCATAGCGGCTCATTTCTATTGGCTTGTTAGCAGTGCAGTGTCAAACATGCATGTTGGCAGGTCAGAGGTCCAGGGATCACTCAACATGTACATGCATAGCTTGCTTCCTTCCTCATGTCTCATCGTAAGCTGCATCTTCCTGCCATAATAAATGCTTGATTGTATATTTGTAAAAAAAATAAGATGAAACCCCCATTATTGCATTATTAACACAAAGCCTACTTCAAACAAAACAGAAAACCAGAAGGGCACTCTGAGATAACTTAACTCCGCCAAGGCTGATTGGCCCTTCTATTACCATATTGTTGTACATGTATTGAGTTCGGAGTCATCTGGATCTGAAATTGCACCTGTTCATAAACATAGTGGCACTTTACACATGCCTGAATTTTCATAAATGTCTCTGCATCGTCTATCTAATAATTTCCAGAATTTTGTCTGACTGGGGAACGCATATCAAGAACCATTTATCTTATCCCATTCACACTTGACGTGTGCATTGTTCAGGGCGCAGGAGAGTGCAGTATCAGATTTGAATACATGATAATAATAAACTTTGAATAAACAGGTAGTCTGTAGCGGCGGCGGCTTGGACTCATCAACATAAGTGACATTTTCGATCATGACAACGATGTGTTCCCGACATCGGCAACAACAACGTGTTCTCCTGTTGGGGGTTCTGTGGACTGAGTCCAGCAGCAGCTCAACTACTGTAGGTCACTTTTACAGTTTCAGAAAGAAGCTGCAACCAGCATCACCATAGGTCAATCAAACAGCCCATTCCATACAGGAAGGGTTAGAATGGGCACTGCACTGATTTAGCAAAATCTAAAATTCGAAATCTGCTCCAAAAATGAATGGGTTCCTCCTTTGTTCAGACCCCGTCCTTTTTACCAAGTTCCCCAAAATTGGTTCAGTAGTTTTTGCGTATTCCTGCTAACAGTCAGACAAACCAAAATGAAAACATAACCTCCATGATAAAATTGGTTACTCCTGATGTCCACCAGCACTCAATCAAGTCCTTACGAGTATAGTGAAACAATTAAACACACACATGCACCAGTGAAGCACCAGCATGTCTGGCCTGGGCTGGCCACACCCTTTATTTTTTTCCCCCACTGTCCCGTTGGGTGGTGTCAAGTTTCCTCCTGCTCTGAGAAACCTGCCTGGTGCCAAAGATGTCATTGGCTATCTCAGCAAGTAACTGCAACTCCAGCGCCACCTCATTGGTCACCGGGGATGCTCAGGACATCCATGTTACGGAGATGCTCCCCACTCGCCTCGGAGTATTGATGAGTGGCAGAGTGCTTGGCATGGTGCATGCTGGTGTTCCACAGGGCAGATATTGATCAGAAAAGGCTTAATCATGCAAGATATCAGGGACGAGATCCTGTTTTTATATATATATTATTAACTTTCCCATGTCGTCATAGATGTAACCAATGCTGCATACTGGCTTTAACTAAAAATAGCATCGCCTGCTTTAGATAGAAAAAATTAATCCTGCAAGTGGTTTTAATACATAAAGTAGCGTGTTGACCGTGTTTGAGCACATCACGCCATATTCCAGTTACATGTCGAGGGCTTTAAAGTGTGTAGAATTAGAATATCTAGTGTGTTATGATGTAGGATTGTAAAAAAACGGCTTGTGTGTAAGCTGCCGTGTTGTTTGCTTGTTTGGGAAGAATAATCTTATTGCACTAATACTTGTTTTTGCATGTCAACCATGTGGATGCAGGGATATTGCGTGCGTGCATTTCAGCAGCACTACAAGCCTGTGCTATTCACTGGATTACTCAATTGAAGTGGAATAAATGTTGCAGATTAAATGAAACGTAAGGAATGTGAGACAAAGTGTTTGTATTTTGTGTCTGGGACTTTGTGTCGGGCTCCAAAACTTAACTTCAGTTTCTTCCCTGCTGATACTTAAACTCTTTGACATCATCATCGCGCTTTATTACGGCGGCTTTCCAGTAAACGCTGAATGATCTGAATGTAGCTGACCAGTTGTGGTAAACAAATCCATGGTAACAGCAGGCTCCACTAATCAAAGACGTTGCAATTACACCTGAAGTTGTGGGTAGTGAAGTACTCCTCATTGACATTGCAAATAACAAGTTTTTCTAAAAAACACTTCAACATACAGACCGGGGACTTCTACAGAATCCAACATCGTTTCACGATCTCTTAGCCTGCGATAAGACCCTGGATGGTAACAATATTACGGTAGATAATCAAAAACTCAATTCAGTGAATCGATGGGATTTTTGCTTCTGGAACCACGCTGTTAAATCCACAGTTTGGAAGATTTAGGTGAAAGGGATCTATCGGCAGAAATTCAATATTGAATAATCCTACGGGATGTTTTCACTGGTGTGAAATCACCTAAATTGTACGAATTGTTGTTTTCTTTACCCTAAAATGAGACCTTTATATTTAAATACTTTATATTTATGTTTTTATGACTTCTGAAGGCTACTATTAGGTTTTCCTTCATGCATGGCAGGGGAAGGTTGAGGGGTATTCAGCTGCAATATGCAACTTCACCACTAGATGTCACAAAATCCTACACACTGAACCTTTAAGCCCTATATCAGACACCACTTTGCATTCTTTGTACACTGTCTGCAATGCAGTTAGAGTAAGCAAAATGTAGAGTTACTGCTCACAGATACACAGTGGAATTGGAAACACACACACAGGCACAGTGAGTCTGTATGCGTGTCAGCAAATCCCTGCTGCAAAACTCATCTTACATGAGGATTGTTTATGACCTCTGCTGCCATGTTTCATCATTCCACCTGTGTGTGTGTGTGTGTGTCTGTGTGTATGCGCCAGTCAGGTTTTTGTCTGTGTACAGAAAGTCTGTGTGAAAGTGTGTGTACTTGGTTTTCCTGAGAATCATGTTTGTACAGATGTTTGTAAACACCATGGAAGCAAAGCTGCATCCTAGACACTGTGCTCTCAGCACAGCAGCAGACTGTTGCCTCTTTAAATCCCAGACACATTTTCTGTTTTTGGTGTTTAGCTAATCCTCTTATCCAATGTATACAACTATAAAACAGACTTATGTGTTCATTACAAGCAACCGCAACCACTGTGAAGTGTAATGTCAGTGCACATGCTCCACATATTGGAGCTAAGATGGTTATTTCTACAGAGGCACACTAGATGTCTTGATGGGAGTCTTTCTTTTTATGTGTTTCCAGTTCTCAAATGGGTGTTTGAAGAGTGTGATTGAATCTGTCGTCTGGTGAAAGTCATTGTTGATGGAATATGTTTGTATTTCTGCAATAAACCTTACATTTTTAGCTGACGTCAACTTCTTTGAACTGAAAGTATCTTGCCCTTTTCTTTTGTGGCCCTCTCCTCTTTCAGTGGATGTGAGCACTGCAGCGCTGCCCACGCAGGTGCCCCCTGCCACCACAGCTCTCCTTCCCATGGACCTGCGCGTAGTGGACCACCATCACCACCACCACCAGCAGCCTCCCTTCGGCCTGGTTCCCCAAACCCACCCCCTACCACCTGTCTCCACAGCCTGTCCCATATCAGCCGAGCCAGGCCGTGGGCAAGTCGTCAGTGAGTCAGGATGAGCTGTTTCTTGATAGTGTCGGGAGACTGAAAGTTGTTTACCCTGAAGTTTTACTACAAACGCATCCCTTGCCTCATCTGCTCATAATGACAGACTCTTTCCAATCTCAAATAGGCCACCCGGAGCAGCAGCTGCAACAGGAGCTTGTGGTGCTCAAACACAAGCAGCAACTGCAGAGACAGCTACTGATCGCCGAGTTCCAGAGGCAGCATGAACAGCTGTCGCGACAACATGAAGTCCAGCTGCAGGACCACATCAAGGTGAGGTGGTGGGAGATCTAGCTCCTCTACTCTACTCTCCTCAACTCTGCAGAACTGCACCCTTCTCATGGACAGTAGAAAGCATGTGTATTTGTACACTTAGTGAGTGTTATGTTGTAATTTGATCTGGTGGCAGCACTTTGCTGCTTAGTCATCTCCTGGACAAGACCACTGGTCCCAGTAAACCTTGTGTGTGTGAATCATGTATGCGACTCACTCTGCTAAAAAGCCTCCCTGGTGTTGCTGGGACCACAAAGTCAGCCAATCATTCTTGGCTGAAAATAGCTCAGATGTGTGTCTTTCAATCAGATCAGTCCACAGGTCAACATGGCTCTCATTATGGACTCCAGGCTGGTGATGTCATGTGCTTACAAACGGCTCACCTTCTAATTATTGGTTTCAAGAAGCCATGGACTGCACCTTGTCAAATGAAATGTCTCTTAACCCTTTGATACACAAGATGGGTCAAAAGGGATCCGACTTTTATATTTATATATCTTTGCAGTAAATTAATAAATAATGTTCTTTTAATAAACTTTTGAAGCAAAAATCATTTCTGTATCACTACCCTTCTAATGCACAGCAATGTTAAAAAAATATCCCTATGTTATTTCATACATGGCTGAGTGATTCAACCCTATATCTTTGAATTAATTGTATTCAGTTTTACACACATGGGCCAAACAGTATGTATTCTCTATGGAGCACCAGGCATACATTTCACACAGCTGCTTTCATACAGTTCTGTTTTACAATCCATTACCCTCAATATCCTTGTCTTGTCTCCATCAGCACCAACAGGATCTACTGGCCCTCAAACACCAGCAGGAGCTGCTGGAGCATCAGAGGAAGATGGAGGATCAACGTCACAAGCAGCAAATGGAGAAGCAGCAGCGCGAACACAAACTCCAACAGCTCAAAAACAAGGATCGGGGACAAGAGAGTAAGTAGCAACATATTATGATGAGTGGGCAAAAGAGCATCAGTCCAGTGTACCCAGAGGAAATTATATGAGATTGAAAAATCTATTATGTGTGTTGGTGAGTTTGCATTCCCATGGTTCAGTGAGTAGCTATGACTAAGCTCTTAACATAGCTGTCATGATCGAGCAAGCATACATTCACTCTCTGCCCCCTGAACACTGCCAACATCTGCTGTAACTGTGCCGAAGCACTGAGCAATTTTGCCACAGCAGGTGCCCGGAGACGCTTGACCCTTCGAGTCCCTCTGTCACAGCACCTCGCCTTACATCACTAGTCCGAACAGCCTGACCTTGCACGTTTAGCAAAGAGAAAATCAGAACGAGATGGCCAAGACTTTCAAGAGGCTTTCATTTGTTGCAATTAGATTTTGTGTACAGCAATTCAATGAAACCAGACAATTCCCTGACTTGACCTTTAAAGAATCAATTATAAAATTTGTGTTGCTTTTGCCATCGTATTACAATGTTCTCACTAAAGTTAGTGCTGACAAACCAAGTTGTCAGCAATTCACTTAGTATGTAAATATTTAACATATTTAGATTGAACATTTATTCTTATGATTTGAAAAAGCTGATATTATCTATTCTGTCTAGAGTCAGTCTCACCCAGCTGCGAAGTGTCTTATTTTGTTGTGACAAATAAAACTCCAGATTTTATACTTATGAAGGCATATTTCTTAGGTAGGAGGAAAGCTTTTTTCAAGTTTAGCTGTGCTAAGCCAGTAGTTTCTCTTGTTCGTGTAATTGTTTTACACAACATAAATAGAAGGTGACAAGAAAGACTCACCTTGCTTTGAATTGCCTCGTCGTTGAAAGGCGCCACACAACTGAACCTGCCCTGACTTACTGAATACTGCATGTTAGCACAATATTTGCATCCACTTCATCCAGCACTTGAATGGCTCCTGTAATGTAGGAAAGAGTGTGTTTTTGCACATTTGCATGAAATAGACAAATTATATTTTGGTTATTGCTGCAAACACCTGCATGCTCATTATTCATACTCATAACTTGTTAAATAAGCTCATCAAAACACAGATGCTGTTTTATTCAGATTATTGGTATGTGGCTGTTAAATGGTCTCATGTGGGCATTTCCTGGGCAGCCTATGATGTGGATATTGACAAAATGTTTCAATATGAATACCTCTGATTTTATACTTAGTGATGGACCCCATTTGGAGCCACTATTTTCTCCTTGACCTTTTTCTCAACAAATCCTCCGCCGGGCCAATTGAGCCTACAGTTTGACGTCCATGGAAGGAGAGCATCGGGTTGTAAACAGAGGAGGCTTTGTTAAGTGCTGCTGTAAATTACATGGAAGGCAGTCTCATAAAAGCCAATTTGCTTCAGTGGCAAAGCAGACATATTGGGATGTCAGCACTTCCAGCTGCACCATGATTTAGAGATCACATATTAGTCGTTGTCATTTCCACATACTCGTTTTTTTTACTGCTTTCTCCCTCAAGCTAGCCACATCACCTGATATCACTCCCTCTGTCACATTCATAGAGAGATACCTCCCTCCCTTTTTATCGCCCGCCTCACTCACTCTGTTTGTGATATATTTTTTTAATGGCCTCTCTCTTTCCCTCTCACTCATCTGCCTCCCCAGACAATTTGTGTGTAGCTGTGAAATGAGGGTGGTAATTGAGGAGAGACCGGGAGCGGAGTGAAACTCATGATGTGTGTCTTCCAGGCGCTTTACACAGCACCGTGCTGTCGTCTTTTTGGAATCTCAGCGAATCTCTGAGCAGGATTATACAATTGTGCATGCAGTTCCAAACACATTATGTGTCATAGCAGGGAGCGATGTTGTCATAATCTCCACATTAGTGTCACTGATTGAACAGAGGTAGTACAGCGCTGACTTTTACAGCGATGCAATACAGAAATTGTTGCAATTTTGTGAAGGGCAACAGGGCTGTGTGTGTCTGTTTGTGTGTGTGTGTGTCAGTGCATAGTTTATATTTGTGCTTAGTTTACATTCCTTTCTTCCTGTATCTCTGTGTCTGTTTAGGTGCCATCGCCAGTACAGAGGTAAAGATGCGACTTCAGGAGTTTGTCCTGAACAAGAAGAAAGCCCTTGCTCAGCGAAATCTAAACCACTGTCTGCCCAGTGACCCACGCTACTGGTATGGGTGAGTGTCACAGCAGACCGCGACAGACCTGCTCAGGATCTCACTTGTTTAACTCATTGAATGCCAGTTAAAAATCATGTGTGAGTTGCATTTTCTTTGTTTCTCGAGTGTTTCTCATCATGTTGCTGCCTGAACTTGTAAATGTGCATCCTTTTAGGGCAAGAATCATCATTGCAATCTCAAAATTCCCTTTTTTCTATTTCTTTGTGAGCCTGGCGTTATAAAGTTACTGTTAACTCTTAAAGAACTGGAGTGGCACTCAGTCAAACCTCACCAAATATGCTTTTTTTTTTTTATAAGGTTCAGTGAATATTCCCTGGGAAATGGGTGGTGAAAACATAACCTCCTCTTCAGCGGAAATGAACAACTGCTAATGCTCTTACTCTTTGATCTTAAATGTTAACTGTTTACTTATGCATTTTTTTTTTGGAGGGTATAAAAGAAGAAAGGGTTAAAAAAAAGCATTCCACACTGATGAAGCCCCCATTTTTATGAGCTATTGTTTTTTTGTGGTTTCATGAGCCTGTTAGTGGTTGTCTTTTCATATCGGAGCTCAGAAATCCTACCGCTGGAGAAAACACAGAACATAAAAGTCACAATGACGAGTGACGCATAAAGGTCCCTCACGGCGTGTGGCAAACCCGGTGGCGGCGTGCACCCCTGTGGTGTGGATGTCTGCCTTGG
This sequence comes from Pleuronectes platessa, assembly GCF_947347685.1. Classification (NCBI taxonomy): domain Eukaryota; kingdom Metazoa; phylum Chordata; class Actinopteri; order Pleuronectiformes; family Pleuronectidae; genus Pleuronectes; species Pleuronectes platessa. Next base: position 21,067,074 of record NC_070639.1, on the reverse strand, counting down.
ATAGGTTTTTCGTGCGTGCGGTGTAAGAAGTTCCCAATGTCAACATTTGCCTCTGGTGGCGTCCTCCTCAGATCTAAACTACAGGGAAATGTTGAAGGAACGAGCCTCTTCTCTCTCAGTGTGTTTGTTGTCTGTGATTGACAGCTGGCTCTCTTTGAGGTGCGTTTGAGTGTGCGTCTGTTTGAAGTGGGCACAGAGAGAAGACAATGACATCGCTTTAAATATTTGAAGAGGCTTTAAGCATTCATTTTTCTGCCAAGGCGGGAGCTGATGGAATCCAAAGCGTGTGCGCCATCAGCAGGGAAAATGGTGATCGCTGTCATCACCATTTACCCTTTTCTTTGGTCTCTTACCTGTTTGTGTTCTCCTCTCTTCCTCCGTACGTTTATCGGCTCTTTTAGCCTCGCCTCTTCTCTCATCTCTCACCTTCTCCATCCTTGTCTCTCTGCGTTTCTCACTCACCTTCAGACAGAAACTGAAACCTTAGTCTCTTTGCTGCTGTTTGGTGATAAAAACAAGTCGAGGATGCGCTCAGCTCTCAGAATATTTTCCCTTCTCTCTATTTCTTGTCCCTTTTTCTATTCCACTCATATTGTTGTCAACACTCTGCGCTGTCTTTTTAAGTGTCGAATAAAATAAATATATGTGTTTGTGTGTATGGAAAGTCAGGTGACCTGCACTAGAGCCATGGTTGTCGCCTGGTAGGTGGAGCAAAATACATTATACATTATACATTTGATGAACTAAGATGCTTGTTTATTTAATCAATACGTTTATTAATGCAATAAAAAGCAACTAGGGGCAAAATATTTGAATCTACATTAGATAAACTCAGTGCCCCCGGGCTCTGGGCTCAGCCCTGGATGTTTTTACTGTGCAGCTGACACCCCTGCAAAGAGCCAAGATTCTCCCTGTAAAGACTTCTTAACATCATATTGCAAATGCACAATCATAATGTTTGATGTTTTCTTTCTTATCTTTTTTGTAGAAAAACCCAGCACAGCTCTTTGGACCAGAGCTCTCCGCCCCAAACAGCATTGTCAGCTTACAACCACCCATTGCTGGGCAATTATGACTCAAAAGATGACTTCCCTCTCCGTAAAACAGGTACAGACTGGGGCCATGGTTTGGTTATGAGATTTTCTGATTTTCTGACATCCGTATTCCTCCACCTGTTGCAGCCACCCTCCCATTGTCAGTCTAGAGGGGCCACCTAATCTTCCTTTTCCCTGCATAAGCAATTGAAATGGCTTATTAGGTTTCAAAGTCAGGCCCAGAAACCTGGAGTCAGCTGCTGGAGGATTAAAAGGATCCTCTAAAATACTATATTTAAAACGATGTAAAAGGTTCCTGTTAGGGGGGGGGGGGGTCTTTTGAAACTTTCTAATGTCAATTAAGATGGACTGAAAGAGAGTGGAAACATTTGTAAGCAGAACAATTGAAACCCTAAAGTCAATAAAAGCAGAATAACAACATTTCCATAGTTACTGAGGGGCTTTAACACAAACCCTGTTTGGCCTGGACTCTCTGACTTTTCAGTTTATTCCCAAGTGTGTGTGAAAACATTTATTTGGGGTAGTTCAGACTTTTGGGCCAAATTAAGGAAGTTGAGACAACATTAAACAATAGAACCAGAAAAAAAGCAGAAGCTGCTCACAGGATTTATTGTACTCTTTGTCTCTGATGACATGTATGCATGATGATGATGTAGATATTTCTAAAAGCTAGATTATTAATTTTCTCAATTCAAACTTAAAAACTACTTTTTTTCTTTGCAATTTATTCAAAAATGTTGTGAATACAATAACCAAATTGAGAACACGCTACTGTCAGATGCATGCACGTCTACAAACCAATTAATGTCAAGTATAGGTAGTTGCAGCCCATGTTGGTAGTACATATGTCATAGAATAGTCTGTATTGAGACCAATGTAACCAAAGACATTAACCCTGGTTCAGACCATAGTCTGGAATTTTCTGTGTGAAAAAGACAGAGACATCGCACACATACATACACAGGTGTCGGATCTTTAAAGTAAAAAATTTGTGATTTTTTAATCTATTCTCCTGTTGTAGACTGATTTCACACTGATATTGACAAACACATTTTAGTCACACTCCCTCAGAGAGGTTATAAATCCCACTGTTCAACAAAACAGAATTTAACTCCTCCGAGAAGTGTCCCTGAAGCAAACCACTGTTCCTGCCTCCTGCTATCACACTGTAGATTCTCCAGGCCTCCTGTCTGTGTTACACACGGCCAAGCTGTGATCATTCACTTTGCGTCAGCAGCTGCCTTGGCAGTATCACTGGCTGCTTTCACAGCTGGAGGCCAAACTCTGTGTACTCTGCAGCCCCGGCCACCTGCCGTGAGCTGGAGTCAGAGCTGGCACACATCCGCTGAGTGCAAGTTTCAACCTTAAGGGACACTGTCCCCAGTGCTGCAAAGAAATATGCATAACTCCCAGTTCACACTGACACAAGGCAAAACAAACTGTTTACTTCATACATGTGAATAACATATTTTAGGAAAAGTGGCGTTTGAGATTTGAAGGCATTGGTCTTTGTGTCAGTTGTGAGGCGATGCATATTGGGAATACTGACTACACATGTGCACACTAATGGTGCGGCTGTGGAGGAACTGTTGTGTCACTAGTAAGCAGACGAGATTAGACGGGCAGACACAAAGATGAACTGTCTTCAAGAGGAAGTGAGTGACAGTGGTCACCACAGTTGTGTGCTGCTCTGACGCCTGGAACTGTCACGCATGACGTTTTTTCGCCTCTGGTGACCCATGTGGGAAATGTATGCGTGTAAATTATAAATGTACATAAAGAATTCCTTTTCTCTCTTGCAATACCAGGCGTAGAGTATATTACAACAGGGGTCGTTGTCCAAGACTTAGAGGCTTTGTGATAATGAAACACAGAGGGCCACTCTGAATGCTGCGGCAGGAAGTCTGTCGGGCCATCATGACAGACGCAGATTTGTCACGATGACCCCTTCTCTTCTCCCTCACTCTGTCAGACAGTCCCAGTCCCATACCACACTTTGCGCTGAATATTTAAACCATGCAGCCTCTCTACAGCCATCATTTTTATTTAGTTTGTTTCATTTTCTACCAATCAATGCTCATATTCAGCACAGAGAGCAATGCGTGAGGTAGTGCTGCAGAACAATTTAACGTGGTTATTACCAGAGCTGTCTCTCTTCCATCATACTTTTTAAACTACCGGCTCATCTCCTCTGACTTTAATGGAGATAACTTGTCATATACTCAATCATATACTCAAAAACAGATTTTTCAATCAATTCAATCTGTTTGATTTGCCTTTTTCGTTCTAGAAAATATGTGAAATGAGACAAATCTTTGTCTCTAAATGTCTGCTTGTCTGTTTGTGTCCATCCAACCTATCTGTCTAATGTATCAACCACATATATGTTGATTCTGGGAAGCACCACTGATGAGTTTTCAGAAAACTACTTCATCGATCCCTTTCTGTAGAGGAGCAGTACGGCTTCCCCCAGCATGACTCCAGCAGCTCGGGACTCCAATCTGTCAAAACAGACGAGCAACCGATCAATATGTTATGTATCAGAAAAGCAATCCTCCTCCAGTCCCTATTGAAATCCTAAGCACCCTGTTTAATCTGCTTGATGTGCCATCGGATGGGAAGGTTTAGGATTTTTGTACAGTTGTCTTGAACAGTTGTGTTTGAGAGAGAATCAGTACATGACGTTGAGGATGTGACACATATAAAGTAAATATGCACCGCGACCGGGACTATTGTGCCATATCCTTCCTCCTCCCAATAGACACTTTGACCTCTCATGGCTTGCGTGGAATTTTTTGTAATGTCAGGACCTCAGCAGGAACACAGAAGAAGATATACTGACGAGACCGGAGCCACAATAATCAGAATGTGCAAGGATGTCTGATGAGAAATGCTGTTTATTGTCCTCGCCATCATAAAGTAGGACAAGGTGGCAAATCCACCTTTGCTAAATGGCACAAAGAAGAGGGAAGAGAGAAGTGGGGGAATTAGATGGAAAGAGAGATGGGAGGGGATGGATGGATGGAGGGAGGGAGGGAGGGGTGGCTACCGTAAAATGCCAGAGTCAGCAGTTAAACCAGTCTGGGCCCTCTGCAGCGAGTGTGTTCGCACGTGTGCACACTGGTGCGCTTTTGCCCAGTCGGCATTAACACCCTTCAAAGTCACAGTGTCCTGAGGTGAACACCCCCATTGCGACTAAAGCCCCACTTCACCTTCCTTCTCTTTCTCCTTTGCTGTCGTCCAAACCTCCTTCTACCCTTCCGTTTCACCTTCTATCCAGCTTATCTCTTACTCCGTCCACTGCTCTTTTTTTATTTATCCATTTCTTAATTACTCGAGAAATAACCCCCCCTCCCCCCGTGTCTGGTTCATTTGTTCCATGGCTCCCACCAGATAGTCCTACAGTCTCGATCACCTTTGCAGCCACAGTCAATAAATCCTATGAGTGTAATAGTGTTTAAATCTAGGGGGATGGTTAACGCACGTTCGGTATCAACATGGCTCACAGACAACTATAGTGTGTTCATCCTACCTGGTTTATCTGCAATGAAGTCTGTGCGTCAATGATTATCCAGATTCTGTTGTTTTGCATCGATTTTATAGCCGATTTTTTTCACAAAATTAAAACGCATTTGCTTTATTACTGCTCACGTGATGTGTGTCTTATATATAAGTTGGAATGATGAACTGAACTGCTGTTATTTTTTTTATACATTACATGTCTGTTACTGCTGAGGTCTGTTAGGCAAGGGACACAACCTTCAGACCCAAGTTCATAACGTTTTGAAATAAACGCTCTGTAATTCAACTCAATATAAAGCATCACAGCAATAAAACAGACAGGCGTGCTTTTACTTTGTAGACAAATTGCCAGAGAGGAGGTGATTCTATAAAGCTTACTGCCAGTAAGTAATTTTCTGTTATTGTTTTACATTATATTTCAATAATTATCGTAAGTGTAGCCGATATTAAAATATAGGTTAAAAAGCTCAAACTACTTCGGTTCCTTTTGCAATAGACTCAAATTGAGCGTGGATGCACCAAGCTTCTTCCCTCATAACCTTTCTTCTCCTGCAGTTCAGCTAAAGCATAGCATTAGATCCCGACCCGCCCGTTCCCTCTTAATGAAGACAATGAAAGAGTGATCTCCATTTTGAAGAAGCACTTTTTTAAATAATTGAGTTTCATAACTTGGAGCATTGTTTCCCTTACAAGTGAAAGTCCATTTGAAAAGGTACTTAGACGTTATAGATCTGCCATAGGTCATCTCAACCTCACTGACCGGGAGGTGTAGTGCTTGCACCTCTGTGGAGTACATTAAAACTTAGTGAAGCTTCATCCTCCCTCGATTAGCGTTCATAGCTGCTGGAAGCAAGCGCCCGAGGGTTGATAATGACCCTGTATAAGTCCTCTATCAAGGAATTTAGTACACTTGACTATAGTAGAAAGTCCCGGCTCCTTCTCTTAAGCTAATGAACGTCTTTGACACAGGGCCGTTGGAGGAGCGCAGGGTCAGCCGTTGGTCAACTGTCCAGCTTCAGCTAATAGAGGAAAGCCAGTGGAGGAGGAAGTGGAATAAAACTGCCTGTGTGTTTGGTGTAATCTGGCAGGAAGCGAGCGACATTGAACCAAGCCTGGCCTGAAACTAACAAGCCACTCACCGATACAGCTCAGGAGCATCTGTGTGCAAGCAGAGCCCCAAGAGATGTAGAGCGCGGCACACACAGACACACACATACCCACACACGAAGACGCACGCAAATTAAAAGTGTCTGGAAACAAGCAGTGTTCATTAGCAAAAGCACAGAGGCAGCATCATTAAGCGTGGGGTCAAGAAAGCTGCCAGTTGGCCGTCTCCCTTCGTGTTGCAGCGCTTCCTCGCTGTCACCTGATGATTGCTAACCTCAGCTCCGGAATCTGTCAGCCAACACATATAGTGTGGCCTATAGGGACGAGCTCATTAGCCCGACTACACGCCTGCGAACAAGCTCCCACTCATGTGGCCCAGCAATCTATCACAGAGCTGAGTGCCAGAGCGGCTGTTTCTAGAAAACCTGTCATTTTCAACACATTTATGAGGCTAAGTTCAACATCCAGTTTGATATCAACTACTTGACTTTGTTCACCTAGTAATCTCCTGTTGCTGCATGTGGGATGGGACAAAAATATATGCTGGACAACTTTCTTTTTTTCCAAGTCATTGGTCGTGTTTCATCAAATAAGACAACACTCTCTAGTAACCAAACAGTTATATTTAATTCTACCTTTTGATTAAATCCTCCGTGTTCTGCTCTGTATCTCATCAGCTTCTGAGCCCAACCTGAAGCTTCGTTCCAGGCTAAAGCAGAAGGTGACCGAGCGCCGCAGCAGCCCTCTACTCCGCAGGAAAGATGGTCTGATCACTACTGCCAAGAAGCGTTCCCTAGATGTGGCCGGTGCGTAGTTTTGTTTCTCCATTATATCTTGTTTCAATTATTCTATCATAACAAAAAAATGTTTTAATGTGATATCTGTATTCTTTGTATTTTAGACTCTGCATGCAACAGTGCACCAGGCTCTGGTCCCAGTTCCCCAAACAACAGCTCCAGTAACATCCCCAGTGAGAATGGGGTCATCATCTCCAGCTGCCCAGGAGAGGTAAGCCACATCAGTTTGTGTGTGTGCATGTGTATGACGGCGGATTCAAATACTTGTGTGTGCGTGTGTCTGTTGGTGTGTGTGTGTATTAGGCATTGGTGTGGTCACCAGATGATTCCTCAAGGATATTAGCAGTGTTTATGTTTTAATGGAGGGTGTGGGTGTGTGGGTGTGGGGGTGTGTGTGTGTGTGTGTGTGTGGGGGTGTGTGTGGGTGTGTGTGGGTGTGTGTGTGTGTGTGTGTGTGTGGGTGTGGGTGTGTGTGTGGGTGGGTGTGTGTACAGACTTTACAACGTGAAGACATTTTTCTTTATCTTATTCTGGCTGTTTGAGGATTAAGACTTGGGTTTAGCCTTTCACTTATAATTAGGTTTATTTGTGTTTATTGAAGTTAGTTTGTGTGTGTATAAAATTGGATTTACTGCAATGCTCTGTGGTTGTGTGTGTCCAGGCCTCCCTGCTTCAGAGATTGGTTGCGAGGGAAGGGTCTCTCAGAAAGCTGTCTTTATACACCTCTCCGTCTCTGCCCAACATCACCCTGGGACTGCCAGCCACATGCCTCACTAACACTGTGAGTACATTGACACAATATTACACAATTTTATCTAGCACTGGGTATAGAGAACAAAACATGCACAGGAAATGTAGTGTGGATGAATGTAAATGCATTCACAACATTCACTTCAGGTTACTTTACGTTAAAGAATAATGGTAAACCAACCACCACAGAGCGTTTGTCTTTCTCAATCTGTACATGAAGGTTGCAGATTCCAAAACTGAGGCTCCAGAGCTGTGTCATTTTCCAGCCCGAGAATTTTGGCTTCTTTCGAGTCCCTCTGTCTCTCGCTCAGATTCTCTTTGTCCATCTCACTTACTCTCTGTCTCATTTGACCCTTCTGTCTCCGTCCATCTGCGTCTGCCTGTGTCATCCTCTTCTCACTCCTCGTGTCTCTCTCTCTACTCTCTCTCTCTCTCTCTTTCTCTGTAGGTGGTATCAGGACACCAAGATGGTGAGACTCATCTCTCTGCGTTACAGCAGGGCATTCCTCTGACCCCTCCTTTCCTGGCCACTGCCCACCTACCCCCTTACTTGGCATCTTCAGCGCTGGACAGGGAGGGGGTCGGAGGGGGCACAGCTGGTCACAACCCCCTCCTTCAACACATGGTGATGCTGGAGCAGAGCCATAATTCAGTGGGTCAGTGTTCATTACAACATCCATTTTCCTTACTGCTCAACATTGAGTAGCTGGTTTCTCAATTAATGATTGTGAAACATAATGATATACAGCACTGTTTATTCTTGCTTGGCTACTGGGACTTCACATATCTGTAACTTGACTATTGTAATACATGCAGAAAACTCTTGATAGGATGACAGGACATACAGTAAGTTTAGTTATAAAGTGTAATTTAGTTTGATTAGCTTTCTCTTTTATTTCACTATAAATCTCACACTATAGACTCTTGTTCTGCAAGTTTTTAATTGAATAAGTACTTAGTAGTAATTAGCAGTAGTATTTTTAAGATAAATGGCTGGACTGTTAAATGTAACGTCACCTTTGCCTTGTACTCAAAGCAAAATTATGGATTTTTTTTATGACCTGGGACTCATTTGTGTAATCCTTTTAGCAACAAAACATTTTACTCAACAGCTTAATCACATAAATTCTGACACGCTGAAAACTCATTAAACACAAAAGCCCACGGGGCCTCACAACCATAAGGCATTGGACACAATTAAAAGAGCAAGTACAATTTTTTTTATTGTAGCCACAAATATTTAAATGTGACTGTGTTTATTAAAATAATAAGAATGATAATAAATTGACTTAGGCCCCTCTGTGTTCAACACAGTTGGTCTTGGTGGTCTTTCGCTGCAGTCTCCGTCTGTCTCCAAGCTTGCGCGGGGCCACCGTCCCCTGGGGAGAACCCAGTCAGCCCCACTGCCCCAGCAGCAGTGTGGACAGGCCCAGGCCCTGCAGCAGCTGGTGGTCCAACAGCAGCACCAGCAGTTCCTGGAGAAACACAAGCAACTGTTCCAACAGCAGCAGCAGCAGCACATCATCAACAAGGTAGATCAGTGTGTGTGTGTGTGTGTGTGTGTGCGTGTGTGAGTTTGTGTGTCACTATTTGTCCATCTACACGACATTGATTTGGTTAATGTCTGTGAATCCTGCCTCGGGTCCAGGAGCAGGATGAATCAGCCTGCAGTGATCAAGTCTCCTCAGGAGTCTTTCTTGTCTCTGTTCATGTATCCCTACTTCTCCCTGTCACCCTGGCAACTGTGCTCTAAGGAAGTCGCCTCCATATTTGGTCACACAGGAAATGACCTACTGCATCCTTGTCGATGTGTGTGTAAGTGTGTGCTTATATATGCGACAGTGTGTGTGTGTGTGTGTGTGTGTGTGTGCAACGTGATGAGGGGAGTTGCAGCACTGTAAGTGTCATTGTCAAGAGGGAGATGGCTCTTTGTGTTTGTGCGTGCGTCACACTGTGTGTGTGTGTGCGTTTGGGTGTTTGTGTGAATTTTTGTGTACAGAACTTCCTGTAGGATTCAGCTCCATTATGTTTGTGTTGTTTGGCTGTCAGTAACTCCCTCTGCTTCGAGACTGCAGGCTGTTGTGAGTCTGTAGCTCAGGAGTAAAACCAGGTTATTTTCATGTTGTAAGTTGTGTTAATGCTCTTATCCAGGCAACTCAAAATGCGAATATGAGAGTTGAGTTTGGATGGCGTACCCAAAAAAACCGAAACACTGAATTATAATAATACATTTAGAATCATCATATATATTTTCTTATATTTTTGTTGCTTATAGGTTTATTTAATTAATTTACCTACTAACTCTCCAAAAGTCTGTCTGTCTGTCTGTATGTGGAATTAATATTTCACGGAACGTTCATCTTATCGACTTTGCATGTTAATTGTACTGGAGACTGAGCTATTGACATTCATGGGTGCAGTTCTCTTCATAGATTTACTTCCTCTTTAGCAAGTGGTCTTCATAGTTAAAGTCCAATTTCGATTTACTAAAATCATCATTGCAGATAAACCAGGTAGGATGAACACAGTTTCCTAACTTCACTCTGCACCAGAGACTGTTTGTATAAAGCTTCACACACAACGTCCTCCACACTAACAATAAAAAGTGACGGTATATTGTAAAACTGAAGAATGACAATGAATAAGTCTGAAGTAGATCCGTACCATTAACACAGGACAAGTAAAAAGTCATGTTTAGAACAGACACAGGCACTTTTCATTTTAATGTAAGACAGTCATTCCAGTTGTGTGTTAACCAGCCAGTGCAGATATCTCCTAACCAGTCATGTTGACGTATAAAGTAAGAAGCCATGTTTCCTTCCTGCTAGCAGTTTATTGTGCCCATATTTTGTGTTAAGTTGAATTTCTTTTCCCTGTTTTATTTTTTTTAAATAACAAGCTTTGTATGAACACAGTTCCAGCGTCACATAGACAAAATATGTGTTTTAAAAGAATTATTGCCATAATATGATTCATTCAAATCACAGGTTTACAGTGTAGAAAAGCAAACCACATGTGTAATCCCCCTGTCATCAGCAGAACCACTTCCACTGCAAGATCCTTAAATCTGTTTTAAAGCAACACTTGCTCCAAGTTTCTCTTCAGTCATTTTCCTCACACGTTACTCAAATGTGTGAATACTTTATGTTTTTACCACCCGCCTAATCCCTTCTCTACATTTTCACTGTATTCAGACACCGTTTAAGTGTTAACAGCGGTGCTTGAAACAAGTTGTACGTTTTTCAATTAACTTCTCCATGTTAAAGTTGATGCTGTGGAAAAAGCACAGAGAGGATCGTGTTTATTCAGTGAACTGGAGCCATACAACGTTCTTCATCGCATTTAAAGCTCAGATAGCTTAACGATCTGCGCTTTATTTTTATGATTCCACACTCATGATGTGACCTGGAACGAGGAGGGAGCATTAGGAAAAACATGCAAAATGCCTTCAGATTCTCATTCAGACTTTGAGATTAATGCTGATTTAAATAGCTGTTAAAAGCAAACAATGTGTGATCAAGCGAGAATTATCTTGAGCTGGTGATCTCTGTAACCACGCACTAATAGTAAAGTAACCATTTTATCCATCCATCCATCATCTGTACCCCTTATCCACTGAGGGATGCAGGGGGACCTGGAGCTGGCGGGTACACCTTTCACTTTCCTATTTACACCTAGGGCCAATTTAGAGTCTCCAATTAGTTTAGCCCAATCTGTCTTTGGTCTGGAGGAAGCTGAATTCCCCAGAGAGAACCAATGCAGGGAGAATATGCAAACTCCACACAAGAAAGACCCCTGGCCAGACTGCGATTCTAACCAATAACCCTCTTGCCGTAAGGCGACATTGGATGTTGTTTTCTCATATTAATGTATGCAGTTGAATCCACACTCGTCCTTTTTAAACAGGATTTAATTTGAATAGATTACACGTCCCCAGCTAGTCGTTGCTTTTGTTTTGTCTTTTAACTGCCTTTTAAGAGAACATGGCACAAGGGGAAATGTAAAAAGTAGCCCAAGGAAACACTGTTTATTGCTGCATAATAAAGACAGCCTCTTAAAACTAGCAATTCACTTTCTGTTTAATACGAGTGAGTAGAATAATCCAGACTGCGGCGGTCCCTGCAGAAGGATCGAAAGTACCACTTCTCATCCCAGTGACAAGCTCCACCATGGCTGCCACTGAATTAGATTGTTTCCATATGTACTAGTATGGGCGATGTTACAAACTTTTCTCACAAATACTCCGGTGGTGTGTTTATTTCCATTTATTTATCCTGTCAACCGCTGGAAACCCACCGCTTTGTAAAATATGAGTCATCCGTGGCCTTCCTTCCTTTCCCTGTTCACTTTTCTTTTTTTTTGTCAAGTCAGCAAGGAAAGTGGGCACTTCCTGCGGACTTCAAATTTGGCTTTAAACAGTTAGACATGTTGGCAGCAAAGAAAGGAATGAAAGAATCTTGAATGGGTTCCAGCCTGAGCCTGCTGCCTCCACCGCTAATTATCTCAGACAGCTAAGGCAACACTGTGGTATACTTACTTAACTGATATTGTTGTCAAAGTGTGTGTGTGTGTGTGTGTGTGTGTGTGAAAGAGAGAGTTAGATATGTGGAGTCAACTAGTGTCAAGCGTTTGTGTACACAAGCACCTTCCCTTCTCCACCTCCCACTCTCTCTATCTTTCAACAGGCGTTATTAGTGGCTGTCCCCCAGCAAGGTTCATATCCCAGCAACTATTTCCTCTGTTGAAGAAGAGGAGGAGGGGGAGGGAGGAGACGGGAGGGGCGGCGTGGGGTTGAGTGAAAAAGAGCACAACAAGAGAGAGAGAGAGTCAGCACGGCAGCAGTGGGGGAGTGTTTTGAGTTTGTTTGGAGAAGAGGGACTGGGATGAGGCTAGAGCATGCTCTCTGACGTCAATGGACTGTTCCCTGGGCAATATGCCAATCAAGTGTGTGCGTACGTGTGTGTGTGTGTGTCTGACAGTGTGTGTCTTTTCCCTCTGTGTGTGTGTGTGTGTGTGTGTGTGTGTGTGTGTGTGTGTGTGTGTGTGTGTGTGTGTGTGTGTGTGTGTGTGTGTGTGTGTGTGTGTGTGTGTGTGTGTGTGTGTGTGTGTGTGTGTGTGTGTGTGTGTGTGTGCGTGCGTGCGTGCCATGTACCGTGGCCCACTCCAATCATGACCTGCACATCAAGGTTGAGGTCTTTGACGACAGAGACAGGGACACAGTAAATCTCCCTAAAAGAAAATCAGGCCTCTACATTTCTTCCTCTCTTTTCCCCCCTCATGTCTTTTAGCAGATTTTTTTTTCTTCTCCACCACAGGCTCAGGCACAGTGCACGTACCTGTATTAATTACAAGTAGTCATAGTGATTTAAAACAAACAAATAACCAGACAAAGAGTCCAGAGTACAGATCTGGTTTATCTCTGTGCAGATAGCGCATGTGCCTGCCTAATGTCAGCCTTTGTTTGATTGAACTTTGAGTTCTTTTCATTGTTTTTGAACTGGAACTGATCAGTTAGCTATTTTTGGAACGGAAAAACATGTTCAGTGTACCAATACATGTTGAAGTGGTGCAGGCTTTCTAGTGTTGCACATTGTTGACCCTGATGTTCTTTCAATGGAGACGGAGAGATTTTCCTTCCCTAACTTGTCTTGTGTCAATAAAGCAAAATGTCTTTCTCTCTCTGTCCTGACTAGATTCTGTTTAATCTTCTTTTAATAAATGGCTTTGTGAATCGTGCTCCTAACGAGACAAAAGTTTTAGTATTTGCCCTCACCTCTATATCTCATATCAGTTAATTCCTTTTATTCCAAAGATTGATATATTGGCATGACAGTTTGTGTTCAGAACATAAGACCAAACAGTAATTAGATCTATAATCATAGGAATGTTAAGTAAAACCTTCCACCTAAAGGTCTCGTTGCTCCTTTCGTCCTCTAGATAATTTCGAAGCCCGGCGATCAGGTCTCCTCCGCATGCTCCATCGCCTCAGGGTCGGCCAGGCAGCATCAGAGTCACCCGGAGGAGACGGAGGAGGAACTCCGGGAGCACCAGGGGCTGTCCTCCATGTCCTCCTTGTCCATGCAGGAGACGGGGCCGCTCCGGGGTATGGTCATCAAGCAGGAGCCCCGGGACCTCCAGGAGCAGGAGGAGATTGAGCAGAGGGAGAGACAGGCTGAGCAGGACTTCATGTTCAGACAGGTGAGGATGAGGGGAGAGGGTCATGGAGAGTGGGACTGGAGTAGAGGAAGATTCAGGAAAGTTAAGAGGAGAAATAGAGGGTTAGGGTTAATATATGTATATGTTAGATGTAGAGTGAATTGTGGAAATTGGAGACTGGACGTGATTTGGTTGTAATGCAGACAGTAGTGACAGATGGCACTAATAGTAACTGACTGAAACATAACACTGTACATTGGATCTGCCTTCCCTTAGAACTGACTGAGCGGTCCACTTTACATTGTATTTTAAACTACTCTACATTTACATCTATACATACAAAACACACTTGCACTCTCAACTCGTATACTGCTAAATGCACAGTGGTGTGTTTGGTGAAAAGCTCAGGGAATGGAAAACCTCCTGCACACTCTCCGTATCCACATGCAAGCTTTAACACCACATGGCCTTCTCTTGTCCCCAGACGCACACGCCGTGTATGATCTGTCTCTGTTGGGCTTGAAATCGATCTGCGACCACAAACACGCACGCCCACACACGGCCAGGACACCGTGTCCTCTTCTGTCTTGCCCATCCCTGCTGTCCGCTCACCCAAATTTAATAAGCCACTCTTCTTACTGTCACCATGGTGGCCACAGTTTAAGCAGACCCGCCTATCAGAGTAGAATAACAGGACTGCATGGTCAGGCTCCTTTTCAGTGCAAATACCAAATATTTAACTCCGGTACATATATATAATTTCTAGTCTCTTATATAAGAGACTTTAAAACCAACTTATCAATGCGTACATGTTGAAAAAAACCTAGCTGAGTTCTCACTGGGTGGCTTTATAATTGTCTAGTGTTGTAGACATCAGCCTTTAAACTATTATGATCATCACGCTGGAAATAAGGTGTTTTCTTTTAAAGAGTAATAGTTTGCATGATCCTTTTATTAAATGGTAAGAATCATCTTTCAACTAAAACTCACATGAAACACATTTTAAAGGTTAATTATCTTAGTCATTCAAACAAATTTCACAGTGAAAGAAAAAACCAATTACCATTAATTACTTCCTTGTTTTGTAAATCTTTAGAATCTCTGCATAATAGAACAGAAAACTAGAACCTCCCTGTGAAACACAATAACAACTTCTCGATGCAGTGTTTATGTTTCAGTACAGCAGCTTCACATTTCCATTGTGAGTATCTAGTGCCATCTTCTGGCATTAGAAAGACATTGCAGCCCACAGCATACTGAATGCTGCCGTGTGTGTGTTTCTGAATGAAAGCAGCAGGCTCTGCTGTTAGAGCAACAGCGGATCCACCAGTTGAGGAACTACCAGGCCTCCATGGAAGCAGCCGGGTTATCAGGCACCTTCTCGGGACACCGCCCGCTCTCCAGGGCGCAGTCGTCTCCGGCCTCCTCCTCCTTCCCAATGGTCGTACAGGAGCCCACGGCCAAGCCTCGATTCACTACAGGTCTGGTAGAAATACAACCCCGAATAATAATAATAAGAAACTTACACTGAATATGAAATGCTCTTTTTTATTCGTATCTCTGTCGCTCACCCTCTGAAACCCATTATTAAGTAGATTAGCAAACAGAAATTTAGAAACACACTGTCTTCCTACTAATCTCGTTACAGTAAAGTGACATATATGCACATATTTGTTGTGTTGTCGTGTTCCAGGTCTGGTATATGACTCTCTAATGCAGAAGCACCAGTGTATGTGTGGAAACACCACAAGTCATCCAGAGCACGCCGGACGGATCCAGAGCATCTGGTCCCGACTGCAGGAAACAGGCCTCAGAGCGCACTGCGAGGTGAGAACCGAAGTTACTCTTGATAACACAGGGATGTGGCTTCATGGATTGATAAAACAATGTTTACTTCCACAGAAACAGAGTGGATTAGACAGTACTTGATAAATAACACAGTATTAATATGTAAGCTACTTACTAATTTATTGTAAAGAAATTGTCCAACCATGCACAGATTCAAAGTAATAAACACCTGCTACATTTCTTCAAAAAAAAGTTTTTTTATGTATTATTGTAAAACTATTGCATGGTTTATTTAGCTCACGTAATATTCAACATGCACAGTGTCAAAATCATCAGATTCCAACATTCAGTGGTAGATTATTATCCTTGTGAGATTATGAGTGCGTATTCCCATTAAACTAAATGTAAACATACAGATGCAACATTTCAAACTCTTTGTTGTTCTATGCTTAATAATTACGAAATTTGAAATTGGCAGTGTTTGTGTTATATATTGTGATATATTTTCTGTATGTATATTATGTTTTTGTTGTTTTTTTACTACTGTACAAATTCAAGTTGTGCAGGTGCTTACCTTGACCAGAAGGGGGCAGTATTTAGCCATATCAGTTCAACACTGCTGCATAGTTTGAGGTTTTATGGTTTGACAATGATCCTGAACTACCCCCCCCCCCCCCCCACACACACACACGCACGCACACACACACACACACACTTCCACACCCACTCGAATTCTGACTAGCAGCCAAGCCCCTCTATGTGCAACTCTTCCTCACACAGTGTGCATTTTACTGGCCGTGGCAGTTTGAATGGTCGAGCACGGAGACCCTCTCAAATGTTCTGTCCGTTTCTTTTCACTGACATCTCCCCTCTCCTTCTGTGTGCACAGTGTATCCGTGGTAGGAAGGCCTCACTGGAGGAGTTACAGACAGTCCACTCCGAAGCCCACGTCCTGCTCTACGGAACCAATCCACTGCGGCAAAAGCTGGACTGTAAGAAATACAGTAACGCTCAAACAGTTACAATAGACAGATGCACTCACTCCAGATGTACGCTGCAAAATCAGACCCAGTCTTCCACTGGCCTGTCATGTGAATCCCATGAAGCTGTAGTGTCTGTTAAAAGAATCTGCTTGTATGTTTCACCAAGTGTCACAACAAAAGGTCCACTTCAATAAAGTGAGGTGGAGGTGTTACGATGAGGTGAGGACCGGCTGGCGCTGTTAAACCCGAGTCGCACCAGGCTGCTCAGTCACTTAGGTCGAGCCTTTGTGGCTTCAAGAACAGGAGTAGCCTGTGTGTGTGTGCCTGTGTATGTGTGTGTGTGTGTGTGTGCCTCTGTGTGTGTGTGTGTGTGTGTGTGTGTGTGTGTGCCTGTGTCTGTGTCAGAGAGAGAGCGCTAAAAGCTAAGGAGCAAACTCCGTTGAACATCTAAGCTTTCATTACAGCAAAGACATACATTTCACAAAAGAAAATAAGAGGAAGAGAGGGAAAATGCAAACTAATAAAACCACAAAGATGGAAGGTAGTCACGGATTCAAGTATTGGTAGGTAATATATTATTTATCTATTATACGCAGATTCTTTTTCAGACACTGTCCAACGCATGTTTTTGTAGCATGCTAGAAAGTATGGCATCACCTCACTGCTGTGTTTTACTGTGGGCTCTCGACGTACGCGCTCATTCAGGCACTGCCAGCTGTTTTTTTACTGAGCTTGGTAAATGCAGCTTTTCTCATCATGCACCTGCAACATGGGAAAAACATACAGAACGATCTACCGCTCAGGTCCTTTTTATCCTTTGGGCTATTTAAGCTTATTTTACCTCTTGCTGTTCTTGCTTTACTTGGTTTATCGGATTTTAAATTAAGTTTATGTACTAATGCTTTTACTTTGCTCTTGATTTTTTGCTGTTTGGCTAATTTGAATGTTTCTTGTTTGTGTTTTCTTGGTTTCCTGGAATATTTTGTTTATTTTTTGTACTCGGCTTTATTATAATTGTACCTCAACATATTCCAGAGTAACAATAAAGGTTGAAGGTTGCTCACTGAGAACTTGGAGCCCTGACCTGAATAATGCGAGTGCCATTCTCTGCCCATTGAGCTTCAGACGTCTGCTCTTCCACTCAGGAAACTTTACTCTAGTCCGGTTTTCATCGCCGGTTTGATATCGGTTTAAAGTCTTGAAACATTGAGCAGTTAAATTCATCACCAGGTTAAACAGTATAACAGAAGTAAAAACTAAAAAAAAAATAATAAAGATTTATCTGTTGGACCTAACCAAAAGGTTTACTATGTATTTTGGACGGAGATAAAAAAAACGAAAGGCTCCGAATGTGAAAGGAAAATATAATTCTAGTTTCCATTTGAAAGTAATCAAATTTAACAAGTCAGCCATTTTTCAGTTTATGTTCTGATCCGTCAAAGAAGCTGAAGATATTCATTTCCCATCCCTCTCTGGCCTATTATCTCCATTTCCCTGAAGAGGGAAGAGGGGGGGTTTCATCCTGAAGGCAGCAAGATACTTTTTTTCTTCTTCACCTCACCTAATCCAAACATGCCCCTGTGTACCTTCGCTGTTAGATCAGGTCAGGGAGTCAAATGCTCAGATTCAGGGGTCATGCACCCGTTTTTGCCTGCAAGTCAACAATATCACCTCTTCACCTCCTGAACTTTTACTCTTTCTTTATCAATTTCCCGACTGGTTCTCATTTTATTTCCCTCTCTCCCAGGTTCAGTGAGTCCCATGTTTGTGCGGTTACCATGTGGCGGCATCGGGGTAAGTCTCGTCTTTTTACCGCCGATAAGTCATTTTACAAATATTCACAGCCCAATTAGGTATTTGTAATTGATGCGCCTGATATTTCTTGGAAATTACTGCTGTTAAGTCACGCTAGTTTATTCAGTGGAAAATAGTTGTCATAGGCATGTTGCCTTTTTTTTTTACAGCATTGTGTAATTCTAATCAATACCCGACTGGCACTGCTCCATCTGACTCTCTAATGAAACAAGTAGGCATAGTTTCAGCAACATCAAATACCAGTATAACTGTTTCCTTCGCCCACTCTCTCTCTCTCTCTCTCTGCCCCCTATGAAAATAATAGTCCCATTTGTTCCTGTTCCACCAACAAAAAAAACCACACACACAATCTTAACACACTTGCACGCACTCATACAAATACTGCCCCTCGAGGACCTGAGGCAACAAAAGCTGTTGCTTGCCTTTCCGCCATTTTGTAATTGTAACCAGATGTTTTCAGCATATGAGTGTGTGTGTGTGTGTTTGTGTGCTTGTGTGTGAATGTGTTGGTAGAGTGTGTGTGTGTGTGGGGGGGGGGGGGGGGGGGTATGTTTTTGTTTGTGTGCATACCAATGTGTTGGAACCTGTGTGTGCAAAGGCAATGATTTAGATGGTTGTTCAGAGTAGGAAATGCTGTCTTTTGAAACTGATATGTTAGAACAGTCGTACACATTCCCCTGTGTGTGTGTGTGTGTGTGTGTGTGTGTGTGAATGTGTATGTGGGGAGCAGTATTTAACTCATGTTGTGGGGACCTAAATCTGTACACAGTTTCATAATGTGGACCTGTCATAAATCATTAAATAATAAGGTGAGGACTTGGGGAAGGGTCAGATTTAGGGTTGAGTAGTTATGTGTCCAGGAAATCAATGTAAGTCAATATTTGTCCTCTGAAGTCACGGAACATATGAAAAAGATAGAATCCATACATCTTAAGCTCTCGTTAAAGGATTTATTTGCCAGTGACGTTTTAAGCACAAAACCTTCTGAAGTCGTTTGTCAATTTTTTGGGGGGGTTTTGTCGATTCATCACCAATCAAAATATATTTCCATGATCCTATTTTTGACAGGAATCATGAGACACGACTGTCCCTGTGTCTTCTTTTTCACAATATTGAGTTTTTCCAGAGGCCGACCTGTCACTCATTCACGTGCATATCTCCCTACATTGTCTTGACTTGCCCCCCCCCACCCCCCCTTCCTCTGGGGCTAACTGTTGCTGCTTTGGTGGGAACAAGAAGAGCCCTAGAGCTGCGCTGCTCTGTTCTGCTCTTTATAAAGGCAAATGGGACTAAATTGTTGTCTTCCTGTCATACACGCACACACACACACACACTCTTACAAGTAACACACAGAGGAAGGGGGCTGAAATTAGGCTGTCAGCCTGTGGACAACCATCATTCTGTCATTCCAGCACGTTCCCCGCTCTTTTTTACCTCTGACACACACACACACACACACACACACACACACACACACACACACACACACACACACACACACACACACACACACACACACACTTCTTCCCTTTCACTTTTTCCTGACTAGCTGTGTCCACTCTTAGCTTGAGGCAAAACTAACATCAACATGGGGAATAATAAACCGCTTGGTCCCCACATGCTGCTTTTAGAACAGCATCTGTTTGTGCTCATTAACCTGACTTGTGTGTATGATTCTGTTTCCCATTCACTCACTCGTTTGCTCGCTCGCTCAATCACTCACCCACCAGCGAGGCTCTCTATACCTCCTCTCTCCTTCCTCTCCAGTTTTTTAATCTCTGGTCAATGCTCCACAGTTTTATTTCATGACAAAGTCTTGTCTTGGCACAACTTTAAAAAGAGCCATTTCTCTTCCCTGTGGATGTCATTATGGAGTCCTCCTCCGGCCTTGATCACTCCTGTCACTGGAGACCAGAGGGAAGTGGGCGGGCCGGCCGAAAAGCTGTCAAGTTACTTAACACACTGACTGGGTTGAAGGCGTGAACGGCCGACTGAGTGGCGAGGGTTAACTCTGCCGCTCGACTGGCTGAAAGGCCGGGAGTGAGCGTGGATAAGAAGGCTGAGTGACTGGCAGGTTCATGTTTTTACATATTCAAAGTAGAAGAGCCCCCGGGTTTACATCACAAAGCTTCACTGGAGCTCCGGCATCGGCTGCTCTGCACATGTGCGCACAATTCAAACACAATGACACACAGTGCTTCCTTTTCTTCTTTTCCACTGCCAGCTCCTTCTCTCTGTGTTTATCATGCGCTCCATCTGCCTGCAGTATCTGCCATGTCTGATGGAGGGTGTGTATATAATCCTGTGCGTGTCCCTGGGTACAGTCAATCATATAGTATATTGTGGTCCATTTGGCTTGTGTGAGTGTGTATATGTGTGTGTGTTATTGTGATTGTTGCTGAGGGTTGTCCGTGCCTCAGCATTAATCAGGCCTGACCACTGAACGGTTGCCCTGTGTCTAAACATCCTCAAGTGCACACGCACACATACAATCAATCCAGAAATCATCTTTCCACTCTATAAATACACAAATAAATGCATTCAAGCCCAAAATGTCTTGCTCCACTTCGGCTCATCAAAGTCATAGAAGAGAGGAGAGTTTAACTTTTTACTCTCATATTTCCAGACTTCTACGTCACACAACATTTTTTGTAATCACAAATCAGACCTAAGCTGCCAATAGTGAATATTTCAGTCCAGTAGATTTAACTTTTTATCCAAGGCCTAGATACTTCGTATTAAAGGCAGCCACAAACTTAAATGATTTAAATATCCATTATATTAAAGGCAACCACAAACTTAAATATAGAGAGATTTTATTCTTGAATTGCAACTCACTTGAAAATGTGGACTATTGTATAAAACATTAATATGAATTTAATCTGAAATGTGTCTTAATTATAATGATAAGAAATAAGAAAGAACATAACCCCAGAATAAATCAAATTAAAACTTAATGTAGTGATTTACAGTATCTACACCGTGGCGCATCACATTTTCAGAAAGTCTAATCTACCAAATGCAAATCTTACCATTACTCTATAATATACAAATTTCGAAGTATGTTTTACTATCTCTGAGATTCTCTCTTGTTTATTTAGTGAGCCTTCACAATTTTGCAATTATTATCCCACTGAAGTACTTTAAATATGATGGAACCAACACATCTACGTGTGTGTGTCGACAGGTGGACAGCGACACCATTTGGAACGAGGTCCATTCATCCAGTGCAGCTCGTCTGGCTGTTGGCTCCGTCGTGGAGCTGGTCTTCAAAGTGGCATCGGGCGAACTCAAGGTTGGTTTGAAACCTCTGTGGAGTCTAATGAGAGTCGTGGGCTCTTTTGCCTGAAGGATTGTTTATGTTTCTCGTGTCTGTACATCTTCTGCATGTGGATAATTCTGTGCGCACGTATAATAATCTTTCAGAAGGAGACAGCATGAAACAAAGTTCAGATGGAAATCACTTAAAGGAATTACATCACGAGGACTTTAAAGGGTTTTATGTCGGTCTGCTTGTCAGATTTAACTGCCTCGTTCCATTTTCCAGCTGAGTTCCACTTCAGACAGCCACATACCTCAACAGAGGAAAGGAAGCAGAGCACATACCATGTATCTTATTCTGTAAATGTTTATTTGAAGGTATTGTTGAAGGATTAATCAAACCTACACCAGACACATACTATACGCCCTGCAAACACCGCAGGAAAAGAGAAAACCACCGCCCAGAGCATCTATCCCAAGTCTCGTTAGCACCTCCCAGACAGACCTCCCCACCCCCGTCATGACTTACCCACCAGCCAGCCTTCCTGTGTCTGTGGCGATGGCGGCTTACTGTTTGAACTCAGCAGGGAGGCACAGAGCACCGGGCTCAGCAAACGCTAACAGTCCCCACTGCGGGCCGGCTTTATTAGTATTACACCACAGCCACCTGCAGAGCAGCCGGCGCACTCGGTGTTAGCTTAGCACCAACGCAGCGCAGACTAATGACATTCCTTGGAGAGACAGTAGCACGCCATACCTAAACCCACATGGTTTTTAGCTAACATTCAGTGCCTCTTCCACATGTGGGCATATTTACGATAAAGAAATAGAGGTCTGCTCTTTCTATACAGCACGTTGTGTGATTTTATTTCTTTTCATTGTGTGATGAAAAGTAGAAACCCGGGAGAAACATGTGGATTTGCTCCAGCGGCGGGGTTATAGTTCACGGGTATTGACCTGCCCTCAGCTTAACCTGATTTTAACACATACGTGCAAAGGTGTGTATATATACATGTTCCCTCACACATGCAGTCGGTCCTCTGAGGATCCTCTACAGCCAAATTACCAAATTCCACCTGCACCAACAACTCTCTGAACTCCACACAAAGCCATAAATCTACAGCGGGCGCACACACACTGTCACACATTTCGGTTTCTACATCTGCTCTTTCTATTACTCTCTCCGTGTCCTTTTTTAATCCATTGATATTTTTCTTCTGCACAAACAACATACCAATTCCTCTTATTCACCTATGTGTGCATGCTGCATTATGCAACTTGCTGTAACCAGGTGTCCTCAAACCAGCCAAGACAGTTGTCTTTACAATAATCTCCCGGCTAGCTGCTAATCCACTGCAGCTGACTCAACATCATTAGCTGAGCTCGCCTTGCTCTACATCAGCCTGAACATCTATCTAATGTCCCCGCATACTGTAGCAGTGGGAGCCCCCAAAACACAAAACAGAGTCCCGCTGGTCCCTGCCTTGACAAAGCTTCCCTTAACTGACCCAGTGTAAACATCTGTTTCTGTGTGTGTGCGTGTGTGTGTGTGTGTGCACGTCTGAATTACACATCTTTTTGAAAAACTAAATCTTAAACCGTGACATGAGAATAATTGTTCTGAGAGATATTAGGTTTGATGTAGATATATCAGTACTTCAGATTAAATTAATCACTTGGAACCTTAAGTGAACTGTTGAGGCCTTCGGGATTAATAAAGTTATATTTTATTGTATTATAGCCTCGTCTCGTTCAACTGATTCAACTGATTTGGTTTTTGATTTTGTGGTCATATATCTCCACCAGAAAAAATAATGAGTCTGGAATATGAATGTAAACTTCAACTGGACACACAACCGCCAGACAGTAATTGTTGTTTTTACTGTTTGTGTGTGCGTGTTTTTCGTGGTCGTTTTTCTCATGTGTTTTTAATGTGCAACCCTGGACCTGACACCAGTTGGGAAAATTCTGGGAAGGCCGGGATAATGTACTTCTCTCATGTCATTAGATTACAGTTATCAGGTTTAAGGTCAGTGGACCGTGATGGTTTATGTAACAGTGTAAATGATCTTTGTTTTTCCCTGACAGAATGGTTTTGCTGTAGTGCGTCCACCTGGACACCATGCTGAGGAGAGCACACCCATGTAAGTAAATCTGAACTGGAAATAACTTTCCCCTTTAGTGCATCATTACGTCATTCCCTACCATCTCATAAATATACATAAATATCTATCCTTCAGAAATGTATAACCTTCAGACATGTATAACCACTGTTTGTTTCATGTCATCCCTATCACTGTCTGTTCTCAGGGGCTTCTGTTACTTCAACTCAGTTGCAATTGCAGCCAAGCTCCTGAAGCAGAGGCTGAATGTCAGTAAAATCCTCATCGTGGACTGGGTGAGTTCCACAGGCAACGCAGTGGCTTGTTTGTTACATAATCATCTATCATCTATTTGGAGAAGAATGCACACATATACTGTCCAAGCATAAACAGCCACTCCCTCCTGAGCTCATTAAACTATTCCCTGTGGTTTGATATGAGTTCGATTCCCCACCATTTAACTAGGGTACATGCCATTCAAAATGTATACATTTAAGATCACTTCTGCCAAACTGGAAGTCTCAAAGAATGGATTTGACCCTGCATAAACAAAAAGAAGATGAATCACAATGTTTTGGTTTCACCTGTATCAACCTTTCCTCTAGTACCATCCATGACCTTTCTACTTATTGTACTCTAAAGATCAAAAAGTCATAAGACTTCATCTTCACTTCTTCATATTAGTCTTGTTACAACACTGGTAAAGTTTATGCCTGTTGTCCACGAGTTTTGAAAACAGACGTGAGGAATCGCTGCTGCCTGTGTTTTAGTTAGAAAACTGTTCTACGTTGTAGTATGAACAGGCAGAAGCAGTGAAGCGGTGAATGCAAAGTGCTATACACACGTACATTCAATAACAGTTTCACCTCATTGTTGGTCCTGGATGTTGGGCTAACAGGCATTTTCTTGTTTAATTTGCCAGGGTTTAATGTTTGAATTTTAATGACCCCTTTGGCTTTAACTTTAGCATTTCCTCCAGGAAAAATTTCCTTAACTGAAGAGGTATCAGCAGTTTAAAGTTTTTGCAATGATAGGGGAACACTGCAGGCACCAGTGGACCTCTTGGCCCGGTCGTGTTACTGTTATTACTCGACCTGCGGGGCTTGTTATTTTGGTGGCAGTTGAACATCTTATTTATGTTGTATGTTTTCAGTAGTTTTTATATTCCAGAAAGCGTTCTGCACGATATCCTGCAATAAAAACACATTTATACCCAAGAATATGTCCCCATCAAATGTCTGGCTCCTCACATTTCAAAACCATAAAGTACGTTGTTAGAGCAGCGCAGCATCCACAGGCCCATTTACTGTACCAGTGTGAGAGAGGAGCTTGAAAGATCTGCTATTTAGGTCAGACACTGACCCTTTCTTCATTCCAGATAGACAAATTTGTTCATAACAGGGTATGACAAAGCCCTGGACATGTCCTGGAGTCCTGCTCTATCGTGGCGTCCCCGCCTGATCAGGGCCGTTCCCGAAAAGCCTTTGAAGGGCCTTTTCATTTCCTGTCTGTCTGTCGCAGGGGGACTTTAAGTGCAACTAGCAAACTCATTGTCATGCCACTCAGCCTCCAGCCAAAAGGGACATTTGTTCTTTTGGCGTATTAAAGCATTCTTGGGATGGAGACAGTGAGGTCATTTAATTGATGTCATGTTTTTTGGGGGGCTAAAGTGAATAATCATTGAAGTTTAGTGTTTTATTGAATCCTGCTGACCATTCCTCTTCTGACATCACAAACATCAGACTACAGATGAGATACAGATTTGACTGTCTTGTAGTATTAGTGTCTCTAAGCATTGTTTTCTTGCTCTTAGTGCAGATGCAGGAGGTGATGGGCTCTGACATTTTCCAAGTCGTCTGATTTCCCTTTTTGTAGTAATGCAGCTTCTGTAATACATACATAGGTGGTTGATTTGGCAATACACTAAATGTCTAGGTCAATGCAGCTTCTTATTTCCTCTCTTCTTTATGTTTTCAGGATGTTCACCATGGGAACGGCACCCAGCAGGCCTTCTACAGTGACCCCAGCATCCTTTACCTTTCACTGCACCGCTACGATGACGGAAACTTCTTCCCTGGCAGCGGAGCACCTGATGAGGTGAGAAGGAGCGCCCGGCCTTCCTTCTGCTTGTCCGCCCACACGATTATCTGAATTTAGGCATTAAAAAATCCGTGTGTGTTTCTGCATTTTAGGTGGGCGCTGAAGCAGGTGCAGGCTTCAATGTGAACATGGCCTTTACTGGGGGACTGGAACCTCCCATGGGGGATGCAGACTATCTAGCTGCTTTCAGGTGAGACAACAGTATGAGCTGCTGCTTTTATAGAGGAGGTGAAATGATTCAGTTGACATCAAAGAATAGAGAACAGCTCAGAAAGCTTCTTCTTTTTTTTTGTCCGAATCCAACACAAGTCCTGGAGAAAACTAACCGAGACTTAACCCGACAGGCATTTTGTTCTATCCCGACCCAAACACAGTTAGTTTACTGCACTGAGTTTGTGTTCCCTCACCACTACATGTACCTTCACCACCTCTGAAGAGTTCACACATTGTGATTGGCAACTGATCAGGAGCTTTTGTCTGCAACTTGTAAAACTTTGTTTTTGCTGTGTGAACAAGGCTTTAAGGTGAACTTCTTTCCTTTGTACTCTTTGACTTTGTTGAATGGTTTATCAGGAGCTGCTGAGAAGGTGGAGAGGTCCCCCTCATACCACACCTGATTTCTATTATGTCCACTGTCTGTTGCTATTTATAACCTCTCCTCCCACACACACACCCACACTCACACACACATGCAGAGTTTGAGAGGTCTACCAGAGTCCAGGCATGGATTCAGCCCAGACATGTACATGTCTCTTATACATTGCTGCTTCGTACACCTGGATACGAGGAGCCGCTCTGGATCGGTTCCAGCGCTCTTTGAAGATGAACTCGTTTCAGTGACAGTACGTCCATCTGGCCTGAGCCAGAAACTGGCCACTGTCTTCTCACAACTTTCTGCACGCAACCTCCCGGAAACACACCTTAGCCCGTTAATGTGCCCCAGACCCCTGAGTGCTCTCCTTCATCCTCTCTCCGCTTCTCATTCTTTCATCCCCCTCCTCATCCTCCTCTCTCCAACCGTCTGTCTGCATGTGCACTGATGACAGCCAGTTAATATATTTCATACCATAGACATTATATATGATCCATCACTGAAGCCAATATCTAGTGCAGCTTGCTTCATGGTATACTAGTTTTGAACATCAATATTTGTGTCCTTAAGTCTGCTACTACTTTCCTATTCACTTAAATGATAATACACAAAGTGTATTATTTATTTATAATAGATACCTATGACCAGTAACATATACTTTATAATATATAACACCTTTTAAATGAATTTGAGTAAAACTGATGGATTGGCCTTTAAACTGTTGTTAAGGGAATTGTTGGACATCATCCAACAATCAGTGCATATTTAACTTAATCCGTAATGCACTTTTAGCATTAAAAAAATCTGGAACCACTCTTTTATGTCAGTTTTGTGATGTGTATGTTTGTTCAGGGGTGCACGCCTGCATCTGACCAAAGATGCATGTGAAGAGGCCTGTGCTGCGGCGGTTGTGTGTTCTGTTTGTGTAATTGTAGGTTATTAAATCAGTGTTCTTTGCATTATGGAAAAGGTCCAAAAATGTAAAGTCAGGGAAAGCTACAGTTTGTTTGGGTGTGTATTGTTCCAGAACCTGGCGGCATTACTCCTCTGAGGCTGATGTCTTGCCACTAACACACATACATGCACATTATAAATACAAGCTCATAGAAATACACACGGACATGGCTCAGATTCATATGAGGGTGTATCAGTGCTTATACATGTCAAGCCTCATGCAGACAGTCACATGTGGACTGACACCTGATACACAAATCCTCCCTCCCTCCCTCTATCTCTCTCACTTTCAATCTCATTGTTTATCTGTGTGTCGTGGTCCTCTCCTTCTTCCCTCTCAGTCTTTTTGGAAGGGATGCGTGCCTTGCAGCCGGTACCTTACCATTCCTCCACTGGCCTGTGCCACGTTGCATTTGCAGGGGATCAAGTCTGAGCCTCCAGAAAGCACAGAGAAAAAAGATAAGAAAATTGGCTCTAATGAAAACCAGAAGCACTGTCCCTCTCCCTCTCTCTCTCTCTTTCTCTGTCTCTCTCTCTCACTCTCACCTCCTCCTCCTTTCACTCCATCGTTTGCCATGAACTTGGAAAGACGAGAGAGGAGGAGAATTAAACTTAATTCAAACCAGCTTTCTGCAGCGCCAGATGACAGGGCTTTGAAGTGTAAGTGTGCGTGTGTGAGTTTTAGCTCTCTTATTCTCTCTCTCTCTCTCTCTCTCTCTCTCTCTCTCTCTCTCTCTCTCTCTCTCTCTCTCTCTCTCTCTCTCTCTCTCTCTCTCCCTCCCTCCCTCTCCCCGCTCTCTTTTTTTTTTATGAACGGAGGGGGAAATCCTTGAAGCGCTGAGGATTAACCTTTTGTTGAACGGTTTGATGAGCACTGCTCCCTCTAAAGGACAACGTCTGTATGTTCTTCTCAAAGAGACTTTTACTGAGTGGGTTGAAGCTGAATCTCTCCAGTGTTGTTGGCTATTGGTTTGACTCTTTTCTATTGCACCTGAAATCAATTGCACTCATCAAGATCAGAGGAGACGAGAGGAAAAGGTTATCTTGAAGTTGCGTCTAATGATTTGAGTATTCTATAGAATACAGTAAGTTTGATGGGTTTGTCCCTGTAGAGGCAGAGGTGGATTTCTGCTGCATAATGGTGGCTGTACCAGATTGTACACACTCACAGATACCAGTGCCCTAAATAGTCCTGATCTTTTTTCATTGGTGAAGTTAACAACATCCTGTCTCCTGATGTTAAAGATCCTGGATTTCCCCATTTGTCCAGATCAGTCTGAACATTTAATGGGTTCTGTCTTGGCCCTTTCCGTTCCTTCCACAACGTTTCGCAGAAATCCACTCAGTTATTGCATAATCCTACTCGCATACAAACAAACAGGCAGGGTCGCAGGGAGGTAATAAACGTATTGACGCACAATTCCACCACTGCTGTAAAAAACAAGTGACACACATGAGTCAGCACTAAATCGTCTGCTCTCTCAAGTGGGTTCCAGGGGGATATGTCATCTCCTGATGAGTCTTGTTTGACTCAGCTTCAGCATCAATTCCTGTAACTTTAATAATGGAACGTTATCACACTCGACTTCAAATTCTGAGCATAATGTACTACACAACCTCTGATAAAGCCTTGAGCCCGAACTCTCTTAGTCTTACACATCCCAATCTGACATGATTTGAGTCAACCCCTCTGGAGGAGCTTTCTTAAGTCTGACACAATAACCCAGGTGATGTCATCTGGTAAATGGTCTGTATCGCTTTATCATCACCCAAAGCACCTTACAGTACAGTACATTAGTCACAGACCCGCTGGTTAGTGGATTGTCCGCTCTACCTCCTGTGCCGCAGCCGCCATGTGTAGAAACTAGTGTATTTGTAGCTTGACCACTGCTGCATTGATTTTGACTCTGCTTCTTTCTCTTACAACTCTCCCAATCTAATAAACAGCAAAACACAACACTCACACAACACTCACACACACACTCTCAAGCTGGCCAATCCACTCATTAGCAGACACTTGCACACCTGTTGCTACGTAAACCAAACAACACCAAACAAAAGTTTACACTGCATGCTTATCCAAGTAGTTCACATTAACATTCAGCCAACCTCTCCGCTCAGGATGTCCCACAGCTCGCGGCTCAGTCATAAACTCTCCCCTCCCTTGATTAGCAAAACGCTCTTTTCATCTCCGCATTCGTAGCCTCTGATTCACACCCAATTAGTCTCCCTCAAAGCCACTACCTTCCCTTTACACCAGTCTGCTAATTGATATCTGAGGCCCTTTTTTATTTCAATAAATGTCAGGGTATTTTTCCAGAAGGGGGGAGGGCTGGAACTGATGACACCAGCAGTTTTCATCACTGTGACCAGATCTGTCCCTGTTTGTGTTCATGGTTGGAGGAAGGGGGCGCGGCAGAGCCTCCAGTGGTTTTAAGTATCCTTGGCAGTGAAGGTTTCCCTCCGCGTCGTGTGCCGGCCCACATAAGCGCCTGCGGCCAACTCCCTTTAGTGTGGGGTCTTTTATGGCCCTAATGTTAATGGGCCTAGGCTGTGTGTATGTGTGTGTGGATGTAAGTTATTGAGTAGTTGGAGAATAAGGGAGATTTAACCTAAACAGAATAGTTGTTAATTTTTCATCTAATTGTTTGTTTGCCTTCACATGAATGGGCTTGTGTTGTTTACACTTGCTGATTAATTTTCTTTCGTCCACTGTTCATTTCCGTGTTTACTCACTCGGTTGTAGTCCTTGTTCTCTTTCCAGACTCTTTCGTTCTCGTCCTCTTTCATCTTCCTTCTCTCTGTCTCTCCATCTCTCTCCTTCATCCTCTTTGCATGACGTTATCTCCTGAATCGTTGCCAGATGCACACTAACACACAGTGACGCACGCACTCCGTGTATCCTCACTGTCTAGGACTACCAGAGAGGTCCTATTACCACCTTCCAGCCTCTCCCTCCGACAGCTGTGTGTACACATGAGTGTTGTGTTGTGGCGTGAGGGAGGGGGGGGGGGGGGGGGGGGCGTGGCGTGGCGTGCACAGTTGAGGGTTATAATTTGGTGGTGAACGAGAGATGGGAAAAAAACTGTGGCCTCCGGAGTTCAGGGCACGCCGCTCACCCACAGCCGGCCAACCAGCACCGTGTTCCTGAGGTCTGCAAAGTACAGGGGACCTACGACGGAACCCTGTGGTACTCTGTCACTCACAGAACTCACCAAAACACAACTTGCCCAAATAGCCGAGATCACCATCATAAAACTCCTGTGTTGAACCTGAAATCCCACAGCGAAATCAGAGAGAGGCTCTTGTTTTGCCATCTGGGAAGTCCAACTATTTATGAACCGAGTGAGACGTCCTAAATCATTATCCCTTTATTCAGAGTCAACTAAGCAAGTGTTAACCCTAGTTTGATGATTCAGTTATTTATTATTAAGGATTCCTAACTTATATACACCCTTACAGAAGGTTAAACTTAAACGCTTTCATTATTTGCAGTCCATAAAATACCTGCTTCTTAATTTGATTAATTTGTTCATTAAAAACATTGTTGTCCAGCTTTTCAAATTAAAATGAAAACGATACATTAAAACATCTAATTTTATGTGATCTAATCTCATCTTTCTGTGTAAAAACTATCTCAGTATTGTATATGCTGAACGGCACTTTGTGTATTTTTATAAACAGGGACACCATATAAACCAAACTGGATTTTCCAACCACAACTTGCAGTGAATCACTGAACTGTATCCCACTGTTGATATGATTTCTGTGTATGACACATTGCAGCTGTGTGTCAGACGAAGTTCGCTCACAAACATCTTTCACTCACCACACCCATCCAGTGTCTGAAATATCCCACATACTAAACACACACATGCATTTTACTATGTACTTCCATTTATCTTTTTTACTTCAGTATCTTTTAGTCTATTGCTTCCTACGAGATTTCAAACGTTTCACATCAGTGGTCATTTTGTCTGCTGCACACATACTGTACATACAAACTAATTGGGTGGGTAACACTTCAGAATACAAACCATCCCTTTAACACTTCAGAATACAGGGGGGTCCTACGAGAGAGACCGCGTTCCCAAGTGAATAGAAAGTTGCCTCTCTCTATCTGTTAATGTTTGACAACATTTAACCTCACTAATCACCAAACTTTCTGTGCTCTTAGTGGTTAAAGTAAAAAGCCTTGCATGTGGAAGGCAGCAAGCCAAAAACCAAATGCATCAAACTTAGTGTCCCATATGAAGCCACAGGCTTACGAGACTTAAAATTGAACCCCCCTCCCCCTCCATCACAGCCTCCACCATAAATACACCAGTTTGTTGATGTTATTTTTTCCTGTTGGTTATTCTAGGACGGTGGTTCTGCCGATTGCCAATGAGTTTGCCCCAGACGTGGTTCTGGTATCTTCAGGCTTTGATGCGGTGGACGGACACGCTCCGCCCCTGGGAGGATACAAGCTCACGGCCAAATGTAAGTGCTGACCGCAGCTATCCACTTAATTACTCCTGTGTTTTCTGAACCATACAATGACTTGTAGAAAGAAACGTTTAAGGCTGTTACATATTCAAGAACTTGATCGTGCATGCACATTTTAATTCGTGCCCTCTACATCTGGCATACGACACCCTTGCTGTATGTTCAAACCTACACAGCTCGCATTTATTTTGTGAAGCTGACTTGTGTATTCAGATCGAGACCTTGGCGTGCCAGGAAAGAGCTTTTCTAGAACCATCCTGCAGATCTCAAATAAAAGCAAGAGTCTTTGGTTGTGAAGGAACTTATATGGGTGGTTTAGAGAGGATTGGAGGAAAAGGGCCAGAATTCAGGGGAGAAGAAAGTATGGTTGTATGCACATATTCAAACTCCCCCTCCTCCTGAAAAACAAAGATGAAAGGCTGAGAGCAGTCCTACAACCCAAAGCCTTATTTATTAAAATTAAACCAGGCTTGTTTTTTGGCCTCCAGTAAATCCACAGAGCGCTCTCTCTCTCCCTCTCCCCCTCTCTGATGCAGTCACCCCTTCCTTCATGCATGCTCAAACCCCCAGTTCTCTCTTTTTTTTCTTTGATCAATATCCAAAAAGGAAGTCGGAGCTCTAAGGGCAGTGTTCCCTCATCTCATTCTTTTTCTCCCGCCCTCTCTCCCTCCCTCCCTCAATTCCCCCCTTCCTCTCTTTCTTACCTTTTTATTTTCTGCCATTTCCTGTGTGTACAGGCTTTGGCTACCTGACCAGGCAGCTGATGGGTCTGGCAGGCGGTCGGTTGGTGCTTGCCCTGGAGGGGGGTCACGACCTCACAGCCATATGTGATGCCTCCGAAGCCTGCGTCTCTGCTCTGCTTGGCAATGAGGTAAGATGAGAGCCGGGAGGAGGAGAAGGGATAAATTACCGCCAAAACGTCCTCACGTATTACTCTCAAAATAACCTTCAGCGAGGTACCGAGATTCAGCAGATACACAGGGACTTGTGGATTCAATCTGCTGAGCTGCGTAACATACACCTTAAATGGTTTGTGAAAGAGAATATAATCTGAGAGTATTACCATGAATTTATTATTAAAATTAATTATGTTGATGATTTAATGGATGTTTCCCTTTTATTTATAGTCACATTAGTCATTTTTGTGTTTAGGCCAGGTGTATCCGTAACAGGACTGATGCATTTTCAAATGAATGAGTTGTAATATGGATGTAAGCTCAGAATACCTTGACTTTAAAAATGAACAGACTGCACATAAGTGAAGATACATTATTGATGATAAGAGTTTTCTGATTTCCTCATCTTCTGAAGCCAGGAAACTTCACCGGTTTCTTTTACATTGTATAAGTCAGGCCACTTTGACATTTGCGTCCCCTGAGTGGGTGACTCACACCACCAGTGGTGGCAGAATGTCACAGGCTGTTGCACAGCTACATATATACTTCCTTCAACAGCAGCACTTTTTTATCTGAGCCAAAACCGCCTTGTCTAATGTTCTCTTACACGCTCTCTGTCTGGGAAGTCAACACCACACACACACGCTCTATTACGTCAGAGTGAGAGGATTTCCAGGCAGAAGGTTAATTGTGGGAGTGTGTAGGTTGGGCCGTGGAATTGAACAAACATTGGCTCTCTGTGATTCATGGCACACAACAGAAAAGCTGCTTGTCGCAGCCGCGCACGTTTTTTTCTTCCAGCTAACGAAGACGCTGGAGTGCTTTTTTGTTTTAAATGTGTTTATTATTTTCCAGAATGAAAAAGGAACACAGGACAAACAAAAATGAAAAGGATAAGAAAAAAAAGACCCACCCCAAACTAACAGGATCAGCACATCCTAGTAAAGAATTAACAGAAGCCACAGTCATGACAATAAATTAAACATACAAATTTACAAAAGACTACACAAAGTGAAGAGTAAACTAGCAGATACACACATCAGGCGTTTCACAATGATCCATACATTAGTCCTTTCCTTGAAACAGTTGCAGTACAGGGTCCCACATCCTATCAAATATGTCTCCCCTGTCTTCATTATGAAGTCTCAGTCGCTCCAGGTGAAGCATATTTGCCATTTCTCTCAACCACTGATCGTACGTGGGTGCAATGTCAGACTTCCACCCACGAAGAATTATCTTCTTCGCGATCACAGTTCCAAATAGGATAGCTTTTTTCTCATATTTATTGGCAGAAGACAAAGGGGTGGTTGCCCCGAGAATGGCTACAAATGGATCCGGCTCCCAATATTTCCCGTAAGCCGTAGAGAAGCAGTGAAAAATACTTTTCCAGTATGTGTACAGTTTGCTGCATAACCAAAAAGAATGCGTTAAGTTACCAGTCATAGACTTGCATCTGTTACAAATGGGTGAAACATCAGGAAAGAAACTGTGCAGTTTTTCTCTGGAATAATAGAGCCTATGCACCGTCTTAAACTGAATAAGGCAATGTCTGACATTCACAGAGCAATCATGTACACTTTTTAAACATTCATCCCATACTTCATCTTCCAGTTCTGCATTCAGCTCATCTGTCCATGCCTGCCTAAGACTCGCTGTGTTCAACTGTGTATTGTTGTGCAAGATCCGGTAAAAGAACGAAACCGCCCCTTTAGCAGTAGGTTCAAATTTGTTTATTGCCTCAAGGGCCTCATGCTCTACCAGTATCTCAAAGCCAGGTAAATGCATCCTGACATAATTCCGAATTTGAAAGAATCGAAAAAGGTCAGATTTAGGAATGTCATATTTAGCTACAAGTTGTGGGTATGAGGCAAAAATACCGTTAATGTACAAATCACCTATGTTGCAAATGCCTTTCCGCTTCCAGAGAAGGAAAACACTATCAGACAGACCTGGTAAGAAGGAATGGTTTTCACATATTGGGGTATCCAAGTAGGTTTTTGGAGCCTCAATGTAATGTTTTATCTGCTTCCAGATTCTTATGGTGTTGCCAATTACAAAGCTGTTATTAAAGCATGCCTTTTTAACAGCAGTGGGACTGTTAAGAAGAGCGGACAGTGAGGTTTTTTTACAGAGCATTCGCTCCATACTCAACCATGCAGGGCAGGAGTCTGCCTCAGAAGCGGGACCCCTCTTCCACCATGCAAGAATGGACAAGTGCGCAGCCCAATAATAAAAC
Organism: Pleuronectes platessa; assembly: GCF_947347685.1. Lineage (NCBI taxonomy): Eukaryota > Metazoa > Chordata > Actinopteri > Pleuronectiformes > Pleuronectidae > Pleuronectes > Pleuronectes platessa. The sequence goes on along the minus strand of NC_070639.1, from coordinate 21,032,472 downwards.
TTAAAATCCGGCAAAGCAAAACCTCCCACATCCTTTGGTTTTGATAGGTGTTTTTTAGAGATTCTAACTGTTTTATAACTCCAGATGAAAGGTATTATAATTGAGTCTAATTGCTTGAAATATGACTGCGCAATAAAACATGGGATGGATTGGAAAAGATGGAGAAAGCGGGGTAGTACTATCATCTTGATTGCATTTATCTTTCCGATCATGGATATTGGGAGGGTTTTCCAAAACTCGATATTGGTTTTAGCTTGGTCAATTTTGCTTTGCCAGTTCACTCGGAGGAGATCATTTGGGTTTTTGGTGATAGTCACTCCTAAATATTTAAAAGCTTCATAGGATTTTTTAAATGGAATGGATTGCAAATATGCGTTGTTAAATGCTGCGGAGACTGGCATAAGTTCGCTTTTCTCCCAGTTGATAGAAAATCCTGAGAGACTGCCAAACTTATCGATGAGAGTCAGGAGAGGAGGTATTGATACTTGTGGCTGGGAAATGTACAAGAGAATATCGTCCGCATATAGCGAAATATGATGTTTATAACCAAACATGTCGATGGGAGAGATTAAAGGGCTTTGCCTGATACTAGCAGCAAGTGGTTCGATGATAATGGCAAACAAAAAGGGGGAGAGGGGGCAACCTTGACGGGTCCCACGGTGAACTGCAAATGGAGGGGAGATATTCTGATTAGTAATAACTGATGCGGTCGGATGTGAATAAATTATTTCAATCCATTTCATGAAGGAGGGTCCGAATCCGAGTTTTTTGAGCACAGACATCATGTAGGGCCACTCTACTTGATCAAACGCGCGTTGCGCATCCAGTGAAATAACAACTGCCTCTTCTGAATGCTTGGCATATAAGATGTTGAAGAGGCGGCGTAGATTGAAATGCATATGTCTACCAGGCATAAAACCGGTTTGATCTGGATGTATAATGGAACATATGCATTCTCTAAGCCTATTGGCCAGAATTTTTCCCATGATTTTGGTTTCGATGGATAATAATGAAATCGGGCGATATGATGACACCATCTGAGGATCGCGGCCTGGCTTTGGGATTAGCGAAATATTTGCTCTATATAAGGTAGGCGGCAAACCTGAAGTTAGCATCGTATGGTTGAACATGCGTAAGAGCAGAGGTGACAACTTAGGGCCAAATTTTTTGAAAAATTCTACATTAAAACCATCTGGACCCGGCGCCTTGTTATTAGGGAAGGAAGAAATAACCTGCGCAATCTCATCCAGATTGATGTCTTTATCAAGCACATCAGCCGAGTCCAATGATAATTTAGGTAAATCCAGATTCTCAAAAAACGTATCAAAAGCTTGAAAATCTAGGTCGCCCTGTGACTGATAGACATTAGCATAGAAATCGGCAAAACATTCATTGATCTTCATCGGGTCCATATGTAAGGTACCTCCCTCAGACTTGATACAATGTATGGCTCTGGAAGCCTGTATTTGCCTCAGCTGGCGAGCTAACAGCCTGTGCGGCTTGTCGCCAAGCTCAAAATATCTCTGTCTAACTTGTCCTAGTAATTTTGATACATTTTTTGACACTATAGAATTATATTCATACCGTAGAACAGTTATTTTATTAAGTACTTCTGTTTTCTGTTTGGTTTTGTATGAAACTTCTAACTTGGTCAGTTGATCATCAATTTCAGCCAATCTTTCCTTAGATTTTTTTTTCTCTGCTGCCTCATATGATATTATATGGCCTCTAAGGACAGCCTTCATGGCCTCCCACAGAGTGGAATCATCTACATCGCCCGTATCATTGGTGCTTAAATATAGCTCTACTTTACCAGAAAGATAGGTACAAAATTCTTCATCTTTTAACAGTGTATTATTCAAACGCCAATTATATTCACCTCTCTTGTGTTTCAAGTCAAGACTTAAAGAGACAGGAGCATGATCTGATATTAGTATATTGTGGTAAGTGCAGTCAACTACTGACTGTAGCAACTTAGAATCCATCAAAAAGAAGTCAATCCTGGAGTAAGACTTATGTACTGTGGAAAAATAAGAAAAATCCTTCGTGGTGGGGTGGAGAAGCCTCCAGATATCTACCAAATTATAAGACTGCATAAGAGTGTTCAGTGTGCCACTGTTTCTAAATGTACTAGTTTGGGAGTGCTGTCGATCAAGGACGGGATCTAAAACATAGTTAAAATCACCGCCCATGATTACATTTGAATCCGTCAAATTTGGCAAAGCATTATAAAGGTACTGGAAAAAAAGCGGGTCATCAAAGTTGGGCCCGTATACATTTACTAATATTAACGGTATGGAGTTCAGAGTCCCACTAACTATCACATACCTGCCCCTCTCATCTGAAATCGTTTGAGAGTGAATAAATGGTATATTTTTTCTTATTATAATTGCAACACCCCTTGATTTTGTACTGAAGTTTGACTGGTAGACCTTAGAAGCCCACGAGGGACGAAGTATTTTTACTGCTGTTTTTTTAATGTGGGTCTCCTGGAGAAAATATATGTCAGATTTAAGTGCCCGTAAATGTGCATACACTTTCCCTCTTTTCAGTGGGTTATTCATGCCTCTTACATTCCAGCTAGTTATCTTAACTTCACCGTTGCTGTGTCTACGCAAATCAGCTAACATAGAAAGTATCTATTGTACATATATAAAGAAAACATGACTGTGTGGCAAGGAATACTCATTACATTTAAACTGACAGATGTGCTGAAAAAACACCCCATAACAAACACAAAAACCCTCCCCATGAACACAGGCGTAGTGCTTCCATACCCCTAACTTTAAGTTAAAACTAGGTTTAGGGACCAACAAGTGGCCCGGACTAGCGGCATAACTATCCATCTCTCTCCAAACAGGGGAGACACCCCGCTTCGCAAACAAACATCGAGAATAAAATAAAACTTATTAGCCCTCGCACAGACTAAACATGAGCATACCTTGTGAACTGGCAGTCTTTGTTAAACGATGATAGCTTACATCATCCGTCAATGTGGCAGCATTTATCACTTAATGTGTCCGGGATGTTAGTCCGCTGCCCGGTTTGCAGCAGCGCCGGCGGTTACATCCCATCCCTCAGCCTCGCGGCTCAGGAACTTCTCGGCTTCGGCCGGGGTGGCAAACGTGCCGGTGTTGTTGTTGACCGTGACCATGAACTGCGCTGGGTGTCGGAATCCACACCGGATCGCCCTGGCCCTGCATTTCTCCCTGATGGCTCGAAAAGCTTGACGTTTCTTCATCGTGGCCGAAGTGAGATCCGGAAAGATGTATACCGGGCGCCCGTCGTATTGTAGAGGAGCTTTCTCTCTTGCGAGCCGCAGCACAAGCTCTTTCACCTGGTAGTAGTGTATCCTCGCGATGATGGCTCTCGCTTTGCCGTCTGTAGCCGGAGCCAAGCTCCGGTGGGCCCGGTCCACTTCTATTGGGCGGCTGAAGTGCTCCTCTCCAAACAGTTTAGGAAGCAGCTCAGACACAAACTCTGTAGGCCGGCCATTTTCCGTTTTCTCCTTAATCCCGACAATCCGAATATTCTGTCTGCGGGAGCGGGCCTCCAGGTCGTCTAGTTTAGCTTGTTGCTGCTTGTACTGGGAAGCCAGCGCGTCGTATCGCTTCTCCAGCCCGTCTAGTCGCACCTTGTGCGACTCGGTGGCGACTTCAGTAGATGACACCCGCTCTCTGACTTCGGCTAGGGCAACTTTAAAGTCCGAGATAACTCCATTGAGCTCGGTGAACCTCATGTCGACCCTGCTGCCCAGCGTGTTTATGGCTGTCAGGATGTCTTCAATGGTAGTAGGAGCTGGAGGGCGAGCTACATTAGCGCTAGCTTCGCACGCGTCAATTAGCATGGTACGGTGGTAGCCAAAGTCGTCCTCCCCGGGACATTTGTCCTGCTTCTTTCCTTTGCCAGCTTTCTTCATCTTGACTAAGATGCTGTAGTTCACTTCTGGTACACGAAACGATGATTAAATGTCTTATGTGCGAGGGAAATTGTAAAGTCGGGATGGAGCTCCCCTTACACACGTCTACTCCATATCGAAACCAAACCGGAACCGAGTGCTTTTTTGGACGGATTCTCTCACGCTTGTTTTCTCCGTACAGAATATGCGTCCCAAGATGTATCAGGGTTTTACTGTGAAAGGACTTAATTGTGGTGCAGGATGGAGATTACAGAGTTTCAGGGGAAGAGAAGTTGATGTGACTGGTTGTTTGTGGAGCAGAATTTGCTGACTTCAAGTTCACCTGTTGATCTTTTAAGAACTAGTGACCAGTGTGTAGTGTCTTGAATAAGAAGTTAGTGAGCGTCATAGGACTGAAAACTCTGAACTGAACCTGAAGTTGCCCCCGATAAACGCAAAATCCTGCTTCGTAGTAAAGGCCCCTGTTCCTGCTGAAGCCATTATCCTCTGCACATAAAGACACTTTGAGCAGTTCTACTGATGCATATGGTCCTGCAGATCTGACTAGGCATCTTCAATAACTGAGACTGTATTCTAGATGAGACTAGTGGTCTGAATGCATATATTTATCAAGATGTTGTTTAACTGTGTAATGATCTAATGAAAAGCTAAATGCACCACGTCATTTGGAAAAGTGTTGGAACACTTGGTTGTTCATTTGTTTTTTATTTGAGATCAATGCTCTTAAAGGCATTTGGTGTGAAATGCATTTCCACTTTAATTAACAAATATTAAATAAGATAATTTCTTAAGCCAACATTATTTTCTTATCTGTACAATGTTAATATCTGTATCTGCCTTATTGAAGATGGTATCTGGTCATCCCCCGGGCCTTTTGTTCCAGCCCCTCCAGACAGCTTGAGCTATAAATGAGTTCTTGGAATCGTAAAAAAAAAACACATGGCCTTTTTCCATGTGGATCTTGGAGCAAGAGCAAAACAAACTGAACAATAAAATAGGATCGCATCAGTAAAACTTGGTCACTGCAACCAACCAGGCACTGACCATCACAGATAGTTGAACCGTTGTTTGGCTTAGTTCAAGTTCTACATGGAACATGCCGGTAAAAGTTATTAGCCCCAGAGAGTTTTTTCTCCAATGTGCCAAATCTGTCAAAAATCCCAGAAACAGCTCTGCTAATCTGATCAAGATTTGCACAAACTAGAGACTTTATCTAATAAGTTAACTCTATTTACCTGAACTTTGCCCACCAATGACTCAAAGCTGCATAAAACTGTCATTACAGCTGGTAAGGTTTCAGGAATTCAAGGACATCTCAGCAGGGCGGATGCCTTTTCCCCACAGAGGTTTGGGCTTGCAGTTTGAAGGACACTTTCCATGCACACAACAACGCCCTGCTGCAGAAATAATGATTCAGATCAGGGGGTTTGCGTCTTAGGTTTCAACAGCCTGCAGAGCCACGGCCTCAGCAGGGGTTTGGAGGGAGGTCACTGGATGGGTGCCACGGGGAGCTGAACATTTGAAAGACGGCAGGAGGCGGGGAGCATCAATTGCCCTGGCTCTGCAGGACACGCCTCTCACCTTCTCACCCGGGGCCCCTGTCTCTGCAACACATCTGAAAGTGGTTGCCCTCGCACCTCTATCAACAGGGTCAGCCTGGGTCTACAAATCAGATAGTAAAGGGAAACCGTAATAATTTTAAGTCGGGAAGGAGGAAACTATGTGTGTCTTCATAGTCTAAACCCGTTCTGGATCAGTTTAATATTGTATAGAGGGTCTATTCTTCGTGATTAGAATTACAATTTTTAGATTGCAACATACCTCAAGTAATGATCTTTCAGTTGTGTGGAGCTTTGATGATTTATAGAAAGAGAAAAAAAAAAACTCCCTGGTCAGATCAAAATGGCAGGAAGCTAGTGTTTTTATCCTAATCCCAGCGAAGGTCTCTGTAATGGACGTGGAATTTTGCTGGAAAATGTCAGTGGGGGCTTTAAGCCTGAGGGAGAAGGAAAAAACAGCCTGGTGTTTTCTTTTTTCTTCCATCTGCTGACAGAGTCGACCTCGGATGGCAAATGTTAAGAAATCTGAAAGCAAGACTTGATTCAGTTCTTAGGCCTAAAGTAGTGATTTAGCTCCACCAACCAGATTTAGCAACAAAGGCAGACCTGGGCAACAAGTGGCCATCAACTTGTGTTTCCTGGGCCAATTTTCTCCAGGTGGTATATTTTAGTTTATGCACAGGCCTACGCGTGTGTGTGTGTGTGTCTCTGTGTGTGTTGGCTGGGTTTGTGAATGGAGCGAATGAATAGGCTCAGGCATGGGACCACAGCTGGATTAGCCAGTCAGCTGTGCTTTTGTTTATGAAGCTTCAAACTTGCCTGGGGGTTTGCATCGTCTGGATTTGTCCAGAATCCAAGATGTCACCGTATCATAAATCTCTGATCTAACTATAGCATATAACCCTAAAATAATGGTAGAATGGTACCGTACAGTATACACCACCGAGTGTGTCTGTGTGTGCGTGTGTGAGCTCGAGACAGACGAGTCAGCAGGGGATGAATGAATTTCTTGCAGTTGACCAATTTAAGGGAAAGCATCAGTCATCGTGATATTGTGGTTGTGGCCACATAAAAAATCAACATATCACTGAGAAGCAAAATAATTTGTGTGATTCCTAATTAAGCTGAAGCAGGTCAGAATCTGGTCTCACAGATGAGATGGGTAATGAAAAAGGAAGGTAAATAATGTCAGCAAAGCAACAAGAGCCAATAAAAATGATTAAGAAACCACCATGACCTCACTTTGTTTATCCTGTGCGCAGAGCTTTTATTGTATGGCCCTGTTTAAAAGGCAGATTTTGGCAGCTTTCACACTGGGGCCAAAACATCCTTAAAGCGTTCCTTACATCCTCTCACCTCCTGTGTAGCTCGTACTTCCAGTGTTTTACTGCTCCGCTAGTGTGAGAAATATATCTGAGCTTTTATTGGCAGGTTGAGACGAGCTCTGCCATAATGAGCGTTAGGTTTCCTTTGAAAACAGCTCAAATTAGCTGGGAAAGAGCGGAGGATGAAAATTGTTGAATGGACTTTACAGGCTCTTTTATTCGCCCCTCACCACTGCAGTGCGTAATCGTCAAGTCTCTCCGCTCAAATAGCTCATGAATGATGCATTGGCGACTCCACCAGTCAACTCTGAACCTGGGACTAATTGATGATTGCTCGCAAACAGATGTTGGCCCAGCTTGAACCGTGGTCGTTACCAATTATTTGATAAACAACAGGCTAATATGCTAATTGTAACCATACGTCAATGAGGTTATTCAGCGTGTTTACACTCCAGTTACAGTACGACGCTCGACTTCACCTGTCCCCCCCCCCCCCCCCCGCCCTTGTGTCTGACTGTTCCACACCATCCCCTGACTACAAGGCAAACATACCCCCCCCCTTTCCAAAGAGGTCACCTGCTCTGCACAACGCACGTCATTACCTCGTTCAGTTAGCATAACATAATCAACCGGTTTTACTGACCGGCAACACATGCACATGGACACAACAGTAAACAATGGACGGCTTGTGCACTTTTTCTTTTGCTGAACAAGTGGAATTCCTCCTTTTTCCACTGTTTTGGTTTCAGCCTCCCTCAGGAATGTTTTTTACCGGGGCACATTCCTCAGTCTCAGCTCATGGCTTTTCCATGGTGTCTCAGCCCTGCTGGCTCGGACCCTGTGAGCTTGGGCGGCTGTGTCACACAAAGAAAAATACACTTCCTCAGAAATCTGTCAACACCATGACAGCAAATCGCCCTCAGAGGACACTTCTCTTTCAAAGTCTACTGCACATCCAGGGTATGAAGATGCAGAAGTCCGGGCACAGCCATGACCACAATCTCAGCCAACAGAAATATTGCTATGGATGAAGTGGCAGACAAATTTATGCTTGTGTAAAGTGCACGTGCTAGCGTGTGTGTGTGCATATGTTTGTTTGCACTACCTGCCAGGTGGGGGCCCCTGAAGTATCCTGACAAGAGCCATTAAAGTTTATAAGCGTGAGGCCCAGCTGTCAATCAAGCTGACAGAGTGGCCCCGTCCAGCCCTGCTCAGTGGGAAACCCCAGAGAACCCCTGACCCTGTATATGCTATATGGTGAGAAGTTGGCAGCTGTTTTATAATAGCTGTTGAATATCGCATTACATGAAATTATTTGGCAAGTCTCATTGTGGTGAATCCTCTTAGAGGTTCAGTGTGTAGAATTTAGTGACATCTAATGGTGAGGTTGCGTGTTGCAGCTGAATCCCCCTCACCTAGCCCTCCTCTGGTGACCTTCAGTTGTCATAAAGACTCAATAGGTGTATGGTTTGTCCAGTCGGGGCTACTGTACAAAACATGGCAGCCTCCGCAGAGAGGAACCACTCCTCGTGGAAATATAAAGTATTTAAAAATAAAGGGCTTCATTTTAGTGTAAAGAAAACTTGATCCTTCTTTTACTTTCTATCATCAGGTTTTAACATGGATAAACTGTTGGACTATGGAGGGGCTGATGTGCAGTCATATAACAAAATCCAAAGGTTTCATGTCATTTGTTTCGAGACAAAGATGCAATTTACCCTATTCTGATTTTGGATGCTTTTGTGAGTTGTCAGCCAAATATCAAATACCCCAATGTAAATATTCATGCACAAACTGTACGTGTGTGTGTGTGTGTGTGTGTGTGTGTGTGTGTGTGTGTGTGTGTGTGTGTGTGTGTGTGTGTGTGTGTGTGTGTGTGTGTGTGTGTGTGTGTGTGTGTGTGTGTGTGTGTGTGTGTGTGTGTGTGATGTAGCCTGTCGTGCCACAGCAGGATTAAAGTATCCCTCTCCCTAGACTGCCTCTTCCCTCAGCCCCCACCAGCCCCTCCCTCATGCTATTTGTTTTAATTAAAAGAAAACTTCCAGCCTCGGCCGAGCGAGACCGACTGACGATGACTTTTTTCTCCTCTTCCTCGTGTTCTACTCCAAAAAATCTCCGGACCAGATCCTTTTTTTTCTTCCTCTCTTACTCCCATGTCTCTCTTCACATGTTCCTCAGTTGGTCCGTTATTCCACCGGGATGGAGATGGAGCAGTGGAAGGATGTGTGCCGTCTGTGTTGGAATGTCAAGCTGAATGGGCCCGTTTGACAAAGTGGGATGAGAAAGTGTCGTACACGCAGTCGGCCAAATGGGGAAATTGAATCATTCCGGGTCGGGAAGGCCCCTTTGGGAATTGTCCTGCTTTCTCTTCTGACTTGTGGCTTGGGAGAGTTTCGTATTGACTTAGAAGTGCTCCCGGAGGTGTGTGGGTGAATGAGAGGGCGTACATGCATTTGTGTGAGCAGGCAGTTTCCATTTGTGTGCATCTGTGTACACTAGTACGTGTCCTCGGAGTGGGACACAGCACAAAGCTCACAGTGTAGTTTGTGTCAAAGCGTAGCAAAGCTGTGAGTGAGTGGGAGGAGGCGTGCACCTGCAGGACCATTTTCTATTGTGTCAGCAGCTCCAGCCCGTTCCCCACCTCTCGTGGTGATTCAACACTGGGCTGTCGTCCACATTCACAAGTGATCCTTTAAACCAGGAGGGAACCGCTTTAGTTCAACTGGGGTTTCCACCGGGCTTTTGGAGCAGCAGTGTTTTGAACACCTGTGTGTCACATTCATAAAAATAATTATTCAGCCATACCCCCGCTTCATCTCAGTAATGGCTCCAGATGTTTCAGCTGAGGTTCCCCGTTGGTATAGGTTCGGTGCCATTAGCGTCAAGTTGTCTGCCCCGCGGCAGTTACATCACAGAGCGAGTGTCCTGAACAATCTCAAAGACACGGCCGCTGGGAGGACGAAGTGCTGTCGCTGGACGATGTGGACGTTTGACTTTCAGTAGAAGATGAGAACCAGGAACATGTGTTCTGATGTTTTTTCTCCTCCTTGCAGTTGGACCCCATTCCAGATGAGGTGATGCAGCAGAGACCAAATGCCAACGCTGTCCAGTCCATGGAGAAGGTTATTGAAGTTCAGAGTGAGTGGATTATCAACATATCATTCTACATCATGTCTTTAAAAATTGGAAACAATAGTTGTTTGATTTTAAACTGTCCCATCTAGTCCGTGCGTATGAGTCGTCATATCCGCACACACTGCACACATTTATGTCTCATTACTCTTTTGCCATGTCATGCTCCTCTGTAGGTAAATACTGGAGCTCACTGCAACGCTCCGCCCCCACACTCGGTTGCTCATTGAGTGAAGTCCTCCAGCGTGACGTAGAGGAAGCCGAGACCGTCTCCGCCATGGCCTCGTTGTCTGTTGCCAACAAACATATTGGAAAGAGGTTCGTTGTGCTGCGGCTACGATTCATTTGACAGCTGTAATTAGAAAGATGTGCGGTCATGGAGACACAGATAATTAGCACCTAACTGTACATTTTAGTTCCTTGAAGCTCAGAGTTTGGTTTGATGGTCTGCAGGGTTCAGTCTCATCAGTCCAGCTGCAGTAGGCAGGTTGTTTCAGCTATCAGCTAAATAAAATGTACACAATCTGCCCAGTTTAAGGGCACTGTCACACACACACAAAAAAAAATGTATTTCTGCTCTGGACATTTGACTGTGTCTGACTTTGATAATCTCCTTCTGTATTCTTCATAATGTTAAAAGCAAACTACGAATTTCCTAGACGAAAATGTCTAGGAAATTGGCTCCAGACATACTTATATTTTCCTTTCATGTTCATGTCTGAAAATGGCTCAAGAGGATAATATTACAACCTCGTTTACGGTGTTATCTCTTCCCCAGGGCTGAAGAGGAACCGATGGAGGAGGAGGTTCCTATGTAAAGAAACATCTCTTGCCTTGTGACCACTCAGACTTTATCTCTGACAGTGTCCTCATCCAGTCAATTTCAGTTTAAACGCCACTCAAGCTCCAATCCCCTCCCTCCCACCTCGACTGATCAAGATGGCATCTTCTCATGGGAGGGAACAAGAGGAGCGAGTGGCGCTTCAATGGATCAGGAACACTGAGGATGTGCGACGCATTCACTGATCAGCAGCACACAGACTGATCAGAACCAATGTGTTGCATTGTCCTGTCAACAACACCTTGGATATAAGAGGATTGACTGAACAATCCTGCAATGACAGCCTTGAGTGCCAGTGCTTTTTAAACACTATACAGACAAACTTTTTCAATGCCAGTCGCAACCTTGTACAGACGATCTGCAGATGTCTGCCTCTCTCTCTCTTTATTATTCCGTTTTTCTCTGCGCTTTATCGTGATTTTCTCAACCTTTGTCAAAAAACCCACCGGAGCTGATGTGATTGTGACTCTGCACTACGGACGGATCTTTCCTGCTCTTTTCAAGTGTTCCCCGCTGAAAGGAACCAACGCGGTGGTTGGAGACCTCAGATGAGACATGTCAGCGGATGTTCTGGTTTCTAAAGGATGGACAGTAGACGACTGTGCACTTGTGCCCTTTAAAAGAAGAAGAAAAAACAAACCTGGTGGATTTTCTGTTGAACTTAAGCCTTAAAAAAAGAAAAACAACAGGTTAGGGAACGAACATGCTTCTCCCCAACCCCCTCAAACATTTCTCTCCTAAGAAGTCATCCTCTGCCTGCATGTTGTCGGCACATAGACTGGAGGAGCTCGGCATTTTCCCCCTGCAACTCCCTGCAACCAGCCAAGTGTCTGTCCCTGCACCTCCTCCTTTCTCTTTCCTCCTTCCTCCTTGGTCTTTACTTCGGAAGGTAGTTCCCGGCCACAGGTTGGAGTTGGTTCAGTTTAAAAGCAAGTTAAACATGGGATTAATATTACTCATGTAAACAGTTAATAATGTAGCATGCACTGTACTAGAGCATCAAGACATCTGAGAACTAGAAAAGGTGGACTATCATCTCTGTAGATTCAGATTTATCATCGATGATTTCACTCTTTTACGATTTGTCTCTTTAAGACCACTGTGGCTCCATGGTAACCAGGACCATACCACCTGGGATTTTCCAGAGGGGTGTTCCAGGCTCTCACACACAGCTGGCTTACCGTTTCATGCCCCTTGTTAAGCACATCTGCTCCCCAAATGTCAGGTGCTGTGTGAGGGCAGGTGTGTGCACATCTGTTCATACACAGTGAAGCTGCTCTTTCTAAATATTGAAGTGTAAACACATATTTTTAGAGTCAGGATGAGGCCATGCGTAAACAATATCCCTCAGAGCACATGTACCGCAGATTCTCCTCAACATGAATCCTCCTCTAGGTTCGTGTTGCAGAAGATTTAAATATAGAAGTTAATACTGTATCGATCTGCCTTAGAAATCTGAATCCTTTGGAATCAGTGTAAAATCAAACATTTTAACAAAAGGAAGCTAAAGGTTTGCTTTGATTTTTCCAGATTACACAAAACACCAGCCACTAGCCTTGCTGTAGTAAACCCTGTTTGTCTGGTTGTGACTCCCAGCTGCTGTGCACTATGTGGCCAGTGTGCACTGGTGCACTGGTTAACTTCTCATCTGTAACCGTCACTCCAACATGTGTTTCGGCCTCTGGGTAACTACCTTCTTTCTTTATCTCCTCTGGAAAAAGGACTAATGTCGTGTTTTAATGTATTTAGTTTTCTCATTGAACAGAAACAGTGCTGTGGTGTTCACTGTTGTTTACTGTACATAGGACAATGATCTCCTGAGTATTCCTGCCACAGACACACACACACACACATACACACACACACACACGCACATCTCTTAACGACTACTCTTTATTTTGTCCTTCCCAACAGTGTCTCTTTGTCTTTTGTTGCCCTTTCATTGGACTCCAGTGACGTTGTTGTGTTTTTTGAAATGTGTCCTCCTATTGTCTTACACTCTTGGTCCCCTCTCTCCTCTCTCCGCTGTTTTTTCTTTCTTTTTTTCTGATCTTCATAAAGGACAGGTGAGGATTCTCGTGGACATTACACAACTGTGTTTTCTGGGTTTGGGGGGGGAGGGGGGAGGACAGGAACACAGATGTTTCTACTTTGTACAATGATGGCCAATTGTGTATTTACTGTCTGTTCATAGTAGATTTATATATAAAAAAAAGAAATTAGTATATTATATATATCTATACATCATGAAATACTATGATCTTGTTTTTGAAGTCTGTATTGAAAATGATCCTTTTCACGGGCCCTGCATACTGTCGGCTCTTTTCTGAGGTGTCACTGACGACACCCTGTGCTGTACTCGTTTACAGTTCGTTACGTGTTGAGTAGCATTTTACTGGTTTTCTCTTTGTCTTTCCACACTGATGACAAGTGTTTGGCCTCATCCATCCCATAATGCACCATGACACTGTGGCCGTCGGTGTGCAGACCACCTCTGCTCAGCCTCACACCAGTCATACCAGTCCATACTTTAATTCATGTATGTGTGTAAATGGCTGGCACTCGTAAAACTCTAACTAAAGATTCAATATCTAGATTCTAGAGATCTACAAAAAATGACCAACGTGGTCGTGAGTTCCTTCACACGTGTTCCTCTTCCTCACGGCTTTACAAGAGTGAGAAACAAGGGGAGGGTGGGTTTGTATTGGGACGTGGCCCTACTCTTCCCCTGATCACTTATTTGTTATCAGGCCTCGTGTCCTTTTATTTTTGAAAAAACATTCCTTTGAATTCACGTGTAATCTTGATGGCCTGGTGTTCATTAATTCTGCCCCGTAGCCAAAAGATCACAGGTGCTTGATTCCTCAAGTCTGTCCCTTCTCTCGGGACACACACAAAAATACCATTCCTGACTTCTCCTGATAGAGCAACAAGTACTTTTTCTAACAAGTTTAATATAACTTTAGGAGGTTTCACATCTCAAATGGCCAAATCTCTGTCAGACACAAGTAAAGTAAATGTGGTCATGTTGACTGAATGCGTCTGACCTCGTCTGCAGATGCAGCTTTGATGTCACTTGTCTCTAAATCACCTCCATGACGTCCTTTCTCATGGCTCCTGCAGATGGCCGGAGGGGTCAAAGGTCATTTTAAGCATCTTCCACATTTAGAGGAACAAAGGAAAGCGTGTGCAGTAAATTCTGCCCCACAAAGGAGGTCTAGGCATTAAGTTCTATCACGTGCTGTTTGGAGAGACTTTACTTCCTCTCGTGCTTTCTGCGTCACTTCTGGGATCATTTGTTCCCGAGGACCACGTCCACATTATCGTGACACATCATCACGCTCAGCTGAGTATCACTCAGACCGGGATCTGTTGACATCTCTGCGCATGTAAGCACAGTTGATCAGATGGTAACTCAGCCCAGAACATTCCCAGAACCTTTGCACAGCAGTGCCAGTCATTGGGTTTCTCCCGCTGAATGCTTCGGTTTGTCGAGAGGAGCCAAGACTAGCACACTCTGGCCTCTCCGGGCCGTCTGTCTTCACGGTTAGTCTTAACACAATGTCTGGTAACAAAAAGAAAAAGCGGTGACATTCCATTTAGATATAATTTCCATTCATCGGGAGGGGGCACCTCTCTTTGTTCTAACCCTCCCAGCTCAGTCCAGCCAGGTCCAGGAGCGGTGGGTTTATTTATGCGGCCTGGTCCGACTCCACTCCATTCCTCTTCTCTCTCTCTCTCTCTGCATGATCCATTTGTCTGCATGCACTGCCTACCTGCCTCTCCCTCTGCCTCACACCACATGTCAGCACAAGGGATCGAGCACTGAAGGACGTTAGTACTTTCACTGTATCCAGTCTTATCTCTTTTTTTGTTTTTGTTTTACTGCTTTTGTGTTTCTGCTGGGGAGGAGCTCGGGCGCTTTCCATGTCGTGTTTCTACTTGTAGCATATGGACTCTTCAAAATCTGAAAGACTTCAGTTGAATATTTGACACATAAAATGAGAAGAAGAAAAAAAAAAAAGGTATCTAGCACTTGTAACACAGACGATAGATTTTAATTGTATTTATGTAGAAAAGCAAATTGTTTTAAGGGGACACTTTGTAAACTGCGACAACAGAATTGACTTTTCTTTATTTTTATTTTCAACACCAGGCTGGATGTGACTTTGGTGAGACTTTTGGGAAGACTCGTTTGTTGTCGGTCACATCCGGACGGATTAAAGGGCTTCATCACGTTGCCTGGTTATTGTTACAGTTGTCCATTCCAGTAAATAAGCCAATCATCACTATGACCACTGTGGTTCAAAAACAGTTCTAGGTTTACATATGTATAAAATGCATATTCTTGTTTTTTATCAGTTATGTTTTTTGACTCGTTCCAACTTTGTTACAGAAATAGTACATTTCTCTGGGGAACCTTTCTCTAACATGTTGTCTTTGACATCTACAATATAAAGTATTGTTTTGGAAAAAAACAACCAGAAGTGTCGGCTCTTAATGTTTGATAATGTTTTTTTTTCTTTGCAAAGAAAAGATTTGTTCACTTTCAGGTGACGTACATTCATTTATAAAAAAAATGATATATATGTAGATTGGAAACAATGCAATGCAGCAGAATTTCAGATACAAGTGGTTTCCCATTTCGGGGCCACCTTCGTTATACGGCGCATACATTACCCACAATGCACCTTGATCATCAATAGGTCAGTGATAAGGTCGTGGTAACGAACAGGCGACAGGAAGTCAGTTCTTTCCACAACCCCAGTTTAATCCTCATTCAATTTGATTTTTTCCTGTACACTCGAATCGTAAGTTGTTCCTCAATAACTGTAAACACACCTT
This sequence comes from Pleuronectes platessa, assembly GCF_947347685.1. NCBI lineage: Eukaryota > Metazoa > Chordata > Actinopteri > Pleuronectiformes > Pleuronectidae > Pleuronectes > Pleuronectes platessa. Next base: position 21,016,851 of record NC_070639.1, on the reverse strand, counting down.
GATGTGTGTAAATCAGAGGAGTTCCCCTTTAGGTCCAGAGGGAGGCAGTGTCAGAGGAATGGTAGTGAGGCCCCCACAGTAGCGTTGACTGGGATTAGCCTCCCATTTGGACGGGGCAAAGGTCTGAGCTAGTGTCCAAATAAACAGTAGTGAATCCCTGTCGTTGGTGGAACTAACGCTAAGACAACAGTCCGGAGGCAAACATGGCCGATCCCGCCCCACCTCCCCTCAAATAAACACACATTCCTCCGCTTCCCTGTCAAACTCTGAATTTAGTGAGTAAGTGTAAATAATACAGCTTTGTGGCCCTTGTCACAATCTCTGTAAATCACGGAGCTCCGAGACGCCATGCTGGGTCAGAGGCAAACGAAGAGGAGCACGTCTCTGGATCCTCGGGGGGGAATCAGTTTAAACAGACACGAGGGACAATATTTACCATCACACAGATGCCTAACTCTGATGGGGTTTCGAAAAAAGAAAGAGAATGATGTGAGGGTGGGAGCTTGTTCTCTTTATGGTTCCTCAGTGGCTGGAGACTTTTAAACCAGTGCCCTCCTGACAGGCAGACTGCCCGTCTCACCTTCAGCTCACCGGAGGCGTCGGCGCATTCGTCATCTCCGGCCGGGTAGCGACACACAAACCCCGTGACTCCCTCGGCGAGGTCGGGTCGAGGTAAAGGTGGAGCCCTGCAAGTTGAACTTTCTCCCCCCCCCCCCCCCCCAGACCATCTGAAGACTACCAACAAATTATATTCCCCCCCGTTTCTCTGCAGCCGGGTCTGCGGCAGCTCGTCTTCACGCATGTCACTTTGCTCTCTCATTACACGTCCACCCACAAAATCAGACAGAGGCTCTCCCCCCCCCCCCCCAGCTGTGCTCATCACCACGGGTTTTAATTGCAGGTTGCACTGACTCGAAATGGGCCGTGAGGTTTTTTTGCCAGCTGCTGCGATGACAAATAAAAGTAATTACACACAAGAGTCATTAGGATCTGTTTTGAGTCACCGACACACAAATATGTACGTTGGGCCTCAGAAAATACTTTTATTCCGAGAACGTTCCGGAGACCGCCTGTTACTGTTTGCTCTTCTTTCCAGTGGATTTTTCATCGGTCCGCTTACGACCTCTGATCCATCGAGTATTTGCAAAGCTGTGCAGCGTTTGCTTGTCTTGCTACTGTAAGTGTTTAGTCTGGTGTGGAGCGTCAAAGGGACGAGGACACGCAAGCCTCCGAGGAGCCGGTGCAAACATAACACTGAGGCCGGGGTCACCGTCGGCCTGGGAGTCAAGAGGACAAGCGGCAGAGCAAAGGTCTGTGGCGCTCAGGAACCCTTCACTTTGGTTTTTAAGTTACAGGATGAACCAGAACACCCAGTTTCAATTCCTGCTTTACATCGACCAGGACTGTAAACTCATCCTCCACTCCATAATGACCTTTATGGTGAAACACATTAAAGAGTGAATAGCAACACGAGCCAGATCACACAAATACAGTATGTTATGTTGGGGAAACTCCAAAATACATCCGCCTGTTACTATAATATTTATATACATATTTGTATTTTATAGTTTTCTTTGTTTGTCTGTTAGTAAACAGGATTATGCACAAACTGCTCGATGGATTAATACAAAACTCGTTGGAAGGTTGTGGTTCAGATCGGGGGAAGAACTCATCAGAAGGCAGATCCATGAATTATATTTTACTTTGTGAGTTGTTCATCATTTTGAACCATTTCCCAGGGAATTCACGCATCTTGATGAAAGAAAATCAGGCACAGGCCGGTTCTGTGGAACTGATTTAGGAAATTTGGTGCAGCCTCATTGGATTTGATGGGACACCTGGGTCTTGGTTGAGATATGAGCTTCACTGAGAGTAATTTTGTTTCAAACTGAAATCTTATTCTTCCCTTTTTGCTAAATTAAACGTATTAACCCTTGTTTACATATCAGAAGAAAACGAAGCTGAGTTAGGGAGAAGGGCGTCTCCTGGACACCTACTGAACTGGTGTGTGGCCCTCTGACCTCTGCTGACCCCCGAGGTCTCCACCGCTGCTAATGAAGAGCAAAGCAGGGGGGGGGGGGGGACGCCGGCATGTCGCCCTACAAACATACGTAGGACCCCCCCCCCCTCTCCTCCTCCCGACACCTGGAGGCGACTCAAGTTTCACAGCTGGAGGTGAAGAGGAAGCTGGAGCTGTTACCGATTCTCAGATGTGAACGGTGAAGGGGAAAAAGAAAAGGGAAAGTCTGGAAGTGTCGGCTCCGTGGTTTTTTTCTTGTGGCCACGGTGACGGCAAATTATCAAGCCAGCGATTTCTATCATAAAACTTAAGCTCGAGCAGCGGTGCAGAGCCAAGATAAGACCAAAGCGGTGATTCTCACATGCCTGAGCTAACCCCTCCGGAGGGTCTGGCAGAGAAGAATGAATTCAACGTACATCGGGAAAAACTAATGACATTACTGCTGATGGCCTTTGTTTGTGGAGACGGTGAAACCAGTAAGAGCAGAGACAACGTCTCCCCTGGGGAAATTAAATCGTCTACTTGTCCCTCATCTCATTTGGCCCAGAGTCAAATAGTTTCTTACCTTGTGGGCAGTGACATGTCATGAGCAGTGAGAGTGTGTCCGTGTCCGTGCACCTCTTCACCCGCCCAGTGTGAACACCACCGAGAGGCCGGGGCCGAAATACAGAGCCGTTCACAAATGGAACGGACGAAGGAAACTGAGCAGTTTTTTAAAACGTAGTTATTGTCCGTGGCAGTTTGCTCTGCACTGTGTGTGTGTGTGTGTGTGTGTTTGTCAGTCTTTGTATAAGTGTGTGTGTGTGTGTGTGTGTGTGTGTGTGCGTTTCTAAGCTGAGACCAGATGGACTGCGGACAACGCCAGAAAATAAGATGTGCTCAGAGGCTCAGAGCCAAGAGCAAGAGCTGTTCAACACACACACACACACACACACACACATTCCCATAAATACTTTAGGACCATCTTCAAATTGCAGGTCAAATATTACTCAGTGTAGTCATTGTTTTTCACATTTAGATTTGTATTTTCTTATTCCCTGTGACATGAACGAGAGGAGTCTTTGTTTGTTCACATCACATCAGCGTGGATGTTGGAACAGAATCAAAGTTTCTGTCATGACAGTGATTCAAGAACAACACACGTGTGAAGCAGGCACAGATGATGAATCTGCATCAACACAGAGGAAACACAATGACTGTGTTAACATGCAATCCCATATTAAACTATTGAGCTCATTCAGAATAAGACATTATTTACATTATGGTGTTAACCTGAGTTGCTAATAGAATATTTAATTAATATTCCTGTTATTCAGAGTTTAGTCTAATTATGACTCACATCATTACATTCTATGTTATTCTGCAAGTTTTAATGAAAGATGCATTTTGGGAGTATTCTTTCTAATTTGACAAAAGCTGCAGATGCACGGGGGCATCATATCTTCTCATTCACATGCACCATACATGGAGGATGTCTGCTGCAGGGTCAGTGACTCCAGCAGCAGCAGGAGAGACGGGTCGAGCTCCTCACTGACGAACACATCCACAGGAATGAGAGCTCGTTCTCCTGGAGCTCCGTGTGAGAATCCTTCAGGGTTCAGCAAAAGCAACTGTCCTGTTGTTTTCACAGCACGTAAATCCTCTCTAAGGTTTTACATCCACCTTTGGTTTGAGGCTCTGAACCAACATCCCGAGGGGAAGGTGTTTATTTAAATCTCCGGAGCAGTTTGGTGAATCTTGGCGTGAACCTGAACCTCCATCAGCACAGCTCGGTTGAGCCGCACACGATTGTGATGTGTGTGTTATTTTGTGTGCCCACCGACTTCAGGGAAATAGTCCTCGAAGAAAAGAAATCACCTTCCTGAGGCCTGATGAAAATGTGGCAGGGGCCTTATGGGCCGGATCATAGTCTTAAGGAGTCTGATTAACGGATGAAATGAGGGGAAGGTGGATACGAGCTGGAGGAACCGGCCAGAACCTCGGATAATTCCTCTTCATCCAGGCGGCCTCCGCAGCCCGGGTTCTGCCAGGTTCCTCTGAGCAGCAGCAGCTCTCTCTCTCTCTCTCTCTCGTCCCTCCGCTCTGTGTGAGGCTCCGTCGGTTCACCATGTGCATCAGGATTCATCGCTCTATTAGTTTAGATGAGAATATCTGCACAGGCACCGAGGCCAGAACCAGACTCATCTAATGTCAGGGCAGAGGGCAAATAGAGATGTTCTCATGGGGAACAGTCGTCATCGAGACGTGGAGATTTATGGAGGAAATAAGTGAAGCTGCAGTGATTCACTCAAATAAAACAGCTGTAATCAAATTAATTTACTTTTTTTAAAGCAGAAGTTCTAAGCTGAAAATATCATTTAAACTTATTTTCATTGGATTCAATTTAAATATCAGGCCTTTGTTTTATTTTCTCTTTTACAAACTTCATTGATTTGAAGAATTAATTGATAAGTGATCGTCCACAATGGGGGATAAACAGAGAAGGATCAATACTTGTTTCAAGTCTTATTGCTGTGGTGGCAGCCGACACAGCTGACCTCCAACTTTGCCAACACACACACACACACACACACACACACACACACACACACACACACACACACACACACACACACACACACACACACACACACACACACACACACACACACACACACACTGAGGGGAAGTTCAGTCAGGCCGACATCAGCCTGCAAAGTGGTAGAAGGCTAACCTTGGGATTTGGTTTTTTATTGAACCAGACGAACACAGAATACCGTTTGAGGCGCACAGAGTGTAAACCCTCACTTTATTCCCTTTTTACTGCAAATTAAAGTTTTGTAGCTTTTTCCGTCTGATTTTACGGGAAACATCTGGATCTCTCGCGCCGCTGGAGCAGTGGCCCCCGGGTGGTTCTGTGCTGCTCAGCTGTGAGGGCCCGGGATAATGAGCAGGTATCAAACGGGCCCCTCTGGATAGAGCCGGGCCGAGGTAGGAAGGGGCCGTCTGACACCATGTGAGACCACCGGGGCAACAAGTGTCACCGCGTTTTGTGGCATTTGTTAAGTTATTATGAAAAGGAAATGATTTCATGTTACTGTAAATGTTTGTTAGAAATTATCCCTAAAGTGTCTGCAGGAATATTGAGTGAGATTCAACAGAAAATATGATATTTGATCATTTGAGTATTTTCACAACCCCACAGACCATTGACATATTTACATCTGCAAATGTAAATGCAGAACGTGCACGCAACACATTTAGAGTTAGTCCCAGTGTCACACATTTAAATAATAAAACGACCTTTAGATGAATGCAACAGATTCTGTGTCTCTTAACTCGGGTCAATCAGGAGAACAAGTGATTCCTGCTCTCAGCGATCACCAGTGAAACAACCCACCAAAGCAAAGCACTCTCCTACCTCACACACACACACACACACACGCACACACACACACACACACACGCAGACCCACATTAATGTTACATGTAGTGTGTGCAATCTGTATTAAGCCGGTGCATAGTGTGAGTTTGTTGCATCAGCATCTCCACACACCATGAGGAGAACAAAGCTCCCACCCCCCCCCCCCCCCCCCCCCCCCTGGCTGCAGGTGGGCTGCACCTCCCTCCTCCTCCTCACTGATCAGACATTCTGCCAGACATTCTGATACCTCCACACTTTTACTAATGGACATTGAAGGTCGATTTCACAGCCCCAGCATCGTCTCTGTGAGGAATAACACTGTATCTATATCCAGATCCCAGTATATAGATCCACTGCAGGTGAACTGGGAGGCTGCAGCCTGTGTTGCTGGTGGTACAGTTGTGGAGCTATTTAAAAGTTGAACTCGAGGTGGTTGAGATTTCCTCGGCCTGTATTTACAGTGCAGCAGCTCCGCGTTAACAATGAGCCCCTTTCACTGTTTAGATTGTATCTGACCGCGTCTGCAGGGAAAACGACATGTAAACACTTTGACTGCTGGGAGAGAGATTCAAAGGAATGCTTATTTCGCTCCTCTTATTTATTTATTTTTTGATGTAATGTTTTATTTCGGAGCTGCAGGCTGAGAGTTATTGTCTTTATCTGCTGGCGTTGGGGCTCCTGCTCGTTAAAGGGCCCGGAGGCCATTTGAAATCAGTCCTCGTTATTTGAGTGGACAAGCGTTTTATAAGCCAGAGCTTGAAACTGGCTCAAATTCCCTCCTCTGTTAATGAAGCTGTGTTTTTTAATGGTCCCCATGTTCTTTTTTAATAGTCGGCGTTTTCTTTCCATAACAAGAGCAAGGGGAAGAAAAGTGGAAACTGCTCAAACTCAACACTGGAATTAATATGCTGTTGGTTTTTTATGTGTTGTTATTTTTGTTTTACTTTGTGTAACGACCAAATAGACACGCACGTTGTTTTGAATGTTTTACTTTGAATCTTAATATTGTTGGATTTTAAGTATTTATGCTTCTGGTGTTAAAATGTACAGCTATTATAATAATAATAATAATAATAATAATAATAATAAAAATTATGAGTCAGCCATATTTTGTTCAAAAATATGTGTTTTAATAAATAAGCAAAAACAGAAGAAATGTACATTGGACGGAGTGTTTGGAGACTTGCTGAAGATTAATCCATGCAGGAATGACTTGAACATTGCATTGGTCCCTTTTTACAAGCTACAGGCGCACTTACACAGGTATGTACAATATGCATTCATTTATATATATATATATATATATATATTTATATTCATATATTTATATTTTCGGGTTTAAAGTCTTTGAGAAAACAAAATATAACTCCTTCATTAATTAAAAAAAAAACAATTGTGATTAAAGGATGGCTTTGAATGAAATACAGGACGTGGATCCTGAGGCTACAAACACACCTTAGGCCTCTTGGCTCCTCTCCTCACACTGACCCCCCCTAACCCTACCACACACACACACATACACACAGACACACACACACATGCACAGCTCCGTACAGTCAGAAACGCTTGTGATGACTCAGAGTCCAGGCGCAGGCCTCCGGGGGCTTGGTGGTTGTGGGTCACATTGTGTTACAGGTTGTCGCCTCTGAGGTCGATGGGTTCTTCAACAACACCTTTGGTCTTTTGTAGAAGTAAACAGTCTGCAGGGGACAGAGGGAGAAGAACACGCATTAGAATACCGGACATGTGGGTTGAGATGCACTTTATACACACACACACACACACACACACATATATATTTTTGTTTAAGGTGGACTGGCTCACTCTGGACGAGGGAAGTCATTAATGAATCGATGATTATCCAGTGAACTGAGTGAAACCACATGGCAGCAGAGAGGCAGTTTGTCTGAGTGGGATCCTGCAGCTGCAGAGAAGCTGAACTCAAAGTAAAAATCCTTTTCCTTTTTTTGCACCTGTGTAAATTCTCGTAATAGTGTTCGGTCCTAGAACAACACACGTTTCCTCGGAGAAGAGTTATTATAGAAATATATCAAATAAGTTCACTTTTACGTTTATTTTTAGCAAGGCTTTTAAACCACATGAACCAATAACATCATATTTAAATTTTTTCACCAGTTTTAATACATGCAACAAAATTAATAGTTTCCTGTAATAATAATTCTTCTTTTCTTTCTGTTCATGAACATATTTGGAGAAGAACATGAGATCACGACTCTCAGCCTTGAAAAGCTAATTCAGGCCTTTATGTTCGAGTTTCTAAGGAAAAACTATTTGTGTTATTTTCCAGAGCTGAACTCAACTCAGGCAGAAAGAGAAAAAAATGCACATTCAAATTTACTGCACTTACACAAAATCCCTATAATAATGCAGCTGATGTGTTTCTGTGTGTTTATAAGACAACAAAGCCTTTTTGTGTAAACTACATGTCAGACCCACGATAACTAAACAAAACCCTGCCTCTGTTTACTTTAACTCGAACGTGTTATTCACCATCAACCAATCAAAACCTTCCAATAAGAACAAAGTACTGAAATAAACAGCTCGCATTACACTATCTCCTGTGCTTTTGTTTTGTTAAAACTGGTGTGGAGGGGTCACGTCTGAGGCCTCGTGTTGAATTTGAATTATTTGCTGTTTGTATCTGTCAGGTTCTTTTTCACAGAAACTCGACGTATGCAGATTTGCTGATAACAAAACAGATGATATCACTATTAAATGTATTTCTCTTTAGTTTTCTCTCTCTCTCTCTGGTGCAAAGTGGAGTCCACTTTTCCACGCGATAAAAACACAACTTAACATTTCAGTGATAATTATACCTCGTTAACTTTGTGCATGATTTATTATCTCACTGTGCACAGAGGAAAAACCGGATCCTGCGAATCCGCAAACGAACGTACGCAAAAAAGCTGCGTGTTAATACGGGGCCTGTGTTTTTATTGCCTTGCACTGGCTTGAACTTTCAAAATCCAGCCGAGTTGTCCATTCCTGCGGTCTCCCCACAGGAAAGCTCTCTGTTGTGGATGGAAGTGACGCGGTGGCTCCATCCTTTTTTTTAACATTTTAATTATTGAAAACTGCGAAAATCAAGATGAGCTGCAAAACTTAATTAAAAAAATACACAGACTCGGAGGAAGCGTATTGTTCAATTGCGTAAAATAGTTCCAAACCTGTTATTTGTCTAAATTCGCCTATTTCCCATGCGCCTATAATCCCGCTCTCCAAAAAGAAACAAGGCCCCTCTCCTCCTCCTCCTCTTCCTCCACATCCTGATCTGGATTTTCGTTTAAATTTCCCTGGATCCTTGAGGGGACGCGACCCTATGAGCGTGTGCACTCTGCTGGATCAGCTGTCACCAGCAGCAGCAGCATCCAGCTGCAGGCGCTGAGGCCTCGGTGTGAAATCTGGCACGGGCACGACAAGCGCGCACCGCCGCGTCCCTCTCTGTCATCTGAGTGTGTTTGGTCAGTGTGTTCTAAAAGGCCGCAGTTTACAAATGACACCTACCATATCCAAGACACGTGGCCAAAACACAACAACACAACTTAACGCACAATTCCTGCAGGAAGCTGCGTGGATTTCTGAGTAAAATCCACAGAATACAATTTGAAATCTGTCTCATATATTTGTGCATGGATGATATTTACTAGTTTGTATTATTTCTCAGTTATTGCCTTGTGTGTTATGTTGTTAAGTCACTGCTTCCTCTACTAAAGGACCCTGCATGTCCTGGCTGCAGCCCTGTGGTACCCACCGCTTTGGCATTCACTGACGGTCTGTGGCTGCTAGTGGGTCGCGGACATAGACCACGCGCCCTCCATCCTCCACACGGAGAAGGCGTAACTGAGTCTCTCGTGCGCGACGTAGCTGCAGCTGGACATCTTGTTGTCCATCTCGTCGCTCTGCAGCACCTGACACAGGAAGTCAATGTACCTGGAGGCGAGCTTCAGCGTCTGTATCTTGCTCAGTTTGTCCGAGGGGAGCGTGGGGATGATTTTGCGCAGGGACGAGAAGGCCTCGTTCAGGGACTGAGTCCGTTGCCTCTCGCGCACGTTGGCGAGCACCCGCTGGTTCTGCAGCTCCTCATACGACTGGCTGCTGCTGGGACTGGGCTTCTTGCCTCGCTTCATCGGGCCCGGGCTGCTGCTGCTGCCGCCGCTGCTGTCCTCGCTGGCCTTCTTGTTGTGCCTCCTCTTCGCGGCGAAGCGCTTGTCCTGCCGGTCCAGCTCCTCCTCGCTGGTCACCAGGCTATCCACTGGGGACGCCGGGCAGCTGGAGCCCTCTTCCATTTCTCTCTTGAAGAAATGCAGGGATAGAGAGGAAAACACGCTGTCCACCGTCGAAGCCGTTGTGACACAAATGTATAGATATCCGTCCAGATGAGGGGGGACGTGTCAGGGTGCCCCCGCGCGCTCTCGGTCTCTCTCCTCTCGTGCGCCTGGTGCTTTTGGGGGGAATCTCTGGCTTTCAGCTTGGCACGCGCGTCTTCTCCTCGCGCAGAAAGTTTTTTCCTTAAACTTTTTTGGAAACTTCATCCCAGTTTCGGATGCTAAATAGTTTTGGAGGTGGAAGGGGGAGTGGTCTGCAGGGCGGAGGGGGAGCCAGTGCGCGTCCCGCTCCGCTAATAAGCAAGAGGGAGCGCTCCTGGCTTCACGTGTCCGGGATGTGAGTGGGAGACGAGTCCGGGATGTGACTGGGAGACTGGGAGACGAGCTTATTAGTCAGAAAGCAACAGAAACGGAGCTTTTTGTTTCGTTTTGATTTTGTGCGAAGTTTTTCCCATAAAAACAGACATTTTCTGATTGGGAGTTACAAAGTTTAAAAAAGGGCCTTTTTTATTAGGCCTTGATACCAAATTGGATAAAAGATGAATTCAAAATAGATCATATTTGTATTATTACAAAATGCGCATATATTCAGTTTAACATCTTTGGATACTTGTATTTATCTTGAATTATTGTTGATGGATATGTAATAAATAAGAGGTTTAAAACTTGACTTCATATTTAAACAACAGTTTGACCACATTATTCTTTCACCCAAATATTCAACAATATCCTTGAGTTAATAATAAAACATCAGTCTGAGCTGCAGGTCAATAAACCCACTGAGTTAACTGCTGTATAAAATTCATTTGCGCTTGGAGTGTTGAGGCTGTGCGCTCCGGTGCGCGCACACTCTCTCCAAGGCCCTTTTATATCCAGTCAGTAAACACTGGGGGTTTTCAATGTGGAGTGCGCGCGCTGTGGAGAGAGGGATTTACGCACAGGTTCCGCGGGGCTGCTGCGAGAAATCCATCCGCCTGATGCGTAATCGAATCAAGGCCGCGCGTCCTGCACGGTCCCTGTAAAGTGGAAGTGAAACAGGAAAGAGGCTTAAACTAACCGAGCAGCTCTCCGGTTTCTGCGGATTCCTCCAGCGCGCGGTCCCTCCGTGCGTTGTGTCAGCGGTCCACTTCTTCATCCGTCATGTCATGTGGCTTCCCTCGCACAGAGCGGCGCACAGGTGGCTCACATTATACAGCTGAATCCGTCCACTGCCAAAATGTTGGGTTTGTCCAAATCAGCTGACTGACCCACTGAGATCTGTTTGGCTCCATTTTTCTGGGGGGAAATTGACTGTTGAGTCATTTAATTTTTATTTAAAATGGAAGAAACGAGACTAAAAAGTGAGGTGAAAGAATTGCAGGATTATTCCTGGGGACAATTTTTACATATGCCCATTTTTTCCTTTAAATGATGCATTCTTCACCAGTTTTTAAAATGATAGATCATATATGTTTCATGTTCTCTAATGCAGGATAAATATCCTTCATGAAACTGAATATATCACGGAAACAAGGCCTCACTTGTTAATGTGAGTCTATCATTAATCAAATTGTTCTGAATAATTGCCTCTTCTTAGGAAGCAATTTGGCTAATTCACACTGTAGCCGCACTTTAGTTCACACAGGAGTATTTGAAAATTATCAAACAGCAGCATCTCGAGTACCTGAGGCCCTGTTCTGTGTGTCTGACACATCCGGGGAGACTGGTCACTGTAAATGGTCTGGAACTGAATACCTCCTGAAAGCTCAACGACGTACTTTAAACCCATGAGTGCTCTCTCGGTATTGGTCACGTATCCTGGTGTTGGTTTGAATGCGCCCTTGGCCGACAGGAAACCTGGTCTGCTTTGTGTTCTGGGCTCTGGTGGTAATGGCGACTGTCACACTTTTAATTCAGACCCTGGCAGACCTCTGCAGTGTGGCTACGTTCAAGTGCTCTCGTTCAAACGACGTCTTTACGAAGAAGGTCGTGTTTCACACATGGATATATTAAAGAAAAGCTCGGATATTTTTGCTTGAAATAAGGAGCATAGACACACACACACACACACACACACACACACTTTGCCTGATTATGCCCTCTGACCTCCTGCTCCCTGGCTCAGCTTGCGAGAGGCCTCCATCCCCAGGGGAGACTCCCAGAATAAGGGTCTGATCCTGCACAGTGTCTGAGGGGTACTGGCTTCACATATACACAACTTCACAAGAAGAAACCGAGCGAGCGGGGGGGCCCTAGCCAGCACTTTTCTTTCCACTGTATATATGCTGTGGGCAATGATAATCAGGCTACTATTCAAAAAGGCAATGGTCAGGATGACAACTTCCCCACAGTCCCTCAAACGGACTGGAAACCAGTCAGGATCCTATATTCCACAGTTAATTAAAATGTGAAAAAAGGTGTTAAAAAGCTTTGAATTAATCTTTGAACCTGCACTATTCTCATTTCACTGGTTAAATATCAAATCATGATCCTGATCAGATTATTCAATGCACCTCTGTGAGGTTTGTGGACTGGTGGCTGGTATCCAGTATGTGGATTCATCTCATCCAACACTTACTACAGTTGAGTATTGTTCGGCTGTGGCTCCTGCATGAACTCCAGAGACGTGACCGGAGAGAAAAAGAGGCAAAGGCAGCAAAAAATAAGTTCTGAGAGGGTTGGAGGGGTGGAGGGGTGGAGGGGTGGAGGGGTGGCGGAGGGGTGACCTGCCTCTCGGATCAAAGATGAGCTCGGGCCATAATTCAGCCGAGGGAGATGACGTAGCTCTGTCTGTGTCCGACACCTCAAAAACCAGCTCCACATGGGTGGAGGGCGCGGCCTTAATAAGCCCAGATCCTCTCCGCTGTCACACATCCCCCCCCCCCCCCCCCCCCCAGGCCTCGTAAATAGAAGATGACCGGTCGTGAGGCCAGAAGCGAGACCGAGAGGTGGTGAGAGACACAAAACAGTTTCTGAGAGGGGGAGGAAAGAAAAGAACAAGACACGGATGAAAATGGGGAAAAAACGCGGCCAAATGTAAATGGATGTGTGATGATTCACTGGAGGCTTTGATCTGACACCGAGGGCTATGGACATGTGAGGGGAGTTATGGAAGAGATGATTTGTTGGAGGCTGTGATGAGTGGAATTTCACTGCCCATGTGCCTGCCAGGATTGGTTACCTTTGACTTCAACCCCCCCCCACTGAAAGCACTTGTGAGGCTCACCCCAAATGATCCTGGAAAGAGGATCGAAAGCTATGGCCTGTGCATGTGTGTGCTTGTGTACAGCCCTGCTAACACATGTACACTTTACATTATCCCCTGATTACTGTGGGCCTCCGTGGGCCTGCAAGTGCCTCTTCATATATGCATGTGTAAGTGTGTGTGTGTGTGTGTGTGTGTGTTTGCGTGTGTGTGGGTGCGTGTGTGTGCCTCAGAGAGTGATTCAAGAGGAAGCAGAGATGTTCAGCGGAGGAACAGGCCCAGCTGGTTCTCATCGGACAGAATATTACCAGCAGTGCAGTTTCTTTTAAAGCTACTTGTAGGCTGCAGCGTTTCCATCAGAGCAGCCACTCACATGTCTGTGCTACAACCCAACTCTGCAACACCGACTGGGCAACGAACACCTGATGACCAACCAGAATGGAGAGGAGAGTGCGACTCACTCAGATCAGGTCTTATAAGGAAGCTGCGTGTTTCAACCTTGTTTGAGCAATCGCTTATTACACATTGTGGTCTTCCAGGGAAAGCCCCCCCCCCCCACACACCCATGACCTGACTATTACCTTTGACAACTCCGTGTTAGCCCGCACACAGACTGCTCGGAACCTGGGTGTGACACTGCAGAGTCAACTCTCCCTCACTGCCAACATCACTGCAACAACCCGTTCCTGCAGAGACACCCTGCACAACACCAGGAGAAGACGTCCCCTTCTCAGTCTGGAGGCGGCGCAGGTTCTGGTCCAGGTTTTGGTCCAGGTTCTGGTCTGCTCGTCCACTCCGCTCTGCCTCTGCCAATCGGGCTTGTTGCTCCCTCAGTGCGAACTAACCCCCACAACGAAATCACGACTGGTTGCTGTCCTGGCTCCTAAACTGTGGAACGAGCTTCCATGACACCCTAACCAATCAAGACAGAATAAACTCTACACACTTTCCGCTTCAGACTAAAAACACATCTCTTAAATGATATATACCCCTAGATATACCACTTTGGCTTTCTTGTAGAAATTTTTACTTTCTTGATTCTTGTTGTTCTGGGTTTGTTCTTTGGTTTCTTGTCTCAAACAGCCAGAAGTTATTCACAGTTCCTCCTCGGTTATCGTCTTGTCCCACAGGCTTCTCTTCATGTGATAAAACAAGTCTGCCGGCATTTAACAATATCAGTGTTTCCAATAAGAGCCTGTATTTATAGCACAGGGCTCGACAGTCAATGAAACAACAGAGAGGTACATATTGGCTCATAAAACTATACGCACCTACACTCATAGAGCCATTCGTCAGTAACTGTAACACCAAGAGACCATTCATTCATATACATGCAAGCTTCTCCAGCGTGCTGCCCCGGGGCTGATGACAAGGTGTTTCTGAAATCGCATTAGGGGCCCGTTCATAAAGGATTCATTGGGGAGTGTGTAACAGCTTGAAGCATTTAGGCTTTGTTTAATACGATGCAGGTTCGATGCCGCTCCATGCTTTGTCTCCTGTGAGGAAAAGGGGGCCTGGGATGCCAGAGCCCCCCACTGTCAGAGTTAGCTTTGATATCTGGAGGTGGAGGGGGGGGGGCACAGGGCCGCAGAATATCCCCTCTCCGTCACACACACACCACCACCACCACCACCCTGAACCTGTATATACCTGACTCTGCAGCCCTGTAGAGTTATGGCCAGCCGACGCACAATCCAAGCTTTGAAGTGCACCTCTCCGAGTCTTTCAGCCCCTGGGAGACGAGTGTGGAGGAAATAAATCATGATATACAGCAGTGTGTCCATCGCAGGTCCATGCTGTGTCTGTTAGGTGAGGTACCCTGGTCCCAACTCTCTGATATCGTCTGAATAAAGCTGAAAACGTAAATACATTAAAATCTATTCTTAACCTGCTTATTGTATTGGATTACATGACTTTTACAGACAACATTGTTTCTTGGAGTTCAGGGACCAGCTCCAGAACAGGGGGGTCGTTCCTTCAAACCACCTACCCCAGTATGATTAATGGCCGACCTGCTGCACCACCTGTGCTCCATGTTAATGTCTGCAGGACTGGATTAGCTGTGGAGGGTGCACATCGGTATGCTGTTGATCAGTCGCGTCCAATGAGAGCGGGCGACTCAGCACAAAGCAACAAACCCATTTAAATTCAGCCCCGTGCTCAACTCAAACGCACTTCGTTGACTTGACAGTTACGAAGAACAGCGTCGCCAGAGCAATTATGTCGGCTACAACACAATTATATTCATTATGCATGTAGGACTTCCAGAATCTGAACTTTAACCAGGCCCAACAGAGCAGGGGGGGGGGGGTGCTTTTGATAGGGTCAGAGTGAATTTGCTGAACAAATGACAGAGGGGCCGTGCACTCGGGTGCCGACGGGGCCGCCTCCTGCACAAATAACGTAGCGTAATTAGCGCTGCACTTGTGACCCTGGTGCCAAGGTTAGCGCGACGGTCGGCCCGGGTTCACAGTGCGATGTGTCGGCCAGGTGGCCCGACTAGACGTGGGGGGCTGTGGGGAGGTTAGGCTGAGGCTCAGTCACTTTAAGGCGGGGGGGGATTCTGTGCAGGAGGGCTGGGCAAACAGTAGTGCTGTTTGTTCTGCTGATTGGGCCACGCCAGTCAGGGTGAAGCTCAGCGGATGTCAACACGGGGGTCGGTGTTTACAGTCCACTGTCAATGCCTCGGAGTCACCTGTGTCACCAACGACCCCCTGAGCTCTGCTGTGGACTGAACTGTTGGTTTATCCTGAGGCTACAGGACAGTACATCTGCCCCCTTGTGGCCTAAACTCATAAACTAATTCATTATCACCCTTCATCTGCATCGTAAAGCGACTCACCCTGCCGACACCTCAGAGACCCCGACAATCTGACACTGTCCATTTGTCTCGACACAGCGTCTTTGCTCCGGCGAGCGTGAGGGCTGCGGTTCAAAGTCGAGGAGGAAATTATCGAATGTTTCGTTGCTCATCTGAGAAGGCTTCAGACGCGTGGCCCCCCCACGGTGCGGGCCCCTGGGACCCATCATGAAGACGACACCACATTTTTCTTTCGCAGCCTCAGATCTGAGTTATTACCTCAGAGGCTGGACGCATGCTGCTGACGTGAGGAGGAGCCGTGATGAGGAAAGCAGGTGAACTGTTTAACTGGTGTTTCACGGCCATTAAAGCGCCAACACACTGGGTCACCATGGAGACGAGGGCCGAGTCCAAGGTGTCTGGGGAGTCAGCATTTTTTTTGTCTGCGAGGGGTGACTGTTGTTTGTTGTTTGTTGTTTGTTGTTTGTTGTTTGTTTCTGGTGCCCTTGGATGCTCCACGTTGGCTATTGAGATAATTATATACCTCACAGTATTAACAGTTCTGTGAATCCAATTAAGTTCTGAAGAGTGCGACTTCTTTTTAAAACCCTTAAAGCTCCATTGCAACAAGACAAATAAACAAGTTACTGATGCAATGGATGGTGATAAATACATGGATCACTCTTTCAATTATTTTTGTTTCATTTGCCTGTAAAATGTTTGTAAGAAATATGTACGTAGTTTGTCTTGTTTGTCTAAAACTCTTTCCTGTTCCATGTTGTGTTATACATGTGTATCATAGCCTATATTTTACAAATGATGACATCTATCTATATAAATGTGTGTGAGTGTGTGTGTGTAAATAATATTTAGAAGAATAACTGAACAAAGCATTTAAGAACAATTCACAACACCTAACGTAAGAAAACAAAACTTTGGGCCAAAACTTAGTTACTAACTCATCCCCTGTTTTTGTATCACTAATGTAGATTATTGTGATCACACATGATCACATTGTTGTAAAAGATTTGTGATGAAAAAGTAAAGAGAAAAACATTTTATAGACTATTCTGAGGTTGAGGTTTTCATGGCGGACAGGTTGGATGCCAGAGGCAGTTGAAAGCCGTACAGGAACTAAAGGCCTCACAGATCTGGAGTCAGACATTGTTTCTGGACGTGTATATTTTGTGTATCACGGCCACATTGTACCAACGAGCTGATGGGAACTTGGCAATTGCAGAAATATCTTGATATTAGTGGACACTGCAGTGCATCTCATGGATCAATTGATATTTATGAATCGGTTGGTATTTTTGTCTTAATATAAATGTGGCTGAAACAAGAGGAAATTAACGGGACGCCCTATTTTTCTTAATATACTGTATTCAAGCGTTCAGCCTCAGGTTTGTGTGACGGTGGATTTACTGTCTAACAGATGGCTCGTTGGAAATGTGTCGAGCTCTTTTGATTTGTAGGAAGTGTGACCCTAAGCGAGGGCTGTTTCAGATTCTCTTCTGCTCAGACCTTACATTGTTCCAACAGGATGTGATGCACTAATTATATTTACAAGTGCAAGGCCCCGGACTCCAGAGTTACACTAACATGATAAACACACCTGCTGACGGATGAGCAGAGCAGCTTCACACTGTTTGTCAGTGCACGTCTGCCCGGATGTTAAATCAATAAACTACCTCAGTACAAGAAAGAAAACCTGATGCAGTCCACAGACTGGAGGAGTCTTATTCATTCTGGACCCCGACTTGTTCCACTTCTCATCTGAAAGGGATGTCGGTGGTTTGATGGGTCAGCATCATAAATCAATGAGCTTTATTTTTATCTGCCTCTTTGTACGTCTGTGTCTCTGTCACTGGAAAAATGAACACTTGAACAATCAGTGCTAAAGGAACAACCACAAATGACACCAACCATCTTTGAAAAACCTTTATTTAACATGACGTTTTAGTTTGGTCCATGTCCTCTATTTGTTAACATGGAGGAGACAGGATTTATGACCAATACTGCAGGCAGCCACCAGGTGGCGATTGAGACACTTTGGCTTCACTTTTCGGAGCCATCTTGTCTCCCATCTTTTGTAAACTTTGTGCTATATGGAGAAAGGATGAGCTCTGACATTCTTACTAACTTTGACATATTTACATTTAATTAATATAATAAATATTTCATTGAATTTTCAACTATAGAAAATTCCTTTACAGCAACAAAAAAGTGTCACTTTATATTTTTATTATTTGTGGTTGTATCTGAGTTTTGCATCACGTTGTACATTGAAGAAATCCTCAAATACACTCAGCAAACCAATACCAGCATGGGGACACAGGGGTCAGTGAGCGTCAGAGTACCACAAAGGTCCCCCGGGTGGCCACTAGTGATCAGGCGGATTGTTTGTCCACAAACTTAAGTCAATGTTCTAAAATTCTTTATCTCATCTATTCTTTTCTCCAATCACGTTTTTCAGCACAGCCACATTAACCTTTTCTGACATAATCCAGAGTCGCGTGTGAGCGTTCACATCGGACAGGTGTACAGAGGAGGGAGCAACATCTGGCCACATCTGTCACTCCTGTCAGAACCATTATTCACAAACCGACTCATAGGGACACAAAGTAATTAGTTGATGTGTGTCAAAAGAGGCGAATTTTTGTCTGTGCATCCAATTTAATTTCAGTCGTACATCTTTGATATTTATTTCGTCCAATCTTAGAAGGAAAAAGACACGTGGCTGCACAACTGCAAGAAACAAGCAATAGAAAATATGTATTCTCATTACTTCAGTCTCCAGAATAACTAGGGACTAATTTTTTATGTACCGTGTCCAAAAAATCCCAAACCAGAAATTCATCAGCTATACATCACACGTAAATGGAGATGTCATGACTGAGCTGTTTCCTAAGGGCTCCATTAGTGGCACTGAAACTAGTGTGCTATACGCTGTTGACTCCCAATCGGCTGTTTTACACATCGGAGCGCTGCACCTGGATCAGCATCTGTGCACCGCGGAGACGACGGCTCGGCCACAACGAACTACACAGGAGGGAAATGAAATGGTGTCTGTAGGCTGGTAGGGTCTCCATCTTCACATGCTGTGTTGCAGCTGATAATGACTCTGGGAACCATTTCATTTCTGTTTCTCTGTAATTTATGTATTGTTTTTATAGTCTTACTCACAGCCCTTTACAGTTCAGTTCTATTAACACACATTCATACAGTGCATCTATGTACTTTCTCTATCACACATTACTTACACACTTTGAGGAAATGGCTCTGTCTTAGATTCTTCTGTTTGACTGTAAACAGATCATGAACTCACTGATATCTGAACAGCATGTTGAATTAACACCATATTCTAACCTAACTATAATAGGGATTTTGATGTTGGCCTCAACAATTATTAAATGAACTGCCATGGTACTTATAAACATACAATGTAGTCCCACATGATGGATCTATGATTCTGTGTGAGTGAAATAGTTTCATTATATATATTGTATCATCATAGCATCAATCATCAGCATCCAGGCAAAACTACAAATAAAAGATCAGCCAGGGAAATATGATGTGAATAATAATGATATCACACTGACACGAGGCAATTTTTCTGGATAACAAGTCATTTTACTGTTGATACTTTAAGCACATTACACTGCTGATGAAATACTGACTTCAGAACATCATGAAACATTTGTCCACAATGTGTCTTCATGGCCTGTTATCCGTCCACTCACACATAAGTATCTGTAACATAGTTGAATGAACTGGGATTCCATGGGACCAGTGACCTTGATGGTTGGCACGACGTCTGTCCGTCATGTCGTAGCAGCAGCTTGAGGGATAAAGCTGATCCCACGTCAGTCTAGCTGGACCCAGTGTCCTGACGTACCGACTTCATTCATTTCTGTGCTATGAATGCAAATATATATTCAAATCTCCCGGTAGAACATTAATCAGGCAAAGTTAGTCAACGATGTGCATATAGGAGCTTGAGTTTCTCATTAAAGACTCAACAGGTAACGACCACAGATAAAAAGCACTGTGGGAGAGATGCAGGTTGTTTTTCATGCTCTTGATTTAAGATTAAAATACATAAAATCCCTCAACTGTGGTGATTTACAGAAGAGTCACATGAAACAGAGGAGCTTCAAATAAACAGTAAATCACATCCACTGTTTCTCATTTAAATAACAGAACAATAAATTAACACAGTTTGTTTGTAAGATGCACTAAAAAGCAGCAGAAGTTTAATTTATCAAATTATAAATAAGAAAGTAAATAAATACATAAATAAATAAATAAATACATAAATAAATAAAGCAGATGATAGAGGTTTCACTTGAACACAAACAGTACACAATTAACCTTCCTGCCGTCTCAGGAAGCAGCACCTGACAGGCAGGAGCCACTGCACCAATCTGCTTCTCACGCCCGTCCTCTCATTTACATGGAAAAGGCTCTTTTAACACATCGACTCCACAAAACACTTCAGGGCCGCATGCAGAAGTATGAGCCCTAGTGGGACGTCCATTCAGTCTCATGCCAGTGTGCCCCTCTCTCTCTCTCTGTGTCACAAGTGCCATCCATTTGGGCAAACAATGCCAGGCCTCTCTCTCCCTCCCCAGCCCCAGAAACAATGGCTCTCAATTACCAGTCAACAGTGAATTAGAATATTAAAAGCCGCAGAGGACGAGGGAGGCGACGGGGTTTGAGAAAGCCCGAGGTGTGCGACCCGGTGAGAAGTCTGCAGATGTCGCCCGACGGGCTCTGTCGTGCCGGGGCCGCCTGTCTTTGACGTATAGAGGGAGAAGAGGGAGGAACAAATCCGAAACCACCTCCAGGCCGACATCTCCACACTCGGGGCGCCCCATGTTCTTCACTTAATCCCACTTTATCCAAGAGAGGCGGGCTGTCAGGTCTGGGAAGGGGGGACATTGCAGAGAGGAGATCAGAGGGGAAACAAAAGCAGGACAAACACATTGGGTTAGACACATTTTAATGACTGTTTAACAAGTCCAAGGTCTGGGCCTGAAGAATGGGAGAATACTTTTCAATGAAAAGCCCCATAGAGATGCTTCAGAGCAGATTCCCACAGAATCTGACTATATAATATGTGTTTGCTGTGTGTTCATACAAATGAGGCTAATCAAGATAAAACACATTTTAATTAACCATTAATATGGAGTTTTCTCTCTACACTCGCCAAAGTGCTTAGTGTGGGAACTGTTTCTCTTTGATATTGAGAGGTTTTGACCTTAATATGTAAATTGGCCTGAGATAATGGTGCTGAACAAATGTTAAACACCAGGTTTTTAGCCTAAATGTCTTCTACTGGAACTAGCAATGCTATCACGCTCCCTGGATATCACAGGCTAAAGGGCTAAAAACATGTGAATGACACCTTTTCGAGTCGAATTTGAATTTCCAGGCTGGTAGACACATTGATTTTCTTTACATTTAGAAGAAGGGGTCACTTTGGCTACAACGCTGTTTACCCCTGAGACTCCAAAAGTGTTTTGTGGACTCAAACACTTCACCACCTCCATAGGCAGAGTGGTGAGTAGATGATGAGTGAATTTTCATTTTTCGGTGAACTATCCCTTTAACTTAATCATGTTTAAAACTTATATTGATGTGTTTATGACCATTGTTTCATTTAGGGCTACATGGAGGAAGTGTGTTAAATGAGGAATAAAATAAAACTAGAAAGTTACAGTTTCTTAAATTAATTACAGCAGTTGAAAAGTTTTTCCAATATTCTAAAGTATGTTTGATTTGAAACACAGTTATCAGCATTTTACAAAACCATGCACAAGCTTTTAAAACTCATATAAATTTACCATAAATAAATGGTAAAGTTCCAATTAGTGCAGCTCATTTGAATCGACTGGCGTTAGGCCTGATATGATGATGTGTTATTCTTCTGATCACATCTGCAGCTCAACACTTTAAAACTAATATAATGAGAGTGATCCACTCACCACTCGTGTTCCAGATGGCGTTCGTGTGGTTCTTGTAGCCGTTCTTCATGCACTCGTCCACGTAGGACTTGGGGTCGCATCCCGACATGAGGATCTCTCTCAGCAGGGCGATGTAGGCGATGGCCAGTCTCAGCGTGTCTATCTTCGACAGCCGCTTCTCGTAGGGAAACGTCGGCACGTGGCAGCGCAGCTCCTCGAAGGCTGAATTGATGCTGAGCATCCTCTTCCTCTCCCGGATGTTGGCGGCGTGCCGCTGCACCTTGTAGGGCGGATGGGACAGCATCCGGTGTCCCCTGAGCTCGCTCATCTCCAGGGGCTCGTCGGCGCAGGAGCTCTCCCCTTCGGCGCTGGCGTCCTCCCCCGGGGACTGCACGTCGAGGTCGGTGAAGGTCAGCTGGGAGTCCGGGAACATGGGGGGGCCGCCGAAAGAGGACCAGGGGGACATCTGGCCTGTGGCCGCTGTGCAGTCCAGCAGGAAGGTGTCCAGCTGGGTCTGGAACTGGAAGTTCTGGTCCATTTGTCCCCAAAACGCAACATCTGTGGTTCCATCGTGGTCGAAGTCAAAGAGAATGTCCTCCATATTTAAAAACTAAATAAAAACTAAAGGGAAAACGAAGTAAGATGTGCAGGGCTGATGGTCAGAGTGGAGTGAGACAGCAGAGCGCAAGGGTTTGAATGAACTGACCTGCACGCGCCCCAGTCTCTCCTGCTGTGTGTGGCAGCATCGCAGACACGTCTGCTGGATTAAATACTTCCAGGGCCTCTATGTTTCTCTGCGGGTCGCTCCGGCCAATTCTAAAGGCTGAAAGGAAGCTCTTAAGAACACTTTACCCCTCCTCGTGGATCGTTCTTTGCTTTAAAAACGCATTACAAAGAAATCAGTTGATCTCCAAATGACAAAAGACGGGGGTGGATGGGTGGAGAGGGGGGGGGGGGGGGGGGGGACACGTGTCCAATTATAAACTTCCCCAAGTAGTCCCGCTAATATTGACAAGAAACACTCAGTATTTAGCCGGCAGTGGAGGGCCTGTGCGGAGCATTGTGGCGCAGCGGGCCGCGCAAACCCGACGGCCCCTCTGAATGGGGCCTGTTTTATCTATTAAGGCTCAGCTGACAACAAACACTGCTGCCAGAAACACATGAGCGCGCATTGTCTCTTCAGAACGTAACGAGATGTTAATGGGGGGAAGAAAAAATCCGCATTTCAATATGCTCTTCTCTCTATTTTTGGTTTCTGGGTTTCATTCTGGTGGGGACACATTTTACGCGCTGCACTTTATTTACCAAACAGACCTACACGAGTCAACGCGTCCCAGCACTGATCACCACAGCTCGTCCCACACACCCTGGGTCCACTGGCCACATTAATACGCTGCTAATTTGCAAATGATATGACTGACAAAACTGTGGCGAGGACGCACGCTGTAATTACGCACGGGGGTTAATCAAGTAGCCCGGGGGGAGTCCCTTTCTTCCCGGGTTGGATAGAGGGCAACCCGGGGACGGACTTTAATTCAAGAAGGCTGTATATGTTTGCGAACACGTGGTTCTGATTTGACGAAGTCCTCCAGGATGCTAATTCAAAGGGGAATCTGTTTGTTGCAGTAAACACAGGCTGCGTGTGTATATTTATCAGGGGGCAGCAGCTGATGTAACCCGGATCATCCAGAGGAGCAACAATGAGACAGGTGAAGCTCGTCACTGACGAACAGCAAACAGGGCTGAGCCGCACAGGTGCTGGAGAGAGAGAGAGAGAGAGAGAGTTGGTCTAGTTCATTCTAAAGAGCTTGGGGAGAATTAGCTGCCATAAATAAATACATGTAAGTCAGAAGTGTAAATATGTGATTCTTGTTTTAAGCTCTAATCAGGCAGATTAACCATAGGATCCTAATGACAAGACGCGTCAGTCTCCTGCATGTTGCTCCTGTTTCATTTCATGGGTTGTCCGAGTTTTAAAAAAGCGTTCAACTCATGTTTTCCTCCTTAATCCATACAGATGTGATTTGTGTTGAAAAATCAATCCGCTATGAATGAGATCTTCAACACTGAAGGAACAGAAAGGCTACACTCTTCGTTGTGTTAGATTAATAAACCTGCAGTTTTTTATTTGTTTTACAGTTATATTGCAAACCACTCTTTAAATTCAGTGAAGCTGTGGGACTGATAATGATCCGCTGAGTTGTTATATGGCCCAGCAGCCTCCTCAGTACAAGTAAATCACGCACGTGTGCATGTTATCACGTCACTTTCTTCAAATAGGTGCCAGAGTCTTCATGGTCTAATGAGAGGAAACTATTTAATCAAAACGGGCGTAAAGACACTGAGCTATTTAAAAAAAATACACTTTGGTTGAATGACAGCTGATATAAAACCAAGCAGATATCCTGGTGCAAAAATATTAAAGCGTCCGTGAAATAAATAAAGAAGCTTCCAGACCACATTTTCAATCCTGCAAAATGAAAACATAATTTATATTAAACAAATCAACTCATTACATAAACGGATCAGGTCTCGGGAGCATATTTATATACGAAACTTAGGGCATTTCTTTAAGTAAGACATTATAACAACAGTTTCATATATCCGTTTGCGTCTTTGTCATGAAGTGTTTGTGTGTGTGCGAGTGAGTGTGTTTGTGTGTGTGTGTGTGTGTCTGACTGTCAGGACCTTCTGCCAGCCTGCCAGCAGCATCCTGCTTCCAGCTGACGGTCTCTGGTCTGGGTGGGTCCGGGCTGAAGAGACGCGCCTGTCAGATCCAGATCCACCTTATTGTCTTTACCACCATTCAAGAGAGCTGGGGGGGGGGGGGGGGGGGGACTCATTATAACAACGCTGAGCTGAACACTGAAGCAGACATGTGGAGTTTGGCGCTTCATGTCTCCTGATTGAGAGATTAAATAATGAAATAATCGCAATATTAAACCATAATTCGGTGTGTGTGTCATAACTCACTGACATGCAGGCTGCATTGCTCCTCCGTGTCCTTGGAGTGAGATCCCATCCCGGGCTCCGAGCCCAGAGGACCGGACTGCCTGGAAAAGTCAAGTGCGCGTTGGACGCAGCGCGAGGCCACATGGTCACAATTAGGCCCGATGTGGTTGAGAAGCTGTTCCCCACCTGGGACTCGCTGTGTGCAAACCAGGGAAGGTAATGGAAGAGTAAATCAAACGCACCTCACGTGCACACTCTTTATGTACAGTCTATGATCCGCACCTGCTCTTTCATGTCCCAAAGTTATGATTTTAAATCAGTGACACACTGTGGGGGGTGGGGGGGGAGGGGTAATGTGACTGTCACACCTTTCCTTGTGTCATTTCTTACAGAGTGCTGCTCCACTGATGCAATAATACAGAGTCCAACCCTCCCTCTCTCCTCATTTCTCCTTCCTTTATCTCCCATTCTTTCTCCTTCACACTTTCACAATGTCTCTATTTCTGCCTCTTATATGTAAAGTTATGTAGCTCACACACACACTCACTAACACACACACACACACACACACACACACACATTGGCATAATGCGTTCCCTAGCCCCCTTAACCTTAACCATCAAAACTAAATGCCAAACCCTAACCTAAACCTAATCCTAAAACCAAGTCTTAACCTTAGCCCATTGAAAAAGTGAGAAGCTGACAAAATGTCCTTGCTTTCCAAAAGTGTCCTCACTCTGTCGGGTCTATGCTTGCAAAGGTCCTCACAAACAGCGATGGGCAAAGATACATCCAAATGTATCTTAAAAATGAAATTCCCAATACCCTTATTGTAAGTGTATCAGAATAAACGAGAAAATATACCAGCCACGCCATGTATCAAAATAAACTACTCTATTTTTGTATTTTAAAAATACTTTAAAAATAATTTTTCCAAGGGAGCATCAAATCACATGGGATATATTTATATTTGCCCTTTTGAATATTCCCTTCCTGACAAACTGACTCCGTTTATTCAGTGGTCCGGTTGCTGCAGAACAATCCTATCTCACAATGATAAAGAAAGTGAAAGAAATCCTGGATCTGCTCCCTGATATGGATCAGCACCAAAGGTTTTGTTTTTCTGACTCATATCACATCTTTCCACCAAGTTTCATGGTGATCCGTCTGGTAATTTAACAAACGAACAAAACTTACAAACACAGATGAAAACAAAACTGTCCTGGTGGAGGTTATGTCCCCACAACATGAGTAATACCTGGTCCACACACACACACAAACACACACACACACACACACAGGGTGAAAGTTGTAACCAGCAGACATGAGATAGTCCATCAATGAAACAACAAAAAGACAGATTAACATTTCTCGGTTCTGTTCAATGACGCACATCTTGTTTGTTTGGGTTACGCTGCAGATACACATCTCGGTGCTGAGCGCCCCTGGGATCCGTGTTGGCCGCTGTGAGAGAGAATGGGGCAAAGCAGCCACAGTGTAATCTTCAGCCTCGGCCACAAACAGCTCTTTGATCCGCGCTGGGACCGGGCCCATTACAGTGTCACGGCACATTGAAGCGATATCTCAGAGCCGAAGTTGCCCCTGACCACAGATCGGGCCTCAGATAGCCCCGGGCCTTTACCTTTAAAGGTAACGACAATCAGCGCTAACGCAATGAGCAGCTATGTGCCCAGCATGAAACCGTCATGCCAGTCAACTGAATGAAAATGATGCAGGAAATGCCTCCAGCTCACAGCGTGCAAATCTGACTTGGATGTGAATTTTTTTGTGTGGATGTGGGGCAACATTCATCTCCAGCCTGAACTCTCACTGCATCTGCATCACTCTCACTGTGTGTGTTCCCCTGGATGTTAAGCATTTGTGAGACATGTGTCATCTCCACAAACTCAGGCACTCGTGAACCTGCCGACAGAAATGAACCTGATTCTAATTCTTGAAGTCAAGAAGTAGTTTACTGGCTCCGTGCCCGTCTGCACTTCAGGCCCATGATGTCTGGGTCTGGAAAAAGCATCACGGTCGTAAAGCGGGCTTCAAGCAAACACCCCTCCGGGGGCAGCACCCCTCTCCCCGGACCTGCTCGACCCTGAGGCTGGATCTCAGCCCTCGGCTTGATAAAAACACACTGGTTTAGCAGGGTGTGTGTGTCTGTGTGTGTGTGTGTGCTGTGTGACGACAGGTGGTATTTAGATAATGTGACTTTCACTTTGTGTGTGTGTGTGTGTGTGTACAGCAAACCACGGGCTTCCCCTTTCCCCCAGTGTTATATATTCTCTGGATGTATCTGTTATGAGACGTTTGGCTCGTGCCTCTGTGGAATATGTGAAAGGCAGCAGAGTGGTGATGTGCAGACAGCAGTCATCAGTGGTGACACCTGACCAGATGTTAACATGAACCCCCCCCCCCCGTCCCCTCCACCTCCCAAACACTACCTGACTGAGAGATTTCAGTTTGCTCCTTGTTTTCATCAGAAAATGCAAAAGAGGACACAAATTTGGACGATGAAACTCACTGAACCCATAAAAAAAAGGCCATTTAGACATTTGGGTCCAATAAGAAAAGAAAAGGGCCAAGGCCACATTCTGTTTCAATGGAGATAATGAATTGGCCTTTACCAACTCCTTGTGTGCACAGCAATATGTGAGATGTATTCTAGTGGAGGACTCGGCTCAGCGTGCAGGGGATCCTGTCACATGTCTGTTATGACAGCCACTCTGGTTATTGTAGTTTGTATGACGTCAGCATTTCTGCTGGAAAACGTTGGAAAGATGACAAACTCTGTGATCATGCTTTGGACGGAGCACGACAGTAATTCAGTTTGGAAGTTGTCCGACTTGTATCTGGATTTTAAACCCAATTATGTGATAAAACGCCATCCTATATTTCCCATAATGCTCCCTGCTTGACGCCCCCTCAAACTATGGTGAGTCAGACCCAGCTTGTCAATCATGATGTTTCAGCTCATTTTAATAATTGTTAAAATCAAGCTTACTGGAAAAACCCAAAACAGAAAAATACAATGATCTGGAAATAAGTGAAACCTCCACACCTAGAAATGTTTGGGTCACAGGAATTAAATCTCATCAATTTGTTTACATTATATCAGAGAGTTATTAAGCTCTTTAGCTTTTTGTTGGACATTTATTTAACCTTCAACAAAGCTCTGCCCTTTCAGATTGATCTAATAATGTGTGACTGGGCCAGCGACGGACTAACACAGTGATGGTTCTTCGCTCTGATGATTCTGCAACTCTCTTTTATGGAGACACTCTCGCTGAAACCAGATGTGAATATGCTCCTGTTGCGACTCCACTTCCTCGGCACAAAACACTATCAGTTCCATGGAGAGACACACACACACAGACACACACACATGCACACACACACCCGGATGATACTCAGGAGATGGTCTTAACAGGCTCGAGGGCGTCTTAGGTCACTGCAGAGACATGCCGGTGGACACACTGCCCCTGAGGACCAGCTGCTGGCTTTGTTCCTCACACCAGTTGTCTCCATGTCTCTTTGTCCCCACTCTGTTGTTCAGGTCAGCGAGGTGTCGCACGTTTTCCCATCTTCATTAGGAGAGGACGGCTCAGGCTTTCTCTACTCGCTGTTTGAGTGGGCCACTGAAAAGCTTCTCCGTCACTTGGGACATTCACACTTGGGGACAATCCTGGGACAGCATTCACAGGTCGAGTGGTGGACAGGATATAATGTCCGGAGCAGACGTGAATTTAGAAGAGCTGTGGCTGAATTGAGGTTAGAGAACAGTGAAAACCAGAAGGTGAATAAGTAGTTGAACACACAGAGACATTGAAAGACAAAGTAAAGAATGCAAACAGGGAAAGATCTCTACTAACACTGTGTAGTTAACTGGGTGTTTATCTGATAATCCAATTATCTCTTTATTTGTATCTCTATCTATCTATCTATCTATCTATCTATCTATCTATCTATCTATCTATCTATCTATCTATCTATCTAATTATCTATCGATATACTATACATACTATACAACATTTATTTGTTGCTGAAAATTAGAAAACAACAGTGATATAGCATTAAAAACACATATAATATATGAAACCTTATTGTGTGACAGAGACAGAGACAAAGTAAAGAATGCAAATGGGAAACATCTCTAATAACAATGTGTAGTTAGCTGGGTGTTTATCTGATAATCCAATTATCTCTTTATTTGTATCTCTATCTATCGTTCTATCTATCTATCTATCTATCTATCTATCTATCTATCTATCTATCTATCTATCTATCTATCTATCTATTTAATTATCTCTCTATCTCTCTATCTCTCTATCTCTCTATCTATCTATCTATCTATCTATCTATCTATCTATCTATTTAATTATCTCTCTATCTCTCTATCTCTCTATCTATCTATCTATCTATCTATCTATCTATCTATCTATCTATCTATCGATATACTACACATACTATACAACATTTATTTGTTGCTGAAAATTAGAAAACAACAGTGATATAGCATTAAAAACACATATAATCCATGAAACCGTATTGTGTGACAGAGGCAGAGGGCTTGTTGTTAGTCTACAGACTATCTGGCATATGACAAAAACACAAACCAGGGGGAAACGCTGCCTCCGGCCGAGGAAACGGAGAGAGGAAAGAAAGTGGGTTGTGTAAAAGGTTAGGCTGTTAAACACACAGAGGGCTTTTTCAAACCGGGCCCATCTGAAAGAGTAATGACGGCTCTATTATTTTCGCTGGCATGATGGAGTCGAACCTGCAGAACAGAAGAACAGGAGTCGCCACTGCTCCGGAGAACGAAAGTGGTCACTCAGTGGTCAGGGTTTGTAACGTTAGACGTCCGCGGCAGCGTGATCTCAAAGGTTAGGCTAGAAACAGACTATAGGGAACAATCAGAAAAATGATGGAGTGCATTCTTGAGTCATCCACCAAATGCTGGAGCGGACGCAGAGGTGGTGATGGAGTTTCCCGTCATAGCAGAAAAAGAGACGCGATGCTCATGATTGATTTTCATGACAATCAATCTGCTGTGCATCTAAATCCTGCTGCTCTCAGCTGAGGAGGCTCCAGCAGCTCGCAATTTGAGATGCGGTGAATGCTGAGTATTTCCTCCTTTTTTCTTTTTTTTTATAAATGTATAATCATATCAAGAGCTTGAGATGAGAAGTTCTCTTTTTCCAAAACACTGAAGGTCGGTTTTCTGTCGAAATCATCACCTAATCATCTGTTTATGAGTCCGTGTCTCTAAAGCTTCCAGACATGCACTGAACTCTGGGTAAGCTCCTGACATTCTCCGGAGGGGCTGCTTGCATGTGGGAACTCAAATGTCAGTTAGTAAAAAAACTCTGGAGCCGATGTGAGAACACAGCAGGAGATCCTGCAGAGAGGGAAAAACAAATCTCTCAGGGTGACTTCATCACACACAAAGAAAGAGACTGAAGAAGATGTCAAGAGAGTTTTTGATGATAAGCGTCGCCTCCAATTCTGATGTGCGCTGAACAAAAACAATTGGATTTCTTTATACATTATACATTACATTGTGAATCTGTCTCTGCAGTGTTGGCCAGAATATCCACATGTCTACAACAGAAGCCCCCAAATGTTCACTGCTGCCCCCAGAGGATAATTTGTCATTATCAATAGCTAATCAGAGGCTCAGCTCAAAGGAAAACAACAGTGTTATACTTATGGTTTCATTTTTCCAAACACAGACAACACATGAGTGACATTTGCCTCATAATCAAATATTTTTACTTTGTCAGCATGATTGTGTGTGATTGACAGCTTATACAACGCTGCCACTCAAGAGAGGTAAATCCGATGTTTGTTTTTTTGGTACCAACCATCTTGATAATTCCTCCGTGTGACCCTTTCACCTCAGCCTGATCTGCCTCACATTCATTCAGAGCTCGAGGCCATGAGGCACAAAAAGGCATTTTCTAATCAACAGCAGTGAGTTAATCCAACCTGAAAACCGAGCAGAGTCACACGTCGCGGCTCACTCCAAAAGCTTCGGCATCTGAAAACAATTAAACGTCTGGTTTTCCACGAGAGGCTGATTTTGCCAGTTGACAGTTGCAGAGTTAGGGGAGAGAACTCACCCCCCCCCCCCACACCCCACCCAGTGCCCCGCAGCCTGCACCAAATCACACCACCAGACAGCACAGATTAGCACTGAGGCCTGAGCGATTTTGAATCACACAGTCAAAGAACACAGCATCGAAGGTACGAGCAGTAACGCTGGAAATATGCAGATCCATTTGAAGTGCGGCTCCTTGTGCCTCTCAGTGATGACAGGACTGCAGGGTGTTGTCAGGAGGGGCCAAGAAAAAGTCTGCAACATTAAACATGAATAGAAACTCGAAGCCAGTTTTGTGAGTGTTTCAGGTGCTGGTAGGTTGATTTCCTCCTGTTTGCAAAACTAAACATCTGCTGGCATCATTTTCTTACTGTACAGACATTACATTCACTGCCGATTAAACAGTTGCGTCTCTATTGTCGCACGTCCTGTAGAGTAAGATGTAATACAGTATTAACCGTCAGTGTCCCTCGGGGGGTCATCAGGTATTCAAAATGTTCTGGTTCAAAATTCCGACTAAAGCTTACTTAAAAGCAGTTTTGAAATTCACCTCACTTCCCTGAACAGCCACCAGCCAGGGTCAGCTGAACAAGCAGCAGTGGTGGAAATCAAGTAAAGTAGAAGTTTAAGAAGTAAAAGTACAAATCAGTAGACTAACATGTACTCAGTACTTTCTTTTAATTGTACTTAAAATATTAAGAGTTATACTACTTGCCAAGTGCAGCCTGTTCCCTGATGTAACAGATGACTACATCCTTTAATCTACCTATATTGTATTTTATGTATATTTTGATGCAACTGAAACACTTTGCATTGTCACATTAAAGGTTCAGTGAGTAGAACTCAGTAACATCTAGTGATGAAGATGCGTCTTCTTCACCAGTGATGCTGCTGCTCCAGGAGGCGGAGTCTATTGTTACCGGTACCCTCTCGTTGCTGGATTACTTTTAAAAATGTAAAGAACAGTGTGAACTATCAATGCATTATTAGATGTTGTGGAGGAGAAAGTACAGATATTCATGTAGTGGAGTAAAAGCGAAAAGAACCTGAAAATGAATCTATTCAATTAAAGTACAGACTTACAGCAGTCTTACAGCTCCGAGTTCTGAAAGTCTTTGCAAATATAAAAGTATAAAAATATATAGGAGCTCAGCAACTAAAATTAAGTAAAGAAAATGTTACTCTTGCAGGTTTCAACTGATTCCACGGAGATGATTCAGTTTTCCTCCTCAGAAACGATGATCATGTTTGACCTCTGACCTCTTGGTGCTTGTGGGATGGGAGGAACCAGCACATCACGACATGAAGACCGTTCTGTTTCATGTCTCATTAAAATGCATTTTTCAACAAACAGATTTCCCCTGTCTCCATTAATGTTGGATCGCTTTTAATTGTGGCAATAGGGATTTTAGTGGCAATCTCCAGTGTGAGGAGTGTGAGATTATCTCCCTCCGAGAGTAATGTGCTTTTTTTCCATTTCAGTAAACAAGACGTCTGACACACCATCGTCCACACAGGCGTTTCCCAATGCTTCTAGATGGAATGGCTCATGCTGTAGGTGTTGCTAGGAACTGCTGCCAATGACTAAAACCCTTTTTATCCTTGAGTCGGCCCAATTTTGGACCATTTCCTAAAGACAATGGCGAGCAAACATGAAAAAGACACAGAGAATGCGGAGGAGAGAGGGAATAAAGACCGTAAAATGAAAAAGGTTATAAGAAACAGATTGTTTAACATAAACACCAATCAGTTGACAGGAGCAGAAACAGGAAATTAGATTCCCAGGAGCTGGAAAATGCATCCGCGAGAATCAATGATTCATTGTATTTCTGCCTGCCACAGTTGGCCGAGGAAAAGGGGGGCAGGGAGGAAAGAGGAAAAAGACGAGGACGGTGGAAATCAAAAGTGCGGAATCAAACGGCAAAGGGAGAAAGACACAGGAGGATTCAAGGCTTCTTCTCCGGTGGAGATGGAGGAGGAAGCTCAACCAGCCTCACTTCCTAGTGAACTCTTCTTACAGTCGGTCCTTCAATCTCTCACTCACAGAGGATTCACAGTCTGACTCTTCAAAGCAACTGGAAAAGAGAAATATATTCTGAGTGTGAAAGCTACAGGTGGTTTGGCTCAAGCTTGTTTGTTTTATTATTATTTTATAATAACTTACATGTTCTTTTTCTGTCTCTTGCTTAACCCATTGTCGATTAATATACATATTTTACATTTTTTCACACCTCTTTTTCATATGTATTTCTATTTATAATCATAACTGCCTAATTTCAACGTTCCCTGGGTGTGATTGAAGATTTTCTCTGATATGATATAATGCAAATGAATGTCATATATTTCACAAAATTCAGAAAAACTCTAGTTTCCTTTTCTGGGCATGTTTTCTTCAAGTCTAAGCACTTGATAAATATTGTACAATATTGTTGTATTCAAACTTATGACAATGTGTTGATTCTCCTCTCAGCCCCTCGTCCCCCCCCCCCCCCCTCGCTCTGCTCTCCTCTGTCCTCTTGGAAACATTCAATTCTGAGTTTCTGGGTGAAAATGAAGCAAACACATTTTTGAACATAAACACATGAGCTCTGTAATCAATGGTGTGAGTGGATTTCCTGCTGAGTCACCTGAAACGCTGGAGCCATCTAGCTAATTTGATGAGTCACTGCATTCTCCAGGCCAAAGTCACAGAGTGAATAAAGAGTGGGAACCCGAACCTCCCAGTTATTGGGTAACATCAAACAGACTACAAGTCACTTTACGGCTAAATGTTCCAAAACAAACTTTTTAAATGTGGCTCATACGGGTCGCCACAGCAACGGGAAAAATGCATTTTCAGTCACTTCACATTATTTGAAGTGAAACATTTTTGGTTGGAGTTTCCGAGTCTCTACCGCCAACCACGATGTGTAACAATAAAACATGAGCCCTTTGTTTGACAATGAACGACCAGTGTTTCCTGTTGGGATTGAAACACATCTCACATCGAGCTCCACTGGAGATCCTGCAGGGACGCAGTGACGACAGGCTGGATGCTGCTACTGTCCTGGAGGACGGCCTGGAGGACGGCTCCTCCTGAAGGCCTGAGCCCACAGCCGCCCCCTCATGGGCAGGAGGAAGCTCGGCCTGTATAACCTGGAGACTCGCATGAGGTCGACTGGGCCAAGCTGGCAAAGGATCGTAGCGTTTTGTGGGCAATGAAAAATGATTTCCTCCTGAAGACGGGCCCCTGGGGGGGGGGAATCCGGCTTGGCCCCGAAGCCGAGGAGTGTGAGCTGTGCAGGAGGAATTCCAAGGCGGGGTGACTGAGAGCGTCAGGAGGGAAATGTCAAAGACAGACAGCGGCGTCGGGCTGCTGCGCCCCAGACCTGTTTACTCTAAACCTGATTAAAGTGCACGGACTGAGCCATGCAGAGTGGAGCCTGAGTCAAACAACAGACAGAGAGTCACTGATGTGCAGAGCAGAAATGTCAAAGGGGGGGGGGGGGCAGTCTTATTGGAAAACCACCTTTTGGAATATATTGTGTAACAGCACTTACTTCTTAATTTCACAGTGTTATGGACAGAATCCACTGTTTCCTCAGTGACCTGCACAGTTCTATGACAGTGTGTTTATGGGTGAGGTGATAGTATTTAGAACTTATTGCAAATGGTGATAAAATAGTACAACATTTGAAAATCCCTGAGGATTCCACTTACAGATGTGATCCAGAACTTCATGCAGGTGTCAGGTTTACACTGTGTGAACATGTCAGTGTAGTTGTGAATTAGCTGATGACTGAGCCAATGATAATGAAGCATGGAGCTCATCAGTGCTTCACCTGATCTAACCAACTAGCTAACTCTGTGCTCCATTTCAACCAGTTCTTAAAGGGACAGTTCACCCATAAATGACAATTCCCTCATATGTACTCACCACTGTGCCGATGGAGGTGGAGGGTGAAGTATTTGATTCCACAAAATTTAGGAGTTTCAGGGATAAACAGCGTTCCAGCTACATTATGTTTTTAGACTAAATATCCTCTGATATCTTCCTCCCAGTTACTGCTGCTCGTGAGAACTCGCAATAGCTGCAGCTTCTGAAGCCGATTCCTAAATGTAAAGAGAGTTTCCACATTTCGATCTGAAACTAGGGGATTATTGCACAGGAGGAGCTGGAGTCAAGAAGCAATCATCGCAAAACAAGCATTTTGGGATTTCAAGATAGAATAACTGTTGAATTTTGTGGTTTTAAAAGGATTAGGTCACTAACTGACTCAGCGGTTTGAGTTCAGTCTTCCATATCCTGCGTGCCAAACTAGATGCTGTATATGATATAAATCCCTGTTCATGATTTTGAAGGATTTTAAAAATTGAAGTCACAAAAGGAAAATACCCAAATTATTATCCTCTGCAGCAGCACCATGGCAGAAATCTGACAGAGTGACTTTGGCAGCTTCCTTCGTCTCGGCTGACGCTCGGTTCCGGTGTTCTCCTCTCGTTAAATCAACTGGACATTTGATGCATGGAAAAAAGGCTGCGATGGAAAAACCCTCTTCTTCTGAGAGTCCATCCCTTTGTTTCACGAGGAGGCCATGATTTGGTATTTTAACAGGGCAGCTGATGATGATCCTCAAGGTCAGGCTTTTCCAAATGTTGGCCATATTGTACTAAAATCAAAAATAAGGCACAATGAAAAAGAAAGAAGATTCAGTCAGGATTTTTTGTTTTAGCTGCAAATGGTGTTCACAGCTGTTTTCACACAGGAACAGATCCATTACCTCCATTAGCTGACTTCTCCCCACACCAGCTACTCTGCAGGCTTGGCTTTTTTTTTCAGAGAGGAAAACTGTAAGACACAGTTAAGGTCACGACCCTTACAGAAGCCAGCGCTCCAGTGTACTTATGTATAAACCTTTTCCACTTTCCCAGGCGTTCGTTTCAAGGCCCCAGACTTCAAAGAGCACTTGAGAAGGTAGAGATATCTGCCCCAGCCCCACATCCACTCCCCATTTACACACGGGGGGAAAAGTGGAGCAATGTGGTTCATATTATTTGATAAGCATCCCATATTCTCAAAGGTATTTTAATGACCGGCGGCGAGTGCTTTCATGGCCCCGCCGCTCACTCTCCAGTGACACCCGCGGAGCGTGCACACGCGAGCTGGGATCTTACACAGTGACACCGGCCCAGGAGACATGGCTGTTGTGTGTGATGGAGAAGAAGCTCAGCTTTCCTTTCCCCCCGACCACTGGTATTCGTTATGTATCTTCTTTTTCCATCTGTCCGTTTATTTTTCGCTGTCTGGAGATGTCAGGGCGAGCGTGTGTGTGCTTCCCCCTGCCGTGACTGTACGGGTGTGTACTGATGGCTGTCAGGAGGGACAGCTTGTGTATTGTTTTAGGCCGTGTGGCATGCCAGCTGTCACGGATGGCCTTGGCCGAGGCTCTTTTTCCTCCGGCCGCCGTGTTTCTCACGTCTTATGAGTTCGGTCTGTGAGGTCTCTGGCAGCCGCGTCAAACCATCCACTGATAAGTTTAGAGGGTCTCACCGCGCAGGGCTCCTCACAACACCAGTGCAAAGATTCATAGTGCGGCCCGACGTCGGCCACCCAGACTCTGGTGTCAGCGTGAGAGCACTGAACGATTAATGACACAATTACAGGAAAGAGCCTCCTTCTGTCTCTGTAGCAATTGTGCTAAATTTTCATATTAATTTATGTAGAAACAGACAGATTTTTAAATAGAGATCGTGCGTCATAATTGTTAACAGATTACGATCAGTCGAGTGATCGAAAATAACATCCAGCAGCTTTCTATCGAAGAAGTCAGCCCAGTGTTTTGACATCACCCTCGAGTGATCACACAAATACCCAGCGGCCCAGATGGGATATGACCAGTATCATTTCCCCGTCCCCAGTGCATCGACTGGAGGTTTTCAAGCCGGTCCTGGATGACTCGTCGTGCCACTTCTCCGTCTCCCACCCGGTTCCTCTTGCCGGCACACAGCTGCATTGTTTGCCTTCATCAAGCTCCACCGCAAAAAAAGCCGAGTCTCACCCTTCAGGGGCTGGAGTTCGGCCTCATTTACCAACATCAGAGTTTGTTTGTGCGGATGAGTTATGGACTGAGTCTGCTGGTATGTTCTTTTGTGGTGATTACAAAGGGCCATACAGTGACTGGGAAGCTTCCACCGAACTGTCACAAAGCGCCTTTTCTTTGTTTCAGAGAGACTTTCAGGAGGTGGTTCTTTACACAGCAAACACCCTCGCTCTCCCAACAGCCCTGCTTACCCCCATCCCCCCCCCCCCTTCATAACTGTAAACCTGCCAATCCCTCCGGACCCCCTGGCAGCTCAGCGGGGTCAAACAAAAAAAGGGCCTGGATTCAGAGATCTGGAATATGTATTTCTCACTCTACTTCACAGTGTGTATATTTTTTTGGGGGTAATACTTCTGAGAATCCACATTTTTCCTTTCCTCTCGGGAGCTGCAGTGCCGGGGAAGCAGGGGGTGGGGTGGGGATACTAGTCTTGTTGTGGTTTTTCAAGCAAAATCCTGATTTTCTTTCATGTTTCTTTTTTTTTTTTAAGCGAGAGCGAGCAGTGCAGGCGACAGTGCCCAGTGTGAGCAGTGAGGCTGGCTTTTTTAAATAAATTTTGCCCTCTGCCTGTCCATGATTGTCTTTCTTCTTTCATGTAAGATTCCCGAGCTGTAGCATACATGGTAAATTGAGTGTAAAATGACAGCAGCACCGTGTGGATCGTGAGGATCGATGCCTCATGGTCCAAATATGCAGTTCGTGCAAAGTGCAGATTTTGGCTCGTTGATGTTGAAATCTCTGCTCCAGGCGGAGGGATGTGAAACGGCAGCGCTGGAGTGGTGAACGTCTGATCTTTGCTCCGTGAGATGATCAGTGTGACCAATTCAAACTGATTCAGAGCAGAAACCGCCTGTGATGAGACACTGACTCTACACACAGAGTCAAACATCTCACTTGTATTCAGTATCTTTGATTTGACTTTACATCCAGACCAAAGACTTTCTGAGCGGCTAAGACACGTGAAGTGTAAAGTAAAAGATGAGGTGGATAATAAAAAAAAAAGAGGGTGATGATTAACTTCCTGCCTTCGCAAATACTGAATCCTATACTTCAGAGCCAGATGTGTGCACTTTGACAAACTACAACACAACAGGTGCCTATGAGCACTGACCTCAAGTCAGTGCTCATAGATTTGACTAGTCTTGATGACAACTCAAAGTGCTTTACAGAGCAGTTTGCTATCTTTTAGCAGCACTTTTTTGTTGATGAGGGGCAATTCAGGGTTCAGCATCTTGCCCAAGGACACTTCGGCATGCAGATGGGGAAGACTGGGATCGAACTGCCGGCCTAGTTGGAGGACACTCGCTCTACCCCTCAGACGCACAGCTGCCGTGCTGGCAGTGTGTAGAGAAAGTCCTGCATGTAGATGAGTTGTGTGAGCACATGTGTAAATGGTAAAACTGTAGTGTAAAGAGCTTTGTGTGGCCATCAAGACTAGAAAAGCTTCATGTAAATACAGAGAATGGAGAATTGTACACACACATTCTCACCGTGCATCTGTGTGCATCACTTTCTCTGTCACACATCACACACAGCCGTCAAGACCAGTTTAGGCAAGTTACTAATCCCCAAGGACAGTTCGGCATGCAGAATGGGAGAGATCTATGAAAAATGGAAAAAAGAGTCATGCAGCACATGAAGGGCACAAAATTCCATTAAACACATGTTTGGGAATCGAGCAAAAGTCCATAATATCAAAACATACTGACACACAACACGACAAATGTGAAGAAGCGGGTACTGGACGACAACTAATCGACACAAAGAAAGTCAGCAGTGACGTGCACCAAGCCTCCAGAGGGTTAAACAGTGCAGTGCTGGAGCTTCTTGCTTATATATGCAAACATATACAGCACAGAAGAATGTGTCCGAAAAGCAAAAAGACATCACAAGAATCCAAATTCAATCAAAGTGCTAATTAACAAAAAACTGAGGGAAACAGGAATATGTGTGATTGTGAGACAGCTCATCCGTCACGTGCAGAATCTGAGATACAAACATGAAAATAAAACTCACTGCAGTGACATTAAAAGCTTGAGATTTGGCATCGCAGCATATTCTGAATGTTCGAGGGGGCCAGCGGGTTTCCTTTGTTTTCTCTTGTTTCCAGCTCTCCATCAAACAGAAGAGCAGTAAACTGACATGTGAAGTATTAAGTTGAGGATATAAAAGGCAGCGGGGCCGCTCAGAGTTATGGAGAAGTCCTGACGCAGCTGTGTGATGGAAAGCACAGAGAACCGTGTGGGTGTGATCCGCATTCAAAAGAGAGAGAGAGTATCAGAGCAGGGCATCAATCACACGGCGTCGACGGCGCTGACGACGACCCGCTCCACGAGATACCGAGTTCACGACTCAGCCTTTCTTCCCCTCCTCGTTCCCTTCTTCTTCTTCTTCTTCCCTTTGATCCCTTCCTTCCCTTCCCGCGCATCGCCCTGTCTGTCTTTGTCTTTGACTTCCTTTGTCTCATGCAAGAGCCGCGTCCATGTCCAGAAGGAACAGATTTGCAGGACCGCTTTGATCCTGTTGTTAGGATTCTTTTATTTGCCTCAGCCACATCCTTCTCTCTCCGATGCAGTCGCCCCACAAGATGCTTTGAATTAGGCCGGAGGGTGGGATGTGAGGAGAGGAGGGGAGAGGAAGAGGAGAGGAGAGGAGAGGAGAGGAAGAGGAGAGGAGAGGAGAGGAGGAGTGGGTGATGCTCAGTTCGATCCCTGGAAGAGGTCAGGGGGGGGCCTGTAGAGATACAGTAGAAGGGCAAAAGTGAAAAATCATTTTCTGCCTTCTCTCTCTTCTTTGGTTCTCTTTGTCTTTCCTGCACTAAACTCAAAGTATCAGAATACATGAATAACATATACTGATGTACTCATGTGATATATATTTGGAGTGTAACTTTATTCGATTAAAAACCTTTCCAACGTAACACATTTTCAGATCCAAATGGCGGGACTAATGTTATGATTGATGAATTCATCATCTTCCCCAATAAGTAAGCAAAAGAAATTTTTTTTTATTTACTGCAGAGACGGAATCGTTCTGATCAAAGACGTCTGTCTGTGAACTGGTGATCATGTTATTGTCTTTTGTGTTCACTTCCTCCAGTATTTCATTGGAATAACCTTTAAGTGTGTGTGTATGTGTGTGTGTGTGTGTGTGTGTGTGTGTGTGTGTGTGTTTGTGTGTGTGTGTACCTGTTCCTTCTCCTATTTGAGCTTTAAACTTTCCTTGTTGACATTTTTATGCGAGTACATGCTCCTGACTAAGTGCAGCCACTTGAGGGTCCTGTGTGTGTGTGTGTGTGTGTGTGTGTGTGTATGCAGGTCCTGACATGCAGGGTCACATCATGCATGTACATATCGTGTATATTTATTCTCATGTGCATGGAAGCCAGGAAAGGGTTTTTTTTTATTCTTCCTGTGTGTATTGGGGCACTGCTTTTCTTCTCCCGAGGGGCTATTACATTTTTAATGTGTCTCCGCAAGACCATCTATGTAGTTGGTGTGTGTCTCTTTGAACACAGCTCTTACAGATGTTGAATCAGATGTTCTTTATGGACACAGGGAGGAGAGTCTAAGGAGAAGGATTAGGGACATATATAAATAAGTGGATATATATATAACTCATCTGCTGCTTTCTGAGCCTTTCATGTGACACAGAAGCACTGGACCCTTCAGTGCCATGGTCCACTGGTTTAAATGGGGCTTGGGTCTGCACTGGTCTATGGGTAAAAAGAGGAGATATGAGTCATCCAACTTGTAGTGACGCGATATGATTTTTCCTTTTCCACACCCATAGAACCTTGTGTTTTGAAAGCTGTGATATACATAAAGTTTGTTTGACGTTTATTGTTGTTGTTGGTGCAAACACAGGAAGGGATTCCAGTGACAAGCATCCCAGTGATAATCTGTATAAACCCAGAACAACTCAGAGCCTTAATCACTTCCTACATGTGAGAGGCCGTGACTCTGAGAAACTCTCTCCGCACCGAGGGGCCCTGCGGACATTAAGATTAGCGTGTTGTCGACAGAGACCCCAAACAATGTCTGCTTCATTGAGGTGGTTGCTCGATTCCTTCTCTGGTGAAGCAGACTGGAATACATGGAGACAGGGCAGTAAATATAAAAGATGAAGCCGCAGCTAGATGAGGTTTTACAGCCATGGTGAGTGATTATGGCTGTTTTGCCATGTTTTGCGGTCTAGACCTTTTTTGTTTTTTCTCCCTCAAAAAAAGCAATCGTCCTCTCTGGTGTTGTGAGGAAGAACATTTTGTTTTTGTTTGTCTTTTCGTTTTATTTGTGAGGACTTTACTATTATATATTTACTACATGTGGATGTGTTTTGTATTTGAATTTGTTCCAAATCATAAAATAAATGGTTTCTCTTCTGCATGTGACATTTTATCCATTTAAGTTTTATCTATTTTGTCACAATTATATTTTGTCTATGCAGGTTTTTCACAGTTTTTTATTGCATATATTTATTGTGCATTACTAATTTATTACTTAACATTACTCACAAAGACTGAGATAGTTATTATAACATTCATATTACAGTTCATATTCGCTGCCAAACATCTCCAATCAGGATTACAGGGGCCTACAAAATTACATCCATTTTATGGACTTGTGCAAATTACTCTAATACAAGTGCAGATGTGCAGAAGTGTGATTAACTTTTGAAATAAAAAAGTTAATGAGAATCCACTGCAACTCATTAGTACGAGCAGAAACTCACGCAGGGCTTTCATCACGTCCTCGGTGCTGTGATCAAATAACTTTGTGTGATTATATCTGTGTGAAAAATATCATCCATCTGGAACGGCAGTCATTTTCAAATGCCAAACACAAGCACAACAGCGTTTCCCTCGAGTGTGGTGGGGGAGATTAGTGGAGGAGAGGAAGTGTGTATGGGCTTCGACCTGCATCCACATGTGGGACACATTTGACGGAGTAAACACACACACACACACACAAGTACCCACACGCACTCACATATACAGTGCATGCACACATGACTGTCCATCAAACACAGTGGCAGGAAGAAAAAGAGCTTGCCACGTTGCATGCACACAAATACACACACATGCACAAACAAATCACATAGTCAGGCTCCGACAAACAATGTGCATAGACGTACACACAGACTGTACACACACACACACACACACACACACACACTCTCTCAGCAGCTTCCCGGTGCAAACTCATCGGAGCGTTTCATCCCACACATTTGGCGGCTGTTGCCACAGAATGTGGACGTGAGCTGTAACAAATAAAAACAGGATCTGAATCTGAAATGTTTATAAGGACTGTTTCCTTCCTCCCTCGGCCGACAAAGACGCACACTTGATCATTTATCAAAGTAAACTTGACATGTGAAGTTTGTTTTGTCAATGTCAGACACATATTTCTCCACTATTAAGTCCATAGTTAATAGGCAAAGATAACAAATAAAGATATGAAATAAGATATTTTAAATGGCAAGTCATTTAACTGGTATTTTCTGGATTCTTTTTATATTAAGCCAGGGATGAAAACCTCATGTAGTCTTAGGAGCATCAGGACACAGCAGAGTTTGCACGGCTCTTTATCTTTGTTCACTTTTCACTCATTTGCTGTGGATATTTTAACCTCTGGCACTGAGGCGAGGGTCTATGAGGAAGACAGTCGAGTTATTTAATTGTGACTGAAACAGGTCCATAGTGTTGGGACTTCTGAACCAATGCGTCATGTGTTATGTTCCTTTTTAGGTCCATTGGCTTCATAAGAACGTTTATTTGATTAGTTCCTCTCATGCATTCTGCAATTTTCATTATGCACTCAGGTTTTTATTTTATTATTTTAATTTTCTAGTTATCCTCTTTGGCTTCTTTGTCAACTTGTTGTTGTGCAATAAGCCTGAAATGCTATTTAATGTTTCACAAGAGAATGCATCCACAACCAGGGATTTCCCAGAAGGGCTGACACCAGATGTCCACCCAAAAAAAGCACAGGGTACAAGTTAATGCAAAAACATTGTAATGTAAAGATCACAAACGCAAGTGTTGCTTACTCTCATGACCACAGCACATATATCTATATATTCTATATTTTTTTGTTTGTGCTGGAGATGTTTCCCTTCATATTTTTAGCTGCCACAGCCGCCACATGTCCCCCAGCTGCCACTTGTGCTCTTGAAGTAACACCTGTCCACCTGTCACTGACTCTGAGGCTTTCACCGACCTCACGACTCCTCCACAGAGCGGGCGTGCCAGTGGGTGAGAAAATAAGAGGGCAGGCGTCCTGCGGTCAGCAGAGCGTCCTTCGGTTCCTCCTCCGGTGGATTGATTAAAGAGACGGCTTGTGCTAATGGGTGCCTGGCTCTCCGACCACAGGAGAGGACACAGATAACTGCAGAGAGGAGCAGAGCAGGAGCCGTTCTGCTTGTCGGAGCCACTAATCAGAGAGAAAATTGTATCTGCTATTGTGTCAATCTTTCTTTAGAGGAACTGAGGATTCAAAAACTTTTAGTGTCTCATCATTTACCTAGTTTACTAGTTGCATTCTCATCACATATGTTATCACTGGAAGAGATGTTGATGTGTTCCTTAACATTGCAAGACTGAAAAGTCCCACCATCATAAAATAATTAATTTACACCTGTAGCCGAC
The DNA here is from genome assembly GCF_947347685.1 of Pleuronectes platessa. NCBI lineage: Eukaryota > Metazoa > Chordata > Actinopteri > Pleuronectiformes > Pleuronectidae > Pleuronectes > Pleuronectes platessa. The sequence goes on along the minus strand of NC_070639.1, from coordinate 20,973,345 downwards.
GTGTTTTTCTTATTTAATCTGATACACACTAATTGATCAATAGTATGAATAACACTATACATTAATGAGCGGTGGGCTAGATACTTGATATCTACATGATTGATTTCTAGCAGCTTTGGAGTTGAAGTGAAATATTTCTTAAGTGTTTCGGTGGAAATTTGATTTTAGAGGATGTTTTTAAGTCTAATTCAGATGCATGTGATGTGTCGCAATGCTTCCACACGTCCACCTTTATAGAAACATCCAAGCTGAGTATCATCAGATCTGAGTAACAGTGCAGACAAACCCTGGTTTAACAGCAGCTTGGATAGATTCCATCAGTCCCTGTGTATCAGTGAAAACACCTCCCCTGCCTTCACCTTAATGCCAAACTCTCAAAGAGCTTCTTACTTTTAGTCTCAGCGGAATGTCACAGTACAAAAGAGAGTCTCTAAAAAACATAAATCAACTGGCTCTTTTCTGCACTCTTACACACACACACACACACACACACACACACACATACACACACTCACACAACACTCATCACTCGCTGCTGGGACTCTAGAAAAAGCATCGGAAACCAAAAGAGCCGCACGCTCCTCCATGGAATTTACTGAGGACAGGATGTTGGCTTCACGGTCACGCAATGCTGCACTCATCCCTACACTCCTTATTCCCAGTGCACATTAAATCATTGTGTATCTATATCAAGAGCTAAATACGGCCGGAATGGATCAAGACCTTGTTACTGGGATCTGCAATGATGGGTGTGGGTCGTGCAGCCCTGTGTGTGTGTGTGTGCAGAGTTAAAACCTGGTACTAACAACTGATTCTGTTCAATAAGTAGCAGAGTCAATTAGAAATGCATTGAAAGTTTGATGAAAGTTGGCAGAGAATCTAAAGTTACTGAATGTGTGTGAGTCTGTGAATTTTAAAATGCTGTTTCATTGTTTTGGACATTACAGTACACACACACACACACACACACACACACACACACACACACACACACACACACACACACACACACACACACACACACACACACATACACACAAACACACACACACACATACTCATTCACACCAGATAAGACGTCTCATATCACATAAAGACTATTTCACATATTTAAGTAAATCCAGACTGTCTGTTTTTATTTCTTACTTTGAACTATTTTCCCTAAACGTCTTTTTTAACTCTTCCTGCTCTTTCCAGCAGATCTGGGATCTGAGCCTCCATGGAGGAAATGGTTGATTTGATGTGGTGTTGCACTGAGGCCTCGCAGCTGAACCTGGACACTGAGGCACACATGCACACACGCAGGCTTGTGTCCAAGCTTCAGCATTACATTACCATTTGTACATTTTTCAAATGGTTTCCAATATTTGGTTTTCACTGGTTGGTTTTCAAGCAGGATTTTGAGATTGAAAACTCTCTTTCCCTTCAAATACAGTTTTATTAGTCCATTTGTTGGATCATTATTTAGTTGTTGGTTGCTATAAAAATGTGTTGAAAATATAAGAAAAAAAATGTAATCATATTTTGATGGGCAGATATTATTTCCCAAATACCATAATGATGTTTTCTCAGCTTTATCTCTGTACTATTAGTACACGGTCAAGTCAGTTGTAGATGTGAAACGCTCCAGTCACAGGATCTCAATGGGCAAAGAGGGTGAATGAGAAAGAGACAGGTGCACATGGCCCTGAGACAATGGAGAATAAAAGATGGAATCTGATCTCAGGCCAGCAGAGTAAAGCATTTTTTTTTCTATTATGCTTCTTTCAAAGCATAAATAGCTAATATAAGCAGGTTTTGGTTAAACTCACTAAAAAAAGGCGATTGATTCCTTGCTATTTGTCAGAAGAGGAGTTGGAGAATTGGGAGGATCCCTCAACTCGCTGTTTTGCATCTTGCACAATAACAAAAAAAATAGTTTAATGCTCATCATAAGTCTCAACAGAAAAGCTGCAGCACCAGCATCTACACTCCCAGAACAAAGATGAAGAAATTGGCATGTTTACCCTGGTTCCATGTTTCCATCACGGCCAATCAGAGGCAGAGCTGATAAAGACTTGAGTCGACGGCAGAGTCATTTGACCCAGGATCAAATCCTGATTGTATCCGTTCCCACTGCAGACACAAGCCAGATGTTAGTGGATGATAGTGGGTTTTTTGACCAGTGGAAAAGGGGCTTGAGTAAGTATAGTGCACATTAAATACAACACATTGCTCATGAGTTACGTTTGCCCAGAGATTTGTGTTAATTTGTTTAATCACAGAACTTTAGAACCTGTGTTCCTCAGGATCAGGTCCCAGGTAAAGACCCTCATCACCTCCACAGCTGTGGTGAACACCTTGAATCTCGGGAATCTGTCTTCTGCAGCTAATTTGATGGAGAGCACCTCTGGACCGCACATGCAAAACAAATCCTTTGATCTGTAGTTTTGAATCAGTTCAGTGGTTCCCCCCCCCCCCCCACCCCCCCGCACACACACACACACTGTGCACAGTAGAGAAAGTGCGTCACTGCCAGCTCCCGCACTCCAAGTGATCAAATGATGTTGTTCTCCATCTGACATCTCCGCTCTCGTGAGAGGCCGGCCCCGTTTTCCATGCCCGCAGGTTCCAGCTCTGGTGTGGGATTCTCAAGGCCTCAGGAAAGCACAGTTTCCAACATTCCCACAGTGGTGGCCATCGAATGACTCTCCTCCTCTCTGCTGTTTAACTGGGGGTTTCTTCTCACCCGTGTTGTTGTCAGACGGCGGTTTGGGAAGTTGCCCAATAGTTGCTGGTTCATTTTGAGAGGGGGGGGAGAGAAAAAGAGAAGGAAGATGAGGAGGAAGAGGGGGGAGGACACCCCTCAAGCAACCCACCCACCCCTACTTCCAACCCACAGTCCCCGTCCACGACAGCTCCACGGCTTTGTTCCCCATCCAAGACACCCCCCCCCCCCCCCCACTCCTCAGTGGGGGAAAACCTTCCCATGAGCACTCGGGCTCTGCGGAAGCAATTCAACATGGGTAGTTTGGCCTAATGGACATTGTCATGCTGCCATTAAATGATCCCCAAGCTCCTCAACTCAGATCCACAGATCCACAGAGCACAAACAAAACAACGGCTCTGTCCCTAAACTTTCAGCTGTGATTTGTAGCAGAGAAACAGTGACTGGATGTTTAATGTTCTATACAGCATATTACTGTGATGCACATATCATGTTTAAACAAGTAAATTGTTTTAATTGTAGACACTGATTAGACACAACAAAGAATGTCCTCGGTCTGATTGTAGCTTTGTGCCCATTTAATTAGTTTAATCTTCTTTTGGCTTCGGATTGTCTGTCTTATTTTCGTGTTTTTCTTTAATCTTCATTCTCATGGACATTACACACACACATACACACACACACACACACACGTAACTGATAAATTTAGTGTGAGACTTAAGAAAAGTAAAAATATGTCTACATTTCTTAAAAAAAGTACAAATATAAGTATTTGTGAATTAGGAGGAGAATGAAGCTATTGTGTGGACATTTTTTTTTGACATCTAGACACATATGTTTGTCTATAAATGAATAATAATTATTGATTATTATTATTATTGATTATTTGTTGTTAAGTGTAGTTGTCTTGCTGTGTGTTTTACATGTCATTATTTGTGAGGTCTTCTTTGAAGTGTCACTTTTCACTTGAATTTCTCCACAAGCGAGAAAGTGTCTCTGTGCTGGATTCCTCTTTCTGTGTCTTCTCCTGGTTCAGGTTTGTCTCCAGGGTTTGATACCTGGTCACCCGCTGTTCCTCACGGTCCTTCCTCTCCTCGATCATACTGGGTCTGCTCTCCACACATATATCTCCACTGCTCATTTCCCGATCATCACCACTAACGAGTGTATATGGATAAAGCAATATGTCATTTTTCTGTGTGTTCAAACGTTCACACTGAGCAACAGCTGCTTTCGGCCTCATTGTTCTTCAAAAACAAACCATACGAGTAAAGGCGCAGTGGGCTACGCACGTAATACCCCAGAACATCCCTCCAATGAGAGGGAACTCATTAAGTATAAGAGTCAAAGTTACAGACTGTGACAGTAATTACAGAAGCAATCACTTCACATCCTTCCTGCCGCTGCCACATTTCACGACTACCGGCTCTTTTGGAAAACAGTCAAATTAAGACTCATTACTTCCCTCTGAGGCTTTTAATTAAAACGCACGTTTAAAAAAAAAGCAAAGATTCTTCCAATATTTCCCAAAACCATGCACTCCTTAATTATATCAATAAAGTTGGAGGAATTCCCTGCCGGTGCACCGGACCGCTGATTGAGTCGTTTTATAGAGCAACGCGACCTCGATGGAGGAAAAGTGCTTCCGGACGTGCAGTTGTAATCCACATGTGCTGGAGAACCAGAGTGACACGAGAGAGGGGGGTGGGGGGGGGGTGATCAATATTTACGCGCTCGTTCACCAACACCGAAGCTTTCCTGTGCTGTCGATATTTCATGAGCTCAATGCTTTTCTTGGAACGCTGGACGACAACCGCTCGTGTGATCTCAGTGAGCCGCTCTGGGTTTGGACTAATTTCACCCTCGCTGTGCGGCAAACAATACAACAGAATGAAGCTTGAGGCGGATCAAGCCAAGATTGCACTGGGTCAGAAGCACAATACCTGAGTGTGTGTGTGTGTGTGTGTGTGTGTGTGTGTGTGTGTGTGTGTGTGTGTTTGCAGCAGTGGTAAACACACAGTGATGTAGTTCCTGAAGGACTCAGGAATGAGCTCATTCAAATTAAAGTGCGTGGCAATTACCAAACAGGCTACTTGCCAGCACAAGTGCAGGAGAGCAGGCGGTCTGATGAAGAGGTAGAGACACCAGTGATTGTGGTGAAGCTATAACAACTTACAGGTGAGTTTTCATCTAAACAAACACATGATGTCTTTTACTGACATGGGGTTTTAACATCCATCAAACAAACACCGCTAACACCTTCGTGAGAGACTCACAAGCACACGCACACACACACACACACACACACACACACACACACACCGAGAGGAGTTTATACGAAAACACCACATCCATGGAAACAAGCCTCATCCTGGTCTGAGAGCTGCGGTGGCCCTTGTGAAGCGAGAGGAGCTGGGTTTACAGTCCCTCCTGCTCGCTGGTCCCCAGTTGAGGCGGAACACTGCGGTGGGATTAGCAGAGGCTGCTCAGACCTTTGATTGCAGTTTGTGGTCCAAATAAACTGAGGAATGAGGAAACACCATTCAGCTTTTTTTCCAGGGGTCGCACTGCTCCTCTGAGGAAACAAAACCGCTTTCTCCTCACGAGCAGAGAAAACAGCCTTAGTGTTTGAATTATGTTAATGTTTGAATCTCCAGCTGCAAAGCATTCACCAATAAAACATCACATCCTCATGTTGAGGGCCCAGACAGGGACAGTGAAGTGCATGTGCTCTGAAAAAGGAAAAGTGACTTTAAATCAGGAGTTTTCACTTTGAAATAAAAATTCTCTATGCACATTCTCTTTGCAATATCTTCATGAAAATCTGTCCACAACAAACAGGAGGTTCCTTTTTTCTAAATGCACTGTAACATAATATAAGTTTGACTTGAAAGAGAGGCCTGTGGCAGTGGAAACTCCCCACAGGAAGATAGCGGTTCACCGACCTGTCCAAACCTCCGCTTCACTCAGGAGACGTCACAAAAGATGCTCCCTCTGTGCTCCTCTGTGTGCTCTGCTAATGAGAGAGTGGCTTTAATGACATGTGAAGGGATGAGGCTCTTGAGGACACACGCTGAGGTCCACAGCTGAATCCTCTGTAACCAAACTGAGGAGAGGCTGGCAGGGAGACGGGAGGAAAGAAAAGAAATGGGACGACAAAGGCCAGATGACGAAAATGAGAATTAAAAACGCAAGATAGAGAAAGGGAAGGAGAGGATACTGGAGGACACTGTCATGTCCGCCATGCTTGAAAGGAGGACAGTGCCATCTAGAGCCCTTGCGTGACAGTTTCTGTTTTACTGTCCTGATAGAAATCCTTTTTTAATTCTGCCCCAGGCGTTTGCAGAAACCCCAGTGCATCTTCTCAGGTCTCTGCCAGAGCTCTTCTGAACCGAGAGTCCTCATCTGCCCCTGGTGCCGTGCTCCCTGCTGCTTCCACTCAGGGTTCCCAGGCTCCGCTTTTTCCACTGGGCCAGTTGGGTCTTCACCAAATTGTGGTTTTCTCAACCATCATTATCTTGGCTTCATTATCAGTGAAACAACAATAATAAATGCCCCCATCGAGAGCTTCATCATTATTGTGTTTGATTTTATTACTTCCTCTGGAGCACCCCGTCACAAGTTCTGGGATAAAGAGGGAGAATCAGACAAAGCACAAGGCTTCAGGCACAAGAGAGGAAGTAGATATGTTTGCTCTGTCAACCGGTTTAATGATCAGTTCAGTTTGCAAAACATGTTGAGTGGGTGATAAGCCTCCAGCTGGATTCAAACTCAAATCTACAGCCATTAGTTCTTCACGAACCCAACCCAGCTCAACTCTGAAGGCCATCACATGCATCCCAACCTCAACAACACGTGATGTCATTCACTGATTCAACTGTGACATGATGTCATCAGGACAGGTGCTACACGGTCTGCAGCCATGGCAGCACTGAATAAGAGCGGGGGCCACTAGGAGCCCGGCTCTGAACTGACAGTCAACGTTTCATGTTTATGGGATTTACTGGATTGTTATCGTTGCTATTATTATTATAGTTATATGATGTGTACTGTTTTGTGTCGCACAGTTGTGTGTTTCATGGGACGGGGTTCGGATGATTGTGAGTTGAACTGAACTCCGATATCAGGATGATAGATGTAACACAACGAAAAGTGCATGCGGCAAAGCATAGTGCAGCATCGAGTCACGTTACTACACCTAGTTCATCAATTCATCCTGATGCGGCATATAGTTGCAGTATTTGTAGTCACTCTGTTTGTGTGGCTAAAAAACACACAAGTGAAATGTTGATTACACTCCAGACCAACAAACACAGTGTTTAATTCCCTCTAGACTGACTCACAAATTTTAACCTGTACTAACAAGACATTCTAGCATCATTTAAAAGTGGTAAATAATGATGCAGCAAAGTTTTGGTCCAGGTCTACAAAGATTAAAGTCCTCTTCCCCCCCCCCTACAAGATTGAGAAACTCGGACAGTGTTCCAGAGGGACCCTCAGGTGAGAAGGACGAGTTGGTGTCGTGTGACTCTGATAAGGGCTTCTGTTATGGTTCAGTTCTTAATGACCTGATATTGATGTAGGGGATCTTCTCTCTACCGAACCTAAACTCTCTAGATACTCTTCAGGACATTAACAGGGATATTATGGACTAGAGCAGATCTTGGACCGGTTTGTGAGTAAAGGAGGAGCTCATGTGGATTTCAGGATATGGCCAACAGAACAGGAAGCATGAAAAGTGACTCTCCAGTGGCTCATTAGCCCACCCACATGGTTTTAAACAATTAACACACAGGAGAGAATGTAGAAGTATTCACATTTCATATGGAAACAAACACGGGATATACAAAGCAAAATGGATGGACCAAAAATAACTCAGATAACAGATTACAGGTGAAACGTACTCTTCATTAATACAAACCTATTCTCTTCATTAGAAATACATTTCACTTTTCAAACAGATTGTGAACGTCAACAGAGGAAGTTTCCTGAAAAGTGCTTTAACACTAGTTTTCTAGAAAGCTTTTGATGGTAACACGCACATTAACGTTCAGACCCAGACTGTAAACTTGCTTCTTTAGTTTCGGTCGGGTTCCAGGACCTCAAACAGCTCATTTAAGGTTCATAAATGGGTTTTTCCTTAAGTACATATATATTATTTCTCTGGTTTGTCATTAGTAGTTCTGGTTTGTTCAATCTTGAAGTCAATGTTCCAAAACTCAAGCTTAAGGCATACGGCAAAACATTTAAAATACTCCATCACCACCCCCCCTGCACTTAATGTAAACTCAGTTTATACAGTTAGAAGTTTGCACGCTCCAGCCCTTATGTTGTCAAACCGATCCATGTGGTTAATGCATCAAAAGAAGCTAAATGATAAAGCCGGCTAAGGATGTGCAGTTAATTGATGGGTTGCACTCGGGCTGAGAGTTGGTAAAAGGTTTAAATTGTACATTTACTGCAGATAAATGAGCTGGATCCTTGTTTCTCTGCCTCTTTACTGGATATCTATTACACTGCAGGTTTTAAACAGCAGAACAAATGACATTCTCTCTGTGGTAAATGAGCTGAAACACACCAAAGCACGACCATGACAGTTCCCTGGTAAACATTTAGGATACACACACATTTCCCACAATACAGGACACAGAGAGGCTTCGTCGATAAGTTACGATGCATTTCATTAAATTATCACAGGATCAGGAAGAGGTGTTATAGAAATAATACTGAGAGCAGTTTATTATTGGAGAATATTTCAGGGTTTCACAGCCGTGTGTGTCTTGCCGTTGAGATTGACTGAAGTTTTTCTTGTATCTTGTTGGATGTGGACGACGAGAAGCTGCTCGGGGGTCAGTCTCTGTGAAGCAGGAAGTTCTGGATGGGCCCTGGCAGAGGTAACGAAGGTATGTGGGTGAGGCGACTCTTGCCCATCGCTCTCCGGATCCTGATCCGACACAAGTGCGTCAGCCGGCGAGGGCGTCCTGACAAGAGAGGAGGCAAAGGGGCGGAGCTCCTTAGCAGCTGCACCGTGATAACAGCGTATTGCTTCTTTCCTTATTATCATGTCATTATCTCAGTGTGAAGATGTTTTTTGATTTTCATTTGTCAGTCTTGTTGTCAATAGTGGGAGGTCCTTCTGGTGACAGACAATAAATTGCAAATGCCCTGTACTGCTCTGACAATTGAAAATCTATTTCAAAGTTCATAAAAATCACAAAGATCAGTGAGATGACTCTTGCATCACAATCTGACTAACCTCCTCCTTGAAAACCTTCCTTGAACAATTCCCTCCCCCCCACACATTGTTTCTACTCACTCCTCGCCTCCAGGAAGATCCCGAGGGCCTCAGGATCCACCTTCCTTCGGTTAGGAGCCTCCAGCGCTGACTCATCCCAGGGCACCAGGGCCGGGTTGGCCCCGTGGTCCAGCAGCAGGTGGATGAAGGCCACCTCGCAGCTGTGCCGCAGCACGGCGTCCAGCAGGCAGGAGGCCAGGCCGCGGGTCAGCGCCTCGTGGCAGACCGGCCCGTTGTAGTTGAAGTCGGGCTGCGCGCCGGCCTGGAGCAGCAGCTGGAAACAGTGGAGGTGGTGGTAGGCAGCGCTGATGTAGAGGGGACACACCACCAAGGTGTTGAGGGTGCGGGCGCTTAAGAGGAGCCGGGGGCCCAGCTGGTGGTCCATGTCCACATCAGCATTGAACCTGGACAGTGGGAGAAGCATGGATATAGTTTCACAAATTGTTTTTAAACCTCATGGAAAATATATTGGTTAATAGAAAAGACACAACCTTGACTTAACACCTGAGAGGGTGTCTTTTACTATAAATATGTGGATCCATTTTGAGCCAAGAAATTAGATATTGAGGAAGGCATCTAGAATCCAGATAAGTGGAAATAACACTTTTCATCTGCCTGCTGCTGCACCCCCCCCCTCCCCCCCTCACCTGAGTGCTCTGGAGATTTCTGTGTTGTTGTTGTTAAACCTCCAGAGAATGAGAGGAGAGGACCACCCCTCCCTGTCACCAGTTTTCAATGAGTGAGACACACGATAACACAAGACTCACTGAGATCAGCCATATTTAATTTACTAGTATTATCTGTTAACTCTTCTCATTCAACCTGTTTATGTGAGTTAAGAAAATTACATCTATATGTCCTGTTTTCGATTAAATTCACCAGTCCTCACCGGATGAGCTCCTGCAGAATGTCCAGCCTTCCCACCCGCGCAGCGTGGTACAGGGGGGTGCTGCGGTGGTGCCGGCTTCCGTTGGGATCCGCTCCGGCCTCGAGGAGGATCCGGACGCACTCCAGGTGACCGTTGATCACGCCTACGTAGAGCGCCGTTTGGCCTTTGACGTCCACCAGGTCCACCTCGGCCCCCTGGGCGATCAGGTAGGCCACGCAGGCGGCGTGTCCGGCTGTGGCAGCGATCCGCAGAGGAGTGCAGGGCAGACAGCCACAGCACCACACAGACTTCTCATTGATGCGCCTGGCAGGGACAGACGGGAGTGGTTATTAGCTGGAGCACTAGATCAATATATAGAGAAAAATCACTTACACATTTAAAACCACACAAAAAAACCAGCTCCAAAATCTGTTCTTAAATTCCTACACTGGATTCCACAGGGTTGATTTCAAAGTTTTAAGTTTTACTGCTGCAATCAAATCTTTTCAAGCAGTTGCAACAAATACACAACATATATGCTAAGTGCATAACTGCAATATAACCCTGTGAGACCTTTGAGATCACTGGTGTTTGGTCTAAACATAGAGACGCAGCTTTGAGTCACCGACACTAGAACCAACTACCTGATGGTTTTAGGATGGTAGCAGCTCTGAAATCCAGATTGAAAAACTTTGTGCATTCGACTGAACTATTTTACAAGATGAAACCATCATTGTATTTTATTCTATTTTCATTTTACTTGTTTTATTTGTCTCCTTCAAATTATTTAATATATAGATTCATCCTATTTCTGCCTTGTACCTCTTTTATTCTACTCTTGATTTAATCTCTTTTATTTTACCTGGAAAGTGTTTTAAACTGTGTTTCCTGAAATTTAATTGATTTCTTTCAATTTTTGTCTCTGTGTGGATTTCCATGTCCCTGTATATCACCTTGAATTAACCACTGAGTGAGAAATGTGCTTTAAAACTAGAATTGTTTATTTACTAAAAAATTCTGTGATCAAATAAATGGCTTTCAAGAACTTCGGCCAACATGAGATAGGCGGTTCAGGGAAAACCCATTGAGGTAAAACCTGCTAGGTGTAAACCTTGTGTAAGAGACATGGACTTTAGTCTTCACCAGTAATAATGGGTTGGCTGTGTGTGGAGATAGAAAGCAAGTATGATTGCTGCACACAACCACTGTGGGGATGAGGTTAAAAGTGGGAAGACCACTGCAAGGTGTGTTTGTTTACGACTTCTGCTGGAGTCGCTCACACACCGAGCCCCCCCCCCCCCCCCCCCGGGACAAACACAGCAGATGTGTGTGTGTGTGTGTGTGTTCTCCTCCGTACGCACAACTCGGCCTCACCCTCTGAAGTCGTCCTCCTGCAGCAGGTTCCTCAGCGTGTCCAAGTCTCCCACGTAGGCGGCGTTGTGCAGCCGCATGTCGTCCTGCTCCAGAGGTTTGTCACAGAACTGCTCCTGGAGCCAGTCCTTCAGGTTCCGTCCTGATGAGGACACACATCGAGGCGTCAGAACCCAACGCCTGATCATAATAATCCAATAATCAGATATCAGGCACACAGAAGCGGATGCAGGCTAAATAATTGATGTGTTCCATTGGATGCTTTCAAACATATCTCAGCGGCCTCAGCAGACTCACTCACAGACTCGGGGTGTGCACAGTAAACAAGCAGCTTCCAATGCACAGATAAAGTGTTTTTAACATTATCATTACTGTTTTACGTGTGTGTCCTATTACTGAGTTTAAAAATAAACATACACACAGCTCGTCTTGTTAAATCAATCAATCATAACAGTGTAATTAATGGGGAAGATGGTACGGTAACCATATTACACTGCTGGAAATTTAGATGTTTACTGGATCTATAGGACCACACCTCATTACACAAACACACACACAAACACACAGTCGTGTCTCCATGACTTCAGAGGACATCACATCCACTTCACTTGATTTCCAGGAGACTTACTCTACCAGTAACCATGCTAACTACATGCCTAACCCTAACCTAAAAGATGTCTCCCTTAAATTCCTATGATTTACATTACGGGGACTTACTTTTTGTCCCCATGAAGGAAAACAAGTCCCCGTAATGTGAGTGTGTAAACAGATACCGGTCCTCACAACATGAGTAATACCTGGACCACAAACACACACACAGTCTTATTAGGTGCTACAGTCCCTATGAGGTCTACTGGTCCCGACAAGGTCAGTGAAAAAGGTAACGATGAGGTAAAAAACGAGTCAACAAACAGACACACACACACACACACGGTACAGATGTGCAGATGATGCAGATGTCGCGTGAGGACCGATGACTCATGTCCTCTGTGGTACCTGCACTGGTGGCACTGGGCAGACCAGACACTGTGATGAGCGGTGGGGGGTTGGTACTGGGCGGGTCGGCCCCGTCCGCCGGTGCCTCTGGACCGGGGTCCGCCATGGTCCTGGTCCCGATGTGTCCCGAGCACCGAAAACACGGAACACACGCGTCCGTCCTCTTTGTTGACAACGCCTCAAGTAGAAGTAAACAAACGGGACCGAGTGCATGACGTCATCCGCTTCGCACGCACGCACGCACGCTGCTGCCGCTCGCTTCCGGTCTACGTTCAGCTGGACGTAGTTAAAGAGGGAAACGTCCTTTTACACTGAATAGATCACTGTTAGTGTTATTTACTAGAACCATATGATCGTTTATCTATATTAGTCTTGTTGTATACTTTATTTTGTTGTTTACTAGTACTACTACTACTACTAATAATAATAATATTAAATCCCAAACATTACCTCATTCTCCTCTATACTTGTCCTTCATAGAACATTTTATTTTAGTTGTGTAATAATAACAAAGTAAGAGGACTTAAGTCAAAGGGCTGGGAAATAATAAAACACTATCAATATTTATCAGAATATCGTTTTTCTCTATATATTGATATAATTATTACTCGTGAGCACAATGAGGGGGTATAACACAATAAATTCACTTCAGATGTTAATTATTTTTGCTGTTTACAAAGCGTTTAACCTTCTCTGCTCATAAATAATAATCTAAAACCACAACCTTCACTTAGGAGCAACAAATGAGTCATTAAAGTTAAATAATAATGTGACATTTATCCCGATAATTATCGATATCACCTGTGACGAACCTTTTTATCTTGATATAATTTCTGGCCATATCGTCCAGCCCCAACAGATCATATGAAATTCAACTAGGATAAACACAGACATTAAATACTGCTGAGAATAGGACGTTTTGCATGATTTGGACATGAGTAGTGTGTTTATATGTAGTTTATATGTGGAACTGTTTTGACTGTAAAGCTCAAAGTGAAGGATCCGAAGGGCCCCTGCTTCAAACACACACTGCACATACTGGATATCCATGTTTGTGTGTATGGGCCTTATGCTAAGCTGCGTGCATGTAGTCAGGGGAGCAGCAAAATGTGGTGTAACCATGTTAATTTGTGGTGAGTCATGTCACACACCAGAGAGGCATGCAGCCGTGGCTTCACGCTGCGGTCCACAGACACTGAGGCCCGGACGGGGCTCTGAAAACCAATGGACTGGTCGACAGTCCCACGTGTCCCCGGTCGAGAACAGGCTACTCACAGATCGTTTCATATACCGGAGCAGGAATTTGAAGTATTGATAAAAGACTTTGCAGTAGTCCAGTACAGTTTTGAGAGACACAATATTATCTTCCATTGCACTAAGTAGAGCATATCGGCCAACAATCCCCTTAAATTAAACCAAGAGTTTTACCTAAAACCATATTACGTTTCTCAGCTACATATTGGGGATATTTATAGGTTTTTTTTTTATTTTGATCCGCACAAAATTGCTCTTAGTCATCGACACCAAAGCTTTTTGTTTTATCAAGGTTTACACATGATTCTATGAGAAATTCAGCAAAATATTATCTCACAATGTTAAAGACAGTGTTGGAGGTAATTGCTGTAAGTTTGCAGCCAGACTACAACTCATTTTAAGACCTGAGGATATGCAGTTCAGCCACCAGACTGCAATGCTAAGATTAAACCCTTCAGTGAATACAGAATGCAGTCAGATTACTATTTGACTGCTCCTTAAGTGCAGTTCATTTTCAGGATTAAAACCTTTCAGCTCGGCCTCATGTGAGGATTAGGGGTTAACTGCCGAGTAAAAGGTGTAGTCACTCATCATTAGCAGCCCCAACTATTGTCAGATTCAAAACCCACAGCAGCGTTTGGACCAGTGAAGAGGCCGCGGGGTCTTAAGTCACTTCACCTGCTGAGGCCGAGGCCAGAGTCTTTGCTGTGAAGCAGGTGTCCACACCTGTTCCCCCGGGGCCTTCAGCTAAATCTCCCAGCCTGCATCACAAACGCTCCGTCCAAGTCTTTGCTCAATAGCTGTTAGAAGTGGACTCCTGATACGTTTTGTGTGTGTCGCAGCTGTTTCGTTGTTGGTCAGACAAAAAAAAAAAAAGTTGCTGCTAAAGTTGCTTGAGGTCCCGAAAAAAGGAAGTGAATTGTTTTACTTCTGTCAGCGGTGGAGAGCGGGCTTCAAAAGAAACTCCTTGACAGTGGGACGTACCAGACGCCACGAGGATATTACAGGAACTTGTCTAAATAAAAGCGGGACCATGCATCATTTCGCTCATATTGTAACTCAAGCAAATCCAGACCTCACATTAAGTTTCTATTATAAAGTGAACTTAACCTAGAGTCTGAAAAGCTTTTCTTACTCAGAAACGGTCACCGCTTTCAACTGGAAAACAAAAGAAGACAAAAACAACATGTTGCAATGTAACCATTTATTTCACTCCACTACAAAATTATATATTTATCTGAACTATGATACAGTCTCCACATATACATAATGTACAGTTTAAAGAGAAACCAAGGATATGATACAAAAGGTGTCGAGTGAAAATGGTCCTTTCATAAAGCACGGACAAGCAGATTCTCACTTCTTCAGGGGTTTTAGGATTATTCAATTAAATTTTCTAGGAGGTAAATGTTCTCATTTATATTTGCTGGACTAAATATAATACTGGTAGGAAAATAGAGTAAAAATCTGACTACATGTTTGTAAATTTTAAATGTTGACGAGCTTTTAAATAAATAGCATTGATCAAGATATTTCCTCACTGAAGAATCCACATTTTCCCTTTTCGAAAAATATTAGTTTAGCTTTATTTTTTTGGTCTTATTGTAAAAACTACTAAGCAAAAACAAGCTATGACAATTTGCTATTTCGAAGTTGTTTAATTTTCAAACGAGTCTGTTCTATACACCATTTATGGCTTTATTGTTTTTTTTCAAGGTTTGTTTTACTTTCCATTTACGAATAGTTTTTAGTTTCATAGTAAACCATGAGATCAGAGACATCACAGAACAAATTCATGTTCTTAGCACGGATGTGTTGAATGTTTAAATGCTGAGACATCGGAAATTGAAGCCCCAGATGTGTCAGATCATCACTTCATGGCTAAAAAAAATATATAAAACATGTAGCTGTCGCTGGTTATTATGGCCTTTGCTGGTCATTATGGGAGAGGGAACAATTACATTCATCAGAGCAACTGTTTTCTAAAAACACCGGCATTCTAAATCCTCTGGGAGGCAATTCTGTAGCAGAACTTACAGAGGCAGCAACTGCATATAAGGAAGTATCAACGATGTAAAATTACATTTGTACTATTACTTAAATATGATAACTGCATTTTCATTCAGGGTGAGATAGGCCACAATGTACGGAGACGTCTATATTTCATTCACACATGGAACAATGACAGGTTTCTATTACTGGGTATTTGAGGAGAACTGTGGACGGTGGTTACTTTCAGTCTGACGTCTCTACACTCTAATCTGTCATTGCTGTCATCAGCCGAGTATTGCTTCATATATATATATGTCTATGTTAGCTACAAGTGTAAAGCACATCTCTTAAAGAAGGAGCTGGTAAAATAAGATTGTTTTCTATTTATAAGGGTTTCAATGTTCACATAAGAATCTGCCAGCCAACCAAACATTGTTTCCATCTCAAAAAATGTATGAGTTTGGCAAATTCTATGATACGAATAAAGCGGAGGGCTATCCATGGTGGTGGCTATCCTGTATCCTCACTGCAAAGATGGATCTATACTTTCTTTTTGTCCCATGTCTTGCCTGTGTTGTGAGTTATGAGATATTTATAAGAGAATGTGAGAGGAAAGGAATTTAACACTGCTGTGCTGCCAAAATGTTTTTTTTAACCTGATCCCCCTCCTCATCAAAGTGCCACGGTGCGTAAAAAGTGGAAGAGTGAATGAAATAACAAGTGAACTATGAGTTTTTAACAACGTGAAAGTTTGAGAGGTTGTGGTAAACAAAGGGAGATGGGAACGACCGCTGGACAAATTCAAAACAAGGACGGTACCACAGTCATGATACAATCAATTCAGTCAACTGAGATACCCTCCACATAAAACAAATATGATTTCTATATGAAAGAAAGAGATAATTCATTTGAATGTTCCTCCTGTGCTCTATATATTTACTCAGCACTGAAAGAAGAAGAAGGAAATATATTTTTTAATCTAATGATATTTGAACGTGTGGTAAAATCAAGCATTAAACACAACTATCTATTCTAACTGTCATAAGCTGTGCACTGGCTCAATCCAGAAAGGCACCGTCTCAGAGCGAGGGGGGGAAAAGTTGGGGTGTGGAGCAGGAAGATCGTTTTATTTATCTATTAATTCAACGATAAGCAGCTAGTGAACTTCTAACTTTATCACCAGCTTGTTCCATTTAATCACATCTTAGAAAAGTGTCTGACCTCTAAACCAACACGTGACGTTTTTGTATTTACCAACGAATGAAGCTTCTTTCCCAAACTGGTTGTGTAGGTATGTGTTTGGGTCCTTCCTCAAAAAAAGGTCATAAAAGTGCTGTGTCTGGTCCCGTCCAACATTAACCTCCAAGAAAAATGTCCTGGCCATGATTCTGAAGGGTGAAGTGTTCGTACCTATACAAGTCGTCAGTGCATTTAAAGAAGTTAGTGACATTCAGGCTCTGGAAGAGGAATTCATTCCCGTCACCATCTTCTGAATCTTCTCCTCGTTCTTCAGTATGTTGGACTTTACAGCACAAATCTTGTCCTGCTGGTCCTTGATCAGCTGCTCCAGCTCGACTAGTTCGGCTTTGAGAGGCTCCACGGCGCGGTCTGTCGCTCTGCAGCACAAACACACACAAACACACACACACAAAAACGTTAAACGCCTAAATGAATTACCTGAAAAGGATGTTATGTGATTATGTGAAGCAATGTGTTACATTTTGTTTGTATCAAAAGTGTTGTGTAGATAAAGTCTCATTGACTGATTAAACATGTCCCTTAATATGTGACAGTGATTTTCTCTTCTCTGCAAGACAGTATTAGTATTGTTTTTGGAAGGCAGCACTGAAGAGGAAGTACAGGAATCAGTAAACATGACCCTTGCATGAGAATCTGTATACAAACAGGTCCTGGAAATAAAAAAAAATATTCTTTCAACAACACATTACATGTTGTGCATTTGTCAACCCACTTCTGCTCCTGCACCAAGGCCTGTGCGTGCTCCTTGTTCTCCAGGCGCCAGGTGCCCAGTTCAGCCTGCATGGCGTCCATGTCCTCCTGGATGTAGTCCATGATCTTCCCCAGAGGCAGCGAGCTGCGGCACACCGTCTGGATGGATGAGCGCAGCCGCTCGATCTCCTTCGTCACCACGTCCCGCTCTTTCTTCCGCGACGCTTCGGAGACCCAGTTCTGGAAGTGAGGGTGGAATGATGAGTGCAATGTGAGAATACGTCCAACTTACAAAGCCTGTAAACATCAAATACAATTCTCGGAGCGTGCATGTTGGTGTTCGAGGACGAGGAAACCCTCATTTCATTTTACGAGGCAAAGTACGAAACTCAAAAGATTTGATAGAATCTCACTCACGCTCTGTATCAAACAGCCGTAAGAACACACACACACAAATCCCTTGTGTGTCTCTAGACCAAAACATAATAAACCCTCTTTAGGAATCCCACCTTTGCCAGCGACTGAAGCAAGGGGCTGTATTTAGTGGTTTAGGATTTCAAGTCTAAAAATGTTAGGCAGGAATTCTACCAACCTAGCTGTATATATAAAGATCAAACACGTGCCGGAATTGTGTTGGCCGAAGTCGGGGGGGGGACTGGTTGGCTGGCTGGTGAAGGCTTCCAGTGTATGGTGTGCAGTCTAGTGTGTGTGTGTGTGTGTGTGTGTGTGAGTGGGGGGGCTGCTATAGCCCAATTACACTCGGCCCCTTGATGGCGAAAAGGAGAGGAAGGTATCGGGGAGGACCTCCCTTGGCAAGGAGCAAACCCAATGATGTTTGCTCAGCTGGGTTTGGCAAGGCCTCTGAGTGTATATGTGTGTGTCTGTGTTTGCGTGTGTGTGTGTGTGTGTGTGTGTGCGCGCAAAGCGAAAGCACTCAGTATTGCAACCATAAAGCCACACACACACAAACACCAAGCCAAGGATCAGGTGAAGCACACAGTGGATGGAGACACACACACACACACATCCCCGCCCGCACTCTTGGTCTTAAAGTCTTGTTTATTTTAGTAACAGGCTGTGGCAGTGAGGTTATTTTACTACAGTATTGAGTAACAACTTCTACACTTATTCCTCCTTTCAAGTTCAACTCTCCTGGCTCCACAGACGGGAGACCCTTCCTTCACGAGGCAGCAGGAATCCGACCGGCGACAGTGTGTGAACTAATGACAGCTTCCTCTTCAAAACACACACCCTGTCACGCAGCCTATACACGGAGAGGTGCATATGGGATTTTCCTTATCGAGCCATCTCTTAAAACAAACCGAGTGATTACAATGTTAAAAGGCAGCTTCACTCCACCAGGCCACGCTGCAGTAATGGCACTGAAACGACATTGTGTGGTATCGTTTCTTCTCAGTGAGCGAGTACAAATTTCTGACAGCCGCACTCTCTCTGTTACCCACTTGTGGTGGCCCAAGAGTGTGAGGGTTGAAATGCCTTGGCGGTCCCCCTACAAGGTGGGTGGCTTCCACTGGGCGCCGTGAACCCTGCAGCTACACAAACACTCTACGGCTCATTCGGCCTGCCTGGCTGCGGTTTGCTCTGCACAGCCCAGACAGGACCCGCGGCTTCATTCTATTTGCCGTCCTCTCGCTGCCTCGCCCCCCCCCCCCCCCTTCTCCTTCTCTGTTGGAAAATAAAAAAACTTGGCGTGAAAACATGACCCCTGGTTCGTGTGCACTCTGTTCGGGTGGATATAAATCACTGCTTTATGGAGGTCCCTGTCGGGGGCTACGAGACCCGGGTGCTCCTAGTTTTCCTTTTTCTCACCCAGATCACAGAACAATATTTAGATGTGGTGACCGCAGAGGAGCAGGAGGTGAGAGGGGAGGAAGGGGAGCAGGTTTTCCCATTATCTCAGACATGGTGAAAGCTCCAGGCAATGGAGAAGACAGAGCCTCTGTCTGATGTTCGAACGGGCAGGTGGACTAGCTACATTCCTTCAGTATCATCTCGTACATTGTGAAAGTTCATGAATTAATCATTCAATCTTGATTTCATTATTGTGGTTGGAAGGCAAAATGTTTGAGTTCAATCTTTAACAATAATTAAAAACTCTGCTGCTTCAAAGGAGGGACAACATGGACATACCGTAACACTGACAGGCAAACTACAATGTCATCACAGGTCTAATCAGCCAAATAGAAATACGTGCAAAAGTGTGCTTTAAGGGTGACTTAGAGGGATTTTCTGGCACAAGAGAATAAACATTCTTCAAAGTTCCCCCTGACAAGAAAAACGGTTTGAAAGCACAGGACCTGTCAGTGTGATGGAGCAACCTCTGGGGTATCATTAACTGGGAAAACAAAAATGTACACACTCGCTGTATAACTAATAATCAGAAATCAGCTTCCACTAAGAGGCTACGAGACTCACACATCGGCTGTTCGTCTCTCAGCTGCACTTCGGTTGGGCCGACTGGATGACAGACATTATACATATATAAACTCTGATTAGAGCTGCTTCGACTACAAGTAAAGATTAATCAACATAAGGTGAAGTTGAAGTTATGGTGGTTTGATGGCACAAGAAAAACAAGCTGCAGAATCCATTGATCTTAATCTTTAACATGAGCAAATTAATCTCACATCACCGCCTGCAACTATGTGACGGATCACTGAAGAGCACATATAACAGCTCTGCAGTTTTCTGGGAACAATCCTCTTGGCTCCATGATGCTCATTTGGAGACACTGACACACACCTTGATGGTTCTAACGGTGTGTTCTTCAGGCGGATCTGAGATGAGAGCCAGCGAGCTGAGCATGGGGACGAGGATCTGCTCCCGCCGTTTGTTTATGGGCTTCCTCGCCATTTTTTCATAGGAGTCGAGCTACATCATAAAAATAACTTGCAGTCAGTGAGGTGAGGAGGAGAACCTACAGCCAGCGGGGTTACAGGATGTTGTTGCAAGGTCACTGTAGCCCCGTGGGGAGACGACTGAGATCACCACCCCCTGGGCTGCTGGGGTGAAGTGGGAGGGGGGGGGGATTCCACAGGGACCAATGGCTTTAATAACAGACAATCGAAAACTATGTTGAAATAAAACGGTTTACCATTCAAACCTTCTCAGGGAGGGTGAACGGCTAATTTTAAATGCCTTCTGACGTTGGAGGTCTGTCCTGATGACCGACCGTGGCTGCTTCAGGTAGGTACTCATCATGAACCTGGCCCAATTCCTGACAAGTCAATATGACCTCTACAAAAGTAAAACGACTAATGGAAAGGCACAAGGTCATTTCCTTATGTTTCCACAAAAAAACGCTGGATGTTTATGAAGAGGCAGAGGTCTGGAGAGGGGAGTATTTATTTTCCTGACAATTCTGCAGAGAGCATTCTGGCCCTTCTCCTCCGTGCCTCTCACTCAACAGCCGTCCATTTGTATGCCACAGGGTTTATTTATACATTACAGACCTTCATCAAGGCTAATTTGATGAGGGTAAAGAAAAGGGGGGGAAAGAGTACACAAAAATTCTTATGAAAACGCAGCTGCTGCAAGGGGGCAGATTCTGTCTAAATAAGAAGAGAAGTATCTTGGAATAATATACACTGCCGCTGAAGGGTCGCAAGAAAGGTCGTCCCCATAAATATACAGCAAAGTGCTGGGTCGCACACACACAGTGGATGGAGAGAGCAAAACACGGTCATTTGATAGTGTAAGTATTCCCTCTTTTTGCATCAGTGCAGGATAGAAATACCAAAGCTCAGAAATGACTAGAGCCTGGCCATGACCGTGAAGTTGAATATTAGAGTTATGACAAATATCAGAGCTTCTCAAAGTGAATCGCGCCAGCTGAAATTTCAAACCTGCCATACCACACAGAATGAGGAAGCTCAATATTTACATTTTTTGTCCCTGCGTGTTTTACCGTAATTATGAAGAGAAAAAAACCCGACTCCATTAAGCTGACCTCTCCACCCTTTCATGTCAGGAAGGAAGTCATTATAGTTCTTTATACAGCTGACGAGGCAAGGCCAGTAATGACGGAGGGGTGGACTGGAGCTGGTCCTGTGTGCAGATGTACCTGCTCTAAGCTGCCCCTGCAGACCGGACAGGATACCCTGGAATGAAGGTTTGGAACCGCTGAAAGCTGAGGAGGCTGCATTAGGAAAATGAGGATAGACTCTACAAGGCTACGCTCACGTTACACAAAGACCTGGGTACTTTGCTGGTGTGTGTCGACGTATGCATGTTTGTATGCCGTATGTTAAAAACTATATTTAACACAGCTGGTAAAATCCCACTCTTGCCAGGCTATTTTAGCTAACTGGCTGCCAGACTGAAACAACGTCAGGTGTGAGTTATGAGGGATGATGTCTGAGGCCGCAGTCGGGAGGGGATGGATCAGGGGCCTTTGTGCATGAGTGACAGTCCAAAACAGTGCATCCATTAGAGTCAGGGTGGTCAGCGAGGAAGGGATGCAGGCAGAGTATGCTTCAGTGGAGAGGACCACCCAAAGCAGACAGTGTACGCCACCTCACACCATGGACGACAGACCAAACTGGAACTTTCACACCGATTCACACTCTAAATAACGATGACGGAGCACCGGCTTTCTGGCTAATAAATAAGCTGACAAAGGGAAACACAAGAGCATCGGCAATGTGTCACCTGAGAAAACGCCTGTGTATCGTGTCTAATATGAAGTGAGAGGAGACGAGAAGGAAAGTCTTTCTAAAACGCCTCACTCCCTTTTATCAAACACATTTATGGCAAGAAGGAAAATATGAAAGACAGAAGAGGATGTTTGTGCAGCAACTGTTCTCATTTGTCCACAACAGGCTCCAGGAACGTTCTTAAGTTCCCTGCTCAGATGGCAGATTTCCTCACAGTGTACACAGCCGGGAAGAAAAACTCTCACACAACACAGCATACCTGTGATAGGAGCAACCCCAGAAAACAAGCTCATTTTGGGCCAGACATCTTGATGTGCGTGTTGATTGTGTGTGTGGTCTGTGAGGGGCCATGCCTGCTTGGCTGGTTATCAGCCCTTCAGCTTCACTGAAGGGGAATATGTTTTTTTTGTTATTTTAAGTCAATGCAATTACACCTCTACACTCCATTTGTTTGTATTTTTCTGTTTGTGATAACCAGCGCTGCAGTGGGCACGTAACTTTCTGGAAGGAATAGTTTGAGGAACTGATGGGAAGGTTTAACAAAACAAAAACTAGACTGACACTGCCCTCTTGTGGAGATGGAGTAAAACTACTACAATAACGGTACATACCTGCTCTTTGGATTTGGGGGAAGATGGTGACAATTCATAGTCTTTCTTGGTCTCGATTATCTTTTTCACAAGACCACCTAGACGGACAGAATCAATGAGAGGAGAAGTGAAAGACGTATTTCCTCAAGCCACAGGTGGGAGAGAAATCAGAGGGCATCAATGCTCCTTTCAAAGTAAAAGGTAATTTGACTGTACCGTGTTTCTCTTCACTGTGGAGTTCCTGCGCAGGATCCTGTAACAGAGAATAAAAGGGTTGATATCTCCTAGACGTACATTTCTCCTAGATGTTGAAAGAAATCCCCTTTTCAAGTTACTCACCACGTTCAGCTCAGGAGCGTCCGAGAGTCGAGGGACCACCTCCTCAACGACAAATTGGTCATCTTCATCCTCCTCATCCTCAGACAGCTTCTTCCCATCCATGATGACAGGTGCTGAAGGCTTGGCACTGGATAGTCTGGGGGGGGGGGGGGGCAAAGAGCTTCACTTAATGCTTACTGAAAAAGTGTGAGGTATGCACATGCACCTCCTTTGGAGAAAGTGTAGAAAGCTGCTTCAGTGATTAATCTGTCCCACTGGCAGGAGCAAGACCTGTTTTCAAACTGTGAATGTTTGCACAAAGAAGAGGAGGCATTCGTCTTTGCCAGTAAAATAATAGAATTGTGATATTAGTGAGTGTGTGTGTGGTAAAGTCACCTCTCAGCCGAGGTCACATCAGGGTGACTTTCCTGTCTCCTGACTCGAGGAGGTGCTGGGCGAGCACTGCCGGGCCGAGCTATTCGTCTGTTGCTGCAGGATTAAAGGTTCGTACAGATTATTCAAATAAGCTGTTAAACTAACACATTTTCAAAGTAAAGGTGTTTAGTATATAAACAAGTAGTTTTTGTTTCGTCTAACAAGGTGGTTTGTTTTTTCTTGTCTCCTTTTACAAGACCATTTCTCTGTGAGATTTGCCACACGTCTACTTTGTGACAGCTACACTGAGTCCTTCTGATTTGGGGGATAACAATCTTTGGAAAATTACCTACAACAATAAACGTTCACAGTATTAAAACAGTGAAACTGGAAAAACACAGCTGCCCCCCCAAAAAACAACAGAACAGAACATTCACAATTATCCAAATTAAGGTAAATTATTCAACTGTAAAATCTACTGGAATCGATACTGGATCGGTTTCAGAACCAAAGCGCAAACAATTTTAAATAAACAATTAAATGAATAAAGCAATCTACCACAATTAAATGTGATAATACTCAAATTAAACCCTCTTAATTTACTTGATTATAATTAGTTGAAACAACATGACTGATCCTGACCTTTATAAACTACACATTTATTCTGTGCAGTGATGCATTACACTGAATATTGTCCAGGCACTGGTCAAAGTTTGTTCACATATATGCTGTGTTTGACAGATTAATGGGAGAGCAGCTTATGAGAGCAATGGAAGTCTGTGGTATTGAATGGGGAGTGGTGGTTTGATCAATGGAGCATTATCATTGGTTAGTATCCTTCGCAGTGCCTCTGTCATGCTTCCTGTCTGAGCCCTGTTTATTTCATATCTGCTCTGGTCTCCCGCCACTTTCCATCCGGCCACTAGATGGCCTTATCTTTCCTTTCTGTTCCAATCACATGTCTCATATTCTCTATCTCTTTTCAAACTCACAGGTATTCCCATTCCCCTCATTACCTCTCCTGCATATATACGAGCCATCTTCCCAGAGTCCCGTGCCAAATGGTCCAGTTCTCTGTGTTCTATCTGAACCTATCTGCAAACTTGGGTTATCACCTTATCTTCTAATAACCTTACTTTAAACCACCTGCCTGCACGTCTGTATTTGTGTCCTCACTACATCTGCGCCGTACAACAACTGCAACGACCTGAGCGAACAGTTTGCTAAGTGGGGGGGGGGGGGGGGGGGGGGGGTGTTGACGACTGTACAGACCTGGAAGCTGTGTCAAGTGGCACCGAGGAGCCGGCCGTGTCTCCATTTTCCTGAGGAACAGGTCTCTGGGTTAATTTAGCATCTGTGTCTGTGAAAGGAAACAGTCATGGCTCAGTATAATATAGCAGGGATTAAATGTAATCATGGCACTGTGAATAGTGAGACTCAAGGGCACACATTCGTAAAACAGTTTTCTTTTCTTTGTCTGAAATGCTCTAAAAAAGCTTCACCAACAAACACCTACACGCAGACTCCTTCACCTCTTTGCACTGACGCTCAACTCATGCTCTCATCCAAAATTCCCTGCATTCTTTCATCTGAATGGAGTGATGTACAGCTGTTCTTAGCATCCGTTGAAAAAACTGTTGGGTGTGGTGAAAAGGGAGCATTCACTTCTGACTACATCAGAGGTGAAACAGGTTTTATGCAACTCTAAGATCTGAGCAGGTCATGAATAAATAACCTTAAAGTTTCTCATGCAGCTTCGGTTATGTTTTCATTAACTTCCAGTGGCTCTTAGAGGAGTCGCTCTGAGGTACAGCTGCTCCCTGAAGTCGTACCCTGACCTTCCCTTGTTTCTGTCGTGCGCCCTGATGTGAACCCACTGGCTCCTCTTGCTTTTGTGAAGTTGGCAAAATTTGCTTATTTTTCTCTTGGATTCTGAATGAGATGAAGTCTGATTAATGGACTTGTTAAAAGATTTGATCCACTTGGGCTTAATGCTGAATTTTATGGAATTTCTACAAACCATTATAACCTTTGTGTTTATTTGTGAACGGTCTTTTCCCACATACTTCTCCGGCTCTACACACGAGAGGGCAGGCTGCGTGAGGGACTGCAGACACCAAATCTGATATTGGGCTTTACAAACAAACTTGAATGACTTGCTCACTATCCCCCTTAATCACTGGGTGAGTCTCTCTCTCACTCTCTGACTCAATGTTGAGCATGAACCCGAAGGGAGTTTTTAAGGAAAAAACATTTCTTTGATGGGTTTCAGATTATATGAGATCAGATTAGGGAGCTAACAAAGCTGATGGGGCATTGAAAGTCATACTGTAACTGTGGTCAGTTGATTAGAAATCAGTACTAAACGTTTTGTGGGTTATTTGCTTAATTATAAGAGAGATCAGTGTCAGTGGTCTCCTTCTCAGTTGTTGCAGTTAACCATGACAATCTTCTGAATATAATTTAGATCAAGTGCACAGAGTTAAAGCGAACACATTCTTGAGTAGATGTTAAAAATCATGTTTGCATGCAGCTGGATGAGACAGACAGAACTCTTACCTCCCTCGCTGTCAGATCCATCTGTTGACAGCAAAAAGAAAAACAAGGAGTCCATCATAATACAACAATGAAAGTTAGAGTGCCCCTGTGAAATACTGGTGGATTAAAAGGTTGTATATCACTATTATCTCTTTAGGAAAATGTTTAAATGTAAAATGTTTATTTTATTATCTATTTACTTTCAATTTGCACCAAAAACCTTTATACTACAATTCCATTCTGTCAGCAGTTAAATAGCAGTCATTATATCAAACATCTCTATTTACTAAATGAGATGTGACTTGTTGCTATAGAGGTTACCTTGATCTCCGGTTTTAGGTCTCCGCCTCTGCCCCTTAGCAGACGAAGGCCGGGGTATTCTAGCTGGACTGTCGGACTAAGAGGACAAAAGACAAGCAGGACAAAGATACAACTTGAGAATAAGAAGAAGTGAAAGGACATATGTCTTCTCTATCACCCTGAACATGATCACTAATCATTTTCTAGTTCTAGTGAAGGCACACTGAAGTATGCCACAGAGCTATTAAGAACAAATCTCTGTGCAAATTGCAAAGATAAAAAAGTTGTAAAGAAGGAAAGCAAAGTGTGGTTGCAGCACGTAGCAAGATTCTAGCAGGGAAAACAAAACAAGAAAAGAAAATGACAGAATGTAGCTGGAGTGAGGCACAGAAAATGGACTTGAAGCACTGAAAGCTTAACATCTGAAATTAAACTGTCTGCAGAGACCTCAAGAAAAAACAACACCGAAACAGAGTTGGGAAGACGGGTGCTCCAGAGCAACACAATATAATATTGTAGAACAATAAACAGAAATAAACAGAACAATAAACCCCCACACAACTGTCAGAAAATATATATATATAGAAAGGCTATATTTTATCAATCAATATTATAAAAACACACAGGACGCTTCATATCATTAGTAGTTAGTAAAAAGTCTGTCAGAGCACTGGCTGGATTTCTGTTAAGCATTTTTAAATGTGAGCCTGCATGGCTCACACTCAGGGATTCCCCCTGGTGGCAGCAGCACAGATGGGAAAATGCACGATAAAGAGCAAATTTACTAAATCAAGCCAGAGGCTTACAAGTTGCTTATGAATTCACATGACACTTCATGCATCACGTCCTGAAAAGAGAGGGGTTATTGAACCATTGAAATAGTGTTAAGCTCTTACCTGGTTTTCAACTGCTTCTGCAGGCTGTACACAGAAGAGAACACAGCGTTACGATATGTGACATTTATTAATTACACTGCTAGTAAGACTGAACAACACCTCGTGTGCTATGTACTAAAGCCCATATTAGCACTAGACCAAGCAACCAGCCAGCCCAAGGCATTTTAACGCTAAGTGGCTACAAGTATACAAGTCTAATTTTCTATTGATTGTTTCTGCAGGGTTAAATACCTCTTCAGCAGGAGCTGGCTCCTTGGATGACCGAGAGGCACAGCATTAAAAAAAGAAATGGTTTTTTTTAATAGCCTGCATAAAATGTCAAGTATATTTTTCAACTATGTATACATAAATCCTGAGACTGACTCTGATTCTTAATTCACACACAGGAATCATAGCATGATTTGAGATGAAAAAACAAATGTGAAGTTTAAATGTAAAGGTGTGTACTTGGGGGCAGAGGTTAGAACTTACAGCTGGTACAGGTTTGGCTGCTTTGCTGGGCTCTTCTGGGCTCGTTGTTTCCTCTGATTCTCTGGACTAAGCACAAACATCACATTAAATGTAAATAATGTCTCTTATTGCCAACATATAAAATATGTGTGGATTTAAGATTCATACCTTGTTATCTCCATTCACAGTTTTGTTGCTCTCTTCCTTCTCTTTGTGTCGTCCTCTCTCTTTCTCCCGCTCTTTGTCTCTTCGTTTTTCCTTGTCTTTTTCCAAGTCCCTATTGGAATCCCTCTCCTTTGTCTTTTCTCGCTCTTTACCCCTCTCCTTGTCCCTTTCTCGATCCCTCTCTCTGTCCTTCGCCTTGTCCCTGTCTTTAACTCGTCCTTTGTCTCTGTCCTTGTCTCGCTCGCGGTCCCGGCTCTTGTCTTTGTCACGTTCTTTGCCGTGTTCCTGTCTGTCTGCGTGGTGCTCCTTTTCCCTGTCTCTCTGTTGACTCTCCTGCTCTTTGGGCTGGTCTGGGTCCTTATGGTCCCCTCCACCCTTGTGCTTTGAAATCTTTTTCTTTTCCTGAAATAAAATGGTATCAAAACATTGGGTGAGCATTTATTGTGAGTCAAAGGCACATGCTGAAAGACCTGTTATTTGAACAGACTCTACAAGTTTGTGGTTAAAACAAGCCTGCAGCTAGCAAAGCTAAAGGTTAACATTGAAAGTACATATCAGGCCATATGTATGACTGAGCCGTATGTGTAAAATGCCAAATTCTCTGCTCAGATGTGTTCACAACAACACATTTGGCAACACTTAATGCCAAAACCTCCCGAATCTCATAGACTTCTGAGGTTTACATCTTTGTATCTTTGTATCTACATTTATGGCAGATCTTTTATCCTGGTATCTTTGTATACTTTTAGTTTTTTCCCCCGTTTTGCATCTGTCAAAGTGTCATCAAAACGCCCACTCGTTCACAGTGAATCCTCTGGAGAATCTCTTGTATTCTCACATGGGCTCATTAATGAGCCCATGTGAGAATACCGGGGGCTGGAAGGAGAAACACTGGAGAATATCCACAGCAAGTGACTCTATATTCTCACAGTTGAGTGCATGTCTGAAAGCAGCGTTTGAGTGGAGCTGATGACTCTCACCTCTCTATCTAGGTGACGTTCACGTTCTTCCCGGTTCTCCTTGTCCTGGGACCTGGAGGTGCTGGCTTTAGTCTTCAAGTCCACCTTCTCTCCACCAAGTACTCGCTTCACTGCATCATCACTTGGCAACTAATTGCAGAAGAGCAATTCCATTTAATACAGCCACAATATTAAAGTGTTACAATGTTGGTTGACTTACAATGTAACAAAACAGTCATGTAGCATGCAGATGAATGTATAAGTCGCCCAACAATAGGGTTAAATAGTTTATCACTGTATGACTCTGCAGCAATTAGAAATAAATATATATACTACGAGCATTTAGTGTTTTTCAGAGAAGAGGGATACCTGATTTAACAACAAAAAATTATTTATCAGCAGGCATGAAGCGTGTTCATCAAAAGCTGCCTCATCTGACTCTGTTTACATGTTACATGAGCACATTCATGAGCTTTCAGAGCTATTTGCACATCACAGAAACACATTGACACTCCTAGGACATTAGATGCTATCAAAATTCATCAACCCCCCAGGCACCAGCTCATCTGTTTACACTCAATCTCCAGGGTGCAATTTAAATATTTCAAAGTTCTCACTGAGGAGGCTCCAACTTTTTGCCAGGAGGATAATATTTTGATGTGAAAAATTATAAACACTGAATTTTCTTTTGGGGTTTGACGAACTGGAGAGACTTTTTAATTTAATTGTCAGCTTGTTTGCGTGTGCGTGTGTCTGATTAAATAAGAAGACAGACCTTGTTGAGGCAGCACTTGGCGATGGCCTGCAGCAGCTCATTGGTTTTCTCGGGCTCGTGACCAGCCACAATGCGCGCTGGCTTTGCTGCCAGGGCCTCGCCACTCACCAGCATCACGACATCAATGGCTTTCTGGAGGAAGGCTATCTTGGAGTCTTTATCCTAGAAAGATAGAAAAGAGGTTGTGATAAACAGGAGATGCACAGGAGAGACACGAGACAGAGGGGATATGGCAGTGAAAGTGTAAGATCTCCAATGGGAGTCATTTTCCAACACAGCTCAGAGTAATTAAAACCCTTGAGATAGATGCACGCCTGCAGAGAACAACACAATTTACTCAAACAAGCTTTTCTCTCCAAGTCTACACATCAGTCATAGTTGTGTATAGTTGCTAGACAGCTAAATTGGTGCAGCTTAGTCCAATCTGTCCTCACACCAAGTTTCCTACCATAACTGACCCACCAATCACAATCCGTGGGAACACTTGAGGCTACTTATATGTTATAAACATGCTATATTTAGCAAGGTGTCTGATTGTTTAAGATTTATGAACATGAGATCCAGCCATTCAAGGGATAATCCTTAATCTCAATGGGTGACAATGAGGAACATGTGGGTTTTTGTAAGGCAGCAGGAAGGAGGAAACAGAAAACCTGGTTAATTTGACCCTTTCAGGAGACAGGTACTTAGTTTATGTTTTAAAGTTGGGCTCGCTCTGATCTGTAGAGATAACTGCCCTGTATTCTACTGTGGAAGAGACAACACTATTTCTTCCACCACACAGACAACTAAGCTCCTAACATTAACATTCGACATGTAAACAGAACAGACACTACTCCAGACAAATGACCCAGCTAAGCTCCTGTATCTGAAGAGCCTGCCAACTATGTAACATAAGGACTAGCAGCTGATGCAGCCACCTGACCTGTCACTTATAATAGGTGATAAGTCTTTGCACTGTTCCCTTTATGGCATTTCTATCCATCAGACTCTTACACAGGGGCATGGATAATAAATACAATGAATAATTAACATTAAATATTATTGTGAATCAAGTCTACTGGTTAATATTGGGTGTACTGTACTCTATAAACCTGGCAGAAATGAAGAAACAACTTTAAATTGAAATAACGGCAATGACAAGTTCAATTTAATTACAGGTAATGTCACTAGCAAGGCTTCTAGTTTTGAACACTAACATTTATCTCAGACTTTTCTCTCTGTGACTCAAGCATTTCACTGCCAGCGACTGCTTAATGTTATTGTTGTGCATTTTATAATAAAAATCTTGAATCTGAATCTTGAAACCAAGCACCTTCGTATCTAGTATTGACAGACCTGAGTTCTAACACCTTTACAGGCCGTCACACTCGTGTCCTGCCAGTTCCTCTCGCTCAGAGTGTGTTACGCAGCCCGTGTGTAGGGTTACAAACACACACCCAGACACCTTTAGAGTGTCCCATGTAATGCACAAGTGATCTCCTACACAAGGCTGCTGCTTAGGGACATTAAAGTGAGACAAAAGAATACGAGAAGAACACTGTGACCTAATAGTGATAACAATTTTGTGTGGCAGGCGGCCCAAACCAAGTGAGTGTTGTCGACTTACCTTCACATTGTCTGACTTCATGTCATTCTCTCCATACAGGCCTTTCAAAAAACCTGTGGCCCTGATGACCTGTGTTGAGAAATAAAGGTTAGAGAGAGAGTTAGAGAGAGATACAGAAAGAACGATAGAAAGACAGAGAGATGGATAAATAGATTGATAGATAGATAGATAGAGAGAGAGATATAGAGATATCAAGTCAGAGATATATCGATAAAAAGACAGATAGATAGATAGATAGAGAGATAGAGAAATGATAGATAGATAGATAGATATATACAGATAGATAGATAGATAGATAGATCAATAGATATAAATATAGATAGATAGATATTAATATAGATAGATAGATATAAATATAGATAGATAGATAGATAAATAGATAAATAGATAGATAGGTTCGATAAAAAGACACATTAAGCCAACGTAGCAGCCACCGTAGTTCCTCCTGTGCCAACCACAGTGGATTAGAACTGGTTTGTTGACACCCATGCGGGGGCACCAGTCGTACCTAGCAACTGGACGACGCCTGTGAGATGACGAGCTAACTGGCTAACCCCACAACCATTAACCGAACAGACCACCTCCCAGTGTGTTGCTGGTTAACCCCAGTAGCTCCTTGTCTGGTTGGTCGTACTGGTTTTAACTTATCTGGTCAGCGGAGGAGGTACCATTGCAGCGAAGTTAAACGGAGCCTCCTCGGTTAGCTTAGTTCATGCTAACGTGGCTATCACCGCGCTAAGTGGCTCGTGGGTCCGTGCTCTCTGCGCACACGTCCCGCTGGAGAACGCGTCTATAAAAAGGGATGTGAACATATAACCAACATGTTCTCCCGGGGGTTAGCACACGGAGCTCGTTCGGCTAGCTGGGTCGCAGCCCGGAGGGATTAGCCTCACCTCGCTGAGGATGTCGTGCAGGTAGCGGAACGGAGGTTTGCTCAGCAGCTTCTCCGTGAGAGGCGGTTTCTTCAGGACCTTGCCCAGCGTGTCCTGGGTCTTCTTCACCACCGCCGCGTTCATCGCTCCGCGGGCAAACAGCGCCGGACCGTCGGGGGGACGCGGGGACAGAGGACGCTCATCCGGGAGGAGACACTCCGTCTGGCGCCCGGTTGCTATGTCAATACTCTGACGGCCCACAATGCACCGGGGCTCCAGAGTGCGCGTGCGCAGGGGGCGCTTGGTTGCTAAGAGCCGCCCTGTGACCACAGCAACGGCTAACAAGGATATAGAGATAGAGGGATGGAGAGATGGAGAGAGAGAGAGAGAGAGAGAGAGAGAGGGATGGAGAGATGGAGAGAGAGAGAGAGAGAGAGACATGGAGAGATGGAGAGAGAGAGAGGGATGGAGAGATGGAGAGATGGAGAGAGAGAGAGAGAGGGAGGGAGAGAGAGAGAGTGAGAGAGAGAGAGAGAGAGGGAGAGAGAGAGAGAGAGAGAGAGAGAGAGGGATATATATATATATATATATACAGAGAGAGAGAGAGAGAGAGAGAGGGATAGAGAGATAGAGAGATAAAGTGACAGAGAGATATGTATATAGAGAGAGAGGGATAGATACAGGAATAGGTGGATAGAGAGAGGGAGAGATAGAGGGATAGATACACGAATAGATGGATAGAGGGAGAGAGAGATAGATAGAGAGAGAGAGAGAGAGAGAGAGAGAGAGAGAGAGAGAGAGAGAGAGAGAGAGAGAGAGAGAGAGAGAGGGATAGAGAGAGGGATAGAGAGAGGAATAGAGAGATGGATAGAGAGATAGAGAGAGGGATAGAGGGATTGATAGATAGATAGATAGATACAGGAATAGATCAACAGACAGACAGAGAGAGACAGAGGGATATATGGATAGAAGGATAGAAGGGTAGATAGATGGATAGAGAGATAGAGAGAGGGTTTTAGGGTTAGAAGATACAGGAATAGATGGATAGTGAGAGAGAGAGAGAGAGAGAGAGAGAGAGAGAGAGAGAGAGAGAGAGAGAGAGAGAGAGAGAGAGAGAGAGAGAGAGAGAGAGAGAGAGAGAGAGAGAGAGAGAGAGAGAGGCAGAGGCAGAGGGATAGATGGATAGAAGGGTATATAGAAGGGTAGATAGATAGAGAGATATAAAGATGGATAGAGGGATAGAGAGATAGATAGAGGGATGGAGAGCTAGACACAGGAATAGATGGTTAGAGAGAGAGAGGGGGGATAGAGGGATAGTAGGATAGATAGAGTGAGAGATAGATACAGGAATAGAGGGATAGAGAGAGAGAGATAGAGAGATAGATACAGGGATAGGTACACCTTGGTCGACTTATATAGTATATCCATGCTTTATTTTGCAAGGTGCTTAATTGTGATGAAACTGTTAAATATCAATATGTTTTATGAACATGAGTTCCATCAATTCAAGGGATAATCCTCCATCTCAATGGGTGACTGTGAGGAACATGTGGGTGTTTGTAAGGCAGCAGGAAGGAAGAAACAGAAAACCTTAACAAGAGCACAAATAAATTACCCCTTCATTTAATTTAACCCTTTCAGTAGATGGGCTCACTTTGTTCAGCATAGATAACTGTCCTGTATGCTACTGTCGAAAAGACAACGATATTTCATCCATAACACGAACAATTATACAAGTACAATTAACATTAACATTAGGGCATGTAAACAGAGGTGTATCAGCATAACATGTGTACTTGTAGCATTGTTTTGTATCCTCACATAAGCTTTAGTGGATATAACTTTAGCACAGTGCTGATATTCCTCTGAACTCCTCAGAGGAATATCAGTGATCCATTTGTGGAGGTTACAGAAAGTAGAGTTCATGTTTTTGTGTGTGACGGATACACACAAATATAGGAAATATTATTTTCACATTCCCTCTAAACGTACAAGAGTCTGATTGTTGTTCACGAGAGGAAAATGGCTTGAGTGGATTTTTAAGTGTCACAGAGGAACACTGTGATTTTGATATCTGCTGTTTGATGATCTCCGGCAGTTTGTGTAACTGCGTGTGTGTGTGTGTGTGTGTGTCAGAGAGTGACTCGTCGTGTGTATTCATAGAACACTTTGATTGACCTGTTTGGTGAGTTCAACTGACAAAAGAGGAAACACGGGCGAGGATCAGTGCAGACGCCTGTTGCTTCTCGCTGTCGAGGTAAGACTTCTACTCTTCTATCTGCAAACAGAGATACTGGAATGAAATACTTTTTGAATGAAAAACTTTATATTGTGTGTGGTATTGAGTTAAAAAAGTTGTTATCGAACATGCTGTGTGTTATTATGAGTTCCAGAGATTATTGGTGATTGTTTTAAACAGACTTTTCGACTCTGATTTGCTTTTTAAAGTTATTGGATCAATGATTTCTTGTGTCAGTTGCTCATAATAAAATACAAATAGATTTACTTTCATACAAAAAAACACATGATTAACATACAAGGAATTCCAGCTCACAACAATATTAGTACATTAAATTACATTTAATTTAGCCGACACTTTTATCCAAAGCAATTTACAATAAGTGCATTCAACCATGAGAGAACAAACCCAGAACAACACAAATCAAGAAAGTACAATTTCTTCAAAAAAGCTAAACTACAAAGTGCTATAAGTAAGTGCCATTTAAGTGCTACTAGATAAAAATGATTTATCGAAGTACAACATGCTACCAGCTAAAGCCTTGATAATAATTAATAGTGAAGATTTCACATGAAGACAATGCTTCTCTCTCCATTTTGCCTTCTGTACAGTCCTCTGTATCTGAGCCCTGTCGAGCTTGTTTGGTGAGTGAGGTGTGCTCTTAGCCAGTCGGCTGATCGCAGCGGTTAAACACAACAAATCAAAAAAATGCCTTTCCAAATGAACGTGTCACAGAATTCCACTCCTGCCTCATCTCTCTGTCCGACTGTCACCCTGCAGGGCTCTCAGAGGAAAGGAAGTGATGCTCCGCTTGGTCCTGCTCGCTTTGCTCATCGGCATCTGTGCCGGTGCCGGGGAGCAAACCAGGAGGAAAGCGGTGAAAGCGGTGAAAGCCAAGGCCCTGTCAAGAGGTGGGGGCGATGCTCGTTGGTTCAAGTCCTTCTCAAGAATTATTACCTCACAAAATTCACCACATCACAATTTCTTTCCCCCCCCTTGCAGGATGGGGGAGAAATATTACCTGGGTGAAGGATTATGAAGAGGGCCTGTTGAATTCGGCCGTCAAGTAAGACTTCCACCTCCACACCAGTGTTCCTCTGATGTGTGAGAGCAGAATGTAAATGAGAAACTGCCGTGCTCCTCCTTTAATTTCTCATTTTAGCAGAAATCTCCAATGCTCGGGTCGAACAGATGGAAATGCATATGAATTAATATCCCCCCCCCCCCCCCCCCCACAGAAAGAGATGGAAACACTGCTCTCTAATTAAAGATACTTTTGAAGATTCATTGATAGATTTCTGAGCCTGAAATTAACACTCTTAGATTTCCTATATGTAAATAATGTCGTAAACTACATATTGATATGTATTCCGTGTACTTGGGTATATTTTCACCATAATAATTCTACCCATGTATCCACGAGGAGGATCAGACGCCTCACAGGTTCACACTGAGTTGATCTACAGTAACACTGCTCTAATGGAATAAAACCCAGTTCCTGTCCCGTACAGCGAATGATCTTTTCTGTTTTTGTCGTCGTCCTGCTCACTTCAGGGTTTGTGTTGTCACACCCACTGTTGCATTGTGTAGAGGAATGTGTGGTCGTTGTGACTCTGTGGTTTTGTTCTCACAGTAAGAAGCCGCTGATGGTCATCCATCATCGAGAGGACTGCCCGCACAGCGAAGGTACCCTGCAGTGACTCTGCCTCATTAAAAAGGGCCTGGGTGTAATAGAATAGGCCCGGCCGGCTAATCCGCACCTGGGCTCGGTCTTCACAGGGAACACAACAGACACATTCTTCATTACCTGCCGAGCGGGAACTGAAATTGTCCCGAATTCTATTCATAAATCACTCAGCTGGTTTTCCTCAGAGGAAGTCTCCACCTGTAAGATCTGAAAACACACCTCAACCCGCCCACCCACAGAGGAGAGCCAGGTTTTCATGTTTGGCATCAGACAGGTTTGAGTAAAAGAGCAGGACAGCCTGTCGTTGAGCGTCTGAGCATTTCTGAGTTTGGTTCACAACTCAGAGGAATTTAAACTGACACGAGAACTCACACTGACATCCTGTTTTGTTTATGAACACAACCTGTGAACCCCCACAATCCCCTGCTGTGTTCACACTACCTGCTGCCACACTGATTCCTGTTTGAATTTGGCTTCGGGGCACAGTTTCTTTAGAACATATGATCATAACTACTTTACTTTGCTTTAATGTTGTAATGAAACTAAACAGAATTCTCTCGGCAGCGCTGAAGAAGGCGTTCGTGGCCGAGAAGAACATCCAGAAAATGGCCAAACTGAACTTCATCATGCTCAACTTGGTGGTAAATAAAGATCTATTACACACGGAGCAGCTCTTCTACAGTGGAATACAGTAAACAGCTGATAGAGAAGCTACAGACACCAACAACAACAGACATACTTAATGGTTAAACAATGTGCAAAGAAGAATAGTGTCTATAATTATCTGCTTCATTCTTCCTATGCACTTTATAGTCCTGCTGTTTATATGATGTGCTTTTTACAGGAGGAGCCTGAGGATGAGAACATGTCCCCCGATGGCTTCTATGTTCCTAGAATACTCTTCGTTGGTAAAATATTTATATTATTACAAAGCTTTTGAGTTAGTTGACAGTATATTCCCCCTCTTATAATCCTTTAAGTTTTAATGAGATTTTTTTTAGTGCTGGTATATCCTCTGAATATTTTAAATGTCTGGTATTGTTCTGGTACCCTCTGGGCTCAAGCTAAATAAGTGCATATTTAAAAGTTTGCAGGGTTTTGGTCCAAGACTGATTTTGAGTATTTTCTTTGGCACAGTTAGTTTCTTCTCTTCTTTAAGCAGAATAGGGATTCAAGCATGTTTCATCACATGGTGAAATCAATACCTGCTGACGGACTCAGCATGTGCAGGGTTCTGAATGAGGCTGTGGGAGGACTGGTACCTGAAGTTCTGTTTGAGCTGTGAGACCTACAGCCATGTAACCAGCTGTTTCTCTTTCTTTAACATGTCCACACGGTTTCCTCTTCCTGTCCGTCAGTTTAATAATTTCATAACGCTTTTAAAGACAGAAACAAGAGCAGTCAACTAAACTGAAGAACAGGCAACAGCCAAAACAGCTCTGACACTCATTAACCGCTCTCCTCCACCACTTGTGTGTGTGTGTATGTGTGTGTTTGTGTGTGTGTTTGACATGTCTTTGTGCAGATCCGTCAATGAGGGTGCGCATAAACATTGTAGGAAAGTACAATAACCGACTCTACGCGTACGAGCCTGATGACATGGAAATATGTGAGTGAGCATCCAATGACACTTTTGGGGGGGGGGGTTACTTATCCTAACCATCATCAATGTGATGACCGGCTGAAACTAACTTCCTCCATATTTTGACAGAAAGTACAAACTCTATTCATATCACGGTTCTGAAAAGAAGAGAACGGTGGATTTTATTTACGTAGCGAGAGACTTTAACAGGTTTTAGGTTTCAGCCGGTGGGACAAGCTGAAGCTACAGTTCTCTATCTACTTAAATAAAATATTTGAAAATACTTTGATGAAATACAACGGCATTTTTCAACACATCCATTTGTCCAATTTAAGAGAAGAGTTAAGTTCAACTCAAAATAAAGAGCCTGTTTTTTTCAACAGTTCATTTCAATCAACAAGATCCTAGAATCTCATGAAACCACAAGTTTCTCAGTGCAGCACAAGGTTCAATAGTTCACTTATGAAACCACATTTAAATTCAGTAAATCCAGATTCTTCTCTTAGATCTGTGCCAAGTCATAAACACATATAACAATTAGTCCCCTAACATCTCAACAACTCTCATTGATAAAGAAACTGAAAGTGATCTGATCAGAATCACAAACATACTTGAGGGGATCTGTTAAATCCGTTAAATCTTTCAAACAAACAGACAGGAATCAAAGCACCATTAATCAACATTGCTCTAGAAACATAGATTAAATAAATTAAGCATTAATCTCATATGTAACATTTTGACTCATGTGTGTGCATGTATGCCTTTCGTCCTCTGTGCCTAAGAATAACTGCAGCTCTGCTTCCAGCATGTGTCTGTAGGACTGGTCCCATTATTCAGTTTGATCCGACACAAAATCATAAAAGCAAAACCTTTTCATTCTCTGTGCAGCAGCCGTCAGAAAGCTGATGTGAGCGCCCGGAGTGAAAACAACAGCTTGTGTAGCCTTTACTTATAAGTCGTTCCATTACAGAACGACAGCCGTGGCCTTTATTCTTATTTGTTCTCTATTTTTCAACAGTGGCCCAGAACATGAAGAAAGCCAAAGTCCTGCTGCACACTGAGCTGTAGCCTCTGCAGCCTCCAGTCATACTGGGAGCTGCTCACTGGTCAAGTGTTTACCAGCTGCTCAGAGCTCAATAAACAATGTCAGTAAACAATAAGCAAGGATTGCGTCCTTTTTATTTACACTTAAGTAATTGTACCAAGAGGATTGTGTGGGTATTGAGGGCGGCACAACTTTTGGTTCACTTCAATTTACGTTATAATTCAGAAACAAGAAAAGCAAACATATTATTTAGTCTTTTTAAGAATTAAGATGCTTCACATATAACACATTAAGACTCTTGTTTTTATGATTGTATTGTCTCAAAGCTTTCAAAAGAATAGTTTGAAAACAAATGAAACAACATTCTCCATTACATCTAAAGGCTGGAACATAAAAACATAACAAACCGGTTCAATGGCAGAATATATTTTCATGATGGTCTGTATTTTCATATTCAGTTTTTGGTGCAGCTTCAGATGGACTTCATTAAAAATGCTGTGTAGTGATGATGGTGATTTGGTCCACCATGTGATAACAACAGGGACATAATTTAATCCCATTGGATTGTAGCTGGAAATTTTAAATGGTTAGTGTCTGACAGAAATTAGGATGTCTCTGCCACTAGATGGCAGTGTAGCACAGATGTTCAAAGTCTTATTCCGTCTGACTTTTTCACAGAAAACCCATTAAAAACTAACATGTAGGTTAATCACATTCATTGCACAGGTATACTATATAATGACATTTCTATATTCAATCTGCACTGTGACCTCGGTACCACATCATTTCACTGGGTGATCATCAATCTGCTGCTGAGTGTTTCCTCCTGAAGTTTGACAGACGTCATATTGTAGAATTTGACTTTTGGGTAATTCTGCAGCTTCTCTGTTTTTCTCTTTATCGCTCCTCCTCCCTGACAACTACAGAAAACACAATCTGAAAACAACTCGAGACAGAATGGAACCAGATTCAGCAGCAGATTCCACAAATAGCTCCCATGCAGTTGTTTCTCATGTTCAGGATTAATGAGCTTGTTTTTAATTGTTGCGGCTCCACGGCTCTCGTGCCTTCACCTCCTGAAAGACAAACACGTGGAAAGGTAAAGACATAAATCAGGGGAACAACTAATTATCACTAATAATAAGATGCATCCTGGAAACACACTCACTTTGCATTTCTTTGAACTGGGAGAAACTCGGAAAAACAGAACCAATTTTAAATGGGTCAGCAAGTTTTCATGGCTCAATATTATTTTCCCTACTACTGAAGAAATTGATCTTTGTGAAGTGACTAAATTATTAATTTCCTCTGTTGCATTTTCCTCCCTTCATACATTGTCTGCGTGCTTTCTTTCAGTTATCTGTCTTTCAGTTGGACCCAACACGATTCCTCAGGAACCCTTGAGGTTTACCAACTACCTCCCATCCCCACTTACACCCCCCCCCCCCCCCCCCCACCCTTCTCTTTCCTCGAGAAATGTGTTTCATAGGCTTATACTCCAGGGTTTATAACTAATGTGCTTTCTACTCAGAATTTCCTAAATCCTTGGGCCTCACAATACGCCGTCTGTCTCCCTGTGGTGCTGTTTCAGAAAAGTCTGCCTCCAAAATACTTTCCAAAAACATTTCAAGCCTCCAAAAACACTGTCATGGAGTCTTTGTGAATATAAAGTATGCAAAGGATTACACAACAACAAAAAAAAGAAGATTACAAGTGATTAAATATGGGGGGGAAACATGTCAACAAACCAAGAGAAGTTTGGCAGTAATGTCACTGGTGGCAATATAACACACACAGACACACACACACACACACACAGACACACACAACCAACGTCTCCACTTTGACTTTGGCCGCGGGGCCGTCTGTGACAAGGACACTCAGCTATTAGTCGTCGTTTGCACACTGCTCGGACAATTTAGCTATTCAAATAGAGGCTGCTCGCCGGGAAGCAGCTCCTTAATGAAGAGACGGCCTGGTAATGTGCCATAAATCTATTCTTTTATTCTCTGCCACGCACTCATAAACACACACCGCCTGTTTGCATATAGAACCATCATGTGCACGCACGCTAGGCACTCTTAAAGGCACAGTTTAACACACACACACACACACACACACACACACACACACACAAAGACACACACACAGGATTATATTATAATGTGCTGTGGTGGAAAGTGAGAGCAATTTTGGCCACGCAAATCGAAAAGGTCAAAACGCAAATGTCAGCTTTTCCTTCCTTTTCCTTTTTTAATTATTCTGTCAGGTTCAAAGAGTCGTCATCAGAAAGGAGCCCCCCCCCCCCCCCCCCCCCCTCCGACAAAGGAAGGCCTGAGCTCACAGATAAGCTCAATCAGCGTCTCCTCTTGACACTGTCTTCTCAATACGTAGCCTACACACACTCCTCTCTCTCTCACACACAGACACACACACACACACAGCGACACTTTAACCCACAAAGTCGATTTACAACGTATCCCCACGACCACGATTCCAAAGAGACGAGTCGGCAATTACCAGCCGACCAGGGATGTTGAGTCAATTCATTTCCACAGTGGAGTGTCATCTTGTTAGCTGGTTTTAAAAAACAACTCAGTCAATACAAGATTAGAGTCCAGTTCTGTTGGTCTGAGTCAGTCACTGCCAATAAGTGAAGGGACAACTCCAATGTGATCATACAGAGACATTTAATTAAGATAAAAGGACAGAGACAGAAGGGGGACGGGGGCCCTGCAGTGGACGGTGTCCGCTGATTGGCTCTTACAGGAGAAGATGAGATATTGGTTGGATACGTGAAGATAAGAAAAATAAATCACTGCGACCGGCAACAGCATCAAATATGAATGGAGCCGTGGGAATGTTCGTGTTGAAAGACCGAGACATCTTTTTCCACATTTGGGTTTTTCTTTCACCACTTGAATCCTCTCTTCAACTTGTCTTCACTTTCCTTGTGAATATAAAAATGAGAACAGTTTCGAGATCGTGTGTTTTTTTATAAAATTCATCATTATCACGCACACACGCACACACACACACACACACACACACACACACACACACACACACACACACACACACACACACACACACACACACACACACACACACACACACACACACACACACACACACACACACACACACACACACGAGGTTTGTGTCAATGTACAAATGATTCATAGGTATAAGTATAAGTACATGATACATCCTCATGTTGTGTAATAGCTCATTGTTTACCTTCTTCCTCCAGGTGAACACTGGTTACTGTGTAGTTATAAAATGAGCAGATGGACATGTTGTTCAATTCTTCAGAATCAACATGTCCCCCCCCCCCCCCCAGAGGACACATTGATTTAATTACACTGTTTATAATAACGTCTCCAAAGATGATCCTAACTTCGTCTCTTTACCTTGGATTCAGCGACAATGGGTTTGAGATGATTCTCTCTTTCTCTCTCTCTTTCTCACACATACACACACACAAGAGAGAGACAGACACAGAGACAGAGACACAAGGTCACAGAGCTCTCACCAGCAGGTAGCAGGAGGCTCGACCGGGCCGAGGTGGAGTCCGGTCTTGCCGTGTGACTTCGCCACATACATCAACTCTGCTGAGCAGAAAATTGAAATGGAAATGTGGGCCTTGAAAGAGTGCGGCTCCCATTTACCTCTGGACCAGAGCTAATGATTTGTCATTTCTCTCAGGGGCACGAGCCGCTGCCCTCGCTGTCACACTCGCACTGCAGTGGAGGGCCGGGCAGCTCGGCCGCCATCTTCTACTGTATGTGGTCATGTTCCAGCTCCAGTTCATACACAGAGTCCTGTATGTTGTTGTCTAACTCATCAGAGGGTTGTTTACAGTGAAGCTGAGCTTTTCTATAATCTCTCATATTCGAATAAGATGTATTAATAATGTAAATATTCATATATTAATTAAATATGTTTGTCAAACAGGTTTCTCACCCGTCATTAAGAACTTCACGGGAATGGACTGATTGTTACCTAAAGGATTTATACTTGTGATACTGACAGTTAGTTAACATATCAAGTCCTGTATTTACCTACTTTATTACCTACTACTACAACTACTACTTCTATTTCTACTACTACTACATATAATAATAATAAAAATAATATATTAACTGTTTATTGATAATTGTGGCGCTGGCAGTGCTTGCTATCAAATTGGAATTTTGTTTGTTCTCACCCCATTCATTGCATTAACCTTTATTTATGAGAGCAGTTTATTAACTTTTATGGCAGGAGCTCCGTGTGCAGGAAACTTTTTAATACAAAGAATCAACGATTAAACCAAGATAAAAGTTAAACATGTTGAGAGTAGATCAAAATCAAAACCGTTGGATAAAATCGACTTTATGGCACAAAGGGCGATTCTTTGCAGGATGACAAATCGTTCTTTTGAAAATGTGTCTGATAGAAATCTGGGAATGTAACGTCCACTGCAGCTGAAGTTTGTTTTTTCATCCGGCTACCTGCAGACCTCCATACATACCAGTGGATGATAACGACGGCGCCATCAGTTTCCAAGCAGCCCTGTAGACTGAACATGTTCTGAAACACAGATCCTTATCTCATCCCACAGCATAGCAGCCATGTTGGTCACCTCACAGCAGGCAAAGAGGAGAACTTACCAGTGTTTAGAAAGTCTAAAAGGTTTTTACAACTTTATAGAACATTATTTGATCGTCATAATAATGTGGGCACAAGAAACATCGGTGGAGAAGCAGCAGAGACAGTGTATTGTAGCAGGAGAAATCTGAAGTATCTCCAGAGCATCGACACAGAGCAGGAGAACAGAAGGTTACAGAGCTGGACTCAAGGTGAAGGCTGCACAACACAACTTCAGAAACTGATGCAGACATGGAGGAAACTGTTGGGCTTCTGTGTTAAGTTGTAAATACAGCCTGACGTACCGGTAACTCACACTCTGTCAATCAGATCAGGGTCAAATAATAGATGATTCAATCGCAGACGTTTTATTTCTGCTGTTTTATTGGATTTGAATAATAATTCAGCCGCTGTGCAGGAATAACCCGACATAAAGCTCAAGCTGCTGAAACATCTGACACTTTACACAAAGCATCTCGGACGTGTGTATGTGGCCAAAGTGGTCGAGAGTGTGTCCAGGTCTGAACTGTGGCGGTTGTGTTCTAATAGATGTGATCTTTTTTGTTCTTTGACTGCTTATGTAAACATCAGCCGGGCTGTTAAAGCTCAGCAGCTGCCT
The DNA here is from genome assembly GCF_947347685.1 of Pleuronectes platessa. Lineage (NCBI taxonomy): Eukaryota > Metazoa > Chordata > Actinopteri > Pleuronectiformes > Pleuronectidae > Pleuronectes > Pleuronectes platessa. Next base: position 20,929,585 of record NC_070639.1, on the reverse strand, counting down.
GATGAATTATTGAGGAGCACAGAGTTCCTCACACGTCTTCTTCATGAGCTTTCATCATGTGAGTGCAGCTCTGAGCGCCAGTGTTTAAAGCAACGAGTGATGTGTGATTTATTATTGATCTGATGTACACACACACACACACACACACACACACACACACACACACACACACACACACACACACACACACACACACACACACACACACACACACACACACACACACACACACACACACACACACACACACACACACACACACACGTTTGACAAAGAATTCCCTGTTGACCGGAAGCTTCCGTTCAAACTTCCAGACGTGTCTCAGAAGTCGGGACTCAGTGAGGATCTCTTAAAGATTAACGCACAGTGGGGGGGCTGGATGCTTGGCTGTGATAGGTGGCTGAGTTAACATTATTAAAACATGAAGCCTTGTTTAGCTGAACAAATGTTCTCTCAGATTATTAAACAATTAGAAGATCTTTGTGTTTGTGAAGTTTCTCCTTCTTGACCAAACTTCAAAAGTGAAGTGTGGAAACAAACACAACTTACTGTACACACACCACAACAAACACACACACACACACAGAAAAGTTGATGACCTGACTTCCCTCCCGTGTGAGCTCCAGATTAAAAGCGGCAGTAGAATGCATGAGACGCTCCTGTCGGACTAATCCAGCTTCACCTTGAGTCTGATTGACACTTTTGCTATTTGTGTCTGCGGGAATTTTTTCCTCTCAGCAAACAAAACAAGCGACTCTGTACTGAACCTGGAAAATGAAAACTACTACAAATGTATTCATAATGTATATACATAATATATAAATATCTATTTCAGGAGGATCACTCGTATAATTGATTAACAAGCAAGTGTTTTATTCAAAAGATGCACGTGTCTCTGAAGACGATGATATCCATTATTATGTAGTTGAGTGAGGATGATGGAGACCTTCAGGCAAACAGGTCGAGGATGGATTTGATTGGAGCTGAACAGTCCCTAGAGGAAATTGTTAATTTTATACCTGAGACTTTCAGTTATGTCTCGTATGAACAGTGGGGGGTGCAACATGCATGTTTACGTACCTCCCACACAGAGCCCCGGTGTGTCTCCCTTTGGGTCCATTCGGTTTATAAGGACATCCAGTGGGGGGGAACAGTCCTTCTTGCATTTCTCCAGAGTTATGATTCTTATTGGACATGATTGATTCGATTCAATTCAAAGCAGTACCAATTAAATCCACACATTTCAACAGACCATCCAATAAACCGTTTACTTTATCTATTTATCTTTATTTATTTATTCTCTTATGACTGCTTTTTTATGTTGTTCTATATTTTTGTTTACTTTATTTTAAATTTATGATGCACTTTGTTTTCAGAAGAGCTATAAAGTCGTTATTATTATTATTGCTATCCATTATTACTGGCAGAGGTAGAACTAGGACATGTAGTTTGATGTTGTAGTACGACATGTGCACTTTTGCTGAAGTATAATTTAAAATGCAGGTCCGTTCAGTTGTAACCAGATGTTTCCTTATTATTTTATTAGTACTTCAGTAAATATATTAATAGTTTTCCTTGTCATCATAGCTTTGGTTCTTATGGTAATGCAAATGAAAGCATTCTGATGATGATGCTCCTCATTTTCTTTTACATCGTATAGAAGTAAAAATTTAAATCTAACCACATTTAATGTAGGATAATCCAAAATCAGTGGAGCTCCTGTATGTTCTTAATTTAGTGCGCACACATTAAAATATACTGAACGTGGAAACATCAAACAAACACAAAGACAGAAACATTCAAGCCTGGATAAGAAAGAATCCCAGCCACGTGCAAAGGTAAACTAAGAACTCTTTTATTCTTTTTTGTTCATTTTATATATCTATCTTTAGCTGTTTTAATCTTTTTTTTTTTTCTACACGAGTCCTTTAAAAGTTTGTCATCATGCTAGGTGCAGCTTCAGTGTCGGTAATACATGCAAGGTTGTGGTTTTTCGTTGGTGTCGAGTTTTTCACACATCGGACAACTGGAGAGGGGGGGATCGGGGGGGAGAGCCGGCGGCTCTGAACGCTGCCCGAGCGTCTCTGGAGTCATCACAAAAATGAAAAACCAACAAAAGTAATAAAACCCCGTGCAGACGACGGCTGCCGGGGCCGGAGAGGGGAGGGGTCACTGATCAGCGAGGGGTCACGAAGGGGGTGGGGGGGTGGGGGGGGGGTTAAGCATAAGCAGTTCAGTTCTTGCTGTGATAGTTGCCATCCGGTCCGGAAACAGGGACGGCTTTTTCATCATGACATCATCAGTTGACATCTTTAGTGCAGTCAAAAGTAAAAGAAAACTTGGAAGCAGGCAGTCCTTTCAGGAGGGAAATGTACACATATATATATATATATATATATATATATATATGTATAAAAATACCTCAGACAGCTTTGTGGAGAAGAATAGAACAGGAGACAGAGACTGGGGGGGGGGGGGGGGGGGGTGGACTGAGTTCAGACTCCTGTTTGCGATGGGCTGACATGACGGGAGACATCAGGAGTATTGCTTGTGACTTTGGTCTGGGTCTATTTGTCAGGGGGCACCGGGGTCCCACTGCGCTCAGGGTTTTGTTTTTCAATCACATCAGATTCCCCTTTTCTTTTTCTTCTTCTTCATCTTCCTCTTCCTCTTCCTCACTAACACAGATTCATACCACGACCAAATACATAGGAGGTGAGAGAACAAGGTACAGAAATGACATCACACGTGCCGGCTGGTGGATGCCACTTTTAGCTGAGGCACCTTACAATGCATATATATATATATATATATATATGTAGATATTTTTTGTTTTTGTTTTTTCTTCAAAACATGGGTGGCTACAATTTGGGATGAAAGCACGGCAGTGTTAGTGCCTTGCTCAAGGGTGCTCAGTGAGTCACACAGAATCGCTAACACGTACGCAGGAGAATGATCATCGTCAGAAAAGAGTTTGAGGGGGAAAAAAGAAAGAGTGGGGGGGGGGGGGGATTGTACAGGAGGAAGATTTTGTCATTGTTGTTCCTTATATACACAAAACTGCGATACTGCAGCAATAATGGTCGCAGGTCACAATAATATACACACGTTGGCAACAGGTGCACTAAAGACCCCTGACATTTCAGTCCGCCCCCCCCCCCCACACACTTTGAATTAAATACACTGTTTCTGTACAAATTAAAAAAAATACATTTGTTTGGTGGATTTACAAACAGCAGAGGGTTTGAGTCCCGAAGAAGAAACAGAACATGCACATCTTGGAAAGGAAAACACACCGGGATAGAAACCCACATGGACATCAGCATCTTTGGTGAAGATTCCACAGAGTACGCCTGAGCACACACGTACAGATTCTGCACAGACACACACACACACACACACACACACACACAAACATACATTTCCCTACAGGTCTGAATAGGAATTCACTACTTGGAGCTTTGTGCACTCGTGCAGGCGTCAAAAATCACAAAAGGGGCTCCGCTCCAAACGAACGTGTTTGTGGAGAAGAAGAGAAGGAGGACGGAGATGACATCACACCGCGAGACATTTGGTTGTTTAGGCAGAGGGGGGGGGGGGGACCTGGGACAGCGTGGTGCTCCACTGCTCCTCCAGGTGAAGGGGTTACAGTGTGTTTGCATCACTACAGACTGGCCCAATGTGAATGTAACTTCATATACAGAACTGTACGTGGCACATACAGTGGACCAGGCCGCCTGCAGTTCAGCTGACAGCCACCGGGGGTCCCATCCACAAAGTAGTTACAAGATGAGAGGTCTGTTTATTCTATCACTATCTCTACTGCAGTAATATCTCCTGTCCTCAAATGCCCCATTCCTAAGAAACAACAACAACAACAACAACAACAACAACAACACGGTCCCTGTTCCCTGTCCCCCCCCCGGGAAAAGAAACAGACAAAACACACGAAAATCTAGAAAACAGAGACAAAGATTCAAAGCTGCCTGTGGAGGAAGATGCTGGCATTCATTCAAAAAAAATCATTCACTGATGGATGCACGCGGCGCCTCCACCGCGCGTGTTCTGCTCCCAGTTCAGTTCCCATGCAAAGCCATGGCTTAGATCAAGAAAGAAAAACAAAAAAAGAAAGTCAAATACAACGTGCAGCACCTCCCGAAGCTTGTCCCGAGACCCAGGCAAGAGGGGGGGGGGGGTCCACATGAGCCCCCCACACCGAAGTGTTCAAGAATGAAATGAGAGATGAGATAAAATAACTTATGAATGGAAGGGATGGATGAATGGAGACAGGAATCATCATGTGTTCACTTATCTGCCCTGTGCTGAGTTTCCTCTTCCAGTCAGTGAGTCAAACAGGGCCACAGCTTTTCAACATTAGTTTCTTTAATACAGGGGCCCACAACATGTAGTCTCATCTAAGCAACGGACCCAAATAACACACATTAAAAGTTTTGTTTAACTATTTTTAACTTCTCTTTCTTTTCAGCACTAGATTTACATCCTGAAGATTTTACGCATCTTTAAATTAAAGTTAGTTAATTTTTAGCAAGTATATATATATAGAGCGATTTATTTTTTCAGGTCCATAAACGTTGGTTTTACTTGACAAAGACCCTGTGTCTCTAGGCTACATTTCACCCTAAGCTGGCTACAATCACTGATCAAGAAAATAGACATAAGACTTTATAATTTTCAACTTGTAAAACACGACTTCTGTGGGAAACATAAAAAAACGACTGAGCGGAGTAAAAACCATGATTTCCAGTTTTAAAAACATAAAATGAGCAGATGAAAAAACACCATCGGTTAAAAATCGTACAAATAAAAAGGAGAAGACGTGGTGGAGGCTCGAGTCCCCGGAGGAATGAGAGATGAGTAGCTATGGATGACTTGAGAAACTACGCCCGTCGATTTCCACAAGTACAAAGTGCACGTGCGCTGACACGTGGGACGGAGGTAAGTGTCTGTGTGGGCTGGCTGTTAATAAGGGGGCTCTCTTGCTTTCAGGCCTGGGTCAGGTTGGGGGGGGGCAGAGATCGGGGAGCGGGTGTTAGGAATCCCTTGGTCCCTTGACTCCCTCAGGAGCAGAGGCTGAACTGGTCTTGCTCGATGGGCTTTTTGACCCACGCCCCCAGGCCGGCCTTGTGGAAGGCCTTGATGAGAGCCTGCTTGGCAGAGTGGTACTCTGTGGCCGCCTGCTTGGCTTCGTGGTACGAGCTGGGCTTGAGCACCTTGATCCGCAGCATGGAGGACAGCTGCGGGGGGGGGGGGGGGCAGAGACAGAGAGTAGGAAATGTCATGAATAAAAAATTACACAGGTCATACAGAGGTCATAACAGCGGCTGCAGCTCAGTTCTCTCTCTCTCTCTAGAGGTTTTCAGACATGAACGTGCACAGACTTTCTCCGGAGGTGGTCTTTCACACGTGAACATTGCAGCAGGAGATTCTCCACTCAGGGCCTAACGTCCTAATTCCACTGTGGAGATCACATGTCTCTGTTTACAGCACATCGTCTCCAGCGTCGGCTCTTATCACTAAAACTTCTTCTCAGGAGATTCTGCAGCTCAGAGCATTTTCTGAAAAGCAGCTTCTCTCTGTTTCTAGGTCTGTGTTTGAAAATGTTCAAGGCAAGACAAGAAAGGAATTATGTATGAATTCAAGACGGATTCTCCTCAATCTAATTTTAAGGTTGGTTTTATCAGGTGTTCGATCGACCCCACAGTGTCTTTCAGTTCATATCGGACAAATAAGGTCCCAGCAGGGGCTCTGGGAACCAAATGTTATGCTTCTACTGGAATTCATAGAGCTGTTCGGCCTCTACGCCACGCTCTTTTGGTATCAAAATGAAAATGCAGTCTGCTCCTTCAGCCTCATTGAGGGGCAATGTCTCAGACAGCCTCCTCCTCCTCCTCCTCCTCCTCCTCCTCCTCATCATCATCATCATCACTCATCCAGCACGAGGGACAGATTCCAGTTGGCCAGGGGGAGTTTCCAGATTCAACCATTAAAATTAATATGATATGTATCATACAGGTATTCTGTGTTGAAAATATGGTGAAAATATTGTTTATACATGTATGATATCTTTTAAAAGTATTTCTCTCTGACATTACTAAGTAGAAAAATAAAATAATATGTCAAATGATTCAAGGGACATATGTGGTGGGTCCTCGGCTACGAAAAAATTGAAACCCTCTGGTCTAGTGCCCCATTCACAGAGAATGATTTAAACTAAAAGAGTTTGATGACATAAATGCAACCCGGTGTTTTGCAGTTCCACGTATTGCATTTGAACACTGCTCACACAATAGAGCAGGTTACTTCTCAGGAAATGAAATGTCAAATGCCTTGTTGTTATTATCAAATTGTAATACTGTTGCATAAATGGGAAACCAAAGTTACATTGTTTAAAATTGCATTTTAATTTGCAACTAGGAATTAACATTAGAATGCTGTCATCTGTACAGAAGAGTTCGAGTAAAATGTCAAACAGCTTTTTCCATTTTCATTTTCATGGTTGTGAAACACCGCGATGTGAAAATGAATATGCAAATGTGATTATTGTATTTTTATTCAAACAACCAATACATACATTATGTCGGAAATGATGCTACCGTGGAGTTATAAGTTTACATTATCATTCTACTACAGTCTGCTGTACGCTTTCAGAAACGTGAGGACGAGAGGAGGGAACCAGGAAAAGCAGCTGGCGACCAGAAATGCTTCAGTACAATTACCTTGGAGTGTAGACGCACCCAGCGGCTGTAGAGGACGTGCTTGCAGAGACGTGAAGCGCGGCCCATGTCGTCCTTGCCCGTGGTGGCGTTGATCACCTCCAAGGCCTGGTCTCCCACCGTCCAGTTCACGCTGAAGTTTGGCGCCTTGCCTGGCTGCCTGGCCTCCGCGTTGCTTATTCCTTCAAACCAGAAACAGACATGGTCAATGAGTGAACAAGACAAAACATGAAAACAAACGATTATTTTGTCCCAACATGAAAAACATTAAACTGATTGTTCAGATCTTATTTCCCCTTCCTCCAAACTTTCTGTGAGACCCACAGCAGCGGAACCCCCCCGCTACTCCGCTGCATGGATGCATTAAACAATGGATGAGGTATCCAAACACTGGAGCTTATTTCTTCAAATGAGAGTTGCTCCCACGGCTCCACTGTCTTCAAACAGCATTTTCTCTCTTTAAGTTTGCGTTACTCGGTGGAGACAAACAGCATCATCCACCCAGGAGGACGGAGCCCACTCTCCTCCAGCACATTATGGGGCCTCGGCCTCTACTGTATCTCAAGCATAAATGGAAGATATATGGATGCCATAAATCCCTGAGTTTTGCTGAGTGTGTCTGTGTGTGTCTGTGTGTGTGTGTGTGTGTGTGTGTGTGTGTGTGTATGTATTAAGCGCCTTGGTTCCATTTGGCAGCCCTTGTGGCAGAGGATGATTTAAAGGGGATGAAACCCTCAGTGATCTAGAGCCACAGCCCTTCACCGCTAAAAACTCTCTAAAGCGGAAAAGGTTAATAACCCCCCTACTATTATATCCTTTCCCCCTCGACCATTGAGAGAGCGAGCAGGGAGGAGGAGCAGGCAGGAAGAGCAGGGAGGAAGAGCAGGGAGGAGGAGCAGGCAGGAGGAGCAGGGAGGAGGAGCAGGGAGGAGGAGCAGGGAGGAGGAGCAGGCAGGAGGAGCAGGCAGGAGGAGCAGGGAGGAGGAACAGGGAGGAGGAACAGGGAGGAGGAACAGAGAGGAGGAACAGGGAGGGGGAGCAGGCAGGAGGAGCAGGGAGGAGGAACAGGCAGGAGGAACAGGGAGGAGGAACAGGGAGGAGGAACAGGGAGGAGGAACAGGGAGGGGGAGCAGGCAGGAGGAACAGGCAGGAGGAACAGGGAGGAGGAACCGGGAGGAGGAGCAGGGAGGAGGAGCAGGGAGGAGGAGCAGGGAGGGCTGCACGTACATCCAGCCTCTTTGACATGTCATCGCTTCGGATCTAATCAAATGACCACAGTTTCCCTTTTGCAGTCGGATTCTGACAGATGGAAATAGATGTTCATGTTATAACATGTTTTATACAGTTTTGGTCATGAATATAAACATCGTTGACTAATACCCCCACTGCTTATTGTTCGACCTGAGCTGAAGCCGGTCCTTAAGTCGATTAGAGCCTTTCTGCTCTTGACCCTTTGAAATCTGCAATAGAAATGGTCCATCAGTTGCCTACTTAGTTGTTTCCCCTCGAGACTGAGGTTTTTCAGTGTGAGAGCAGGGTTTATTGATTTTATGATTAGATTTTGCATTGCATTACACTCCAATAGCCCCTCATTCGTCATCACTACACCTGGCTTATATTGGCCGGGTCATTTTGACAGACTGGTTGCACAAACGATCCAAGCGCAGACGTTTCAACACAGAGCGAGAGAGAGAAGAGCTTAACCTCAGGCACAGACAATTTGTCCAAGCAACAAAACATGCGAGAACAAGCCCACAGCTGGAGCACAAGATTTGTGGAAGAGCACATCATCTGAACGTCCTGCTCTCAAACTCAACGACCACATTCAAACCATATCTCCACTGGGGTTTAGATGTTATTTCCTGGCATTTTTCTAATGTGTCATATCATTAAGTGTTATGGTTATGGTTGTCGGTAAAAAACTGGGACATAAATGCTATAATTAACCAGAATATCTTGTAAGAAATCTGTCAAGTTGCAGGAATTATGGTCTACCCCTCTGTTCCTGAGTTATGTTGTTGATTCCTGTGTTTTTGATTATGATAACACAGTGAGGTTTACATTTGAACTTTTTTGACCTTTCAATCTGTTAATTCTTGAATTTAAGTAAACATTTAAAGAAATTCCCTGGGGTTCTTCCTGAGATATTCAGTTAATGAGATGGACCTGAACAAAAATGAAACCTACGACCACGACCGTCACCGGTGCAGAGGCACAAGCTAGAAAAAAGCCAGATTCATGGTCTTTGTGACCATTTTTAAAAGGTCAAGCCAATGCTGATAATTTACAAAATGATGAAGCTATTTAAATATGGCAGGAACAAGGTAAATGTCAGCTCAGATCAAACACAAGAAAAGCAATAAGTGTCTTCTTGCCACAGACTGACCAGCAACGGGGATAACCAGGTTCACTGCTGAGGATTACTGTCGTCCTCTCTCGCTATTTAGAGAATCAGGAGTTTGACTAGCAAAGATCAACAAGGCGAGCCCTGATCCCCTCACAACATGCAAATGAGAACATCTCTCAAGTTAAATTTCACCACATTAGAGCAGAAATTCCAGATCAGAGAGGAGTGTTTACCGCTGAGTAAAGGCTTGTTGAGACTGAACTGCTGGGGCAGGTCCTCGATTTCTGCGATGCGCTGGTACATGGCCCGGGAGAGGTGGTCAGCGTGGTAAAGGCTGCCGAGGATGATGCTGGAGAAGTAGATTGGCTCTGAGAAGTAGCTCATCAAGGAGCCCTGGAGGCCCATCACATTCCATCTGCAGCAGGAAAAACAAACCACAATTTAGATTACATGAAAGTGGGAATATCATTGTTTTTTTTGTGGGGATTATTCAAGAATTTGCTTGCAGGATTTTGAGTTCACCAAATGACCTTTCTGTGGACATAGTTTGTGTTCATAGTATCAGAAAACTTCCAGTACAGTTAACATCTAATCTCTTCAACATTTTTCATGTTCATCAGACTGTGGTTGCTCGCAGGTCTCTAGTTTGTGTGGAAAGCAAAAGAACACACTGAACGAAATGCATCAGCTATCGGCTTTTTAATTCATCGGCATTCATATGCAGATTGCTGTTAATAGAGATTAACCAAATGTCATCTGGACCTGAAAAAGGGGGCTTTTCTTAAAGCAATGAAAAAGTTCAGGGATTATACAAAGAAATATGGTAATGTGGTATGTGCACATTGCAAAGTGGGAACACACAACCATCAAGGCAGCACGAGCAAAGTATATGAGCATGCAGCCAGTTTACGTAATCTACCGCACACAATCCTACAGTTGTGTACACTGTAAGGTATCCAATTTCATTTTCTACAAACGTCTGTGTATTTCTATGATGTGTCATTAGCCATCTCTCTCCAGTCCTTTTCCCATTGACATGCTCTGTGAAGCGTTGCCTGCCAACCTCATGGTCATGGAGGGGGTAGAGAGAGAGAGGGCGGAGAAAGGGGGAAGAGAGAGAGAGAGGGGGGAGAGAGGGAGAGAAAGAGAAAGAGAGAGAAAGAGAGAGAGAAACGGTGAAAGTGGAAGTGTGAGAGTAAAGAGAGGATTGAGCACGCAGTTGGCAGAAGGAAAAGGTACTAGTGTAAATCTTTAAAAACAGGTTTTACATATGTATTATAATAATAATAATAATAATAATAATTGGGACCATGGCCCTCAGTAGAGTGCATGCCTCCACCAAGCACAAACAGTTCCCTTATAGAAAACCACATTTTAACTGGATCTGCAGAAGATTGCAGAGACTCAATATCATTCCCCTGATGTTTTCCGAATTCTTGCAGCAAGATGCATGAATTATTCTCTGAGAAATCAGTTGTTTCAAGATGTTTCAAAGAAAGTGAAAAGAAAATTCCTGCATCTGCACCAAAATGTATCGCATTCCTCCCTGCACCAACCTTTGTGGTAAATCCATCCAGTGGTGTTTCTGAAAATCTCGCTCACAATCTAACAAACCAACCGACAAAGGATCGATATCTTTTGGAGGCTGCTGTGGCTCAGGAGGTACAGCGGGTGGTCCACTAACCAGAGGGTCGAACAGCCGCACATAGACGCACAGTAAGACTGTGTGTGTGAATAGGTGAATGAGGTCATCAGGACTAGAACGCTATATAAATCCAGAGATAATAAGAGAAAAGATCGACAACACAAGACACGGAGAGTGAGATGATGACCGTGAGCTCCTCTCGTTCCCTCTGTCGCTTCAGGCTGTTTGAGAGTGTGTGAAATTACCAACATGGACCTAGAACAATAAGGAATATGCAATAAGCATAAGACCTCTGGCTACACAGAGGGTCCATTGTTTCCAAATGCAATATGCTCTCTGCGTCTGTGTGTGTGTCTGTCTGTGTGTGTAAGGAAGAGCGTGACGTTGTGTGTCAAACTGAGGCAGAAATCTGAATTTATAACTGCAAGCTGTAAAACAGTAGTATTTCGGGCCACACGAAACACACACGCAAAAAATGTTTCCATCACAACAGAGTTACAATCTGGAGGACGCACAGGCACGCACACACACACGAACATGACCCGTAAGAGCCTGTTTGTCAATGAGCTCTTTCAGATAACTGGGAACAAACAGACACGAGGCCGAGAAGCGCTTGTTCCCGTTAAAGATGAAGGGCTGAGCGGGTGATCAAAAGAAAACGAGACGAGAGGAAACAAAGGTTGAGGAGGGAACATTGGTGACGTGGGTCAAAGTGACACAGGAACAGAGGCAGGTGGGCTAAAGATTCGTAAAAGCTCTGTCTTTGATTCGTCAACGTCATTTGCCAAACGGCAAAAGGGTTAATTTCTATTTCTGTACAGCAATTTTAAAATAGTTCACGTTTTTGCTTGTTATCAGGCCTGAAAACAGCCCCCATGACTACATGAACGCTCTCCCAACCCATTTTACCCTCTACTGACTTGGATCCCTCCGCTCCAAACAGCCCCCCGAAAAAAAAAAATCTGAATCACTGCTACCATTACTGACACCGCTGAAATGGCAAAAACCCTCTCACACAGTGCAAACAGCATCCGCTACACAGTAGACATCTCCCTCATCAAATACACGCTCGGCATTCAATCACTCTGTGCGTTCAGGCAAGGTATTGCGATCGGGGAGGAAGAGGAGAAGGGAGCGGGCTGGTGGGAAGAGTTATGGAGAAGTTTTATCGTTCATCACAGTGGCGGCACACTGTTGCCTTGAACATGGACAGAGACTAAAGACGCTATGATCTGCCTGCTAAAAGCGGCCCCGGGGACAGAGGGACCATCAATCCAGCTCCACCCGTCACTCCCCGAGGGGAAAACGATAGACCTGAGATGACAGAGCGAGGAAATAATGCACTTCATCGCAGTACGAGTAAATAAAACACGTGAAGAATCATGAAACATTAAGTTTTTTATGGTTTCACTATGAAGGTTCAGGGTTTCTGCAGTGTTCACTAAATAACTACTGTTTTAGGACCTTTCTAAACCAGCACAGAATGTGATTAAATGCATTTTTCATGGTCATACCAGTACATTGCTAGAAATATATTGGATCAGTTAACATTACCTGCACCCAGAGGCAACCGCCAACTACAACCAAGCTCATTTATATATATATATATTTCTAAAGACAACAGTATCCATCTTTTATTAAACAAATTCTTTGTAGGACAGAAAGAGTATATTCATAGAGTCGTGTATAAGAAACAATAAAAACAACAAATGAACAAAACTCCTTCTTGTTCTAACTAAATAGTAATTAGGTAGTTGATCAGCGGCATCATTACAAGTGAGAGTAGTAATCTGTCAATAATAATAAATTACCTTGCGATTTTGTCACTGCATGACATCGTGAGTAGCCGCTCCCCTTGCAGCACGCCGTCCCAGGTCTGGATGGTGTTGCTCGACCTCACTGGGATGGTTCCTTCCCCCGACTCGATTTTGGTCCTTAGCTGTCCCCGCGCTTTCCGGTTAGGATGTCTGTCTCCTTGGTCTGAGCGAGACAACACAGAGACAGGGAATAAAGACGGGGACTCACATTAATATGCTAAACTTTAGAGGGAACCAGCTCCTTGAGACAAGATAAACCAGTCAGACTAACGATTGGATTATGGACATATTAATATGCAAATATCTACAATTGATCTCCTCCTGTCGTGTTTCAGAAAACATAGATTTTAGCAAATGAAAACAAAAACATTGCTTCCATACAAGCATGACCTATTATTTTTATTATGTTATCAATGTTTTGTGCTCTTTCACAAGCAGGCGCCATCCATTCGGTGACTAATTGAATGTGGCTGTTTTCTATTCAGTCTGCCATGTGTAACAGAAAACACTCTGACAAGAGTAAGAGGGAGGTTAATCAGACAGACAGAGTGGGCTGGCTGGGCGGAGGAAAGACTGATAGAGACAGACAGAGAATGACAAAAAGCTCTAATTACTCGAGCCTTGTTTAAACGGGTCTGTAATGTGTATTTGGACATCGGAGCAAAATTATAATTAAATGAAACCAACCATAAGAGGAAAACCTGCAAATCTAATTAAAACGAAATAAACTGCTGCTCAAACTGAATTTTTTCTGAAACCAAGACAAGAACAAATTATAAACAGGCCGGCAGAGCCGAGGAAGAGGAGGAACGAGGCTGGACGTGTGTGGATGTGCTGCGGTGGTTTGCAAACCTTCTACGGCGGCCTCGTGCGGAGAGAAGATCCTGGCGTCTCCGCAGGGCGAGGTGCTGATGTAGAGGTGGAACTGAACATTGTCCTTTAACCTGTAGCCTTCCTTGTCACAGTGCAGGAATATGGAATTGTGGTGGTCCTCCTTGGTGTTGCTGTGATGAAGAGAAAAACATGGCGGATTCAATCAGGGCTGACGAACCACCACTAAACCTGTACTGGTTTCATTGGTGGATTAAAGACAGACATCTAAACAAGAAAACTTCCAACATATACAACGACATAACACAACAACCCTAAAGCTGTCCTGTGATTATAGAGCAAACATGTCCCATTGTTTACTGACCTGAGGAAGAACTCCAGCTGAGAGTAGAGGTATCTGATGAGCGAGCGTCGGGCGATGATCTCGGCGTGGCAGTCATTGAGCGCCAGGCCGCGGTCACTCATGTACTCACCGTTGATGCATTTAGTTCCTGTGGAGACACAAATGACCTGCGCTTCCTTCACATCTGTCCCTGTTGAGGGGAAAGAGGACAGAGAGGAATCGGTCAATGAACGCAAACACCCAAAGTACCTGCTGCCTAAATTGTACTTTAACGCCCCTTGAGAGGTGGGAAGTGTTTCCACTGTTTCCTCTGTAACAACAGTGTGTTGTTGCTGCTGAAATATGCCGACTGCTGTTTTGTATTTATTTACTAAGGAGGAGGGGGCTCAGTCCTATCTCGTTAAAAACAAACACAATCACCCACCTGTTGGTAAAGCTCACACATCAGAGTTATTATGCTTAACTGATAACGACAACTCAATGATTAGAACTACAGGCTCTCACAGTGAGTGACAGTGAAGTACGACTGACTCATTCATGATTCTCATACACTGCGAAAAGAAAACCTGTAACTGTCCCGTCAATCTCAAAGACCACTCCCTCACAGAGATGTTAACATTAAATTGGGTTTGGATGGGTTTCCTCTACAGGAACATTATCAATGCATGTTATTTTATGAAATTAACATCACATAGTAATGTGGTTAATTCTGGAAAAAGAAAGTTAAGAATAAATAAGTAGAAAAATGTATTAGAGCTAACCTCTAGCTTGGATATTTCTGTTTAAATAAATATCGAGAATTGCTTTAAAGGTTATAATTTTAAGGCAAATATACAAACACAGACTTTTGTATAAAATTTTTGTATATGTGTCTGGAACCATTCATATAATTACAAAAATATTAGATATTATCTAAATATCATTAACACATGTATAACAATTGTTAGTTGTAGGCGATATGTTAATATGTTTTAAGTACTTAAAACTGTCATCTGAGGGAAGAAGTCTGATGTCTAAAGACACATTTTGAGGGCAGAGTAGCTAAAAGTAATATCCCCAGTGGGTTTTGTGGGAACATTGGGAATAGTTACAATTTGAGCTTGAGGATCGTGAAAGTTTGTAGAAAAATTATAGAGCAATAGGGAGTTTTTGATATAAGGGTGAAGCAGTTTAGTGCTTAAAAATCAAAGTTCTTTAAAATGATGATAAATGATACAGAGAGACAGTGTAGGTTGCGTAAAAAACAAGAGACATATGATTAGGGTTGGGCCGAAATCAGTACTTTTAAAGGTACCAACAAAATTCTGTTAACGTTAAATCAAATCGGTGTGAAGTTCCAGTACTTGTGAGCACATCTTGATGAAAGAGTGATGTTAACGTGACTGAGAGTAAAAGAAAGAGCATATGTTAGATAAAGAGAGAGAGAGAGCGAGACCATGTGACTTGCCCCTGGAACGGGTTCAAGCCAAGCTCATCTCTGATCAGTGCACACAGTCGAAAGTGATCTCAAGTGTGGTTACACTTTACGATAATTGACGCAGACAATGCTTGATGCAATATGTGTAAAGCAAAATTCAAAGCTGGCCAAGGCAACAAACATAACACATATCTCAAAACTGATGAGTACCGTGTTTGACAGCCTGAAAGCTAAGTCCCCTGCTGTAGCTAACGCTTTGGGGTTATCTCTCCTCATGGACAGATAAGGAGGAGCCGAAATGAAGCCTTTTGAGTTTGGTTTTTACAGGTTCAGTAGTAAAAGTGCTTGTGCTTTAGGAAGATGCCAGGTTCTCAGGAGGAACTTACAATGAAAAGTGATTTTAAGGATGGTTTCTGAAAAGTACTCTCTTAAAGCTCAGCTGGAAAAGCGTCAGGGGAGCAAGTGGAGAGTTTCATAATGGAGACAGTTTTGAAAAGTTCACACTCAATGGTTATGACCAAGCTAGTCTTGATACTTGAGTGGGGAAGGATGATTCAATGGGCTGGGTTGGCCGGGTTTCATATATTATATTATATTACACTATGTATGTATTATTAATGTAAAACAATTTCATCACATAAAAGCCTGTTCTAAAGTGGATTAAGATGCTATTACATGATTGAGAGTAGTTGAATAACTATCCACCGTAAGAATAACTATAATTCTATTCTGCATCATCAATGATACTGAACCAATAAAACATTATTATCATCACAATCTTTTAAGATAATAAAGGTTAAAGATCTAAATGCAGAATAATGATCTGTGAGTGTTACAGACTTTTATGTTTTATTCCTTGATATTTCATAGAAGACGTATTACTGTTAAGTGGCATTTTGCTATTTATTTAGTCCAGGTGGAGATGATTTCATCAATCTTATGTTCTGCAAAGGTAAAAAAAGTATCTTGTTATGAGTAAATGTACTTGTATTTCAACCCAAATATGACGGTAATATGTATTTATGCATCACTGAAGCGAGAATATTAGACGTTACACAACATGAAACACTCAACACATTAACTGTCAGTGTTGAGTCGGAGCATAACAAAAAGCACCGACTGTCTCCTCCCCTGAAATGTACCTGTTGTCATGACGACTCCCGCTAGGACTTTCCGTCTCGCATGAGGGGAAGTGAAGTTTTCTGTCAGCTCACTGAACTTATCCACCACCAGGCGAGAGACGGCATCAGCCAGAACCTGGAAACACACACATACACACAGACACACAAACAGCCAGACAAACACACGCATCCACACACACACACCAACACACACACACACACAGGAGCTTGTGTCAGATGTGTCAGCTTACAAAGCGCGTCTGATGTTATCCTCCCCTGGAGCACCATGTACCTGTCACAGCGTTCGCATTCAGCTCCAAACAAGAGTCAGAGTGTTGAAACGGCAACAAGCAAAACTAGGTTGACCCCCTGAGGTATACCTAACTGTCTTTCAAGCAGCGCTGTTTCAGGCTGACAGATATAATTTACCATCTGCCTTCTGGAAGTGAATCACAAAAGGCAAAAAAAAAAAGTAGACACGTAAGAACTTCACATGGCTGAACTTAATACATATTTTGCCTTGGAAAGCCAGCTCCTCTCGCCGGCTCCTTATCCATTGCTAATGTGCTGGCAAATGACGATAACCGAGAGGATAGATGACGGCTGGGTGACCACAAATTAAAGAGATTAGTCCAGTATACTTCCCTGCTACTTTGGAGGCACCCACTCGGAGCCAGATCATTTGAATTTTGAATGCGGAGGTCTTTTATGGGGTGGAAATGAATGTTAATCTCTTGAGGAGCCAAAGGAGTGATAGTACAGAGTTTTAATTTTGGGACAAAAAACATATATGTGCGAACATTTTTCCTTTCAAGAATTTCCCTCATTTCTTGTCATGATATTTCTGAAAGGTCTTTGATGGATTTGATGTTTTTATCAATGACAAGCAAAGTTTACTACAATTGCAATGGAATCCAACCATTAGTCCCTATTAGTGACGTTCCAGATTGAAACAGGCTGTAGAAATTAAAAACAACCTGAGAGAATATTAATGCTGCAGTTAGTGGGGGTGCTATCATTAAAGTGTGTGTGGGGGGGGGGGGGGGGGGGGGGGATGTCAAATAAATCAGTTGACAAGTGGATAGAGTGAGTAAAGAAAGATAAAACGGGTTTGAGGAGGGGACTGTGGACAGCGGTGTCGTGCTGATTAGGTTTGCTGACGTTGTTATCTCACCTCACACACTGACATGGCTCCGACAGTCACCACTAAAGTGACCATCGGGCTTAAGTCCCAGCAAACGTGATGTGACTGAGGTTATAATGATAACCTAAGAGAAGATGACAGATGGAGTAGTTTGGACTGACTGTATATAAAGATGGACGACATGGCAGCTCCCCAAACCTGAAGACTGTGTCTAAATTGCTCCCCTGGTGGCTGGCGGAAGTATAGGTCATTAATCATTAGTCTCCTCCATGATAGTAAATAGAACTTGGAGCAAATTAAAAAGTCATAAAGCACTTAAAATAAATTCGCCATCCCCCAGTTGCTACTGCACAGACTCTAGACTCCAAATGTCATCGGCACAAGATGGCAGCGCTCGTATCTGAGATATCTTTGCTTTATTTTCGGACAGTGGGAGGAAGTGGGGATTCGTTGTCCATCTCAGGTTTACCAGGAACACTTTTGAGTTTAGTTCTGGAGAGATATTCCATCAGCGATAACTGTTTGAGCCGTAACACGAATAAAAACTACAGCAAGCATATAGATATGGAATTGGAACTATAATTCTGATTATCATCATTACAAATATTATATCTGCATCTAATCTGTACTGTGATTAAATCTGTCACTTCAATCAGTCTTTGTGTTTTCATCATTTGTCACTCCTGACTCTTTTAAATTTTAATAAGTGTTTCAAGGTCATGTAATGAAAGAATTGGGTATCATGTCTACGCATTGGTTGTACTATTAATCCCTGAGAAAGAAAGAATGACACCTATTGATGGACATTGAGGTGCTCAGGAAAGTTCTTTTAAATCTTAGCTTCAACCAAAGCATGTTTAAATTATCATATTTGTCAACGAATACCAACAGCATCTTATGTGCGTGAGTCAGCTTGACTCTGGATTCATTCACATGACAACAAGCCTTTAGAAAAAAGGTTTCCTTGGTTCATTCAATTCAGGGAACAGTGTGGTCCAAAATATTCATATTTAAGGTCTGCTACACCTTGACCTGTTCAGTCAATATGGAAACTCAATGACTTTACTGAAGAAAACTGACGCAAATCGTTTTTGAATGCACTAACTGAGGTAAGCATAACATCCTGCACTCCAAATTACTGATCGTCTTCTGAAACAATTTATTAAACAGTTTGTATTATGGTTCAGAAGTTCTCCATGAAAAGTGATATCTTACCTGCGGTAGGTGAAGCTGCAATCCCTCGCTGGGTATGGGTTGCCGGGACGGTGTCTGGTCTAGCTGCATGTTGAAGAGAGCTGACAGGGCGGCTTGCGCTGCCCGGGCTTTAGCCAGCTTCTTGTTGCGCCCTGAGCCTTCAAACGTCTGTGCATCCACTGTTACTGACATCACAAAATTCTTGGCGTGACTCTCCCCGCTCTCTGAGACAAAGTCATATTTGAGGCCTGGCCTGAGCTCATTGAGAATCATGACTGGGTTTTTGCCACTGGAGGGCGAGCTGAACACTGATGGAGGGGGCAATGGGGCCTGGGCAAGGTTGCTGCCAGGTGGTGTGGGCAGTGGATACTCCCCTAGTGAGTTTATGGAGCTGGTACCATTGGAGCCTAGATAGAAGGATTCTTCAGGCGCAGCAGGGGTCTCAAAGCCATTGAAGAGCATGTCTGGGAAGTCCGCTTGGTCAGATGTAAAGTCTGTGTTCACGGTCAGGGTTCGACCCATAGCCAGGTGGGCCTCAGAAGCATTGGGGAACTGGACGAAGGAACGCAGCGCCTTCTCGGCTGCATTCAGTTTAGCCTTCTTCTTTGTGGGGCCCATGCCCTCAAACATCTGTCCATTGACCTCCACAGTCATTACAAAAACTGGTGCATGGACCGGTCCTGTCTGAGACAGCAGTTTGTACTGGAGACCCGGTTTGATTTCGTTCAGCTGCATCAGTGCATTCTTGGGTAGGACCGGCCCCGGTGTTTTCTTGCGTTTCTTGGCCCGGAACTTTGAGTGTGTGTGCCCATTGTTGCCCTCCTCTAGGGGGCGCTTTCGACTGCTCAGCCCGCTTCCATTAGGCAGCTGTTCAGCCACGCCTTGCCCATCTTTGCAGGACAGGTTGTCCAGGTTTCGGTTTTCCTTAACATCGGTGCTGCTTGAACCTGCGGTGCCCAGAAAGAGTAACTTACAACGCCTTCGTTGCAGGATCTTGTAAATGCAAAATTTATAGATTCCTTTATCACTCTTTGGAACTGAACCAATGATTTGTGTTCCTCTATCACAGCAAGAGAAATTGGCTTTTTAATTTAATTGAACATCTTAACCTATAGTTAACTGATATTACTGAAAATAGTAAAACATCTTCAATCGATATATTGTTTCTATACAGATGGTGTATGTTTTTAATTTTGAAATTAAACTTTTTATATATATTTATTAAAATGATATACTCATGGTCACGCAATAGTCTGAGAATTATGCCGTACTGGTACAGGCTTCACAGTGTAATGGGTCTCAAACATAAATGCACAGAACACACCTATACACGCACACACACGTGCACTTTCATCATCTATCCACAATTTTTAATCTCTCGAGTGCCTATAAAGAAATTGGGAACATTCGAAGTGTTCAGTTTTCATCTGTGGTTTCTGAAATATACTGTACAGGGGGGAACACATATCACTAAATCCAGTTAGCAAAGTGGATGGAATATTGGCAAAAATTTTCATTTATAACATCCTTCAGCAAAGGCTTGATAGGTTACTCCTTGCGGTACTCAGGAGAAAGAGAGGCCGCAGTGTGCATGAGTGGGATTGTAGGTTGGGTTGAGGGAGTGCAGGGGAGGAGTGCAGGGGAAGGAGCTGAGGACCAGGCAAACAGGAGAACACATCAAAGAGGCAGGAGGAGGAGACTCCACCTACTGCAGGATCCTACAGGCTTGACCGGTGACACGGTGGGAGGTTAAATTGCTGTTTGGCCAGTTTTGAGAAAGAACAAGTGTCATAACTCAAAGTGAGGAAAATGTGAAATCGTGAACTGTTTCTAATGAGGTGCCGTTCATAAGACCCTGTGCCTCTGAGATCCCCCCCCCCCATGGAGCTTGTCAGAGAGAACAGTGTTTTAAACTGCAATCTGTCCCGACAAGCTGTTACCATCTGCTGACTACAACTGACATGTCTCAAGGCAGAACAAAAACAAACTTGTCCCTACAATCAAGAGCACAAGATGCATCGTTCAATTCAAGAATTCTGAAAACATGCAATACTTTTGGTGTGTTCATGCACAGGGGGTTTCTGCAAATTAAAATAATGACAGGGGAGGGGGGGGGGTGCAGTGTAACTGTGCACAACAGTAGCTATAAGAGGAACTAAAGCCAGAATGGTGATAGGTGAAATTTGTAGATTGGACAAGGATGTGATCTCAGCCGACAACCTTCAATCACCACTTATACATTGTTAACTGGGGGATTTGAGCTGTGGTGGGATATGGTTTTGTTGAAAAGTTAAATTCGGACCTGAAATACAGCTCAAAGTATAAATGATAAAATGCAAACAACAATTAGCTACAGTAAATTTTGTGTAATGGATAAAATTCACAGTCTGCATCTTTGGAATATAGTGACCAATTAGCCAATCAAAAACAAAGGAGAGGTACATTCATAAAACTCTACCATGCTGCACAAACAGTGAATATAATTGCACAAAGAAATAAAAGTCTATCTTCGTTAGTTCATTCAATAATGCATCATCGTAATATTTTTTTAATATTATGATGACTGTCTGCTTCTCAAGAGCCTAAGAATAGATCTGAGGACAAAAGCCTTCGAGCAACAGCCAAGACACCATGCACTGAATCGTGGGGCACACATGCAGTTGTGGTCATTATCATGACAGCATTTGTGTAATCAGCATCCATTAGTAACACAAAGATAGGAAAATTATGTTTGAATCTGTAAGAGCTACAAATCTATGTGGGGGTTGCAAGAACCAAATGATACAGACAAAAAAACAAGCTTGAATGGCCACTTTATTTCAGCGTAACTTGTCTGTTGGGCTTTTGAGTTGTGAGGATTCATGTGATTAAAGAATTTCACGAGCTGCTAAGGTTGTTACAGCAAAGTTAAAAGTTCTTTAATGTTTTCCTCGGGTCTTCCCTCGGTATTAAAGGAATAAGCTCGTGTGAGTTCGGACTGCGTCTCATCTTCAAGTGTATCTTTTGATTGCCAGTCAAACATGCTAGTAAGAGGCCGCCTGCATAAGCACTACAAAGACTTTCTTCTGGCAACTCTACTTATTTGACACAACACAAAACAACATGCCTCTCCTCAGAGCATAGACACCGAGTGTGACACTACAATGAGAAGTATTCATTTTAATTGCAGGTTGCGGCGCTGCTGGGATGATAGCTTCCTTTGAATGAGTGCTGAAGATTGTTAAGGTGAAGTGAAAACACATTCACTCTCGTCTCTCCGCGCCTTCTGAGGCTTGCACACCCAGTTCAAACCCCAAATTGTCTAATTAAAGTTCACTATGCTGGAGTTGAGAGGATTTTCCGAGGAGAGAAATGGAGATAGAGGGAATCTAATGTGACCTGAAGCGTCTCAGATGTGATGATTCATTCTCGCCACAAAGTTCTGGTTACATCAGCGTTGTGTTTTTTGTGTATATGGACTATTTTGTGTCTTGGTTCGGGTCAAATCAGGACAAATTTCAGATAAGATTATGCTCATTGAGGGGGCAACTAATATGAGTACGATAAGCAACACAACACACATAAGAGTGTTTTTCATATGTACGAGTGAGATTTGTATTCAGCTTGATTAGTTTTACGTTATGTTACAATATTCAATAAATTGTGGGCTGGCTGCTCGACTAATGCTTGAGCGGTACAAGTGTTTACACTGATTACACGTTAGCAAAGGACAGGGCAGACAAGGTAACGCATGCAGGAAGACAACAGGAGGGGAATAAAAGAATAAGCAGACATGTAAAAGTAGAGACGAGGAAGAAAGAAAGAAAAAAAAAGGAGAGAAGCCCGATTTGACTCACTCATATTCTCCTCCTCATCCACATCCATGGCGACAGGTTTGTTCTGACCCGAGAGCAGCCTCGCCCCCGCTGCACCTGGAGATCAGAGGACAGAGGGGTGGACTGCGTAAGTTATACACGTGCACATGAACTCATTCAGGCGACCTTGAAAGGCAACAGCGATGATAAATTTCTTGCTCGATGCCCCTGCACGCACGCAAAAAAAGAAACATGCACGCACTCCTCTGTGTAAGTAGCATGTGATGCAGGCATATAAATATTCAGCGAGTGAGAAATATCAAGGTGAGAGAGGAGGCCAGGGCTGACAGGCCTTAATAGCAGGAGCAGTCTATTGTGACTTTAATATCCCTCCGATTAGACCTCATTTCCCATCGCCTGCTGAGAGATATACAGCCAGTGACATGGCCAGGTCCCTCCACCGCCGCACACACCTACCAGCTCGACTTATCCCAAGGTGGAGTGAGCGATTAAGGCCCCATTAGGCAATAACTCTCACACTAACATTGAATGAAATGATTTCCAGTAATCTGAAATGTTTGCTAATGCTGCAAATTACACTAACAGTTAACAATCAACCCTCAGGTTATGTTTAAAAAAAAAATTCAGGCCTGCGTTACATTCAGTTGGCTCTGTTTTGCCTTTTTCTGTCTTGAAACACTGGTGAAATATAAGTTAAAGTAACTTTGTCCCTTTGGTGTTGAGCTGGTCACCTAACATCAGCTTATCAGGGCTTATCAGGTTTATGGGCTCGAGGAGAGGGAACCAAAACAGCTGTGAACCAGCAGCAATGAGCTGAAGGATGCTAAGATGCTCCATAGAGCTGACGGGAGCTGCACATTTTCTGTGATAATTCTCTGGGAGTTTGACAATGTGTGAGCACATTGAGGCAGTCAATTGAATAGTTGATAATATGAAATAATGATCAGCACAGCTTTAATTACTTTTTGCTGAAAACCCAATAAAGAGTGTTTCACCTCTTTAATATTCTGCCCCTCTAATAGACAGACTGACAATAAGTAGTTTACACTAAATTTAGTTTTTTAAATGTCACAAATTCTTCTTTTTTCATTAACTATAATGCAACTCAAACACCAACATGTGCAGTTGGAGATGCAGGTCTGCTAAGCCATTATCTGCGAATATAGCCTCCAACTGAACGTTTGGTTCAAACAGAGATGTGAAGCAGTCACAGAGGACTATTAACAAACTGTTCAAATCTAAAATGTCATTGATCATTTGTTGAATTCGTAAAATTCACTTCTGATAATCATGTGAGTCTACGGGACATAAGTTTCATGATTTCATGAAATCTCCTTTCAGAAAAGCGGCGTCCTTGGGAAAGTTACAGCAATGGTTTCACAATAAACTGCTAATTACAGAATCAATAGTTGGATGCATGTTTAAACTGCATGACTTCCCCCATAAGTCTCCCCCCCAACCACAGCATGATAGAAAATACAGCTCGGAGCTGGGCAGATGAGAGCTCACTGAAGAAACACACTAACCTAGGAAGTTGGTACGAGAGAAAGAGAGAGTGAAAGCAGCAAAGAGGGAATAGACAGAGAGGCACATGACACAAAGAGACAGAGAGAAAGCAGGAGAACGATAGCATTATGATATAGAACAGATTGTGCTGATTCTTCTCTCTCTCTCCACCCGCCTTCCATCAGTGCCCCCATTCCTCAGCCAGACACTTTCTTAAGCTAAACTAAATGGGCTAATTAATCTGGGCTAATGGTGGGTGACAGCAAATATGCTAGCACAATTATCACCCTATTAAAGATTCATATTCCAACCCATAATTGAAGATGAAAAGGTGGGGTGAAGGGAGGCTGGGTGGGAGTAGGTCCAACAAAGTGGAAGATGAGAGTAATTTTTCTCCGGCTGCAGGAGCCAGATGCCCCGAGCTCGCACACACTCATCCAGCAGCTACAACAACCACAGCCACACACAAGACCAGTTACAAGTTGTTGCCTCTGCAGTGCTTTATGCAGCAGGACCTTTGTACCATGCATTTAATGGAAGCTGATACTTTTGGGTTGAGTAAGAGTCATGATCCGTATTAAATAAAACATTCTTTTAATGTTTCAAAAACACCAGTCTATGAGAAAAGCAGAACCTAATCATGATGTAAGGTTACTCAGGCAGAGCAGTGCGCTGTGTGTATGTGTTTTACATATTTATGGACTGCTTCTGTTTTTAAGCTAAATAAAAAAGAAAACATATCAAGTTGTCTGATACTTAGCACTTAGCACTAAGCATGAGCTTAGAAGGCAGCAACCTTTTCTTTAATATGGTCCAGAGACTGGTTTTACCGTCGGTATTTAACATTTGCAAATACAGTCGTATTCGTATTTGACAAAATGTATTCAAATACAACAGAAAACAGTTTGTATTCTACTTCTGTAGTTCTAGAGGAATGGGAATCACTGATACTGCTACAGAGGATATATGTTTTAGAGATGGTCAACGATTGGGAATAAGAGCATATAAATAGACTTTTAGACTGTGATCCGCATAAAATTGGCAAAGAAATGGATGTAAGGTACAGAATATCAAAAATATATATTTTTTGGTGATTTAGCAGCTTCCTTAAGGGTCATTTTCAATTTTGGACATTAATCTAATTTAGACAATTGCATGTATGATGATTTTAGACATTGGTAAAGACAAGGCAGGCTTTGGAGCACACACAACTGAAGCCGAGGATTTCAAAGTGAGTCCAAAGAATAAACAGTGAGGGCTGCCGACTATCTCCCTTTCACATGCATAAATGATTCTGCGTCATCAAGTTGTGAGACGGCTTGGTTCCAGGTAATTTTGAGTGGACGCCAAGGGAGGCAGGGAAAAGAGAAAGATGAGAAATGAGATGAAAAACCTCAAATTCAATCTGGCATGGTTAGGGGGACTGAGGGGAAATAAGGTGGTTTTGATTTGTCTCTCATCCCTCGCTTGCGCTGTGACAGAGCGATAGAGCATCGCCACCGTGGAGGGAGCACCAGCAGCGGCAGACTGACGAGGAGGTGGAATGGGGGGGAGGTGGAGCGAGCGATGGAAAGGTAAAGGTGAGGGAAGAATAGAGACCGAGAGAGATAGAAAACGCAATCCTATTCCAGGTAAAAGAGAATCATTATCTTCTCTAAAACAGAAGGCGATGGAAGGGTCTGCCCTTGGCCGGCTGCGGGGATCAAACCGTCTAAAACAAAGTGCCTATATCGAGGCTACTGTAGGAACTCAGATTTTCTATCAATATTATTTCAGACCAATTAAAAAAAATAATTGAATAAATAATCTTGCTTGCATGAAGAGTTAACCTTTAATAATAATCATTAAAAAAAAGAAACAAAAATCAGATTAGTAGGAGCCTCTGCAAGTGGAGCTTCACAAGCTCTAAGCAAAGATGTGGAAGGAAACCTGTTATGATAAAAGGGCAACAAAGCCCCAAAAATACAATGCATTAACACTGGAGGCAGCTTGAACGGCGTATTTTCTAAGTGCTCCTGTTCCATTCAGCCAAATGCTCAATGCAAACAACATGAAGATCTTTAAATCATATTTTCAATACATGTTTGGCGATGTGTGGTGCGAGCTGGTGTCAAATGGCAACAGCTTGAAGAAGAACCTCTGCTAACACCATGTTCTCAGTGGTGGCTGTTGTATTTGTTGGGGAATATCAGTCAATCAGTCCAGAATCTTCATGTTCTTTCTAAATGTGATTATTTAGGATGCTGCATTGATTAAGCTACAACCTGCTTTATTCTAGTCTGTGTATCACCTCATCTAACTGAGCTTTCACTGCAAACTGTAAGGGACGGCTCTTAAAATACTTGGGACATGGATCAGCCTTTACTAGGAGGGTAGCTTTTCACAAGGGTAGCATCCCTTAACTCTGAATGACTTTGTGCCTCTCTTCACTATCCTATATTCTTTACACTCTCAGCTCTCAGCCTTTTTATTAGGCAGCCAGACCGCCTACATTTGTAAAGCCAGTTCCATCTCTGAGATGCTGATGCACCACCACCTGCTACTATCAGTGGTAGCTTTGAATTTTGGCTTTTACATATTCAAATCCATTTAAACTCCCTCTACATGTTTTCAGATTCGACCACTTTGTATGTTTTGATTTTCACTCTGACATGCTCTTATAAGTGTTATGTTTCTCAACTGTGGTAGGTTTCCTTCCCCCGATGATATTGTTAATATACTTAGTGTCTCACTCGTCCTTTGACATCTATACATCTGTTGCATCGGAGCTTATTCTTTCCCCAGACACCATTATATTGATATTTCCAGCATATTTTTCTAACAAGTCGGATTCTATTTCTCATGATAATTGAAGAAGTTTGAAGAGCATCATTGAGTCCTCCACCTGATTCCTAGATGGTGTTATATTATCTGCAGTGTGGCTGTAAACTGCATCACTGTCTTACCTAACACGGCTGATTTATCTACTTCATGCAAACACAAGATCAATGACCACTTCAGTGCAAACATGTAGAAGAAACATTTTATTGTGGTCACACACAAGCAACAGCTCCAAAAGGGGATAGAAGGTGAAACTGTTGTAATCAGTATCAATGGCAACATGGCAGCTCACCCACAGATGGAATGATGGCTTCTAATTGGTCCCTCCAAAAGATGATAGCCTCTGACTGGTCCAACGCCAAACTCGAGTGTACAGTGTCATCTCACGGAAAAGGTTTGCTCTTTTCGTGCTATTATACAGACACATGGAAAAAGCACTTTGCCTTTGAAAGCATTTATCTCCTTTGCTTTTTACTTTCGTCTTTAACCTTTCACTCACTCTACGCTGGGTCCTCGGTGTTTGAAAACAAACTGGGTTTTAAGAAAAGGCCACAAAGACAGTGCACGTCTGGCGCTGAATCGTAGCCTTTGACAGGCTTCAAAAAACTGATTTTCAGAAATGTTTGACTGTTTATATAAAGTCACAGCTTTTAAAAGCAGGCAGAGCCATTTAAGTCAACTCAGCGACGAAGAATAAACTTGTATTTCTCCTTCTCTCATTGAATGGATGGAATGACTTGCCTACTAACTGAAGCAATCCATTTGATGCTTCGTGCGTCCCATGATTTTTCAGTCTGCAGTGTTGGCAGCATCTTTGGCATCGGCTCATGCTAGGGCCCAGTGAGCCAGCGCATGAGGAAATCTACTGTCACCCAGACCACATTAACAGCATATTAACAAACACACACACACACACACACACACAAACAAACTTTGAGCAGCCTGACGTAGACAAGCTCGAGAACAACCCCCGCTTAGCTTAGCTGCTGTCACCAGCACACAGAGAAGGACAAAAATGCAGCGCTGCACAAATACAGCCAATGTACCGCACATTCTTATCTCCGGGATCTGAATGCTTCGACAAATACATCCCTTCATCCAAACAGGCACGTTACAACCCGGAGTAATTCAGGATCCTTTGATGCCTGTGTGCTGGAGTATGTATTTTAATAGAACTACCCCCCCACCACCACTACCCCAATTCCCCTTCTTTCTTTTTTTTTTTGTTAAAACATGGCTGAATACTGTGTCGCCTGAATGCACAGTAATTGAAGTGTCCAAGCCTAAATAGTTTGCTCTGAAAAAAGCGAAGATAAATGTGTTGCTTTCTCAGATTTTTATCACAGTCATAATGATATCTGTTACAGGACTGGTTTACAGAAGACAAAAAGCGAAATGCGCTCGTTTTCTGATGGGATTTGTTTCACAGTCGTCCCTGAGCAGAAACCTGTGTTGACATCTTTTAAAAGTCAGAACATATATCATGTGGTTGTAAACTTTACAGTGGTTGAAGAAAAAAACTGCTAGATTGCTAAATTATGCTCACAGCTTTTAGAGTTGTGACCAGACTTTTGACAAACCACCCGAGAAACTTACTGTTCAGATATGTTTTCTCAAAAAATACAGAAATTTCCTAATAAGAGAAATGTAAAATTAGTTCTTGTGAATGAATAATCAATGAAGAATTCAAGGAGTAATCCCCTGAGGAGAGAAAAGCTTTCTTTTCTCTTTCATGGTCAGGATGTAAGTTAAAATACAAATTGAAAATTGAAAAACCGTGGACAGCTTAATCTGACGAGGCACTGACCTTTACAACCCATACTTTGAATAGCTGCTATTATTGCAGGAAATATATTTTTAATTCATATTCAATCGTCAATTTACGGGACATAATGCAGTCTATTCACTTTGCTGGAATGGAATGTGCCGAATTTCCAATTCCTTAACTGTGGAGTGTCCCTGAACTGAGCAAGCAATTCATTCAGGGACATCTGTGGCCTGTTTCGTGCTTTTGCCTTAATCATGTACAGTTTGTTTGTCTTAATATTGGAGTTTATAATTATTAACAAACTCTTGATTGTAACTACAGCTGTGTAGAATTACATTATATTGTTGGAAACCATTTAATATACAGCTTATGAATGATAGAGGATTTAATTACGTGCTACTACTGCATTTCACATTAATGCATGTTGTGAGCATGCATGAACTTGCTTGTAGGGTGGTAATTCATGACTTCCATTATTATTAATAACTGTTGAAATTCATTGTAAATTGAAACCTATTACGTGAAATTGCTACAGTGACTAAACCTAATAGACCTCGTAGAGTGTAATGTTAAAACTTTTAGAATCCAGGCTGCTGTACAGGATTAAGTAAGCCACTGTATTATTGTGTTAAAAGTGGAAACACAACAGCAGAAGGTGCCAAGTTTCAGTCGTCGGCACATCCACGGCATCAACTCATCCTCGGTCATTTGCAGCAGACGACTTGCATGGCCGACGGTGTGTTTAACTGACCGCCTCGGTCTGACAGGCTCTCTGGGGTGGTACCGTTTGCAGTACAATGCCAGAGCTCGCTGGGTAATGGACCAACGCAGAGGCTCTGCTGGGGGATAAGAAGGAAAAATGGGCACTGCCTCGGCACACCCACTGTCACTTCAGCCCCTACGGCACAGCTGATTCTGAAGTGCTCAGATTCACCGTTGTTGTCTGTGATTTACCTTTCGCAACATGTCCCATAGTGCATATACAAAGGTGTGTACCATAAATAAGTATAGAAATATTTATATAGCACCTTTAAAAACAAATGATACAAAGTGCAAACGCATCAGTCTTGAGAAAAACAAGAGGAAATACGTCTAAAGTGGAAAGTAAGGACTTCAGGAGTGTGAAGAATTTAAATAATAAAGGTGAGACAAGAAGAATGACAAGAATTTGTCTTTCAGAACATTCAAAACAGACTAAATACATCTGATCTCAGCGATATTCTTTATTTTGCATTAAGCATTATTCCATAAAAGCTTTTAACATTCATAAGAATATTCAAGACTACACTCAGAAGTTATGCCTCATTTTCGACTGTGTGGATTTGTATTTGTTGCAGGGTGTCGTCCTGCAGCTTGAGAACATTCTGACACATCGAGCATCTAATGACTCCCAGCGAGACATATTACTCAGATTGTCACATTCCACTGACAATAACCGTGAGTGTAAAAATATTTGAATCATAAGATGTTCAAACAACTAATCAAACAGCACAAAGGTAACTGTACCACATAACTCCAAAACCACACCTTTACTAGAAGAAACAATTCACTTGTATACAGGATGTAAAACAACATAGAGAAGACTACTGTGGTCCAACCAATTGCCTTAAATCAGTAAGGATCTGACAAGACTAAATTATTATCACTCTTACTAATTGGTTAAAAAACGAATTGCATAAACCCTGAGAATTACAGATTGGTCATTTAAAATGGAATCAGTTCAATTTGCAGCCTTATTCAATGTTTCTTTTCTTTACTTTCTCGGAGCCTCAGATTGGATAAGTAGCTTCGCTGAATGCATCGTATGGAAACTCAATGAAATCACAATATATTTCCCCCAAAATATGAAAAATTTATCTCGGGTAAACTGAGCTGCAGGAGATATGTGGAAGAACAGAAAATCTGTCTTTTTATTATATTCTAGACTTTAATATCTGACAGTGGGTTGTTTATCACCACGGAGCTCTGGAGGTGGAAGTGGGGAGAGGGGGAGGAAGCAGGGGCAGAGTGTATCAATATTAATTTTTTATATGATGGGTTTTATTGGAGATTGCAGAGTCAAGGTTCATTGTGGAGTGAGAGGAGGGAGAGAGATATTCTGAAGGCCGAGACGTAAAGGTTAGCGATAATGGTGTCCTTGCATAAGAAGAAGACACACCAACACATTTGTTTGCAGCACACAACACACTTTTTGTATATGCACAAAAACTAAATTGGAGAATCTCAAATGGACCATTGTGTTTGAAGGTGAAAACTCCCTTTAACCCCACACACACCAGTGTCACACCCTTATTTCCCCCTAATACACACACACACACACATACACACATATATATACAGTCAAGACTCGTTCTCGACTCTTTTTCTTTTTTATCCTGCAAACATACACACACACACACCCACACTCTCTTTAGGCTTCAGGTGTGGTCATAAATCATCAGAGTGAGTGGCTGTGTTTCCCCCAAGCTCCCTTAGAGCCGGGGAGAGGGAGGTGTGTGTGTGTTTGTCTGTGTGTGTGTGTGGTGGCAGGTGGGTGGTTGGCGGGTTACAGAGGTTGGTAGGCCAGAGATGAGGCTGCAGCTAAATGGCTGCCCTCACTTCCTGTGTCCATCAAAGCCAGAACAAGCCACCGCTCAGCCTGTGGGTGCGACACACGGCCGACACCAGTGACAGCACCAGCCTGCATAAACACTTTTAAATGGACATGCATACACACACTCAACACGCACACACACACAAAATGTTCCACAAATTGTATTCCATAGATTGGATTTTTGTTTTATAGTTTTGTGGTTGATTGGACAAATTAGAAATGAGGAAATAATATTTAAAATAATTCAGATGTTATTTAATGTTGATGTAGTTTTGTGCACAAACTGTTGAGTCTTCCTGTCAAATCAATCACAGGAGCTCTCCCCTTCACATAAGCTGCTTTCAGACATGCACTGAACAGATCCTCTGGACATTCTTAGCAGGGGCAGTGAGTGTGAACACCAACGTCCGACTGAGAGCCTCTGGACTTACTGCAGACTTTCTCTGGCCAGTCCCCTTGTAAAGTATCTGCGGAGTATCTGAAGGAGCCAACGTGAGAACACAGCAGGGGATCCTCTGACTCACCGCAGGCAAGTGGGTGTGATGATGACGTGTTTAACACGCACGGAGATGTCAACAGAGCTTCTGGTGATGAGAGTCGACCGTGGTGTCGATGTGATTTAAACAAAAACACCTGATCTCCACCGCAGAACTTATGTACTTCTTCTGCCTGCTGCACAAATCACCAATAATAATATTCAGTTATTGTTATATTTGCTTGCTGTTCAAGTTTAATTTTTTGAATGTGATTCACTTTAAATAGAATGTTTTAAATGAATTTGATAATTTCTCTTTTTAAGTTAGGGTTCTGTATAAAAAAATATGAGTTCATGATTTTTCATGAATAATATAGATTTTTTTGTTAAATTTCTCAGTTTTTTAGTCTAATTTTCTTTTAAAAACTGTTTATATATAGAATTAAGAAATGACAACTTGACTTATATTGCAATATTTGTTAAATATTAGCAATTTTTGTAATATCATTAAGTCCTATCATACAAAAGCATTTGAGGACCAAATATTTTGTTCATAACCCACTGTATTTATCAACAATGTGAGATGTGAGTACTTAACATACCTCCCTCACCTCTTATCTCAAAGCACACATGTATTTACAGGGCGAACCGCCACACGATGAGGTTGATGTTCAGGCAGGTACCAACAACCTCCAAGGAAACCAGAGGTAAACATCTGCTCATGAAGCCCTTATATGGTGTGTTAGCTTGAGCGGTGGTAAAATGACGGCCAGAAAGATAAGATATCTGTGGTGATGTCTGGCATGAACATGTGACGGGAAAATATTTGAAAGTTAGTCAGGTAAATCATAATTTAAACCAGGTGAATTGTCCTTAAATCTAAAAATTTAGTCAGAGCTTTCAGAACAACAAGAAAAATGCTAGAAGTTATTTTGCAAGGTTTTTGTTTTTCTTTGATTCAGACCTGAGCCTTGACATTTTCATTCCCGGTTCTGATATTGAGGTCATATTAGTGCATTTCATGGCCTTTCAGGTAGAGCAGAGAGAATCTAATAACAGCAACTTATTTATCAGAGCTGGGTTTACTCTGGATCTCCTGGTTGTGTTATGTGATACTGACTGACTGAGCCCGGCTCACAGTTTGTATTTATATTGACTCCAAAG
Source organism: Pleuronectes platessa (assembly GCF_947347685.1). Classification (NCBI taxonomy): domain Eukaryota; kingdom Metazoa; phylum Chordata; class Actinopteri; order Pleuronectiformes; family Pleuronectidae; genus Pleuronectes; species Pleuronectes platessa. The sequence goes on along the minus strand of NC_070639.1, from coordinate 20,896,851 downwards.
ATCAATGCAATGTTCCTGCATTTGCCCCCAACGTGTTACATGTAAATAGAAATTAATCAATTCTAGCCTTTTTCCTATTAGAGTGGGTGATTATGAGGTTGTTCATGACGACCTGGTGCTTTAATTTCAAATCGCAGCAAACAATTGTTTCCATCACTCGAACAAACAACCGAACAATTTAAGCTTTGTCGAGCAAATGGTCTAATTGCATTATGGGTTGCAATTTGACATTTTTTTTGGCATAAAAAAGGTTTTTTCTATGATCTATTGCAATCATTTTGTCACTTACTGTGAAATAAATATATACACGGTGAGTCTATAATTGAATATGAGCAGCCTGTTAAAAAGCTACATCCATGAAAAACGGCAAGAATATTTGGCTTTAATTGCAAATAACTCTTTGTTTTTGATGTCAATTTATAAAATTACAACTTAGATTGTTGTAATATAATTAATTTGGATTATTGTGAAGCCCGAATTGTTCCCTCGAAGTACTATCGCCAGCCACCAAAATAAAGAGAGTTGAGAAATGACAAAAGGCAAAGTAAACAATCACAACTGAGTATTTAACAGAGCACTGTGATTAACAAAAAATCTCAAACAACGACAGCTGTTAAAAAGTGCCTCTTCAAAACTATATGAATGTTTCTTCGCTCCACTGCCGATGGGAAAAAAACAATTTACTGTCCAGAAGGGAAAAGTTGGAAAAATAACAAAAACAGAGGGGAGTGCGCGGCGCAGAGTAAAGAGGGAAGAAACAGACTAAGAGTCTAAAATGAAGAATCGAAGATGAGGGGGAGGAGGAGATGACGGGGAAAAAACGAGGGAGCAAGGACAGGGAAAGAAACTGGACAGAGACAAATGGCCACGGGAAATGGCCAGTGCAGGAGAGCCCGCCTATGAGACAACCCTCTCAGCGGCCCTAACTCTGACTGATAGGCCCACCGGGCAGCGCGGCCACTCCAATCCATTCCACTGCTGTCTGATTTCTCCCTTATTCTCTAAAAAAAAATATATAAAAATCACATTTCAAGCCCTATTAAGCCCACCTGACTTACCAGAATGTGTATTAGAACAATGTTGAGTTACCGCTTGTAATAGTAGTTTGGTGTTATAGTTTGTAGTTAAATACGAAATGTTTCATCTTGTCACCATTATAAATTTCGCTGCTGGGCGAAACAGTTTGTTCTCCCAATGTGTAGCGTGGTGTCGATATGTGGGAGACATATTATAGGACAACAAGGACTTCTTGCTTTTATGGGCAAACTCTTATTTTCTTTGGCTTAGTTAGAAGTTGTACTTTTCGTTTTGGGTCATATTCACTGCATCTCTTCTTTCCACTCTGCTGGATTCACTCACTATTTTGATTTATATTCTTCAGATTAGGCTTTTATCCAACTCAGAAGCTTTCTCTGTTGGTTGGAGAAGATAAAATATGAGTGCTGAAACTTATAAATGTTCACACCTTCCCTTATATCTTGATGTATGCAGTTGATAATCCAGCGTGTGAGAAGGCGGTCCAGATAATTCTAAATACTGTATTCATGTTGGTTATAGCTCCAAGGATGCAGTAATTGCCCTTTAAGAGACAAACATTGAGTCGATGTGTAAATATCGCCGAAGCAGCAGCGAGACTTAGGAACAGGGACAGGTAGGGATACAAGTAGGAACGTGGGATCATTGTTAGCTGTCTGCGTATGCAGTTAGATAAGTGAGTGCGACTGTCACCACCCGCAATCCCATTACTTTCCCCAATAAAGCACTGGCAGTCCAGTGATTACCTCAAGAACATGAGAACGATGAAGAAGCTTAATAGAAATGGGATCAGTTTTATTTTTTGAGAGCCAATCCCTCTCCCTCCCTCCCTCTCTCTCTTTCACTCTCTCCATCCGTCGCTTCCACAGGTGATGGCTCCAGGCCCTGCCCAGGTAATGCTGTGTAATAGAGTACACGTGTGGGCACCGGGGGCCTAATGGAGAGGGGTTGTGGAGTGCTTGTCGTGCTGCCTGATTGAAACTGATGGGCCAAGGTATAGGGGCCACAGAGTACGGCCACCCAACACGGCCCTGTCTCATCAAACAGACATTCAAGTGAACACGCACGCACAAGCACTTACACACACTTACCTCAGAGTCCATTATTCAATTTGGCCCTTCTAATGACCAGTGAATTAGGCTGCCAGAAGTGATTTGCCTTACTTCTGGTGGTACATGCTTTCCTCCACTCTGCATATTAAGAAGCAGCCATTCAGACGCTGCCGTCCAATGAGCCTCCTCCGACCAGTGAACACGACCAGATGAGCTGGGATTAGGAAGGCATCTGAGACAACGCACATTTCATAAAACTGGGGGTAGATGTACCAAGTTTTAGAAGTATTTTGAATCCTCTCGGTTCTCTGAGGACAAACGGCCTAGAGAGTATTTCCACTTTATACATTTTGCAATATGTGATATCTGCAATGTCACAAGGCTGCAATTACACAAGGGCTTTTAATTTGAAACCTTAAAACCAATCAATTGGAGTCACAGGGTGATGCAGAGAGACTAGCATGAAGTTTAATGTCAATCAGTCGGGTCACATCCCAGTGGTTTAAGATAACAACCATCCATCTGATAACTTCTACATCAGCGTGGTGCCACAGAACAACATGTGGTTCTACCTTAACAATCTCATTGCACGGTTTAAAGTTCATGGCACAAATTGTTGTCGTGTCCAAATCCCATACTGCTTACTGCTTTAACACATCGTTAAATGTGCAGTTCAAAAGAGTTGTACTTAGTTTCTTAATCATTTGTGTGTTTTGTGTTTTTGTTGACCACTCATCGTTCAAATAACAACGCACGCAGCACCCATGGCTGCTCAGACAGTGTAGCACTAGCAAAAGCGTATGTGTGGCCCCTTTAAACTAACCACATGTTGAGAACTGAAACCCAAATATTGTACTCACTCATGATTCAGACATTTTTAGGATAGATGTTGCATTTAAAGTGTTCAAATGAAAAAAAAAATAAAAAGAAAGAAAATAAATGAGTTTTGAGTAAAAGGCGAAATACACATGGAGTGTGCAGTTATAGTACATATTGTACTGACCCCACTGTAGGGTGCAAAGCTGTCCCATTATTCTTTATAGATTCCGCAGGTCCAGGTATCAGCTTTAATAATAACAAAACTCCTCTACTTTTGCTTTCTTCCATCTTTTCAAGGTTGTTGGGTGGCTGCCTCTCCTCTTTTCACTAGGAGCTGTAAAATCTATTTGACAGCTCTGATTTATGACACAGCATAGGCACCGAGTGCCTGTGGGGGGGAAAAGGAGTGTATGTTTGAGTGTGTTTGGAAGTGTGTGAATGTGTGTGCGAGCATGCCTGGCTCACCACTGCTGTGCTCAATGTTCAAGTACCTAACAGCTGCTGGAAACCTACAAATATTACCATGCATATATCCAGGTTGTCATAGTGCACAACTATGGTTTCATGCAAAGACACCATCATCACGATAATAGACACGACAGGGTAAAACCAATACGATCCAAACCAGCCTTAAACCATTGTGTTACATTTTTATGTTTGACTTAAATTTGACAGAAACTGATTTTCTTCCTAGTCAGTAAACATTTTCCCAAAGGATTTAACAGTGTTACTTTATTGAGGATCCACGATCCAACATTTACAATATTTCCAATGTTAAAACCCTAACATTGTGCATTAAACTATTTCAGGTTCAAGTGTTTTCTTTTGAGTTTTAACCGAGACATATTGAGCAGGATTGCGCAAAAACTTGCACGGGAACTTTTTCTGCCACTTTCTTAAACATTGCAAGATAAAGGAATTTCCGGAAGAACTTACACAAAAATTACACAGAGGTCTTGATGTAAGAAATCAGGCATGTTAAGGAGATTGATATCAATGAGTGTGTTTACTTTGGTTTGGCTTGATTGAATTTAAAAGGGGCTGTCTGCAGAGGTATGTAATGTAATGTAATGTAATGTGATGTAAGGTATGCTCTCTCTTTCGGTCTTCTGCGGACTTTGCATAGATTTTCTGCAGATTTACCCCCAACACAACTTCTGAATCAACCTAACCCAAGTCGAACCTGAACCACTGACCTCCAAAAAACATCTTTTCATACACGTACACAAACACACACCCCAACACACCTCCTGTCCTCTCCTCACCAAATGCCCAGCAGGCTCACAGTTAACACTGATGGCCACGTTCAAGGCCAGGTTAGACACACCGGGATCCTGTTCCCCCCAAGGAGATGGATATGTGTGTATACTCAAACATTTTAGTGTGTATGTGCTGAGGGGTGAGGGGTGGGGGGTGGGGGGGCCTGACAATAAATGCGGTGCAAGGACACAGATGCAGTAACGCAGATACGCGCCCGCCAGCGTCTTTGACACTGTCATCTGGGAGTTGAATTTCACACCTTGTGCCTCCGCTAATGTCAGACAGACAGGTGGTGCTGATGGGAGGCAGGGAGAGCACAGGCTGGGAAAGGATGAGGAAGATTGTGAAAGGTGACATAGGGAGGGTGAAAATGTTCATACTACCAAAGAGGAGTGATGTCAGAGGTGGGAGGAAAGACACTGGAGACAGATACACAGTCAGAGCCCTTCACTGCATGTCATGACCACCTGCTTTAAAATTAAGCTTCCTGTGAATCGCTGACAAGGGTTTGTACACAACACGTTTGTTTGGGAAAATCGGATTTTCATCCGCATACGTCCTGTTTCATTCATCTAAAAAATCCCCTCAGAAATAACCAGCTACAGAAGAAAAAATAACATTTCCATATCTATTTGAATCCACATTTACATTGAATCTACCCTAATGAAGTTTATCACTGTGGTGATGAATCCCTGCATACATCCCCAGGGCTGTGAAGTGTCTCTCCGCCAGCTAAACACACCTCGGTGGTTCGGTGCTGTCGCGCCACAATGGTTTTCTTCCCCTCCCCTCCTCTGTCAGTCTGTTACAGTCATTAGCAGCATGCTAATCGAGGCTAATTACATTGAGACAGGCAGACACAACTCATTTCTTATCGTGACAGAGTGCCGCTGTGTTTGCGGTGCCTGAGAATGTTCTGCCACTGAATGAGGCACGGCTCATAATTAACAGGTTTTTTGTTGTTGTTCTCAATTTGATTCCCATTGCTACTGCTGTTAAATGTTAATAGGTTTGTCTGAGCTTTTTCAGAGGCTGTACATCAATTTTCTTAGTCAACACAGAACAGCTACAATTATTCTAAGGAAAGGAAAACGGCAAAAAGCACAATTTCTAAATACTTTTCAGATAAGTAGTAAATTAATATATAGGTTATTATACCGAGAGAAGAGAACATTTTAAAAGAGAGCCTTGTTCTACAGAAAAAAGTATTTTTCATAGTGATGACTGTGAGCATAAGCCGGAGCAAAGCCCCCTCGCTGCCCCCCCCCCCCCCCCCCATTCAAGTAGCAAAAGCTCATTTTGGAGATTCTGCTGACATAGAAGAAAACAGGCCTGTGTTCCCCATTTTCCATATTTCATATACGGCCCATTGGAAAGCATCGCCTGCGAGTGTCATGGCGTGGCACATTTATGAGGGATGCCTTGAAGAACCTATCACTTGGAAGATATGCTTAAGTTGAGCATTTTGAAAGTCACTGTGCACCGGATGGTGATTTCACTTATAAAGCAAAGGTAAATGAAGATCATCTACATGGTAACTGGTCCCACCACTCATCCTCCAGTAGAGCATGACCGAGTGGCAGGTTATACTGCAGTAATAATACATTTTATTCACATGGCACAAAGCAAATAAAAGCAACTATGATTGACTAACATATGGGTTAAATAGCAACGTGAGATTATATTTAATGTTAATGAGGTAACAAATAGCAAACAGTCATCCATGGGCCTTTTTTCACAGTAGACATTATGACCGGTCATAAGCAGAGGTGTTACTAATAACATTAACAATGGTTCTGTTCTATTTGAGAGGCACCTGTGTGTCATACCAGTGTGACAGTGAGTCACCAGAACCCTGAAATTCAAACATTTATATTATTTTGATTTCTGGCATGGGGGGAAGCCTTGTCTGAAAAAGTCTTGTTGTTTGAGAAAATCAATTTCAAGGTGAGGTTTAAAAAAAATCTGGTTTGGAGATGCAACATTGAAGGTATTCATATATATATTACCTACCAACTATACGGTATTTCAATGTATTAGAATACAATATTATACTATTTCATACTTCTATCATACAGTTTCTCATATTTTTTCCTCTTCTTATACTCTGTCATTACACCTTAAGGGAAAACTCCTGTGTTACAAACTCAAAAACTCTTCAAACATAAATTCTCCAATTAAGCTTCATTAACGTGATTTTTTCTCAAATGGGATGAAATAAGTTTGAAGCACTAACATGAGGTGAAAGGTTGAACTGAATATAAATTCTGCTTAGGGCTGTGCTGTGGATTAGTGCTTATGAAAGGATGGCTCCCTCAAAACAGTGACCCTGGTCACCCCTGTATCGACACGTTGAGTGTCCTTGTGGAAGACACTAATCCACACTTAATGGACTGTCCGGTCCAGTGGTGCAGCACGGGTGCAGCACGGACTCTGCCCTCAGTGTTCAAGGGAACAGAGATTTCCTTGAGTCGGTGTCACATTATTCAACTGATGATTGTCTTAAATAAGTGTGTGACCTCATCATCTCAGCCAGAGCTAGCCGCCCAGCCCACCGGGGCACGCTGAGGAGCTCAAGCACTAAGCAACTTATCAGGGGGCTTCCAGCACGAGGCATTAAGCTGCCTGAGAGAGCAAACAGAGCAACGCTGGTCCAAAGTCCTGCTTAGTCATCGCTTCTCTGGGAGTGGTGAAAAAGTGCCACTTTCATTCCCCTGGTGATAAGGGCGAGTGAAAAGGCGGGAAACGGACCTGTGTAATGCTGATGGACGTAGGCAGCCTCTGCCTGAGCGGGGCTGGAGTGTGCAAACGGGGGCGAAAAATGCAGCATCAGCAGTGGTTGGATTTACTTGGATGAATGGACTCGGCTCGACGAGGGGCGGGGGGGGGGGGGGGGGGGGGGGGGGGGGGAGTTTGGAGGCGGTTGGGTGTCAAAGCAAGTGGCTGAGACATGGCTAATGCTTCCAGTGAGCTGTGGCCACCTAAGTAATTACTACCGCTGCTGTTAGGCTAATCCTCAGAGCAGAGCAGCAAACTCAGGAGAGTAGAGCTCCGAGCCTCCGTGGGGCTCCCGACACTTGACTTCAATTACACAGAGACACACACCTGTCAGTGTGTGTGTGTGGGGGAGAGAGGGAGAGAGATAGAGATAGAGAGAGAGAGAGAGAGAGAGAGAGAGAGAGAGAGAGAGAGAGAGCATGTAAAGAATGAGCAAGAGAGAGTTTAAAGGATGAGAAAGAGGGAGGGAGGGAGAAAAAGAGAGAAAGAGAGAGAGAGAGATAGAGAGAGTGCATGTACAGGAGAAGAGAGAGAGAGAGAGAGAGAGAGAGAGAGAGAGAGAGAGTGAGTGTGTGTGTGTAAAAGATGAGAGAGAATACCAATCAGTCACTAATTAATTAAAAAAAAGACATAAAAACATGTTCAATCTAAACACAGCAGTTTCCTGAACTTAAGTCTGTTAAAGTCCATCGATTACAGAAAAACGACAGAGCAGAGATGTGTGGCTGACATGTTAAATAAAGGACAGTGCATCAACAACATCATGTCTCTTGAATTGACTTACAGGTCTTTTAAATACTCATCAGAACACAAACCCCAATTTCCTGCTAGTTTGTATACATATGCTTTGGGTAGTTGTAATAATTTAATCAGATCAGGGACCCAGCGCTCTCTGTCCATGCTTCCTGTGTTTCTCTACTGACACTTCACTTTTTTAAAACAGGTCTATAATATACCTCATGATCATGAAATGCTTAGTTTGGATTATATGTGCAGACTTATATAATGGCTGGGCTAAAAGTAACTAATAAATGGATCCATATTCTTAAATATGCAAGAAAAAAAAACATAACAAGAGACAAATTTGTGAAAATGACACGATAAAGAAAAGAGGAGGTTCTTGTGAAATTCAGACAACTTTACAAATCAATGAAATTTGCTGTTACACAGAGAAACATGAACAGATTTCCCAGCAGCCTCCTGATGTTTGAGACTTGACCCAACAAGTGAAACAAACAGTTTTACTCCAGTGAGTGCACAGCTCTGCTCCCCCACCTGTTACTACACATTCTACAACCAGCTCAGCTCAGCATCACTCTCTGCGTATGAACCGCTGCCGTCAGGGGGGGGGGGGGGGGGGGGGGGGGGGGGTTACCTTTGCGTTCGGAGCGTTTCTTGCGCCGCCTCTTGAACCTGCGTCGGATCAGGCAGTAGTACGAGTCCAGATTCTGAGTGCCGCTGGTGAGAAGGGCCATGTCTCTGGCTGCACTTTCACTTTTAGGAAATGAACTAAACTGCTTCTTTAGAACTTGTCTACCTGTTCCCTCAACTCTCACAGCCACAGCTGGCTAATGATATTCAGGATGACCAACTCCACACACCTGCAGCGTCCCTTTGTTTCTACTTTAGTCTTCCTCTCGCATCCCAACTCTCTTTTCCTCCCTCCCTTTCCTCCTCCTCCTCCTCTCGCCGCCTCTATTCTCCGTTGACTCCATGTCTGCCCTATCACTAGTCAGGGAGGGGAGGCGAAGGGGGTGAGCGAGGAGAAAGAAGGAGGGGACTGTCGATGGAGAGAGAGAGACTCATGTTTTCGGATGGAGGTGAATTAACCCAGCGAGCGGAATCGGGCTGCTTACCTGTCTAATCCCCTCTCACAGTAACTGACATCCCAACACAGTCACAGAGAGAAAACAACTTCACCTTCTCCCCTATTCCATCTGCCTTACAGCTCATCACACACACACACACTGCGCTGTTGTGATCATCTGGTTGCAGAAATACAAAAGAATACGTAATATTTAAAGACACATCATAAAACCTTATATGAATGTGTTTTACCATTGCAATGATTTTCACCTTTGTTTCCTTTTATATCTTAAACATTAAGATTTTGTGTGCTCATACACCCCCCCCTTCCTCTCAGACTCACCAGCATGAGAGGTAACAGAAAACAATACTCTGCCTCTCTCTAGTGGTTGGTTTGTGTAATTACATCTGTGATGGCACCAAAGCGCCACATTATTAAACCATGGAGGTAAAAAGTTAAATGGTAAATTGTCTGCATTTGATAAACAACACTCGTCTTATTATACTTCACACTGCAGCTCATTTGCTCATCCACGTTCATTCAGTGGTTCACTAACACACACCGGACACATGGAGGCGATTTGGGGTTTGGCCGAGGGCCCACCGATGTTGAAATGATGCGACTGTGGTTGATTTATAAACACTTTACAAACTCTCTATATGAGGCCATTGTCAAGGAATTTTGTTGTGGAAGAGAGAAAATGAGTATGACTTGAAAAACAGAAGCGGAAAAAGTAAAGAGAGAGAGAGAGAGAAGCTCCACTCACCTTTGGCTCTGGTGTGTGACGTCTGCGATCGTAAAAAAAACCTGAAGGAGAGGAAGACAAGATGTTCCAAGTAAGTAAACAGCAGGGAGAGAGTTTGGCCGATTGCAGAGTTACTGTCAGAAACCTGGATTATGAACAGTTCAGGGTAAATTATTCGTGGTAGAATCAGAGGGGCAAAGACAAGTACACAGGTCGGGAGAACAGTCCCATTAAAAGTTGGTTATTCCGCCAGGTTTCCACATAAGATGGACTTTCCCCGGCAACAACTCGCTTGTGTTCCTGGACGACCACAGCTATTGTTTGGAGCAATGGAATGTACGTTTTTCCAGGTGAAGTGACTGAATCTATTTATCTTAGCTGGAAAAACGTGCTTCCAATTAATTCTCTGCAAAATAACCCATTAAATGCTTTCCTGTCTGAAGGCACGGCAGTTGGCAGAAACGAGGCCTTTACTGAGAAACCCATTGTGGCAGTTTTTTTTTTACATATGTGGCCAAAACGCTGATCTAAATCTGTAGAATTTCTAAATGATAAATAATCAGATTAATAAAATGTCTTCCTTGAGGATTACTGGTCTTTAAATTAACAAGAAGACCTTTCAGCGTTTCAAGCGACAGAGCAGAAAACATGGGTATTTTTTCTACTATTCTGAAACCAATTCATCATCCAGCTGGAAGTTTAGACCAGATAAATATTTACATTAAGTTTAGATTAATGGCACGGCGGTCTGTTGCAGACTGAATGGATGCACATGAAACAGGGAGCGATAACATGGTTAATGTGATGTGGAAAATATGTAGTTCCCCCGTGAGGCTACTGTACATCTCCCATGTTCCAGTCCAGAGGAGAAACCAGGCAGCAAACTGTTTTTACTGAGCTCCGTAAATCCAGGTTTTCTGTGTCATGCACCTGCAACATGGACACGGAACCTTCTGAGGCTTAACTCATTTAAAATCCATGAACACTTATTTGTTGTACAGAAGCTGAACGAGTTGTTTAACTTAAAACTTTGGTGGCCAGTCTGAGACAGACACATCTTTTATAGCGTCCTACAATAGCGCCACTGCGTATTAATGCAGGTAAATCATTATATTATAGATTAAATGTGTGGAGAAATCATTAAAAAAAAATCTGCAAATATGAAATCTAGTCACAAGGATTTCAGCCGATATGACGCGACCTTTGACCCCTTCACTTCTGCTCAAATAACTATATTATACAATACCAAACTAGCTAGTGCATCAATTTGGATCATATGAAGACAAAGAGCCAGTGGTGAACACGGTCTCATTGGCTTTAATGCTTGTTATTGGTGTGTTAGCTTTTGATAGCAGCAAGCTCGACACTTTGTCATGGAGGAAACACTGACAGCTGCAGGAGCACAGGTGCTACGGCCTCTGACAGATACTTTCCCCAGAACACAACTCGGGTCCGTGTAGCTCCGGATTTGAATTGGAGATAATTGCGGAAAACGGTTTGGGTCCCGTATTGAGGTTTGCAGGAGGCTTTTGGAAAAGCCCCATGCAGGACTTCGTTTAGCAGAGTAACAAAGATTAACTTTTTAACAAGTTACTTAACTTAAACACTAGCACGGGGAGAATCAAAAATGCAAGATGTGGTTTGAGAAACATTATGGGAATCAAACAGAATGATAACAATAACGGAAAATCAAAGGATGAGTGTGGGAGAAAAAAAAAGCCTTAAAGCTCAAAAGCCTTTATAGAGCAGCTGAGGGTAGAGATGACAGTAAAGGAATAAGAGACATGAAGGGAAAGGAGAAATACAGACAACAAGCTTGAGAATAGTAAAGAGGAGGATCTATAGATATTTAAACAATCTTTGAGTTGGGAATTGTAAGATAAAGAAATGAGGCAAAGCAAGATCGAGATGTGGAATCGAAAAGAGGGAGGTGAAGTGAGGAGAAGGTAACATAAGGTGAAGGAGAACGTTTCCAAAGTGTGGTCTGTAGCCCGCAGGATCATTTAAGGTCAATGAAGCTGTTTTAATTGCCGGCCCACTCCCCCACAGCCCGGCTCCCACAGCTTGATATAAAATGCTCCTAAAAACCAAATTAGAGGCTTTTTGTGTAAGGGCTTGCCAATTAAGCACATGAAGTTAAACCGAGCAGAAAGAGGGAGAAAGCGAAAGTGAGACTGCGGCTGAGAGAGAGTCCAACGGGGAGAAGGATTTGTGGAAAATGGTTAGAAAGATAGAAAAGGGAAAACAGATTTGTGATACGAGTTGTGGGACACAGAAGTCAGGACCAGAAAGGAGATTGGGAAACTTAAATATACTCCAGGCGCAAATTCATTCATACTTCGGTGTCCAAGCCAACCACAACCAGGGCAGGCCAAGTCTCACCACAGCTGCCTTGGCTGGGCGGCTGTGTTATTTTTTAAATCTTTTGTTTTGATTTGTTGCCTGTGAAGGAGAGCCGCTACTCCACTTCCCTTCATGTTTTAATTTATAGAGACAGAGCAAAAGCAGCAGACATGGGAGAATGGAGTCAGTGCGTGCTCCACAGAGGCCTGTGTTGTTCCACTGGCAGAGACTTTACCCTCCGCTCATTCTCTCTCTTTCTCCATCATTCTCTCTCTCTCTCTCTCTGCTTCCTATCACAAACTGAATGGACAAGAGGAAAAGAGGCTGTGGTTGTGAAGGCAATTCTCTGTGGTGTGTGATCCAGACTGAACAGAGTTCCAGACTCAAATAACATCTCCAGTCCTGGTGGCCTTTTGCAGTGGTTTGACAGCAGAACACAACTATTGACAAAGACAAACTCTTAGAGCGTTTCACAGGGAGGAAATCCAGACTACTGTGGTGAGCCCATCTGTTGGTTCATACATGTACAGTCCACTAACAAGCACAAAGCTCTAAAAATAGACACGGTAAACAGGTTTTTTTGTGTGGTTATCTTTCTCTCAAGCCAGTTTAGCTGAGTTTAGGGGCAGTTTCAGGGATGCAGAAATTTCAAAGCTCAGCACAATTGTAGAAGCTGGTAGATGAATAGCAAAGGTACGGTTGGGAAGTTGTTTCTTAAAAAAAACAAGAAAGACAAAGAGCCACAAGGTCTGTGGCCGCTGCAGGATGCTAATAAAGACAACCAATCACTTTAGCAGTTGTATTGATCGATTGCATTTTTTATAGTGTAGATTGCATTTGCTAATTTTTATAGGATTACCAATCTTACCTTTGAATTATGGTTCATGAATAGTTTTGGAGCTTCCTTGTGTTAACCTATAAGGGAATCACCCTCAGTAGATTGCTTATGTCCACAAACAGTCCTCTTATGAAGCCACATTTAGATTTACTTGATACAGATTTTGTATCAGATCTGCACCAAATTTCACACACAAAAATGTGTGATTTTATTTTAAAAAAAAAACATTTAATCAATATGAATTTCCTTGGTTCTTCAATGGCTCATGTCCCATCCCGCCACAAAATTTCATTACGCAAGTTTTTGCGTAATCCTCCTAACGAATAAACAAAGAAATACCCATGAAGATATAAGTGGTGTCAAACCAGGGTCAAATAGTGCAGCATCATTAAAGTGACATGTGGACAGAATAACATTTGCAATGAGTGAACAGGAACCTTCAGCTTCACCAAAATCCGGTCTGCTCGTTAGCATTTATAAGCTTTCCTCGTTAAAAATGAGGGACTACAAAGAAAAAGCCATCAGGCTAACAAGATCGTTTGAAGAAAGCAAAAAACACGCTAACAAGCAACGTGCAGAAAAAAATTAAACTTCAGCGTCTTCTCTTTGTTTCTGATAAAATACTTTTCGTTTCTTCCTCATAGACAAAAACGCACTCATGTTTTTCGCTGCATGCTGAAGCAGCTTTCCCAAGTCGCTGTGTGGAGACCCGGCTCCAAACCGGACATGTAGGTCTGTGAGCATGTCCCGCGGTGGCTGAATACCGGAGTGTGAAGGCAGATGAATAACGTCCAGGCAGGAACGGAGTTTCATTGCCTTGTGTGGAAGTGTGTGTTCCTCACTGATCCTCATTTTGTGCACGGAGTTTGGCGAGAGCATGAGGTTGTGTGTGTGATAGATTAGCAGAGACAGGAGGGGAGAGCCTTTGAGAGCTTTCAGAACTGAGAGGTAGTGTGTGTGTGTGTGTGTCTCAGCTGTGGTCATATTAGGGTTTAATAGGTGCGAACCTCCTTCCGGCTCTCTGTAGACCTGGTCAAAGGGCAGTGGGTGGATGGGAAATGATATGGGAGCTTCGATCAACTTGAGAGAGGTGATTAGAAGTCGACGGCAGAGGAGTACAAAGACGTTGGAGCCCGGGGGCCTGGAAGGAAACCGAGACTGAGAGGGCTGCTTATGAAAGAGAGACAGAGAGGCCAGTCAACCGCGTATGATAAGAGGAAGAGAGTGAATGCGTGACTGTAAACCTCGACTGCCGCTCTGCAGCCAAAAAATCAGGCCAATGGCTTGGTAACCACTGTCAACAGACATACATACATACACACACGACACACACACACACACACACACAGAAGACACAGACACGCACTTACACACAGTAGCCAGGGTCCTGATAAGCCATTAAATGCTACCCCTCCCTCTGACCTAGCTTTTCCCTCTCGCATACATAAAAGGGAAACTGTTTTGATTTATGCATCACTTAATTATGTGTGTATGTGTACTTATATTGTGACTGATTTTGTGTGTCTATATGTGTGTCTGTATGTATAATAATTCAAGGGAGATAGGAGCGGGATCACCCTGCACTGTCTCTCTCCATCGTGAGTGTCTGGCAATGTTTTTGTCTTACTGACACTCGTCCAGCAGAGGGCAGTAATGCTACAGGATGATTCATATTGTGCAGTATATGGACACATGGAATAACAGGATGGATGTTTTCATCTGCATGCATGTTTGAATCAGATTTTCTGCATGTTGTGGTTGTGAGGAAGGTCAAATCTCAAAGTGGATGAGATGCACTTTGCCTTTTCTTAGATTGACAGTTGTGGTCATTTATTGGACGGTCCAGCTCCCAGGTGTCAGTGTATGAAGGTGAGACGAGGTCAAGTGGTTCTAGAGCGACTGCACGGGCGATAAAAGAACAAGAAAACATCAACGAGCCCACAAGCTCAATGAAAGTCACTTGTTTGGGGACATTTCCTCTGTTGTCTCTGTGCCACTTGACTTGAAAGACGTTTCATAACAGGGTCCCCAGCGAGGAATCTAATAAAAAGTGATTTGTACTTTGGATGCTCAAAGGCTTGTGGCTGTACGGGTTTGGGGTTTCCCAGCAGTACAGTTCTGTATTCACATTCTGACGCCATTATGAGGAAAAAGGATTCTGCGATGACTGAAGTGAGGAATCGGGCTCGGCAGACAATGTGAGAATGACTATTTCAGTGCTGTTAGCGTTTACTGTAGGTGCTGGGTAGAATTCACAATGCAAGAGATGTGGCTATGTATTCCCTCCCTATCTGTCACAGTGCAGTGCTCAGAGGATTTTTGTGTTGCCAAAAATCACAGCATGTCGTCACCTCAATATGGTTTTTAAAAAAAAATTCTGCATTTCAATGATCAGTATTACAGAGGGCTGTGTTTAGCCCCTGACAGTTTGGATTAGCACTCTGGGAGGCCAGTGATGGATTATCCTTGATACTACACCGATGATACCTATTGGTTAGATTGCCACGGCCCAGTGATGAAGCCCCACTATGGCAGGTGAGGAGGCAGATGGTGGCCCCGCACGTATCAGAGGAACCACCTGGACTCAACACACTCACCGACTGGGAGAGAGTTAGTGCAAACTGCACTGCATGGGGAACGGCTGTTCTGAGATCAGGGGGAAAATCAGCGGGAAAATGGCAATGACATTTTTCTGCCTGACTTTGACTGGGACACTTCTCAGACAGAACCGAGCTTAAATGAGCTGTATTCTGCAAGCTGCAACGTTAATCTGGACCAAAACAGTGTTAGTCTAATGTGACAGAATATACACAAAGCAAAACACCCGAAGATACAGACAACCGTCCGAGAGTCTATAAACAAAGAGGATGTGGTTTTTAGTAGCTTCCAAAAATCTGATTATCGACTTAACGTCCATTTGTCTGTTTTTTCCAAAGGATCATAAACTAAACTACTCAACAGTTTTCCACAAAACTAAGACAAGACAGGGGAAAAAGCTCATCAAATTTTAGAGGGAAGCCACAAAGGGGGAGATCCAGGGACGTCTTTCTTTAACATTGTGGATTTTTGATATTTTCCCCAATTAGAAATGTGCTCTGCTAAGTCACATTCTAGTTAATTTTATATATTCCTTATTTATCCGCTGTGACATTCTAAACAGGAGCTTGCCTCTGTTCTAAATTAGCCGACCTGTAAATAGGAATGACTTCATTCTTCCCATGGGTGTTCCCTTCGGGTTCCCAAGACGACCATAAGCCCCCGCTGCTGGGTGTGGTCCCCTCCTTAACGAACCCTGCAGCTCCGGGACTTGATCCACACACAGCTGCTTGTTGGCTTTGGTGTTTTTCGGCTTGACCAGCGATAGCATCTGTGTACGTACATTATTTTGTTTGTGTGCTCAGTGTGGGCACGGGGAACACAATGGGTGGCTCTGTGCTAGGACCTCTGGCATGATACAGTATACTCCTGGAGGGCAAAGCCAACAAGCTGGAGGTGAGAGAATGTGGGAGTAGAGGAGGCAGCAGACTTCAAGCCTCACAGGGTACGTTCACACTGCAGGTTTTTAACACTGTTAATGAAGTGATTTACTGTATTTTACAGGGTTTAACCAATACTTCATACCTAGATAAATCAACAGGGATGCCATTACATACAAACACACACACACAAAAGGCATAGATCCCCGTATTCTCAGGTGGCTTTTGAGTTCCCTTTGAGATGTGACTAACAAGCCGAGGCGCTCTGCTGAATACCAATCAAACTGAGCTATTTTGATTATGTCCCACAGTTGTCGTGCTGCTTCTCGTGTCAACTCCGGCTCAGCTGAGCTGCTGCGAGCAACGTTTTGACAACAATCTCAGGGAAATCCTAAATGAAGAAAAAAGAAAAGCACATTGTCATGGCAACACAGCCGAAAATCCAAGTTGGCCGTTCAGGTTCCAGTAGCAGGTCGGCTGCGTGGTATACTGTGGGTAATTTTGGAACATTCAAATCAATTGAGCAAGGGGAAGGGGAATATCTTTTAAGTTTTAAATGCCATGCACAGAAAATATCAACACAATTCATGTGATTACGTGTGACACGTTCGTAATGGGCATTGTTTTCCATCAAGAGGAAATCGATTGATGAAAAAGTGCGTGGCTGAGATACACATACTGTACACAAACGCTTGGCTGACACACACACGCACGCACAAGCTGCTCATAACCTACAGCAGGATTTCTGTCTAGCCCTCCATCATGAACCCAAATAAATTCCTCCTCATTTTTAATAGACCCTCCCCCGTCTTACTATACATTACAACACAGACATCAGCATTTTCTCCTGTGACAAATGACCCTCGGTTCTCAGGCAATTTATCTTTCTACACAGCTGTGTCCTGGTTAGCGGCAAAACCTTCCATTTCCTGTGCATACGAGATGGGGGGGTGGGGGGTTTGAGGTCACACGGACATGGATCTGGTCACAGAGGGGGAAAGGACAAAAGAGAAACGGGTATTTATCATCAAAAGCTAAATCAGGTGGAGTGGTCGACTAAGCAATCAGGGTGACATCTGGCTGTTCAGGAGGCTGATTAACAAAAGACTAGCTTTACCTCGATCATTATATTCAATCAGCAACTCCTATAAGATCCCACGTCCTGGTATTTTAAGTTTTGATATCCATAAGATGATATATCTTTGGTCTTAACTACCAGAAACCAGAAATCATAACATAGTTCATCAAAACAGGTCAGTCAGCCAAAAAGATAAAGACGATGGAGATTTAAAAGCTTAAAACGTGGATAGAGAGGGCGAACAAAACACTAAGTCCTGAATGGAGATCAAATAAAAAATCTGTTCGATGACAAATTGAAAAAAGAGCCATGCTCATGGACTTCTAGGCATTATAATATTTCTGCACTTGTGTGGGTGTCTATCTCCCTGTGCGTGACTGCGCTTTGCAATGCCAGTTATTATTTTAGGCCGTATGATTATTAACAAGCTATTTGGCTGAAAATATGTTACGGTACAGTTTTGGGAAGGCGATGAAAAAGTGAGTCTCGGGTCCTGAACAACTCTCCTGCACCCAAGAACTGTCCCCACCACCTTTTGTGAATCTGAACACGTTTCTGCCGTCCTCAATGACAGTAAATCTAATCCAAACCCGTTACTAGCCTCAAATATATATATGATTTTATAATGTATAGAATATCACTTTGGAATGATACTCTGACACACTGTACCCGGCAATCCCTCGAACACCAGTCATGCTCTAAGCTCTACAGCTTAACTCAATATATTTTTACATATATATTACATTAATAACATTACAAAAGCAATATATTAATGGACAACAATCCCATCATATAAAGCCTTCATATTGTAATGGACATGGAATAATGGGATTATATACTTGTTATTTAACAGCAATATTGGATTGGTATAATGTATCAGCCACCGACTGCTCAGCTCTATAACGTTGGCATCAGTCGACCTTTGAGAGGCAAAAAATGACAAAACCTAAAAATGAACAAATATCGTTTCTCTATAATGAACTCAATCTGAATTTCACTAGTAGATATACACATTTAGAAGCCTTCCTTAGAACCGTTGGATCAACTATATAAACACACACACACACACACAGACACATACTCAAAAGGTTTTTTACTGCACTGCAATGCGGTGTGACATTGAGGATAATGACCGCACTCACACAGACAGACAGAGTCACATGCACACACACACACACGTTACTGCAGAAAAACACCTCTGAATACACAGGGTAACATGGTCACCCACAGTTTAAAAGGAATTTGTAGTTGAAACCAGTCATTTGTTATGACTACATGGAGGAACAGCAGGGACGTGCTCTGGGTTGACTGTTGGCAATAACACTATCACAGCACAGCCCGATAACGACAATCTCTCGTAACTGAAGCCAAAACACTATTGTTACTATCGTTGTTGACCCTTTGGACCATTTGTGATCTGCACCCATTTATAATCTGCACCTATTGAACAATTCAGAGGACAGGCAGCAACAACAGCCTCCATTCAGTCAAGCTACCTATACTAATACTAATACGAATACTCACTCTCCTTTTAGCTCTGCTTTGGTCTCCACCACCTCGTCATCTGCTGTGTTAACCAGCTGCTCACTAACCTGGTATGTCTGTTGTTGGTGCTGGGTGAGTTATGATAATGACTAATGATGTGGACGTCATTAGCACAAGCAGGTTTTATCCTGATACACAATCCCTACACATCTAATTAGATCGATTGTGTAGCTCATTGTATTTTTAGTTAAATTGTAAACACTTTAAATGACTTGACCGACGTTAGAAAAACATCAAAGTAAAAACTAAAACATTTAATCTGACAAATGTTTAGTTCATGGAAAAAAATACGCTGGCTTTTTCATACTTGGGACCCATCCAGGATATTATTTTCTCTTATTTATCGACTCAAAGGGGTCTGCCTTAATAATCTGGGGAGATCTTATGGCTCTGCATCATTTCATCGAGTACTCCAGCGGGAAGGAATTTATTTTTCTTAAAAAACGGCTGCGCGTGCAGGACCCGACTGAAATAACTCAATGTCAGATTACTGCTGTGTGCCATCACCTTCTAACAACAACAAACAGAGCTGTGAGGAAACTTTGCTGCGCCAGGACAATTTGAGGTCACGTCGGAAATGAGCACGAACCTCTCCTTGTGGGACGAGGCAAGCAGCTCTCCATGCAGGTGTACCTCTGAGAGAAGGAGAGTGTGTGTGCGTATGCGTGTGCATGTGCGTGTGCATGTATGTATGTGATGCTCTCCTCTGTTGGATTTTTTATCTGGGGCAACCCCCTTGGGAGCTGCCAGGGCCTTGGTGAAGTGGGCAGCTGGCCATCACAGCTGGCTCACACACACAGTCACACACAGACACACACACGGGAAAGCGTAGAGCCACCAGGTAACATCTGCATTGCCACCGCCCAGAGCATCCAGCGCCGCCACCTGAGCTCTCGTAACGTTGGGAGCCGAGGATAGTCGTCCAAAATGCTGGACCACTATCCTGACTGTAATGATGTTGGAATGTGTTAATGTTCAGTGTTCATGGATGTTTACAGACATATTCCTCTGACACTGGGATTCATTCTAATTGGTGATAGGAATGTGGAGTTCAAGCTAATTAACCACTTTGGAGACGGAGACTAAATCCAGCCGGCACAGCCTCTCCAGCCTCTTTCTTTCTTTCAGCCTTTCTGTCCCACAATGGTGGCTCAGGCTTTCCCACAGCGCTCCTATTCAGTGGTTGCAGATAGGATTACAACAGGGGTATTGGAAAAGTAGGCCACGGCATGTTGTGCTCACATTTGTGTGCGCGTGCGTGTGCGTGTGTGTTTGAGTGTGGGTGTATGAGATGATACAACATTAAATCAGGGTATCCAGTAAAGCAGACTAAAGCTTACACCTGGTAAAATGAGAACCATTTGTGGGAAGCCTTTATCAATAGGACCTATTCCTGCAGGACCAGCAAATACACACGTGTACACTAGTGCACACACACACACCCACACACTGTGCTCCATTCCTATTTTACAAAGGCAATTAATTGCATTAAGACATTTAACCATCCTTCGAGGGCTTCATCCTGTAATATAACAAGTTTGTCTATAAAATCAATTAAAGGGATGAAAGCAGCGTTTCTACATGAGACTGGGACAGTTGACTGGAAAAGCCTTGTAGCTGAAGTGCAGCCAAAGGCCAGTTGCAGGATGAAAGTGAACCTGCAGCACAAAAGGCAAAAATGGATTCAAACAAAATGTATTTTTATTACAATCATGGCCTTCATCAGGTAATCGCTGACAAATTGCCTCAGGGAAACGTAGCTCCAAAGAACTGAGAGCAGTGGAAAGATGTATATTTAGTTTCTTTTAGGTGCTGCTTGTAACTGGCAGCTAGAGGTTCCTGGAGAGGGACTGTGTTTCATAAAAGCTGCGAGCCGGCGACCCCCTCTCCTCTCATTCATATTAATAAAGCCTCAACAGTTCTCTGTCTTACACTCTGGGGAGTTAATGAAGCGAGATCTGTGGCGATGCGGCGAAGCTACCAGTTCTGTGTTGTGAGGTCAGCTCACCGACAGCTCAGTAACAGCCTCTCTCCCTGGATTACGATTACCACTGAGATTTCACAGAGGACGGTTTATTTAACCCAAACCGCTGCAGTGTGTATGCTCCGTGCTGATGATTTAGGCATCAGATGGCTTCCCTTGAGTTAATGTGAATCGGAGCAAGAAAACAAACAAACAAACAAACAAAACAAAAAAACAGCCACACTGAAATATACCCCTTTGGCCTGAGAGGCAAATGATTATCACCCTCCTGAACGAGCGATCTGGAATAGAGTTTATGAACAATGCTACTGTAGATAAAGCAAAGTCAAAGCCTCCTGCTGCTTCGTTGATGGTGTCAGTGTGTCCGGCCAGAAACCACAGAGCAGGAAGTGAGGCATGGGCAGATGTGGCGCCCAAGCCTCAATCCCCCTGCCAGGCCTCCCTTCCCCCCACCGGCCCACTCCCTCTGCTTTCCACTCTTTGTTTTATTTTTCCCTCTCCTCCCGTCTGCCTGACACACGCCAACACAAACTTAGTTGTTTCCTTTTAGAGCTGTGTGTTGTAGGCCTTAAATGATTGAATGCTTTGCTCCCAGCGGCCGACAGCAGAAGAGTACGGCTGCTCTGGGGCACCTCTCAGGTGTGAGTGTGCGTACGCTTAGTCCTCCGCTGATAAATGCATGTCAGAAGGAATGGGAAAAGAACACAAAGGAGGTGACGTACGCGGTCCCCCTTTCAAACACACACATGAGCTGTGCGCAGTGAGTCAGTATCAATAAGATAGGATGGTGGAACATCTTTCTGGGATTGCCATCTGGCCACGGCTGCCTCGGGCCTGCTCTACCATGGACCAGTGAACAAAGCTGGTCTGATTCGCTCGCTGGCTCCTTTCTATCGGTCTGCATGTCTGTGGAAATCTCTGTTTGCTGCCCATGAGAACGTCTGTTGCGTTGGCGATTCCAAATACTTCTGATGTTTATGACACTGATTTCCAAAACAAGCACAAGGGGCTGCATGGTTTCTCTTTGAGGTAAAAGGGCCTTCTGACAATAAATGGTAACAGAATACATGATGTTCTCATGAATCAGTGTCATGATGTCAGCGCAGTGCCATCCTCATCTAATGATCCAAATTATGCAAAGGGGAGGTCAGTTCTTGGAATCGAGCTTAATGTGACGCCACTTCAACTTGTCAGATCCAGTCACTCTGTGTTTGTGATATTTTTTATAAATACGAAAAGACAACAGCCAACAAAGAAACATCCTTGGGCTCTCATTTGCTGCTCCCAGTTTGTTTAGTTGTTGCACTCAGAGAAAGATTCAAAGACGTTGTACTGCAGCGCATCATTTGACATCTCCCTTCACCAGACAATTGTTACATAAGGGTTACAGCCTCTGTTTGGTAACAGATTTCAGGCAGAACTGCATCACTAGCCCTATTTGTTGTCACTGCTGAGAAACAACAGTCAAGTTGTATTGTCCATATATCACTTTTATTCTTACTGATTTGGCCTGTGATATTATTTCATTAACAGTTCCAGTGAGGTGCCTGTTCTAAACATGTGTGTGTGGAATGGGCTGTTTGCTCCGCCTGTGGAAACACTGATTGCAGCCTTCTTACTGGAACTGTAAATGTGACCTGCAGTAATTGAGCCGCTGCAAGTAATGATGTTATTAATATCGAGCGTGTCACGTGTCCAAATTGCACCAAATTCGACACTGCACTTCCTGCGGTCATTAGCGATACACATGCTCTGGTGAAGCTGATAGAATCACACACACACAGACAGGGATTTCTGGAATAAGTACATATTTTGTTTTTTATTCTGACACTTTAAACGCTTCGCTTTTTAATGAATTACTGGAAAACATCGTCATCTAAAGGACTCGTGACTCTACACTACCCTAACTTGCTGACCGGGAGGGTTTCAATGTCATTTGAACATTTGGTCATCCAAGGTAAAACAGACCGAAATAGAGAACGAGGGGGCAGAGGCACAGCGGAGACAGCGCGAGAGCCAGAGAGCTTATGATCGAGTGGAAATGCCACTACGAGCAAATGTAAATGTGAGGCTGAGTGCTTTTTGGATGCAGGGTGAAGCAACTGAAAAACAATTCACTGCCACCGATGCCTTATAAGTCCTTCGCTTGTTTGTTCACGATGAACGAATGGAACTTGAAAGCTGAGGGTCATTATCCCTGAAACGCTTAACATCCAGTCCTACAACGTTAACTACAGTCGGGGTTTGATGACCAGACAAAGTGGCCATTGATGTAAAAGACACTTTAAAAAAAAAAGCATGTTGTCAAAGGCTGCTCTTACAAGTGATTTCACAGGACATGCCACTCTGCTCCTACGTTGATTAAACCACGACAGACTACAAGCCAGTGCCTGGTCTAATCTGTCCAGCTATAGAAGCCCCAGCTTCAAAGTGAACGTCTTATTCTTATAAAGACGAGATCTTATAAAGATCTCTCTTGTGTTTTGTGGCGTTGCCCTTTGCCCTGCAGTCGCTCGTACACACAAACACACTGTCACTTCCGTCATAGTTGAACTGGCCATCAGCAGCAATGGTTGAAACCCCACAGTCCCAGTGGGGCCAGTGGAGCATCAGAAAATCTATAAAGTTTTTACTGCCCACAGCCGACAGGCAGGACTCGCCCTAACACCTGCTCTCCAATGCGCCTCATATTTCAGGTGCATGTGAGAGGGGGGGTCCAGATGCTTCATCAGACATAAATTAGCCGGTTGCCTCATTAATGAGATCTTTTGGCATCAGGTGAAATCTGAAACTTTTCTATAAAAGGTGCTTTTGCTTTGACACCAAAGTCAATTCCCCTCTCATCATGTGACCCAACCCTGCTAGTCCCTGATATGACTTTGCTGCTGCACGGAGGAGAAAAGTGGAGTTTCATACTTACTAATTTATTTATTTATTCTTTATATCAGCTGGTGCCTGTCCAACCAGTAAAACATCATGCAACACATCAGTGTCTAAGTCTCCTCTGGGCCAAACTATGTATTAAGCTGGTGATTATCAAACTAACTTTTTTTTCTCGGGACTTTACAATATAACAGATTATGATCCATCGATTAATCTCTGTCAACCAGTGAGCGGAAACAGACAGATGGTGACTCATCTGTGTGGTACAGGGGCTGCATCTTCTCCCTGAAGGTCAATCTCTCATGAAATATGTTCCTCAAGGCGAGTGGGTTGCTCTTTATTGAGGCGCAGCCAAAAGCCACGACAATAAAGTTTTTGATTGTAGCTGAGAACTGCTCTTTAAAACAAACACCAACATGTGGACTAAAATGCAGAAAAGGCTTATTTTTTTTTACTACTCGTGCGTCACAGAAGAGATTATATATATTTGTAACAGCCACAGAGGAACCTGACATATCTCATTAAATGTCTGAGCCATAGGCTGCATTAAGATGGATTACATGACAGCGCCAAAGCATCTTGATCGTCAACTGGTGGCTGGATAGAGCAAAGGTCACAAACCCATCCTCCTCCTTGTCAGTGGATGAGACAAACTGAAACGTAACAGTCAATTTGTTTATTTGTAGTTAGTTCTTATCACACTGATGTGCATATGTGTTTTAATGATTGACAGCTGACACCGGTTATACACATCTATCAGGGGACCAGGCTGCATCCTCCATCCTGGTTTCAAAGATGGCAGCGTTCATAAGAATGGTGTTGGCTTAATTTGTGGATAATGTGAGGAGGTGGAAACACATCGTCCATCTTTATTTACAGTCTATGTATATACAGTGTATACAAGTTTGACTGATGTGGCAAAGTAATGGACATGGAACTGTTATAAAGTTTTAAACTTTACTGATGCATTTCCTGATATGACTTGGACTAAAACCATAATTTTATTTAGTGTGCTATTTAGCTCAGTGCAAATGGCTAATGAATGCTTGGAAATGTGCAAATTGTGCCTGAAGAGCTACATTGGAGAATCCCTCTGAACAGTGTCCCTGGAGAGTCACTTCATTGACTTTAAATTCTCTTTGTCAGGCATGGACGCTTCACTACAACACATTAGAACTACAGAGAAAAACTCAAAACCTCCTGAAGTGAGATGCCGGACTCTCCTAAGATCTTTAGCTTCCTTCTTTCTTTGGTAACGTTTCTATAAGTTTCAATACAGTGAAATAATACGGTATCAATATTGGTTTTGAATATCCTGTCCATTTTCATCTTACACTGTTTATTGTGCTGATGATTCACTTTGCACAAACATGCCAGCCTACTGATTCTGAAAATAATTAAACACAAGCCAGAGTCACTGCACTGACAGAGCAATCAATTAGAGAACCGTTCTCCATCATATCTGTTTAAGCACATCATCACTTTGCTTATGACAGTCTAATCATTTCAAATAGGCCCTCTCTTGGCTTTTGGTGCCCGTGGGTGTGTGTTGGTGTGTGTGTGTTGGTTGGTGTGTGTGTGTTTGTGGGGTAATGGTGGGACAGAGCAGCAGCAGATGTGAGAGATAATTTGGATCCTCCTGAGACACTCTGATATATTACAAAGCATTATGGGTAGATTTGTCACTGAACTTGAATGGACTTCAATGACACCATGTTCTGTTTCCTCCCGGCGTGCGCCCACACACACACACACACACTTTTTTAGCTAGCCTTTATCTTCTGGCTCACATCTTTGCATGATGGTCAGATTCACCTTTACAGGGTCATTCTGAATTAAATCAGTTACACAAGCTTCACAGTCCCCACTCTTACATTCACTTAGTTCACTTCGTTGAGCACCCATTCATTAAGTTTCACTCTGAATCCCAAATTCTGAATGAAAAGGGATCCAGAGGCTGCACTGCATGCACACGCTGTACTCTGTGTCTCAGGCTGGCACTCGCGTGGTGCAATGCTGCAGGCCGTGGTTATGTAACTAGTTTCCGAACATGGGTATGGGTCACGCTGCAATGACGGTACAATAGAAAAAGAGACACCGACACACACGGGGGACAAAGTGAAGTTGAAATGCCTCCATGCTGACAAGCTGAACAAGGTATGATTTATGGCACAAATGTTCGAGGGTTGGCAGGATGCACGGTTAACATCACCGCACACGGACGGTGCTTGCAATTACAACGGAGCGAGGGAGAGTTGAAGTGAAATGACATAATGGGACAAACTAACATTAAAAAAAGGTGGAACGTGGCGGGGACGGCCGGAGGCAGCCAGACCGGAGGCAGCAGTATTTTTTGACATGAATAGACAATGAGGTCACGGGCTGCCATGGCTGTTGTCTGTGGTGGATCTTGTTACTGCTCATCCAGGGCCTTGGAGCACAGCCTTGCCCTTATTGATAATTGATTAACCCCAGAACATATGGCAGGGCTCATTTGACACCAACCGATTGTCTTTCGGCGTCTCGCTATCCATTTCTCTAAAACTTAAAGAAACACTTAGGGGGGGCAATGTGCTGTGAATGTTAGATGTTATGACATAACATATAAAAATAGTATTAGATAGTATTAGAATAGAGTATTTTCATTATTTATCAAAGGTCGACAACTTGTTACGTTAAGTGCAGATGTCAACCCCAAAATGTCGGGATAAAATATCAGCTTTGGTTTTGTTAAATGGATGCGACAGTAGAAATTAGCATGTGTTAGCTAAGGTCAGAGGTTACCAACAGTTTTCTTGCTGTTAAACATCCCCCCCCCGCCTGCTGTTGTTCTACCATGTTTTTATAATGCAAATTAAATGCTGCGCTTGCTGCACCTGCATCCTAGAAACTTGCTGACTTTGGTGGGTTCTGGAAAGTGTCAAAGTAAACTTCACACACGCACACATCACAAACCCACATCACATGGTGCGCCAGCATGCACCTGTGTGTGGGACACCGTTGCTCACGGTGGTTGATGCTGGACGTTTTTTACCGTGAGCTTTATACAGTGGTTATCAACCGTGGATAAATTATAATTTAAATTTCACACGGTAACTAACCTTCAGGAACTTTAATGTGGTTAATTGATATCTGATATCTATTTGATCCTTAATATAGTCATATACATAGTCAGGAAACAGCAGAGGCAGAAAATCAACCTTATCCTAAATTTGTGTGTAATGTAAATAGTTATATCATCAGTCAGCCAAGAGTGCGTAATGAAATCTGACTGTTTATGAGTGCACTAAAACATGCCTGCAAATTTCTGTCATTTTGTGCATGCAACATTTAAGAAGAAGCCATTTGTCGTTCTATCACATCAATTTTTCATATATTGACTGAGTCACAAATGGGCCGGCATTCAACCACATCCACGCACTTACTAAACTATATGGGAAAATAGCTGTCAAATCTTTGCTCAGTTAAAAAAAAAAAAAAAAAAAGAAAAGAGAGAGAGAGAGAGAGAGAGAGAGAGAGAGAGAGAGAGAGAGAGAGAGAGAGAGAGAGAGAGAGAGAGAGAGAGAGAGAGAGAGACAAATAAATAAACTGCAGGAGGCAGTTTCAATTAATGATAACCACAGCCAGCAAAGTGAGCAGAGCTGCTGTGAGTAACAGAGTCGTTGTCCTACCTCTATTTCTGAGACTGTTGGCAAAGTGATGCAGAAAGCCTCTAAAGTGCTGCTGCTGTTTAGGAACAGCATCTAGACGTAAGAGCCTGTCCAGGTTCCATCTCAACCTTCATGGAACAACTCTCCATGGACACAAAGCAAAACATTGCCGTAAAACATAATAGTAGAAATACAAAAACTAAAAGAAAAGAAACTTAGTAGTAGCTGTTCAAATTCATCAAACTTCTCTAGAAGAACTCAGTACTTTTTTTCCGGATTTTGCAACAAGGGTGGGACGACTTTGTTTGTCAACACTACATTCTCCCTGAATCCAACTGGATCTCAATAGCTGTGGAAAAACAAGCTCAACCCCAAACCTTGCGCTCATCAAGGAAACAAATGATTGAGTTTATATACTGTACATTCATAACAATACTGTATATTAATTGTTAACAGAATTTAACTTGCAGTAAATAGAAGACCTGAACAAGCCAAGCAGCCCACAACAACCCGCTCTTTTGCCAACATACAAAAAGCTGCTAATGAGTGAGTCATCAGTGCTAATTTACTGAGCTTATTTTATCAGCAAACTTCACAGGCCTGGAGAAACCTTGCTAAGGCAGAATGGATGAACAGCATGAAGCTGATATCAACATGGTCACACCGTCAAAGAACTGCCAGGTCGAATGTGTGTGTGTGCTGCTACATCAATGCCCTTTAAAATACAGTACACACATATTTCTGTTATTGCCACCCAACCAATCAATATATCTCTGTAAATGGGATAAATTACTTCCACTCAGACTATTGCTTCAACAGCAATCCCAGTACAACATGTCCAATCTCTCATTACCGCTGAGCGCACCTTCTCTTTCTGCTTTCCACGTTAATCCTGAAATAATGAACTATGCTATTAAAACCCTTGGTAACGATCTTGCCCCAGCAGCGTGGCTCTCAGCGCAGGGCCAGCCACCAGCTGGAGCACTTGGAAATTTGTGCATGTGGCTGAGCATGCATGTGTGTCACAGTATGTCGATTTGGCATAGACCATTCCACTTACTCCAGTTCTTATATAAAGGAGATCATTCCAGAAAAATCTAACAGCAAGCCATGACGCAGTAACGGTGAAAGGGCCCCGATGCCTGAGGGAGAGAACAACATCACTACAGATCACAAATGTTATTCACTCAATGGAGCCAATAAAATACACACACAAGCGTACACTTGTGGCAGTCCAAACACACACCGCTGAACTACAAATGAATCTTTGAAAACCTGTCTGCAGATGGATCTGTTGCACTCGTAGAAGGTTTTCTTACTTGTTATACATCTGTGCTTGCTTTTGTTCAAGCATTCAGTTTGAATTGTGGCGCAGCCAGATTGCTTTAGAAACCTGTTTTTCCAATGCAAGTGTTACTGGAGTAGGTGTTTGTCTGCAAGATAGAGAGAGAGCAAGGGAGGAGGACAATGGATCAAGTGTTTTGAGGCACTGTATGTTTCAACATCACCTATGGAGAGCAATCTGCCTTGGCGTTAGCCTTGGGATTGCACAGCCAATCTAAATCCAAGATGCCCAAGACTTCAACAGTAGTGTAATCATTATTCTTAAGCACCATCTGACAAGTAAAGCAAAAAAACAACAACAAAGAGCGACTGCAAAAAATGCTCGACAGTTGTGCTGCTGCCGGTTTTTCTTCCCTTAACAAAATATAAATTACATTCTGTATAATCCAGACCAGACAATTACTGACGGCTGTAATCAGAGGGCAGGTCACTGAAGGACTATCCTGTCAGCTTGAGGTCATCTTGGTTTGTGGGTAAAGCAAACTTCCTGGCACTTTTCTTGAAAACCCCAAACCACACTCTTTCAGAGAATAAATCAGGAAGTGGATTACATTCTGGTGGTTTAAAAAAAGCATTCAGAATCATTACACTAGTAGAACTGTAAAATGCATTTACATATGGATCTATACTGTTAACCCATACTATGAAAATGGGCCTTGCTTTTTTCAGGGAGGTGGCCAAGACCTTCAGAAGTTCCCTGCAGAGATCTAAGAAGCTGCTGTGAGGACGATCATCTCAGCAGCCCTCTATCAATCAGACAAGTCAGGTACGGTGGCTACGAGGGAGCCATTTGAGTGAAACGCACATGACAACTCGTTTAGAGTTGATTGAATGGGTTTCGGGCCTAGCTTTGACAGATGGACTGGTGGGAGGGGCTGGGATGTGTCGGTTGCATATTTTCCAAGTGTAGCCTACTCTTGCTAGCTTTTCCAGGACTACCAATACTAGCCTTAAGGCTGCAACAACTTATTTCACTGAAAACATAATGTGGCTGACTTTAGTAGAATTTCCCCCATGTGTGAGAATAACATCTAAGATCATTAGTTCTTAGACCTCATTCTATATGTCAAAAGCACTAATACAGCTTTAATACAAGCTTCACTTTAAATCAATCATCATATTTAACATTCCGTCTAATGGCTCCTTGTGAAGACAGGTTAACCTCTATAGCCCGGACACAGAGAAAACTGTAGCACCTGCGAATCTATCTTTGCCCTCCTACCCATGTGCCTGCACTTCCATTCTGCTCGGCTACCCCCCTGCTCACTGAAAGGTTTGCCGTGTGGTGGTAGGGGATGCTTGGCTTGTAAAAAATCTGGAGCGCACAGAAAACAGCTCATGCATGCAAAATGTCTGATATACACTCCATCTCAATTAATATTTGAAACCCTACAGCTCAATCTCTCATTGCTCGCCTTCTGCCCTCCCTCTGCCACTGTGAGAGCTGCTCCATACGATCCATCGTGTTTGTATTGACTGCTGCCTCAGCAAGGCAGGGGGGGGGGACTCAGTGACTCATTGAAGTGTAAAGTGAAAACCTCAGAATGTGTCCTCATCAGTGTTTGCAAAATGCCTTCTGAAGCTGAATTTATAGGATATTCCAGGGAGGTGGTGGGAGGTAAGATTTTAGCCAAGCTGATTTGAAATGATGAAAGGAAGTTTAACAAGACGGCTCCTCCTTTGGTTAGAGATGGATAAAAAGATGCAAACTGAGTGGACAAATCCAGAGAATGTAACTTCTGCCACTTTGCTAAAAAGTTGACTTTAGCAAACGACAAGTGACAACAAGCAAATCTGTGGGACAGTGTGTAAAAGTTGCATGCAGAGAGTGGCGCTTAGCAGTGGATACACTTATTCCCATCGCAGAGTCAATCAAACACCAAGTCTACGAGGAACAGCAGGCTGTCAAACTCAACTGACAAGCTCACATCCATCAAACAACCCAATGCAGACATTTGAGACCACAGGAACTCTATGCGTGTGTTCCTCAGATTCACTTTTGTTATACTGCAGTTGTATTTCTGTGTGACCAGTTTTGAAATGCGGTTATTAAAGTTCTCAACACTGTTTTCTCATCAAAGTTGAAACTGGCAATTCTTTTATTCTCCACTTGCAACAATGGAGATAGCACACGTTTTTATTAACCCTCTTTTTTGCCACAATAGAATTCCAGATATCCTTTCAGCAATGACTAATCAAGTATTTGAAAAGCAACAATCATGTCCAAACATGACATTAAGAAACAACGTACAAAGTAAGTGAATGTGTTCCAGGTGAAAGTTTAAACAGTAGTCATGTTTTGTTGAATAAAACCTCCTGACCTCTCAGCTCATGTTAGATCAGAGTAGATTAGATGAAAGACTCTGTTGATCCTGAGGGGAATTTGGGATCTAGTAGCTTTGGACTCACTCTTTCCAGAATCCAAAATAAATATGAAGCACCATTTAGTTTTGGGATCATAATTCTGGGACCTCACTGTAATAGCTTTGTATGATCCAGAGGTCAAGTGGATCCTGGTATGAAGTCGCTAAGTTGAGGCAATCTTTGCTTTATTCTGATTGGCCGATCATCATGAAGCTTGTCCAGCAGCAGAGCACCCGGCACGTGTGAGTAAACTGCAGTGTAAACCTGCACCTTTGGTTATTTGTACGCTGGAGTTTATTAAATGCCTTTAATACTACTCAAGTACTGTTTTGGGAGAATGAGCTGTGCTCGGAGCGAAGGACCATTTAAGGAAATCCCTCATGTTCACAGCCGTCTGATGCTGGAGTTTCTGTCGCACGGGGATTACACTTCTGCATATGTTTACCTCATTATTTGAAACCACGTTTAAAATTAACACCCCATAACATAACAGTATATATGACTAAAATATTAAGGAGAAGAATAATAGGTCCGCTTCAAGTGGCTGCACACTGATGAAAGCTTTGGCGTTTCTCTCCTCTGTGCTTATTTCAATAAAAGGTATTAAGAAAAATGATATTTTAGTTGATTGAAGGTGGGTTTTCCAGGCCCTTATCTCCGTGGTGTACATCATTCTGTCTTCAGATGTTCACACACACACACAAAGATCTTAACAAATGCACAACCATTCTTTCTTCAACATACACACTCTCTCTTTCACAGTCTTCCCGTATCCACAGTGCTAATTATAGTTTGCCCATTAATCAGCAAGAGCTGTAATTATACTAATTCCAGTGTGTAATCTGATCAAGGTGAGCGAGATCAAATCACAGTCTCTCTCTCCCGCGAGGCTTTAAGGGGGTTTCAGCGATGGTGGCGACGGCAGAGAGGTTGTAAAAGAAAAAAGGTTTTAGACCCACAACACTGACTCGGTGCGGTGGCTGATTAGAGGGACAATCGCTCGCGTCTGTAAACCATTACGGCCGCTAAATAGCTTTTATTAAATTAGCAATAGGGTACGGTTGGCTACTTACAGTCAAACTGTTGCAACTGTGCATCGTCAACAATGTTTGGTCGGGGTTTTGAGTGTCTTTTTACTGTCAGTGTATTTTCACCTCAACGCCCTCGAGTCTCAAGTGTTTCATAAAGAAATAAACTGCATTTGAGGCATATTTAACAGATTTCAGACAAAGTTCACTCTGCTTGACTTATTAAAAAAAAAATGTAACCACATATTTCAAATACGGAGAAACAACACTGAATCAAACAGCAGCAGAAGAAGTTTTTCTCAGGGATAAAAGAACTTCACGTGTTTTTCCAGTGAGGTTTTCTGTTTTTCAGGGTTTAGATTTAAAGCCAAGGTGTCAAGTGAAGACAAACACAAACTTGAATAATGTTTGGTTATTGAAAATTCGTCCAAACTCGACATGACGGCGGTCGGGTGCTGATATTTTTCACAGAGAGCTGACCACCACACTGTTTATTCTGAGCCGAAGTAACACAATATTCCACAGTCTGTTCTGTGGTCTGTGTCAGTCGAGACGCCTTTGTGCAAAGATCATATCTGAATTTCAGTGTAGCTCTGTGCACACATACACACACACACACACACAATCTATCGGTGGAGGGTGTGTGCGGCTGGCAGCTCCTTTTGTGAAGACTTGAAATGAAATGCTCAGAACGATAGATAACCACAACACAACAACACAGACATGCATGATGGATTTTTATCACTGTGAGGTGCTCTCATAAACAGCACTGTGCTGTTTATATTTGGGCCTGTCTGTAATTATTGTGTGTACTGGATGTCAGATCAGACGGGCTGATCTGAAGCAGAGCCGTCTGTAATCATCATGCCAAGCTCGTGTTAACTGTTTCTTTGTAGAAAGCCGGGACCTGAATGTGCATGTGTGTGTTTGACGATGTATGTTTATCATTGCATCGTGCAGCTCACGTCTACACCCGATACAGAGAAGAAAACCAAGTAAGCTGCATTCTTATACGTTAAGAATATAACACTTTGTCAAATTTGTGCTACACAAATGGTCAGGAGTTTTATTTAGATTCTTGGAGTGGTTTTTCCAGTGGTGTGGAGAGGAAAAGCTAGTTCCTCTCAAAGCAATTTAAACCCCTCACATCAGTTGAGCCTTAACCTTAAATGTAACCATGATATAAGATGCCTGAAGAGACTAAACTAGTTCTACAACACCGATGAAACAACACCTCGCGCTATTTTGAAATGCCCTGGGCTGACTTTATGACCCTGCTAGTGAAAGAATATGCAGAATATGTTAGAAATCATGTTACTTACTGAGCTACTAAGACAACACAATGATACATCCGTCTTTAACAAGCTTGTCGAAGTCTATGATGAGATGGGTTTATTAGCATCAGTGTATTCTGTACATCTGCCTCAAATACACTGGAGTACATTGGAGATACTGTGTGTAGGGCTGACAGAGGTGATGTGCGACTTCGACAAGTCGTCAGCGCATCTCAGGACTGACATAAAGAAAAATAACAACCATTCCCGCTCACCCTCACAGCGACAGGCAATCAGACTCCCAGTTAACCCAACCTGCACGTCTTTGTGCAGTGAGAGAGAGATGGAGCGCCAAGAGAAAACCCACTCAGGCTCAGGCAGAACATGTGATCTCCTCTCATAAAGAGACGTAGGCTGCTGACCACTGCATTGTCGTGCCAACACAATTCAAAACTGTTTTACAGTTCTTCCAGTGTTAGTTTGATGAGCCCTATTCCCGTGTTATACCCTCACTGTTGCTGTCGAGGTGCTTACAGTGACATCGGCAGATTTACTACTCAAAGCAACATTTTTATCTTCATCTCGATTTCAGATTGATAAGACACAAGCAGTTTCTAATTTCTCGCCAGTGACGATTGATTACGCCGGCTGAAATAACAACTGATGCAAGCAGTTTTTTTTTGCTAGATATGACATTTGGTTGAAAACAAATCATCTCAAACAAGAACCTATAGGAAATACATGATTTCAAGCTGAAAGATTGAAGGTAAAGCTTTGTGCTCCTGACAAAAGTAAAAGAAGTTGAGCTTTTTCCAACTGGGAACAAGACCTAAGTCTATTTACAATAATATAAAACAGGTCACAAACTGTATTTTTAACTTGTAACCCTACAAAGACAAATTATACACTATTGGATCTTGTAAGTGTTATGTTAGCACCACAGCTGTAGTAACACTTTGCAGAGTTCAAACACACAGCTCTGTCATTTCAAAGTGTTTTTGCTGCACTTGCGGTTTTGGAAAGATGATACAAAATAGACACCACCCTCTAAACCATTTATATAACCAGTGGCTTTCTCTCCAGAGCACAAAGCACCAAACTTCAGTGTGTGGAGGAATCCACGATGTAGAGAAAAAGAGTCGGATGGAGGAGTTCAACTTCAAACTCAATAATGTTAGTTGAGTTCACTTTCTACTTATATGCAATACATGGCATCTGTATATAGACCTACAAAAAAACAGCATAAATCAGGCTCTATTAGACATTCTGCTTCAACCATAATCAAAATGCCACGAGTGTATAATAACATCACCACTGACTATATATACACAATATGTCAAGTTGAATAATAACACGTGGGATCAGTACTTATGCCAGACATACACAGAACTGATGTTGCAGTAAAAATACGTAAACACCACCCGGCCGCTGTAGTTTAATCACTGCTCAATATGCAACAAGTCTCATCTGCAGTGTGCACAGTGTAAAGCAGATGTCACTGGGACAGTAAGCAGACTCACCCTGCACCAGCACTGATAGCAGTGCAGCTCCGCCTGCATTTGGTCACCGCTCCCTTTTTCAGGTTCCAAAAACAAACGTGGGCTTGTGATAGGGGATCTATTCGTCTCCTGTCTGGTCGCAGGGACAGATGGTGGGATTCTAGTCTATATATACACATAGAGGATACTTTTGTATGACAGAGAGCAAGGATTGGAAAAAAAAACCCCACAGAGCTGTGAAAGTGAGAAACAGATCAACAGAGGGTGGGAGCCGAGTGTGAAAACACGCAGGTACTCTCCAGATGGATTCTTCACATATAAATACATACTCATCAGTGTGATGTGAACACGTCTCACTGCTGGATCATACACAACATATGCTCCAAGAATATCTGAAGAAAGATGAGCCAAAACATTAAATTATACGGCAACATAACATTTGTTTAAGGGTATCTCAGAACGCTGATGTTGATTTTCACACTGGATCCCACCACATGCGCTGAGAGGAGAAGAGTCATAATCAGCAGCTTTTCAAAACAGGCGGATGATTTATGAGGATCAGAATATGAGAAGGGAGGATAGATGTTAGGATTGATCTTTAAAATGAAGCCAAATTAAAGTAATCTAATCTCTTTTAAAATGATTAAACTAATGCTGTAACATCTTTGTTTCACCTTTAACATGTTCCCTTTTGTTTACCTGGCGTTTAGGTTTTCTCATTTCTCAGCACAAGATGCTCTGGGTGAGTAACGTTATCTTCTGCTCTTTTCTACCTTTGTCTTTGCACTTGGACTACTGAGGGAAAACTTTTTAAGAGCTGATAACTTTTTCTATGCCAGCTGGAAAATGGACAGCCCCCTCGCTTCCTGCATGTGATCTGGGAACCAAGAAGTGCACGACCATCTGTTCCATGTGGCCAACACCGGTCCAAAGGGGCCCTGGCCCCTTTGGACCGGTGTTGTACCAAGGTATTCAGGCTGTGACAGGGAGGGAGGGGACATGAGGCAGGGGTCAGAAGACAGGACACAGGGTCACATGAAAAGGACGGGTGCTGATCTGGTATCAGCGTGGTCTGCAGCTGGTACTGCAGCACACAGCAGAATTAAACCTGCAATAAAACCATGGGGCTGGGGCTCAATAAATGTAAGTTTAACAATAGGATCCTGAACAATCTGGGGAGCAGAGTTAACGGCCCTTTGCTAATAGGGGTCAGCTCAGTAGTTTTGCTACAGAACCTGCATATTACCGAGCAGAGGGTTAGCACAGAAATCGAATATAAAGGCAGATCATTGTAAAACATGATCGTGTTCAAAATGCATCTGCCAGACTCTTAACCCAATCACATAAGCATGATCATATCTCCCCCGTATAAGCTTCACTTGATTGGCTGCCTGTGTTTTAGAATTGATTTCAGAATATTGCTGTTAACTTTCAAGGCACTGCATGGTTTGGCACAAAGCTACTTGACTGAGCTTCTAAATCAGCTCGTAGCCTCAGATCTTCTGATGAGGCTCTGTTAGATATTCCTCAATAGTCAAGACTAAAGCGCAAAAGCGACAGTGCCCCTAATATCAGTTCTTTTAATGTTACTTTTGTTTCTTCTATCCTTTTTCTTGCCATTAGATTTAAAAGTATATTGTCTTTAGTTTACAAATTTACTTTTTGCCTTGCATGTTTTGTATTTGTCCTCTTTGTGAAACATTTTGTAACAGCTGTTTTAAAAGGTGCTATATAAATGAAGCAATCATTATTATTATTAATTTCTCTGGTGCAATATTTGTAATCGTCTTGTGCTTGAAATTTGTGACACAACACAACACCCGATGCTGAATCTGCTGACCCCCGGTCCCAGCTGTGGGACCAGGGGTCAGTTTTTCCAGCAGTTCCTATTTCATTGCCTTAGTGCTTAGATGTGCAAAAAAAACATGTGCTCACTACAAAGATGAAATATGGCTGGCGTATTTCCTGGAGGTATAATGATTAAATCATTGGAGGCAGCCACCTTTGCAGAAAATGGGTTAAATAAGGTCTGTTATTAATGCACATGCAGCTCTCATCTTCCACTACGACCTGACACTGTATTAATGCCATGTATCATTGACATCAATACATCTGCAACAATGCCAACGAGACAAAATGTACTTGGGCTCGAAATGCATTAAAGCACCACAGACATTATTGAGGCAATAGCAATTTTTCCAAAGTGATTTGTCTCGTTTTGGTCACAATTTAGCTGAATTCTCTCCACAACATAACATTGAATTAATCTACCTTTCCATCTAAACACCACTTGATGTTGTTTTTCCACAGCAAAAAAAGACTAATCAAATCAACATGAGCATCATGAGTCAGCAACTCAGCGACATGTGCATAAAAAAAAAAAGAAGCCACGAGCTTGTTAAATGTCTTACTCCACTGCTCTGCAGCTGCACAGCGCACCGGAGCTGGATGAGCACCGGTTGTCTTGCCTACGCTGCACCAAATATTAATTACAATAATAGAGGTGAGGCAGAAGCATGAAGGCACGATGCCAATGCCACTCGATAATGTTTTTTTTCGTAGACCCCGTCCAACTTGATAAATATGCACATCTTTCAAACAGGCCACATGGGCTACATCCATAAACACACACAAATCAGCACACACACAGAGATACAGGGGACAAGACAGTAGCTCAAAGGACGGTACTACAGTAATTGTAATTAACAGCAGTTGTGGCTCATTTGTCTAGATGCAATATGCAGCTATTACGGTTGACAATCGAAGGAAATATGTATACATTGAAAGATACAAATTAGAAAATGTGGGGCTGATCTTTACTGTAAGCTAGAGCTGACAATACCATTCAATGCCTTTCTGTATTTTTCCCCGAGCTTTACCCTGGGAAAAATGAATGCTCCTCATGAATGCAGCCTGGTGCCATCACCTGAGTGCCACAGGGCACAGCCCCCACCCGTGGTGATGAGAATCCAAGGCAGCCCTCCTTCTCTACCTGACAGTTGTTTCCCTCTGGCGCTGAGCAGGAAAATGAGGACTATTTAAGAGGAGTGCAAGGAGGGCAGTAAATGTCTCCTCTTGTTAATAATACCAGCTTTGTCTGAGCTTTCCCTGGCTCTGCACGGTGAGAGGAGCTGCTGCTTGTTTAATATGTTTGACGAATAATAAAAAAACAAACAGAAAAGGGTTCTCATTGCTGAAATAATGGTCAAAATTGGATGCAGCAAAGGAAAGGACTTGCTACCTTTTTGCTTTTAAAATAAGTCAAGCTCCAAAAGAAACACTGAGTCCAACACTTCCCATGACGCCGCTCGATAGTATCTTTTTTAGCATAGATTTCACCTGGTGGTTTAACACACACATCTTTTGAATTCTACGATTTGAATCAAAGGTTTTCAGTTAAAACTAGAAGAAGTAGAGCGCATACCTCCGCCAGGGCCCTAAACCCCTCTTAAATTAAATACACCAAATCAATGCACCAAATTTTACACACTCATAGACATCATGAATTATTCGTGTTATCTTGTTAACAAACAAACCAATGAACAAATGGACAGGGATGAAAACAACCTCCCTGGCAGAGTAAAATAGATAAAATCTAAACCCTTAAAATCGGAGCCACACGTCGTTACTCCCGGTGATGAGTAAACCCACTTACATCTTGTGTCAATGACGGGGGAGAGGAACATGGGAACATACTGTATGTACTGTATATAAATGAACGCATTTCCATGCAGTATAATTAATCACTCCCACGCAGCAGAGCAAAGGTTTTCAGATTCAATCGAGCTGGGGGTAAAGGGAGGAGACAGGCAGAGGGAGACAAACAGGGATGGAGGAAGCATCGAGGATCCCCTGATATTTGAGCTCGTCTAAAAATAGCCACGCTGGAGCTGAGATATGAGTTGTACTCCTCAAAGACCTCAAAGAGGAAAGAAAAACATGCATATATCCACTCCGCCTGGGAGCTGAGCAGTTAAGGTGATGCGAGCTGGCATCTGGCACATGTATATGTTTATGTTTATGACATCTTCACTTATGAGTGACCGGTAATGTTAGCCGTCATTTGGCCATCAGCCACTTTGAAAAACGATGATAGAGCCCTGCAGTCAGCAGAGGGAAACTTTGTAGGTACAGTGCAGATTCTGTCACAGATATCGGTGCCTTTCTGTTGACATGACTTTATTCTGTTGATCAAAGAGGAAAAAACAGGAATGGGAGGTTCAGGTGCCAAGTTTTCACAGTGCATCTGTAACAATGTCACCTCAAAACACCTTTTGATTGTTTTATGAATTTCATTCTTTTTTTCATTCCTCCTTCGATCATAGTCTCAAAAATCAGTATTTTCTATTAGAATTAACCCACTTATTGATTTGTTAGGAATGAGGGTCACATAGGTTTCCCCGCGTTGGAACCTGTAAGTCACATTCTGTACAAGTTCCAGCAAAAAGTCTTAAATGTCACAGTCGTGGACTCACCGTTCCACAGAGTAATCACAGGGAGAGCCGGTTCATGTGCTGATCCTTTGCAGTCCACAAATGCCAAACACAGCTCCTGCAGGAAAAAAGATGAATCGTTAATGAATCTGTGACCCCGTGCATTATGCATTCTATAGTTCAGGGTAAGGTCACTACGTTATTGTCTTAAAAATATATTTAAAAGAATGAGTAATTCAATCATAAATATTTGAGTTGATTGGGTTTCTTTCTTTTCATTGATCTTTGGGCGAGTCTGGGAAGAGAGATTTCAGGGAGGATTCCTCAAAACAGTCAAAAGAAAGGCCTTGATTTTAACTGTTGTGATATTAGGCTTTTCTTGATGATTCACACAGTGTATGACTTGTTAAACAAGACAGATTTTCTGAGGAGGAGACACTGTGCATTTAACCCCGAGCAGAACTGAAAATAAATAAGGCCAAGAATCTCTGCAGGCAGTCAACAGCAACAACATGGATCTACACAACATAAAATAAAAAAACAAACTGGCCCAACACCCTGGCCACCCTGTCCCTGGGCAGCTCCACTCTGCCCGGCACCGACCACAGAAACACCACAACATAAGAGGGTGGCATCAAACAGGCGAGACATCCACAAAAGGCACGGGAGCAGGGAACAGATGCTGGCCCTATCGTCCAATCACATCAGTGCCCGCTATTCCACTGTTACAGGCACAAGGACAGATATTTTGAAAACAGAAAACGGAGGTGACGCTGGGAGACATTGAGCAGCAGGCTTCCAAACGAATTAGGATCAAGTTACTTATCGTGTCCTGCCCAAGCAACCTTCCCCCTCGACATTGACAAAAAAGATTCAAGGTCAGGCATCAGTGGCACGTTTAATGCTGACAGGGGGATTGAGGATCACATAAATAAATTTTATAATAGAGAAGCCTCTGAATAAATTGTAAAACGGCAGAATTCTGTAAACAAATTAGATTCTGAAAAATGCTGTGGGTTAAGTGTTGCAGCCACATTGTGTCAAATTCGGGCATTTGGGTTTGAAAAGAAATATGGTCAATCTACTGCACCCTCCTAACTCCTGTGGCTATATATGTGTGTGTGTGTGTGTGTGTGTGTGTGTGTGTGTGTGTGTGTGTGTGTGTGTGTGTGTGTGTGTGTGTGTGTGTGTCCGTCATCTATATTCATAACATCCACCAAGGTGCTCCACACCTCTCTGTGCTGCCACAAGGACTTCTGCACAGGAGTCACATTCCCCTTTCATTTACATATATTTACATCCAAACCTGTGCATCTGACTGTAGAATCATGGCGTCAGAAACCATGACCGAAGGCACGTACAGCGAAATTAATGTTCCCTACGTTCTTAAAGCCCCATGCATTTAATCGCCACCTGCTTCATGTTATTTTTGACTTTCAGATTTACACCAATTTATCTGATCTATATCTGGTAGGATATCGTTTTTTTTTTTTCTCTCCTCATATCGGTGATAAAGCAATACTTTTAAATCCGTTCCAGTTATAAATTGGTGCCAGAACCATAAACCTTTTCTTAAAAAAAGCACAACACAATAAGAGCGGCTTATATTTTGCTCTGCAGCCCTATTGCTCAGACATTTGCTGCAGTTCAGTGCCTTTTAGGTGTAATAGGGTCCTGTAGGTAGCGGCTGTGGGGCCACCGGTGCCTAACACACAACCCTAATCTGATCTCAGCAATGATGTACTGATACAACACAAATAAATGATCCTCAGAGAATCAAACTGTGGAGGAGGCAGGGAGAGCATCTTCACGTGGACCAGAGGATCAGTCAGCGCAGGTGAGAGCTGTTAGCTCATTGATCCTCTGGTACAAAAGGCAGGAGGAGGAAAACAGAGGACTGAGCCACATGGACAGAGACATGTGGGAGAGCAAAGCAGAAACTGCTGGACCTCTTCAAGTTAACTTTACTACATGTTTGCTGACGTGTGTTAAAAGACAATAAAAGTATGCTGTTAAACCGAATGGTCCGTCTCTGGCTGTGTGGTGAGAGCCCCGTGGCACGGTCATTCTCCACACCAACTATACCAACAAATGAAACATGTCCTCGACACAGTCTTACATCCAGTAATCCCAAGCAACTTGGATCTCCTTTGATAGGAATTCATGCTTTAAATCCGGTTTCGTGCTGGATGACTTTTTGTGACCTGAATGCAGGAAGCAGCAATGTGGAGAATAAGAAGGAGTCAGCAATACAAGTGGAGCATCCACGTACTGAACATACGAGAGCCTGCGCTGTATTATTCATTGTTTTAATAAAGTGTGAGATTTGTTACATAAGTCAGTTGGGAGTTGCT
Organism: Pleuronectes platessa; assembly: GCF_947347685.1. NCBI lineage: Eukaryota > Metazoa > Chordata > Actinopteri > Pleuronectiformes > Pleuronectidae > Pleuronectes > Pleuronectes platessa. Next base: position 20,855,262 of record NC_070639.1, on the reverse strand, counting down.
GTGACTCACCTTGTGTGTTTTTTTTTCTCCCTTTGTGTCGTGTGACCAAGTAATGCAACAGAAGAGGAGGAGGAGGAGGACAGACTACCCTGGTACTTCTGCTGCAGAGTCTCTAGGGTGCACGCAGTCTGTGAAGTGTGCGCTACTGCTAATTTAGCAAAAGTAAATGCATCAGTTTCGAGTTTAAGGACATTCAACCGACACCATGATCAGCTCTGGGGGTATTCTGTCTAGCCTCATCCAACAAGCAAAGAGCAAAAGAACAGAAACAATATCTGAGGGGCTAAGGCGACACCAGGTCACACTGAATAACAGCAAAATGCATTTTCATTATAAATAAACGTGACCCAGGATGCACTGTTTCGCTGAAACGTAGGGGATCATTTCTGTCCCCTTTACGGAACCCATTCTTCAGCCCCATCAACAACAGCAACAAATCTGTGTTATTTGGCTCATCTTGACAGACATCCTCACTGTGATGCCAAGTCTGTTAGAAACTCACAGCAGCTGCAAATCTTATTGGAAACAGCTCCTGTTTTGTTTTTTTCTTCTCAGTAACATCCGCTGCAGTTCCACATGAGCACCCGGACAATGTGGCAGATGTCAATTGTGATAAATAAATAAATAAACAACTAAAGGAAGAAATTAAAAGTTAATTAATCAGGGGGGGAAAGCTGAGGCTGCTGGTTTATAAATGAATTTAGTGCATCATATAGCTTCTGGTGAAACCTGAAGAGAAAACACTTATCAAATGACACCTGCTGGTAATAGAGTTTGGCCAAAAATAACCCCAATACAGTTCATTTAATCCTCTTTCCAAGTGGAGAAACGTGCATTTCTGACACTGGGCTAAAGCGCTGTTAAATGATGAAATGGAGAGGTGATATAAGGACAACAGAACTTCTCTCTATGTTCAAACCATCCTCTCATTTCTACGGAGAAGCCACATTGAACTAAATGTAAATCAAATCTGATTAAAAGACAAGAGTCACAATTCTCAGTTTTCATCCAGTAACATTCTGCTGTTACAACACGAGCATTATTACGACTTGCTATCGTGTCTAAATAAAATAATCATTTCTGTGATCTTATGTTTGTGACATCCCATCCTGCTCTCGAGAAACAGAACACACCCCAGTGGCCTTCCATAAAAAAGAGCTGCAACTCGATCTGAGTGTTATCAGACGTGAGTCGATGGAGGCATGTGTAAACAGACAGCAGCCTTCAGTCACAGTTAATGATGAATGACTGTGAGTTTGCAGGTGTAAACATTCTTTAAATGTGACTTTAACTCTTTCCAACACCATCAACAGTTACTATTCACCTTCCAGAGTTATCTTACCAATCTTTGATTTGTTTGCTGTTTGTTAGGGCGATATGACTTCAAATCAATACAACGATTATTTCTAACTTTTCCCTCGATTACGATTAATGAACGATTATTTTAAAGTGAGCGTGGGAGTGAGGAGGGAGGACAAACAACAGGGTAACACAGCATGGAACGTAGGTTATAAATTCTGGCTTCTATTCCTTTTTAGGTTAATTGCCCCGCTCTAGCTGTGATTATCAGCTTTAGTTTGTTCTTCCTTCAAATCCCACTGAAAAAACAACTGCCACAGAATCATTTTATTAGTCAGTCATTAAATAAACCACAACAATATATTTCTTGAAATTCAGAGTCACTGATCTTAAAATTCCCCGTGCATATAATCTCAGGTGAAAGTGACAGGCCAGATGATGCTGTGACGCTGATAGATGACAGCAACAAGCATCATTATGCAGATGGTGTGACAGCTGATGGCTTTCTCAGCCCGCTGGCTGCCAAATACGCTTAACTTTTGGAAACCGAAGTCGGGGATTAGGATGGAAGTCACATAGTTGGGGATGTTTGCAAGAAAGACGGAGGGGATGACTCATTCCCGCTTGCTCCGAATGCTGTTGCAAAGGTGTCTTTGAGGAATTAACACTCAGTCGGTCCAATGAAGCTGCTCCGTGGTCAACAGCAGAGGACTATGCTGAATGTGAACCCGGACAAGCAGGGTCAGCAAACCTTTCATGGTTCATTACATTTCTTTTTTCTTAAGATATGTGGCAGCAAAAAAATCCCCTCATCCTTTGAATTAAAAGGTGATCAAAGCTGCTGTATAAATGTCAAAAATGTCTCAAGAATGCAATACTGCCGCAACCCTGGTTTGAAATTTGACGTGTCAAACGCGATCTATTGTATAATGAAATACTTTAAGAGCAACAGAGACCTAAGCCATTCTGAGGCTAGAGTAACAGCAGATTAAAATCACTAATGCATGTCTTTTTGAAAACACATTATCTGTGTGTGTATCGGAAACCAATGCAGTTAACTCTCCAATGCCTATCCTATTTCGCCCTCCTTTCTGACAGCCTACCCACATCCTTTTCCCCTGACCCGTCTTGTTTTTCCTTGCCTGCTCTGAACTGTCTTTCTCCTTTGACACCTCTGTTGACAGCCGGGTGCATCTTGCCAGAGAACAGGGCTGCAAAAGAAACATCTCAGCCCAACACCCACGAGGTTCAGATTCAGCAGATACTTAAGTAACAGCAAGGAGAAGCCATAAACAATATTTCAGGCCAGTAAAGTCAAAAGTACTCTACGTGTGAGGAATAAATTATTCATGTTAAACCACTGCATACAAGGTGAACACAGTAATACTATAGAGATCATTGTATTGTTTAAGGAGGAGGTGAAAATGTCCCATTATTAACTAATCTAGCAGAGGAACATAATATAGCCTGATTTAATTACCTTAGAGGTCACTGGGTTTGAACGTGTGCTCTGCCAACACTAATCAATCACAACCATTGTATATGCATTGTGTATGGTTTTGTATTCATCATACAAAAGAAGATTTTCATTTTTATTTTAATGTATTAATAAGTTAGAAATCATTCTTTTAAAAATAAAGAAAACTCGAAATCAATAGAAACCACATTTACTCTTCCCGACATTCATTGTAGTTTTGCTGTTGCTGACTTAGTCTGGTGTGACCAAGAGTTCACACCAACTCCAGCGAAAGTTTGTGTATGTTAGTTGCTGTGTTATTTTATTGACTTTATAAACATTCTTTACTCATATTCCATTACATTTTAACCTTTACCGTTATCCTGCAACACCACTTAAGGCCACAGAGGCAGGTGTTCAGCAGAGATCTATATATATGTTTTAAATGGTTGGAAAACATAAAAATGTCAAATTTAAGATACTTTGATGGGAAAACACTTACATTTATAATTTAGAAGTCTGTTCTATTATAGTATAGAATAATAAGTTTTAATTTCAAACTACAATTTTGTGTCTCTCTTCAGTTAGTGAAGCTAATAACAGAAACTGCTGCCTTCAAAAAGCAAAAGCCATCAATGATAATTTGTGTTTGTCCTCCCCATCAATCGCTTTCTCTTTAGACTGTAAACTCTTCTAAACACAGAATTACTATTTTATCTGCAGCATCAGAAACATTTCTCGGAGGGTTCCTAGGTTTTCTAACCATTCTGCTAGAGGCTGTCTCCATCACTGCAGTCACTCTCCCATTCAGCTCTGACAAACCAATCACTGTTAGTTGACCTAAAACGCATTAGAACCAAAAAGGGCAATGTCCTTGGAGGCACCAGATTTTAAACTCCAATGTATCACAAACTACAGAGAGATTTACCTGGTGCTGATTGGCTGAATCAACATTGTGTGCACTCGTGATATTTAAGAGCAACTCTTGACTTTACTACAAAAGTCTAAAAGCCGGTCACCAGAGAGAAACACACACGCACACTTCATAAATTATTGTCACCCTCATGAAGAGAAATAATGTCTGAGAGCCACTTTGCATCACTCAGTGTGACACAGTCTACACACATATCAAACACACACATGTACACACACACACACACATATTCCCAGACACGCCATCAGGCTGATTAACCCTCAGGCTTTAGTACACGGTATAGATTATAAGTCACAACCACTCATTACAAGAGGACTAAACAGAGCGGCTGCATTCAAAGAGGTCACGCTCGTTTGACTGACTGTCACATACATCGTGACCCCCGAGGTGTCACCATGGGGGACAACTGTGCCTATACGTGTTATTTAATGTTTGATGGTATCAAAAACACTTAAGAGTTAGGCTCTCAGCCCAGACCATAAACTTTTAATAAAAAGATTTGGATGTCAGCAGTTGGGTAGGTGCTTTACATTTACCCTATGTGCTCACTGCAGAGTCTGCAGGCTTTGCACGTTTAATTTGTTTGAGCAGTAACAGCATATCACACTATGTAGACACCCACATGCAACTCCTCTCCAGAAAACTGAGTGAAATCTGCTCTCTCACATTATGCAATAGGTTCATGTTAATCTTTAGATATACAAAACACAGCATTGAGCTTGAGTTGCTGTTGTACTGTCGTGTCAGGTGCTGCAGTCACTCCAGTCGTGTCCATGTGAAGGGGACATTGTTAAATGAAAGAAACTTGTTCACCATCTTAAGGTAGTGTATTAGCATGCTAGCATTATCTAGTTACCTCTAAACACAAAGTACATCTGATGAGTATATGAGTCTGATGTGAAAGCCATTCAATTTTAGGGTATTTGGTCATAGAAATATTGGACAAATTATATAAAAGAACATTAAAAGTATTCATCATAAGGGTGAAGCTGGGCCCCCGCTGCTGCAAAAAGAAGCTGTTCAGTGTGTTTTTGCAAAAGTTCATTGCAGCTCAACTCAGTTACACAAAATCTGTTGTAATTTGCCTTTAGTTTGCCGTCCTGAGCTGAAGGTCGCACGACACCAGAGCATCTGATGAGTTACGTGTGAAAATAGTTTGGTTCTTCACTGTAAAAAGGAAAGTAACTAACAAAGGTAACGTTGTTTGTCCACTTTGTACAGAGCAGCTGGCTAACAGACCAATCAGGTGGCTCACCTGTTAGCTGTCCACCGATGTGAGTCAGCAGAAGAGACGCCACGCGTGACTTAAATTGGTTATTCAAATACATGCTAACGAATTCCATGTCATGTCAAATATGTTCAAACTTGATTTTAGGAACAATTGACAGCCCTAGGTTGAATGTCTGTCCAACATTTTATGGCGATCCACCTTATAATCGTTTATCTCAATTGATATGTAAACGTTTGACCTACACTCCAGTGGCACTAGAAAAACAAGCAGAGAGACCGTGTAGAGCCACGCTGCTAGCATGACAGGTAAAATTCGAAGCAGTAGAAATTTAAACTGGTTGTTTCAACACTGAACCTGGTTCTGATTCAATGTTGAGTTTCTGTGCATGGGGGCAAGTACAACAGATGGGTTCGGTTAGCCGGCATCCTCTGTGGCCTGGAGGGTTTATCAGTCCCTCTTCCTGCACTGGTACCACAAGTAAACACAGACAAATGAGGTCCTGACCTGAACTGGAGGTAAAACAGAGCAATCCGGTTCAAACATGGGCTTAAACAAAAGTTAACTCCATAATTAAGAAATGACTGTGAAAATGAACGTCCTTAAATAAAGGAAACAGGAAAGGTTTGAAACCCCTTGGTGCATGATGGTTTACCATCATCTCGTCACGTGCACTTAAAAACACATCAAATGCTGAAGGGCTGAAATCCCTCATTTGGACACATTTCCTTCAGAGTCATCACAAATGACACAACCCCCTGTCCATTACTCATGTCCCTATGACAGCCCATCAAACTGCATTCAAAATGATGTGTGACAGCAGAAAACCCAGCACCTCGGGCTGGATATTTTTTACAGTTTGCGCGGAACAGGTAACCTGACCTCGGAGAGAGAGTTAAAAACAAAGAGGCTTTCCAGAGAGCACAGACAGGAGCAGGAGGAGAGAGGTACACCACCAGCTGTGAGCGTACAGAGGTCTGTGCAGTCGCCTGAGACAAATAATACTTGCATGATAACGCATTCAAGCTGAAAAACTAATTAGAGGACACTTCTCTCCCCTTTGCTCTCGCTTTATCTTCTCTCCTTTTAAGTGTGTCTATATTTGCACAACTATATGCAATTCAAACTTAATGAATATGTTTTGTGTAAGAATATGCAGCCGTTCAGTATGACAGATGACCCCAGCAGGAGTCGGATTCTTACTTAACTTCCATTGCACGAGGCAGGAGTTGCCTTTCATGGGCACAATTGTTACTTATATTGTCTTTTCTAAAAGCTAAACTTTGGGATTGCTGCCAACTGCCAGGAGCATCAATTTGGATTGAACGGTTTACTAAAGTGATAGGTCAGCACAGATGTCAGAGTCGAGGGCAGAGTTTGGAGCTGTGTGGTTGTTTTTAGATTCTCCCCAGAGGAACGATTCGACACTGCCTGAAAAGTCGGTAAACGTACATTTCACTGAACAAACAAGGAAAATTACAAATCATATCTTCCCCTCTTCATGATGCAGTCCATCCTGCGGAGTAGATGCGGACACAGATATGGAGATTTTACTGGGAAGGAAGTAAAGCTAATGCAAACCACATCCTTTGATATTAAACAACCACATACCAATCCTATCATTATATCAATCCTATCCCCAAACTGCATCATTCAACAACCAACAACAGCCGGGTAGCATACTCTCACAAGACAGTTGGTGTAGGTTAGTGGTTCCTAAGTAGAGGAGTGGGGGGGGGGGACCTTGCTGGAAACAATAACCACAAAAGTGAGCTCTGATGCTTTCAAGGCGATCGAGATTAAGGTTGGTGAGGCTGTATTCAGACGGAACAGCATGTACAGGACGCACAGATATTTGATTATTAAGTTTGTCATTTATAACTTGAGAGATTTGTATCTTCTGTCTATTTAAACTCTTGAGCATTGACAGGTTTTACTTTCTTGACTTGAAAGTTTGACGCTTATACCTCTTAATTAGCAGGTATACGCTGGTTTGTTGAACGTGGGTAAACCCTCTAACACAGCGCTGACGTCATCACAGCACAATTGCGGGGCTGAACAAAAAAGGAAAGACAAAGCTAGAGTGTCCGGTGATAAATTCTCCATTATTAATACATGAAGCAGCTGCTTTAAGGTCAATAAGATAAAACTTTTATTGGATAAAGAACTCGTTGTGCGATTGAGGAAGAAGTGACTGTGGAAAATCAAACGATTGATTATTCTGACTACGTGCTTCAGACAGTCCAGACCTTGAGAGGGAGATGTGATCATCTACATGGGAGCTCTGTGACGCTGTGGAACACGGTGCCAGCTGAACATATGGAAACCAGTAAGGGAGAAGGAGCAGGGGGCCGTGCTGTGGCCTGGCTGTAGTGACGCATGTCTGGGAGACTTTTTACTATTTTTGGTCTCCTTAACAGCTTCCTTTTACAACTCAACCCCACCCTGGTGTTTCTTGCCGAGGAGCCGCCAGTCAGTGACACAGGCTTTCTTGAGTAGGGTCCCGCATTCAGACAACAACAGGCCCTTTGTCATTATTAAGAGCTTTACAGGGATTTCACAACGGCCATGAATGTGTCAAGGCACAAAACAGAAAAATACTTTAAAAACCAAGACTGCATTTGCGGTGGGGTTTGCAATAAAAATCATCACGCACAGAAACCTTGAACACTGAGACCAATGCGTTTTATTGTTCTTTTCTTTCCAAAAATACGAGATGAGGATAATATTGAGGTCCTCTCACTTCTTCAAAACAGAAAAATCAAACATTGGGTCCATCCCATCTTGAGAATCAGGAATCTTCTGAAATGATCCTGATAACTTCCAAATCCGTTTCAGCAAGTAAATGGTCCAGTATTATTTGTTACCAGCATCAACACTGCACATAAAAAAAAAGAAAACAAATTTATTTGATGCAATTGATCCCAACAGCTCAAACTACTTTCTGGAACGAAAAGGGATCATGGCCTTAGAAGGGCAGAGGAATAGAAACAAAAACAGCAACCACCAGTTACTCCAAATCAGTGGACAGAATGGTAGATTGAATTAGATATTCAGGCCTGGGGATATTTTATGTATGTGTCTCCATGTCCACGCCCCGTCCCCGACAGAGATAATTCCCTGAAAGCAAGTGTCATACTGCAGGTTTTTCCTGAGCCATCAGTTTTTCTTATTATCCTCTTTTTTTCTTCTTTTCACATTCATTTGATGTGCTTCCTCCTAATCTTGTCTGGGCTGTCGACCTCACAGAGACAGAGGACACACTCAGCCATTCAGCCGCAGCTACTCATTCACATAGCGGAGAAAGCTTTCCTTGTTCAGTGTGCTTAAGTGTTTGCCTCTGTCTGCATGTGTGTACGCGTGCATTTTTAACACTATCGTTTGCTGGGTGATATCAGAGTCACCAGCTGCAGAGGGACGATTTTCTACAATCCATTGTGGTGGGGATATTTTGCAACCCATGAATGGGAACTCAGTGATTCAGCAGTGTTGATGATTCAATTGCCTAAAAGGGGGGATGTCACCCCCTGTCACTGAGTCAAGACCTTGAATGCTCATGCTGGAGTGCAGCATAAGATCAATAATAAAATAAAAAAAATATGAACGAAAAATGAGACCTTGTTTTGCAGAGCTGCGCAGCTTTGTTTTGCACATGGAATAAAAGCAACTGCATCCGAAGTTTAGCAATTACTTCCCTGTTACCCTGCATCTGCAGAGATAAACATGCATCTTCTGCCATCGCAGCGTTTATTTTTAGACTGTTTACCCCAAATTTTGCATCCTTTAGTGTGTGAAGTCTGTGAAACAGAGCCCCTTCTGCCTGCGTCCTGAGCATCCAGTCATTCCCTCGCTGCCATATTTCTGTTTGTTGTCATCGTCGTGGTTGATGTACCATATGTGCTCTTATTCTCAGCCCCTTCAGTAAGGTTTAGCTAAAAGCAGATGAAAAAACGAGGTGGCTGTTTGTGACACTAAAGAAGCTGTCGCTGAACAGTCATCTGGCTTAAAACGAAAAAAGACAATCATCTTCCCAACAGTAACAATGCTCTTCAAAGCTAAGAGGGGGGAAAAAAAGAAAAGAGGAATAAAATGGTCAACGTGTGGAGACCAGCAGGCAAACTGCGGATCAGAGGGGTCAATCAGAAATGCTTCGCTGCCGCTTGAGTTAAACATTTCACACTCACCACTACAGAGGAGCATTTAAATAATTATTTTTTATGAAGAGGTTCTATAAATTTAAAGAGCATATATATCTGATTGGAGGGAGCTGCTGAGAAAGAGTATACACATGGTATAAAAAAATGCTCAACCACTTCTCCTATTATGGCCACAGGCTTTTTTCTTCTTTTTTTTTTAAATCCCAACATGCGATGATAAAATGCATCATTCCCCCAAGTGCTTTCAAAGTCCAGTCAGCTGTGTCTGAGTTATCACTTGTGACACATGGACAAACAATGGAGAACACCCCTGGGCAAATTGGAGTAATTGTGAAAATGCCAGGACACATAAAAAAAAATAAAAACAGCTATCAATATCCACAGGATTAATCAAATGAGAATCAATAAGATAAAAACATGGGAATAGGCTATATTTTTAATCGTGAAAATCAGGAGGAGAGGGAAAAAAACAAATTCAGTGACACGTCAACAACGTGAAACCGCAAGTGACCAAACCCTCGGAGGAAATAAAAACACACCATGGTGCAAAGCTCTATAAATCTTTTATGTCCAGCAACCATGATCAAGGCAGGCTCCCCAGCTGTGGGGTTGTGACACTGGGACAACCATCCCATTGTAATTACAGGCCGACAACGTGTAAACACATAGATGACAATTAAATCAATTAATATCAATTAGTGAATTGCACTGTGCTGCCTCAGCCAGGAGCCAATCACACACAGAACTTCCAGTTGTGCCTCAAAGCAGTTTCTGCTCTTAGCTGCAAAAGGAGAACATGATTAACAAGCCTGTGAACAGTATCAATAAAGTGTCGCTGTTTGTATGAGCTGCAGGGACTTATGAGCCAAGTCTATAGGCTGTATCGGCATGGACTAGATTCTCAGAGGACATGTCAAATGAGGCTGCACTCAGCTGTCCATTGTTTCCTACTCAGCCATGACAAGTGGCAAGTTAAGAGGGTTTTCATAAACAGAATAATAAATTGAGCTCCAGGAGCCGACCAACGCAAATGCCTCCATTTGAATTAAGTTATTAAAAGATAAAGGCTAGCTTGTTATGTTTTATTGCACCTTCCCATAGCAGCGTTCACTTTGCTGATAATCAAAAAGGGAAAGACACCAAAAAGCCAAAATCCATCAATCCATTTTCTGTGCTGCATATCTTTTGCATACCGCAGAGCCAGCACAAATAGACAACCAACCATTCAGGCTCACATTCAGACCAATGGACAATTTACAGTGTCAGATAACCTGCATGTCTTTGGACTGGAGGTGGAAGCTGGTGAACCTGGAGAAAACCCACACAGACACTGGGAGAACAGCCAAACTCCACACGGAGGCACCCGACCGAAAAGGGATTCAAACCGGGCCGTGGGTAATGTTCCAACCATCATGCCGCCCACTAAAAAGCAATAATGAGCAAAGTAATTGTGTGGGTAGGTTGTTTGCAATAGATGGAATAAAAACGTTCAACAAATGAACACTAAACCTGATTTCTAATTACACAATTGATCACTGCGGCAGAGAAAACTGCTTCTGTGAGTCAACATCTGGGAGAATCAGGTGAAAACATTGCCCCTCGGTTGAATTCTGCTTCATTGGGCTCACACAGGGGATGGAGCAAATACACTGGACCTTCTTGTCGTCTCTGTACTAAATTCTACTTGAACAATTTAGACTACTTTGAATGATGATTAAAACTGTGGCGAATTAAGAGAAGATGCTGTGCTGTGCTCTGGAATCCGTTCAGCGGTGCAACATCAGAATCGAGCCAAGATACAGTCAAACAGGTTTTTTCTTTCTTCTTCACGTGATCTCACCACTGATCCTCAGCCGTGTTCCACTTGTGTTGCTCTGACAAATTGTAGCTTACAGCTGGTCTGGTTAATCGTGACACGACAGCCGCATCCACATGTTCTGTTCTTAACGGTTTCTTCCAGCTCACATGCTTCTGCAGACACATTTAAAAACAGCCCGGTATTAGGTCATAGCAGCACTGCATGCAAATGAACAGAACTGTGGCTGTGCCTATTTCCATCTTCAGCTCTAGTTATGTAAACATCACGCTGAGTTTCAAACATGCGTAGGCATACAATATTGCAGCCGTGCCTGTGATGGGGATTTTACGACTGCTGAATCTGCCCAGCTCGTGTCTTCGTACAGGCACGACAGGTTCCTTGCTTCACAGAGGAAGGTTCAGGGGTATGTGGCCTGATTGCATGTATCAACATAGTTGGCAGTTGAAGCAGCTGCTGTGACACACAGATCACGGAGGCAAGCGAGGTGCGTCAAAACCATTAGCACCCCACTGCCGCAATTATTGTCAAGTTCTCACTCCTTTGTGTTCTCCTAACTTCGCTGTGTGACAACCCACAAACATTATAGACACATTTTTGCATTTTGTGTGACTCACACATTTTGAGGTTATCATCATTTCTATTTAGTCTTTCACAAAAAAAAAATCCCCAAAGCCTCTAAGAAATCATTGAAATAGTAATAATAACTTTATTTGTATAGCACCTTTCAAAAGAGTGGTTACAACGTGCTACTTTTAAACTTCCCCATATTTGAAGTCAAGGTGAAGTAGCTTAGAAGAGAATAAACCTTGATATCCCACGATATATCACAATCTACAGGCCGAGACAGTATATCTATTATCTGTCCCACAGCCCAGCTGAGTGCAGTTTCCTGTCGATCTTGTTAGGGAAAGATTCAAGGTCTGACAGACTAAATATATCCCCTTCTTGACATTTGAGTATATAAAGACCATGTCCCTACTTTCCACAATCCCGTCCTCAGCTCATTTACCCAAGTAATGTCCACATGTGGCCTTAGTGATGCATTACTACTTAAATTTAAAGTGAAAAGTAACTGAGCCAAGGGAGGGAATGCGCCGAGCTTCTTAACTCATCTATTGATTCAGAACAAACTAACTACAGGTTTAAAAATACCCTTAATGGAATAATACATTACATGAGTTATAGTTTCTGATGGTACATCTGGTGGAACGGCTGCTCTCACTGCAATGGTACCGAAGCCAGCTTTCAATTGAACTCTCTGAAAGTTGCCTCAAAGTCGTAGAAATTGGAGCCAATATCGTGCACGGAGACGCTCGGCCACACCTCTCTGAGTGGACATAAAAGTGCTCACCGAGGACGGAGCACATATAACTGTCACCGAGCGATCAATCAGAAAGCTTTCGTCTTCGGGTTTATGGCGGCTTCAGATTTGACTGTACGGATGGGGCAGGGGATGCATTTGATTTGATTCAGATACACAAACACATACACAAACACACACACACAGAAGAACAAAAGCCAGAGTCATTGGCTGATAAACCACAATCCAATTTATCTCTGCCACTGAGCGATCAAACATTGGCCTCATAAATCACACAAGCTGTCATCATTGTCTGTTCGCCGGTTAGCGTTCCAGACTACAAACAAGTGGATGGAAAACTAATATTATAAGAGTCATCACCGAGCTGTGGACACGAGTCAGACGGCGGCCATAGTCACTGAGATAAATATTTCATTGTCTGTGGTGTTTCAGATGATACGGCAGGCAGATGTGTCAGAGGTCTGGAAAAACTGTGAACACGTCAAAGGTCAAAAAGTCCAAGTATTGACTTTGTGGGGAGGGGAAAAAAATCCATGTTTATTGATCCAGTAACATCCAGTGTTTTGAAAAATGTTACGGCAAGGGCATTGTACTGGCTAATTAATACAATGATTAACCAACAAGCTTTATTTGTTTGACACTGAACGAGAGTGCAGACTTAACGGTTCTCTGGGTTGATTGTCAAACTATCACCTACATAAAAATACGAAAAATAAAAAGAACCTTGGAAGGATGAACAGTGATTCTTCTTTACCAGGGTCACACAGAGGCTGAGCAGCCAACGTGACCTTTTCAACTTGAAACTTTCCCCAGCGCTCCCGGGGAGATCTGAGTGATGTCATCACTGAATGCACTTTACGCACGAGTCAAGTTCTGAAGGATTGACTTGAATTAAATAGGATAACCTGGGCATATATCCGTATGCTGATCATAGGCGGGACAGAATATGTGCTATGTATAGTCCTGATTCACAAAGTTTCAGAAAAAATTATTAACAAAAATTCTATTGCAATATCCATCAGTTGTCTTCTCCATTTAAAAAATGAGAATGATACTTCATATTACTCAAGGCAAAATCAACCTGATACCATACATATACTCTCAAATGCATTGATTTTGTGGTCCTATATTTAATAATCTGTCTGCTCCTATATCTAAACCAGGCAGATCAATAGATGTTCATCCTCCTTTAAGAGCAGTAATGAGCAGATTGTGTCTTAAAACGCAAGAAGAATTCAACAAATGTGGACTGGCTTACATCTAAGCGGGAAAGCTCTCTTAATGTTTGGCACTAAATCCTCATCATCTGATTAAAACATAATTACCAATCTGTGGGTGTGGTACTAAACAGCGAGGTCTGCCATCCTCTTAACAGCATGAAGTCACGATGTTGAACTATTGAAGCGGTGACACATGGAAGACATGGGAAGAACCAGATGATTAAGGCCGGCCAGAGGCGCAGGTTGAGCTAGAACGCTGTGCCCTTGTCGTTAGGAGTCATCGTCCACGTGAAACAAGGTCTCAGAGGATTCAGATGGTTCTCCTCAGATGGTTTAACTACAGAGCAATGAAGGTAGGGTCAAATGGAGAATGAGGGCTTCAGTTCAACTGTAAAACCTTAGGGCTGCTGCACACAAGACATTTTGAACTCTTGACCAATATTAAAAACGTGATAGACCACAGACATGACCGATTTTTAATCTTATGATCTTTAGAAGGCACACACTGGACAATTCAAACATATTTAAAATTACGATTCGAGATCGCTTTGACTCTGAATCGACTGACCTCCAGTCAAGAACGTCAAATTGGGTCTAAAACCAGCCCGATTATTCTCTAGTTTGCAGCAGTCTTTAGTTAAAACTGCAGAGAGACTGAATTCTAGACACAAGCATTGGAATTAGAGCGTGCCATTCTCAAAGAGACAGCAAAGCCCTCAAGGTTGATGACTGTGTTTCCAAATGCTTGTACAGTACAATGAGTCACTGAATCTGATAAATGCCAATGAAAACTCCAGTAAAGCTAATTTAGTGGGTGGGGTAGAGACCGCTTGGGCTAGCTGGGCAAAACCAAGGTTTTCCCCTTAATATGAGAATAACAGATCTTAGAAATCAGGCATAGATCGAGAAGAATGCACAGTTTGGGATTAGGACTGCAGAATAAACCTTTAGCAAAGCTATTACTATGTAACTCACTTTCTTGAACCTAGGAGGTATTTCAGAACAGAGAAGACATTTCTGAGCTTGCTGTCGCACAACATCAGTTGCAGGACAGCCTCACATTACCTGTATCTGACATTACAAAGCCCATTTGATGGATGGATACATATCCATCAGGTCATGTCTTTCATCAGAAAACTGGACAGAGAACTGCAAATTTGTGAATAAATGATGGAGATAGGTTATAAGGACAATTTTTAATGAGTTATTGCTGCGTTAAGGAAATATTAAGAATCTCCTCATACAGACCCCTACTCTTTTCTTCAGCAGCATTAGAGGGCTTTATTTACTGACAACCCCCCAAAAAAACGACTTGTTCTTGTGTAAAAGCCTAATTACAAAAAGCAAATGATCCTGAGCTATTTTACTTACATTGCATGATTTCAGGCAGTGAAGGGGGAAACTCCCTACTACACAGTGGGTGAGCTAGAAATCTGGATCCATAAGTCAACCAGTGGCCTTCAGTCAATAGACACTTATATGGACACCAATACCCTGATGGTCCCAACGGACGGAATAAGACACTGCCATGCAAGCAGCATTTTCTGATTATCCTAACCTGAATAGGGTAAGTAATAATCAAATTAAGATGTAGAGAATCCAGTCTTAGTCGTATGATGTAGACATGTAAACGTCTTAATCGCATTAAACGTTCCATTGGAGTTTGCACTGCATTTTTAAATATCACTACAGTGTTTCCTCCAGGATTCTTTTTTTGCTGCAGGGATGGTGCAGCCAAACCCCTCTCCCAAAAAAACTAAAAACTAATAAATAAATATTAAAATAAATAGTGATGTAATTATTTTGGCTATTTCATATCAACACACTCAGGCTTGTGTGATGGAAAACTCTGATTATACCTTCACTGTGTCCAGGTGGCCCCTCTGGCAGCCCCCTTCTTGGCAGCGCTACTGCACCGAGGCACTTTACGCAGCGCTGGTCCACTAGAGACTCTGCTCCCCCCGCCCCCCAACGTGTTTAAATACATGTCTCATAAACTCTTGAGTGAATCAAACAAACAAACCAAACCTCAGTACTGCACAAGTCATAATAACTTTGGATTAGTGCTGGTGTTTATTGTTAAAGTGTAAAGTGAGCGCAGGTCAGCAGGGGAGAGAGGAGGGAGGACATGCAGCAGGCAACACAGCACAGTGCAAGGATACCAGGTCTATAATGTGTGTGTGTGTGTCTGTCGTGATCCTGAAGCAGCGGCGGCAATAACTGAACGTAGCACAAACACTTAATTATATACCAGTGACCAACTGCTTGATGAGGCACGTGCTGGGTTTGAGAGTAAACAAGTAGTGGGACGTAACGCATATGTTGTAACACGCAAACAGGATTGGATGGGAAATTCTATTCTGTCTTATTCAGTCTTAGATAAAGAGTTAGAATACTGTAGTCAATAAACATCAGAGGCTGGTGCTTAATTGTATTGCTAAATGAAAATCTGTGTTTTTTTTCACATAAAAAATTCACCTGTTCTTCTTTCTTGCTTGGTTGGTTGTGTAGTTTAAATTTATAACCCTGTTTAACCTATAAGGTTTAAGGCTGAAGCTGTGATTTTCATATCGGGTAAAGGAAAAACACACACAGATACATTTCAGATTTTTTAAACCAGTGAGTATTGGAAATAATCTGCATCTTTTATGCGTTACCCAGTGATTTATCTAATTCTCGAGTGTAGCCCTGTTCTGGTGTTGAGGTGTACATTATCTCCAACTAATGGCTTCAGAAGAAAAATGTCAAAGCGAGCATTTCACCTCCAGATTAGCTGACCCAGCCTGACAATTGGTCGGAAGAGCCCGTAATAAAACACCTTTTTCTCAGTGTCACCTTGACTTAATGCCTCCTGCGATATGAGCTCTAAAAGGGGCTCGGCTGTTAATTGGTCTGCACTTTGATTCTTTTAGAAACATGAGAAAACCTCTGTGATCGATCCTTTGTGAGCTTGATTTTCAAGAAGCGCATTTAATCTGCAGATCCTCCATCTCTTTTTATAATTAGACAAAAATAATATCATAAAAAAAAAAAGAAAGAAGCAAAAACTGAAATAAAGGGACAGGTTGGAAAGATAAGTACGATTTAATCAAAACACTGGTGACGCTATTATCCCTCTACAATTGAAATCTGGATCAAAAGCCCTTTTTCATTTTTTCATTAGAAAATTTGTGTTTCAGCCATATGAATACTTCCACACATAATGTATTGGTAGCCCATCCCCACACAGCTCAAACCCACAGAGAAATACATGTTTCAGCCTTTATTCCAATGAGGTTATTTAGGTCATACGGCAGAATAATGATATAAATGTTATAAGGTCATTTAGGCTAACATGCTTTGTATAGCATTTAGTAATTTTAGGTATGCTGTGATACTTCTGGTAAATATAAGAAATCTGAAAGAAATATAAGTCTGAATTATCATCCATGATTTTATATTACCTCTATTTTTTCAGGTTATACTTAAACTTTGTCAGTTGGTTAAATATAGGGTTAAATAACAGCTCTAAATGCAGTAACTGGTTGTAAATATGAAGTAGGTCATGAAAAAAAAATCTTTGTGTTGCCAACTGTTTTAAATAGGTGATATGTAAATATAAACTTAATTAACAATTTGATTTTACACCAACTGGGAAATTACATAGAGAAAACAGACTCCTGTTCTTGTGTACAAATATCCAATAGCCTTTAAATAAATGCTACGAACTACACACGGACACCTTTCCAAAAATCAGATATCACAAGCTCAGACCCTTTAGCATCAGTTTTTTTTTTACCATATTACAGATAAGACACATATTATCATCAGTCTATAAGGTTCCACTTACATATATTTTGTAGTTTCAATGTGCATCACTCAATGAAAAAAATTGAATTCAGTTGATTGAGTTGAAAATGAACAGGAGGCAGAAATATGTAATCCAGGCAGTTACGGTGCCAAATGTGGGATGTCAGCAGGGACACTTTTTATCTACAATGAATTTATCCATCCATCAGGTTTTCAAAAGCCATTCCTGGTGCACACTGGATTTACCCTTAACCTCCTACTCTATGAAAAAGATTATATAAGGCCCATACTTTTAAATGAGACACTCTGTGGCATTAGGCATATGCATCAGCAGACCTGACAGCATGACAGGGTCGAGTCCAGACTCACAAGGTCATGCTAGAGGACAAGAAGACAGATCGGGCAGCATTACAAAAAGAGCAAGGGCAACAGGAATAGAGACTGACTGTAAAAGACGGGGGGGGGGACTAGCCAGAGAGGGGGGATGAATCAACAAAACTATGCTGTCAGCATCCCCGGGGCCAGCAGGGAGCATTAAGTGAGTTGACATGGGCCGCTGAGTCTCCCCCTTTTCTCCTCCTCTCCTCCCTTCCATTTCTCCCTTTGTCTTTCCTTCTCATCCATATGGCAGATTCCAGCTCTTCCCCTCCCCCTTGCCCTGCTGCACACTCTATTGAAATGGCCTCTCTCCCACACACAAACCCACGCTTGCTCGCACAAGCCTCCAACATCCCCGTAGCCATGTCTTATTTACGGTTCGATTACGGCCGACCACCCTCCAGGACGAAGGTCCTCCTCCACCTCCTCTCTGCCTTGTGCCCAGATGTTTTTTTTTAAATATTTAGGGGAAAAACTGTTTGTCCACTGGGGTCGTGGCAACATCTGTGGTGAATGCAGCAAGAAAGCTGCAGCGGTATCGTCACAGCACTGGTGTCGGAGGAGGTGAGGTGAAGGATGAAGCCTGGCGTGCACGTATGACCGGCGGCTTGCACAGCTATTCATTTAAGACACGCAGGAGCATTATTAAAAGTTACTAGGCACCAGAAATGCACCTCAAGTAGCACAAACGCTACTGTAAATACAGAAAACAAATCCCTGCACTATACACAAGTTAAGATGAGAGGGCTCTGCAACAAGAATGCACACACACACACACACACACACACACACACACACACACACACACACACACACAAAACAAGGTAATAAAATGTGCGCCAATGATTGAACAGAACCCCTGGGAGGCACAACACAGCACTATCCCTGCTACAGAGGTGAGTAATGGGGCTGCTACATCTTCCTTCCAAAAGCCCCTCGCAGTACCTGGCTGCCCGCTGACGCATTCCAGCAGAGTCCGCTCCACTCTCAGTCGGAGGAGCTCCCCTGTGGGATACGAACAGCCCGTTCATATAGGGCTGAATGCAGCAGGCGGCCTTGATGTGACACGTGTTTGATGAATATTAAGAGGTCTATTTACCGCACACACACTGTGGGTGTACCATCGGTTTGGGTGTTATGGGCTGGGCACCACATTCAACAGTGACAGAAAGTAAAACCTGTCGTGTGACTATTACATCAACGGATAAAGTTTTACATTAGAAGTCGATCGGGTGTCATTTGAAATCTGGAAGGGCCAATTTAGAAGAAGACCATCTTTCTTTATGTCTACACCCACTTGAGACCTCTGGTGTCAAACACCAGCTTCTCTGGTGTTTGATCTCAATTTTGACTTTCCCCTACACATCAGTTAATAAAGATTCTCTTGATAATCAAGAATCATTAATAATTCCTTTTCTATAAAATGAATGAAAAATAGTCAAGATTTCTTACAGTCAGAAAACAGTCCAAAAATAAATTCACTTAACTTTCATAGAAGAGGAAGGAAACCAGCACATATTTATATTTTAAAAGCTGGAACTAGTTTTGGGTATTTTTGCCTGTAGCAAGCAATTTCAATGTTTTGCATATATATTGGAAAGGGTAAAAAAGACAACGGAAAATCCCACTGTCAATTCTTGTATTGCCTTGAGTGAAACTATATTCAGAAATAATCAAATAATCAAATCTGATAAGCTGTAACTGCACTGTTTGGTATGTCTAAATAATGACTTAATAATAATTATCAATTATCAAGAGATATGTCAAATAAATTTTCAGTTGGTTGATAAGCAATTATTTAACTAAATATTGCAATTCTGATTCACAGAAATCTGGAATACAGTGTAGTTTCCTCTTGTATTGAGTGAGGGCTCTCTGTGGCCACATGGTTTAGCTGTAAATAAGGAAATCTGATGAGTGAACAATGACCTTTGGACCATAAGAGGTCAAGAGACAAGCTCACAAAGCTCAGGATGGGATCTAAACAGTCGCCGGCCATCAAATCTAAACACAGAGCTTTGTGCTCACCAAGGGGAAGTTGCAACTAAAAGCTAATCTCAGTGCAACAACAAAAAACTAGACTGAAAGAGCAAGTGGCTCACATTCCTTTGCTTAGTCAGAAGTGTGGATGTGTGTTTTTTTTGTCCATGGCGCTCGTTCTTTTCCACAAAATCCTTCAAGTGACAGAGAAACATTCCTGACAGCGATCCTCTGCTATGTCTTTGACCCCTGCCTGCTTAAGTTATGGCTGTTTATTTTAATAGTGTACTCGTTGTTAAGTGTCTTCAGACAAGTGGATCAGCAAACTGCCAAAAATGTATTTAAAATGGAAGTGTACAGAGAAGCAGCCATCTGCCCGGCTAATCCCAGACAAAGTGTGACTGATTGTGTTGTTCCCAGACTTGCAATTGCCCCTCGCTGTTGCACTGCCATTTAAAGGCTGTGTGTCTGTGTGTGTGTGTGTGTGTGTGTGTGTGTGTGTGTGTGTGTGTGTGTCGGGGGGGCCATTGTTTAGATCCTGTTAGCCCGACAGGACTCCCTCTCCACTTAGTCTTTGTAGGTCATCAGGTTGGGCTACGACGCAGCTAAATGGTTCCGCCTAATTAAAAGACAATCATCCCGGTAAATGTATTTTGTCAGCAGCGGCTACTCATCTTAGCACAACATCCATTGCACAATATTATTTAGTCTCTGCAACACAAACAATGTTTGAGATATTAGATGCTGTGGGTTGTTGCTTCTGTTGTTTTCATTGTAAAACCCAGGTATTACAGGGGTAACTCTGTTTTTATAATTTCCCTTTTTGCTCATCCACTTTTTATTGCTCTAAGTTAAGCTCCATTTTTCAAATCAAACAATATCCATGACAAGAAGACGGTTTTAAAGTTAAAGGTTTGAACAAAGTTATTTTAACTTTATTGCTGCTAACTTAATGTCAATCAGCACAGCGGGAAAATACACTGCAATTCATAAGTGAATGAAAAGGGCTTTTCTGTTGCTGTGCTAATGGATTAACTGCTGTGGAGATGGTTATAAAACGACAGGTTCACATGGAGAAGAAGTCATTGAGTTAAATGAGAATTCACAGAAAGTATTTTTGTCATGTTTTGCACCGGCTTGCTTATCTGGAATCATTTTTACATCAAAGCTGTAATTGTAGATATCCACATACTTCATTTCTTACGACTTCTGTCTTTCCACTTTGTGATATCAAAAAGCAAACGACCGACACTGTGCCTTCATCCTAAGGAATGAGCTAAATTTAAAATCCACCGATAATCTGCTTTTCACTTGAGAAAACCAAAAGCTATGTGCAAACACACAGAAAAGTACTCACAGGTTTAATTCTGTCCTGCAACTCGAAGCATTGATGGAAATGGAAGCGTCTCGCTGAGGAAGACGTCTGCACCGTGCACGTTTGAGAAATGTAAGATTTGCGAGAGGTGCTAAAGCCCCACACCTGCCTTTAGTGCAGAAGAACATCCTAATTTAGGCACATCTCTCAGCACCACTTTGTCTGAGTGAGTGAGAGAGAGTGTGTGTGTGTGTGTGTGTGTGTTGCCTGAAGACAAAAACATCAGCGCAGGAAATAACAAGGAGTGTGTGTGAGCGTGGGTACGTCCATGGAGAGATGTCTCGTAGGCATACAAAAACTGACAGAGGGAAACAGCCAAGGTGACACTAGGGGAGCCTCCTGACAAAGAAATAAAACACCGTTGCGTTGTGTGACTCACAAATAACATAACAACACTAACAACTGAGCTGGAGGAGCTCAGACAGGAAATAACAGCGCCAATGTGAAAGAGTCTGATTTGACTGAGAGTGGTGAACCCTGCCACTTCAGACACAGATGAACAGGCCAAGGCCGAGAGCCGGAGCTGAACTGACAACGTAGCAGGGGCTCACCCAAAGCTGCTCAACGGCGAGGCCACCCTGGGAGTCTAACACTGGACTTACATCTTTATTAAGAGTCCTCTTTCATCATGAGTTGGGGGGGGGGATCCAGTAGCATCACACATTATCTTCAAACGGCCATGAAAGGAGAGATTCTGTGAACTAACACATCTATAAATATATCGGGATAGACTTTTCTTATATTGATGAACACTGTACATTTGTGAATGTGATGCTGTGAGTGCTGCTGTTGCAAGATGTACACCACACTGAAAGAATGACAGAGAGCCAGGACAGTGGTCCTACAGCACAGCGGGCAGGGGCCAAAACTGCAGTAACTGGGAAAAACTAAAACAGATTCACACACACACACTCACTGCAGACTGGAAACAGAGTATGTCCAAAGGAACATTCAGACAAACGTGTACAGCTAGATTATTTTTTTGTCATGTTTTAATCCTGATACTGATGTACTTTCAGGGTGCCATGATTATTCAGAGAGCTTCGACAGGGACGAGGACGTATCTAGGACGCATGCATAGGGCAACATTAAAAGGAGAACTATTATGCTTGTTTTGGGGTTCATATTTTTAATTTGGGGCACTACTTGAATATGTGTTCAGAAAACGCTTTAGCAGCTTTATTCTATTCATTGCCGCAGCAGCAGAGACTCTCGCAGCCGGATTCAGCTCCCGCCCCCACTCGCTAGAAAGCCCGGTCTGCTCTGATTGGCCATCTGGTGATGAGTTCCATTACGTCAAGACGAAAGGAAGCTGTGTACAGACGACGCGGCAATGAAACACAACACTGACAATTATTTTTAATTATACAGGTGTAATTAATTTAAAATGTGTAGGGAAAACGGTTTGTTTACTGCAGGAGAGAAGAGCTCCATCTGCTGAGGACTTTGGGATTTTGAGCCATGCACAACGTATACATTCACAAAGACTGAAAAAGCCTAATAGGTCTCCTTCAATATCAAAAAGAAGACGTAACTGCAATGAAACCAGATATTTTTAGTGTGAGGAAAACTAATATTAATACTAATATGTTGAAAAATACCAGAAGAATTAGCAGGATCCTTTAAGTATTCAATGAGGACTCATCGGTTCTTAGTGAATTATCAACTGGTTGCAAAGACATTTCAACCAAGAAACTATATCCAACTAACTATGGTCTATTTGGGAAAAGATTATTCACCGGGACTGTGATAATAACAATAACACAAATCACGGATCTGAGTGCATAAACCATATATGGCAATACATGTCTAAAGGAACAGATATAAATCTAGCATCACAAACACGTATTTTCATTTTTTCTTTATCAAACATCGACACATACAGGGGTACTGAGGAATAACGTCTCGTATTTTGTTGTGATGTTTTGCTTTTGCTGAGAAAATGACCTGCGACTTTGGACACGCCGAGACAGAAACCAGAGCACATTCCACTCTGACGCACATGGATTTTCCGACACTCAAAAAAAAACATACTGTCATTATGCGTGGCAAACGCAGACTGCATGCCAAAGATAAGTAAAAACATTCTATCAGCTGAAGCACTTGTCCCAATTATCCTCAGAATGAATGAGGGTGCATTAGTGTAATGCCACAGCCAGCAGAGCAAGATTTATTTTGCATGGCGTCATGTTTTTGTTTTTCTTTTGGACGGATCCCGACGCTGCCTGCGATAGAGTGTGATCCTGCAAGCATGTGGCCTAAATGAAAAATTGAAGACCTCCTAGTTGATCAAACCAATTACACAGAGAACTTAAGGAACACCAAAAGCTGATTATATGTTTTGACAAAGTAAAATACATGAAGCTGCAACTCTCCTGCAACACCACAGAGTTCTGACACAAAATGCCCAGGGGGAGAACGAATCCTGACCTGTTTTATAGAAACAAAGGGATCAAATTAAAATGTTCCTACTGAGTGGGCATGAGTACACAAATATGCCCCCATGGGCTGATAACACCTGCTACGCTCTGTGCTCAGCAACCCCCCCAACCATGTTGAGTCCCAATGGAGCATCTCTATCAGTTCACAGAACACCAGGGAGGAACTAAGTTCTTCATCCACTCAGTGTGGAGGCCTGCCCTGATATTATCGGCTCTGGCAGACTGTTGACTGGATTTACGTGAAGAGCTGAGCACACGAATTGAGTTGTCTAAGAACACATACCTCCGCCAATGCAGCCCCCTTATACAACTGTATTTAAATTCACTGGATCAACACTATTTTTGGGATATCATAAATATCAATCACCTATAGATAATTTATTTCAACCAGATCTATCCATTGTTCTCTGAGAAATCAAAGAATATGTTGAAAATCTCATAATTTATCAGACAAAGTAAGAGACATGATGATTGACAGTGCAGATTGACTGGGCGTATCGATGCAACCTCAGTAGCGCGGCTCAAATGCTGCGCAGACTCTGGCTCTAAATGTGAATCATTTAGCAGCACAAGATGGCCGCGCCTATATACAGGATATAATACCTTCATGTAAGAGGAAGCTGAGACACGTCATACTTTATACTGGTCACATTATCTTAATTCTGTCAAAAAACGTTTTCAGCCAGGAACATTGATGGTCTGACTTGATATGAAAAGTTATTAAAAAAAGTCAACTGTTGCTACTGATAAACACTGTGCAGGTATTTCCCTGGTGGTGCACAGGGACCTCAAAAGCCCCTCGAGGGAGAATTCTAAAACAA
Source organism: Pleuronectes platessa (assembly GCF_947347685.1). Lineage (NCBI taxonomy): Eukaryota > Metazoa > Chordata > Actinopteri > Pleuronectiformes > Pleuronectidae > Pleuronectes > Pleuronectes platessa. The sequence continues at coordinate 20,831,044 of NC_070639.1, read as the reverse complement.
ATAAAATTGTCACCTTATCGATACCCATCAGCAACAAAACAGTTTTGTCAATTGCAGTCCGTCATAGCTATGACAGCAAAGGGAGGTAGGTGCTGGGAGGATTGTTCTTTCACAAAGGGCATTTAGCCAGAAGTTATTGTGGTTAATTGAGGAAGTCTATCTCAGACTGCTGAGGCCAGACCTCTTCACCCTGAGTCAGTCCATCACAGACGAAAACAGTCTACTGGCCAAATCGGAGCGTTGTTAACCCTTTTCAGTCAGGAGCGTCGGGGCTAACTCCCTGGGACAACACACTAAACGGGCTCTTCTTTATTTTTCTTAATCTTGCTCCTCCTTTTCATTCCATATATAGCCATATCACCAAGGGCTCTGTGCAGAGCTCCATAGAATATGGAGGACAAGACGGCGACCGAGAGGGCTGATGATTACAGAAAAAGACAAGCGAGCACAAGGGAGGATAACTTCACTCATTCCCAGTATTGTGCTTCAAACTATCCTGAGACGTTTGGAGAACAATCTGTTGTTCCAGGGCAGAGGATTTACTGTCCGACCGTGCGTTCTTTAAAAGCCAAACTGTAGAGTAGAGCTTATAAAATAAGAGAGGAGTGTTTTCACAGCTACTCCGTGTGGCCTGCATTATTGATGGGCTTAGCCTAATCTACTATGAATACATGTTCAGCCACATCATGACACAATCCATGTTTTCGGGGGTGATACGCACACAGTAAACTGCTATGACGTGAACATTTGTGTGGATGTTTGTTTCTGCACATATGTTCACAAAGAATGCCTTTTAAAACAAGCTCATAGTGGCTCTACTGACAGACACGACGGCCCACTATAGCCATGCCCTAGGGCCATGTGGCTTTTTCTCCAGTTTCCTAGAGATCTACAGCGAGCTTGTGTAAAAAGGCAATGACAGATACACTTCTGTCTCAAGTACAGGCATGTGAATGAAAGAGCAGGGGTATTGTACCTGCATTTTTGGATTGTGTGAATGCTATGCAATGGAATGTTGTTGTTCTGCGTGTAAAGTCAAATCTAGGCGTATGAATTTGTATTTTGAAGAATGGGCTGTTATTCGTTATTTCACATTCATATTAAGTTTCACACTGCTGAGCAGAAACTGTTTCTCCTCCTTCATTTAGTAATTTCTCATGGGTTGAGTTATTGGCTTTAGTTATTTCAAACTTGCTAATTTCAAATTAATCTTAACTTGGACAGAGGATGTGGAGAGGAAATGATCAATTCGGGAAAAGAGAGCAACAATAATCTGAGATCTCTGTGGGGCTATTTAGGTTTTCTATTTCCCTAATGACTTTGACTAATAACTATATTTGGTCCTGGCATAACACTTAACGCATATTAGCTGAGTAAGGCTGTTAGTTCAGATAGTACAACAACATTAACTGTTACCATGACTAATAATATCTCCTACCTACAGTAACTAAGTGCCAATGAGATAGCTTAACATTGTATTTAAATATGAAGAAGAGTAGCTAGCGAGAGAGAGAGAGAGAGAGAGAGAGAGAGAGAGAGAGAGAGAGAGAGAGAGAATGAAAATGGAGGTTCCTTCCATCATGCACTCAGACTACCGAAGTATAAAGTACATAGATAAACATTCTGCCCCATCTACAATCTACACAGTTTGACCTGTGGTTGCAGACGTGGTGAGGACAGAGCCCAGGAGTCCCCCTCACCCTGCTGCACAGAGAGCTGTTCACTAGGGCTGCACCTATCGATTAATCTCTCCAAAATAAAATAAAATAAAAAAATGCAACAACATTTCTCTTTGTTCCCACTTTCTCTCGTTCAGTGAGAAAATTGAACTCTACCATCTGCTGCCAGGATTTACTACCATAAAGATAAGAAAAGCTGCGCAGGTTCAGTAGTAATGGTGCATCAAATTCTAATAGTATGTCTGGGTCTGTACAGAACGGCGTCTGGGTCAGGTCCAGATCCAAATCCAACTATTGGTGACCTATGCCTTGGATGATCCTGTAGACATTAAGTCTACAATGAAAGAAAAACAGAAATGGATATAAACAATTAATAGAAACAAACATATTTGAGGAAGGGATCTGGCAGTGTTTAATAGTTGTGTTTTTATAGCTTAAATATTGCATTTTTTGTTTTCAATGTAACTGTCCATTTGCTTTTAGCACCTCATGGAAAATGTACACAAACATTACTTTATGTACAGAGAGTAACATCAGTTATAGCATATCTGCCAGTGAGTGGTCCTGTCAACTATGGTCAAGTGTATTCCTGGTGGTTGCATGAGGGCCTTGCCCTACCTTTTGTTGTGCCAACATGCGAGTGTGTCCATGCATGTGTGTGTGTGTGAGTTTGTGTGTGTGTGTGTGTGTACGGCATTGACCGTAATGTCACATTCACGCTCTGATGCTAACCTTGTCTGGCATGTGCATTAGCCCTTTCTTCCGTTTTCACTGAGAACTCATCTCTAGTGTCTTTAAAAAGAACTTACAAAATGTCTTTTAAAAAAAATAAAATAACACAGTCTGTCCTTTCACTCACTTGGAACTCACTAGCTCTATCCCCCATTAGCATCTACACTTTTATCTGTGTCAAATCGTAACATATACAGCTCAGTAATGGTCTCAACCTGCGGCTTCCTGCTCGCCACAATTTAGTGACAGGGTTGATGGGGTTGTTTTGATTCACATTTGCACGAGTGTGAGTTAATGTCCAGTTGTGAAAGAGCCAACACTCGGGGTTCTACGTCGTGAAGGGAGCACTAAGCCTTGAAGAAGCCTGGCTCACACCATCATTATATCTGTGCAATACACCATGGATAAATTTACACCCTTTTGACCCTTTACTTTCCGGTGGTTCAGCTAGACAGTTTGCAATTCAAATTACTAGGGACAAACACAACTGCTGCGGAAGACTAACAACAATCTAAAAGCATCATAATTGGCTTGTTTTATACATTGTGTACACAAGTGTGACAATATGACTTTTATACAAACACACTATCTAACAACACCTACTTCATGCCTCTTCCAAACTGAACAGTAGCTCGTAGTTAACAATAGTAGCCTAGAGCAAACTTGATCTATTTCAGTTTGTTTTGCACAGACTGATTAATTGATTGAAACTGGCCACTCATGCAAAATTAAGCGGGTAACAAAAGTCTATTTCAATTCTAATGAGAAGTGGGTGGAGAACAACAACAGGGTAGCACGAATTTTGACTGTCCCTGTCACAGCAAGGTCATCTGTAGCCTCAGTATTTCGTGAAAGTGACATGACTGCATGACACACACACTGTAATCAAATTGAGCTTCTCAAGCAGAGCACGAAAAAGTGCTTTACAAAGTCGCTCATTCAAGTCATCCCAACCACTTAAGAATTCATATGAAAAGAACAAATGTGTTCTCATCCTCTTTCTCCTGTTTTCTCAATCAAAGTTGATTCAATTCCCATATTTATTCTGCCAATTTTTTTGTAGTTTTTAATTGTCTGGTTTAAATATTATACTTTAATATGTTTTTTATATTTGTCACTCTCAGTTACTACTGCTGTTTAATTAAGACATTATTCCATATGTTAGTAGAAATAAAAGTAATATTATTATCATATTGTTGCTCTCTTCCGTCACAACTTGTTAATTGTCTTAATTGAATTATAGCACATCATGCTGGTGAGGTCTCTCTCTGGTTCCCCCTCATATCAGGTCTGTCTTTATGAAAATGAATGAATGCATGTTTGGTTCAAGTGCATTTGCCATGGGTCCCTTTCAGGTTCCAATATTACGACAAATCTGTGGCAGAGAGGATCCCGTTGCTCACAGTACGAGGTTGACTGTGATTATTTATTTAGCCTTAAACCAGTTATTTCAAAAGTACAGAGGTAAATCTGTGTGTATGCAACTTTTATTGCATTATAGCAGCTACATGTTTAACTCCACATTAAATTAGGACAACAGACAAAGACAGGTGCTTTTAACTTAATATTGCTGCAGCACAAAAACATATTCAAGTCAACACACATTTGATTGGGTGCCATATTTAATGTTAAGACTGACTGGTGCATGACAGAAAATGCTTCAGTCTGTGCTTATCAAATCGTCTAACCCTGTGTATTTTTATTTAATGGAAGCAGTTTCTCTGTACTGTTCAGGACTATGTTGTTGGCCAGCCTCAGTATATCATAGTGATAGGATGATTCATAGTTTCGCAGGATGTTGACCTACTATCTTTGAGCAGAGTCTTAGTTGGTGAATCAGTTTTGACATTTAAGTAGTGGATTAACACTTCCACCGTATGATATTATGATACTGTAGATCTCTCACGAGCACAGACGTATAAAAAAAAAAACAGAAAAGTCGATCAGCTTGCCTCAAAAGACTTTTTCAATCTTTGCCTTGTCCTTCTGCAGACACATTCAGTATGATCTTCCAACACTGCACCCAAATGTTGATAAATAACCTGAATAACATCTTCCAGTCTGACTTTCAATAAGAAGGAACTTTATGAGAGAGTCACAAGAGCAACCAAATACAATCTCCTCTGTTTTCTTTGTGTTAAACTGAAGAGCATTATTATCACTTCAACTAACCCCCGTGTTCACACCACGTTGGTGCAGTTCAGAGTCACTGAACAGAAACATGGTGACTGCATGATCAGAGTACTTCCGAACATAGTGATTTTGTGTAATTGTTGGGTATGAAAGTTAAGAGAGGGGCACCATTGGCCCTGATTGCCCATTAAAAGGGTTTTGTTTGCCTTGAGAGGTTGGACTCTGAAAAATGCCAATGGATAAGATATGAATATAGCTAAACCTGGGCCAAAACACTAACAGGTTATTGAGGTAAAGTAAATGAGATATTTCATAATCAATGAGGTCTCAAATCCTTGTGTTCTTTTGGAAACAGGTAGAACTGCCGGCTCTTTCAGGACGTACAATTGTGGTTAACAATTCCCCCGGTTTATATCACCACAACAGCCATGAGAGATCTTCTCTTAAGGACTGGGACCACTACAAATACTGCATACTGGCTAGTATTACCATGCCTGTCATTTAGAGCTGAAGGCATTTTATACTCTAAACCGATTACAGGTTAGGAGAAACCCCACACGTACATCTTTTCCTCTTAACACAGAGTCTGACGACAACAAGAGCTTTTTCGTATATTTGGTTTTGGGCAACTCAAAAGCAGCAGAGACAGGAAGGTGGGGAGACTGCCAAGTGTCACACAGGCCTGATCAGTTGATGCAACACCATGAAATACAAGCTGATGTTGACTTAAATCAATAACTAAGTGAGAGGGGGGAAAACAGGAAGCCTGGTGTGTTTCAGGAAAAGTCCCCAGGACAAAGGATGAATGGTCGTTAGCCACAAATGGCCACTGATAAGCTGAACAAGGGAAGTCAAGAGTATGTCTCTATTGTTATCCGTGTATTCATTTCAAATATTTCCAAAGTGCTTGTGCTAGTGACACAACGTTCTCACTTGTAATTGGAACGCCATTAACCGAAGAACCATTTGTTACCTGCAGACAGACGGCTTGTTCCCCTTCACATTTCTGTTTATGCTACTGTTCCTGACACACTGAATAATCACTCTTTAGCTACAGGAAGACAAATGAGCTACACGTAGGCCTACTGCACTAATGATAAGACCAGGCTTACATCGTTTTTTTGCAGGATTAACACTGTCCTACAGAGGAAAGCAAATAGATTCAGGACATCCAGAGCGTAGGCAGCCAGAGTGATTGACCCATCATTTAACCTCTGCATTCAAATATTTTGCTTGCAAACATGTACTGGGCAATCTAGGAGGTTCTCCTCTCGCCAAGGGAACCATTTGCACAAAATTCGGTGCTTGGCGGGTGATCATTTCAGCAAATAGCAGAATTCCTGAAGGTGTGTCAGTCATGAAATCAGCCAACCAGCTTAGAGACACGAATACGGGGGTAAAGGTGTCCAATCAAGAAGGTTCACTATCAGGTATAGAGGATCAGGTCATATTTTTTGTGGGCCTATTTCTACAGAAGGTGACAACACTTACATCATGGCAACGGAGTAATTGGATATCTATCCTGCAGCTTACCACAATAAGGACTGATACTGAGCCTGTGTGGTTTATGCATATACGCATTCAAATCAGCACCCATCGGCCTGCAAATCCTGGAGAATTGCACTGTCTTTTTATAGAGCCTTATCCCCATGATGTATGCATCACGGCTCAAACAACAATGTCCTCTGGGCAGGGAATATATAGATCTATGACAGATGCTGCTTTTGTCAACATGGGGCTGTGTGAAGGGCAAAGGGAGGATCCTAATGACTAATTTCCCTTTTATTTTGTAATTTATACTTGTCGACTCATCGAAAAGTGAGAAACCACGTAGAAAGCAGTAAAGATTGAGCAGAGTGTAATCTGGATCATAGCATCTAGGGGTAAATAATGTAATTTATGGTTTTTCTAGTGTGGCTAAATGTTAACAATGCTAGCACCAGCCGCCTTCTTTTCTTCCAGGGTTAACGCCCATATTCCTGTAATGAAGATAGTTACGCATTGCTCGGATAGAGCTCTTTAATGCCAGTTTATTCTGACTGCACACAACCATGTTTTAATTTCCACATTAAAATACCAAACTGTATTTTAAAGGATGTCACACTTTCCACCTTGCTTGTTTACATCCACACAGGGAGAGGAGGGAGCTGCTGTCTGCCAGGACTGCAGCCATGACTCGACACGGGTGGCTGCAACATATCTCAACATCACCAAAAAAAAAAAAAATGAGTTTAGCAAAGGAGTCTCTCTGATACCGACCAGCGAGGGAAGCAAGGTTTAATTATTTGGACGATTGTGCACGCCCCTAGAGATGGTTACGGTTTTAGTTGCCTCTGTTCTAGGACAGCAGGGTCCCCTTTCTTTAACTCCGTAGCAGGAGCAGCAGTAGCAGCAGTAGCAGCGTCTCTACAGCCACACGAGTCCACTAACGTAGAACCAGTGCAGCATCTCAGCTGCATGCAGGCACAATGCAGCAAAGCTGAGTGAACTTCGCTCTCTCTGTCACACACACACTCACACAAGTAAAATCCAATATGGTTTCCTCAGCCCCTGGTCTAAGCCGTTCTCGACACTTTAAACTTGTCCCCTCAGCAGGTGGAACAGTGATGCCGCAGTTTTATACAGTGAGGTCCAGCGGAGGCGGCCCTTTAACGCAGCTTTGCGCAGTGTTTGATTGGTTTGGCCCTGACACTGCTTTGTTTTAGCTGACTACAGCATTCGGATTTTGCAAATACCTCAATTACTCCCTTTAACTCAGCAAATCAGCCAAATTGCTTCCTCTCCCCCCCCCCCCACCCCCCACACAGCTGCAAATAGATTCAATCATTACGCATAATTTATTTAAGTGAAAACAAGTAATTGATGCTTCACCTGGATTGTTGTTCTGCAGAAATAACCAATTGTGTTGTTTGAAGGAAAATATGAGTCTGTTCTACTCGTCGGCGCCAAGTCTCACCGCTGACTTCTCTTAAAGAATGGAGAACCCTCACAAGGAAATTGCACTTGATTCAAGGGTAATTGCTACCAGTACAAATGAGGTGATTTTTCTGTTCGTCAGCCCACCATCAGTGACATTAAAGGGGGTGGACAAAAATAACATATTCACATTTCAGTGCAACGCAACTCAGCAACCCCTGGAAAATGACCATAAGGTTGATCCCCCCCCCCCCCTCAAACACTAACCGAGCATTATAGTCAGTGAGAGGTGGGATTTACTGCTGGACTGTCGTGTTAGATTGCATTAGTTTCAGCAAGGTGTTCCTAATGAAGTGCCTTCTCCATGTAAGTCTAAGAGTCTGATAAGATTAAAACAAGCACTTGCCCTCTTCCCAGAGGATTTGAAACCTGTCAAGTTCCAGGGATCTAGCCTTACTCTACCCTAGCTCCCAGCACTGACGACACACAGTGAAACAGGGATTTGGGAAATGAATGTTAAGTTGCCAGTATAAACATAAGAATTAACAGTGGGACTTGTGTGGTATGTGAAAGCCTTTTTGCACTGTGGCTAACAGGCATCTGTCCCTTGGAGATGAAACACTTGGAGCTTTGTCGTAGCTGCCAGCATGTGCCTGTTGTGGGAAATGGCCCAGTTTGAGCACACCAGTTGCCTACTAAAAAAGCCAGTGGATGAATTTGATTGTCATTCATTTATTTATCAGCATTAACCTTAATAAGATGTTGTTACTGCACTGTAAAGCATTTCCCTTCATCAGGAGAAGAATATCCAAAACTTCATCCAAAAAGCATCAAAATTCAACCTAGTTAATAAAGGTTAGGTTTAATGCTACATATATTTAAATCACATTTTTTCTTTAAGTTGATTGCCCCCCCTCAGGTTACAGGAGCCTAATACAACACCAGAGGCTCAGATGTTTCACTGATATCAGCTCATTATTTCAAATAGATACTGGTGTCGCTGTAGTTAAAAGTCAGCACAGAAATGCCAAGATATAGGGAAATAGATTTAAGTTTGCACAAAGTCACATTCGTCACGATCAGACGTCTTTACATGATTCATATTCTGATATTGTTATCCATCTAAAAACATCAGTGTTGGTCGGGGTACAGTTCTGCTCCGTCCCGGTCTGTCTATTTGCTGGATCAAACACAATTTAGTACATTGCATAACATGAAGAACTGAGTTTTTTCACTTTAAAAGCAGCTGAATAACAAATGGACGAGTGCATTCTTGTGGCCACTGGATACACGTGTTATAGCGATGATCGTTATAATGGATTTAGAAGTTATTCTAAGAGAATTTTGAAGTTTTTAAATAAAACGTGGCTTCAGTGCAATCTGGGAAGAGCAGGAACAGATACTGGCGTCCCTCCTTCTAGGTATAAATGTCATTTTTTTGCAGCAACACAGTTGGTTAGTGTTTTGCACGTTATAACATAATTATAACATAATAAATTGTGTAAATCCATGATGGATACATTTGAGAATTGGAAGGTTTTTGCAGGACAAGAAAACTGATGGGTCAATCTGAGTCAGAGGTAAATACTTGTGTCAGGGAGTAAAAAGAAAACTGGCTGCTCTCCCCGCATGCTCAGTGTTACCAGAGCAGGTCTATTTTTTATTATAGGGGGAAATGTGGGAAATGCCATAATTTGTAGCAATTACAGCAAAATGTCATCTCTGGTTCCAGTTGATTCCCTTTAAATCGGTGGATTCAGATGAATTGACTTCTGAATAATCCAGTTGTTTCCCGTCTCACTCTCTCTTTCTTTCTGCTGTGGATTTAAATGCCGGAGTGGATTTGACTCGTGCTCAGTTCAACCTGCACAACACGGACCTGCTGCCGCAGCCGCATCAGCATCAGCAGCTAGCATAGTGCCTGTGAGACGGTGTGAGTGCGGGTCGTACGCGCTGCGGTCCCCGGGGCAGAGCTCCACCACCGGGCCACTCTGACAGGGTGAACCACGGAGGCGAGATGGAGCCACAAACCCGACCGCGGCGCTGCGCACCCACACACGAGGGTTAATCCCGCGGTAGGGTCGCGTCAAACGAGCGGCGTCGTGTCAACCGGCGAGTCCCAGCGCCCGCCTGCGCAGCTCCGGGAGCATCACCAGCACCGATATTACATAAAACACGAGCGGAACCCGAATCTTGTTCGCAGCCCCGCTCATCCTCCGCTGCCCAGCTAAATAACACCGCCAGAGGGGGGGGGGAAGAGGCCACTCACGGTTGGTGCGGCGCCGAGAAGAAGTCACGGTTCTCCGGGTGCGTCGGGCTCGTCTCCGCCGCTTGACTCGTCCACGGACACACGACTGTTTTCCTCCGTGTCGTCGCCGCTGTCGGGAGAAACGCGTTCATGGGCTGAGCGGCTGTCGCATGTACCGCAGTGTTCACTGTCCGAGAGTCGGCCCCCCGCTTCTTCTCCACCACGGCCCGGGGAACGGTGCGCTACCGCCGCCGTGTGGCGTGGAGGCGGCACAGCTCGGTCAGCTCAGGACTCTCTCTCTCGCGCGCTCTCGCTCTCGCTCAGGAAAGTTGTGTTTCTTTGTTTCCGCACGAGATTTTCAAAACAAAACCGAAATGAAAACAAAGCGGAAATAAAGCTTGAACAATTGAGACCCGTTTGAAACGGTCTGAGATCGGGTCTTTATAAACCTGACACTGAGAATCACACTGTGTATACAAATAAGTCTTGTAAAGGATGCAAAGTGAAGCAACAATAAAAAATAGAATAACAAGTTTATTTATATCTGATTGCTTAGAACCGCCCATAGACTGTAAGGATGGATGACAGCTCCTTAAAAGTGAAGCCAACGTCTCTTGGTCACCACCTAGTGGGTGGATGCAGCTTGGTTATTACCTCTGCAATGACAAATCTACATTACAAATCTACATTCAGAAAAACTTGATTTATACCCACAAGGAAATTGCTTTTTAACGACTGCTCAACACTTAGTCGGGAAGAGGAAAACTATGATACAAAAGTCACAATAACAATAAGTAATAGAAATTATCAATGCAAATGTGTAGAAAAATAAATAAAGCGTGTGGCAGAATCTCAACATGGACATGAGTGAAACAGTAGATCGTCAGGAGTAGTCTAGTAGACTACTGATGAAGGAGTTGTATAACTGGATTGCCTCAGGAAGGAATGACCTCTGGTGGCGTTCCGAGGAGCACTTAGTCATTCCGAGTCTCGTGCTCCTCTGGCTCACCAGAACATTACTGTGAGGGTGGGCCATGATGAAGAAGAGTCTTGACAACATCCTCCACTCAGTGACTACATGCAGAGGGTCCGGCTCCACCCTCAGGACTGAGCCAGCCGTCTGAATCTGCCGGTGTTGACCGTTGGCCAGCTGTGATGCCCCGGCCAATGTAGACACTTAGGCTGTGTTTTATTTGAAATGTTATACTTCTCATTGTTAATCTTTGAACATTTATCTATTTCAATTATTGTAAAACAGAAGTAAATTTGAAATTGCATTCAATTAAATCATGAAAAATAACTGAGGATAAAATACACACAATGCATTTAGTGCACAATGTAAAGATAATGCTTATAAAAATCAGCCGAGATGTGCAAGGATATAATTACACACTAAATCTACAGCATCAGCTAAGAGTAGATACTGTAAATATGCTAAATTATTTCACAGTGCCCGAGTATTTACACAAAAAATACACAAAACAGCTTAAATCTTATTTATAGAGAATAAACGTGCAATAGAACCGGCTTAATTGAAATCAAATGTAAGCTTTTTGTTAGACTCTTGTATTATTGAAGGACTTTGACTTTCATTTATTTCTAAAAGTCATATTTCCCAGAAATTTATTTCGAATTTTAGTCAACTTAAAACCATAAATGAGAGGGTTCATGAGCGGAGGTATAACGAGAACCTCCATAGCAATAAAGTTTTTAAGTGATTGAGGCAATTTCTTTGAACCATATCGTATATTCATAATATCAAAAAGTACCGTGAAAAGAAAAGTGATCAGAGAGAATAAATGTGGCACACATGTTTGCATGAACTTTGCCCTGTTTTCTAGAGAGCTAAAACATTTTCTAATGAGATATATGTACGACCAAACTATAAATACACCATGAAATACATAAATGAGTATTGTGATATAAGCAACAATGTTGTTAACCATAGTTTCAGCTGGGAAACAAGCAAGTGCAACAATGACCCAATTCACACAGAAGAGACTGGCAATATACGGGCTGCATAACTTCAGTCTTGATGTTAGACAAATATTTATGCCTATAATGCAGAAAGGTGTTAACCAGGAGAAACACACTAACTTCATGACTCTTTGCTTTGACATGATAGAGTGATACTGCAGTGGTCGACATATAGCCACATATCTGTCATAGGCCATTACTGCAAGATAAGAGAGGTCACTGCAGGCAAATGAGTACATTACTAAAGCCTGGAGAAAACATCCGGAATAAGACATGACATGAACAGGAGAGAGCAGATCCCACAGAAACTTGGGGAAGAAACCTGTTGATCCATAAAGTCCATTCATGCAAAATGCACACAGCAGAATATACATTGGTTCATGGAGGTTTTTATCCAAGATGATGGTCACAATAAGAGTTATATTTACCAGCACAATGACACAGTAACATAACAAACTGAGAGAGAAGAGAATATACCTGTTGTTCTTTGATTCAGTTAAACCTGAAAGAAAAAACATTGTTATTACAGAACTATTTTCCATCATATTTTAAAACCTTGTTTTTAATGTGTGCAAGATTCTTCAGTCCCTGACAGTGTCTGCTCTCTGGTAACACTGCTTATAGTCTCTCGGTCTACAGCAGGGAGGGAGGCGGGATATGGAACCAACCAATCAACGTAAAAAGTCTTTCAGCATGTGACAATTTATGAGCATGAGCAATAATAAGAATTACAAGATTTACTGAATTCTACCAAAAAGGGAAATAACCAATTGTTTGTTTAGCTTGTAATCAACAAAGCCAAAGACTTATCAGCTATGAGTACTTCCTGTTTAATTGAATATCACAAAGTTTCTATATTATGCTTCAGACCTGCTGTATAAACCTTTACAGTTAAACATTGTCAGGAGTTTGAAACTGACTGCAAGTGAAATCATAACCTCCTACCTGCCGATATAAACACAGTATTATACATATCAAATTCTTTATTACTACACAAATACAACAATATCATTTAACATGTATTTTGCACATCTTTGCACTGACAATGATTTCATGAAACAAAATGTACAGGAATACAGCCGTGAGTTTAAATGTGTCGTCCCTCACAATTCAATGAGGGACGACACATTTCTGAATTTCCCACGGGATTAATAGGGTATCCATCTATCTATCTATATATCATCATGATATTTTGCCTTTATCAATTCCATAGAAATGCAGTACAGAGTGTTGGCCAATAGATGTCCTCATCTTAACTCCACCAACTGATACAAATCCTTTTCAGCCGTTCTGTGCACTGGTGGGAATCAGCACATTGTGTGACAGCCTCGAGGTCACAGGTTTCTGAATGCATACATGTGGGAGTCATATAACAAACATATCTCAACAACAACTTCAGGGAATTCCATCAAATTGCAACAACATTTTTTTACTTCAACTTAGGGATGAACAGATATGGATTTGTTGGTCAAGGATCAGGTTCACTGACCTTTCAAAACAGGTTTTGATGTTGTGAGTGCATCTCAGAGACACCTTCAGAGGATTTATTCACATTTCGTAAAAGTTGCATTCAATTAAATCCTGAATAAAAAACTACGGATAACATACACACAATGCATTTAGTGCACAATGCAAATATATGAAACGAGAATTTAACAAATCAGTTCATAAAAATCAGCCAAGATGTCCACCGATATAATTACAAACTAAATCTACACCATCAGTTAAAGTAGATAATGTAAAATATTCTAAATTATTTCACAGTACCAGAGTCTTAACACAGCAAATACAACAAAACACCTTGAATCCTATTGATACAGAGTAAATCTGCAATAGAAACTGCTAATTTGAATTCGAAGGTAAGCTTTTGTTAGACTCTTGTATTATTAAAGGACTCTGAGTTTCCGAAGTATGTCAGCAAAACAGTCATTTCATTCTAAAAGTCATATAACCCAGAAATCTATTTCTAATTTTAGTCAACTTAAAACCATAAATAAGAGGATTCATGAGTGGAGGTATGACAAGAAATTCTACTGCTACAAAGTTTTTAAGTGATTGAGGTAATTTCTCTGAATCAAATCGTGTATTCATAAGATCAAAAAGTATCGTGAAAATAAAAGTAATCAAAGAGAATAAATGTGGCACACATGTTTGCATGAACTTTGCCCTGTTTTCTATAGAATTTACACATGTTCTAATGATATAAATGTACGACCAAACTATGAATACACCATGAAATACATAAAAGAGTATTGTAATATATGCAACTATGCTGTTAACCATAGTTTCAGCTGGGAAACAAGCAAGTGCAACAATAATCCAATTCACACAGAACAGTCTGGCAATATAAGGACTGCATAACTTCAGTCTTGATGTTAGACAAATATTTATGCCTATAATGCAGAAAGGTGTTAACCAGGAGAAACACACTAACTTCATGACTCTTTGCTTTGACATGATAGAGTGATACTGCAGTGATCGACATATAGCCACATATCTGTCATAGGCCATTACTGCAAGAATGGAGAGATCACTGCCTGCAGACGAGTATAGTACTTGAACCTGAAGAAGACATCCAGAATAAGAGATGACATGAACAGGAGAGAGCAGATCCCACAGAAACTTGGGGAAGAAACCTGTTGATCCATAAAGTCCATTCATGCAAAAAGCACACAGCAGAATATACATTGGTTCATGGAGGTTTTTATCCAAGATGATGGTCACAATAAGAGTTATATTTACCAGCACAATGACACAGTAACATAACAAACTGAGAGAGAAGAGAATATACCTGTTGTTCTTTGATTCAGTTAAACCTGAAAGAAAAAACATTGTTATTACAGAACTATTTTCCATCATATTTTAAAACCTTGTTTTTAATGTGTGCAAGATTCTTCAGTCCCTGACAGTGTCTGCTCTCTGGTAACACTGCTTATAGTATCTCGGTCTACAGCAGGGAGGGAGGCAGGATATGGAACCAACCAATCAACGTAAAAAGTCTTTCAGAATGTGACAATTTATGAGCATGAGCAATTATAAGAATTACAATATTTACTGAATTCTACCAAAAAGGGAAATAACCAATTGTTTGTTTAGCTTGTAATCAACAAAGCCAAAGACTTATCAGCTATGAGTACTTCCTGTTTAGTTGAAAATCACAAAGTTTCTATATTATGCTTCAGACCTGCTGTATAAACCTTTACAGTTAAACATTGTCAGGAGTTTGAAACCAACTGCAAATTAAATCATAACCTCCTACCTGCCGATATAAACACAGTATTATACATGTCAAATTCTTTATTACTAAAAAAAGACAACAATATCATTTAACATGTATTTTGCACATCTTTGCACTGACAATGATTTCATGAAACAAAATGTACAGGAATACAGCCGTGAGTTTAAATGTGTCGTCCCTCACAATTCAATGATATTTTGCCTTTATCAATTCCATAGAAATGCAGTACAGAGTGTTGTCCAGTAGATGTCCTCATCTTAACTGCACAAACTGATTCAAATCCTTTTCAGCCGTTCTGTGCACTGGTGGGAATCAGCACATTGTGTGACAGCCTCGAAGTCACAGGTTTCTGAATGCAGACACATGTGGGAGTCATATAACAAACATATCTCAACAACAACTTCAGGGAATTCCATCAAATTGGTAAAAAATAAATGAATTTAGGGATGAACAGATATTGATTTGTTGGTGAAGAATCAGGTTCACTGACCTTACAAAACACGTTTTTATCTTGTTAGTGCATCTCAGAGACACCTTCAGGGGATTTCTTCACATTTGGCACAGATGTTAATTTAGACTCATGGATCAGCTGATAAGATTTGGGTAATGAACATTCAATGTCACAGAGGCCTCACAAATCAGGTTTGGGACCTTTTGTCGATCTCTAGTCTTCCTTTAAGGAACTGCTTAAAATCTTGCCCAGTTATCAAGTGGACTCAAAGAATAACTGATTCCATTGGAGTGGTCTAAAATCATGATGACCTCATATGAGTCCTAAAAAAAAAGTATGCTGACAGAAACTGCACTAGTTGACATTCAAGTGCTGTATTTGTTGCATGCCAGGTAAATTTAATTGAGTCCATACCACCAAAAAAGGGAATATTTGGCTTGGGCCTTTATACATTTACTCTGTTTAACCAGGGACAGGACGTGACTTCTGGTTGTCTTTGTGGTCAGATTTATAGCTGGGTTGAGAGATTTTGCACTGAAATTACTGAAAAATCCACATCAACTGATTCATTTCCATCCACCAGTTTGCATCACAAATACATTGAAATGTGAGGAGATTATTAATCACATTGAGTAAGATAATCACACAGACAAAATTAGCGTCCCGAGGAGCACTTAGTCTTTCCGGGCCTCTTGCTCATCTGGCTCACCAGAACATTACTTTGAGGGTGGGCCATGATGAAGAAGAGATTTGACAACTTCCTCCTCTCAGTGACGACATGCAGAGGGTCCAGCTTCACCCTCAGGACTGAGCCCGCCATCTGAATCAGTCCGCTGAATCTGCTGGGGTTGACCATCAGCAAACTGTAGAGAGTCGCTGGACTCTCACAAAAATTGCAGCTTGGTGAAAGATGTTAACACCTTGTGGAAGAAAGTCGCGAATTCGCCTCAAACCCCATTCCGGTCTTAAGGCCGCCGAGGTGACGATTGTGCCTGATGGTGCAAATACTACATACACCAAGGAAGGTATTGGAAGCACTCTGCCGCCATCTAGTGGTCGGAGTGGAAAATATATACAAGCCCCTTGGGACTGTGCAGCAAAGTTATTTTGAGGTATTAAGCTGTATTTGAAATACTGTGACGATGGAACAGCAATGATTGTACAGAAACATATGTTGTTATTCAATTTCAAGCAAAAGCAGCATCAATCTACATACCAGAAGCTGGAAAATGTGTTAAATTAAGGTTATGCCCCATTATGCCTAATGTCGCTAATTTGCCTCATACTTTAATTTAATATCTATTGTATATGATATATTGAAATTAACAATCTCCAATTTATTAAGCATCTGTATGACAGCCAACAACACAAATAATATTTTTTTCCGGTCCGGTTCAGTTGGCTGTGCAAGAGGACATTAGGGTCTGTGCACTCATGTAGCATCTCCACCATTTTTCTAGCAAATGTCAGACGTCAAATGCAATATTGTAAGTGAAAGTGTTTTTCTAGTGATTCTGCAAAGCTTGAATTTCAGCAAGAAAAAGAAGCTGAGAGATTCAAGGTAGTGTAAAAACTGACAGCGAACACTCTTACCTCCGACTATTACGTAGAAATTTGCAGATAAACAGATAAACTTAAGGACGTTTAACAACATCCTAAATCTATCTCAACCTAAGCCTAATAAATGAATTGGTCTCCAATATTTTTTTTTTTTAATGTTTGTATAAAATTTCCAATCTCATAAGTGGATAATTCTGGCCAGTAGTTTTACTTATTATGAGGTCCTTGGTAAAAAACAGCATCACTAGAACATTTTTAGGGAAAGTTTATCTATATTATTGAGGTGACATGTAGTCCAGAATTTGGCTTGTGAAATAATGATTAATGATAGCAAATTTTTTAAAGCTTAAAATTTATATGGAAACTGTAAAAACATTTTCTCACTGTGTGCTAAATGGCTAACAGAAGTTTTCCTCTCAGCATCTTTTGTTACAGTCTCAAGTTCCCTCTCCGTCTGAAACATAAAGGAGTTTACTGTGAAAACTGATGATGCATCTAAAAACCAAAGATATGAAGCGATTATTTAACAAATCTGTTCATAAAAATCAGCCTAGATGTCCACAGATATAATTACAAACTAAATCTACACCATCAGCTACAAGTAGATACTGTAAAATAAGCTAAATTATTTCAAATTACCAGATTCTAAACACAACAAATAAAACAAAACACCTTGAATCTTATTGATACAGATTAAACTGCAATAGAAACTGCTAATTTGAAATCTAGTGTAAGCTTTTGTAAGACTCTTGTATTATTAAAGGACTTTGAGTTTCCGAAGTATGTAAAACAGTCATTTCATTCTAAAAGTCATATAACCCAGAAATCTATTTCGAATTTTTGTCAACTTAAAACCATAAATGAGAGGATTCATGAGGGGAGGTATAACAAGAAATTCTACTGCAACAAAGTTTTATAAAGGGTTGAGGTAATTTAATGAATTCAGATAAACAAGAATAACTGTTTTGAAAATGGAAAGAATTGCAATCTGTGACCACTTTGATTTCTACACTTACATTTCATTTTCATTTTTTTTTTTTTAAATAAACTTATTTTCAGGTTAATCTCATGTGTGGCCTTCCCCCCTTTGTACTTGAGTCGAGTTGTGACCTCAGATATATAGAGAGAATTATTGTTCTTTCTGGAAAATTAAACAGAGCTTAGTTTAGCTTTAATATAGCTCCTGATCAATTTGTTGATTTAAATTAATGAACCTGTTCAAATCTCAGGGAATAATCAACGTGGGGAGTAAAAACGTTGTCTTTTTCTGTTACTGATATTGTGACAGCTTTCATTACATTGTGTTACTGTATATTAGGCCTGAATACTCTATTGTAATTGTCTGTATCGTGGCGAAGGCCAGGACAAACGCAAGAACGGAGCTTTTTGCCACAATCAAAATGTTTCCAGTAGAAATGTTGACCAGGTACCTCTGTGTTAAATGAAAATGTTGAACATTGACTACTTACATCTCTCTCCTTTAGCAAGTCTGGTTTCTTCAATAATTTATTTTTTGTGCAAAAATATCTTAATCCACCCCACAAAATGAACAGAACTGTTATTATTTACTGGAAAATGCACATAATTTCTCAACAAAGAACTTTAGTACATTTAAATACATATTTAAATGAATGGGAATCATGAAAAGACACAAACAGAAAAACAGTTATACAAAATTATATAATAATAATACTAAATAAAAGGAGGCAGAGGATTCATCAACGTAAACCTTGAGGATAACCTTTGCCCTGTTTTCTATAGAATTTACACATCAATACCAATTTCAACCGAGAATAAAAAGTTAGATATGCAACTAACTTCAAAATAACAGCTGGTTCAGCTGTGCGTATTTAAAGTATGTGCAATACAAGCTAGTTTTAAGTTTCCTAAATGTTCAACGAGACTTAATTTGTTTTTAAAGTAACAATTTCTTGAAGTCTCTTCCGAATTTTGGTCAATTTGAAACCATAAATGAGAGGATTCATGAGTGGAGGTATGACAAGGAATTCTATTGCAATAAAGTTTTTAAAGGGTTGAGGTAAGTTTTTCAACTCAAATCGTATATTCATGATATCAAAAAGAAAAGTGAAAAGAACAGTGATCAAAGAGAATAAATGTGGTACACATGTTTGCATGAACTTTGCCCTGTTTTCTATAGAATTTACACATGTTCTAATGATATAAATGTACGACCAAACTATAAATACACCATGAAATACATAAAAGAGTAATGTAATATATGCAACTATGTTGTTAACCATAGTTTCATCTGGGAAACAAGCAAGTGCAACAATGAGCCAATTCACACAGAACAGTCTGGCAATATACGGGCTGCATAACTTCAGTCTTGATGTTAGACAAATATTCACACCTATAAGGCAGAAAGGTGTAAACCAGCAGTAACACACTAACTTTATGAGTCTTTGCTTTGACATGATAGAGTGATACTGCAGTGGTCGACATATAGCCACATATCTGTCATAGGCCATTACTGCAAGAATGGAGACATCACTGCCTCCAAACGAGTACAGTACTTGAACCTGAAGAAGACATCCAGAATAAGAGATGACATGTGCAGGAAAGAGCAGATCCCACAGAAACTTGGGGAAGAAACCTGTTGTTCCATAAAGTCCATTCATGCAAAATGCACACAGCAGAATATACATTGGTTCATGGAGGTTTTTATCCAACATGATGGTCACAATAAGAGTTATATTCGCCAGCAAAATGAGACAGTAACACAATAAACTGAGAAAGAAGAGAATATACCTGTTGTTCATTGATTCACTTAAACCTGAAAGATAGAATATTGTTATCACAGAGACATTATCCATTGTGAGTACAAATGCAATTTTTATCCTCGGGTTGTATACCTGCATAATTAACACAGGATCTGTCCCCTTATCTCACTGTTATTAGAACTTGTCTGAAGTCAGCAGTGCACTGTGATGGAAGTTTTCTGGAAGCTGGTGAAAGGAGAACTCAAGCAGCAGCTGACACGCAGAAGACTCTAATGTAGACTTGATGCATCAAGGAGACCAGAGGATGAAACAATATACAAACAGAGTATCATGAGCAATTGTCAGCCCCCCCCCCCCCCAAGTCTGAAGATGTCTCCCACAGCATCACAATTTATCTCCCTCTACTTGCGGCACCCATTCCAACAGCAAATCCATGATTGGCTAGAATTGCTGTCACTCTCTATGTTACATGTAGGTGTTCACATCCTATTGGATAGTTTAGCCTAAAGCATGGATAGCTTATTTTCCTTATGTTTTGCCACTGGTGTCATACACATCTAAATTACACCTTTGAGACTTGAACCCAACTTTAGACACAAGTTACATATTTGCTATTTCTACTTTTGAGAAAGCTTTTTTATGATAGTGGAGGCAATAATGGGTTCTTCCTCTTTTTGCTCTTGCCGTTGCGTTTCTTATTAATGAATTCAGATAAACAGGAATAACTGTTTTGAAACTGGAAAGAATTGCAATCCGTGACCACTTTGATTTCTACACTTACATTTCCTTTTCATTTTTTTTTTTTAAATAAACTTAATATCAGGTTAATCTCATATGTGGCCTACCCCACTTTATCCTTGAGTCGAGTTGTGACCTCAGATATATAGAGAGAATTAGTGTTCTTTCTGGAAAATTAAACAGAGCTTAGTTTAGCTTTAATATAGTTCCTGATCAATTTGTTGATTCAATTATTTATTTCCATCCCCTGTTGATCCATAAAGTCCATTCATACAAAATGCACACAGCAGAATAAACATTGTCTCATGGAGGTTTTTATCCAAGATGATGGTCACAATAAGAGTTATATTTACCAGCAAAAATTACACAGTAACATAACAAACTGAGAAAGAAGAGAACAGACCTGTAGTTCATTGTTTTACTTAAACCTGAAAGGTAGAATATTTTTATCACAAAGACATTTTCCATCATATTTTGAAACCTTGTTATTAATGTGTGCAAGGTTCTTCAGT
Source organism: Pleuronectes platessa (assembly GCF_947347685.1). Taxonomy (NCBI): domain Eukaryota; kingdom Metazoa; phylum Chordata; class Actinopteri; order Pleuronectiformes; family Pleuronectidae; genus Pleuronectes; species Pleuronectes platessa. The sequence continues at coordinate 20,810,119 of NC_070639.1, read as the reverse complement.
CCCTGACAGTGTCTGCTCTCTGGTCACACTCCTTATAGTATCTCGGTTTACAACAGGGAGGGAGGCAAGATTTGAAACTAGCCAATCAACGTTCAGTAAAAAGTCTTTCATCATGTGACAATTTATGAGCATGAGCAATTATAAGAATTACAATATTTACTGAATTCTACCAAAAAGGGAAATATACAATTGTATGTTTAGCTTATAATCACCAAAGCCAAAGACTTATCAGTTATGAGTACTCACTGTTTAATTGAAAAACACAAAGTTTCTATATTATGCTTCGGACCTGCTGTATAAACCTTTACAGTTAAACATTGTCAGGAGTTTGAAACCGACAGCAAGTGAAATCATAACCTCCTACCTGCTGATATAAACACAGTATTAAACAAATCAAATTATTAATTACCACAACAAGTCAACAATATAATTTAACATTCATTTTACACATCTTTGCTCTGATTCATGAAACAAAATGAAATTTCCATAGAAATGCAGTACAGAGTGTTGGCCAGTAGATGTCCTCATCTTAACTGCACCAACTGATTCAAATCCGTTTCAGCCGTTCTGTGCCCTGGTGGGAATCAGCACATTGTGTGACAGCCTCGAAGTCACAGGTTTCTGAATGCAGACACATGTGGGAGTCATATAACAAACATATCTCAACGACAACTTCAGGGAATTCCATCAAATTGCATAAAAAAAAAAAAAATTTCAACTTAGTTGATGAACAGATATGTATTTGTTTGTCAAGGATCAGGGTCACTGATCTTACAAAACAGGTTTTTGATCTTGTGAGTGCATCTCAGAGACACCTTCAGAGGATTTCTTCACATTTGGCACAGATGTTCATTTAGATTCATGGATCAACTGATAAGATTTGAGTAATGAACAGTCAATGTGACAGAGGCCACACAAAACATGTTTGGGACCTTTTGACATGATATCTCTAGTCTGCCTTTAAAGAACTGCTTTGAATTTTGCCTATTAGAATTAATAGCTTTATAATTTTTAATAATTTTTAATAAATAATTTTTATTTTAATAATCATATTTCATGATTATTAGTAATTAGCAAACGTCAAATCTACTACTACTATTGCACAACAAGTTAAATGACCAAGAACGATTGCCTACCAAAAAAATTGCAGTGATCAACGTGGGAGGATATGAAAACAGGAAATTCTTTCCTGATGATCGAATGAGAGAATTTATATGAGCTTGGAAATTATGCAGAGCAGTGTTTATTGTAAATATAGTATCTTATAAATTTGTTTACCAATCTTCAGTCTTAAATCAACTCCAGACCAAGACCAAGATTTATATTTAGATAAGTGTTGGTCTGTTCTTGGCTTTTAAATAATAATGTAAATTGTACCTGAATGCCCGTTTATATATGCTGACTTTATATTCAGTAACATCTAAGTTGACTTTATTTTATTTATGTGATGAGATCAAACAGTCAGCTTTTATATATTGTCCCGTTATTAACAAAAGAGCAGAGATAATCCAGTTAATGTAGTTTCATATGCATCTTTATCCTTTGTCTACGCTCCTTTACAGTGTCAGATAGATCTTAGCTTTAATAACTGAGATACCCCCCCCCCCCCCCCCCATAGTGTTTATTTAAATGTGAAGGTGAACGCATCTGACTTCCTGATCAACAAAGTATTACACATGTTCATGTTGACATTATTCTGGCTCTAACGGCTTAACCTTATATAAACTATATTGACATTCACCGTATATTTGTTCTGTCTTTCATACAGAGTATGTTTAATGTTAGAGGTTATTCAAAGAGGCAGCATGTGCTTTATTCAACCGATTTCTCAAATTATTCAGATTATTAAAATCATTAAAATGGAATTATATAAACAACACCATGGTTTTCCATAACAACAAACCCAACGACTTGGGAGAATAGAACAGTGAACAGTGAATATAAGCTGCAATGAAATAACACAGATCACTTTATCTGGCTTTTTAATGAAGACTTAATTTCACAGTTTTTAAATCTCAGGGAATAATCAACTCGGGGAGTAAAAACTTTGGTTTTGTCTGTAACTGATATTGTTACAGCGTTTATTGACATTGTGCTACTGTATATTAGGCCTGAATACTCTATTGTAATTGTCTGTATCGTGGTGAAGGCCAGGACAAACTCAAGAATGGAGCTTTTTGCCACAATCCAAAAATGTTCAGCAGAAATGTTAACCAGGTACCTCTGTGTTCAATGAAAAGCTTGAACATTGACTACTTTCATCTCTCTCAAAAAATAAAGAACAGAAAGTTACCTTATAACAAATTTGCTGAAATGTGCACATCATTTCTCAACGAAAAACTTTGGTACATTACATACATATCTAAATGAATGGGAATCATTAAAATACACATACAGAAAGTAGGAATTCAAAATGATTTGATAATAGTACTTAATAAAACAGGCAGAGGTTTCATCAACTTAAACCTTGAGCATAAAGAATATTCTACACAAATCAATACCAATTTCAACTGAAAACAAAAAGTTAGATATGCAACTAAATTCAAAATAACAGCTGGTTCAGCGGTGCATATTTAAACTTGTGCAAGACAAACAGGGTTTTAAGTTGCCTTAATGTACACCGAGACTTAACTTGTTTTTAAAGTAACAATTTCGCGAAGTCTGTTCCGAATTTTTGTCAATTTGAAACCATAAATGAGAGGATTCATGAGTGGAGGTATGACAAGAAATTCTATTGCAACAAAGTTTTTAAAGGGTTGAGGTAATGTCTTTGAACCATAACGTATATTCATAACATCAAATAGAAGGGTGAAAACAAAAGTGATCAAAGAGAATAAATGTGGCACACATGTTTGCATAAACTTTGCCCTGTTTTCTATAGAATTTACACATTTTTTTATGAGATATATGTACGACCAAACTATAAATACACCATGAAATACATAAAAGATTATAAAAATATATGCAACGATGTTGTTAACCATAGTTTCAGCTGGGAAACAAGCAAGTGTAACAATAATCCAATTCACACAGAACAGTCTGGCAATATACGGGCTGCATAACTTCAGTCTTGATGTTAGACCAATATTTATGCCTATAAGGCAGAAAGGTGTTAACCAGGAAAAACACACTAACTTCATGAGTCTTTGCTTTGACATGATAGAGTGATACTGCAGTGGTCGACATATAGCCACATATCTGTCATAGGCCATTACTGCAAGAATGGAGAGATCACTGCAGGCAAAAGAGTGAATTACTAAACCCTGAACAAGACATCCAGAATAAGAGATGACATGAACAGGAGAGAGCAGATCCCACAGAAACTTGGGGAAGAAACCTGTTGTTCCATAAAGTCCATTCATGCAAAATGCACACAGCAGAATATACATTGGTTCATGGAGGTTTTTATCCAAGATGATGGTCACAACAAGAGTTATATTCGCCAGCACAATGACACAGTAACACAGCAAACTGAGAGAGAAGAGAATATACCTGTTGTTCTTTGATTCAGTTAAACCTGAAAGATAGAATATTGTTATCACAGAGACATTATCCATTATGAATAGAAGCTTTAAATGATATATAGTTATTTAGTCTGTTTTCTGTTCAGTGTTCCTTCATGAAAACACTCTCATCCCCTCATCTCACTGTTATTAGTATCTTGACTGGAGATGGCAGTGCATGAGCTGGGGATTTAAACCAACCAATCAGTGGAAAGGGAGAGCCTTCATCATTAAACATTAATGTGTTAAAGCACCACTGGATACAAAATAAACAAGGTAATACCTGAAAGCACCTGGAGATTCACCCCCATCTTATTGTTTTTAAATATTTGACAACCAACTCAAACTTGAACCTTTGATGCCCAGAATTAATGAAACCTTCTTTATATTGTCAATTTTGAATTTTGAACCCAAGTTGAGATGACCGTTTATTTTTTTGACATTTCTTCTTTAGAGAGAAAATTACATGTGTGTGAGGCTGAAGGCAAGAATGGGAGTTTTCGCATTTATTACAAGTTGGAGTTAAATGACCAAGAACGAGTGCCTACCAAAGAATTGCAGTGATCAAGGTGGGAGGATATGAAAAAAGGGAAATTCTTTCCCGATGACAGAAATAGAGAGAATTCATTTGAACTTGGAAATTATGCAGAGCAGTGTGTATTGTAAATATAGTAACTGATTCATATGTTTGCCAATCTTCAGTCTTAAATCAACTCCAAGACCAAGACCAAGATTTACTCCATGTGATTTAACAGAGGGGCGGAAGTGTCAAGCTGCAGGGAAATAATGTTGGTGTGTTCCTGGGTTTTAAATAACAATTTAAATTGTACCTGAATGCCCCTTTATATATGTTAACACTATATTCAGCAACATCTAAGTTGACTTTATTTTATTTATGTGATGAGAACAAACAAAGTCAGCTTTGATATATTTTCCTGTTAGTAACAAAAGAGCAGAGATAATCCAGTTAATGTAGTTTCATATGCATCTTTATCCTTTGTCTACCCTCCTTTGCAGTGTCAGACATAGTCTTGATGATTTAAATGTGATGGTTCAAGCATTTGATTTCCTGATCACATTGTTTTACACATGTTCATGTTGACATTATTCTGGCTCTAGAGGCTTTATAACTATAAATAAAGTTAGCAACCATCACAACGACTTGGGAGAATTGAACAGTGAACAGTGATTTTAAGGTTCAATGAAATAACACATCTCACTTAATCTGGCTTTTTAATGATGATTTAAGTTAATCTCCCTGTTTAAATCTCAGGGAATAATCAACGTTGGGAGTAAAAACTTGGTTTTGTGTGTAACTGATATTGTTACAGCTTTTAATGACATTGTGTTACTGTATATTAGGCCTGAATACTCTATTGTAATTGTCTGTATTTTGGTGAAGGCCAGGACAAACTCAAGAATGGAGCTTTTTGACACAATCAAAATGTTTACAGCAGAAATGTTTACCACATCCCTCTGTGTTAACTGACAAGGTTGAACATTGAATACTTTCATCTCTCTCCCTTAGCAAGTCTGTTTTTTCTCAATGTTTTATTTTTTGTGCTAAGATATCTTAATACCAAAAAATAAAGAACAGAAAGTTAACTAACAACAAATTTACTGAAATTTGCACATTATTTCTCAACAAGGAACTTTAGTACATTTACATACATATTTAAATGAATGAGAATTATGAAAATACACAAAAATAAAATGGGAATTCAAAATGATTTAATAATAGTACTTAATAAAACAGGCAGAAGATTTATCAACGTAAACCTTGAGCATAAACATTTTCTACACACATCAATACCAATTTCAACCGAAATATAAAGTTAGATGTATAACTAACTTCAAAATAACAGCTGGGTCAGCGGTTCATATTTAAAGTATGTGCAATACAGGCAAGGTTTTAAGTTTCCTTAATGTAAGCCAAGACTCAACTTCTTTTTAAAGTAACAATTTCGCGAAGTCTGTTCCGAATTTTGGTCAATTTGAAACCATAAATGAGAGGATTCATGAGTGGAGGTATGACCAGATATTCTACTGCAATAAAGTTTTTAAAGGGTTGAGGTAAGTTTTTCAACTCAAATCGTATATTCATAATATCAAAAAGTAACGTGAAGAGAAAAGTGATCAAAGAGAATAAATGTGGCACACATGTTTGCATGAACTTTGCCCTGTTTTCTATAGAATTGACACATGTTCTAATGATATATATGTACGACCAAACTATAAATATACCATGAAATACATAAAAGATTATTAAAATATATGCAGCTATGTTGTTAACCATAGTTTCAGCTGGAAAACAAGCAAGTGCAACAATGAGCCAATTCACACAGTAGAGTCTGGCAATATAAGGGCTGCATAACTTCAGTCTTGATGTTAAACAAATATTTGCACCTATAAGGCAGAAAGGTGTTAACCAGGAGAAACACACCAACTTCATGAGTCTTTGCTTTGACATGATAGAGTGATACTGCAGTGGTCGACATATAGCCAAATATCTGTCATATGCCATAAGTGCAAGAATGGAGAGGTCACTACAGGCAAACGAGTACAGTACTTGAACCTGAAGAAGACATCCAGAATAAGAGATGACATGAACAGGAGAGAGCAGATCCCACAGAAACTTGGGGAAGAAACCTGTTGTTCCATAAAGTCCATTCATGCAAAATGCACACAGAAGAATATACATTGGTTCATGGAGGTTTTTATCCAAGATGATGGTCACAATAAGAGTTATATTCACCAGCAAAATGACACAGTAACACAGCAAACTGAGAGAGAAGAGAATATACCTGTTGTTCTTTGATTCAGTTAAACCTGAAAGATAGAATATTGTTATCACAGAGACATTAGCCATTATGAATAGAAGCTTTAAATGATATATAGTTATTTTGACTTTTTTCTGTTCAGTGTTCCTTCATGAAAACTCTCTCATCCCCTCATCTCACTGTTATTAGTATCTTGACTGGAGACGGCAGTGCATAAGCTGGGGATTTAAACCAACCAATCAGTGGACTGGAAGAGCTTTCATAATTAAACATTAATGTGTTAAAGCACCACTGGATACAAAATAAAAAAGGTAATACCTGAAAGCACCTGGAGATTCACCCCCACCTTATTGTTTTAAAATAATTGTCCACCAACTCATACCAGAACCTTTGATGCCCAATATTAATTAAACCTTCTTTATATTGTCAATTTAGAATTTTGAACCCAACTTGAGATGAACGTTTATTTTCTTTAGCATTTCTTCTTTAGAGACAATATTATATGGGTATGAAGCTGAAGGCAAGAATGGGAGTTCTCAGCTGTATTACTAGTTGGGCTTGATGCTTATACAAGCCCAGGTGACCAACTCCTCGAGGCCCTTCAGGATCAACCTTCTCCCTGGGACAGATTTTGTTGTAACAGTCAGGTCATCCATGAATGTGGATTTGGTGACGGGCTATCTGCACTGAACCTCAGCCGACTTTACCATCATGTTCATGGCGAGCGTGAAAAGGATCACTGAAATGGTACATCAAGTGATGATTACCTTCTCAAGCTTGTGCCACTCAGAGGTTACAGACCCAGCAGAGAATCTCAGACTGAAGCTGTTGTACTAGTCCAGAATGAGGTCCCGGAACTTGCCTGGTAGATGGTGCTGGTTTAGTCCCACTTCGACCAGCTCGTGGGATTTGGATCAATAAGCGTTGATAAGGTCCAGCCACAACACCACCAGGTCCTTCTTGTTGTCCTGGGCTTTCCTGATCAACTCGGTGACCAGGCCTGCGTGTTCCAGACACCCCGATACTTTCGGGATCCCTCCTTTCTGGATCGAGGTATCAATGTAGGCGTTACTCAGGATGTAGTCTGTCAGGCGCCCAGCAACAATGCTGAAGAATATCTTCCTGTAACAACGTCTCTGTTTTACCGTGCGTTCTTCGTCAGGGAGAAGGGAAACAGGTAGGTGTTTCTCAATAGCGTTCTTTATTCGCTCACACATGCACCTTTCACAAACAGAAACTTTGCACAAACATATATCTACCAGCTTGTCAGCCTAGTGTGACGTGAGTCCATGAGTGATCTGGCTCCTGGCGATCCTCCTCCCGCTCCCAGCGCACTACTGCTGATAAAGGGGAGAGAGTCATTACTTGAACTGGAACACTTTTGTACAATTAGACTCTCTCCCTGGCACCGATCCCAGAACCCCATACCCACTCCCTCCCTCCTGCAGCCGACGCTGACCATCCCCCACTATCACATACCTCCACCGCCCAATTTAGGCTGGGGAGCTGTCAGGCCTAACCTACTCCCCCCCCTCTGAACGGGAGAGGAAGTTGGCCACAACCATCTGTGCCCCCGGCCTATAGATCACCTTGAATTGAAGGGCTAAAAGGCAAAATACCAACGAGTGATCCGCACATTGGCATCTTTCAGACATGCGGTGGAGCCACTGGAGCGGAGCTTGGTCTGAACAGAAGGTGAAAGAGTGTCTCAGAAGGTAATATCGTAGGATTTCTTTTTTTAAGTATCGGTTCAGGCACCGTTTAGGCACCGGTATCGTTTTAAAAGTATCGGTTAAGCACCGGTGTAAGATTAAAACCAAACGATACCCATCCCTAGCTGTACCTGGCCTCTCTCTCTGAAAGTTTACGGCTGATGTACAGCACCGGGCGGTCAACACCCCTCAACACCCCTGAGCCAAAACCGCCCCCAGTTTGACGTTGTACGGGTTGTACCAATTCGTCACATTTCCGTTCGGGTTGTTAGGGGCTCCGGACACTTTTCAACGCCCCTGAGCCAAAACCGCCCCCAGTTTGACGCGTAAGTCTGCAAGAGAAAGGGGAGAGAAAAGTTAGGTGTATGGAGAAGTGGTTCCCCGCAGTGAACTTGTTTTACCCTCTCAAATGCCTGCTGGCACTGCTCCGACCACTGGACCGGATCTGAGGCACCTTTTCGGGTCAGATTGGTCAGTGGGCTGGTCAGGTCAGCGAACACAGGGATGAACCGCCTGTAGTACCCCGCCAGACCCAAGAACCGTCTCACCTCATCCATGAGGCGTTTAAAAGTGGCCAGAGCCCCGAACAACCCGAACGGAAGTGTGACGAATTGGTACAACCCGTACGGTGTCGAAAAGGCAACTTTCTCCTTGGACTCTGGAGACAGGTGAATTTGCCAGTAGCCCTTGGTCAAATCCAGCGTTGAAAAAAAAACGTGCAGTGTCTCGCCGATCCAGGAGCTTGTCGACCCGGGGCATTGGATATGCATCAAACCGTTGAGCCATTGAACCATACAGACCCCTCCTTCTTGGCGACAAGAACGATGGGGCTGTACCAGGCGCTGTTAGACTCTTCTATTACCCCCATTTTGAGCATAGCTGCCAATTCTTCCTGATCAACTTTTCTTTTATGTTCAGGAAGCCGATAGGGTTGTGAACTTACAGTCACCCCATGGGAAGTCTCAACGTGATGATGTATGAGTTTTGTGCGTCCTGGCAAGGGGGAAAACAATTCAGCCAAATGCTGCTGCAACATGGCGATCTCTGTTCTCTGGGCCGGGGAGAGATTGTCATCACAAGGGAGCAAGGCCGGATTGATAGAATTTGGTATCTCGTGCCCCAACTCATCTTTTTCGCTCACCAGCGACACACAGATAAACAGGCTCTGTCTCTTGGCCCCTTGGAGAGGCGGTGGACTAGTGGCAGAAAGTTGGACTATGGGCAGAAAATCCGACGGTGGTCTCTGGTTCGACTCCACGGAGTGACAAAAAAAAATATACCTGGATAGAAAACACCTGAATCTGTTCCCCTCTGTCTAAGTGCCTACCCCACCCCACTGTCTAAGTTCCCCTGAGCAAGGCACCTTACTCCCCCAACACCTGCTCCTCGGGCGCCGTGCATGGATGCCCACTGCTCTGTGTGTCCTCCTGTGTTCACCAGATGGGTTGAAGGCAGAGAACAAATTTCCCCCCCATTTGCATGTCGTGTGTGTGCATGTGGAGGAGAAGGTGCTGACACTTTTCAAAGACCAGCTAGATCACCACACCATAGGGATAGAACGAATCCAACAGACTGGAAAGGCACCTAAAGCAGAGGGAGACTTAGACTAAGACCTAGGCCTCGCCCCCGTCCTCTACTGGTGAAGCTGCTGAGGATAAAGGACAGAGACAGAGTCCTAAGCAACGCTAAACAACTTAAAGGATCCAGAATCTTCATCAATGAAGACTACCCTGATGCTGTTCGCCAGAAGAGGAGGGAGCTGCTTCCTCAGATGAAAGCTGCAAGAGAAAGAGGGGACTTTGCTGTCTTAAGGTATGCTGATTGTCCACAAACAGGAGGCGAATGGAAGGAGAAGTGACACTTAAACAGTTGACACTCATAATTCATGTCTATTGCTGCTTTACTCCCAAAGAAAAGTTTGGAGATTGCTCAACTGAATATCTGTAGCTTACGGAACAAAGTGCATGAAATTATTGACTTGTTGGTGTTAAACTCAATTAACATACTTGCAATATCAGAAACCCATCTGGATGACACTTTTGAGGATGAGGCTTTGGGCATACAAGGATATAATCTATATAGAAAGGACAGAAACAGATATGGGGGAGGTGTTACTTTTTATGTTCAAAACCATCTTCCAGTGAAAGTTAGGGAGGATATTATGTACGACGAAATGGAGGTGCTATGGCTTCAAGTGAACCTGCCCCATATTCAACCTATCTTAGTGGGCTGCTGCTACAGGCCACCAAGTTCAGATCAACACTACTTAGAAGCCATGGGTGAGATGCTGGATAAGGTGTGTGAATTGAATATGGAAAATGTTTTCACTGGAGATATAAATATTGACTGGCTATCGCCTAACTGTTCCTTAAAGAACCAACTGGCCACCATAACTGATGCATGCTGTTTGAAACAAGTGGTTACACAACCAACACGACTAAGCACAAACAACAAGGGCATCAACACAGCATCTTGTATTGATCACATTTATTTGAGTGCAGATGATTTATATACCAAGGCTGTATCAGTCCAAATAGGATGTAGTGACCACAATATTGTAGTGGTAGCAAGGAAAATGAAGGTTCCCAAAGCTAGACCTAGAGTCATCCATAAAAGGTCCTACAGAGGTTTTTCTGAGGTAGCCTTCCTGGAAGAGGTCAGAAATATATGTTGGTCTCAGGTCTACAATGCAAAAGAGCCAGATGATGCACTAGATCTTTTTCTTGCAAAGTTTGTACCAGTCATTGATAAACATGCACCTGTTAGAAAAGTGACAGTGAGGACTTGTAGGGCGCCATGGGTTGATGAGGAACTAAAGGGCTATATGTCTCAGCGTAATCAGGCCAAGAAAAAAGCACAGAACAGTGGCTGTACTAAGGACAGAGAGAACTACTGTAAACTGAGAAATCAAGTTACAAAACTCAATCAAAGGAAAAAGAAACAACATTATGCTTTGCAATTAATTAGGCTAAAGAATGACCCCAAAAAACTTTGGAGTGTGCTTAATTTTATAATGGGAAGAAGTACCTCTCCACAACCTACATTCATTGAAAGTGGGGGTACCTTTATCACAAAACCCAAAGAAATTGCAGATCACTTGAATAATTTGTTCAGAAGCAAGGTAAATACATTAAGGAAAGAATATCACAGAAGGCTAACAACAGTACAACCATGGTCAACATCCAAGACTCTATGAAGGACAAACTCTGCCAGTTTGAGTTTAGTAAACTAACAGGGGAATCAGTGGCTCGGCTAGTGAAAGTGGCATGTGGTGACAAACAACCAGGGATGGATGGGATAGATGGTAAACTGATTGGAATGGCTGTAGATTTTGTTGCACAGCCAATCTGTCATATACTAAACACCAGTCTGAAACTATAAATCTTTCCTCAAGCCTGGAAAGAAGCAAAAATTATTCCCCTGCCGAAAGATAAGAAAACATCATTTAGTGGCCCGAATTGTCGTCCAATAAGCCTGTTACCAGCACTGAGTAAGATTCTTGAGAAGGCTGTATTTGATCAAATACAGGAATACTTCTCAGTAAATAATCTGTCAACAAAGTACCAGCATGCTTACAGAAAGGGACATTCCACATGCACAGCACTGACGCAAATGTCAGATGACTGGTACAGAGAACTTGACAACAAAATGCTATGTGGAGCAGTCCTTCTGGATTTTACAGCAGCATTTGATCTCCTTGAACATAAGCTTCTTCTGGAAAAACTGGTGTGCTATGGCTTTAAACCATCTGCAGCTTCCTGGATGGGAAGTTATCTATTAAATAGATCACAAAGAGTCTTCTTTAATGGAAGTCACTCGGACAGTGTGCTGGTGGAAAGTGGAATACCACAGGGAAGCTGTCTAGGCCCATTAATGTACTCTATCTTCACTAATGATTTACCTCGAGTATTAAGAAGTGCAAATTTAAGTATGTACGAGGACGACACTACTGTATATGCATCAGCAAAAACACCAGAAGAACTGACAGTCATCCTAAACAGGGAGCTAAGTTCCATTGGAAAGTGGGTCCTTGAAAACAAGATGGTTCTCAACTTAGCTAAAACAAAAAGCATGATCTTCGGGTCTAATCATTCTCTCAGAGCAGAGCCAGAGCTTAGACTGTGCATAGATAGAACATCCATCACACAAGTAAATGTAACCAAGCTATTAGGAGTCACCCTAGATGATAAACTGTCCTGGACAAAGCATATTGACACTATCGTCAATAAAATGGGCAAAGCACTTGCTGTAATCAGACGATGCAGAAATCATCTTACACCTGATTTAAAAATACTGGTAATTAACTCTCTTGTTCTGTCACAGCTGGATTATTGCCAGATAGTATGGGCAAATGCCACCAAGAAAGACCTGAATAGATTACAGCTGGTACAGAACAAGGCTGCACGCTTTGCTCGACAGTGTCCTTACAGAACCAGCATACAGAGTATGCATGCCAGTCTCCACTGGCTAAAAGTTGAAGACAGGATGGCTGCTGCACCTCTTTTATCAACATGGCGCCTCTTGCAGTCTAAAACACCAGCAGATCAGTATAGGCAACTAAATGAAAATATAGCCTCACATAACTATGCCACTAGACGAGCAATAGAAGGTAGGTTTAAACTCCCATGAGATAATACCAATTTTCTTAAACGCACTGTGGGATACAGAGCCATGAAGTCATGGAACCTACTACCAACAGAAATTATTAACGTGAAACGTAAATGTATGTTCAAAGAGCAAATAAAGAAACACTTGGGTTCGGCATAGTAATTTCGCGAAGTCTGTTCCGAATTTTGGTCAATTTGAAACCGTAAATGAGAGGATTCATGAGTGGAGGTATGACAAGATTTTTTAGGGCAACAACATTTTTAAAGGTTTGAGGTAATGTCTTTGAACCAAATTGTTTATTCATAATGTCAAAAAGTATTGTGAAAATGAAAGTAATCAAAGAGAATAAATGTGGCACCCATGTTTGCATGAACTTTGCCCTGTTTTCTATAGAATTTACACATGTTCTAATGATATATATGTACGACCAAACTATAAATATACCATGAAATATATAAAAGATGGTTGTAATATAAGCAACAATGTTGTTAAGCATAGTTTTAGCTGGGAAACAAGCAAGTGTAACAATAATCCAATTCACACAGAACAGTCTGGAAATATACGGGCTGCATAACTTCAGTCTTGATGTTAGAAAAATATTTGTGCCTAAAATGCATAAGGGTGTAAACCAGCAGTAACACACTAACTTCATGAGTCTTTGCTTTGACATGATAGAATGATACTGCAGTGGTCGACATAAAGCCACATATCTGTCATATGCCATTACTGCAAGAATGGAGAGATTTTTTTTTTTAAATAAACTTATTTCCAGGTTAATCTCATGTGTGGCCTATCCCACTTTGTCCTTGAGTTGGGCTGTGACCTCAGATATATAGAGATAATTATTGTTCTTTCTGGAAAATTAAACAGCGCTTAGTTTAGCTTTAATATAGTTTCTGATCAATTTGTTGATTTAATTTAATGATCCTGTTCAAATCTCAGGGAATAATCGGTGTGGGGAGTAAAAACTTTGGTTTTGTCTGGAACTGATACAGTGACAGCTTTTATTGACATTGTGTTACTGTATATAAGGCCTAAATACTCTATTGTAATTGTCTGTATCGTGGTGAAGGCAAGGACAAACTCAAGAATGTCTCCAGCAGAAATGTTTAACAGGTACCTCTGTGTTAAATGAAAAGGTTGAACATTGAATGATTTCATTATTCTCCTTTATCAAGTCTAGTTTGTCTCACTGTTTCATTTTTTGTGCAAAGATATCTTAAAACCCCCCCACAAAATTAACAGAACAGTTATTATTTACTGAAATGAGTACATCAATTCTCAACAAAGAACTATAGTACATTAACATACATATTAAAATGAATGGGAGTCATGTTAATATACATGCAGACAATTTATGATTTAATAATAGTAGTAAATTAAAAGTGGCATAAAAAATATTCTACACACAAGACCAATTTCAACCTGTTTTTAAAGTAACAGTTTGTGAAGTCTGTTCCGAATTTTTGTCATTTTGAAACCATAAATGAGAGGATTCATGAGTGGAGGTATGACAAGAAATTCTACTGCAATAAAGTTTTTAAAGGTTTGAGGTAATCTCTTTGAACCAAATCGTATATTCATGATATCAAAAAGTACTGTGAAAAGAAAAGTGATCAAAGAGAATAAATGTGGCACACATGTTTGCATGAACTTTGCCCTGTTTTCTATAGAATTTACACATTTTCTAATGATATATATGTATGACCAAACTATGAATACACCATGAAATACATAAAAGAGTATTGAAATATATGCAACAATGTTGTTAACCATAGTTTCATCTGGGAAACAAGCAAGTGTAACAATAATCCAATTCACACAGAACAGTCTGGCAATATAAGGGTTGCATAACTTCAGTCTTGATGTTAGACAAATATTTGTGCCTACAATGCAGAAAGGTGTTAACCAGGAGAAACACACTAACTTCATGAGTCTTTGCTTTGACATGATAGAGTGATACTGCAGTGGTCGACATATAGCCACATATCTGTCATATGCCATTACTGCAAGAAAAGAGAGGTCACTGCTGACAAAAGAGTGAATTACTAAACCCTGAACAAGACATCCAGAATAAGAGATGACATGAACAGGAGAGAGCAGATCCCACAGAAACTTGGGGAAGAAACCTGTTGTTCCATAAAGTCCATTCATGCAAAATGCACACAGAAGAATATACATTGGTTCATGGAGGTTTTTATCCAACATGATGGTCACAATAAGAGTTATATTCGCCAGCAAAATGAGACAGTAACATAACAAACTGAGAAAGAAGAGAATATACCTGTTGTTCTTTGATTCAGTTAAACCGGAAAGATAGAATATTGTTATCACAGAGACATTATCCATTGTGAGTACAAATGCAATTTTTATCCTCGGGTTGTATACCTGCATAATTAACACAGGATCTGTCCCATTATCTCACTGTTATTAGAACTTGTCTGAAGTCAGCAGTGCACTGTGATGGAAGTTTTCTGGAAGCTGGTGAAAGGAGAACTCAAGCAGCAGCTGACACGCAGAAGACTCTAATGTAGACTTGATGCATCAAGGAGACCAGAGGATGAAACAATATACAAACAGAGTATCATGAGCAATTGTCAGCCCCCCCCCCCCCCCCCCCCCACCAAGTCTGAAGATGTCTCCCACAGCATCACAATTTATCTCCCTCTACTTGCGTCACCCATTCCAACAGCAAATCCATGATTGGCTAGAATTGCTGTCACTCTCTATGTTACATGTAGGTGTTCACATCCTATTGGATAGTTTAGCCTAAAGCATGGATACCTTATTTTCCTTATGTTGTGCCACTGGTGTCATACACATCTAAATTACACCTTTGAGACTTGAACCCAACTTTAGACACAAGATACATATTTGCTATTTCTACTTTTGAGAAAGCTTTTTTATGATAGTGGAGGCAGTAATGGGTTCTTCCTCTTTTTGCTCTTGCCGTTGCCATTCTTATTAATGAATTCAGATAAACAAGAATAACTGTTTTGAAAATGGAAAGAATTGCAATCCGTGACCACTTTGATTTCTACACTTACATTTCCTTTTCATTTTTTTTTTTTAAATAAACTTAATATCAGGTTAATCTCATATGTGGCCTTCCCCCCTTTGTACTTGAGTCGAGTTGTGACCTCAGATATATAGAGAGAATTAGTGTTCTTTCTGGAAAATTAAACAGAGCTTAGTTTAGCTTTAATATAGTTCCTGATCAATTTGTTGATTTAATTATTTATTTCCATCCCCTGTTGATCCATAAAGTCCATTCATACAAAATGCACACAGCAGAATATACATTGGTTCATGGAGGTTTTTATCCAGGATGATGGTCACAATAAGAGTTATATTTACCAGCAAAATTACACAGCTGCATTAATAAGGCAGTACTGACACAATCTGTCTTTAAAATGATAAGGACAAAATAAAAGGAGATTGCAGACAAGTGCAGATAATGAAGATGCTCAGACAGATTTGGAATAAAGTCAGTTCAATATTTATTCTATGAAATGATCAAATGCAAATAACAGACTAATACTAACAAGTATTTAGCTACAGTCTCAGCAAATCACTTCTATTATAAAGTCAATAAAGGTCTATACTTAATCAGTTTCCGGAACATCTGGGTATCTCTTAAGTAACAGAAACTGTAACGTTTTAACATTTAGTTTTTAATGAATTAGTTCTTAGCCTTTTTGCAAGTCATATTTGGAGTGTTTTTGTTACATCTTCATGTCACTTAGCTCAGTGGCACAGATATCAGGAAAGATAAGTAATTTATGACAGTCCAAAATACATTTATATGAATTAACATGTACATAAATCTTTTTTAAACAAAGTGAATAACTACGGACCATCGGATGAATGGAAATGTCGTAAATACAAAAGACAAATGTTAAATTCAGTGTTTTCTATCATCTTTTATAGTACCACTAGATAAAACTGAGACACACAGTTAATCATCTAAAGAATAAAGAACATTATGTACACACAATTTTTAATTCAAAAAGTGTAAACTTTCTTCTAAAAAGACAATCCAATCTTATCACACGTACATTTGAAGTAACAGCAAAACCTCAATTTGTAAGTCTGAGGATATGACAGGTAACTAACCTCAGAAAAACTACTGGTTCAGCAGCACAAAACCTAAAGTTAACTTGTTTTAAAAGTAAAAACATCCAGAAATCTCTTTCGAATTTTGGTCAATTTGAAACCATAAATGATAGGATTCATAAGGGGAGGTATGACAAGAAATTCAATTTCAGCAAAGTTTTTAAGGTGCTGGGGTAAATATTTTGAACCAAATCGCAAATTTATAAAGTCAAAAAATAAAGTCAATAGTAAAGTAATCAAAGAGAGTAAATGTGGCACACATGTTTGCATGAACTTTGGTCTTTTTTCTATATGATTTACACATGTTCTAATGATATATATGTACGACCAAACAATAAATACACCATGAGATATATATACGATTATAGTAATATTTGCAAATATGCTGTTAACCATAGTTTCAGCTGGGAAACATGCAAGTGTAACAATAATCCAATTCACACAAAAGAGTCTGGCAATATACGGGCTGCATAACTTCAGTCTTGATGTTAGACTATTATTTATGGCCATGAGGCAGAAAGGTGTAAACCAGGAGAAACACATTAACTTCATGATGTTCTTTTTTGACATGATAGAGTGATACTGCAGTGGTCGACATATAGCCACATATCTGTCATAGGCCATTACTGCAAGAATGGAGAGATCACTGCCTGCAAACGAGTACAGTACTTGAACCTGAAGAAGACATCCAGAGTAAGAGATGACATGAACAGAAGAGAGCAGATCCCACAGAAACTTGGGGAAGAAACCTGTTGATCCATAAAGTCCATTCATGCAAAATGAACAAAGCAGAATATACATTGGTTCATGGAGGTTTTTATCCAAGATGATGGTCACAATAAGAGTTATATTCGCCAGCAAAATGAGACAGTAACATAGCAAAGTGAGAGAGAAGAGAACAAACCTGTAGTTCATTGATTCACTTAAACCTGAAAGATAGAACACTTTTATCACAGAGACATTATCCATCATGAGTAGAAGTGCAATATTTATTTTTATCCTCAGGTTGTATACCTGCATCATTAACACAGGATCTGTCCCCTTATCTCACTGTTATTAGAACTTGTCTGAAGTCAGCAGTGCACTGTGATGGAAGTTTTCTGGAAGCTGGTGAAAGGAGAACTCAGGCAGCAGCTGACACGCAGAAGACTCTAATGTAGACTTGATGCATCGAGGAGACCAGAGGATGAAACAATATACAAACAGTGTATCATGAGCAATTGTCAGCCCCCCCCAAGTCTGAAGATGTCTCCCACAGCATCAACATTTATCTCCCTCTACTTGCGTCACCTATTCCAACAGGATATCCATGATTGGCTAGAATTACATATCACTCTCTCTGTTACATGTAGGTGTTCACATCCTATTGGATAGTTAAGCCCAAAGCATGGATACCTTATTTTCCTTATGTTGTGCCACTGGTGTCATACACATCTAAATGACACCTTTGAGACTTGAAACTAACTTTTCTTAAATAAACTTATTTTCAGGTTAATCCCATGTGTGGCCTTCTCCACTTTGTCCTTGTTGTTGGTTGTGAAAATATTTAGAGAAAAATGATGTTCTTTTTGGTGAATTAAACACAGCTGAGTATAGCTAAACTGAAGTTTCTGAACAAAATGTTGCAAATCTTTAAATATGAATACACTGATGACACAAGTTTCTGCATGTACTTCAACACAGCAGACCGTGAGGGCCAAGGATTGTCAGAAATAATGTTGGTCTGTTCCTCTGCTCCAAAGAAAACCTGGATTTCAGTTTGCAGTCATTCAAGATTTGACGTCTGGAAAATAGATCTCGAGGTTAGTGAGTGTGCTGTATTTATACACCTCCAGGGGGAGACATATCCCTGTATCACCCAGATAACTGTGAAAGGAAATGTATTTTTCAATCATGCAAAATGCACACAACAAAATATACATTGGTTCATGGAGATTTTTATCCAAGATGATAAAAGAATAAGAGAAATATTTGTCGGCTTAATGAAACAATAACACAGTCAAGTGAGTGAGAAAGGAAAAAAATCTGTGGTTAAAGCTGGGAATTAAATCCAACCAATCAGTGGTCAATCTGTAAGCACCACTGGATACAAAATAGACAAGGTAACACCTGAAAGCACCTGGAGATTCACCCCCACCTTATTTTTCTAAATATTTGTCCACCAACTCATACCTGAACCTTTCATGCCCAGTATAAACTAAACCTTCCTAATATTGTCAATTTTTAACCCAACTTGAGACGGACGTTTATTTTTTTGCTATTTCTTCTGTAGAGACAATATTATATGTGTATGAGGCTGAAGGCAAGAATGGGAGTTTTCACATCTATTACAAGTTGGAGTTAAATGACCAAGAACGAGTGCCTACCAAACAAATTGCAGTGATCAACGTGGGAGGATATGAAAACAGGAAATTCTTTCCCGAATGACCGAAATAGAGAGAATTTATTTGAGCTTGGAACGTATGCATAGCAGTGTTTATTGTAAATATAGTATCTTATAAATATGTTTGCCAATCTTCAGACTTAAATCAACGCCAAGACCAAGACCAAGATAGATTCCATGTGATTTAACAAAGGGCAAAAGTGTCAAGCTGCAGGAAAAAGTGTTGGTCTGTTCCTGGGTTTTAAATAAAAATGTAAATTGTACCTGAATGCCCCTTTATATATGCTGACTTTTAATTCAATAACATCTAAGTTGACTTTATTTTATTGATATGATGACAAAAAACTAAGTCAGCTTTGATAAAATGTCCTGTTATTAACAAAAGAGCAGAGATAATCCAGTTAATGTAGTTTAATATGCATCTTTATCCTTTGTCTACCCTCCTTTACAGTGTCAGACAGATAGCTTCAATAACTGAGATTATAGCCCCATAGTGTTTATTTAAATATGATGGTGAATGCATCTGATTTCCTGATCAACAATGTTTTACACATGTTATTGTTGAAATTATTCTGGCTCTAACGGCATGAAAACTATAAATAAAGTTTATGATCTTCACTGAACATGTATTCTGTTTTTCATACAGAATATGTATAATGTTATAGGATGTATTCAAAGAGCAACATGTGCTTTATTCAACAGATTTCTCTGATTATTCAGATTATTAAAGTCATTAAAATGGAATTATATAAACATCACCATGGTTATGCTTAGCAGCCATCACAATGACTTAGGAGAACAGAACAGTGAACAGTGAATTTAAGTTGCAATGAAATATCACATCTTACTTCATCTGGCTTTCAAATTATGATTTATTTCCATCCCCGTTTTTAAATCCCAGGGAATAATCAACGTTGGGAGTAAAATCTTTGGATTTGTATGTAACTGATATTGTTACAGCTTTTATTACCATTGTGTTACTGTATATTAGGCATGAATACTCTATTGTAATTGTCTGTATCGTGGTGAAGGCCAGGACAAACTCAAGAATGGAGCTTTTTGCCCACAATCCAAACATTTTCACCGGAAAGGTTAACCAGGTACCTCTGTGTTAAATGAAAAGTTTGAACATTGACTACTTTCATCTCTCTCAACAAAAAAAAAGAACAGAAAATTACCTTATAACAAATTTACTGAAAAGGGAACATCATTTCTCAACGAAGAACTTTGGTACATTTATATTCATATATAAATGAATGTGAATCATTAAAATACACATACAGAAAATGGGAATTCAAAATGATTTAATAATAGTACTTAATAAAACAGGCACAAGATTCATCACCGTAAACCTTCAGGATAAAGAATATTATACAAGCATCAATACCATTTCAACTGAAAATAAAAAGGTAGAAATATAACTAACTTCAAACTAACAGATGGTTCAGCGGTGCATATTTAAAGTATGTGCAATACAAACAAGGTTTTAAGTTTTCTTAACGTACATCAAGACTTAATTTTTTTTAAAGTAACAATTTCTCGAAGTCTGTTCCGAATTTTTGTCAATTTGAAACCATAAATGAGAGGATTCATGAGTGGAGGTATGACAAGAAATTCTATTGCAACAAAGTTTTTAAAGGGTTGAGGTAATTTTTTCAAACCAAAACGTATATTCATGATATCAAAAAGTATTGCGAAAAGAAAAGTGATCAAAGAGAATAAATGTGGCACACATGTTTGCATGAACTTTGCCCTGTTTTCTATAGAATTTACACATGTTCTAATGATATATATGTACGACCAAACTATAAATACACCATGAAATACATAAATGAGAATTGTTATATATGCAACTATGCTGTTAACCATAGTTTCAACTGGGAAACAAGCAAGTGCAACAATAATCCAATTCACACAAAACAGTCTGGCAATATAAGGGCTGCATAACTTCAGTCTTGATGTTAGACAAATATTCACACCTTGAATGCAGAAAGGTGTAAACCAGGAGAAACACACTAACTTCATGACACTTTGCTTTGACATGATAGAGTGATACTGCAGTGGTCGACATATAGCCAAATATCTGTCATAGGCCATTACTGCAAGAATGGAGACATCACTGCAGGCAAACGAGTACAGTACTTGAGCCTGAAGAAGACATCCAGAGTAAGAGATGACATGAACAGGAGAGAGCAGATCCCACAGAAACTTGGGGAAGAAACCTGTTGTTCCATAAAGTCCATTCATGCAAAATGCACACAGCAGAATATACATTGGTTCCTGGAGGTTTTTATCCAAGATGATGGTCACAATAAGAGTTATATTCGCCAGCAAAATGAGACAGTAACATAGCAAACTGAGAGAGAAGAGAATATACCTGTTGTTCTTTGATTCAGTTAAACCTGAAAGATAGAATATTGTTATCACAGAGACATTATCCATTATGAATAGAAGCTTTAAATGATATATAGTTATTTCGTCTGTTTTCTGTTCAGTGAACCCTCATCTCACTGTTATTAGTATCTTGACTGGAAACGGCAGTGCATGAGCTGGGGATTTAAACCAACCAATCAGTGGACTGGAAGAGAGC
Organism: Pleuronectes platessa; assembly: GCF_947347685.1. Lineage (NCBI taxonomy): Eukaryota > Metazoa > Chordata > Actinopteri > Pleuronectiformes > Pleuronectidae > Pleuronectes > Pleuronectes platessa. Next base: position 20,788,427 of record NC_070639.1, on the reverse strand, counting down.
TTTCATCATCAAACATTAATGTGTTTAATCACCACTGGATACAAAATAAACAAGGTAATACCTGAAAGCACCTGGAGATTCACCCCCACCTTATTTTTCTAAATATTTGTCCACCAACTCATACCTGAACCTTTCATGCCCAGTATAAACTAAACCTTCCTAATATTGTCAATTTTGAACCCAACTTGAGACGGACGTTTATTTTCTTACTATTTCTTCTCTAGAGACAATATTACATGTGTATGAGGCTGAAGGCAAGAATGGGAGTTTTCACATCTATTACAAGTTGGAGTTAAATGACCAAGAACGAGTGCCTACCAAACAAATTGCAGTGATCAACGTGGGAGGATATGAAAACAGGAAATTCTTTCCTGAGTGACCGAAATAGAGAGAATTTATTTGAGCTTGGAACGTATGCATAGCAGTGTTTATTGTAAATATAGTATCTTATAAATATGTTTGCCAATCTTCAGTCTTGCTTGTGGGATATGGATCCCACAAGCTGGTCGAAGGATAAGGATCTTCGACTCTGCCTCCTTTGGAATCCACATGCCGTCTGTATGCCTCCACTGATGAGCTACCTTGCCTCTCCTCCAGATCACCTTTAGGATCCTTCAGAGCCTGAAGAGTAACCTTGGGTAGTTCTTGTATACCTTGTAAAGTACCCCACTCTGTCCTGGAGCTGAGCTTGCTCTTGCCTTCTTGACCCCCTTCCAGCTGGGCTCCTTCCCGTCGATGTCCATAGTTGGTGCAGGTGGATTAATCAAGGACTTAAAGTGGCCCAGATCTTGCTCCCTAGATTCATCACTGAAGGTATCTCTGGGGTGGAGGTCGATCTCAGCTTTGGAGCAGGTTCTACCCGAGCAGCTGTTTTGTAAACTCAAATGGTTTTGCTAGAAAGGCAGTTCGCTTCCTGGCCCTCTCTTTCCTCCCCCATCTATGCCACTCGGCCCTCCTCAAGGTTGTGAGCTTCTTGTGGAGGATGCCACACAGCTCGGTGAGAGGTCCCTTCTCCTCCTCCTTTGCCTCCTTGAACGGCCACCCTAAACTCTTCAGCTCCTGCCTGAGCTGGTGGATCTTATTCGCTCTGTTGTTTATGGTGTATGGGAGTTTCGCTGCTCTCTTCTCCTCCAGCCCAGACCTCTCAGCTGCTAGGCTGACAATGATGGTTCTCATTGACTGGATGCACCGGTCTGCTTCACAGTTGGCCGTTGCTTCTAGGATGGAATCTGCGTATTCGTCGAACTGGAGCCACTCCTTCTCCCTGTTAGCTTGGGTCTACTTGACCCGCTGATGTTCTATTACTCTGCGTGGATCTAGGGTTAGTGACACCTGGAGGCTCTGGGCACTGTGGGTTGACTCCAGAATTAGCTCCTCCTGTGTCTCACCAGGGGTAATTCCTGAGCACTGTGCCACTTGCACCATCTGCACACATTTCATCCTGGCTTGATGGATCTTCAGGTCATGCAGGTTCTTATACACCTTACTGCAAATACAGTCCGTACTCGACGTTGTATTTCCTTTGCCATCTGTCTGTGTCCATTGGTCCATATGACCCCCCCCCCCCCCCCCCCTCCGGGCATCCCTTTGGATATTTGTCCCTAGTTTGATCTGTAGCTTGCTGTGGGTTCTCCCTCTCAGAAGATGCAGGTCGGCCTGCTAAACCTAAATGCCCCTGGCCATCTCTCCAGGCTGTTCACTGTCTCTCCATCTTTCAGCAGTCTGTTATTAGTAGTCACTGGTTGTTACAGACAAAAGCTTTTGAAATACATCACCTTGTGATACACCTGGACACATCGTCAGTGATGTTACCTGAGATAATTTGGTGTTTCGGGTCTTTCAACGATCAGACACCCTCACCCAAGCCCTGGCTTGTGTCCAGGTAGCGCTAACCCCACCCGCGGCTCACCTCTCCTGATCCAGCCACCTTGATGCAAGAGAGACTGGTCTGCGAACTCTCTGCAAGGGTTGTAAATATAGTATCTTATTAATATGTTTGCCAATCTTCAGTCTTAAATCAACTCCAAAACCAAGACCAAGATTTATTCCATGTGATTTAACAGAGGGAAGGAAGTGTCAAGCTGTAGGGAAATAGTGTTGGTCTGTTCCTGGCTTTTAAATACAATTTTAAATTGTATCTGAAAGCCCCTTTATCTATGTTTTTCTTTTAATTCAATAACATCTGAGTTGACTTTATTTTTTTTATATGCTGAGAACAAACAAAGTCAGCTTTGATATATTGTCCTGCTGGTAACAAAGTTAAACCCAGTTAATGTAGTTTCATATGCATCTTTATCATTTGTCTACTGTCCTTTTCAGTGTCAGACATAGTGTTGATAATTTAAATGTGATGGTTGAAGCATTTGATTTCCTGATTAACAATGATTTACACATGTTCATGTTGACATTATTCTGGCTCTAACGGCTTGAAAACTATAATCAAAGCTTATTGATCTTCACTGTATATGTAATCTGTCTTTCATACAGAATATGTATGTTATTATAGGATGTATTCAAAGAGGCAACATGTGCTTTATTCAACAGATTTCTGAGATTATTCAGATTATTAAAATGATTGAAATGGAATTATACAAACATCACCATGGTTTTCCATTTTAACAATCACAACGACTTGGTAGAATTGAACAGTGAATATAAGCTGCAATGAAATAACACATCTCACTTTATCTGGCTTTCAAATTACGTTTTATTTCCATCCCCTTGTTTAAATCTCAGGGAATAATCAACGTGGGGAGTAAAAACGTTGGTTTTGTCTGTTACTGATATTGTGACAGCTTTTTTTTACCATTGTGTTACTGTATATTAGGCCTGAATACTCATTGAACATTGACTACTTCCATCTCTCTCCTTTAGCAAATCTGGTTTCTTCAATAATACATTTTTTGTGCAAAAATATCTTAATCCCCCACCACAAAATGAACAGATCAATTATTATTTACTGAAAAATTCACATCATTTCTCAACAAAGAACTTTAGTACATTTAAATACATATTCAAATTAATGGTAATTTTGAAAATACAAAAATACAAAATGGTAATAGAAAATTATATTATAAGAGTACTAAATAAAACAGGCAGAGGATTCATCCACGTAAACCTTGAGCATAAAGAATATTCTAACACATCAATACCAATTTCAACTGAAAATAAAAAGGTAGATATATAACTAACTTCAAAATAACAGCTGGTTCGGCAGTGCATATTTAAAATATGTGCAATAAAAACTAGTTTTAAGTTTCCTTAATGTACACCAAGACTTAACTTGTTTTTTAAAGTAACAATTTCGCGAAGTCTATTCCGAATTTTGGTCAATTTGAAACCATAAATGAGAGGATTCATGAGTGGAGGTATGACAAGAAATTCTATTGCAATAAAGTTTTTAAAGGGTTGAGGTAATTTTTTCAAATCAAATCGGATATTCATAATATCAAAAAGTATTGCGAAAACAAAAGTGATCAAAGAGAATAAATGTGGCACACATGTTTGCATGAACTTTGCCCTGTTTTCTATAGAATTTACACATGTTCTAATAATATATATATACGACCAAACTATAAATACACCATGAAATACATAAATGAGTATTGTAATATATGCAACTATGCTGTTAACCATAGTTTCAGCTTGGAAACAAGCAAGTGCAACAATGAGCCAATTCACGCAGAACAGTCTGGCAATATACGGGCTGCATAACTTCAGTCTTGACGTTAAACAAATATTCGCGCCTATAATGCAGAAAGGTGTAAACCACGAGAAACACACTAACTTCATGAGTCTTTGCTTTGACATGATAGAGTGATACTGCAGTGGTCGACATATAGCCACATATCTGTCATAGGCCATTACTGCAAGAATGAAGAGATCACTGCAGGCAAACGAGTACAGTACTTGAGCCTGAAGAAGACATCCAGAGTAAGAGATGACATGAACAGGAGCGAGCAGATCCCACAGAAACTTGGGGAAGAAACCTGTTGTTCCATAAAGTCCATTCATGCAAAATGCACACAGCAGAATATACATTGGTTCATGGAGGTTTTTATCCAAGATGATGGTCACAATAAGAGTTATATTTACAAGCAAAATGAAACAGTAACATAACAAACTGAGAAAGAAGAGAATAAACCTGCTGTTGGCTTTGTCATTTAAACCTGAAAGATAGAATATTGTTATCACAGAGACATTAGCCATCATAGATAGAAAGAAAACTTGACTTTGCTCCTTTTGTAGTATATCTGCAAGATTAACACAGAGTCTGTCCAGTCGTCTCACTTTGTGTCTTCTCTGAAGTCAGTCGCGTACAAACTGGGAATTAAAACCAACCAATCAATGGTCTGGAAACCCTTCATCACTAATCATCAATCTGTGAACACAGCAATTACCAAGGTAATACCAGAGGCCATCTATGGAGAGCCTCTATGGAGAGCCTGCTGTCCACTTCCTGTTTATCCCGTTTCACCAAAAATAGCTGCAAATCACCTAGAGTGCAGTTGCGAGGTAGTTCTCAATTAACTGGAGCGAATGGAGTTTAACAAGCGAAAAACCTTTGACACTTGTCTCTAGACAAAGAGGTCCGTATCTTTTTTAAGGTTTTCCTACTGGGGGCTGATTTTCCCCATCTCCTTGCCCTATGATGATTGGTCAGTATCCAGATTTACAACTGATCGCGACAGGACACTAAAGACTAAAGCAATCCTTCCTGAAAGTTTTTTCAATCAGGAGAGACGCATAGATCAGTGGTTCTCAAAGTGGGGGGCGCGGACACTCTCCAGGGGGGGCGCAATGTCACAGACCAAAAAAAAAAAAAAGAAGCTCCCTCAGTGGCGAAATTCTAGGGGCTGGACTGACACAAACAAATCAAATACTGTTTCGTTCCTGATCCACCAATCAAAAGAGGAGTGTTATAATTTGAACGTGAGTTGCACGTACGCTTCTGAGTTTAAAAGTAACTGCAGGCATGGTCAGCACTCACCCTCACTGAGACGAAACCCTGCAGAGTTTGTGCGATTGCTCTTGTTTCCTCTATAATTCAGATATTCATTGCTTTATAAACAGTCTTTTTAAAGATTCAATCCTTCCTTAGTAATACCTTCCTGCACTTGCAGCAGGCCTATTCGTAGCCTAATCTAAGGAGTAATTTGCTCCAGTCTTTTTTAGAAAGCTCATAGCCCCAAGAGCTAGCCTTCTAGCTAGCTAACGTCTTCTAACTGCAGCTAGCCCTTTTCTCCTTTACACCTACCTTTACATCTTCAACCATCCACCGTGTTGCAACAAATAAAACACCAGCACTTGAATAATATTCTGTGCTGTCCCTGTCTACATTGTGTACTGTTCGTTTTGACTTATTCATTATTCGTGTGCAAGTCGCTCAAAGCCACACATACAAACACACTCACAAGACCACGACGTTGCAATTAGAACTTTATTAACATCACACACTGTATCAGCAAACAAACACAACTATGGACAAGTTTCTGATTCGTAAAAGTCAGGCAACCGATGCGGCAGTTGCGAAGAAGCCAAAGCTTCGCAAATATGAGGAGAGCTATTTGCAGTTTGTTTTCACCCTCACTGGCACGACTGAGCAACGTCCTCAGTGTTTTGTGTGCTGAGGTGCTGGCGATTGACAGCATGAAGCCATGCAAATTAAAAAGGCACCTCGACACCAAACACCCCGACTTGAAAGAGAAGCCAGTTGACTTCTTTAAAAGGTAAACGTGATGGCCTCCAGCAACAACAATCCACCATCTCCAAGCATAGCACTGTCTCCAAGCTTTCTATCTATATATTGTGGTGTAGTTGAGGGCGGTGGTGGCGGGCGGCGCGGGGGGGGGGGCCCAACAACCCCTTACCAGTTTTGGGGGGGCCCAGCTTGCAAAATGAGAATGAATGAAGGAAATCACATTTATTTTTAAACAAGCGGAATAGTCTTTGTCGTTTGACTCCCATTGGAGGGAGAACACAATGGGAGCAGTCCTATGAATTAGGGGACTTATCCCCAGAGAGGACGCTATGGTGTTGATGAGGGTTGGAGTGCAAAGTCTATATAGGGCTTCTGGTTGGATGGTGGATGGGAGATGAACAAGTATATCTAAAGTGGAAGTGGTATAGGGCTGTCACCCATTGATCCCAGGACATTTCTGACAGCTTGTCTCAATGCCATCTGTGAGAGCCTGTCAGACTGTCTGTGTTTCCTGACACCCCTCCATTCTGTCAGCTCCGTCTATTCTGCCTGCTCGACCTCAGGGATCAAGCTCCCATGGTTTCCAGTATATCTGCTCTTCACTGATCTTCAGCCCCTGCCGGATCAACTCTCTGTATAACTGTTTGTTGTAACAGTGAAATCTCGTCTTGTCCGACCAACTCATCTAAGCCAGCTAATTCTGAATCTTGTTTAAAACATCATTTCTGTCTGTGCAGTTTACCAGTCTGCCTGCCTTGCAAAGTCTCGAGCCCGCCAGCAGCTTACGCAAGCCGGACTTTGTGGTTTCAGTCAAGTCTGTGTCTGCTTGATCGGTCTAACCTGCATAAAAGTGACACAGCTGAGTGACAGGAGCTAGAGAGAACATTTCATACTTTGACAGATTACAGGTGATGGCTCAAGGCCTCATGGGGCATGTCATTGCATGTCTGAAAGCAGCTGTAGAGAGCAGGAGTCCGGTCTATTTTCTCTGTGCTGGGCATGGTTCACAACAAAATAAGAGAATGAAAATGATCATTCACCTTCACCTTCACTTTCCATGTTTTGAATATGTTACATATTTAAACTTCCTATATCTGAAATTTAAGAACTGCATAAAAAATATGGAGATAAAAAAAGCATTGGCATGTCAACACATCTGACTGTATGTGTTATGTTGACATATGGAGTATCAGACCTGTTGATAAACATGATAAATGCAAACAAAGATTTAGTTGTGGATCATTTATTGGATAGAACGTGATTTCTTTAACATGCAGTTATTTTAGTTTATAGCTATCTATGATCATTGGACAATTACAAATATTTACTCAATATCAGAACAGTTTAAATGCTTGACAGAAATTTTTTGAAACATGCACCATATTGTAACACGTGAAGACAGAATAAGAGAACATTTATTACTGCTGAGAATATTTGTACAGTTTTAAAAGGAACAGACTGTCCCAGAATCACTGATATATTCGACATCACCAACATTCTGTTAAACACTATCAACTAACAAAAAAAAGAATAGAAGAAAAAAAAAAGTTCAGGATTAAATCTATTTTCCACATAATTGCCCTTTTTTGACATAAAGGCAGTGACTTCTTTTCCATGTTTATGTCACAGTTTCAGAGAGCTCACTTTTAATGTGAAAATCCATGGGTTGACACTTTGAAACTTTCCTTTTAATATAAACTAAATTCACAAATTTGTTGCGAATCTTGGTAAGTTTGAATCCATACACAAATGGATTCAAAGCTGGAGGAATAAGAAGAAACTCCATTGCCATAAAATTACTGAGATCCTGAGATAAACTCGGTGACCCAAATCTCATGTACAGTATATCTAAAAGGACAGATATGGTAAAAGTGGCAAGAGAGATCAAATGCGGCAAACATGTTTGCATAAACCTCCCCCAGTTTTCTGTGGATCTTAAGCATGTTCTTATCAAATACACATAAGTCCAGATAATAAACCAAAAATGCGCTAAATAAAACAGAAGATTAAAATATGTGACTCCAATGTTTGCTGCGGGTGGCGAGCAGGTAAGAGTAAATATCATCCAGTTCACACAGTAGATCTTCTTCACGTGTGAGCCACATAAACTCAATCCTAATAATGTTACTGTGTTCATAAACATACAAAAAAGAGGTATGAGCCACGAGAAAAACACAAACACTGTGACTCTCTGTTTTGTCATGAATGAGTGGTAGGTTAAAGGTTGACATATGGCCAAATATCTGTCATATGCCATCAGGGTCAAGATAGAAAAATCACAGCAAATCGATGAATGTATCACAAAACCCTGCAGCATGCATCCAGCATAAGAAATGACATGAGATGACAAAAGATCCAAAAGGAATTTGGGGTAAAAACCAAGCGTCCCGTACAAAGCATTGATGCAGTTATTACACAAAAAGATATACATCGGCTCATGGAGGTTTTTATCCACAACAATGGCAACAATGATACTAATGTTTCCCAACAGAATAATGAAGTACCACAGTAAAGTTAACAAGAAGAGAGTAATTTTATACTTCAATGCAAAATCTAAACCTGTAAGAGTTAACAGTGTGACAACTGAAGCATTTTCCGTCATTTTAAAACATGCAGAATCCCTTTGACCAAACAGAACATGTTACCTAAGTACCAGCGTGGAGAACCTCTCTGCGTAACCATGTGAAGTGAGTGAGTCCAGTGACTGCCTCTCACATTTAACACGTTATCTGAGAACAACAACAGCGATTTGGGAATCAACCAGACCAATCAGTGGACTGTTGAAGCCATGGTAGGAGGGACAAACACCATGTCCCTCCTGTGTCTTGATTTTCAAAACAAAGTGGTTGTTCTCACCAATTTGCAAAACTTTCAATCTCCAAAATGTCAGATAGGTTGCATTCATTTTCAATATTTGTCGTCCATCCTTTGGGCGAATGACATGCTCGACCAGGGTGGTTCTTCCTTGACTAGCAGCAGAAAGGGCAGCTTCCTTGAAACCCTGGAGGGGGCTGTGAAGCCTGCTCTCCTGAAAGATGTGCCAGCGTGGTAGTACCAGTTTGGACTTCTGGTCGTGTCTCCTCTTCCTCCTCTATGTCCATCTCTATTACCAACAGAACTTTCCCTGGAGCCTTCTACTTCTACTTGAGTAGGTTCAAACGATACAAGAGTTTAATCTTTTTTTCTAGGTGGTGAACTTCCATGTGACAGGTCCCATCTGTCGGGTGGTGGTGTAGGGGCCTTGCCAATTTCCCAAGAGCTTGCTGAAAACGGCTCTCTACAAAATGCTGGTCAATAGTAATATTTAATTAATATGGTTCAAATAATGTGATACCTATTCTGATAAAATTTTACTTAATTCTTCACCTTAATCTGCTCACACACACACACACACACCTTTGGCGAGCGACTTTGACCCTTCATGTTATACAACCCATCAGACTGCATTCAAAAGGCACAAACAAATAGTATAATAACATTATGGATCAAATACATTGATAATAATGAATTTAACTAACAAGTGGGCTTTGTCACTTCCCTCTCATCTGTTGAGACTTACACACATTTATTAGCATCAGCAGAACAATGAACTAAATGACACTGCTGACTCATCATTGTCAGGATAATCTAGCTAGCTTTCTTAGCTAGCTTCCCCCCCCCCCCCCCCCCAGGTTTCCTGGCTGACAAACATTTGTACAACCTATTTAAATGAACCTACATTACAGTAGAGATACTATAAACCATTCTGACGTAACTCCCACTCACTCTTTTCGTCACATTGACATAAATAATACACTTCCTCTTCTGCTCCAAGCTAGCGTTAGTTAGCATTAGCCTGGTGCTAGCTAGCGTTAGCTCCCAAGTAGAAGATGCAGACTCTTAGAATTTATGTAAAATCTCAGTCTCAGCCAATAACCTCTAAATATAAGACCCTGGAAGTGAAACGCCATCACCGAGTGAACTTTGGCTTAAGGTTTCTTACCTGTCGTTGTAACATTTCCTCTTCTCTTTATCCCGAAGTCAGAATCTAAAAATAAGGAGGAAGTTTATGTTGCTTTTCTTTTGTTTTTTTTACATTAGATAATAATAACACCTGTTAGTTGACTTGAATTGGATTTGGATGCAACACCGTTTACCCCTGAGACTTCAAACGTGTTATGTGGACTAAAACCCTTCACCCAGCCCTCCATCAGCACAGTGGGGAGTAGATAATGACTCCATTTTCATTTTTTGTTAAAACTAACATTTTAACGTGTCAGTCATGAACGACGGTCACTTAAAATGACCGTATAAGATATTGATAGACCTCTAAATTGTGCCATCATTCAATTTAATGTCCAAATATTGTAAAGCCTGTTTTATATTTGTTGGACTAGTCAACGAAATGTCACCAAGGACAGGAAGCGGGAGACCTGCTTGGCTTAAGGCAGCAATCAATTGTAAACATCCGACTTTTTTTTAAACCGGAGGAACCAGTTTAAAATACTCTCTGTTCATGCAGCAGTGGTCTGTGGCCGTCTTGTCAATGCCACAGGAGGCCAGAGAGGCTCAGACACTTTGTGGTCGAGCCTTAGATACCTTTCTCATACAGGTGGTGGAACTCTCCAGAAGATCAAACATTGAGATACTGATGTAGCATCTGGTCTCTGAGCCTTTTGCTTTAGGTTTCCAGACACGGTGAGAACCCATCCACCTGTATGCAGCAGGAGCCCCGATGGCTCAATGGTTTTATGTAATAACAAGGTTTATGTTACAAAAATCTGGTTATTTCCTATTTATCTCTCTCCTTCCTATTACTATTAGAACTACTCATTTTCTTATGAATCATATAATTTACTTATATATCCAATAATCACAATAGTGCAGAATTGAAATTACTCTATTCATATTAAATAGAGGTTTTCATATACTTTACATATACACCTGGTCAGTTTGCTCTGTTATACATCTAGATTCATGTTTGCATGCAAGAGATGGAACAATGTGATTTATACAGTAGCATTATGTAAACCCATCTCATTAAATAATTTATTGTCTAAATACGTATGAACGTATAGTAATACGTTGTATGAATAATAATCATAAAATGTATAATATCAACAAAGACAACCAAGCATCTAAGATATATTTTAAAATTGCAGTGTATTTTGAAATTTGACTTCATCTTGTTCCTTGTCTCAATAACAATCAAACATATATTGATGAATTTCTTGTTGAGTTTACTGCAGGTCATCTTTACTCAAGTATCACTGTGGCTCTTTTACAAATGATACACAGACTCTTTGTCCATCAATCAGCAATTCATGTTTTATTCATTATTTATATATTTGTATTTTGTTTGGTTAATTGATCATAAGGAAAAATACCTCTGTATCAATCTCCACAAAAATTAAGACAAGTATTCATTACATTCATATTACTTACTACTGTTTAGTAATGTCAAATAATTAGTATGTTAATGATGAAAGAAGGTCACATCAGCACAAGGACATTATATCACTCTTATTTCGAAGGTTTAGCTTTTTTGTCATGTTTTGAGCAGGAGAGCATTCTGGATATCGTTTTTCTAATTTCTGGTAACTTCAGGCCATACACAAGAGGATTCAGAATCGGAGGAACCACAACAACCTCAAGTGACAGAATTACACCTAGAAATGGATTCAGCTCTTCAACATTAATTCTGCTCAGGGAAATGTCACAAAACATAGTGATGGAATAACTGACAAATGTAACAATGTGTGGCACACAGCTTTGTAGTACTTTGCCCTTGAATTTTAAACTACGTTTTCTACACACCAAAAAGATCCGTACATATGTAAACAGGACAAAAGCCAGGGGAAGGAATATTGTGCATGTAGTCAAAAGCATTCCAATAAGGTTATTGATCAGAGTAGCAACACATGACAGTTTTACGATAGGCCAGTTTGCACAAAACACCTTTGGTATCTTAATGCCACACAAAGGAAGCCTGAAGGACAGATAAAGACAAACTGCAACAGCAATGGACGGATAGATCCACGCTACCACAATCAGCTTAGACACCACCTTCAAGGTTATTTTGTTGTGGTAGTGCAAAGGTTGACATACAGCGACATATCGATCATATGCCATGATGCCTAAAATGGTGAGCTCATAGGATGCATAGGAGTAAATGATGTAGACCTGAGTGAAACATGCCAACCGTGAGATCATATGAGTATCAGACAAAAGGTCTCTGAGAAATCTGAGGAAGAAGCCAGCAGAGCCGTACATAGAGTTAATAGAGAGGCACATGATGAAAATATACATGGGCTCATGTAATTTCTTCTCCTGTGATATTGCCAGTATTATGACCAGATTAGCTGAGACAATAAACGCATACAGCAAGAAACACAAGACGAATGTCGGGTAGCGGTAGCTGCCTAAGTTAACAAACATGGTGAGGTTGAAATAAGGGGGATTAGTATGGTTTTCCATTTACCTCATAGACAGAGACAGAGGTGGTTCAGTGATGAGAAAACTCTACAGTCTCATCTTCAATAGCTACAGTGCAGCTGCCCCTCCCTTTGACCTGTGTAATCACTAACTGAGGCAGTTACTGTGATAAATGATACAATACAATTATGAGTTAGAGGTATACACGTTTGTCATTTAAAAGAGGTAAATATCATCAATAAGTAAGAAAGTTAATCAGAATAAAGTCTTTGAGGTCCCTCTGCTCCTGAATGATCCTCAAGCTGGCTCTGTGTGGTCTGTGGCAGGGAAGGTTACCACTGGTTTCACCAAAGCAGCTGAGAGTCTCTTTATCTTGTCACACACACACTGTTATTGCATCATCACAGGCATCACCCCGTTGGGAAACTGGACATGAACGTGTAAAAATCTGATTGCTGTCTAAGATTAAAAGCATTTACTGATCATATTAAACTTTTTTTAAAGATAGATCGCTGTTAAAAATGATTCATACCATGTGCTATTTTAACATGAAATCAAATGAATGTTAATGCGGCACTCCTAATATAGGGTGACAGCATTAATGTGGTTATATTTGAGTTATTATTATTATTATAATTATATTGGTTTAAAGAATGTTTGTGGTCACCTCAGTTGTTCGGGGACCCGTGAGGATGGTTCATCTTCATATATTATCATATATTCATCTGCAGCAAATGTCTCTGTATTTGGACAAATAAACCATTTTCTTATCTTATCTTATTAATTTTCATCTTATCTTTTATTTCTAGATCATGTTTTACACATTTGTGACCTTTTTGAGTCTAACTTTGCTCCTTAACCTGTCAGTCTGGAACTGAGGTCACTTAAAATGACCTTATAAGATACTGAGAGGCCCCTAAATTGTGCCATCAGTCATTTTAACGTCTAAATATTATAGCAACCTTTTTTATATATTTTTTTAATTTTTTGGACTACTGAGTCAACAACAAGTCACCAAGGACAAGATGTGAGAGACCTGCTTGGCTTAAGGCAGCAATCAATTGTAAACATCCGACTTGTTTTAAAACCGGAGGAACAGTGCCCCCCCCACATATCTAATCTGCGCCCCACAGTGTGAAAATACTCTCTGTTCATGCAGCAGTGGCCATCTTGTCAATGCCACAGGAGGCCAGAGAGGTTCAGACACTTTGTGGTCAAGCCTCAGATATCTTTCTCAAACAGGTGGTGTAACTCTCCAGAAGGTCAACCATTGAGGACCTGATGTAGCAGCTGGTCTCTGAGCCTTTGCTTTAGGTTTCCAGGCACAATGAGAACCCATCCACCTGTATGCAGCAGGAGCCCCGATGTCTCAATGAACAGGTTTTACCTTATAACAAGGTTTATGTTACAAAAACTGGTTATTTCTTGTTTATCTATCTCCTTCTTATTACTATTAGACCTACTCATTTACTTATTAATTATACAATATACGTATACATCACAATAATCACAATGGGCATGTGATACTGCGGAATTGGAACCTCACTTGCAATTACTCTATTCATATTAAACACAAGTTATCATATACTTTACATATACACCTGGTCAGTTTGCTCCGTTACACATCTAGATTCATATTTGTATTCAAGTGATTGAACAATCTATTTTATTCAGTCACATTATGTTAACACATCTCATTTAAGAACTGCATAAAAAATATGGAGATAAAAAAAGCATTGGCATGTCAACACATCTGACTGTATGTGTTATGTTGACATATGGAGTATCAGACCTGTTGACAGTGAAACAGCCAAACATGATAAATGTAAACAAAGATTTAGTTGTGGATCATTTATTGGATAGAACGTGATTTCTTTAACATGCAGTTATTTTAGTTTATAGCTATCTATGATCATTGGACAATTACAAATATTTACTCAATATCAGAACAGTTTAAATGCTTGACAGACATTTTTTGAAACATGCACCATATTGTAACACGTGAAGACAGAATAAGAGAATATTTATTACTATTAGTATATTTATCATATACTTTACATATACACCTGGTCAGTTTGCTCCGTTACACATCTAGATTCATATTTGTATTCAAGTGATTGAACAATCTATTTTATTCAGTCACATTATGTTAACACATCTCATTAAAGAATTTATTGTCTAAATAATTATAAACCTATAGTAATAGGTTCTATGAATAATAATCATAAAATGTATAATATCAACAAAGACAACCAAGTATCAAAGATAGATTTTAAAAGTGCAGTGTATTTTTGAAATTTGACCTCATCTTCTTCCTTGTCAAAACAACCAAAATACATTTATTGATGAAATTCTAGTTATGGAGTATGATTTGAGTTGACTGCAGGTCATCTTTACTCCAGTATGACTGTGCCTATTTTACAAATGATACACAGACTCTTTGTCCATCAATCAGCAATTCATGTTTTATTCATTTTTACATGTTTATATTTTGTTTGGTTAATTGATCCAAAGGAAAAAATACTTAGTATTCACAACATTCATATGACTTACTACTAATTAGTTAAGTCAAATAATTAGTAAGTTAATGATGATAGAAGTTCACATCAGCACAAGGACATTATGTCACTCTTATTTCTAAGGTTTAGCTTTTTCGTCAGACTCTTTGTCCATCAATCAGCAATTCATGTTTTATTCATTATTTATATATTTGTATTTTGTTTGGTTAACTGATCAAAAGGGAAAAATACCTATATATCAATCGTCACAAAAATTAAGACAAGTATTCTTAACATTCATAAGACTTACTACTAATTATTAAAGTCAAATAATTAGTAAGTTAATGATGATAGAAGTTCACATCAGCACAAGGACATTATATCACTCTTATTTCTAAGGTTTAGCTTTTTCGTCATGTTTTGAGCAGGAGAGCATTCTGGATATCGTTTTTCTAATTTCTGGTAACTTCAGGCCATACACAAGAGGATTCAGAATCGGAGGAATCACAACAAACTCAAGTGACAGAATTACACCCAGAAATCGATTGAGCTCTTCAACATTAATTCTGCTCAGGGCAACGTCACAAAACACAGTGATGGAATAACTGACAAATGTAACAATGTGTGGCACACAGCTTTGTAGTACTTTGCCCTTGAATTTTAAACTGCGTTTTCTACACACCAAAAAGATTCGTACATATGTAAACAGGACAAAAGCCAGGGGAAGAAAAACTGTGCTTGTGGAAACAAGCATTCCAACAAGGTTATTGATCAGAGTAGCAACACATGACAGTTTTACGATAGGCCAGTTTGCACAAAACACCTTAGGTATCTTATTGCCACACAAAGGAAGCTTGGAGGACAGAAAAACACAAACTGCAACTGAAATGGAAGGAATCACCCACGCTACCACAATCAGCTTAGACACCACCTTCAATGTTATTTTGTTGTGATAGTGCAAAGGTTGACACACAGCGACATATCGATCATATGCCATGATGCCTAAAATGGTGAGCTCATAGGATGCATAGGAGTAAATGATGTAGACCTGAGTGAAACATGCCGACCGTGAGATCATATGAGTATCAGACAAAAGATCTCTGAGAAATCTGAGGAAGAAGCCAGCAGAGCCGTACATAGAGTTAATAGAGAGGCACATGATGAAAATATACATGGGCTCATGTAATTTCTTCTCCTGTGATATTGCCAGTATTATGACCAGATTAGCTGAGACAATAAACGCATACAGCAAGAAACACAAGACGAATGTCGGGTAGCGGTAGCTGCCTAAGTTCACAAACATGGTGAGGATAAAATAAGGGGGATTAGTATGGTTTTCCATTTACCTCATAGACAGAGACAGAGGTGGTTCAGTGATGAGAAAACTCTACAGTCTCATCTTCAATAGCTACAGTGCAGCTGCCCCTCCCTTTGACCTGTGTAATCACTAACTGAGGCAGTTACTGTGATAAATGATACAATACAATTATGAGTTATAGGTATACACGTTTGTCATTTAAAAGAAGTAAATATCATCAATAAGTAAGAAAGTTAATCAGAATAAAGTCTTTGAGGTCCCTCTGCTCCTGAATGATCCTCAAGCTGGCTCTGTGTGGTCTGTGGCAGGGAAGGTTACCACTTGTTTCACCAAAGCAGCTGAGAGTCTCTTTATCTTGTCACACACACACTGTTATTACATCATCACAGGCATCACCCCATTGGGAAACTGGACATGAACGTGTAAAAATCTGTTTGCTGTCTGAGATTTAAAGCATTTACTGATCATATTAAAAAAAATTTAAAGATAGATCGCTGTTAAAAATTATTCATACCATGTGCTATTTTAACATGAAATCAAATAAATGTTAACGTGGAACCCCTAATTTAGGTTGACAACATTAATGTGGTTATATTTGAGTTATTATTATTATTATAATTATATTGGTTTAAAGAATGTTTGTGATCACCTCAGTTGTCCGGGGACCCGTGAGGATGGTTCATCTTCATATATTATCATATATTCATCTGCAGCAAATGTCTCCATATTTGGACAAATAAACCATTTTCTCATCATATCTTATTCATTTTCATCTTATCTTTCGTTTCTAGATCACGTTTTACACATTTGTGACCTTTTTGAGTCTAACTTTGCTCCTTAACCTGTCAGTCTGGAACGGAGTACACTTAAAATGACCTTATAAGATACTGAGAGGCCCCTAAATTGTGCCATCAGTCATTTTAACTTCTAAATATTGTAGAACCTCTTTTATATTTTTGTACATTTGTTGGTCAACTGAGGAAAACCACAAGTCACCAAGGACAGGAAGTGGGAGACCTGCTTGGCTTAAGGCAGCAATCAATTGTATTCAGTAACAATATGTAAACACATCTTATTGAATCATTTATTGTCTAAATACTTATAAACTTATAGTAAAACGTTGTTTAAATAATAATCATGAAATGTATAATATCAGCAAAGACAACAAGGCATCAAAGATAGATTTTAAAATTGCAGTGTATTTTGTAATGTGACTTCATCTTGTTCCTTGTCACAATAACAAAAATACATTTATATTGATGAAATTCTTGTTAAGAAGTATTATTTGAGTTTACTGCAGGTCATCTTTACTCCAGTATCACTGTGGCTCTTTTACAAATGATACACAGACTCTTTGTTCATCAATCAGCAATTCATGTTTTATTCATTATTTACATTTTTGTATTTTGTTTGGTTAACTGATCAAAAGGGAAAAATACCTATATATCAATCGCCACAAAAATTAAGACAAGTATTCTTTACATTCATAAGACTTACTACTAATTATTAAAGTCAAATAATTAGTAAGTTAATGATGATAGAAGTTCACATCAGCACAAGGACATTATATCACTCTTATTTCTAAGGTCTAGCTTTTTCGTCATGTTTTGAGCAGGAGAGCATTCTGGATATCGTTTTTCTAATTTCTGGTAACTTCAGGCCATACACAAGAGGATTCAGAATCGGAGGAATCACAACAAACTCAAGTGACAGAATTACACCTAGAAATCGATTGAGCTCTTCAACATTAATTCTGCTCAGGGCAACGTCACAAAACACAGTGATGGAATAACTGACAAATGTAACAATGTGTGGCACACAGCTTTGTAGTACTTTGCCCTTGAATTTTAGACTGCGTTTTCTACACACCAAAAAGATTCGTACATATGTAAACAGGACAAAAGCCAGGGGAACAAAAACTGTGCTTGAAGACAAAAGCATTCCAACAAAGTTATTGATCAGAGTAGCAACACATGACAATTTTACAAGAGGCCAGTTTGCACAAAACACCTTAGGTATCTTATTGCCACACAAAGGAAGCTTGGAGGACAGAAAAACACAAACTGCAACAGAAATGGACGGAAAAACCCAGGATACCACAATCAACTTAGACACCACCTTCAAGGTTATTTTGTTGTGGTAGTGCAAAGGTTGACATACAGCGACATATCGATCATATGCCATGATGCCTAAAATGGTGAGCTCATAGGATGCATAGGAGTAAATGATGTAGACCTGAGTGAAACATGCCAACCGTGAGATCATATGAGTATCAGACAAAAGATCTCTGAGAAATCTGAGGAAGAAGCCAGCAGAGCCGTACATAGAGTTAATAGAGAGGCACATGATGAAAATATACATGGGCTCATGTAATTTCTTCTCCTGTGATATTGCCAGTATTATGACCAGATTAGCTGAGACAATAAACGCATACAGCAAGAAACACAAGACGAATGTCGGGTAGCGGTAGCTGCCTAAGTTCACAAACATGGTGAGGTTAAAATAAGGGGGATCAGTATGGTTTTCCATTTACCTCATAGACTGAGACAGAGGTGGTTCAGTGATGAGAAAACTCTACAGTCTCATCTTCAATAGCTACAGTGCAGCTGCCCCTCCCTTTGACCTGTTTAGTCACTAACTGAGGCAGTTACTGTGATAAATGATACAATACAATTATGAGTTAGAGGTATACACGTTTGTCAATATGCAGAAGTGAATATCATCAATAAGTAAGAAAGTTAATCAGAATAAAGTCTTTGAGGTCCCTCTGCTCCTGAATGATCCTCAAGCTGGCTCTGTGTGGTCTGTGGCAGGGAAGGTTACCACTGGTTTCACCAAAGCAGCTGAGAGTCTCTTTATCTTGTCACACACACACTGTTATTACATCATCACAGGCATCACCCCATTGGGAAACTGGACATGAACATGTAAAAATCTGATTGCTGTCTAAGATTAAAAGCATTTACTGATCATATTAAACTTTTTTTAAAGATAGATCGCTGTTA
This sequence comes from Pleuronectes platessa, assembly GCF_947347685.1. Taxonomy (NCBI): domain Eukaryota; kingdom Metazoa; phylum Chordata; class Actinopteri; order Pleuronectiformes; family Pleuronectidae; genus Pleuronectes; species Pleuronectes platessa. The sequence continues at coordinate 20,769,491 of NC_070639.1, read as the reverse complement.
ATAATGATTCATACTATGTGCCATTTTAACATGAAATCAAATGAATGTTAATGCGGCACGCCTAATATAGGGTGACAGCATTAATGTGGTTATATTTTAGTTATTATTATTATTATAATTATATTGGTTTAAAGAATGTTTGTGGTCACCTCAGTTGTCCGGGGACCCGTGAGGATGGTTCATCTTCATATATTATCATATATTCATCTGCAGCAAATGTCTCCATATTTGGACAAATAAACCATTTTCTCATCTTATCTTATTCATTTTCATCTTATCTTTCATTTCTAGATCAAGTTTAACACATTTGTGACATTTTTGAGTCTAACTTTGCTCCTTAACCTGTCAGTCTGGAACGGAGGTCACTTAAAATGACCTTATAAGATACTGAGAGGCCCCTAAATTGTGCCATCAGTCATTTTAACTTCTAAATATTGTAGAACCTCTTTTATATTTTTGTACATTTGTTGGTCAACTGAGGAAAACAACAAGTCACCAAGGACAGGAAGTGGGAGAACTGCTTGGCTTAAGGCAGCAATCAATTGTATTCAGTAACAATATGTAAACACATCTTATTGAATCATTTATTGTCTAAATATTTATAAACTTATAGTAAAACGTTGTTTAAATAATAATCATGAAATGTATAATATCAGCAAAGACAACCAAGCATCAAAGATAGATTTTAAAATTGCAGTGTATTTTGTAATGTGACTTCATCTTGTTCCTTGTCACAATAACAAAAATACATTTATATTGATGAAATTCTTGTTAAGAAGTATTATTTGAGTTTACTGCAGGTCATCTTTACTCCAGTATCACTGTGGCTCTTTTACAAATGATACACAGACTCTTTGTTTATCAATCAGCAATTCATGTTTTATTCATTATTTACATTTTTGTATTTTGTTTGGTTAACTGATCAAAAGGGAAAAATACCTATATATCAATCGCCACAAAAATTAAGACAAGTATTCTTAACATTCATATGACTTACTACTAATTATTAAAGTCAAATAATTAGTAAGTTAATGATGATAAAAGTTCACATTAGCACAAGGACATTATATCACTCTTATTTCTAAGGTTTAGCTTTTTCGTCATGTTTTGAGCAGGAGAGCATTCTGGATATCGTTTTTCTAATTTCTGGTAACTTCAGGCCATACACAAGAGGATTCAGAATCGGAGGAATCACAACAAACTCAAGTGACAGAATTACACCTAGAAATCGATTGAGCTCTTCAACATTAATTCTGCTCAGGGCAACGTCACAAAACACAGTGATCGAATAATTGACAAATGTAACAATGTGTGGCACACAGCTTTGTAGTACTTTGCCCTTGAATTTTAAACTGCGTTTTCTACACACCAAAAAGATTCGTACATATGTAAACAGGACAAAAGCCAGGGGAAGAAAAACTGTGCTTGTGGAAACAAGCATTCCAACAAGGTTATTGATCAGAGTAGCAACACATGACAGTTTTACAACAGGCCAGTTTGCACAAAACACCTTAGGTATCTTATTTCCACACAAAGGAAGCTTGGAGGACAGAAAAACACAAACTGCAATTGAAATGGAAGGAATCACCCACGCTACCACAATCAGCTTAGACACCACCTTCAAGGTTATTTTGTTGTGGTAGTGCAAAGGTTGACATACAGCGACATATCGATCATATGCCATGATGCCTAAAATGGTGAGCTCATAGGATGCATAGGAGTAAATGATGTAGACCTGAGTGAAACATGCCGACCGTGAGATCATATGAGTATCAGACAAAAGATCTCTGAGAAATCTGAGGAAGAAGCCAGCAGAGCCGTACATAGAGTTAATAGAGAGGCACATGATGAAAATATACATGGGCTCATGTAATTTCTTCTCCTGTGATATTGCCAGTATTATGACCAGATTAGCTGAGACAATAAACGCATACAGCAAGAAACACAAGACGAATGTCGGGTAGCGGTAGCTGCCTAAGTTCACAAACATGGTGAGGATAAAATAAGGGGGATTAGTATGGTTTTCCATTTACCTCATAGACAGAGACAGAGGTGGTTCAGTGATGAGAAAACTCTACAGTCTCATCTTCAATAGCTACAGTGCAGCTGTCCCTCCCTTTGACCTGTGTAATCACTAACTGAGGCAGTTACTGTGATAAATGATACAATACAATTATGAGTTAGAGGTATACACGTTTGTCATTTAAAAGAGGTAAATATCATCAATAAGTAAGAAAGTTAATCAGAATAAAGTCTTTGAGGTCCCTCTGCTCCTGAATGATCCTCAAGCTGGCTCTGTGTGGTCTGTGGCAGGGAAGGTTACCACTGGTTTCACCAAAGCAGCTGAGAGTCTCTTTATCTTGTCACACACACACTGTTATTACATCATCACAGGCATCACCCCGTTGGGAAACTGGACATGAACGTGTAAAAATCTGATTGCTGTCTAAGATTAAAAGCATTTACTGATCATATTAAACTTTTTTTAAAGATAGATCGCTGTTAATAATTATTCATACCATGTGCCATTTTAACATGAAATCAAATGAATGTTAATGCGGCACTCCTAATATAGGGTGACAGCATTAATGTGGTTATATTTGAGTTATTATTATTATTATAATTATATTGGTTTAAAGAATGTTTGTTGTCACCTCTGTTGTTCGGGGACCCGTGAGGATGGTTCATCTTCATATATTATCATATATTCATCTGCAGCAAATGTCTCTGTATTTGGACGAATAAAGCATTTTCTTATCTTATCTTATTCATTTTCATCTTATCTTTTATTTCTAGATCATGTTTTACACATTTGTGACCTTTTTGAGTCTAACTTTGCTCCTTAACCTGTCAGTCTGGAACTGAGGTCACTTAAAATGACCTTATAAGATACTGAGAGGCCCCTAAATTGTGCCATCAGTCATTTCAACGTCTAAATATTATAGCAACCTTTTTTTTATATATTTTTTATATTTCTTGGACTACTGAGTCAACAACAAGTCACCAAGGACAAGATGTGAGAGACCTGCTTGGCTTAAGGCAGCAATCAATTGTAAACATCCGACTTGTTTTAAAACCGGAGGAACAGTGCCCCCCCCCCCCCCGCCACATATCTAATCTGCGCCCCACAGTGTGAAAATACTCTCTGTTCATGCAGCAGTGGCCATCTTGTCAATGCCACAGGAGGCCAGAGAGGTTCAGACACTTTGTGGTCAAGCCTCAGATATCTTTCTCAAACAGGTGGTGTAACTCTCCAGAAGGTCAACCATTGAGGACCTGATGTAGCAGCTGGTCTCTGAGCCTTTGCTTTAGGTTTCCAGGCACAATGAGAACCCATCCACCTGTATGCAGCAGGAGCCTCGATGTCTCAATGAACAGGTTTTACCTAATAACAAGGTTTATGTTACAAAAACTGGTTATTTCTTGTTTATCTATCTCCTTCTTATTACTATTAGACCTACTCATTTACTTATTAATTATATAATATACGTATACATCACAATAATCACAATGGGCATGTGATACTGCAGGATTGGAACCTCACTTGCAATTACTCTATTCATATTAAACACAAGTTATCATATACTTTACATATACACCTGGTCAGTTTGCTCCGTTACACATCTAGATTCATATTTGTATTCAAGTGATTGAACAATCTATTTTATTCAGTCACATTATGTTAACACATCTCATTAAAGAATTTATTGTCTAAATAATTATAAACCTATAGTAATTCGTTCTATGAATAATAATCATAAAATGTATAATATCAACAAAGACAACCAAGCATCAAAGATAGATTTTAAAAGTGCAGTGTATTTTGAAATTTGACCTCATCTTCTTCCTTGTCAAAACAACCAAAATACATTTATTGATGAAATTCTAGTTATGGAGTATGATTTGAGTTGACTGCAGGTCATCTTTACTCCAGTATGACTGTGCCTCTTTTACAAATGATACACAGACTCTTTGTCCATCAATCAGCAATTCATGTTTTATTCATTTTTACATGTTTGTATTTTGTTTGGTTAATTGATTCAAAGGAAAAAATACTTAGTATTCACAACATTCATATGACTTACTACTAATGAGTTAAGTCAAATAATTAGTAAGATAATGATGAAAGAAGGTCACATCAGCACAAGGACATTATATCACTCTTATTTCTAAGGTTTAGCTTTTTCGTCATGTTTTGAGCAGGAGAGCATTCTGGATATCGTTTTTCTAATTTCTGGTAACTTCAGGCCATACACAAGAGGATTCAGAATCGGAGGAATCACAACAAACTCAAGTGACAGAATTACACCTAGAAATGGATTCAGCTCTTCAACATTAATTCTGCTCAGGGAAATGTCGCAAAACACAGTGATGGAATAACTGACAAATGTAACAATGTGTGGCACACAGCTTTGTAGTACTTTGCCCTTGAATTTTAGATCACGTTTTCTACAAACCAAAAATATTTTTACATATGTAAACAGCACAAAAGCCAGGGGAAGGAATATTGTGCATGAAGTCCAAAGCATTCCTACAAGGTTATTGATCAGAGTAGCAACACATGACAGTTTTACAAGAGGCCAGTTTGCACAAAACACCTTTGGTATCTTATTGCCACACAAAGGAAGCCTGAAGGACAGATACGCACAAACTGCAACACCAATGGACGGAAAAACCCAGGATGCCAAAATCAGCTTAGACACCACCTTCAAGGTTATTTTGTTGTGGTAGTGCAAAGGCTGACACACAGCGACATATCGATCATATGCCATGATGCCTAAAATGGTGAGCTCATAGGATGCATAGGAGTAAATGATGTAGACCTGAATGTAACATGCCATCCGTGAGATCATATGAGTATCAGACAAAAGGTCTCTGAGAAATCTGAGGAAGAAGCCAGCAGAGCCGTACATAGAGTTAATAGAGAGGCACATGATGAAAATATACATGGGCTCATGTAATTTCTTCTCTTGTGATATTGCCAGTATTATGACCAGATTAGCTGAGACAATAAATGCATACAGCAAGAAACACAAGACGAATGTCGGGTAGCGGTAGCTGCCTAAGTTAACAAACATGGTGAGGATAAAATAAGGGGGATCAGTATGGTTTTCCATTTACCTCATAGACAGAGACAGAGGTGGTTCAGTGATGAGAAAACTCAACAGTCTCATCTTCAATAGCTACAGTGCAGCTGTCCCTCCCTTTGACCTGTGTAATCACTAACTGAGGCAGTTACTGTGATAAATGATACAATACAATTATGAGTTAGAGGTATACACGTTTGTCAATATACAGAAATAAATATCATCAATAATTAAGAAAGTTAATCAGAATAAAGTCTTTGAGGTGCCTCTGATCCTGAATGATCCTCAAGCTGGCTCTGTGTGGTCTGTGGCAGGGAAGGTTACCACTTGTTTCACCAAAGCAGCTGAGAGTCTCTTTATCTTGTCACACACACACTGTTATTACATCATCACAGGCATCACTCCGTTGGGAAACTGGTCATGAACATGTAAAAATCACTTCAAGATTAAAACCCTTTTACTGTTCATAATAATAAACATGTAGAAAACAAATTACTCTTGGGCCTACCTCTGCACAAATATCCAACCAACTTTACTGGCATATCAAGACAAAGCTGACGGTGATGGTATCTTGTCACCTCAGCTTCAATGTGGAGTTGTGTCTTAAAACATAGTGTCAGCACAATCTACTTCAAAAGATCAGGGATAGATCAAGTATGTCTGATTTTGAGCACTGGCAGTATATACACTCAAAAACTCCTCTGTTAGGAACACCATACTAATCCTGGGTGGGGCCTCCCTGTGTTCTCTAAATTACCTCAAATATTAACAGCATTTGTTCGACACAATGTTAGAAAAGTTCCTGCTCCATGTTGACATGACTGCATCAGGTAATTTGTCAGTTGAACATGCAGGGCACTGTCAGGCATACATGCAAAATTCATCAGCTGTGAACCTTTGCCTCTTGTTCACTTCTAAATGAGGAGGTCGATAAAACATTTTCCTCTGATGGCGGGGGAAATCGTGGCATGGCGTTATATCCCCTCAGCATTCACGTATGCTGCTGGTCTCTTATTGTTCATGTTAATGAAACAAGAGAGAAGATTTATGCTTTGTGACAAAGTGCATTACCATGCTCAAAATAGTTGGTAGAAGACAGTACACCGTGGCCTTCAAGGGATGAACATGGTCTGCATAACACTCAGACAGACTGTTGAATTCAGAGCATGATTGATTGGTATTAAGGTCCCCAGTAGCCTGGACTGTTGACACGAAGCAGGTTGGTTTACGTGCTATCGATGCCAGATTCTGAGCTTGTCATCTGCAGCCTCAGCAGAAATTCAGATTTACATCTTTCCAGCCTTTGACTGTCCAGTGTTGGTGAGTCTGTTCTACTGTTATAGCCAAACCACCTCAAGACTGGACCTGTTGTTCATTCTTAGATTGTTTTCTGCTCACTGCAGTTGTGAAGAGTCTGAGCTACTGTCGATTTTTTTTTGTAGCTCCATTCAGTCGTTGGTCACCCGAACATTGGCTCTACACCGAGCCCAACACCCCAGCATGTGTCTTGGGTACATAAACATTACTAGTTAGTACTTTTCAGTTTATTGTTAGTTACAGCGTTTTCATTGGACTTACTGGCAGTAAGGTATATATCAAATATCACTACCCTCATCGTCCAATACAGTATGGTTGTACCTGTAGAATGTGACTTTTGACTCTTATTGAATGATACTCTAGTCACCAGATAAATGTGTTTAGGAAACAAAAGCACAAATCTAAAACCTTTTGGCATGATGTCCAATACAGAGATAACTGCTTAGACCTAAAGACTTTATAGTACGATGCTGGTACCAAGTGCGCAACAACAACTTTTGCTACTCAACTCTATGTTTAAAGATTGTGTAAATCTCTAAAACTTTATGACCCTAATACAATTTTCAAAAGTTTCAAAAGAGCTGGCCATATTCCCAGAGTGATGTAAGGCAACTGCAATGACTTGTGTTAGTCCCAGGTCCCTCTTCAATGCCCAACACTGAGATCCCTTGAGTATTTCACCAGGTGCTAAGGAACCGGGGCAATTAGTATTACTTTTTCTTAGTTTTTTCATTGAAAGAAACAAATAAACATGAAATGCTACTTTAAAGGATAGATATGGGTTTGGTTTCCATCAACATAAGGGTTAATGATGTCAAGACTTTAATGAGAGCCCATGGGGCAGAACACGGCATGCTTTGTTTTTCAAAGGTTATAAATACTAAGTAACTCATTTGGAAGTGGTCAACAGGTCATTATCTCCTTCATCCCTCAAGAGCAATTAAACACACTTGGCCACCCTGGAGGCCCATCCTCGGCAATCAAGACAAAACAAAGATGTTTTTCAGTGTTGGTCAAGAGTATGAACAATAAACTTAGATTGAAGCAACATGCAAAATTGAAGGGGCCCTTGCAAGTTCACTACAGCTGCCGTTATAGTGAATCTCTATGATCTTTGGATTCAAGGAGCAGCCTCTTCTGACATGTGAATGGGTCATGCACTTGTAGGTGGCGGTCCTGGTTTCAACTTTCGAAAAAAGTAACGTCTGTTCAGATGTCCACTGGTGACAAGTGAGAGGGTTGAAAGAGACAAAGATAGAGGTGAGCAAAAATGAATTAACAATCTCAAAGCTCTGGTAGATCTGACTAATAGCGATTGTGTTTACACATATATGAACTTATTCCACAAACTCATTGCAAACGACTGCCAGAAACGCAATGATTAAGACAAATTACTTTATTTATGTAGGGGTAGAAACATCTGGTATAAAACAGGAAATAGTTCACCCAAAAATAATATTTAACTCATTATCTACTCCCCACTATGCCGATGGAGGAATGGGCGAAGTGTTTTGAGTCCACAAAACACTGCTGGAGTTTCAGGGGTAAACAGTGTAGCAGCCGAATCCAATATGTCTTTAGATATTAGGGACTAATCTTCAGATGTTAAAAAAACAACAGTAAAAAAAGGTAGCATGTCTCCATACTGCTCGTGTGGTGTCATCAAAGTATCAACAACCCCATACATCCATATTCGACACGAAACGATTAATTCATTCTTTTGTAAGTATGCAGTTGTTAAACACCCTCTGCTAAAATGATTCGGCAATGACGGGAGAAGCCAGAGGCAGTTTCCCTGTGACTCACTGTCAACATGTCTGCAGCTCAGTAAACTTGAGTTTCTTCATTTCACATTAAACAAGTAGAAAAAAAATTCTATTCACAAAAGAGCTCTTCCTGCAAGGCGTTAAATGTCTGCGTTCTCCATTGTTTGACACTGCAGCTGGATTTACTTAGTAACTTAACTCTGTTGAACACAGTGATTATTTTCCAGCGCGTTAGGTATTAAAAAGAAGACTTAACTACCCTGTTGGAATTGGGTGAAGTGTGAAGATTGTCCTGGAAACGGCTTAATCTAAAGGGTACATAACAAATGCTGAGAAGAGACTGAAAAACAAAATAAGGAGGAGCTTTTCTTAAAAAGGTGGATTTCTGGAACAAACGACAGAGAAGGCACAGCTGACAACCGATCAGATAGACAAGACTAAAAGAAACACCACCATGACACACCGGTTCTTTGAGGGGAAGGATCATGCCTCCATCTACCAAAAGTATCGCTTTGCGCCTCCAGATGAAGTCAAAGATATTCTTCTGCGATACTTAGATGAAAAGGTAAGAGGTGGTCAGTGCTATGAAGATACAATGCACTCACTTAGCAAAGTGCATGACGAGCTCTGGAATAGGGTCTTCTGCTTATTTGTTGTAAAAACTGAGAGTTGTTGGTGAACCTGCAACATTCATCATATTGACAGCAAATACTACATCAATGTTGACATCCTCAGAAGGTACAGCCACATGTGCTGGCAGTAGATCTGGGATGTGGGACAGGCCAGACCACTCGTCTGTTGGCGCCGCACTTTAAAGAAGTCGTGGGAATTGACATCAGTGAGTGTCAGCTGGAGGAGGCCAGAGCTGTGCCCGGGTTCTCCAACATCGAGTACAGGTAAGACATCTGGAGGCGGTGTTACGCTAACCTGGAAACAACCTAAATTGTGTAAAATAGTTTTTGTTAATTTGTACAAATATTCTTCGAGGCGCCTGATTGTGATATGGAGTTTATTGTTCCTCTCATAAAGTGCTCTGCCTAGGCTGCAGAAATTAGCTTTACTAGGATCCACCCCTATCTCTAGACAGTGATGATTTGGTGACAGCGAATTTGTCCAAAACGGCTCTAGCACTTGGACAGAGGGCCTCTGCCTTCAATTTCCTATGTAAGAGTAATCTCAACCATTGGGTATTGAGCCAAATGCCTTAATGGGGTCATGTCAATACACAACTAGGCCCCCCTTCCCTTAGTGTACCTCTCTGATCAGCTTGGCGACAACTCCAATGTGTTACAGGCACCCGGGAATCCCAGAAATACTAGGCACCTTTTCTGAGGTGTCAGTGAGGGTATTCTCATGTATGAAGTGTGAAATCCTTCTAGATAAGCCCCTGAAGGAGACTTAACTGTGAGGTTGAGTTATGTTTCTATGGTACCCAGATACCTACCTGTAGTGGTTTATTCTTGGGCAAAATCACTTCCAAGAGAAGCGTTCATATAACCAGTGGTAATGGTTGTGTTAGTGAACAGTGTCCAGTTGTCTCTCTCTGTGCTATTTATCTGGACTCACAGGATGTTCTGTCCGTTGCACCTGCAGGAAAGGGAGAGCAGAGGAGCTTCCATTCTCTGACGGCTCTGTAGACTTGGTGACGGCATCAGCAGCAGCCCACTGGTTTGACCACTCCAGGTTCCTGGCTGAGGCCAATCGGGTTCTGAAGCCCCGGGGCTGCATTGCTCTGCTGAGTTACACCAATCAGAACAACAGTCTTTCCTACCAGAACTGTGGAGAACAACTTAACAGCCTCTATGAAGAGGTGGGTGTAATAACTAAAATCATTGTTTTAGTCAAATGTGAAAATAAGAGAACACCACAACTTCCAAAGGTATCCAGTAAAGTGGAGATAATGCTACTGTGACTCATGTCGATGCCACCGGGGTCCCCCCCACCACTGCCAGAGGTGAACCTGTTGCTTTTAAGCCTCTTTTTTATTAATTAAACTGCACCAATCATAGATTCCAAATCACTAAACATACATTGACAAGCAGTTTCTCACGACGTAGCAGCTCAGCTCCGTCATCTGTCTCTTTGTCTGTCTCTGTGACTCTCATGAGTTTCTCCTCATGTGTCTCCTTCGTGTCTCTTTCGTGTCTCTTTCGTGTCTCTTCCCCTGTGGCCGCTCTTTTGAATCAAGGGAGAGTTAATTGTCCAACTAATCAGCCAATCAACTCCCCCAGGTTCTCCTGGAGCTGCTCTCTAGCTCCTGCCACTACCATCATTAATAACAACAGCAAACATACAGATTTATAAAACTGCAGTTTTTACTGTTAAATTTGTTTTCAATGTTAGTTTATATTACTTACATTATATATTATTTAAACATACATACAGACACACAACAAAAGTCAGTGCATAGAGTAAAGGATTCATGTTTTTATCTTTATTCACTTCCAGGTGAAACAGCTGCTGATGCCATACACCAGCAACATCCAAGCTCAGTGTAACAGTAAACTGGAGGAGTTATACACTGCCATCCCTTTTCCAGAAAAAGAACGGTAATTACAACACAGACACTTAACTGACCAATGCCAAGTACACCTCTGTAATACCTAGAATTAACAGTCGGCTGACATATTAGGCCTCATTATATATCCTAGCCTTTAAAATACGGATAACAAAAGTGTTTAAACATTTTGTTTGGTTTCTCAGAGAATAAGTTTTGGTCCTTTAAAGAACATCTGTGTCCTATTTAGGGGAACGTTATTCATGAGTTTGTGCAAGACCAAAATAAAAGACTCGATAAAGTAAATTCAAATGTGGTTTTAATAAAATAACAATAATCTTTATTAAATCATCAGGTTTAGAAGAAACAGGTAAAATAAATTAGTATACAAATACAAGTGCCATATAAAATGCTCAATAAAATAAATTAAAAGACAAGTTATAAAGAAAGTTACGACTCAGATAAATTTATTATTTCTATTTCTCATTTTTGTCTTGAATAAAAAAAATTGATCTACTTTATTGAAACCACAGGATCGAAACAGAAGTGAAATCTTTCATCACTTTGAAAAACCTGGTGGGATTTATTGAGACCCTGTCCATGTTCCAAACCTACAAGGAGAAAGACCCTCAGGCGGCTAACGACCTGCTGCTCAACACTGAGAAGAGGTAAAACACACACACACACACACACACACACACACACACACACACACACACACACACACACACACACACACACACACACACACACACCAGCATTTCTCCAGGTATCCATTTTTTGATTTTTTTTTAAATAATTTACTGAATGTCTTCCTGGCGCTCTACAAGTTATATAATCAGACTCTGTTTCTCACTGCTTCACAGGTTTCTGGATGAAATGGGAGTCACGTCTCCGGACACTGAAATAGAGTGGACGATGGAATATTTCTGTGTCCTGGCATCTAAACCAAAATGATCAACAATACAGAAAAAGAAAAAGAATAAACTGATTCTGGGATGTTAAAGCCTCTGATGTATTAAAGAGTGTGCATATTGAATTTGGACATTTCTGTGTTTTTCCCCAGTCAAACTCTTACTGACCTTTTGTATGTAATGTAAACTCTGTATGAAAAGCTTTACAATCTAATCCTTAACACACTGTGTTTTGGCACAAAAACTACAATTCAAAACATTTCCAAAAGCAGCTGAACCTTCACAGACTTATTTGTTGTAACTGCTTCAGTGTGACTTCTTTATTTTGTGCTATTTTTCATTCTGTTGAAGGTAACTTGTCACTTCTACTTTGTGCAACATGAAAATATGTGTAGTGTAATGACACTAGTGACATCATACTGCATTGCCATTAAAAGTACTTTCTGAAGACGCCAATAATACAACAAAAAAGACTAAGTACTTCTTATATTTAATTGACAACCAGATATAACTGATACATTGCAGAGTCAAGTTTAAAATACCAATAATTATTATATGAGCAGTTTATTATTAATCCTATGAAGTCAGAGTTGACATGTCCTCACAGCCCTTGCAGGAAATGGACTGAACTAAACTCTGCTGACCAGCAGCTGTAGAGGTGTATAAGCAGTGACTGTTAATAATTAACAACCTTAGTTAAAGAGTACCATGAGATTTAGAAGCCAACAGACGCACACACTTAGTTGCACACAACACGTCTTTGCAATACTATAGTTACACACTTACGTATCATACCTCAGCCACATCAATCCTCACCAGCTTGTTCTGACATGACCCTTGAACCGACACATGCCTGTGAGCTTTGCCTAAATTTGTTATTTTTATTATTAAATTCAGGTCACTCAGCATTGTTGCACACAGAGAGGGAGCTGTCCCTTTAAACACCCTCATTATGAAACACACCACATACCAGCAGAGATAATGGAGCCTCCCAGTTCCCTTGCACCCCGTTGTTTCCCTCTTGTGTGTGTGCGTCCATGCAAGTGTTTTTTGTGTGTGTGTGTGTGTGTGTGTGTGTGTGTGTGGTTCTGACTGCCTGCCTGCAGACGAAATAGAAGGTTACATCGATTGCTTTAGGCTCTTTATGAAGCTTATGATAAATCAGCTGTTCACGGAGGCATCAGTTAACAATGGCTCACCGTCTGTTTGAGGGCAAGAAGCATGCATCTTCTTACTTAAAGTACAGGGTCTCTCCATCAGAACATCTTATACAACAGGTCCTTGGATTCCTGGAAAAACGGGTAAGTGCAAGTAGGAAGAGGATGGCAGCCTCTGGAATATTAAGTACTGGAGGACAAATGTTGAAACTAACTGCACAGCGATGTTATTTTGACAGAAAGCTCGTCCCTTTGAGCTGGCAGTGGATGTGGGTTGTGGCTCGGGACAGGGCACTCGGCTGCTGGCCCAACACTTTGCTTCCGTGGTGGGGACAGATGTGAGTCCTGCCCAGCTGGATTTGGCTGTCCAGTATGCCCTGGAGGCAAACATCACATATAGGTGAGCATGGACCAACCTGCAGTCAGGATTCATATTTTTATTCTTGAACTTAACAGTTGTTAGTTTGTTTGTTCCATGTTTGCCTGGCTACAGAGGGAGAAATCAAGCCAACCATTCCAAAAATGCATGGCGAGATATCAAGATAACACCAATATTTTATATTTACTGCTCTGTTGAGCCACTTGGCGACAAGAGAGAACAATGGGAACCTTGTCTGGTGAAAGTCGGTCATGCTGTGAGGCCCACACTGCAGAACCAACATACAGTCAACTGAATAATAATCCCCTATGTATTGTTTGGCAATATAATATAAAGAACACAAATATTTAAAAAATGAATACGCAAAGCATGGAGAACATTGATTTAATAAACCCAGTATCAATGGAGTATTTATTCCCAATGTTTGAGATATTTTAGAATATCTATATTAGTATCAGTAAAACCTAGATGGTTACATGGTGGACTTAATCATGTATTGCATTGGTGCAACATTAAAACTCAGAAATGAATAGTTTAATCTGATTTAGTGATTTTTGTACTTAAAAATCCATTAGTTGTACAATGTGGAAAGGCCCATATTGCATTTCACCTGGTGTGTGTGTGGAGTTTGATTCAGTTCCTGCTACCTTCCCATCTTCAGAGAGTGTGCGGCTGAGGAGCTGCCGTTGGCTGACAGCTCAGTGGACCTGCTGACGGTTATGACTGCGTTCCACTGGTTCGACAGGCCACGCTTTCTCCTGGAGGCCCACAGAGTCCTGAAGCCCCGCGGCTGCCTGGCTCTGCTCAGCTACACCATGGACATGGAGCTCAGCTACGACGGCTGCTGCTCGCAAGCACTCAACCAAGTCTGCACAGAGGTACACGCAGAGTGAGAGAGGTTACTGTGAATGTGCACATGAATACAGATTTCAAATGTTTTTTCCTGTTATAGAAATACTTACATGTCAGGACACATGATAAGGTAAATGAAAAGCATGTGTACCCGAATAATAAAGATAGCAGGGATCAATCCTGCTTCAGGGAACCATTCATAGTCATGACCTGTTCGTATATCTGCATATTGAAAGACCAGAGTCCCATGAGGACTGTGGTCTGTGAGTTTGAGGACAGCATTTTTCCTTTAATATGTAAGATTGCACGTGTTCAGACAGGATTCATCCCACTGACACAAACCAAACAGGCAAATATCATCAGAGCAAATACAAACAACACAAGCAAATCACATCGCACAACATCGCCATCTAGTGGTTATTATTGTGTTAAGCCCATCAGTGGGTAAAACACCTGACTCAAGTTGTGTATAATGACATCAGTGAGTTGATGGACTCTTCTGATGATTTGATCAGTTTTATGCAGCTTTAAAACTCTACCGCGACCCTCACATTGGTCCCAGCACTATTGAGTTGTACCGGGCGGCGTATGAATCCATCCCTTACCCAGACAAGGAGTGGTGAGTGAACACATTCCTCTCTCTCAATTCTAAATATTAATTTCCAATCTTTGTCACTTCGGTCAGTACAGTAGTATGATTGTGTGTGTGTGTGTGTGTGTGTGTGTGTGTGTGTGTGTGTGTGTGTGTGTGTGTGTGTGTGTTCATAAAGGCAAGAGTGTGTGAGAGTGAGAAAGGCCATGCCTCTGTCCGGCTACATGGGGATGGTGGAGTCTTTCTCCAGCTATCAGATTCTGCTGAGAGCCGACCCGCAGAAGGCCGAGCAACTCTCCCAGGACATCTGTCAAAAGTAAATACTGATGCACCACACTATGCACACGCATGCAAATAACACACATGTCCGTGAAAATGAAGAAAAATGACTCATATGATGATATTATTAGTATTATTAGGAAATTACCTGTGCCAAGGATTTCATATTTCTCCCCTGTCTGGTTGTTTGTTGGTTTGTTGGTTTGTATCTTTATTTGTTTGTGAGATAGAAACTTTCTGGAGAGATTCATTGAAGAACCTATTAAATTTAAGTGATGATCCGAATCTCGAATTTAGTTTTTACTCAGGGAGAAATGAATATTTAAGGGACAGATATCTATGAGTGTGTGACATCTGGTGCAGCTTCATTGAATTTAAGGAGACTGTTGAGACTTAGGCGGAGGTTTGCACCATTCTAGTTGTTATATGACACGCTGAGAGATAAGATCTGCCACAGGGACAGGATGTTGCCCCTGACTTTACTCTCTGAATGACTCATAACACTTTATTTCCCATGCTCCTCTCTGTCCAGGCTGATGTCCGTGATGCAGGTGACCTCAGCAGAGGCAGAGGTGGTGGTGGCTGTGAAGTATTACTACCTGCTGGCCTGTAAACCAGAGGAGGCCTGAGTCCGACCACCTCTCACACTTTCAACACCGGCCAGCAATGTCGTGGACACAGGAGATCTATGTGTGAGGTTGTTTTATAAAATACCACTAGAGGGTGACACTTGAATCAAGACTCCATGTGTTTATTGTCTCTGCTTTCACTGTCTATGTTCATTTTGTTGGGCAGTTTTTCATGTGGCCTTCATCCACTTTACATAATCTCAGAGACGTATATTCTCTTTATTTGCAGACCACTGTAGTTTTATTTGCCCTGACTCCTCCACAATACTGATTTTGCGTCGAATCTTCATTTGATTTTATCAGCAGTAATTAAGATTTCAATGATAGAGGTGATGGGCCTCATAGTGGGATTCTTCTGCTGGAGACAGACACACATTAGAAACTGGCAAAGAGTCGGCTGATAGCTGTGGGTCAAACACCTTTCACTGACTACACACAATGTTGAATATTATTAATATCTCTTGATACTTTACAAAAAAATTGTATTTCAACATTTCAGTCTACTAGTCAGACAACCTGAATGGAATTTTAAACATTCAAACAAACAAAACACAATGTACATGACCCTGTTTGAGTTGAATATGAATGTCGGGGCTTCCGGACACATGGAGGCATGTTGTGTTTTTTCTGTTGTTTGATTACGTCTGAATAATGACTCACCTTTGACTTCTATTGGATTGAATTCTGCTGCAACAAAGTTTACCCCTGAAACTCCAGAAGTGATTTGTGGACTCAAACACTTCACCCACTCCTCCATCGGCATAATGGTGAGTAGAGAAGGAGGGTGACCTATCCCTGATACTATATACTGATTCCTTAGAAATAAGCAGCACGCACTCTTCAGTATTTTTAACCTCTGCTCGCTCTCCGCTCATGGTGCTGACGCTCACATTCACAGAGCATGTTTGAATTGCATCAGGGATTTGTTGAAGTACACAGACAATACCACTAGAGGGTGGTATTTGATCAAAAGTGATGACAAGTCTATGATTATTGCCACTGGTGCTTGGAACGTCACAATATAGCATTCACCAGCTCATACATTTTCATAATAAACATATATGACCCAATGTAATGCACTTTTGCCATGTTGTACACAATTGGTGAAAAGGTTTTAGAGAACCCTCAAAAAAAGTAGAACAGAACGGAACCAGGCAGAGACTCCAACTGATGGAGGAGCAGCACTGTCTACACCCCGGAACGTGTTCACATTGACCGATCTTCACAAAAATCAATACACAGGTGTATTTATTATTATTATTATTATTCATTATATAATTATGTTTTCACAGAGAAGTGAAGAGACATGATGTGGACTGTTATCAACAGCTCTGTGGGAGATTATCACCTTGAATATTAATTCAGGCTTTTTAACATGGAGCTGGCCACTAGTGGCCATCCAGTGAACTGCAGTTTTTCACAGGATGTTGCCCAATCGTTTAAAGGCAGATTTAATGCCTTTATCAAAATGAGTGATGCTCCGGTCCTATAATGTGCTTTGAAGTTCTTGACCTTTAGTTGTCATCCCTCCTCTCTTACCTTGCTGGACATCTCCTCAAAACCCATAAGTTTGCTACGGAGCCGAGACAGACGCATCATCAGGTAATTTACCCAACTGTATGTTCCCTCCTGCTTCTCTTCTTCCACCATCATCATCATAATAGTTTGCTGGTACCTGCTTGCAAAAAAGGCTTCACCAGGGGCCTAAAGTCTCTGATTTGAAGCCCTGATCCACAAATTATTCCCTGGTTATTGGTAAAACTTTTAAAAAAATCCTATCCCACAATGTCAAAAGACAGTGACAAAATAACTCCCTGGATTCACCCCTTTGTCTGTGTAACCGTACAATTTCCCAGTGTTAGAAGATAAAGATATAAGAGACTGACTTTATTTATTCAGCTATTGATGAGAATTATATAACGATACTTATTGATATCGTTTTATTGCCTAGCTCCCTGTTCTATTTGCAAACTTTGGCTATGATCTTTGTCCACTTAAGTCCAAGGGCTGAGTGATACATCAAGAAAGGACACAGCACAGGCTTTGGCCCTGATGCCTTTAATGGCGTCTGCCACGTCTATTACATCTCTTTTGCATCCTGACTTGTATATATGTTTTTCATGTTATCAACATTTCTGCACATTTTCATCAGGAACCGGTTGGAAAAGTTCCAGACAGTGTCTGTAGCAACTGACACAGACATTTCAGTTCTCATATGTCTGAATGCAACTAGATCTGCATATCGTGTCAGTGTCATTGGTTACACTAAATGTTTCAATGATTGTTTCAAGCCTGATTTACCTGACTTAAGTGTGACGCCGGATCTTTCCCGAAACATCTTTTAGTTTTGGTTTCAACTCTTTCCATATGTTTGTTTCCTTGGTCCCATTAGACGGATCGTCACCGACTTGTGATAAATCTGCAGAAGGCCGAGGACAGCGAAATCTTCAAGCTCAAGATGCAAACGGCGGCCATCATTCATGACTGCGTGGTCAGGCTGCTGAACCACCGAGACAAAGAGTCTGTAGAGTGTCTGTGTGACCTGCTCACCACCATGGGCAAGGTCCTTGACTTAGAGGAGGCCAAGGTGAGCTGGAAGTAGTACATTTGACATAAATCCTAAATTTATTTTATTACGGTCTTAGAAAAGGTCTGAAGGGCTACAGATTGAAAGCTTCGAATATAATCTAGAGGATAATATGCGGCTGGTTTCCCTTTCCAAAACTAAATATTAAGAGAAATGCGTTGTTTGCAGGGATGAAGATGTGATGTGAACTTTTTGTCAGCAGTGTCTGGTAGATTGAATGGAGACATGCTGAACATGAACTTCATGTCTCAAATTAACCACTCTCCCTCTGTTTCTCACCAGCCTCAGATGGATGAGTATTTTATCCAGATTGAAAAGATCGTCGAAGAGGGGAAAACTTCATCTCAAATACGATTAATGTTGCAGGCTATTATAGACCTGAGATTGGTGAGTCCTCTGTTTATGCCAAAATGTATCTAGGACTGTGTGATAAAACCCACACATGCTCCTAAATTCTCTGATCTGTCAAAGATAAAGAGCAATGAAATCTGTTTAACACTGATTCAGGTTTGAAGTCATTGTGGTTCTGAACATTTTTTTTTCTTCAGCACAACTGGGTGTCCAGAGGACCCGAGCAGGGTCCGAAAGTGCAACAACAACTGCTCTCCAATGACACCAAGAGACAGCCAGGTCAGTCCTGCAGTCTAAATCCTCTTTAAGGTTTAGAATCACATCGACACAGCTATAGTGACTCAGGAAACCAGTCTGTAGACTTCCTGTCCATATAACCTGCAGAGATGCTTTCAGGCCCAACAGCAGACAGGAAGCCCCCTCACTCCCTCCCATCTGCTAGCTGAGCTATAATATTTCATCTTGTAACGCAGCATGCCACAGAAACTGTCAGAAATGTCACTCTGTCTGCCACTTTCACAGCCGTCTGACTGCACTGTATTTCCTGTGAACTAATCTTAAACCTATATTTCCCTGTTCGTTTTTTTTGTTTTGTGTGTGGGTGTGTCTCCACAGATCCAAGTGAGCAGAGAGATCAGCTTGTGAAGAAGGAGGAGCCCTGGACCACTGTGCCTAATAGGACCAAAAGAAGGACCAGAGACTCCAAGAATATCCCAAAGGTCTCCAAGGTGAGATGAGCTGTCTGAGGCTTTGACACAGATCTTACCATTCTACGTTTTTCAAACCTTCTACTGTGAGGATTGTACAAATGCACTGCATACAGGAGACGTGAAGCTGCTATTTACTCTCTGTCCCTAATAGTTGATTTGCTCATATTTCTACATTGGAATCACAAAAACAATGACAAACAATTACCATGTGGTAACTGGTCATGTTCCATGGAAACTTAAATCGGTGTCAGACGTGACGGCCGGGTAAAATCTGGAGGATTGGCTACAGACTTCAAACATTTAAATTACTTTGAAAATGTACATTTATTTTTTTTCAGAACAACTGGGTGTCCAGAGGACCCAGGCAGGGTCCGCTAACCATTGTCCACAAGGAGGCAATTAAAGAGAAGGAGGAACCAAGAAAAGTGGACGAGAAGATCCAGCAGGGCCCCTGGGCTCAAGTCCCATTGGTGAAGGGCAGTGGTGGAGGAGCCAAGGCCGGTGACTCAGGTGAGGTCACACCACATGACTTTCAAACCTATCAGATCACTGTGCAGTTCACACTTCATGACCTGCTGATCAGGAGTCGTGTCCCTGTTTGGAGTTCATACTACAACACTTAACGATGGAAGGGTGTCACTCACTTCACAATGTTTCGGCTGCTCCGCTCTGTTTAGCTGTAGTTGTCACTGATTCATCTAAGATATGAAGCTTGTTAGAAATCTGGGAGTCTGATAGTCTTTCATATCTATTACATTTTACCAGAATTTCCTTCATTATGTTCTTAAAAAGGTTTTAAATTGAACTTGATGAAACCCTGATATAAAACAGTAACTTACAGCATATCCTGTACATGGAGTCAGGTGAAGCATCTTCCTCTTAATGACTGGACCTTGACTCTGATCACCCACAATCGTTATTTTTCACTTTTCTCTCTTTTAACGTTTCATCTCTGCAGGGCTCAACTGCTTCTCAGCGCTGCAGTCCAGCCCCTCACCACAACCCTCCACCCCTCCTCAAGAGAAGGCAGACTTCGACGGAAGGTATGAGATGACAACGCTGTCTGATTTGAAGGATCCTGTTGGTGTTAGGTTTCTCTGAAACTTGAGGAGAGTGTCTCTGTGATTTTGATATTTATCTTTTCTGCTAGCAGGATATTTTTAACTTTGATTAACTAGAATCCATTAATTTAAAAATAAATCAGTTATTAGGGTTTTGTTTTGCTTCTGTTTAGGTCAGTGATAATAATTTTGTAGTAGGTTCCAAATTGGTGGAAAAGCTTGATATTCAGAGTTTCTCATTTACACTGCCATCCTTCCTGACTCTTTGTTTATTCGTCCCCCACGCAGAAGAGGCAATAAGAACAGGAACCGTAGGAATCGCCTCTACAATCTGCTGCACAATGCGCCTGCTTTGTCTCAGCCTGATCCGTTGACCTGGGGAACCAGTTCGAAGGAGCTGCTGGAGAGTCCAGCCCGGGAGGAGCTGGAGCATGAGGGAGCCATGCCACGCAGACCGAGTGTCTACGAGTGGTATTGGTGATAGCCAATTACCTTTCTGGCCACTTACGCCGCCCCGCCCCCATGCCCTGGAGCGGACCGTTGACAATGCCCCTCAATTGCATCGCTCAGGGCGGGGGGCGTGGCGGTGTTCTGAGGGACAGCTGGCAGGTCAGGGGTGAGATGGGCGCCACCTAGTGTCTAAACTGAGAAGTACAATACAGTGGGCAATAGTCCATTACATTACAATTCATTTAGCTGACGCTTTAATCCAAAGCGATTCACAATCAATGCATTCAAGGGTACCCGAGGGAACAAACCCCGAACAACAAGAATCAAGAAAGTACAATTTCTTCAAAAATGGAGCAAAACTACATAGTGCTATAATTAAGTTTCATTTAAGTGTTACTAAATTGCTAGTTTAAAAAAAAATATTTAATTTTTTAATTTTTTTAATTTATTATTATTTTATTTTTTTTGAGGCGGGCCAATTTAAAATGGATGGGGGGCCGCAGATGGCCCGCGGGCCGTAGTTTGGACACCCCTGGTCTACGAACTTAAACCTGATGAAGCTGGTTTGAGGTGAAATGGACAGAAGGTGAAAGAAAAGCAAACATGGAAGTATAAGAACGTCTTCAGCTGCTTGATGTGACAACAATTTCAAGAAGCCAACATTCTGTTCCTCGAGAAGATCCCACGATTCCTTCTTTTTACATTTTCCAATATCTGGTCTTAATTTTAGAAAAGCTGTGAACCTTTAAATATTTTTCTCTACAAGACTTTTATTAAATGATCCTAGATGTGTCTTTGAGGAGAATTTCTCTGTGTTGTGGTGACAGAGCTGAGACGGATCTTGCTTCTTCTGCTCCAGAAGAGTCTCGGTGGAGAATCATTCTCAGACATCTCCACACTTGCTTTCCAAGATTGTCACTGATCTCTTTGATCGTCTGCTCCTCTAATCTCTGATTCCAGACAGGTGTTCAGGGGAAAGTTAAACCAGAGGTCACAATGTTTGCTTGAATCCACTTTTTAAACTTCTTTTAACAGCTACATTTGAACACAAACCATTCAGATCCACGTGTGAATGTGTGCGAATAAACACTCAACATAAGTCTAACAGAGCACAGGCAAATCACCACTGACACGCAGGCTCAGGGTGAGATGATCTGAAGAGGACACTGCCTGTAGCTCTGTGACTTGGCAGGAAACCAGTAGCACTAACCCCACTCAGTTTCCTGGGAGGCACCAAAGAGTGGAAAACATCCAGTCACCTTTAATAACCTCCGATGATCTGTGCATAAGGGAAAAAAAGTTCCTCAGGATGACTTGTGCCTCTTAATACATTTATTTCCACCCATGACATGTTATTCCAGAGAACCATCTCTCAGGTGAGGTATCAATAGCCACTTTGCAGGATTTCCAACTGAAACTTAGCTCTCACTTCTCTATTCACATGGCCTTAGTGTCTCAGAGTGTGTGTGCCCTGCAGGTTTGTCATGTTTTACACAAGTCCTCCCTTTTTATCATGTGACAGAGATACAGATGTGGTGGTAGAGATTTTAAAGGGTTCGATAACTGTACTGTCTGGACCTGGCAGCACTATGGGCTGGCGACATCTTCCATTGGCCGAATCACTCACCTGATCTCAGTGCAGCTTTGTGTTGGAGTTGGTGGAGAGCAGAACAATGTGAAGAGCTGAATGAGGCTCTAGTGGAAGATAATCACCAGGGAACATTCAAGGAGAGTCTGCTGATGTCTGAGGGTCCAACACTTCAAACAGTCACAGACTGCAAAAGATTTTTCCACACATTAAATATTCTTGATATCTATAAATATTTAATTAAACATTTTATCATTTCACTTTGCTTTTCAAAGTCTTTGCCTTTACCCTCTTCCACGTTGATGAACTAAAATATAATTGATATGATCCCCTGTTACGTAGAGAATAAAAGCATTCTCCAAGAAAACAGTAAAATCTTTAAAATGATTGTGTTTAATTAAGTGTTTCATTACAAATACCAAGTGAGGCAAAATGCAAGTGTTCCCAGTGTTCACTTAAAAAAAACATTTGCTCGATCTGGGACAAACAAACCTTCCTTTCTATTTGTTGTTTCAGTTGCACCAGTTTAAACTTCAGCAGCTCCGACTCTCTCTTCTCACACAAATACACACTCAACTCAAGTGATTCATTTCTATTGATGTCTCTTTTCACAATTGGATGTTCCCTCTTATAACAGGTTGTCAATGTCGCCAATGATTTCATGTGCATAGATTTAACACATTACATAAGAGCTGAACATACAAATAGGATTTAGAACTCATTTGTATTAGTCCCAACCAACAACTTTCCCTCCTGCTGTATTCAAATGAAAGAAGACTGATCAGAAGTAAAAGATAATATGTGGGTGTTAAGAGTTCAAATGGGAGCAAGTACAGTTTTTGACAGAGTATATTGACGAGATATTAACGTCGGTGATGTCAGACTCGGATAATAACTCACACTTTGATTATGTTTCCTGTCTCTGGTCAAACACTGCTCAGGGAGTTGGAGCGACTTCAAACAAGAAGCAGATCTGCTGTACACATGTTCTCATCTCCACTCACATGTGCTGAAGCTGAACGTCCTCCCTGACTACTGAGTTCTATATTCAGATATTCCTTATGTTACTATATGATTTTGCCCGAACTGAAATATCTATATCCACTACTTTTCCACTTGTTTTCATCATGTAGTCACCTGATGATATTCACTTTTGATGACCCCTACCCTGCTTATTAATAGTTTGCTTTTATATTTACAAAAATAGCATAGCCCTTCTTAATTTTCCCAACAGCCTCTGAGCATAACTAAAGCAAACAAGGTATAAAACAGGATATGTATCGTTGTGACAAGTGCGTTAGTCATGTTCTCGCAGAGGTGTTTTTCTCCGGTAAATTGAGTTGACAAGATACGCTGACATCTGGGTCATGTGTTTCCAGCAGGGAGAGCGAACTCCCCCCCCCCCCCAGTGTCAGACTCGCTTTCTGCAAGATTAAGACTCAAGGCCGGTGGGGCTGATGTCACTGCTGCTGTCACAGTCACAGCTGGATGTGAACTGACAGCCACATGTGACACACACAGTAAGTAGTGGTGTAAGTGTTGTAAGTGAAAGACACGATTCTCCAATTGTTTGTGGGATTAAGCCATCAAATATAGATTAAAAAACTTTCAAATCTTATTTTTAATTTCTCTAATACTTTTGTTTATGATCAAACATCATTTGACATTCAGAAGCACCTTGTGAGTAGCTATAAAGTGAATTGATTGTGATGTTTTACACTTTGATTAAAACAAAATGGGATTTGTAGAGGAGCAAAAGTTTTCTTGGAATTCGTCCCAGATATATGATAGATACAAATTGAGTGCTGCTTCTCCATGTTTACTGTAGCTTCGGAACAGGAAGCAGACGTGTCCCAGATGGTCTGAGAGGAATGGAAACATCATAACAAGAAAATGTATTTAAACACACAGGAAGTCAGTTTAAAAATCGGAGAACTGGAATGATGTCATAATAGAGACATCATTCCAGTTCTCCGATTCCTATTGTGTTCATTGAGGTAAAGCTTGGTTTTGTAATTGTGTTAACATGTTCATACAATCGTTCACTGCAGAACTTTTCCACTGTGGAGGTGGAATGTCATTCAAGACTTAATCTACAGTAAAGACTTGTTCTGTGACGTGGTTGAAATCTTGTCTAGAAAACATCAAAAACAGATGTTTAGGGGCTATAAGATGTTAGGCTGTTGACAAACAACCTTATGAAGGACACCATAGAGGTTTAATAATTGCTGCTTCAGGGTAAGTGGTAAAAAGCTTTGATAAGTGTCAAATATTTGCTTGAAAATCTGATTCCATGCATTTGATGATATCTTTGGAAAACCCTGCAGGTGTCAAGACAGCAGGAGGTTCTGTTATTGAGAGGGTCAATCTGGATGTAAGGACAATATAAACCCTATAGCTGATACGTTGGAATCATAGCCTGTTTAAAAAGTGATGCCAATACGGGAGTGCCTGAGACCTGTATTATCTCAATAGACCAGCAGAGGGCGACTCCTTTGGTTGGAAAAATAAGTAAATTTGTATTGAAGTCTATATGAAAACTTCAATACAAAGTAAAAAGGTTCCCTGGGACTTTAGAATCTCAAGTTTCCGGTAGTTTGCAGGTGTGGGTGGGTGTGCAGTGACCTGGAGTTCTCAGTCAGGCTCCAACAATATGGTTATTTCTTGTTTAAAAAGCCAAGATGCTGCTGATTAAAATTCCAAACTCAAGTCTTAAAAGCAGCAGCAGCTCACAAACACGTGGGTGATGTCGCAGCTGGTTTCCTCTTGTCCTGACGTCTTGTCTTATTTCCTGAATGTTGCCAGCTTTCTTCGAGGTGTCAGATTGTTAACCAATTCGCTCTCTATAGCTCAACTCATTAAAATTAAAGTTTTCTCAGTAACAACTGCAACACTCTTCACACGGTCGGACCAAGTTTGATCCTAACACTGAATACGGGAGATTGTGATAGTGGATCTTGATCATGGAGGAAGCCGATCACAACAAGTGATCACAACAAGACTGTTTGATATACAATACGCCTGCTCACATATTCTACCACGAATGGCATTGACTTTCCTTCTGTCAAATCCACTTCTGTCTGACTGAGCTTCCTTAATGGCTGCAGTTGTGATGTCAGGGGTGGCTGTGGTTCGCCTTGGGCTGTCCACCAGATGTCCGGTGTCGGATTTGCCTGAGCTGAAACCATATACATTCTTTTGTCAAAACACAGCTGAGCCTTGATCCCAGCCTCACAAAGCTGCTGCATGGCCACATACCTTCTGTGATGTTTAAGTAAAGAATAAAGGTTTTGGGTTGAAAAATGGTTGGAGTGATAAGGATTGCTTTATATATCAATTTTAAAGTCACTTATTTAAAATAAAAACCAACAAAAAAACACAGATGATAGTGGTTGAAAGCTTTCAACACAACCCTAACTCAGTGTTGCAAACAACATTGAAGCAGGAGACAAATTCCTAGCATATTTGTATGCGATATACAAACAGCAGATAACATTATAGGTGAACATTTTCCACATTTTCCATATCGGGCTTTTTCAAAGGTTTCTGAAAAGATGTCTGAAATTCCTTGAGGCGCTTTTTCTGTCAGTTAATTGCCCCCTTTTGCCAGAAAGGCTTTTTCCCCCCTTTGAATCCTCTTATACACTGTTGTGGAGCCTGAAAAACCAGAAGTGACAGAAATGACTGTTTTCACAACTGGATTTTCTCTTTTTTTTTTACGGTTCATTTGAGGATAAGTTGGAAAGTATTATTTGTTACTATCTTCAGTATATTGTCCTCCCTGATCCCATTCAAATTTAGGACATCTACTGTACTTTATCTCTTTCGATGTTTAGATTCTGGACTGCATATGTTTTAACTCAAGCTGATGAAGTTGTAGTTGGAGAGCTTCTCCGATCTCTCTCTACAACATGCTAATACCAATCCTATAAATAAACACAGTTGAACAATTTGTCCTCACTTGACTTCGGCAGAATAACAAAAGCAAACTGTGAAGCGCACCCTGAGAGGAGGAGTGAACATACATACCATTATCACGGGGGCAAATCCTTTGGTGTATCAGCATCGCAGGAAGCCTTATGGCCAACACCTGTCCAAACAGATGAGATCAAATCAAATCAAATCCAAAGAGAGAGAGAGAGAGAGAGAGAGAAGGAGAGAGAGAGAGAGAGTGTGTGTGTGTGTTTGTGTGTGTGTCTGCCAGCCAACCATCCTTTAAATTTGTGGGTCAGTGGTTGAGGTTAAAGTTAGCGTCAAGGTCAATGTTGGGTTAGGGTTATTGTAAGCAAGTAGTGGTTATGATTATGCTTAGTTATGATAAGTCTCCTGGAAATAAATTAGATGAATTTATCCAAAAATAACCATAGTAAGTGTGTTTGTGTGTGTGTGTGTGTGTGTGTGTGTACAAATGCGAGTGTGCATGTGGTACTTCTTCCTAACTGTTATGTTAGAGCGATTCTAGCAACCTAATAATAATAATAATAATAATAATAATAATAATAATAATAATAATAACAATAACAACATCAACAAAACCAGCACCACCACCACCACCACCACCAACAACAACAACAACATCAATGTTGACATCCTCAGAAGGTACAGCCACATGTGCTGGCAGTAAATCTGGGATGTGGGACAGGCCAGACCACTCGTCTGTTGGCGCCGCACTTTAAAGAAGTCGTGGGAATTGACATCAGTGAGTGTCAGCTGGAGGAGGCCAGAGCTGTGCCCGGGTTCTCCAACATCGAGTACAGGTAAGACATCTGGAGGCGGTGTTACGCTAACCTGGAAACAACCTAAATAGTGTAAAATAGTGTTTGTTAATTTGTACAAATATTCTTCGAGGCTCCTGATTGTGATATGGAGTTTATTGTTCCTCTCATAAAGTGCTCTGCCTAGGCTGCAGAAATTAGCTTTACTAGGATCCACCCCTATCTCTAGACAGTGATGATTTGGTGACAGCGAATTTGTCCAAAACGCCTTAGCACTTGGACTGAGGGCCTCTGCCTTCAATTTCCTATGTAAGAGTAATCTCAACCATTGGGTATTGAGCCAAATGCCTTAATGGGGTCATGTCAATACACAAGGCCCCCCTTCCCTTAGTGTACCTCTCTGATCAGCTTGGCGACAACTCCAATGTGTTACAGGCACCCGGGAATCCCAGAAATACTACGCACCTTTTCTGAGGTGTCAGTGAGGGTATTCTCATGTATGAAGTGTGAAATCCTTCTAGATAAGCCCCTGAAGGAGACTTAACTGTGAGGTTGAGTTATGTTTCTATGGTACCCAGATACCTACCTGTAGTGGTTTATTCTTGGGCAAAATCACTTCCAAGAGAAGCGTTCATATAACCAGTGGTAATGGTTGTGTTAGTGAACAGTGTCCAGTTGTCTCTCTCTGTGCTATTTATCTGGACTCACAGGATGTTCTGTCCATTGCACCTGTAGGAAAGGGAGAGCAGAGGAGCTTCCATTCTCTGACGGCTCTGTAGACTTGGTGACGGCATCAGCAGCAGCCCACTGGTTTGACCACTCCAGGTTCCTGGCTGAGGCCAATCGGGTTCTGAAGCCCCGGGGCTGCATTGCTCTGCTGAGTTACACCAATCAGAAAAACAGTCTTTCCTACCAGAACTGTGGAGAACAACTTAACAGCCTCTATGAAGAGGTGGGTGTAATAACTAAAATCCTTGTTTTAGTCAAATGTGAAAATAAGAGAACACCACAACTTCCAAAGGTATCCAGTAAAGTGGAGATAATGCTACTGTGACTCATGTCGATGCCACCGGGGTCTCCCCCACCACTGCCAGAGGTGAACCTGTTGCTTTTAAGCCTCTTTTTTATTAATTAAACTGCACCAAACATAGATTCCAAATCACTAAACATACATTGACAAGCAGTTTCTCACGACGTAGCAGCTCAGCTCCGTCATCTGTCTCTTTGTCTGTCTCTGTGACTCTCATGAGTTTCTCCTCATGTGTCTCCTTCGTGTCTCTTTCGTGTCTCTTTTGTGTCTCTTCCCCTGTGGCCGCTCTTTTGAATCAAGGGAGAGTTAATTGTCCAACTAATCAGCCAATCAACTCCCCCAGGTTCTCCTGGAGCTGCTCTCTAGCTCCTGCCACTACCATCATTAATAACAACAGCAAACATACAGATTTATAAAACTGCAGTTTTTACTGTTAAATTTGTTTTCAATGTTAGTTTATATTACTTACATTATATATTATTTAAACATACATACAGACACACAACAAAAGTCAGTGCATAGAGTAAAGGATTCATGTTTTTATCTTTATTCACTTCCAGGTGAAACAGCTGCTGATGCCATACACCAGCAACATCCCAGAAGCTCAGTGTAACAGTAAACTGGAGGAGTTATACTCTGCCATCCCTTTTCCAGACAAAGAACGGTAATTACAACACAGAAACTTAACTGACCAATGCCAAGTACACCTCTGTAATACCTAGAATTAACTGTCGGCTGACAAATTAGGCCTCATTATATATCCTAGCCTTTAAAATACGGATAACAAAATTGTTTAAACATTTTGTTTGGTTTCTCAGAGAATAAGTTTTGGTCCTTTAAAGAACATCTGTGTCCTATTCAGGGGAACGTTATTCATGAGTTTGTGCAAGACCAAAATAAAAGACTCGATAAAGTAAATTCAAATGTGGTTTTAATAAAATAACAATAATCTTTATTAAATCATCAGGTTTAGAAGAAACAGGTAAAATAAATTAGTATACAAATACAAGTGCCATATAAAATGCTCAATAAAATAAATTAAAAGACAAGTTATAAAGAAAGTTACGACTCAGATAAATTTATTATTTCTATTTCTCATTTTTGTCTTGAATAAAAAAAATTGATCTACTTTATTGAAACCACAGGATCGAAACAGAAGTGAAATCTTTCATCACTTTGAAAAACCTGGTGGGATTTATTGAGACCCTGTCCATGTTCCAAACCTACAAGGAGAAAGACCCTCAGGCGGCTAACGACCTGCTGCTCAACACTGAGAAGAGGTAAAACACACACACACACACACGCACACACACACACACACACACACACACACACACACACACACACACACACACACACACACACACACACACACACACACACACACACCAGCATTTCTCCAGGTATCCATTTTTTGATTTTTTTTAAATAATTTACTGAATGTCTTCTTGGTGCTCTACAAGTTATATAATCAGACTCTGTTTCTCACTGCTTCACAGGTTTCTGGATGAAATGGGAGTCACGTCTCCGGACACTGAAATAGAGTGGACGATGGAATATTTCTGTGTCCTGGCATCTAAACCAAAATGATCAACAATACAGAAAAAGAAAAAGAATAAACTGATTCTGGGATGTTAAAGCCTCTGATGTATTAAAGAGTGTGCATATTGAATTTGGACATTTCTGTGTTTTTCCCCAGTCAAACTCTTACTGACCTTTTGTATGTAATGTAAACTCTGTATGAAAAGCTTTCCAATCTAATCCTTAACACACTGTGTTTTGGCACAAAAACTACAATTCAAAACATTTCCAAAAGCAGCTGAACCTTCACAGACTTATTTGTTGTAACTGCTTCAGTGTGACTTCTTTATTTTGTGCTATTTTTCATTCTGTTGAAGGTAACTTGTCACTTCTACTTTGTGCAACATGAAAATATGTGTAGTGTAATGACACTAGTGACATCATACTGCATTGCCATTAAAAGTACTTTCTGAAGACGCCAATAATACAACAAAAAAGACTAAGTACTTCTTATATTTAATTGACAACCAGATATAACTGATAAATTGCAGAATCAAGATTAAAATTCCAATGATTATTATATGAGCAGTTTATTATTAATTTCCTCACAGCCCAGGAAATGGACTGAACTAAATTCTGCTGACCAGCAGCTGTAGAGGTATATAAGCAGTGACTGTTAATAATTAACAACCTTAGTTAAAGAGTACCATGAGATTTAGAAGCCAACAGACGCACATACTTAGTTGCACACAACACGTCATTGCAATACTATAGTTACACACTTACGTATCATACCTCAGCCACATCAATCCTCACCAGCTTGTTCTGACATCACCCATGAACCGACCCAGACCTGTGAGCTTTGCCTAAATGTGTTATTTTTATTATTACATTCAGGTCACTCAGCATT
Organism: Pleuronectes platessa; assembly: GCF_947347685.1. Classification (NCBI taxonomy): domain Eukaryota; kingdom Metazoa; phylum Chordata; class Actinopteri; order Pleuronectiformes; family Pleuronectidae; genus Pleuronectes; species Pleuronectes platessa. The sequence continues at coordinate 20,739,099 of NC_070639.1, read as the reverse complement.
GTTGCACACAGAGAGGGAGCTGTCCCTTTAAACACCCTCATTATGAAACACACCACATACCAGCAGAGATAAAGGAGCCTCCCATTTCCCTTGCACCCCGTTGTTTCCCTCTTGTGTGTGTGTGTCTATGCATGTGTGTATGTGTGTGTGTGTGGTTCTGAATGCCTGCCTGCAGACGAAATAGAAGGTAAAGTCAATTTTTTTTTAGCTCTTTATGAAGCTTATGATAAATCAGCTGTTCACGGAGGCATCAGTTAACAATGGCTCACCGTCTGTTTGAGGGCAAGAAGCATGCAGCTTCTTACTTAAAGTACAGGGTCTCTCCATCAGAACATCTTATACAACAGGTCCTTGGATTCCTGGAAAAACGGGTAAGTGCAAGTAGGAAGAGGATGACAGCCTCTGAAATATAACTACTGGAGGAGAAATGTTAAAACTAACTGCACAGCGATGTTATTTTGACAGAAAGCTCGTCCCTTTGAGCTGGCAGTGGATGTGGGTTGTGGCTCGGGACAGGGCACTCGGCTGCTGGCCCAACACTTTGCTTCCGTGGTTGGTACAGATGTGAGTCCTGCCCAGCTGGATTTGGCTGTCCAGTATGCCCTGGAGGCAAACATCACATATAGGTGAGCATGGACCAACCTGCAGTCAGGATTCATATTTTTAGGTTTTTACATGAGACTGTAGGTCAAAGGCTAATTCAAGCTTCATGGGTCTCTTTTTAGTTTGTTTGTTCCATGTTTGCCTGGCTACAGAGGGAGGAATCAAGCCAACCATTCAAAAAATGCATAGCAGATATCAAGATAACACCAACATGTTTTTATTTACTGCTCTGTTGAGCAACTTGGCGACAAGAGAGAACAATGGGAACCTTGTCTGGTTAAAGTCGGTCATGCTGTGAGGCCCACACTGCAGAACCAACATACAGTCAACCAGGGCCGGGTCTAGGCAGGGGCAAGAGGGGGCCTGGCCCCCTCAAATAAATGTTGTGCCCCCTCAAACTAAACAGGGTTAGGGTTAGGGTTAGGCACAATGCCCCCTCAAGATTTGTGGCTGCCCCCTCATACATGCCTGTCTAGACCCGGCCCTGAGTCAACTGAATAATAATCCCCTATGTATTGTTTGAAATATAATATATACAACACAAATAGTTAACAAAATTAATATGCAAAGCATGGAGCACATTGATTTAATAAACCCAGTATCAATGGAGTATTTACTCCCAGTATTTGAGATATTTTAGAATATCTACATTAATATCAGTAAAACCTGGATGGATACAAGGTGGAGTTAATCATGTATTGCATTTGGTGCACCATTAAAACTCAGAAATTAATTGTTTAATCTGACTTGATTTTTGTATGTAAGGATTCATTAGTTGTAGAATGTGGAAAGGCCCAAACGTGGTTTCACCTGGTGTGTGTGTGTGTGTGTGGAGTTTGATTCAGTTCCTGCTACCTTCCCATCTTCAGAGAGTGTGCGGCTGAGGAGCTGCCGTTGGCTGACAGCTCAGTGGACCTGCTGACGGTTATGACTGCGTTCCACTGGTTCGACAGGCCACGCTTTCTCCTGGAGGCCCACAGAGTCCTGAAGCCCCGCGGCTGCTTGGCTCTGCTCAGCTACACCATGGACATGGAGCTCAGCTACGACGGCTGCTGCTCGCAAGCACTCAACCAAGTCTGCAAAGAGGTACACGCAGAGTGAGAGAGGTTACTGTGAATGTGCACATGAATACAGTTTTCAAATGCTTTTCTTGTTATAGAAATACTTACGTGTCAGGACACATGATAAAGTAAATGAAAAGCATCTGTAGCAGCATAATAATAATAGTAGGGATCCATTAATAGTCATGAACTGTTCATGTATATCTGCATATTGAAAGATCAGAGTCCCACCACAAGCAATTGTGTTTATTTACCATGAGGACTGTGGTCTGTGAGTATGAGGACAGCATTTTTCCTTTAAGATTTAAGATTGCACGTGTTCAGACAGGATTCATCCCACTGACACAAACCAAACAGGCAAATATCATCAGGGCAAATACAAACAACACAAGCAAATCACATTGCACAACATCGTCATCTAGTGGTTATTATTGTGCAAAGCCCATCAGTGGGTAAAACACCTGACTCAAGTTGTGTATAATGACATCAGTGAGTTGACGGACTCTTCTGATGATTTGATCAGTTTCATGCAGCTTTAAAACTCTACCGCTACCCTCACATTGGTCCCAGCACTATTGAGTTGTACCGGGCGGCGTATGAATCCATCCCTTACCCAGACAAGGAGTGGTGAGTGAACACATTCCTCTCTGCCAAATTCTAAATATTAGTTTTCCAATATTTTATCACTTCGGGCAGTACAGTAGTCAGATGTGTGTGTTTGTGTGTGTTCCTAAAGGCAAGAGTGTGTGAGAGTGAGAAAGGCCATGCCTCTGTCCGGCTACATGGGGATGATGGAGTCTTTCTCCAGCTATCAGATTCTGCTGAGAGCCGACCCGCAGAAGGCCGAGCAACTCTCCCGGGACATCTGTCAAAAGTAAATACTTATTCACCACACTATACACACGCATGCACATCACACATGTGTTTGTGAAAATGTAAAAAAGTACTGATCTGATGACATTATCTCTACCAAGGATTTAACATTTCTCCCCTGTCTGGTTGTTTGTTGGTTTGTTGGTTTGTATCTTTATTTGTTTGTGAGAAAGAAACTTGCTGGAGAGATTTGTCATTGAAGAACCTATTGAATTTAAGTGATGATCCGAATCTCGAATTTAGTTTTTACTCAGGGAGAAATGAATATTTAAGGGACACATATCTATGAGTGTGTGACATCTGGTGCAGCTTCATTGAATTTAAGGAGACTGTTGAGACTTAGGGGGAGGTTTGCACCATTCTAGTTGTTATATGACACGCTGAGAGATAAGATCTGCCACAGGAACAGGATATTGTCCCTGACTTTACTCTCTGAATGACTCATAACACTTTATTTCCCATGCTCCTCTCTGTCCAGGCTGAAGTCCGTGATGCAGGTGACCTCAGCAGACGCAGAGGTGGTGGTGGCTGTGAAGTATTACTACCTGCTGGCCTGTAAACCAGAGGAGGCCTGAGTCCGACACCTCTCACACTTTCAACACCGGCCAGCAATGTCGTGGACACAGGAGATCTATGTGTGAGGTTGTTTTATAAAATACCACTAGAGGGTGACACTTGAATCAAGACTCCATGTGTTTATTGTCTCTGCTTTCACTGTCTATGTTCATTTTGTTGGGCAGTTTTTCATGTGGCATTCATCCACTTTACATAATCTCAGAGATGTATATTCTCTTTATTTGCAGACCACTGTAGTTTTATTTGCCCTGACTCCTCCACAATACTGATTTTGCGTCGAATCTTCATTTGATTTTATCAGCAGTAATTAAGATTTCAATGATAGAGGTGATGGGCCTCATAGTGGGATTCTTCTGCTGGAGACAGACACACATTAGAAACTGGCAAAGAGTCGGCTGATAGCTGTGGGTCAAACACCTTTCACTGACTACACACAATGTTGAATATTATTAATATCTCTTGATACTTTACAAAAAAATTGTATTTCAACATTTCAGTCTACTAGTCAGACAACCTGAATGGAATTTTAAACATTCAAACAAACAAAACACAATGTACATGACCCTGTTTGAGTTGAATATGAATGTCGGGGCTTCCGGACACATGGAGGCATGTTGTGTTTTTTCTGTTGTTTGATTACGTCTGAATAATGACTCACCTTTGACTTCTATTGGATTGAATTCTGCTGCAACAAAGTTTACCCCTGAAACTCCAGAAGTGATTTGTGGACTCAAACACTACACCCACTCCTCCATCGGCATAATGGTGAGTAGAGAAGGAGGGTGACCTATCCCTGATACTATATACTGATTCCTTAGAAATAAGCAGCACGCACTCTTCAGTATTTTTAACCTCTGCTCGCTCTCCGCTCATGGTGCTGACGCTCACATTCACAGAGCATGTTTGAATTGCATCAGGGATTTGTTGAAGTACACAGACAATACCACTAGAGGGTGGTATTTGATCAAAAGTGATGACAAGTCTATGATTATTGCCACTGGTGCTTGGAACGTCACAATATAGCATTCACCAGCTCATACATTTTCATAATAAACATATATGACCCAATGTAATGCACTTTTGCCATGTTGTACACAATTGGTGAAAAGGTTTTAGAGAACCCTCAAAAAAAGTAGAACAGAACGGAACCAGGCAGAGACTCCAACTGATGGAGGAGCAGCACTGTCTACACCCCGGAACGTGTTCACATTGACCGATCTTCACAAAAATCAATACACAGGTGTATTTATTATAATTATTATTATTCATTATATAATTATGTTTTCACAGAGAAGTGAAGAGACATGATGTAGACTGTTATCAACAGCTCTGTGGGAGATTATCACCTTGAATATTAATTCAGGCTTTTTAACATGGAGCTGGCCACTAGTGGCCATCCAGTGAACTGCAGTTTTTCACAGGATGTTGCCCAATCGTTTAAAGGCAGATTTAATGCCTTTATCAAAATGAGTGATGCTCCGGTCCTATAATGTGCTTTGAAGTTCTTGACCTTTAGTTGTCATCCCTCCTCTCTTACCTTGCTGGACATCTCCTCAAAACCCATAAGTTTGCTACGGAGCCGAGACAGACGCATCATCAGGTAATTTACCCAACTGTATGTTCCCTCATGCTTCTCTTCTTCCACCATCATCATCATAATAGTTTGCTGGTACCTGCTTGCAAAAAAGGCTTCACCAGGGGCCTAAAGTCTCTGATTTGAAGCCCTGATCCACGAATTATTCCCTGGTTATTGGTAAAACTTAAAAAAAATCCTATCCCACAATGTCAAAAGACAGTGACAAAATAACTCCCTGGATTCACCCCTTTGTCTGTGTAACCGTACAATTTCCCAGTGTTAGAAGATAAAGATATAAGGGACTGACTTTATTTATTCAGCTATTGATGAGAATTATATAACGATACTTATTGATATCGTTTTATTGCCTAGCTCCCTGTTCTATTTGCAAACTTTGGCTATGATCTTTGTCCACTTAAGTCCAAGGGCTGAGTGATACATCAAGAAAGGACACAGCACAGGCTTTGGCCCTGATGTCTTTAATGGCGTCTGCCACGTCTATTACATCTCTTTTGCATCCTGACTTGTATATATGTTTTTCATGTTATGAACATTTCTGCACATTTCCCTCAGGAACCGGTTGGAAAAGTTCCAGACAGTGTCTGTAGCAACTGACACAGACATTTCAGTTCTCATATGTCTGAAAGCAACTAGATCTGCATATCGTGTCAGTGTCATTGGTTACACTAAATGTTTCAATGATTGTTTCAAGCCTGATTTACCTGACTTAAGTGTGACGCCGGATCTTTCCCGAAACGTCTTTTAGTTTTGGTTTCAACTCTTTCCATATGTTTGTTTCCTTGGTCCCATTAGACGGATCGTCACCGACTTGTGATAAATCTGCAGAAGGCCGAGGACAGCGAAATCTTCAAGCTCAAGATGCAAACGGCGGCCATCATTCATGACTGCGTGGTCAGGCTGCTGAACCACCGAGACAAAGAGTCTGTAGAGTGTCTGTGTGACCTGCTCACCACCATGGGCAAGGTCCTTGACTTAGAGGAGGCCAAGGTGAGCTGGAAGTAGTACATTTGACATAAATCCTAAATTTATTTTATTACGGTCTTAGAAAAGGTCTGAAGGGCTACAGATTGAAAGCTTCGAATATAATCTAGAGGATAATATGCGGCTGGTTTCCCTTTCCAAAACTAAATATTAAGAGAAATGCGTTGTTTGCAGGGATGAAGATGTGATGTGAACTTTTTGTCAGCAGTGTCTGGTAGATTGAATGGAGACATGCTGAACATGAACTTCATGTCTCAAATTAACCACTCTCCCTCTGTGTCTCACCAGCCTCAGATGGATGAGTATTTTATCCAGATTGAAAAGATCGTCGAAGAGGGGAAAACTCCATCTCAAATACGATTAATGTTGCAGGCTATTATAGACCTGAGATTGGTGAGTCCTCTGTTTATGCCAAAATGTATCTAGGACTGTGTGATAAAACCCACACATGCTCCTAAATTATCTGATCTGTCAAAGATAAAGAGCAATGAAATCTGTTTAACACTGATTCAGGTTTGAAGTCATTGTGGTTCTGAACATTTTTTTTTCTTCAGCACAACTGGGTGTCCGGAGGACCCGAGCAGGGTCTGAACACCATTGACGAGCAGGAGGAGCCAAGAGAAGTGCAACAACAACTGCTCTCCAATGACACCAAGAGACAGCCAGGTCAGTCCTGCAGTCTAAATCCTCTTTAAGGTTTAGAATCACATCGACACAGCTATAGTGACTCAGGAAACCAGTCTGTAGACTTCCTGTCCATATAACCTGCAGAGATGCTTTCAGGCCCAACAGCAGACAGGAAGCCCCCTCACTCCCTCCCATCTGCTAGCTGAGCTATAATATTTCATCTTGTAACGCAGCATGCCACAGAAACTGTCAGAAATGTCACTCTGTCTGCCACTTTCACAGCCGTCTGACTGCACTGTATTTCCTGTGAACTAATCTTAAACCTATATTTCCCTGTTCGTTTTTTTTGTTTTTTGTGTGGGTGTGTCTCCACAGATCCAAGTGAGCAGAGAGATCAGCTTGTGAAGAACGAGGAGCCCTGGACCACTGTGCCTAATAGGACCAAAAAAAGGACCAGAGACTCCAGGAATATCCCAAAGGTCTCCAAGGTGAGATGAGCTGTCCGAGGCTTTGACACAGATCTTACCATTCTACGTTTTTCAAACCTTCTACTGTGAGGATTGTACAAATGCACTGCATACAGGAGACGTGAAGCTGCTATTTACTCTCTGTCCCTAATAGTTGATTTGCTCATATTTCTACATTGGAATCACAAAAACAATGACAAACAATTACCATGTGGTAACTGGTCATGTTCCATGGAAACTTAAATCAGTGTCAGACGTGACGGCCGGGTAAAATCTGGAGGATTGGCTACAGACTTCAAACATTTAAATTACTTTGAAAATGTACATTTATTTTTTTTCAGAACAACTGGGTGTCCAGAGGACCCGAGCAGGGTCCGCTAACCATTGTCCACAAGGAGGCAATTAAAGAGAAGGAGGAACCGAGAAAAGTGGACGAGAAGATCCAGCAGGGCCCCTGGGCTCAAGTCCCATTGGTGAAGGGGAGTGGTGGAGGAGCCAAGGCCGGTGACTCAGGTGAGGTCACACCACATGACTTTCAAACCTATCAGATCACTGATAGGTTTGAAAGTGCTGATCAGGAGTCGTGTCCCTGTTTGGAGTTCATACTACAACACTTAACGATGGAAGGGTGTCACTCACTTCACAATGTTTCGGCTGCTCCGCTCTGTTTAGCTGTAGTTGTCACTGATTCATCTAAGATATGAAGCTTGTTAGAAATCTGGGGGTCTGATAGTCTTTCATATCTATTACATTTTACCAGAATTTCCTTCATTATGTTCTTAAAAAGGTTTTAAATTGAACTTGATGAAACCCTGATATAAAACAGTAACTTACAGCATATCCTGTACATGGAGTCAGGTGAAGCATCTTCCTCTTAATGACTGGACCTTGACTCTGATCACCCACAATCGTTATTTTTCACTTTTCTCTCTTTTAACGTTTCATCTCTGCAGGGCTCAACTGCTTCTCAGCGCTGCAGTCCAGCCCCTCACCACAACCCTCCACCCCTCCTCAAGAGAAGGCAGACTTCGACGGAAGGTATGAGATGACAACGCTGTCTGATTTGAAGGATCCTGTTGGTGTTAGGTTTCTCTGAAACTTGAGGAGAGTGTCTCTGTGATTTTGATATTTATCTTTTCTGCTAGCAGGATATTTTTAACTTTGATTAACTAGAATCCATTAATTTAAAAATAAATCAGTTATTAGGGTTTTGTTTTGCTTCTGTTTAGGTCAGTGATAATAATTTTGTAGTAGGTTCCAAATTGGTGGAAAAGCTTGATATTCAGAGTTTCTCATTTACACTGCCATCCTTCCTGACTCTTTGTTTATTCGTCCCCCACGCAGAAGAGGCAATAAGAACAGGAACCGTAGGAATCGCCTCTACAATCTGCTGCACAATGCGCCTGCTTTGTCTCAGCCTGATCCGTTGACCAGGGGAACCAGTTCGAAGGAGCTGCTGGAGAGTCCAGCCCGGGAGGAGCTGGAGCATGAGGGAGCCATGCCACGCAGACCGAGTGTCTACGAGTGGTATTGGTGATAGCCAATTACCTTTCTGGCCACTTACGCCGCCCCGCCCCCATGCCCTGGAGCGGACCGTTGACAATGCCCCTCAATTGCATCGCTCAGGGCGGGGGGCGTGGCGGTGTTCTGAGGGACAGCTGGCAGGTCAGGGGTGAGATGGGCGCCACCTAGTGTCTAAACTGAGAAGTACAATACAGTGGGCAATAATCCATTACATTACAATTCATTTAGCTGACGCTTTAATCCAAAGTGATTTACAATCAATGCATTCAAGGGTACCCGAGGGAACAAACCCCGAACAACAAGAATCAAGAAAGTACAATTTCTTCAAAAATGGAGCAAAACTACATAGTGCTATAATTAAGTTTCATTTAAGTGTTACTAAATTGCTAGTTTAAAAAAATATATTTAATTTTTTAATTTTTTTAATTTATTATTATTTTATTTTTTTTGAGGCGGGCCAATTTAAAATGGATGGGGGGCCGCAGATGGCCCGCGGGCCGTAGTTTGGACACCCCTGGTCTACGAACTTAAACCTGATGAAGCTGGTTTGAGGTGAAATGGACAGAAGGTGAAAGAAAAGCAAACATGGAAGTATAAGAACGTCTTCAGCTGCTTGATGTGACAACAATTTCAAGAAGCCAACATTCTGTTCCTCGAGAAGATCCCACGATTCCTTCTTTTTACATTTTCCAATATTTGGTCTTAATTTTAGAAAAGCTGTGAACCTTTAAATATTTTTCTCTACAAGACTTTTATTAAATGATCCTAGATGAGTCTTTGAGGAGAATTTCTCTGTGTTGTGGTGACAGAGCTGAGACGGATCTTGCTTCTTCTGCTCCAGAAGAGTCTCGGTGGAGAATCATTCTCAGACATCTCCACACTTGCTTTCCAAGATTGTCACTGATCTCTTTGATCGTCTGCTCCTCTAATCTCTGATTCCAGACAGGTGTTCAGGGGAAACTTAAACCAGAGGTCACAATGTTTGCTTGAATCCACTTTTTAAACTTCTTTTAACAGCTACATTTGAACACAAACCATTCAGATCCACGTGTGAATGTGTGTGAATAAACACTCAACATAAGTCTAACAGAGCACAGGCAAATCACCACTGACACGCAGGCTCAGGGTGAGATGATCTGAAGAGGACACTGCCTGTAGCTCTGTGACTTGGCAGGAAACCAGTAGCACTAACCCCACTCAGTTTCCTGGGAGGCACCAAAGAGTGGAAAACATCCAGTCACCTTTAATAACCTCCGATGATCTGTGCATAAGGAAAAAAATGTTCCTCAGGATGACTTGTGCCTCTTGGTACATTTATTTCCACCCATGACATGTTATTCCAGAGAACCATCTCTCAGGTGAGGTATCAATAGCCACTTTGCAGGATTTCCAACTAAAACTTAGCTCTCACTTCTCTATTCACATGGCCTTAGTGTCTCAGAGTGTGTGTGCCCTGCAGGTTTGTCATGTTTTACACAAGTCCTCCCTTTTTATCATGTGACAGAGATACAGATGTGGTGGTAGAGATTTTAGAGGGTTCCATAACTGTACTGTCTGGACCTGGCAGCACTATGGGCTGGCGTCATCTTCCATTGGCCGAATCACTCACCTGATCTCAGTGCAGCTTTGTGTTGGAGTTGGTGGAGAGCAGAACAATGTGAAGAGCTGAATGAGGCTCTAGTGGAAGATAATCACCAGGGAACATTCAAGGAGAGTCTGCTGATGTCTGAGGGTCCAACACTTCAAACAGTCACAGACTGCAAAAGATTTTTCCACATATTAAATATTCTTGATATCTATAAATATTTAATTAAACATTTTATCATTTCACTTTGCTTTTCAAAGTCTTTGCCTTTACCCTCTTCCACGTTGATGAACTAAAATATAATTGATATAATCCCCTGTTACGTAGAGAATAAAAGCATTCTTCAAGAAAACAGTAAAATCTTTAAAATGATTGTGTTTAATTAAGTGTTTCATTACAAATACCAAGTGAGGCAAAATGCAAGTGTTCCCAGTGTTCACTTAAAAAAAACATTTGCTCGATCTGGGCCAAACAAACCTTCCTTTCTATTTGTTGTTTCAGTTGCACCAGTTTAAACTTCAGCAGCTCAGACTCTCTCTTCTCACAAAAATACACACTCAACTCAAGTGATTCATTTCTATTGATGTCTCTTTTCACAATTGGATGTTCCCTCTTATAACAGGTTGTCAATGTCGCCAATGATTTCATGTGCATAGATTTAACACATTACATAAGAGCTGAACATACAAATAGGATTTAGAACTCATTTGTATTAGTCCCAACCAACAACTTTCCCTCCTGCTGTATTCAAATGAAAGAAGACTGATCAGAAGTAAAAGATAATATGTGGGTGTTAAGAGTTCAAATGGGAGCAAGTACGGTTTTTGACAGAGTATATTGATGAGATATTAACGTCGGTGATGTCAGACTCGGATAATAACTCACACTTTGATTATGTTTCCTGTCTCTGGTCAAACGCTGCTCAGGGAGTTGGAGCGACTTCAAACAGGAAGCAGGTCTGCTGTACACATGTTCTCATCTCCACTCACATGTGCTGAAGCTGAACGTCCTCCCTGACTACTGAGTTCTATATTCAGATATTCCTTATGTTACTATATGATTTTGCCAGAGCTGAAATATCTATATCCACTACTTTTCCACTTGTTTTCATCATGTAGTCACCTGATGATATTCTCTTTCGATGACCCCTAGCCTGGTTATTAATAGTTTGCTTTTATATTTACAAAAAGAGTTACAGCCCTTCTTAATTTTCCCAACAGCCTCTGAGCATAACTAAAGCAAACAAGGTATAAAACAGGATATGTATCGTTATGACAAGTGCGTTAGTCATGTTCTCGCAGAGGAGTTTTTCTCCGGTAAATTGAGTCGACAAGATACGCTGACATCTGGGTCATGTGTTTCCAGCAGGGAGAGCGAACCCCCCCCCCCCCCCCCCGGTGTCAGGCTCGCTTTCTGCAAGATTAAGACTCAAGTCCGGTGGGGCTGATGTCACTGCTGCTGTCACAGTCACAGCTGGATGTGAACTGACAGCCACATGTGACACACACAGTAAGTAGTGGTGTAAGTGTTGTAAGTGAAAGACACGATTCTCCAATTGTTTGTGGGATTAAGCCACCAAATATAGATTAAAAAACTTTCAAATCTTATTTTAAATTTCTCTAATACTTTTGTTTATGATCAAACATCATTTGACATTCAGAAGCACCTTGTGAGTAGCTATAAAGTGAATTGATTGTGATGTTTTACACTTTGATTAAAACAAAATGGGATTTGTAGAGGAACAAAAGTTTTCTTGGAATTCGTCCCAGATATATGATAGATACAAATTGAGTGCTGCTTCTCCATGTTTACTGTAGCTTCGGAACAGGAAGCAGACGTGTCCCAGATGGTCTGAGAGGAATGGAAACATCATAACAAGAAAATGTATTTAAACAGACAGGAAGCCAGTTTAAAAATCGGAGAACTGGAATGATGTCATAATAGAGACATCATTCCAGTTCTCCGATTCCTATTGTGTTCATTGAGGTAAAGCTTGGTTTTGTAATTGTGTTAACATGTTCATACAATCGTTCACTGCAGAACTTTTCCACTGTGGAGGTGGAATGTCATTCAAGACTTAATCTACAGTAAAGACTTGTTCTGTGACGTGGTTGAAATCTTGTCTAGAAAACATCAAAAACAGATGTTTAGGGGCTATAAGATGTTAGGCTGTTGACAAACAACCTTATGAAGGACACCATAGAGGTTTAATAATTGCTGCTTCAGGCTAAGTGGTAAAAAGCTTTGATAAGTGTCAAATATTTGCTTGAAAATCTGATTCCATGCATTTGATGATATCTTTGGAGAACCCTGCAGGTGTCAAGACAGCAGGAGGTTCTGTTATTGAGAGGATCAATCTGGATGTAAGGACAATATAAACCCTATAGCTGATACGTTGGAATCATAGCCTGTTTAGAAAGTGATGCCAATACGGGAGTGCCTGAGACCTGTATTATCTCAATAGACCAGCAGAGGGCGACTCCTTTGGTTGGAAAAATAATTAAATTTGTATTGAAGTCTATATGAAAACTTCAATACAAAGTAAAAAGGTTCCCTGGGACTTTAGAATCTCAAGTTTCCGGTAGTTTGCAGGTGTGGGTGGGTGTGCAGTGCCCTGGAGTTCTCTGTCAGGCTCCAATAATATGGTTATTTCTTATTTAAAGAAAGCCAAGATGCTGCTGATTAAAATTCCAAACTCAAGTCTTAGAAGCAGCAGCAGCTCACAAACACGTGGGTGATGTCGCAGCTGGTTTCCTCTTGTCCTGACGTCTTGTCTTATTTCCTGAATGTTGCCAGCTTTCTTCGAGGTGTCAGATTGTTAACCAATTCGCTCTCTATAGCTCAACTCATTAAAATTAAAGTTTTCTCAGTAACAACTGCAACACTCTCCACACGGTCGGACCAAGTTTGATCCTAACACTGAATACGGGAGATTGTGATAGTGGATCTTGATCATGGAGGAAGCCGATCACAACAAGTGATCACAACAAGACTGCTTGATATACAATACGCCTGCTCACATATTCTACCATGAATGGCATTGACTTTCCTTCTGTCAAATCCACTTCTGTCTGACTGAGCTTCCTTAATGGCTGCAGTTATGATGTCAGGGGTGGCTGTGGTTTGCCTTGGGCTGTCCACCAGATGTCCGGTGTCGGATTTGCCTGAGCTGAAACCATATACATTCTTTTGTCAAAACACAGCTGAGCCTTGATCCCAGCCTCACAAAGCTGCTGCATGGCCACAGACCTTCTGTGATGTTTAAGTAAAGAATAAAGGTTTTGGGTTGAAAAATGGTTGGAGTGATAAGGATTGCTTTATATATCAATTTTAAAGTCACTTATTTAAAATAAAAACCAACAAAAAAACACAGATGATAGTGGTTGAAAGCTTTCAACACAACCCTAACTCAGTGTTGCAAACAACATTGAAGCAGGAGACAAATTCCTAGCATATTTGTATGCGATATACAAACAGCAGATAACATTATAGGTGAACATTTTCCACATTTTCCACATCGGGCTTTTTCAAAGGTTTCTGAAAAGATGTCTGAAATTCCTTGAGGCGCTTTTTCTGTCAGTTAATTGCCCCCTTTTGCCAGAAAGGCTTTTTCCCCCCTTTGAATCCTCTTATACACCAACCCAGTCTCATCAGAAAACGTTCAATGGCAACGTTGGTCCATTTGGAACGACGTTACCATCTCACAATCTGAGAGGCCAGATTGTGAGATGGTAACATTTAGTCCTCCCTTTGTTTTGCATTGGCGTGTTCTCACGTCACGTGACTCTCAAGCTCCCGTCTGCGGAGAGGAAAACATTGCGGAGATTCCCTGTTTTTTCAGATAAAAATATAATTTTGTAACTTAGTTTGGGCATAAAAATACATTCTGACACCATTTCTAGCGAGAAATGGGCTCTTTGCTTCCACAGTCTTCAGCCAGTTTGTGCTTATGATAAATATTTTAATAGTTATCACGCATGTTTTTATCGTTGCTATGACGGTTGCCATGCCACCACGGCGCAGCTTGGTGTTTAAATCACAGTCCCTGCGTGGTGTCCTTCAGTGATCGTGAAGGTTATTCATGTTATATAATAGTAATATTTGAGGCTAGATTACATCTCTAATGAGAAGGTACCTGCGAGTCTGTTCATACCGAGGCCGGCCCGAGTGCGCGACCGGACCGAGTGCGCGAGCGGACATGACGTGTGGCTGTCGTAAAAACCCTATTTGTAAACAACCAGCCCTTTAACTCGGGGCTGCGTTATAAACACGGAGCGCTTGGAAGACCACGATGTCATCTTCCTTCTGTCAGGTAAGTAGTTTATTGTTTTTAAAGATCGTTACGATCTAGGTTTACAGTCCGAGTGCGGAGAGAGTCCGTCAATCCACACTATGGACGCTGTTCATCAGCTTATACGCCATTGTTAGCCACATGCTTCAGCCCACGGTAGCCTGTGCTACCTGGGAGGTGAATACATGGTTGTTGAAAGCAGTTCAAGACGCTTAGCTCATCATTGAGGGACGCTACAATATAAATATAAACATGAATTTGATTTATGAATGCTTTAGATTAATAAGGAGTGTATTTGTCTACCATTACTCCACAATATCAGGTCTATTTGGTTTAATGTATAGTATGCAATATGACAATAATGTTTCCATGTTATGGAGTTGCGATTCATTTTATGAAACAATTGCTATGTTCTGTTTTTTAATCAAGGAGGATCAAAGTGAAGCTACAGGAGTTTCATTAACGTCAACAACTTGGACCGAACGGTTTGTTTTGCTTGATGAAGAGCAGGAAGGGCAGCCTGGAGAGAAAGAGAAGCCGGGTTGAGCCCACTACCATCATCCATGTACCACGAGGAAGATGAGGGAGAGAAATGATCCTACCATTAAAGAGGTACTTTTAAGTTACATACCAGAAAAAACATTTTATATACTTTGCCAAATATACATTTTTATTAAATCCCCAAAGTACACTTGCTGAAATACAAGTTAATATCACACTGAAAGAATTTTGATCAATCATGCTTCCCTGCTGTGATTGTTTAACTAGGAAAACAACTTTTTCCACAGGAAGGCAAGTAAATTTAAGGAATACATGTGCAAAGTTTTCCTCTGTTATGTATAATGATGACCCCCATCAAACATAATGTTAGCAATCTTTACACCTTTTAATTTATACTGATTATTTCTGTCTACATGTGTGAATTTGCCTTCATTAGTTTCAGAAAAGAGCGATGATGTATCGGTCAGTGGGCGGCAGCACGAAACTCCGCAAACTAGTCTGTAAGCAAAGTAGACGAAGGCATCGAGGTTGCGGCCTGCCATCATTGTTATTTTGCTTAAGGGACTGAATATGTTTCATGTAGAAATATTAGCATTTCCCTTATATCTACCAAAACTGCTTGTTTCACAGACTGCAGTTTTGTTTTGATCCGATGTGGTGTGCAAATACAACCGTATCTGCAATGGGTTGTGGGGCATTAACATTTGTAACTCTAATTTTGTTTTGACAGACTGTGAAAAGAACGTTGAGAACATCACCACTCTACAGGAAGACACAGTCCAGTAATGGGTGTCAGAAGTTCAGTAGTGAACGACAGGTACTGTGGGAAAATATGTGTGTCATTGTTGTACAATGTCCTTTGACTCTGTTTAAACAAGGTCAACACAAAAAGGTTTGATTGTAAACTGATATCGGTACGAATTCATGTTATTCTCCTCGTCAAAAGAAACAAACAATCAAAATTACCTGCAGAACACCCTTGATGGACGCTTCAGCTGCATCGTCAGACTGGCCAGACAGCAAGATGCCAACTTTAATGCCAATTTATTTGTGTAACATTCTGTGACCAAATGTATAGATAACTTTTTGTAGATTGTAAAAATAGATAACCCATTTATTACAAAAAAACTACACTAGAATTACCACACTGCGTTGTATGACTCCGCTAACCAGAGCAGTGTCCGTCTACATATTTCTACATATTTTCTCTCATATAAAATGACACTGTATCTCTTGACAACTGAAACCATAAGATGAGGTCAGTGTGGCCTTGACCTTTTTACTTTAAGACAAATACAAAGTTAAACAATCCGAAAACATGCAGTTATGCCTCCGGCGACTCGCTATTGCAGAGGCATTAAAACCGTAGTGTAGTAGATTGGATTTTATTGGTGTTACATTGGACATCTTGTATGGGTACACCAAAAAATATATTTGGTTTCACATTCTAGATGGCAATAAGCAGAGTCATCAACTCAGGAAAAATATTTCTGTAGAAAAGAAAGCCTTGTATGTGTGTATGTATACATACTCACAAATGCACAATTGAGACGTTTTTGTCTTTTATCATATATTCTCAGGCAGTACTGATGCATTTACTGAGAGGGGACGTGAGGGCCTACTCTGCGTGCTCAGAGTTCAAGCCCAGCAGGCTGCAGCGGGCCTGACATATTCTGGAACAGCAGCACAGTCTTTGGATGACTCCTCTGAAGATGAAAACATGGCGAGGTACTTCTCCACTGATGAAGAACTGTGAGGGCTGTGATTAGCTACACTCTCTTGCTACAATGCTACTCATGCTACTCCCTGGCAGCCTTAGGAAGGCATTAGCTTGCTGTGTGGTAGCTGTTAGCTTCAGCATTTTTAGTTTTTAGTGGCCTGTCTGACGTTTATGTTAAAAAAAAATCAGAGGGAACCATCTTCATAATTTAACACTATGGTTTGTTTGTGTCCTTCAGTTCTTCTCAAGAGAAGCAGTACAGGTGTGCCTCAGCTCCACGGTCCCTCCTGCAGCCTCCGCTCCTGATGCTAACCTCATGTCTCCATCACACCAAGCAGCAGACCTGGAGTGACAGACCTTTCTCCAGAGCTGCCCCCTCCCTCTGAAACCCCCCTCTCCAAAACACTATTTGTGTAGTTTTTAAAGTATTTTTTGCATGAGAATTGTTGATCATATCATTTCCAGCAGATGCCTTAATATAATGTTTGTGCACAATAAATGACATTGATCATAACATAATGGTATTTCCTTGCACTTCTACACCATGATATTGGCAGATAAGATGCTGATTACATTAAAGCAGTGAATGCTCTTCTTTAAGCAACATAAACAAACAATGATCCAATGGATCTGAAGTAGAATGGGCACATTACATTCTGTAGAGAATGCCTCAGTTATGGAAGTCAGAAAATAACTTTCTTTATCTGAGGTTCCAGTCATTTATAGTCACAGCAAAGCACACAGGTCTGGTTGATGAGATCAAATCAAATCAAATCCAAAGAGAGAGAGAGAGAGAGAAGGAGAGAGAGAGAGAGAGTGTGTGTGTGTGTTTGTGTGTGTGTCTGCCAGCCAACCATCCTTTAAATTTGTGGGTCAGTGGTTGAGGTTAAAGTTAGCGTCAAGGTCAATGTTGGGTTAGGGTTATTGTAAGCAAGTAGTGGTTATGAATATGCTTAGTTATGATAAGTCTCCTGGAAATGAATTAGATGAATTTATCCAAAAATAACCATAGTAAGTGTGTTTGTGTGTGTGTGTGTGTGTGTGTGTACAAATGCGAGTGTGCATGTGGTACTTCTTCCTAACTGTTATGTTAGAGCGATTCTAGCAACCTAATAATAATAATAATAATAATAATAATAATAATAATAACAATAACAACATCAACAAAACCAGCACCACCACCACCACCAACAACAACAACAACAACATCAATGTTGACATCCTCAGAAGGGACAGCCACATGTGCTGGCAGTAGATCTGGGATGTGGGACAGGCCAGACCACTCGTCTGTTGGCGCCGCACTTTAAAGAAGTCGTGGGAATTGACATCAGTGAGTGTCAGCTGGAGGAGGCCAGAGCTGTGCCCGGGTTCTCCAACATCGAGTACAGGTAAGACATCTGGAGGCGGTGTTACGCTAACCTGGAAACAACCTAAATAGTGTAAAATAGTGTTTGTTAATTTGTATAAATATTCTTCGAGGCTCCTGATTGTGATATGGAGTTTATTGTTCCTCTCATAAAGTGCTCTGCCTAGGCTGCAGAAATTAGCTTTACTAGGATCCACCCCTATCTCTAGACAGTGATGATTTGGTGACAGCGAATTTGTCCAAAACGGCTCTAGCACTTGGACTGAGGGCCTCTGCCTTCAATTTCCTATGTAAGAGTAATCTCAACCATTGGGTATTGAGCCAAATGCCTTCATGGGGTCATGTCAATACACAACTAGGCCCCCCTTCCCTTAGTGTACCTCTCTGATCAGCTTGGCGACAACTCCAATGTGTTACAGGCACCCGGGAATCCCAGAAATACTAGGCACCTTTTCTGAGGTGTCAGTGAGGCTATTCTCATGTATGAAGTGTGAAATCCTTCTAGATAAGCCCCTGAAGGAGACTTAACTGTGAGGTTGAGTTATGTTTCTATGGTACCCAGATACCTACCTGTAGTGGTTTATTCTTGGGCAAAATCACTTCCAAGAGAAGCGTTCATATAACCAGTGGTAATGGTTGTGTTAGTGAACAGTGTCCAGTTGTCTCTCTCTGTGCTATTTATCTGGACTCACAGGATGTTCTGTCCGTTGCACCTGCAGGAAAGGGAGAGCAGAGGAGCTTCCATTCTCTGACGGCTCTGTAGACTTGGTGACGGCATCAGCAGCAGCCCACTGGTTTGACCACTCCAGGTTCCTGGCTGAGGCCAATCGGGTTCTGAAGCCCCGGGGCTGCATTGCTCTGCTGAGTTACACCAATCAGAACAACAGTCTTTCCTACCAGAACTGTGGAGAACAACTTAACAGCCTCTATGAAGAGGTGGGTGTAATAACTAAAATCCTTGTTTTAGTCAAATGTGAAAATAAGAGAACACCACAACTTCCAAAGGTATCCAGTAAAGTGGAGATAATGCTACTGTGACTCATGTCGATGCCACCGGGGTCTCCCCCACCACTGCCAGAGGTGAACCTGTTGCTTTTAAGCCTCTTTTTTAATTAATTAAACTGCACCAAACATAGATTCCAAATCACTAAACATACATTGACAAGCAGTTTCTCACGACGTAGCAGCTCAGCTCCGTCATCTGTCTCTTTGTCTGTCTCTGTGACTCTCATGAGTTTCTCCTCATGTGTCTCCTTCGTGTCTCTTTCGTGTCTCTTTTGTGTCTCTTCCCCTGTGGCCGCTCTTTTGAATCAAGGGAGAGTTAATTGTCCAACTAATCAGCCAATCAACTCCCCCAGGTTCTCCTGGAGCTGCTCTCTAGCTCCTGCCACTACCATCATTAATAACAACAGCAAACATACAGATTTATAAAACTGCAGTTTTTACTGTTAAATTTGTTTTCAATGTTAGTTTATATTACTTACATTATATATTATTTAAACATACATACAGACACACAACAAAAGTCAGTGCATAGAGTAAGGGATTCATGTTTTTATCTTTATTCACTTCCAGGTGAAACAGCTGCTGATGCCATACACCAGCAACATCCCAGAAGCTCAGTGTAACAGTAAACTGGAGGAGTTATACTCTGCCATCCCTTTTCCAGACAAAGAACGGTAATTACAACACAGACACTTAACTGACCAATGCCAAGTACACCTCTGTAATACCTAGAATTAACTGTCGGCTGACAAAATAGGCCTCATTATATATCCTAGCCTTTAAAATACGGATAACAAAAGTGTTTAAACATTTTGTTTGGTTTCTCAGAGAATAAGTTTTGGTCCTTTAAAGAACATCTGTGTCCTATTTAGGGGAACGTTATTCATGAGTTTGTGCAAGACCAAAATAAAAGACTCGATAAAGTAAATTCAAATGTGGTTTTAATAAAATAACAATAATCTTTATTAAATCATCAGGTTTAGAAGAAACAGGTAAAATAAATTAGTATACAAATACAAGTGCCATATAAAATGCTCAATAAAATGAATTAAAAGACAAGTTATAAACAAAGTTACGACTCAGATAAATTTATTATTTCTATTTCTCATTTTTGTCTTGAATAAAAAAAATTGATCTACTTTATTGAAACAACAGGATCGAAACAGAAGTGAAATCTTTCATCACTTTGAAAAACCTGGTGGGATTTATTGAGACCCTGTCCATGTTCCAAACCTACAAGGAGAAAGACCCTCAGGCGGCTAACGACCTGCTGCTCAACACTGAGAAGAGGTAAAACACACACACACACACACACACCAGCATTTCTCCAGGTATCCATTTTTTGATGTTTTTTTAAATAATTTACTGAATGTCTTCTTGGTGCTCTACAAGTTATATAATCAGAGTCTGTTTCTCACTGCTTCACAGGTTTCTGGATGAAATGGGAGTCACGTCTCCGGACACTGAAACAGAGTGGACGATGGAATATTTCTGTGTCCTGGCATCTAAACCAAAATGATCAACAATACAGAAAAAGAAAAAGAATAAACTGATTCTGGGATGTTAAAGCCTCTGATGTATTAAAGAGTGTGCATATTGAATTTGGACATTTCTGTGTTTTTCCCCAGTCAAACTCTTACTGACCTTTTGTATGTAATGTAAACTCTGTATGAAAAGCTTTCCAATCTAATCCTTAACACACTGTGTTTTGGCACAAAAACTACAATTCAAAACATTTCCAAAAGCAGCTGAACCTTCACAGACTTATTTGTTGTAACTGCTTCAGTGTGACTTCTTTATTTTGTGCTATTTTTCATTCTGTTGAAGGTAACTTGTCACTTCTACTTTGTGCAACATGAAAATATGTGTAGTGTAATGACACTAGTGACATCATACTGCATTGCCATTAAAAGTACTTTCTGAAGACGCCAATAATACAACAAAAAAGACTAAGTACTTCTTATATTTAATTGACAACCAGATATAACTGATACATTGCAGAGTCAAGTTTAAAATACCAATAATTATTATATGAGCAGTTTATTATTAATCCTATGAAGTCAGAGTTGACATGTCCTCACAGCCCTTGCAGGAAATGGACTGAACTAAAGTCTGCTGACCAGCAGCTGTAGAGGTGTATAAGCAGTGACTGTTAATAATTAACAACCTTAGTTAAAGAGTACCATGACATTTAGAAGCCAACAGACGCACACACAGCTGCACACAACACGTCTTTGCAATATTATAATTACACACATACAAATCGGACCTCGGCCACATCGTCCTCACCAGCTTGTTCTGACATGACCCTTGAACCGACACATGCCTGTGAGCTTTGCCTAAATGTGTTATTTTTATTATTACATTCAGGTCACTCAGCATTGTTGCACACAGAGAGGGAGCTGTCCCTTTAAACACCCTCATTATGAAACACACCACATACCAGCAGAGATAATGGAGCCTCCCAGTTCCCTTGCACCCCGTTGTTTCCCTCTTGTGTGTGTGTGTCCATGCAAGTGTTTTTTGTGTGTGTGTGTGTGTGTGTGTGTGTGTGTGTGTGTGTGGTTCTGACTGCCTGCCTGCAGACGAAATAGAAGGTTACATCGATTGCTTTAGGCTCTTTATGAAGCTTATGATAAATCAGCTGTTCACGGAGGCATCAGTTAACAATGGCTCACCGTCTGTTTGAGGGCAAGAAGCATGCAGCTTCTTACTTAAAGTACAGGGTCTCCCCATCAGAACATCTAATACAACAGGTCCTTGGATTCCTGGAAAAACGGGTAAGTGCTAGTAGAAAGAGGATGGCAGCCTCTGGAATATTAAGTACTGGAGGAGAAATGTTGAAACTAACTGCACAGCGATGTTATTTTGACAGAAAGCTCGTCCCTTTGAGCTGGCAGTGGATGTGGGTTGTGGCTCGGGACAGGGCACTCAGCTGCTGGCCCAACACTTTGCTTCCGTGGTGGGGACAGATGTGAGTCCTGCCCAGCTGGATTTGGCTGTCCAGTATGCCCTGGAGGCAAACATCACATATAGGTGAGCATGGACTAACCTGCAGTCAGGATTCATATTTTTAGGTTTTTACATGAGACCGTAGGTCAAAGGCTAATTCAAGCTTCATGGGTCTCTTTTTAGTTTGTCTGTTCCATGTTTACCTGGCTACAGAGGGAGGAATCAAGCCAACCATTCAAAAAATGCATGGCAAGATATCAAGATAACACCAACATGTTTTTATTTACTGCTCTGTTGAGCAACTTGGCGACAAGAGAGAACAATGGGAACCTTGTCTGGTGAAAGTCGGTCATGCTGTGAGGCCCACACTGCAGAACCAACATACAGTCAACTGAATAATAATCCCCTATGTATTGTTTGAAATATAATATATACAACACAAATAGTTAACAAAATTAATATGCAAAGCATGGAGCACATTGATTTAATAAACCCAGTATCAATGGAGTATTTATTCCCAGTATTTGAGATATTTTAAAATATCTACATTAATATCAGTAAAACCTGGATGGATACAAGGTGGAGTTAATCATGTATTGCATTTGGTGCACCATTAAAACTCAGAAATTAATTGTTTAATCTGACTTGATTTTTGTATGTAAGGATTCATTAGTTGTAGAATGTGGAAAGGCCCAAACGTGGTTTCACCTGGTGTGTGTGTGTGTGTGGAGTTTGATTCAGTTCCTGCTACCTTCCCATCTTCAGAGAGTGTGCGGCTGAGGAGCTGCCGTTGGCTGACAGCTCAGTGGACCTGCTGACGGTTATGACTGCGTTCCACTGGTTCGACAGGCCACGCTTTCTCCTGGAGGCCCACAGAGTCCTGAAGCCCCGCGGCTGCCTGGCTCTGCTCAGCTACACCATGGACATGGAGCTCAGCTACGACGGCTGCTGCTCGCAAGCACTCAACCAAGTCTGCACAGAGGTACACGCAGAGTGAGAGAGGTTACTGTGAATGTGCACATGAATACAGATTTCAAATGCTTTTCCTGTTATAGATATACTAACATGTCAGGACACATAGTAAATGAAAAGCATATGTAGCAGCATAATAATAATAATAGGGATCAATCCTGCTTACACGGGTACTTCAGGGAACCATTCATAATCATGACCTGTTCATATATCTGCATATTGAAAGATCAAAATCCAATCACAAGCAAATGTGTCCATTTACCTTGAGGAGACTAGAAATCAGTGGGCTGTGAGTATGAGGACAGCATGTTACCTTTAATATGTAAGATTGCACGTGTTCAGACAGGATTCATCCCACTGACACAAACTAAACAGGCAAATATCATCAGAGCAAATACAAACAACACAAGCAAATCACATCGCACAACATCGCCATCTAGTGGTTATTATTGTGCAAAGCCCATCAGTGGGTAAAACACCTGACTCATGTTGTGTGTAATGACATCAGTGAGTTGACGGACTCTTCTGATGATTTGATCAGTTTTATGCAGCTTTAAAACTCTACCGCGACCCTCACATTGGTCCCAGCACTATTGAGTTGTACCGGGCGGCGTATGAATCCATCCCTTACCCAGACAAGGAGTGGTGAGTGAACACATTCCTCTCTCTCAATTCTAAATATTAATTTCCAATCTTTGTCACTTCGGTCAGTACAGTAGTATGATTTTTGTGTGTGTGTGTGTGTGTGTGTGTGTGTGTGTGTTCATAAAGGCAAGAGTGTGTGAGAGTGAGAAAGGCCATGCCTCTGTCCGGCTACATGGGGATGGTGGAGTCTTTCTCCAGCTATCAGATTCTGCTGAGAGCCGACCCGCAGAAGGCCGAGCAACTCTCCCAGGACATCTGTCAAAAGTAAATACTGATGCACCACACTATGCACACGCATGCAAATAACACACATGTCCGTGAAAATGAAGAAAAATGACTCATATGATGATATTATTAGTATTATTAGGAAATTACCTGTGCCAAGGATTTCATATTTCTGCCCTGTCTGGTTGTTTGTTGGTTTGTTGGTTTGTATCTTTATTTGTTTGTGAGAAAGAAACTTGCTGGAGAGATTTGTCATTGAAGAACCTATTGAATTTAAGTGATGATCCGAATCTCGAATTTAGTTTTTACTCAGGGAGAAATGAATATTTAAAGGACACATATCTATGAGTGTGTGACATCTGGTGCAGCTTCATTGAATTTAAGGAGACTGTTGAGACTTAGGCGGAGGTTTGCACCATTCTAGTTGTTATATGACACGCTGAGAGATAAGATCTGCCACAGGGACAGGATGTTGCCCCTGACTTTACTCTCTGAATGACTGATAACACTTTATTTCCCATGCTCCTCTCTGTCCAGGCTGAAGTCTGTGATGCAGGTGACCTCAGCAGAGGCAGAGGTGGTGGTGGCTGTGAAGTATTACTACCTGCTGGCCTGTAAACCAGAGGAGGCCTGAGTCCGACACCTCTCACACTTTCAACACCGGCCAGCAATGTCGTGGACACAGTAAATCTATGTGTGAGGTTGTTTTATAAAATACCACTAGAGGGTGACATTCGAATCAAGACTCCATGTGTTTATTGTCTCTGCTTTCACTGTCTATGTTCATTTTGTTGGTCAGTTTTTCATGTGGCCTTCATCCACTTTACATAATCTCAGAGACGTATATTCTCTTTATTTGCAGACCACTGTAGTTTTATTTGCCCTGACTCCTCCACAATACTGATTTTGCGTCGAATCTTCATTTGATTTTATCAGCAGTAATTAAGATTTCAATGATAGAGGTGATGGGCCTCATAGTGGGATTCTTCTGCTGGAGACAGACACACATTAGAAACTGGCAGAGTGGAGGCATTAAGCCTTCTGTCTCATTGCCTGACTCCACTTGACTGATAATGGTGTTCTGAGTGGACGAGTTTGTTTTCCTCCGTATTTCTCTACACTGTGCCAGCAAGTTGTGCGTCCGCAGCTATCAGTCACATGTTCTCAACTCGACTGAGCCACGTTCCACCTGATGAAGAGCAGACTGGCGGCTGAGAGGCAGCAAGCGGAGGAGCTGAGGGAAGCTGCAGTGAAGCTGGATCACCAGGGGACATTCAAAGAGTTGGCTGATAGCTGTGGGTCAAACACCTTTCACTGACTACACACAATGTTGAATATTATTAATATCTCTTGATACTTTACAAAAAAATTGTATTTCAACATTTCAGTCTACTAGTCAGACAACCTGAATGGAATTGTAAACATTCAAACAAACAAAACACAATGTACATGACCCTGTTTGAGTTGAATATGAATGTCGGGGCTTCCGGACACATGGAGGCATGTTGTGTTTTTTCTGTTGTTTGATTACGTCTGAATAATGACTCACCTTTGACTTCTATTGGATTGAATTCTGCTGCAACAAAGTTTACCCCTGAAACTCCAGAAGTGATTTGTGGACTGAAACACTACACCCACTCCTCCATCGGCATAATGGTGAGTAGAGAAGGAGGGTGACCTATCCCTGATACTATATACTGATTCCTTAGAAATAAGCAGCACGCACTCTTCAGTATTTTTAACCTCTGCTCGCTCTCCGCTCATGGTGCTGACGCTCACATTCACAGAGCATGTTTGAATTGCATCAGGGAATTGTTGAAGTACACAGACAATACCACTAGAGTGTGGTATTTGATCAAAAGTGATGACAAGTCTATGATTATTGCCACTGGTGCTTGGAACGTCACAATATAGCATTCACCAGCTCATACATTTTCATAATAAACATATATTACCCAATGTAATGCACTTTTGCCATGTTGTACACAATTGGTGAAAAGGTTTTAGAGAACCCTCAAAAAAAGTAGAACAGAACGGAACCAGGCAGAGACTCCAACTGATGGAGGAGCAGCACTGTCTACACCCCGGAACGTGTTCACATTGACCAATCTTCACAAAAATCAATACACAGGTGTATTTATCATTATTATTATTATTCATTATATAATTATGTTTTCACAGAGAAGTGAAGAGACATGATGTGGACTGTTATCAACAGCTCTGTGGGAGATTATCACCTTGAATATTAATTCAGGCTTTTTAACATGGAGCTGGCCACTAGTGGCCATCCAGTGAACTGCAGTTTTTCACAGGATGTTGCCCAATCGTTTAAAGGCAGATTTAATGCCTTTATCAAAATGAGTGATGCTCCGTTCCTATAATGTGCTTTGAAGTTCTTGACCTTTAGTTGTCATCCCTCCTCTCTTACCTTGCTGGACATCTCCTCAAAACCCACAAGTTTGCTACGGAGCCGAGACAGACGCATCATCAGGTAATTTACCAAACTGTATGTCCCTCCTGCTTCTCCTCTTCCACCATCATCATCATAATAGTTTGCTGGTACCTGCTTGCAAAAAAGGCTTCACCAGGGGCCTAAAGTCTCTGATTTGAAGCCCTGATTCACGAATTATTCCCTGGTTATTGGTAAAACTTTAAAAAAAATCCTATCCCACAATGTCAAAAGACAGTGACAAAAAAACTCCCTGGATCCACCCCTTTGTCTGTGTAACCGTACATTTTCCCAGTGTTAGAAGATAAAGATATAAGAGACTGACTTTATTTATTCAGCTATTGATGAGAATTATATAACGATACTTATTGATATCGTTTTATTGCCTAGCTCCCTGTTCTATTTGCAAACTTTGGCTATGATCTTTGTCCACTTAAGTCCAAGGGCTGAGTGATACATCAAGAAAGGACACAGCACAGGCTTTGGCCCTGATGCCTTTAATGGCGTCTGCCACGTCTATTACATCTCTTTTGCATCCTGACTTGTGTATATGTTTTTCATGTTATCAACATTTCTGCACATTTTCATCAGGAACCGGTTGGAAAAGTTCCAGACAGTGTCCGTAGCAACTGACACAGACATTTCAGTTCTCATATGACTGAATGCAACTTGATCTGCATATCGTGTCAGTGTCATTGGTTACACTAAATGTTTCAATGATTGTTTCAAGCCTGATTTACCTGACTTAAGTGTGACGCCGGATCTTTCCCGAAACGTCTTTTAGTTTTGGTTTCAACTCTTTCCATATGTTTGTTTCCTTGGTCCCATTAGACGGATCGTCACCGACTTGTGATAAATCTGCAGAAGGCCGAGGACAGCGAAATCTTCAAGCTCAAGATGCAAACGGCGGCCATCATTCATGACTGCGTGGTCAGGCTGCTGAACCACCGAGACAAAGAGTCTGTAGAGTGTCTGTGTGACCTGCTCACCACCATGGGCAAGGTCCTTGACTTAGAGGAGGCCAAGGTGAGCTGGAAGTAGTACATTTGACATAAATCCTAAATTTATTTTATTACGGTCTTAGAAAAGGTCTGAAGGGCTACAGATTGAAAGCTTCGAATATAATCTAGAGGATAATATGCGGCTGGTTTCCCTTTCCAAAACTAAATATTAAGAGAAATGCGTTGTTTGCAGGGATGAAGATGTGATGTGAACTTTTTGTCAGCAGTGTCTGGTAGATTGAATGGAGACATGCTGAACATGAACTTCATGTCTCAAATTAACCACTCTCCCTCTGTTTCTCACCAGCCTCAGATGGATGAGTATTTTATCCAGATTGAAAAGATCGTCGAAGAGGGGAAAACTTCATCTCAAATACGATTAATGTTGCAGGCTATTATAGACCTGAGATTGGTGAGTCCTCTGTTTATGCCAAAATGTATCTAGGACTGTGTGATAAAACCCACACATGCTCCTAAATTCTCTGATCTGTCAAAGATAAAGAGCAATGAAATCTGTTTAACACTGATTCAGGTTTGAAGTCATTGTGGTTCTGAACATTTTTTTTTCTTCAGCACAACTGGGTGTCCAGAGGACCCGAGCAGGGTCCGAAAGTGCAACAACAACTGCTCTCCAATGACACCAAGAGACAGCCAGGTCAGTCCTGCAGTCTAAATCCTCTTTAAGGTTTAGAATCACATCGACACAGCTATAGTGACTCAGGAAACCAGTCTGTAGACTTCCTGTCCATATAACCTGCAGAGATGCTTTCAGGCCCAACAGCAGACAGGAAGCCCCCTCACTCCCTCCCATCTGCTAGCTGAGCTATAATATTTCATCTTGTAACGCAGCATGCCACAGAAACTGTCAGAAATGTCACTCTGTCTGCCACTTTCATAGCCGTCTGACTGCACTGTATTTCCTGTGAACTAATCTTAAACCTATATTTCCCTGTTCGTTTTTTTTGTTTTGTGTGTGGGTGTGTCTCCACAGATCCAAGTGAGCAGAGAGATCAGCTTGTGAAGAAGGAGGAGCCCTGGACCACTGTGCCTAATAGGACCAAAAGAAGGACCAGAGACTCCAAGAATATCCCAAAGGTCTCCAAGGTGAGATGAGCTGTCTGAGGCTTTGACACAGATCTTACCATTCTACGTTTTTCAAACCTTCTACTGTGAGGATTGTACAAATGCACTGCATACAGGAGACGTGAAGCTGCTATTTACTCTCTGTCCCTAATAGTTGATTTGCTCATATTTCTACATTGGAATCACAAAAACAATGACAAACAATTACCATGTGGTAACTGGTCATGTTCCATGGAAACTTAAATCGGTGTCAGACGTGACGGCCGGGTAAAATTTGGAGGATTGGCTACAGACTTCAAACATTTAAATTACTTTGAAAATGTACATTTATTTTTTTTCAGAACAACTGGGTGTCCAGAGGACCCGAGCAGGGTCCGCTAACCATTGTCCACAAGGAGGCAATTAAAGAGAAGGAGGATCAGAGAAAAGTGGACGAGAAGATCCAGCAGGGCCCCTGGGCTCAAGTCCCATTGGTGAAGGGCAGTGGTGGAGGAGCCAAGGCCGGTGACTCAGGTGAGGTCACACCACATGACTTTCAAACCTATCAGATCACTGTGCAGTTCACACTTCATGACCTGCTGATCAGGAGTCGTGTCCCTGTTTGGAGTTCATACTACAACACTTAACGATGGAAGGGTGTCACTCACTTCACAATGTTTCGGCTGCTCCGCTCTGTTTAGCTGTAGTTGTCACTGATTCATCTAAGATATGAAGCTTGTTAGAAATCTGGGAGTCTGATAGTCTTTCATATCTATTACATTTTACCAGAATTTCCTTCATTATGTTCTTAAAAAGGTTTTAAATTGAACTAGATGAAACCCTGATATAAAACAGTAACTTACAGCATATCCTGTACACAGAGTCAGGTGAAGCATCTTCCTCTTAATGACTGGACCTTGACTCTGATCACCCACAATCGTTATTTTTCACTTTTCTCTCTTTTAACGTTTCATCTCTGCAGGGCTCAACTGCTTCTCAGCGCTGCAGTCCAGCCCCTCACCACAACCCTCCACCCCTCCTCAAGAGAAGGCAGACTTCGACGGAAGGTATGAGATGACAACGCTGTCTGATTTGAAGGATCCTGTTGGTGTTAGGTCTCTCAGAAAGTTGAGAAGAGTGTCTCTGTGATTTTGATATTAATCTTTTCTGCTAGCAGGATATTTTGAACTTTGATTAACTAGAATCCATTAATTTAAAAATACATTTAAGTTTTGCTTCTGTTTAGGTCAGTGATAATAATTTTGTAGTAGGTTCCAAATTGGTGGAAAAGCTTGATATTCAGAGTTTCTCATTTACACTGCCATCCTTCCTGACTCTTTGTTTATTCGTCCCCCACGCAGGAGAGGCAATAAGAACAGGAACCGTAGGAATCGCCTCTACAATCTGCTGCACAATGCGCCTGCTTTGTCTCAGCCTGATCCGTTGACCTGGGGAACCAGTTCGAAGGAGCTGCTGGAGAGTCCAGCCCGGGAGGAGCTGGAGCATGAGGGAGCCATGCCACGCAGACCGAGTGTCTACGAGTGGTATTGGTGATAGCCAATTACCTTTCTGGCCACTTACGCCGCCCCGCCCCCATGCCCTGGAGCGGACCGTTGACAGTGCCCCTCAATTGCATCGCTCAGTGCGGGGGGCGTGGCGGTGTTCTGAGGGACAGCTGGCAGGTCAGGGGTGAGATGCGCGCCACCTAGTGTCTAAACTGAGAAGTACAATACAGTGGGCAATAGTCCATTACATTACAATTCATTTAGCTGACGCTTTAATCCAAAGCGATTCACAATCAATGCATTCAAGGGTACCCGAGGGAACAAACCCCGAACAACAAGAATCAAGAAAGTACAATTTCTTCAAAAATGAAGCAAAACTACATAGTGCTATAATTAAGTTTCATTTAAGTGTTACTAAATTGCTAGTTTAAAAAAAAAAATTTAATTTTTTAATTTTTTTAATTTATTATTATTATTTATTTTTTTTTTTTTAAGGCGGGCCAATTTAAAATGGATGGGGGGCCGCAGATGGCCCGCGGGCCGTAGTTTGGACACCCCTGGTCTACGAACTTAAACCTGATGAAGCTGGTTTGAGGTGAAATGGACAGAAGGTGAAAGAAAAGCAAACATGGAAGTATAAGAACGTCTTCAGCTGCTTGATGTGACAACAATTTCAAGAAGCCAACATTCTGTTCCTCGAGAAGATCCCACGATTCCTTCTTTTTACATTTTCCAATATTTGGTCTTAATTTTAGAAAAGCTGTGAACCTTTAAATATTTTTCTCTACAAGACTTTTATTAAATGATCCTAGATGAGTCTTTGAGGAGAATTTCTCTGTGTTGTGGTGACAGAGCTGAGACGGATCTTGCTTCTTCTGCTCCAGAAGAGTCTCGGTGGAGAATCATTCTCAGACATCTCCACACTTGCTTTCCAAGATTGTCACTGATCTCTTTGATCGTCTGCTCCTCTAATCTCTGATTCCAGACAGGTGTTCAGGGGAAACTTAAACCAGAGGTCACAATGTTTGCTTGAATCCACTTTTTAAACTTCTTTTAACAGCTACATTTGAACACAAACCATTCAGATCCACGTGTGAATGTGTGTGAATAAACACTCAACATAAGTCTAACAGAGCACAGGCAAATCACCACTGACACGCAGGCTCAGGGTGAGATGATCTGAAGAGGACACTGCCTGTAGCTCTGTGACTTGGCAGGAAACCAGTAGCACTAACCCCACTCAGTTTCCTGGGAGGCACCAAAGAGTGGAAAACATCCAGTCACCTTTAATAACCTCCGATGATCTGTGCATAAGGAAAAAAAAGTTCCTCAGGATGACTTGTGCCTCTTAGTACATTTATTTCCACCCATGACATGTTATTCCAGAGAACCATCTCTCAGGTGAGGTATCAATAGCCACTTTGCAGGATTTCCAACTGAAACTTAGCTCTCACTTCTCTATTCACATGGCCTTAGTGTCTCAGAGTGTGTGTGCCCTGCAGGTTTGTCATGTTTTACACAAGTCCTCCCTTTTTATCATGTGACAGAGATACAGATGTGGTGGTAGAGATTTTAAAGGGTTCGATAACTGTACTGTCTGGACCTGGCAGCACTATGGGCTGGCGTCATCTTCCATTGGCCGAATCACTCACCTGATCTCTATGCAGCTTTGTGTTGGAGTTGGTGGAGAGCAGAACAATGTGAAGAGCTGAATGAGGCTCTAGTGGAAGATAATCACCAGGGAACATTCAAGGAGAGTCTGCTGATGTCTGAGGGTCCAACACTTCAAACAGTCACAGACTGCAAAAGATTTTTCCACATATTAAATATTCTTGATATCTATAAATATTTAATTAAACATTTTATCATTTCACTTTGCTTTTCAAAGTCTTTGCCTTTACCCTCTTCCACGTTGATGAACTAAAATATAATTGATATGATCCCCTGTTACGTAGAGAATAAAAGCATTCTTCAAGAAAACAGTAAAATCTTTAAAATGATTGTGTTTAATTAAGTGTTTCATTACAAATACCAAGTGAGGCAAAATGCAAGTGTTCCCAGTGTTCACTTAAAAAAAACATTTGCTCGATCTGGGACAAACAAACCTTCCTTTCTATTTGTTGTTTCAGTTGCACCAGTTTAAACTTCAGCAGCTCCGACTCTCTCTTCTCACACAAATACACACTCAACTCAAGTGATTCATTTCTATTGATGTCTCTTTTCACAATTGGATGTTCCCTCTTATAACAGGTTGTCAATGTCGCCAATGATTTCATGTGCATAGGTTTAACACATTACATAAGAGCTGAACATACAAATAGGATTTAGAACTCATTTGTATTAGTCCCAACCAACAACTTTCCCTCCTGCTGTATTCAAATGAAAGAAGACTGATCAGAAGTAAAAGATAATATGTGGGTGTTAAGAGTTCAAATGGGAGCAAGTACAGTTTTTGACAGAGTATATTGATGAGATATTAACGTCGGTGATGTCAGACTCGGATAATAACTCACACTTTGATTATGTTTCCTCTCTCTGGTCAAACGCTGCTCAGGGAGTTGGAGCGACTTCAAACAGGAAGCAGGTCTGTTGTACACATGTTCTCATCTCCACTCACATGTGCTGAAGCTGAACGTCCTCCCTGACTACTGAGTTCTATATTCAGATATTCCTTATGTTACTATATGATTTTGCCCGAACTGAAATATCTATATCCACTACTTTTCCACTTGTTTTCATCATGTAGTCACCTGATGATATTCACTTTTGATGACCCCTAGCCTGGTTATTAATAGTTTGCTTTTATATTTACAAAAAGAGTTACAGCCCTTCTTAATTTTCCCAACAGCCTCTGAGCATAACTAAAGCAAACAAGGTATAAAACAGGATATGTATCGTTATGACAAGTGCGTTAGTCATGTTCTCGCAGAGGAGTTTTTCTCCGGTAAATTGAGTCGACAAGATACGCTGACATCTGGGTCATGTGTTTCCAGCAGGGAGAGCGAACTCTGTTTGTGGGATTAAGCCACCAAATATAGATTAAAAAACTTTCAAATCTTATTTTTAATTTCTCTAATACTTTTGTTTATGATCAAACATCATTTGACATTCAGAAGCACCTTGTGAGTAGCTATAAAGTGAATTGATTGTGATGTTTTACACTTTGATTAAAACAAAATGGGATTTGTAGAGGAGCAAAAGTTTTCTTGGAATTCGTCCCAGATATATGATAGATACAAATTGAGTGCTGCTTCTCCATGTTTACTGTAGCTTCGGAACAGGAAGCAGACGTGTCCCAGATGGTCTGAGAGGAATGGAAACATCATGACAAGAAAATGTATTTAAACACACAGGAAGCCAGTTTAAAAATCGGAGAACTGGAATGATGTCATAATAGAGACATCATTCCAGTTCTCCGATTCCTATTGTGTTCATTGAGGTAAAGCTTGGTTTTGTAATTGTGTTAACATGTTCATACAATCGTTCACTGCAGAACTTTTCCACTGTGGAGGTGGAATGTCATTCAAGACTTAATCTACAGTAAAGACTTGTTCTGTGACGTGGTTGAAATCTTGTCTAGAAAACATCAAAAACAGATGTTTAGGGGCTAGAAGATGTTAGGCTGTTGACAAACAACCTTATGAAGGACACCATAGATGTTTAATAATTGCTGCTTCAGGGTAAGTGGTAAAAAGCTTTGATAAGTGTCAAATATTTGCTTGAAAATCTGATTCCATGCATTTGATGATATCTTTGGAAAACCCTGCAGGTGTCAAGACAGCAGGAGGTTCTGTTATTGAGAGGGTCAATCTGGATGTAAGGACAATATAAACCCTATAGCTGATACTTTGGAATCATAGCCTGTTTAGAAAGTGATGCCAATACGGGAGTGCCTGAGACCTGTATTATCTCAATAGACCAGCAGAGGGCGACTCCTTTGGTTGGAAAAATAAGTAAATTTGTATTGAAGTCTATATGAAAACTTTAATACAAAGTAAAAAGGTTCCCTGGGACTTTAGAATCTCAAGTTTCAGGTAGTTTGCAGGTGTGGGTGGGTGTGCAGTGACCTGGAGTTCTCAGTCAGGCTCCAACAATATGGTTATTTCTTGTTTAAAAAGCCAAGATGCTGCTGATTAACTTCCAAACTCAAGTCTTAGAAGCAGCAGCAGCTCACAAACACGTGGGTGATGTCGCAGCTGGTTTCCTCTTGTCCTGACGTCTTGTCTTATTTCCTGAATGTTGCCAGCTTTCTTCGAGGTGTCAGATTGTTAACCAATTCGCTCTCTATAGCTCAACTCATTAAAATTAAAGTTTTCTCAGTAACAACTGCAACACTCTTCACATGGTCGGACCAAGTTTGATCCTAACACTGAATACGGGAGATTGTGATAGTGGATCTTGATCATGGAGGAAGCCGATCACAACAAGTGATCACAACAAGACTGCTTGATATACAATACGCCTGCTCACATATTCTACCATGAATGGCATTGACTTTCCTTCTGTCAAATCCACTTCTGTCTGACTGAGCTTCCTTAATGGCTGCAGTTGTGATGTCAGGGGTGGCTGTGGTTCGCCTTGGGCTGTCCACCAGATGTCGGAGTCGGATTTGCCTGAGCTGAAACCATATACATTCTTTTGTCAAAACACAGCTGAGCCTTGATCCCAGCCTCACAAAGCTGCTGCATGGCCACAGACCTTCTGTGATGTTTAAGTAAAGAATAAAGGTTTTGGGTTGAAAAATGGTTGGAGTGATAAGGATTGCTTTATATATCAATTTTAAAGTCACTTATTTAAAATAAAAACCAACAAAAAAACACAGATGATAGTGGTTGAAAGCTTTCAACACAACCCTAACTCAGTGTTGCAAACAACATTGAAGCAGGAGACAAATTCCTAGCATATTTGTATGCGATATACAAACAGCTGATAACATTATAGGTGAACATTTTCCACATTTTCCACATCTGGCTTTTTCAAAGGTTTCTGAAAAGATGTCTGAAATTCCTTGAGGCGCTTTTTCTGTCAGTTAATTGCCCCCTTTTGCCAGAAAGGCTTTTCCCCCCCTTTGAATCCTCTTGTACACTGTTGTGGAGCCTGAAGAACCAGAAGTGACAGAAATGATTGTTTTCACAACTGGATTTTCTCTTTTTTTTTTACGGTTCATTTGAGGATAAGTTGGAAAGTTTTATTTGTTACTATCTTCAGTATTTTGTCCTCCCTGATCCCATTCAAATTTAGGACATCTACTGTACTTTATCTCTTTCGATGTTTAGATTCTGGACTGCATATGTTTTAACTCAAGCTGATAAAGTTGTAGTTGGAGAGCTTCTCAGATCTCTCTCTACAATATGCTAATACCACTCCTATAAATAAACACAGTTGAACAATTTGTCCTCACTTGACTTCGGCAGAATAACAAAAGCAAATGTGCAAGACTTTTAAGTCTGGGAAAACATTGATATTGTTGAGATATTTATGTTTCTCTGTATCTTGTGATTATATTTTACCTATATCCTATGAACATTTTGAACCGCCTCTGTGCCCACCCTGTGTCTGATTATATATACTGTGGACTTAGGATTGAACGGGGCTTCTTCTCAACATGATCCAGTGAATCTGGTGACGTGTCCGGCAGAACCCCAGAGACTCTCTTTAAGTATTTCATTATTTTACAATAAATGTTCAATTTCCAGAACTTCATGTATAAGTGTCTAATTATTCCTTCTCAAATCCTGGATCAACAAACACGTTTGTCAAATCGCCGGAGGCGAGGTCAAGTTTAGTGCCTGGCGACGACAAAATTGGTGACCCCGACGTGATCCAGTGAAGGAAAAAAGGACAGATCGTATTGACGATAAAATTACATCTCGAGGATCTCGTTGTTCACAGTGAAAAGACCGGTCAACCTAAAACAGGCGAGCAGCGACCTTCTTATAACTAAAACGGCTGTGATTGGAAAAATAACTAAATTAACTGTGAACAAAGAGAAATACGAGATGTAAGTATATAAGAGTGAAGTGAAGGAAATTGTAAGAGTCTGGGACTAAGAAGTGTTTGGAACACTGAAAAAGTGGTGCTTGGAGCACGCACTATAGATACAGATAATTTTAGAGTCTGGGACTAAGAAGTGTTTGGAACACTGAAAAGTGGTGCTTGGAGCACGCACTATAAATCATTTTACAGTCTGGGACTGAGAAGTGTTTGGAACACTGAAAAAGTGGTGCTTGGAGCACGCACTATAATTTAAAGGGTCTGGGACCCTATGGTTTGGAACCATTAAAGGATCTGGGATCCTACGGCCTGGGGCCACACTCATATCTGTGTCCGGAGTCGGATATGAAGTGAAAAAGGGAATCAGGGATTTCCTAGTCTGGGACTAAAGGGGAAAAGTGTGGGGTGGTTTCCTGTGACATCAAGGTAATTACGAACACAAAGAGTGTTTTGAGTCACAGTTCTGAAAGGGTATTGAGGGTTGGAATAGATATTGGCTGAATATTAATAGATTGTGGAAAAGTGTGTATTTTGGTTGTGTTAAACACCCAGAGAACGGGCGCTACTGAAAATATTTCTGTAGTAGAAGCTTCCTGTTCTGACCAAGTATACATGGCAATGCGTCCTCCACATCTAAGTTCTGCCAACAGTATTTGATAAAAATTGTGAAAAAAGTAGTTAAAGAAACAAACAAAATGACGACTACTAATGCAACATTCCAGGAGGTGATTCATTTGGCCCTTTTGAAAGAAAATAAAATGTCGACCTGCCGTAATAAAATAGAGGCGGTCATTTTAAAAGCCATAGAACACTCTGTGGATCGTGACAAAGCCAGAAAAGAGGAACAGAGAAAATTACACAGGTGGATTAAACAGGGATGGATGATCCCAGTCATTTAAAAAAAAAACAACACACAATTCCCCCAATAACACATAGGCTGTCGGTACTAAAAGGGAAAGAATTACTAATATAATAATTATAAATTAATATTGATTATATAATATAGGGAGTTCTTTCTGAAAGAACTAGTGTGAATGAAAAAGTGTGTCTGTGAAAACGAGAGAGGAGGAGAGGAAAAAGAGTCAAGGTCAGCTTGCTGACTGAGACAGAGAGGGAAACGACTGACTGAGACACAGAAAAAACTGACTGAGACTGAAAGAAAACCGATTGACTGACAGAGGAAAGACAAAAATAATACAAAAACTAGACTAGAGGCGATATACGCCTGCCATTTGATGTATGTTGTATGTATGGATGTGAGGGCAAAGGATTTGCCAAAGAAAGTAAAAGAATGTTGACTGAAGATTTGAGAGATGAACTAAGGACGAGAAAGATAAAGCTATGTTTAGGAATAAGAAAGATCTATAGGAGTGAGATGTTTCAATTCAGTAATATCTTGCTCTGAGATGGATAATAGAATGTAAAACTTGAGTGGCAAAGAAAATAGGGGAAGAGAAGTGGGAATAGAACGTTTTTGTAAGTGCACAGGATGAAAGGAGGGAGATAAGAGTGTTTGGGAGTCGGAAAGCCATCTGGGAAAGGCCAGAATCCTTACAGGTTGCAACTGGCATTGAGACCATAAGGAGGCTTGGATGTTTGTTTGTCTGTTTGTTTGTTTTTACTATTGCTTCATTCAGAAGTAAAAAACTCCAAAAGAAATTGTTAAATTTACACTTTTGGTACCAATTTGTTATTTTGGATTTTTCCAATATATCCAGTCCATTAGAGGAACGGAGAAAAGCTTTTGGCCTCCAAATTATTACACAAAATCCAATCATTAAATAGCTTATTCTCACACAGCAGGGATAATAGGATACACCAGTTTAATATTTCAGACAATTTATTATTTGATTCTTAATATAACTTCAAGGATGAGTGATTAACCAAATAACATTAATGTGTCCTTTAAAAGTCCATCTCTAGGTACAGTTAATGTGCAATTTTTTAATTGCACATTCATTTTAAATTTTTTTTGGGGGGGGGGGATTTTTCTTTCTCTGTTTTGTATTATTTTTGAGCCATTTTACATCTTTACAAAAGTGTCACCCTCAACTGTGGGTTTGTGACAATGAAGATGATAATTGTTTTTGTTTTTAGTATGGAGAACTTGTTTCTCTGATGCAATGAGCCTCGTGAAGCTAGACAGAGCTGATCTTGCTTTGCTCTGCTCAGGTTTGATGAGAAGAGGAAATGCTGTTCTATTTACTTGTATTTCTTAGAGCTGAAAATCATTCATGTGCTTTCTATATGAGCAAAATCAATCATATCAGGATGAGAAATTCAAACTTTACTTACTTAAACTTAATTCTGTGCTGCCTAGAATTAGATTTTTTTTTTTTTCCACATTCAAATCATCCATTTAAGATTAAATAATCAAGACATGTTTAATCTATTTACAGTTGGCCTTTAAAATAGGAGTTTGATTCACCCTCCATGTAATTATTGTTAGACTCTTGCGACCTAAAAATAAATATGTTTCACCTTTGAAAGAAGAATAAATCTTAATCCAATTAAAGGGACAGATGTCTAAAACACTTTAACTCATAGCGTGTTTCATAATAAATGAAAAGCACAAACCATAGTACAAGCCCCCTTGTTTACACACTTGATTGAATACCCTATTTTAATTACTTTGCAACACTTTAACTTTTAAAGAACCAGAAGAAGGGAATTTCTTTTTGTATGTTTTGTTTTACCAATTATCTTAACATCCAAGGCTCCTAATTTGAAAGACGTTGTTAAGCTCTACTTTTTGTTTTTATTTTATCATAAAGGAAAGTATGGCAGAATGACTTTTATTAATTTTGTTTTGTTTTGTTTCAGCTGTCTCACACATTTGTCCTTTGTATGTGATGCCTGTTTTACCACAGGGCAGTTTGACGTCAAAGCTTCTGAATTATGATGTAATGAAGCAGTCGATGACTTTTGGAAAATGGTTTGAACACAAATACTCAAATGCTGTTAAATTTGCTGCTTATTGAAATTCAGCTTGTTAATCATTTAATATTTCATGAAATGCCAAAGATTTCTGTCGCTTTTCTGCCACTTTTTGAATCTTTTATTTTTGAATGTCCACTTATTTGGCTATTACTCCTCAAAATTGTAAAGAAATTGTTGACCGCAAAAGATGGGTCTACCTGTATGTCTTGTTTTGATTATTTGTTTATTTTCCTTTTCAAATATAGGCTTATATAATCTACTGTAAACTCAGTTGCAGCATATTAATCACTTTTCAGTTTGTTTTCCTTTCAATCTCTGGGATCTGGGCTCCATGTCTCCACAACCCACTCCCATCCGGTGTCAACTCCACCTCCTCCACCCTGACCGACTACGCCCTGCGCCTGGCTTGTACAGTGCAAGCTTAAACACCTGGCCTGTAGGCGAGTATCAATTCCACGAAAGGATCTTTACAAGGCTGAGATCCAGATCACTGACTCTTAAAATTAAAAAAGCCTCACTGACAATTCTTGACAATTTTGTTCCTGGAGCAGATCTGACAGAAGCTGATATCTGAACAGCTTGCTCCTGTACCCTGTGTGGTCACATAGAAACGAATGGCCCTGGATCTGCTATTGGCAGGAGAGGGTTATGTGTGTGCACTGCTATAGGAAGTTCTTAAAATATTTTTTTTTTTCCAAACTGCCCCTGGTGGCTGGGTGACCAGTGCCCTCTCCACCTTACGCACCATGACAAGACATGGCTGCAGACTCTGAAATTGCTTAATAAAATCATCACCATGGCTCTGATGGAGGAAAACATGCCTCATTCCCCCAGCTGATCTGATGCTGAGGATGCCGATGCTGGTGATGCAGATGCTGAGGACGAAGGTGATGCTGACGATGATGATGATGATGAGGACGGGTTTGCACTGGATGGGATGAAGGTTGGGGGTACATGGAAATCCCCAGTAAGTGGTTCACACCATTAAATGGTGTGAAAAGAGGGATTGTTAGGGTTGAATAATTATATATAGTGGGGGTCTGACTGAAACTATTTGCAACTAAGTTCTGTTTCGTTGTTTTGGCTTAGTTGTTTCGAATTTCTGTACAAACAGAACATTTTAGCCGATATAGCAGGAACACAATAATACCTTTTCTCCAACAACAACAGTTTGGCCCTCATGGCATCAGCTGTGTCAAGGCCTTGAGAGTGTCTCCTGTTCACTTCCTTATTCCAAATGCCAAGAGGAGGGACTACGTGTGCGCACTTTCGAGGAGGAAGAACCAAGACCTACTGTAATAAAAACTTACAGACGCCGGCTGTTTGATGCGTTTTGTTGTGCTGATGCGTTCTGCTGGGTCTCTGCCACTTCCCCCAGGCACACTACTGATACAGCCTGAAGTGCTAGTAACCTCTCAGAGCTACACCACACCCCTCTCACACACTGATAAAGCGCTCCAGTTCCCCAAGCAAGCACACAGACCTTGGGACACACTATAACTGATACAGCCTGAAGTGCTAGTAACCTCTCAGAGCTACACCACACCCCCTCTCACACACTGATAAAGATCTTCTCGGCGGGACCTGTGAACCGACGCCGGAGTTTTTTACATTTATTTCCTATTTTACTATTCATTTTAATCATTTAACAGAGTCCACAGTATTAGAGTTTTATTTTTACCTTTTGTGTTAAATTTTTCTATTCATTTTAATCATTTAACAGAGTCAACAGTGTTAGAGTTTAATTTTGTTTCTTCTGTTTCATTTTCTCTCTGAAATAAATCCACAATATCATGCATGTGTTTTAATTAAATAATAAGGAAAAATGGAACCAAGGCAAAGACCTTAGCATCCTTTCAGACACCCTGGGTTATGTGGGTTTAGGGGGACAGTACTGTTTTTGACCTTTATCCCTTTAGTGATAGCTTTTCCTCTACTATGGTTCGAAAAGAAACTAACCCCAAGCTCCACCACGTCCCCCCCGACTCCAATTGCCATCCCTAGGGCACACAGATCAGTTGATGCATTCTCCAGTAGTCCGGTGTACATGGATGCTATAGGATTTCCCGGGGGGTCCCAGATAAGTATAAACTGGCAAATAACATTGCAGCATGATTTTTGAGCATGCCTATCCTTAGTGTTATGTTCCCAGTTACTCCCATCAAAAATGTCGACCGAATCAACTATCTCCACTATAACATCCAACGCTTGTCCAATTTCACCAGAGACGCAGTATCTGCGATACACGAACAGCTGTCTGCCACCTTGATGTAATTTCAAAATTGTGTTGCAGTTGATTTCCTGTTAGCAGAGAAAGGGGGTGTATGTGCTATGATGGGCGCACAATGTTGTATGTTTATCCCTAACAACACAGCCCCAGACGGTACCTTATCTAAAGCACTCCATGGACTGCGCTCACTCTCTGTGGAAATGAAGGAACACTCTGGCGTGAAACCATGGGATGATTTTATGACTTAATTCTTTGGCAAATGGTCTAAACTGGTCTCGGCCTTCATACTATCTGTCGCAGTGTTCATAGCCCTGTTCGCCATCTGCGGATGTTGTTGTATTCCCTGCATTCGAGCCCTGTGCAGCCGTGTCATAGACTCTGTGATACAAAAGAATGACACTGAACGTGCATTACAACTGCCTCTGCTAGCTCACTCTGAGGAGACAAGGGACATGAGGGACTGCGTTTCTTATGATTTCTGCTCAGATGGTGACAACTTACCAGATATTGACCATGCCTTTGCTCTTGAGTTAGAGACTGTCCCCTCAATCGCTCTGACCCCTGCTTTCGGACTTCCCCAATAAGTTGACACTCAATTATGATTAGTCACATAGCCCCAAATGGTGATGTATGGACCCATTCTGGACACGGTTTTCACCCAAATTGGCCCCTTTTGAGTGCATACAGCCCCTACTTGCTAGAAAAAGGCTTTCCTGACACAATATCTCTCACAGGAGCCTTAACAGTGGTTAGAACCCCCCTCTTGCTGCAACTAAACTTAATGTACAGGGTCCCAGGGGGACTACTTCATGCAATAGCCCGATGAAATGCTGGGAGCCTTACCCTGATTTTAGTGACATGTGATTAACACATGTCAACAGAGGGATTGTTGAGATATTTATGTTTCTCTGTATCTTGTGATTATATTTTACCTATATCCTATGAACATTTTGAACCGCCTCTGTGCCCACCCTGTGTCTGATTATATATACTGTGGACTTAGGATTGAACGGGGCTTCTTCTCGACATGATCCAGTGAATCTGGTGACGTGTCCGGCAGAACCCCTGAGACTCTCTGTAAGTATTTCATTATTTTACAATAAATGTTCAATTTCCAGAACTTCATGTATAAGTGTCTAATTATTCCTTCTCAAATCCTGGATCAACAAACACGTTTGTCAAATCGCCGGAGGCGAGGTCAAGATTAGTGCCTGGCGACGACAATATTGAGATGATCAGTCAACTTGAACGCAAGAGTTTTAAACAAATGCTAATGATGCTAACCGGATTTAATAGCAATTTAGCTAGCCGTCTTCTATAGCTATGTCCTTGCTTTCACAATTGTGAATGTTTAAATGTGCATGCTGTTTAAGTTTCATGGTAATAGTTTTTCTTTCTTGGAAAACATTGGTATTGAGGTGATCAGTCAACTTGAATGGAAGAGTTTTTAACCAATGCTAATGATGCTAACCGGATTTAATAGCAATTGGCTAGCCGTCTTCTATAGGCTATGTCCTTGCTTTCACGATTGTGAATGTTTAAATGTGCATGCTGTTTAGGTCACAAGGTAATACTATTTCTCCTTGGGACAGGCCCAGTCTTGGAAAACATGTTTGTTTGGGGTGAACCAGAGATGTAAACGATTTAGCCTATGTCATGTAACTCCTACTCAGTACGTGTTTTTAGACATTTACCTTTCTTTGCTAAAACACAGACTTGACATTCAATGTAAAAAACACTCAGTCCATCAAACAAGCATTCAGAAAAAAACAGGCAATAAAATAACAAAATACTAATTATACTGTATTACAGCACACATGTCTTATTCTCAGACAAATGCTTAGTGTCATTTTATGGGCGTGTGTCGTCGCCAGGCTTTTAAACTTGAACTCGCCTCCGGCGATTGGACAAGCGTGTTTGTTGATCCAGGATTTGAGAAGGAATAATTAGACACTTATACATGAAGTTCTGGAAATTGAACATTTATTGTATTCACTGAAATACTTACAGAGAGTCTCTGGGGTTCTGCCGGACACGTCACCAGGTTCAGTGGATCATGTCGAGAAGAAGCCCCGTTCAATCCTAAGTCCACAGTATATATAATCAGACACAGGGTGGGCACAGAGGCGGTTCTTTTTCTTTGAGGGAATTCATCTGGCCAGTTATTGGCCAGATGTATACTGTTTCCTCAAAGTGCAGTTTTTTGCAAGCACATCACTTTCAACTGACCAGGTGTCCCACCACTGTGGCCTTGGCAAACAGGGAGCCTGCCACAGTGGAGAGACCCAGCAGATAATACTTTTCCGGAGGATTTCATATCTTTTTCTCACCATATTTCATGAAGCACCTTATTGTATTAGTTCTGGCACGTCCTCTCTTTTCTGAGCATCCGTGCTTTCATTATTTCAAATCTCAAGATGAATTTCCATCACACACTTTTCTCCGAATTGTATTTTGGGTCAGATTGACATTCAGGTTGACACCTGCTCTTTCTGTGGTCATGCTCTGGGCCTGACCCTGCGTCTGAGTCAAAAAGATTATACATCATTCTAACTAAAAGTAACTGTTGTAGCATTATTGATTATATGGATTATACAGCTAATATTTGTTCACAGGATATAGGTAAAATATAATCACAAGATACAGAAAAAACATAGATATCTCAACACGTGTCAAAAGAACATTGGACAGATTTCCAACACATGAAAAGGGCCAGTGTGTTAAGAGAAGATGGCATTGTTGAATTAGTTTCAAAGAGTACACTCCAAATGCAATTTTGACCATGAGTCACATAAATCAAGAAACTTGCCCCATTTGCAGTAAAAACTTAAGCGATGGCTCTGATGTGGTTGAGGTTCTCCAGAAGGGAGCTGATGGGATCAACAATGCAAGTGTACAAAGAGGCGACAATGTACACATTTCCGCTGGTGAAAAAGTACACTCAAAATGTCGACAAAAGTACATAAATAAGAAAGACATTAAAATCCAACAGGAGATTAAAGCTGAGCCACCAAAAAGAAGTTCCAGAGTAGCAACTAGTCCTTTCAACAGCCAAACCGATTGTCTTTTCTGTGGGACTAGAATAACACATGGAAGTAAAGACAAAAGTAGTGTAAAGACTGATACGCTCGCAGAGTCGATTCTTGAGTGTTGTGACAATCGTGCAGATCAATGGGCTTTCACGGTGAAAGGCAGGATTGAGTATTATGGCCGTGATCTACATGCTGCAGACTGTGTTTACCACCACTTATGCAGTAGTAGTTTCCGTAACGGATATAACTGTGGTGATTCTGTTGTTGGTTGTGTTGTCTTTGTCTCCCTCTCCTGTTCTGTTCCTGTCCTGCAGGTGGTGTCTGTGGCAGGGGGTGTGGCTAGCTTCCTCACTTCAGCAAACAAGGCACACCTGCAATCACTCACCCATCATCCACTCCATAAAAGCCTGGTCCCGACTCCACTACTCTGCCAGATAATTCCGTCTTGTTCGGTAGCGTACCCATGACGACCTCTGATTCTCGCCCTTCGTATTTTGTTTCGTATTTAACCATTAGTGTTTTCTTTTGTTACACAGACTCCTCGGTGTGCCTTGTTGCTGCTCCTCGGTTTTTTTCGCTTTCCCTCCTGCGTTTTCCCCCCTG
The DNA here is from genome assembly GCF_947347685.1 of Pleuronectes platessa. Lineage (NCBI taxonomy): Eukaryota > Metazoa > Chordata > Actinopteri > Pleuronectiformes > Pleuronectidae > Pleuronectes > Pleuronectes platessa. Next base: position 20,694,712 of record NC_070639.1, on the reverse strand, counting down.
GATTATTCGGCCAGCCAGCACCCTGCCTCCACAGCCTGCCTGCTCTATTTTCTGGTGTTAAAATAAACCTCACTCAACACTAGACTGCTCTCTGTGTCTGCTTTGGGGTCCAACCAAAGAACCACCCGTAACAATAACATACCGATACAGTTCCATAAAGACCCACAGGCAAAGCGCAGAAAGTCTGGCCGGCCCATAAATGAAGATCAGGAGCAGGCATTCATGAAAGTTTGCTCTTACCTTGAGAGCAATGATGAGGAACAGTTGGCAATTACACATCTTCGAGACATAATGAAGGAATCCTTGACAAACCCAGATTCTGAACCATATGGAAATCAATACCTCAAGAGAAAATTGAGAGAACAGTACCAGGACAATGTACATTTCACTGGAGGGAACGGCCTGCATGACATTGAGACAATGAGAGAGAAGACATCACAAATACTACGATCTTATTTCAGCAACCAAGAAAAGGATGAGGAATCCCAGAAACAAGCAATCATTCAAACAGCTGCACGATTGATCAAAAGTGATATCAAGTCCAATGTTCAGTCCATTACGGATCACTATCCGAGCACAAAGTCACTTGAGCTTGACTCTGCCCTTTCGTTTGTTCCTGAGACTCTCCGTACACTTTTGAATGGTCTTTTTGTGGGTGAGGAGACAAGCCGAAAGATTGCAGGAATAGGACAAGCAATTGTCCAGGCAGCACGACCACGTGCTGTGGTAGCTCCATTACAACTTGGCCTTGCAGTGCAGGCACATCATATGTATCGATCACAATTCCTGGTGGATACCCTTCATGGAATGGGATTTGCTTCATCATACAAGGAAGTTTTGCGTTTTGAAAAGAATGCAGCAGATTCAGTTGCCCCAGATATGTTAGCGGATGACATAGATGTGTTGGACATGACACTTCCTTTTGCTGGTGACAATGTTGACCACAACATCCTTACTATTGATGGTAAGGGGACCTTCCACGGAATGGGAATCATAGCAGCAATCACTCCAGGGCGAAAAAAGGACCATATCATTCCAAGGAGACACATTACCAACATAGATTTTGCAGGGCAAAGTAAAATCCCAATCATCGAATATCGCTTTGCGAAACATGTGCGCCAAACCATCGTGTTCAACAACCTCCCAACACTGATCAACTGTGACAGAACAGTTGATGTCCTGTGGGAGCTCTCACTGAACTTCAAACAAGAAACCCCTGGGTGGCAGGGAATGATGCATATCATTCATCAAGGACTAGAACATCCAGGCCAATCATCAGTTGTGTTCCTGCCAATGATTGACCTGTACTCTGGAGACAAAACGTGTATTTTGTCCACCTTGGATTTTGTTTGTGACCTGGCTATCAAACACAAAGCTCCAACCATTATTACGTTTGATCAGCCATTGTACTGGAAAGCAGCAGAGATCATCATGGATGCACCACAGAGTAGTCCCCTGAAAAGCATAGTCTTAATGCTTGGAGGTTTTCATACTTTTATGAACCTACTTGGTGCAATAGGCACACTGATGGAAGGAACAGGACTCAGGAATATTATGGAAGTTGTCTATGGATCAAATGCCGTCCAGCACATGATGACTGGAAAGTCAGTGCAAAGAGCTTTTCGTGGACATTTGCTGGTGGACAGATGTCTCAATCACATGGTTGTGTCAGAGCTGCAGGAGGATGACTCACAGTTTGAGTTCTTGGTGAACCAAGCTGAAGAGATGTATTCATCCATGGTAACGAAAGAAACAACTTTGGAGAGTGCTGCAGCATCAGATACTGTATGCTGAACAAAATCAAGGAAAAGTGGACACGAAGAGGTCAGACCTTAGCACAAGGTCAAAAACCAGCCGGCTGTGGGTGAACTATCAGAAGATGCTGCAGACAGCCCGAGCTCTGATTAAAGCAGATCGTACAGGATCTTGGAAGATGCACTTGCGCACAATGTTGGACTGTCTGCCAATATTTGCCGCCGCTGGGCACTACAACTACCTGAAATCAGCATATTTCTACCTCCAAGAAATGTGCCAACTCGACACCAGACACCCTGATGTACTTGACAAGTTTTCCAGGGGTTTCCATGTGATCCGCCGCAGCAACCAGTTCTGGGCAGGCCTTAGCTCTGACCTTGTCATCGAGCAGACACTGATGAGATCCTTGAAAAGCAGTGGAGGCTTGACCCATGGAAGTGGAATGACTGACGAAATGCGAGCATTGTGGACCATGTCTACACCCATCACATCGGAATACAACCACGCCATGCAGGAATTGAATGACCTCACATACACGACCAGCGAGAAGCACCGAGAATCCTCTGAAGCAAGGATAAAAAGAGATCATTCTGATCTAGAAAAGATCAAGGAAAAGCTTAGCTCTTGCACACCATTCTCTCCAGACCCATCCCTGAGAAACATAGTAACTGGTGTTGTTGCCAAAGAGGAGGTGAATGTGCATGAGTTGGAGACTGTTGGCAATGAGATCATTGAAAAGATGATTGGAAAACCTATTTTTGGAATATCCTTCAAATGGAAAGACCGGGCAAAAGCCCTTGCAGATGACTCCAGTGTCAAAGTTGCCCAAGACCGAACCATTGATCCTGCTTTGCTGTTCCAACGGTTCCTGATCATGTCGAAAACTGGGCAGTTTTCACTGGAAGATGTAATGAGCTATGAGCTCTGCTCATTTCCTGCAGCCCTGTTTGAAGGCAGGGAAATCTTCCGTAAAGCCAACAAGCCCCAACTAGCGCAGGCTATCATTGAGTTGGTCCTGGATTCCATCCCAGCAACTGAGCATTATGTCCTTGATGGTGGTTCCCTGGTTCACCGCTTGGCATGGAAAAAGGGTGACAGTTACGGTGCCATTGCACAGTCATATGCAGACTTTACCATACGCCTTTACGGTAAAGCAACAGTCGTTTTTGATGGTTATAGAGAAGGTCCATCCATCAAAGACAATACGCATCAGAGACGTGGTGAAAACACTCACCCCATTGTTAACTTCCATGCAGAGACTGAGTTTGTGGGAAGAAAGGATGATTTCCTTTCCAGATCTTGCAACAAACAAGGACTTATCCATCTTATGACCGAGGAGCTGGAGAAGAAGGGCTGCTCTGTTATCAATGCTCCAGGTGACGCAGACGTGGACATTGTCAAAGCTGCAGTCAAGGCCTCAGAACATCAGCCCACAACCTTGATAGGGGAGGATACAGATTTACTAATTCTTCTCCTCTTCTATGCTGGGACGAAAAATAGAGGCCTCTATTTTCGTTCAGACAAGTCCAAAGCTACTAAGGTGTACAACATCAGTGAGATGAAACAAGTCCTGGATAGTGACTTGTGTTCCCAGTTGCTGTTTGTTCACGCCTTCACAGGATGTGATACAACTTCACGCATTTTTAGTGTTGGCAAACAGACAGCATTCCAGAAACTCGTGAATGGCGAGTCAACCATCCAGTCCTGTGCAAATGTGTTTCTGCTCAAACATCAAGCAAGGAATGTCATAGAGGACCATGGGACCAAGGCAATGGCAGTGTTGTTTGGAGAAAAGAGTAGCGATTCACTTGCCTCTTAGCGTTACAATCTTTTTAGCAAGAAAATCGCCACTGCCAAATCATTTGTTGGCCCAGAACGTCTGCCTCCAACTGAGTCCGCAACCAAATACCACTGCCAAAGGGTTTACTTCCAGATCATGGTGTGGATTGGAAAGGAAGGTGACCTGAACCCAGTGGATTGGGGATGGAAACTGGTGGACAACCGATTCCTGCCAGTTATGACTAGTAAGACTGCTGCCCCAGAAAGCCTCCTGCAGATGATACACTGTAATTGCACAACTGCCTGCAAAACACAACGGTGCAGTTGCAGGGCATATGGACTACCATGCATGCCTGCTTGTGGACCATGTCAAATTGGGAATTGTGAGAATCACTATAATCAACCTCAATGGGAGGAAGAGTGTGACGACTAATGGTGAATTAAGGTCACACTGCAAGGTGTATAAATAAGAAAAGCATTTAAAAAATATATAAAAAACAAAAGACAAAAAAAATGCATTATAAAAAAGGTAAAAAAAATAAATGAAAAAATAAAACACACAAAATGAAAAGGGGTTAGCGGTACTGAGCCTTCATGTGGCAGCCCTGTTTTGACTAATTTTACAGTACCACACAGTTCTTTTTAGTTTAGTGTTTATTGGAATAAAAAAAATGGTTATGTACCACAGAAACCACCAACACAAGGCAAAACAATATGAAAAAAGAGAAATATGCAATTACTTAAGTGGAATTTGACTTATTTTTCGCATATATATGCTTGTAACCAATTACTTTAATATATAAATGTACTTGTTTTCACTCATCTATCATGCAAATATGCTAATTAGAATATTAAATGGCCAAAACATGTATCAGGCACCAGTATTCCTGGTCTAGGAGGTTAACAAGAGTAATGGTCATTTTAAAGGACCTGACGGCGGCCATTTTGATAATGGGGCCTTTCGTGGAGTCAAACTTTGGTAAACTTTTAGTATGTTTTTAAGTACATCTGATACTACTGTAAACCACTGAGAAACCTTTTGTTAGAATTTTTTTTAGGTCAAGTCATATTTGCAGCTGACTACTATGCCGATGGAGGGATGGGCGAGGTGTTTTGAGTCCACAAAACACTGCTGGAGTTTCAGGGGTAAACAGTGTAGCAGCCGAATCCAATATGTCTTTAGATATTAGGGACTAATCTTCAGATGTTAAAAAAACATTAGTAAAAAAAGGTAGCATGTCTCCATACAGGTCGTGTGGTGTCATCAAAGTATCAACAACCCCAGACATCCATATTCGACTCGAAACGATTAATTCATTCTTTTGTAAGTATGCAGTTGTTAAACACCCTCTGCTAAAATGATTCGGCAATGACGGGAGAAGCCAGAGGCAGTTTCCCTGTGACTCACTGTCAACATGTCTGCAGCTCAGTAAACTTGAGTTTCTTCATTTCACATTAAACAAGTAGAAAAAAAATTCTATTCACAAAACAGCTCTTCCTGCAAGGCGTTAAATGTCTGCGTTCTCCATTGTTTGACACTGCAGCTGGATTTACTTAGTAACTTAACTCTGTTGAACACAGTGATTATTTTCCAGCGCATTAGGTATTAAAAAGAAGACTTAACTACCCTGTTGGTATTGGGTGAAGTGTGAAGATTGTCCTGGAAACGGCTTAATCTAAAGGGTACATAACAAATGCTGAGAAGAGACTGAAAAACAAAATAAGGAGGAGCTTTTCTTAAAAAGGTGGATTTCTGGAACAAAGGACAGAGAAGGCACAGCTGACAACCGATCAGATAGACAAGACTAAAAGAAACACCACCATGACACACCGGTTCTTTGAGGGGAAGGATCATGCCTCCATCTACCAAAAGTATCGCTTTGCGCCTCCAGATGAAGTCAAAGATATTCTTCTGCGATACTTAGATGAAAAGGTAAGAGGTGGTCAGTGCTATGAAGATACAATGCACTCACTTAGCAAAGTGCATGACGAGCTCTGGAATAGGGTCTTCTGCTTATTTGTTGTAAAAACTGAGAGTTGTTGGTGAACCTGCAACATTCATCATATTGACAGCAAATACTACATCAATGTTGACATCCTCAGAAGGGACAGCCACATGTGCTGGCAGTAGATCTGGGATGTGGGACAGGCCAGACCACTCGTCTGTTGGCGCCGCACTTTAAAGAAGTCGTGGGAATTGACATCAGTGAGTGTCAGCTGGAGGAGGCCAGAGCTGTGCCCGGGTTCTCCAACATCGAGTACAGGTAAGACATCTGGAGGCGGTGTTACGCTAACCTGGAAACAACCTAAATTGTGTAAAATAGTGTTTGTTCATTTGTATAAATATTCTTCGAGGCTCCTGATTGTGATATGGAGTTTATTGTTCCTCTCATAAAGTGCTCTGCCTAGGCTGCAGAAATTAGCTTTACTAGGATCCACCCCTATCTCTAGACAGTGATGATTTGGTGACAGCGAATTTGTCCAAAACGGCTCTAGCACTTGGACTGAGGGCCTCTGCCTTCAATTTCCTATGTAAGAGTAATCTCAACCATTGGGTATTGAGCCAAATGCCTTAATGGGGTCATGTCAATACACAACTAGGCCCCCCTTCCCTTAGTGTACCTCTCTGATCAGCTTGGCGACAACTCCAATGTGTTACAAGCACCCGGGAATCCCAGAAATACTACGCACCTTTTCTGAGGTGTCAGTGAGGGTATTCTCATGTATGAAGTGTGAAATCCTTCTAGATAAGCCCCTGAAGGAGACTTAACTATGAGGTTGAGTTATGTTTCTATGGTACCCAGATACCTACCTGTAGTGGTTTATTCTTGGGCAAAATCACTTCCAAGAGAAGCGTTCATATAACCAGTGGTAATGGTTGTGTTAGTGAACAGTGTCAAGTTGTCTCTCTCTGTGCTATTTATCTGGACTCACAGGATGTTCTGTCCGTTGCACCTGCAGGAAAGGGAGAACAGAGGAGCTTCCATTCTCTGACGGCTCTGTAGACTTGGTGACGGCATCAGCAGCAGCCCACTGGTTTGACCACTCCAGGTTCCTGGCTGAGGCCAATCGGGTTCTGAAGCCCCGGGGCTGCATTGCTCTGCTGAGTTACACCAATCAGAACAACAGTCTTTCCTACCAGAACTGTGGAGAACAACTTAACAGCCTCTATGAAGAGGTGGGTGTAATAACTAAAATCATTGTTTTAGTCAAATGTGAAAATAAGAGAACACCACAACTTCCAAAGGTATCCAGTAAAGTGGAGATAATGCTACTGTGACTCATGTCGATGCCACCGGGGTCTCCCCCACCACTGCCAGAGGTGAACCTGTTGCTTTTAAGCCTCTTTTTTATTAATTAAACTGCACCAAACATAGATTCCAAATCACTAAACATACATTGACAAGCAGTTTCTCACGACGTAGCAGCTCAGCTCCGTCATCTGTCTCTTTGTCTGTCTCTGTGACTCTCATGAGTTTCTCCTCATGTGTCTCCTTCGTGTCTCTTTCGTGTCTCTTTCGTGTCTCTTCCCCTGTGGCCGCTCTTTTGAATCAAGGGAGAGTTAATTGTCGAACTAATCAGCCAATCAACTCCCCCAGGTTCTCCTGGAGCTGCTCTCTAGCTCCTGCCACTACCATCATTAATAACAACAGCAAACATACAGATTTATAAAACTGCAGTTTTTACTGTTAAATTTGTTTTCAATGTTAGTTTATATTACTTACATTATATATTATTTAAACATACATACAGACACACAACAAAAGTCAGTGCATAGAGTAAAGGATTCATGTTTTTATCTTTATTCACTTCCAGGTGAAACAGCTGCTGATGCCATACACCAGCAACATCCCAGAAGCTCAGTGTAACAGTAAACTGGAGGAGTTATACTCTGCCATCCCTTTTCCAGACAAAGAACGGTAATTACAACACAGACACTTAACTGACCAATGCCAAGTACACCTCTGTAATACCTAGAATTAACTGTCGGCTGACAAATTAGGCCTCATTATATATCCTAGCCTTTAAAATACGGATAACAAAAGTGTTTAAACATTTTGTTTGGTTTCTCAGAGAATAAGTTTTGGTCCTTTAAAGAACATCTGTGTCCTATTTAGGGGAACGTTATTCATGAGTTTGTGCAAGACCAAAATAAAAGACTCGATAAAGTAAATTCAAATGTGGTTTTAATAAAATAACAATAATCTTTATTAAATCATCAGGTTTAGAAGAAACAGGTCAAATAAATTAGTATACAAATACAAGTGCCATATAAAATGCTCAATAAAATAAATTAAAACATCATACTGCATTGCCATTAAAAGTACTTTCTGAAGACGCCAATAATACAACAAAAAAGATTAAGTACTTCTTATATTTAATTGACAACCAGATATAACTGATACATTGCAGAGTCAAGATTAAAATTCCAATGATTATTATATGAGCAGTTTATTATTAATGTCCTCACAGCCCTTGCAGGAAATGGACTGAACTAAATTCTGCTGACCAACAGCTGTAGAGGTTTATAAGCAGTGACTGTTAATAATTAACAACCTTAGTTAAAGAGTACCATGAGATTTAGAAGCCAACAGACGCACACAGTTAGTTGCACACAACACGTCTTTGCAATACTATAGTTACACACTTACGTATCATACCTCAGCCACATCAATCCTCACCAGCTTGTTCTGATATCACCCATGAACCGACCCAGACCTGTGAGCTTTGCCTAAATGTGTTATTTTTATTATTACATTCAGGTCACTCAGCATTGTTGCACACAGAGAGGGAGCTGTCCCTTTAAACACCCTCATTATGAAACACACCACATACCAGCAGAGATAAAGGAGCCTCCCATTTCCCTTGCACCCCTATGTTTCCCTCTTGTGTGTGTGTGTCTATGCATGTGTGTATGTGTGTGTGTGTGGTTCTGAATGCCTGCCTGCAGACGAAATAGAAGGTAAAGTCGATTTTTTTTTAGCTCTTTATGAAGCTTATGATAAATCAGCTGTTCACGGAGTTAACAATGGCTCACCGTCTGTTTGAGGGCAAGAAGCATGCAGCTTCTTACTTAAAGTACAGGGTCTCCCCATCAGAACATCTTATACAACAGGTCCTTGGATTCCTGGAAAAACGGGTAAGTGCTAGTAGAAAGAGGATGACAGCCTCTGGAATATAACTACTGGAGGAGAAATGTTAAAACTAACTGCACAGCGATGTTATTTTGACAGAAAGCTTGTCCCTTTGAGCTGGCAGTGGATGTGGGTTGTGGCTCGGGACAGGGCACTCGGCTGCTGGCCCAACACTTTGCTTCCGTGGTGGGGACAGATGTGAGTCCTGCCCAGCTGGATTTGGCTGTCCAGTATGCCCTGGAGGCAAACATCACATATAGGTGAGCATGGACCAACCTGCAGTCAGGATTCATATTTTTAGGTTTTTACATGAGACCGTAGGTCAAAGGCTAATTCAAGCTTCATGGGTCTCTTTTTAGTTTGTCTGTTCCATGTTTACCTGGCTACAGAGGGAGGAATCAAGCCAACCATTCAAAAAATGCATGGAGAGATATCAAGATAACACTGACATGTTTTTATTTACTGCTCTGTTGAGCCACTTGGCGACAAGAGAGAACAATGGGAACCTTGTCTGGTGAAAGTCGGTCATGCTGTGAGGCCCACACTGCAGAACCAACATACAGTCAACTGAATAATAATCCCCTATGTATTGTTTGGCAATATAATATATACAACACAAATAGTTAACAAAATGAATATGCAAAGCATGGAGCACATTGATTTAATAAACCCAGTATCAATGGAGTATTTATTCCCAGTATTTAAGATATTTTAGAATATCTACATTAATATCAGTAAAACCTGGATGGATACAAGGTGGAGTTAATCATGTATTGCATTTGGTGCACCATTAAAACTCAGAAATTAATTGTTTAATCTGACTTGATTTTTGTATGTAAGGATTCATTAGTTGTAGAATGTGGAAAGGCCCAAACGTGGTTTCACCTGGTGTGTGTGTGTGTGTGGAGTTTGATTCAGTTCCTGCTGCCTTCCCATCTTCAGAGAGTGTGCGGCTGAGGAGCTGCCGTTGGCTGACAGCTCAGTGGACCTGCTGACGGTTATGACTGCGTTCCACTGGTTCGACAGGCCACGCTTTCTCCTGGAGGCCCACAGAGTCCTGAAGCCCCGCGGCTGCCTGGCTCTGCTCAGCTACACCATGGACATGGAGCTCAGCTACGACGGCTGCTGCTCGCAAGCACTCAACCAAGTCTGCACAGAGGTACACGCAGAGTGAGAGAGGTTACTGTGAATGTGCACATACATACAGATTTCAAATGTTTTTTCCTGTTATAGATATACTAACATGTCAGGATACATGATAAGGTAAATGAAAAGCATGTGTACCCGCATAATAAAGATAGCAGGGATCAATCCTGCTTCAGGGAACCATTCATAGTCATGACCTGTTCGTATATCTGCATATTGAAAGACCAGAGTCCCATGAGGACTGTGGGCTGTGAGTTTGAGGACAGCATTTTTCCTTTAAGATTTAAGATTGCACGTGTTCAGACAGGATTCATCCCACTGACACATACTAAACAGGCAAATATCATCAGAGCAAATACAAACAACACAAGCAAATCACATTGCACAACATCGCTATCTAGTGGTTATTATTGTGTTAAGCCCATCAGTTAGTAAAACACCTGACTCATGTTGTGTATAATGACATCAGTGGGTTGATGGACTCTTCTGATGATTTGATCAGTTTTATGCAGCTTTAAAACTCTATCGCGACCCTCACATTGGTCCCAGCACTATTGAGTTGTACCGGGCGGCGTATGAATCCATCCCTTACCCGGACAAGGAGTGGTGAGTGAACACATTCCTCTCTCTCAATTCTAAATATTAATTTCCAATCTTTGTCACTTCGGTCAGTACAGTAGTATGATTTGTGTGTGTGTGTGTGTGTGTGTGTGTGTGTGTGTGTGTGTGTGTGTGTGTGTGTGTTCATAAAGGCAAGAGTGTGTGAGAGTGAGAAAGGCCATGCCTCTGTCCGGCTACATGGGGATGGTGGAGTCTTTCTCCAGCTATCAGATTCTGCTGAGAGCCGACCCGCAGAAGGCCGAGCAACTCTCCCAGGACATCTGTCAAAAGTAAATACTGATGCACCACACTATGCACACAAATGCAAATAACACACATGTCCGTGAAAATGAAGAAAAATGACTCATATGATGATATTATTAGTATTATTAGGAAATTACCTGTGCCAAGGATTTCATATTTCTGCCCTGTCTGGTTGTTTGTTGGTTTGTTGGTTTGTATCTTTATTTGTTTGTGAGATAGAAACTTTCTGGAGAGATTTATTGAAGAACCTATTAAATTTAAGTGATGATCCGAATCTCGAATTTAGTTTTTACTCAGGGAGAAATGAATATTTAAGGGACAGATATCTATGAGTGTGTGACATCTGGTGCACCTTCATTGAATTTAAGGAGACTGTTGAGACTTAGGGGGAGGTTTGCACCATTCTAGTTGTTATATGACACGCTGAGAGATAAGATCTGCCACAGGAACAGGATATTGTCCCTGACTTTACTCTCTGAATGACTCATAACACTTTATTTCCCATGCTCCTCTCTGTCCAGGCTGATGTCCGTGATGCAGGTGACCTCAGCAGACGCAGAGGTGGTGGTGGCTGTGAAGTATTACTACCTGCTGGCCTGTAAACCAGAGGAGGCCTGAGTCCGACCACCTCTCACACTTTCAACACCGGCCAGCAATGTCGTGGACACAGGAGATCTATGTGTGAGGTTGTTTTATAAAATACCACTAGGGGTGACATTCGAATCAAGACTCCATGTGTTTATTGTCTCTGCTTTCACTGTCTATGTTAATTTTGTTGGGCAGTTTTTCATGTGGCCTTCATCCACTTTACATAATCTCAGAGACGTATATTCTCTTTATTTGCAGACCACTGTAGTTTTATTTGCCCTGACTCCTCCACAATACTGATTTTGCGTCGAATCTTCATTTGATTTTATCAGCAGTAATTAAGATTTCAATGATAGAGGTGATGAACCTCATAGTGGGATTCTTCTGCTGGAGACAGACACACATTAGAAACTGGCAGAGAGGAGGCATTAAGCCTTCTGTCTCATTGCCTGACTCCACTTGACTGATAATGGTGTTCTGAGTGGACGAGTTTGTTTTCCTCCGTATTTCTCTACACTGTGCCAGCAAGTTGTGCGTCCTCAGCTGTCAGTCACATGTTCTCAGCTCGACTGAGCGGCGTTCCACCTGATGAAGAGCAGACTGGCGGCTGAGAGGCAGCAAGCGGAGGAGCTGAGGGAAGCTGCAGTGAAGCTGGATCACCAGGGGACATTCAAAGAGTCGGCTGATAGCTGTGGGTCAAACACCTTTCACTGACTACACACAATGTTGAATATTATTAATATCTCTTGATACTTTACAAAAAAATTGTATTTCAACATTTCAGTCAACTAGTCAGACAACCTGAATGGAATTGTAAACATTCAAACAAACAAAACACAATGTACATGACCCTGTTTGAGTTGAATATGAATGTCGGGGCTTCCGGACACATGGAGGCATGTTGTGTTTTTTCTGTTGTTTGATTATGTCTGAATAATGACTCACCTTTGACTTCTATTGGATTGAATTCTGCTGCAACAAAGTTTACCCCTGAAACTCCAGAAGTGTTTTGTGGACTCAAACACTACACCCACTCCTCCATCGGCATAATGGTGAGTAGAGAAGGAGGGTGACCTATCCCTGATACTATATACTGATTCCTCAGAAATAAGCAGAACGCACTCTTCAGTATTTTTAACCTCTGCTCGCTCTCCGCTCATAGTGCTGACGCTCACATTCACAAAGCATGTTTGAATTGCATCAGGGATTTGTTGAAGTACACAGACAATACCACTAGAGGGTGGTATTTGATCAAAAGTGATGACAAGTCTATGATTATTGCCACTGGTGCTTGGAACGTCACAATATAGCATTCACCAGCTCATACATTTTCATAATAAACATATATGACCCAATGTAATGCACTTTTTCCATGTTGTACACAATTGGTGAAAAGGTTTTAGAGAACCCTCAAAAAAAGTAGAACAGAACGGAACCAGGCAGAGACTCCAACTGATGGAGGAGCAGCACTGTCTACACCCCGGAACGTGTTCACATTGACCGATTTTCACAAAAATCAATACACAGGTGTATTTATTATTATTATTATTATTCATTATATAATTATGTTTTCACAGAGAAGTGAAGAGACATGATGTGGACTGTTATCAACAGCTCTGTGGGAGATTATCGCCTTGAATATTAATTCAGGCTTTTTAACATGGAGCCGGCCACTAGTGGCCATCCAGTGAACTGCAGTTTTTCACAGGATGTTGCCCAATCGTTTAAAGGCAGATTTAATGCCTTTATCAAAATGAGTGATGCTCCGGTCCTATAATGTGCTTTGAAGTTCTTGACCTTTAGTTGTCATCCCTCCTCTCTTACCTTGCTGGACATCTCCTCAAAACCCACAAGTTTGCTACGGAGCCGAGACAGACGCATCATCAGGTAATTTACCCAACTGTATGTTCCCTCCTGCTTCTCCTCTTCCACCATCATCATCATAATAGTTTGCTGGTACCTGCTTGCAAAAAAGGCTTCACCAGGGGCCTAAAGTCTCTGACTTGAAGCCCTGATCCACGAATTATTCCCTGGTTATTGGTAAAACTTTAAAAAAAATCCTATCCCACAATGTCAAAAGACAGTGACAAAATAACTCCCTGGATCCACCCCTTTGTCTGTGTAACCGTACATTTTCCCAGTGTTAGAAGATAAAGATATAAGAGACTGACTTTATTTATTCAGCAATTGATGAGAATTATATAACGATACTTATTGATATCGTTTTATTGCCTAGCTCCCTGTTCTATTTGCAAACTTTGGCTATGATCTTTGTCCACTTAAGTCCAAGGGCTGAGTGATACATCAAGAAACGACACAGCACAGGCTTTGGCCCTGATGCCTTTAATGGCGTCTGCCACGTCTATTACATCTCTTTTGCATCCTGACTTGTATATATGTTTTTCATGTTATCAACATTTCTGCACATTTTCATCAGGAACCGGTTGGAAAAGTTCCAGACAGTGTCCGTAGCAACTGACACAGACATTTCAGTTTTCATATGTCTGAAAGCAACTTGATCTGCATATCGTGTCATTGGTTACACTAAATGTTTCAATGATTGTTTCAAGCCTGATTTACCTGACTTAAGTGTGACGCCGGATCTTTCCCGAAACGTCTTTTAGTTTTGGTTTCAACTCTGTCCATATGTTTGTTTCCTTGGTCCCATTAGACGGATCGTCACCGACTTCTGATAAATCTGCAGAAGGCCGAGGACAGCGAAATCTTCAAGCTCAAGATGCAAACGGCGGCCATCATTCATGACTGCGTGGTCAGGCTGCTGAACCACCGAGACAAAGAGTCTGTAGAGTGTCTGTGTGACCTGCTCACCACCATGGGCAAGGTCCTTGACTTAGAGGAGGCCAAGGTGAGCTGGAAGTAGTACATTTGACATAAATCCTAAATTTATTTTATTACGGTCTTAGAAAAGGTCTGAAGGGCTACAGATTGAAAGCTTCAAATATAATCTAGAGGATAATATGCGGCTGGTTTCCCTTTCCAAAACTAAATATTAAGAGAAATGCGTTGTTTGCAGGGATGAAGATGTGATGTGAACTTTTTGTCAGCAGTGTCTGGTAGATTGAATGGAGACATGCTGAACATGAACTTCATGTCTCAAATTAACCACTCTCCCTCTGTGTCTCACCAGCCTCAGATGGATGAATATTTTATCCAGATTGAAAAGATCGTCGAAGAGGGGAAAACTTCATCTCAAATACGATTAATGTTGCAGGCTATTATAGACCTGAGATTGGTGAGTCCTCTGTTTATGCCAAAATGTATCTAGGACTGTGTGATAAAACCACACATGCTCCTAAATTCTCTGATCTGTCAAAGATAAAGAGCAATGAAATCTGTTTAACACTGATTCAGGTTTGAAGTCATTGTGGTTCTGAACATTTTTTTTTCTTCAGCACAACTGGGTGTCCAGAGGACCCGAGCAGGGTCTGAACACCATTGACGAGCAGGAGGAGCCAAGAGAAGTGCAACAACAACTGCTCTCCAATGACACCAAGAGACAGCCAGGTCAGTCCTGCAGTCTAAATCCTCTTTAAGGTTTAGAATCACATCGACACAGCTATAGTGACTCAGGAAACCAGTCTGTAGACTTCCTGTCCATATAACCTGCAGAGATGCTTTCAGGCCCAACAGCAGACAGGAAGCCCCCTCACTCCCTCCCATCTGCTAGCTGAGCTATAATATTTCATCTTGTAACGCAGCATGCCACAGAAACTGTCAGAAATGTCACTCTGTCTGCCACTTTCACAGCCGTCTGACTGCACTGTATTTCCTGTGAACTAATCTTAAACCTATATTTCCCTGTTCGTTTTTTTTTTTTTTTGTGTGGGTGTGTCTCCACAGATCCAAGTGAGCAGAGAGATCAGCTTGTGAAGAACGAGGAGCCCTGGACCACTGTGAGAGACTCCAAGAATATCCCAAAGGTCTCCAAGGTGAGATGAGCTGTCCGAGGCTTTGACACAGATCTTACCATTCTAGCTTTTTCTAACCTTCTACTGTGAGGATTGTACAAATGCACTGCATACAGGAGACGTGAAGCTGCTATTTACTCTCTGTCCCTAATAGTTGATTTGCTCATATTTCTACATTGGAATCACAAAAACAATGACAAACAATTACCATGTGGTAACTGGTCGTGTTCCATGGAAACTTAAATCGGTGTCAGACGTGATGGCCGGGTAAAATCTGGAGAATTGGCTACAGACTTCAAACATTTAAATTACTTTGAAAATGTACATTTATTTTTTTTCAGAACAACTGGGTGTCCAGAGGACCCGAGCAGGGTCCGCTAACCATTGTCCACAAGGAGGCAATTAAAGAGAAGGAGGATCAGAGAAAAGTGGACGAGAAGATCCAGCAGGGCCCCTGGGCTCAAGTCCCATTGGTGAAGGGCAGTGGTGGAGGAGCCAAGGCCGGTGACTCAGGTGAGGTCACACCACATGACTTTCAAACCTATCAGATCACTGTGCAGTTCACACTTCATGACCTGCTGATCAGGAGTCGTGTCCCTGTTTGGAGTTCATACTACAACACTTAACGATGGAAGGGTGTCACTCACTTCACAATGTTTCAGCTGCTCCGCTCTGTTTAGCTGTAGTTGTCACTGATTCATCTAAGATATGAAGCTTGTTAGAAATCTGGGAGTCTGATAGTCTTTCATATCTATTACATTTTACCAGAATTTCCTTCATTATGTTCTTAAAAAGGTTTTAAATTGAACTTGATGAAACCCTGATATAAAACAGTAACTTACAGCATATCCTGTACATGGAGTCAGGTGAAGCATCTTCCTCTTAATGACTGGACCTTGACTCTGATCACCCACAATCGTTATTTTTCACTTTTCTCTCTTTTAACGTTTCATCTCTGCAGGGCTCAACTGCTTCTCAGCGCTGCAGTCCAGCCCCTCACCACAACCCTCCACCCCTCCTCAAGAGAAGGAAGACTTCGACGGAAGGTATGAGATGACAACGCTGTCTGATTTGAAGGATCCTGTTGGTGTTAGGTTTCTCTGAAACTTGAGGAGAGTGTCTCTGTGATTTTGATATTTATCTTTTCTGCTAGCAGGATATTTTTAACTTTGATTAACTAGAATCCATTAATTTAAAAATAAATCAGTTATTAGGGTTTTGTTTTGCTTCTGTTTAGGTCAGTGATAATAATTTTGTAGTAGGTTCCAAATTGGTGGAAAAGCTTGATATTCAGAGTTTCTCATTTACACTGCCATCCTTCCTGACTCTTTGTTTATTCGTCCCCCACGCAGAAGAGGCAATAAGAACAGGAACCGTAGGAATCGCCTCTACAATCTGCTGCACAATGCGCCTGCTTTGTCTCAGCCTGATCCGTTGACCAGGGGAACCAGTTCGAAGGAGCTGCTGGAGAGTCCAGCCCCGGAGGAGCTGGAGCATGAGGGAGCCATGCCACGCAGACCGAGTGTCTACGAGTGGTATTGGTGATAGCCAATTACCTTTCTGGCCACTTACGCCGCCCCGCCCCCATGCCCTGGAGCGGACCGTTGACAGTGCCCCTCAATTGCATCGCTCAGGGCGGGGGGCGTGGCGGTGTTCTGAGGGACAGCTGGCAGGTCAGGGGTGAGATGGGCGCCACCTAGTGTCTAAACTGAGAAGTACAATACAGTGGGCAATAGTCCATTACATTACAATTCATTTAGCTGACGCTTTAATCCAAAGTGATTTACAATCAATGCATTCAAGGGTACCCGAGGGAACAAACCCCGAACAACAAGAATCAAGAAAGTACAATTTCTTCAAAAATGGAGCAAAACTACATAGTGCTATAATTAAGTTTCATTTAAGTGTTACTAAATTGCTAGTTTAAAAAAAAATATTTAATTTTTTAATTTTTTTAATTTATTATTATTATTATTTTATTTTTTTTGAGGCGGGCCAATTTAAAATGGATGGGGGGCCGCAGATGGCCCGCGGGCCGTAGTTTGGACACCCCTGGTCTACGAACTTAAACCTGATGAAGCTGGTTTGAGGTGAAATGGACAGAAGGTGAAAGAAAAGCAAACATGGAAGTATAAGAACGTCTTCAGCTGCTTGATGTGACAACAATTTCAAGAAGCCAACATTCTGTTCCTCGAGAAGATCCCACGATTCCTTCTTTTTACATTTTCCAATATTTGGTCTTAATTTTAGAAAAGCTGTGAACCTTTAAATATTTTTCTCTACAAGACTTTTATTAAATGATCCTAGATGAGTCTTTGAGGAGAATTTCTCTGTGTTGTGGTGACAGACCTGAGACGGATCTTGCTTCTTCTGCTCCAGAAGAGTCTCGGTGGAGAATCATTCTCAGACATCTCCACACTTGCTTTCCAAGATTGTCACTGATCTCTTTGATCGTCTGCTCCTCTAATCTCTGATTCCAGACAGGTGTTCAGGGGAAACTTAAACCAGAGGTCACAATGTTTGCTTGAATCCGTTTTTAAACTTCTTTTAACAGCTACATTTGAACACAAACCATTCAGATCCACGTGTGAATGTGTGTGAATAAACACTCAACATAAGTCTAACAGAGCACAGGCAAATCACCACTGACACGCAGGCTCAGGGTGAGATGATCTGAAAAGGACACTGTCTGTAGCTCTGTGAGTTGGCAGGAAACCAGTAGCACTCACACCACTCAGTTTCCTGGGAGGCACAAAAGAGTGGAAAACATCCAGTCACCTTTAATAACCTCCGATGATCTGTGCATAAGGAAAAAAAAGTTCCTCAGGATGACTTGTGCCTCTTAGTACATTTATTTCCACCCATGACATGTTATTCCAGAGAACCATCTCTCAGGTGAGGTATCAATAGCCACTTTGCAGGATTTCCAACTGAAACTTAGCTCTAACTTCTCTATTCACATGGCCTTAGTGTCTCAGAGTGTGTGTGCCCTGCAGGTTTGTCATGTTTTACACAAGTCCTCCCTTTTTATCATGTGACAGAGATACAGATGTGGTGGTAGAGATTTTAAAGGGTTGGATAACTGTACTGTCTGGACCTGGCAGCACTATGGGCTGGCGACATCTTCCATTGGCCGAATCACTCACCTGATCTCAGTGCAGCTTTGTGTTGGAGTTGGTGGAGAGCAGAACAATGTGAAGAGCTGAATGAGGCTCTAGTGGAAGATAATCACCAGGGAACATTCAAGGAGAGTCTGCTGATGTCTGAGGGTCCAACACTTCAAACAGTCACAGACTGCAAAAGATTTTTCCACATATTAAATATTCTTGATATCTATAAATATTTAATTAAACATTTTATCATTTCACTTTGCTTTTCAAAGTCTTTGCCTTTACCCTCTTCCACGTTGATGAACTAAAATATAATTGATATAATCCCCTGTTACGTAGAGAATAAAAGCATTCTTCAAGAAAACAGTAAAATCTTTAAAATGATTGTGTTTAATTAAGTGTTTCATTACAAATACCAAGTGAGGCAAAATGCAAGTGTTCCCAGTGTTCACTTAAAAAAAACATTTGCTCGATCTGGGACAAACAAACCTTCCTTTCTATTTGTTGTTTCAGTTGCACCAGTTTAAACTTCAGCAGCTCTGACTCTCTCTTCTCACACAAATACACACTCAACTCAAGTGATTCATTTCTATTGATGTCTCTTTTCACAATTGGATGTTCCCTCTTATAACAGGTTGTCAATGTCGCCAATGATTTCATGTGCATAGGTTTAACACATTACATAAGAGCTGAACATTCAAATAGGATTTAGAACTCATTTGTATTAGTCCCAACCAACAACTTTCCCTCCTGCTGTATTCAAATGAAAGAAGACTGATCAGAAGTAAAAGATAATATGTGGGTGTTAAGAGTTCAAATGGGAGCAAGTACAGTTTTTGACAGAGTATATTGATGAGATATTAACGTCGGTGATGTCAGACTCGGATAATAACTCACACTTTGATTATGTTTCCTCTCTCTGGTCAAACGCTGCTCAGGGAGTTGGAGCGACTTCAAACAGGAAGCAGGTCTGCTGTACACATGTTCTCATCTCCACTCACATGTGCTGAAGCTGAACGTCCTCCCTGACTACTGAGTTCTATATTCAGATATTCCTTATGTTACTATATGATTTTGCCCGAACTGAAATATCTATGTCCACTACTTTTCCACTTGTTTTCATCATGTAGTCACCTGATGATATTCTCTTTTGATGACCCCTAGCCTGGTTATTAATAGTTTGCTTTTATATTTACAAAAAGAGTTACAGCCCTTCTTAATTTTCCCAACAGCCTCTGAGCATAACTAAAGCAAACAAGGTATAAAACAGGATATGTATCGTTATGACAAGTGCGTTAGTCATGTTCTCTTAGAGGAGTTTTTCTCCGGTAAATTGAGTCGACAAGATACGCTGACATCTGGGTCATGTGTTTCCAGCAGGGAGAGCGAACCCCCCCCCCCCCCCCGGTGTCAGGCTCGCTTTCTGCAAGATTAAGACTCAAGGCCGGTGGGGCTGATGTCACTGCTGCTGTCACAGTCACAGCTGGATGTGAACTGACAGCCACATGTGACACACACAGTAAGTAGTGGTGTAAGTGTTGTAAGTGAAAGACACGATTCTCCAATTGTTTGTGGGATTAAGCCACCAAATATAGATTAAAACACTTTCAAATCTTATTTTAAATTTCTTCTAATACTTTTGTTTATGATCAAACATCATTTGACATTCAGAAGCACCTTGTGAGTAGCTATAAAGTGAATTGATTGTGATGTTTTACACTTTGATTAAAACAAAATGGTATTTGTAGAGGAGCAAAAGTTTTCTTGGAATTCGTCCCAGATATATGATAGATACAAATTGAGTGCTGCTTCTCCATGTTTACTGTAGCTTCGGAACAGGAAGCAGACGTGTCCCAGATGGTCTGAGAGGAATGGAAACATCATAACAAGAAAATGTATTTAAACACACAGGAAGCCAGTTTAAAAATCGGAGAACTGGAATGATGTCATAATAGAGACATCATTCCAGTTCTCCGATTCCTATTGTGTTCATTGAGGTAAAGCTTGGTTTTGTAATTGTGTTAACATGTTCATACAATCGTTCACTGCAGAACTTTTCCACTGTGGAGGTGGAATGTCATTCAAGACTTAATCTACAGTAAAGACTTGTTCTGTGACGTGGTTGACATCTTGTCTAGAAAACATCAAAAACAGATGTTTAGGGGCTAGAAGATGTTAGGCTGTTGACAAACAACCTTATGAAGGACACCATAGAGGTTTAATAATTGCTGCTTCAGGGTAAGTGGTAAAAAGCTTTGATAAGTGTCAAATATTTGCTTGAAAATCTGATTCCATGCATTTGATGATATCTTTGGAAAACCCTGCAGGTGTCAAGACAGCAGGAGGTTCTGTTATTGAGAGGGTCAATCTGGATGTAAGGACAATATAAACCCTATAGCTGATACTTTGGAATCATAGCCTGTTTAGAAAGTGATGCCAATACGGGAGTGCCTGAAACCTGTATTATCTCAATAGACCAGCAGAGGGCGACTCCTTTGGTTGGAAAAATAAGTAAATTTGTATTGAAGTCTATAAGAAAACTTCAATACAAAGTAAAAAGGTTCCCTGGGACTTTAGAATCTCAAGTTTCCGGTAGTTTGCAGGTGTGGGTGGGTGTGCAGTGACCTGGAGTTCTCAGTCAGGCTCCAACAATATGGTTATTTCTTGTTTAAAAAGACAAGATGCTGCTGATTAAAATTCCAAACTCAAGTCTTAGAAGCAGCAGCAGCTCACAAACACGTGGGTGATGTCGCAGCTGGTTTCCTCTTGTCCTGACGTCTTGTCTTATTTCCTGAATGTTGCCAGCTTTCTTCGAGGTGTCAGATTGTTAACCAATTCGCTCTCTATAGCTCAACTCATTAAAATTAAAGTTTTCTCAGTAACAACTGCAACACTCTTCACACGGTCGGACCAAGTTTGATCCTAACACTGAATACGGGAGATTGTGATAGTGGATCTTGATCATGGAGGAAGCCGATCACAACAAGTGATCACAACAAGATTGTATTCTACCACGAATGGCATTGACCTTCCTTCTGTCAAATCCACTTCTGTCTGACTGAGCTTCCTTAATGGCTGCAGTTATGATGTCAGGGGTGGCTGTGGTTTGCCTTGGGCTGTCCACCAGATGTCCGGTGTCGGATTTGCCTGAGCTGAAACCATATACATTCTTTTGTCAAAACACAGCTGAGCCTTGATCCCAGCCTCACAAAGCTGCTGCATGGCCACAGACCTTCTGTGATGTTTAAGTAAAGAATAAAGGTTTTGGGTTGAAAAATGGTTGGAGTGATAAGGATTGCTTTATATATCAATTTTAAAGTCACTTATTTAAAATAAAAACCAACAAAAAAACACAGACGATAGTGGTTGAAAGCTTTCAACACAACCCTAACTCAGTGTTGCAAACAACATAGAAGCAGGAGACAAATTCCTAGCATATTTGTATGCGATATACAAACAGCAGATAACATTATAGATGAACATTTTCCACATTTTCCACATCGGGCTTTTTCAAAGGTTTCTGAAAAGATGTCTGAAATTCCTTGAGGCGCTTTTTCTGTCAGTTAATTGCCCCCTTTTGCCAGAAAGGCTTTTCCCCCCCTTTGAATCCTCTTATACACTGTTGTGGAGCCTGAAGAACCAGAAGTGACAGAAATTATTGTTTTCACAACTGGATTTTCTCTTTTTTCTTTACGGTTCATTTGAGGATAAGTTGGAAAGTTTTATTTGTTACTATCTTCAGTATATTGTCCTCCCTGATCCCATTCAAATTTAGGACATCTACTGTACTTTATCTCTTTCGATGTTTAGATTCTGGACTGCATATGTTTTAACTCAAGCTGATAAAGTTGTAGTTGGAGAGCTTCTCCGATCTCTCTCTACAATATGCTAATACCACTCCTATAAATAAACACAGTTGAACAATTTGTCCTCACTTGACTTCGGCAGAATAACAAAAGCAAACTGTGAAACGCACCCTGTGAGGAGGAGTGAACATACATACCATTGTCACGGGGGCAAATCCTTTGGTGTATCAGCATTGCAGGAAGCCTTATGGCCAACACCTGTCCAAACAGATGAGATCAAATCAAATCAAATCCAAAGAGAGAGAGAGAGAGAGAGAGAGAGAGTGTGTGTGTTTGTGTGTGTGTCTGCCAGCCAACCATCCTTTAAATTTGTGGGTCAGTGGTTGAGGTTAAAGTTAGCGTCAAGGTCAATGTTGGGTTAGGGTTATTGTAAGCAAGTAGTGGTTATGATTATGCTTAGTTATGATAAGTCTCCTGGAAATGAATTAGATGAATTTATCCAAAAATAACCATAGTAAGTTTGTTTGTGTGTGTTTGTGTGTGTGTGTACAAATGCGAGTGTGCATGTGGTACTTCTTCCTAACTCTTATGTTAGAGCGATTGTAGGAACCTAATAATAATAATAATAATAATAATAATAATAATAATAATAATAATAACAATAACAACATCAACAAAACCAGCACCACCACCACCACCACCAACAACAACAACAACATCAATGTTGACATCCTCAGAAGGGACAGCCACATGTGCTGGCAGTAGATCTGGGATGTGGGACAGGCCAGACCACTCGTCTGTTGGCGCCGCACTTCAGTGTGACTTCTTTATTTTGTGCTATTTTTCATTCTGTTGAAGGTAACTTGTCACTTCTACTTTGTGCAACATGAAAATATGTGTAGTGTAATGACACTAGTGACATCATACTGCATTGCCATTAAAAGTACTTTCTGAAGACGCCAATAATACAACAAAAAAGACTTAGTACTTCTTATATTTAATTGACAACCAGATATAACTGATACATTGAAGAATCAAGATTAAAATTCCAATGATTATTATATGAGCAGTTTATTATTAATGTCCCCACAGCCCTTGCAGGAAATGGACTGAACTAAATTCTGCTGACCAGCAGCTGTAGAGGTTTATAAGCAGTGACTGTTAATAATTAACAACCTTAGTTAAAGAGTACCATGAGATTTAGAAGCCAACAGACGCACACACTTAGTTGCACACAACACGTCTTTGCAATACTATAGTTACACACTTACGTATCATACCTCAGCCACATCAATCCTCACCAGCTTGTTCTGACATCACCCATGAACCGACCCAGACCTGTGAGCTTTGCCTAAATGTGTTATTTTTATTATTACATTCAGGTCACTCAGCATTGTTGCACACAGAGAGGGAGCTGTCCCTTTAAACACCCTCATTATGAAACACACCACATACCAGCAGAGATAATGGAGCCTCCCATTTCCCTTGCACCCCGTTGTTTCCCTCTTGTGTGTGTGCGTCCATGCATGTGTGTATGTGTGTGTGTGGTTCTGAATGCCTGCCTGCAGACGAAATAGAAGGTAAAGTCGATTTTTTTTTAGCTCTTTATGAAGCTTATGATAAATCAGCTGTTCACGGAGGCATCAGTTAACAATGGCTCACCGTCTGTTTGAGGGCAAGAAGCATGCAGCTTCTTACTTAAAGTACAGGGTCTCCCCATCAGAACATCTTATACAACAGGTCCTTGGATTCCTGGAAAAACGGGTAAGTGCAAGTAGGAAGAGGATGACAGCCTCTGAAATATAACTACTGGAGGAGAAATGTTAAAACTAACTGCACAGCGATGTTATTTTGACAGAAAGCTCGTCCCTTTGAGCTGGCAGTGGATGTGGGTTGTGGCTCGGGACAGGGCACTCGGCTGCTGGCCCAACACTTTGCTTCCGTGGTGGGGACAGATGTGAGTCCTGCCCAGCTGGATTTGGCTGTCCAGTATGCCCTGGAGGCAAACATCACATATAGGTGAGCATGGACTAACCTGCAGTCAGGATTCATATTTTTAGGTTTTTACATGAGACCGTAGGTCAAAGGCTAATTCAAGCTTCATGGGTCTCTTTTTAGTTTGTTTGTTCCATGTTTACCTGGCTACAGAGGGAGGAATCAAGCCAACCATTCAAAAAATGCATGGCGAGATATCAAGATAACACCAACATGTTTTTATTTACTGCTCTGTTGAGCAACTTGGCGACAAGAGAGAACAATGGGAACCTTGTCTGGTGAAAGTCGGTCATGCTGTGAGGCCCACACTGCAGAACCAACATACAGTCAACCAGGGCCGGGTCTAGGCAGGGGCAAGAGGGGGCCTGCCCCCCTCAAATAAATGTTGTGCCCCCTCAAACTAAACAGGGTTAGGGTTAGGGTTAGGCACAATGCCCCCTCAAGATTTGTGGCTGCCCCCTCATACATGCCTGTCTAGACCCGGCCCTGAGTCAACTGAATAATAATCCCCTATGTATTGTTTGAAATATAATATATACAACACAAATAGTTAACAAAATTAATATGCAAAGCATGGAGCACATTGATTTAATAAACCCAGTATCAATGGAGTATTTATTCCCAGTATTTGAGATATTTTAGAATATCTACATTAATATCAGTAAAACCTGGATGGATACAAGGTGGAGTTAATCATGTATTGCATTTGGTGCACCATTAAAACTCAGAAATTAATTGTTTAATCTGACTTGATTTTTGTATGTAAGGATTCATTAGTTGTAGAATGTGGAAAGGCCCAAACGTGGTTTCACCTGGTGTGTGTGTGTGTGTGTGGAGTTTGATTCAGTTCCTGCTGCCTTCTCATCTTCAGAGAGTGTGCGGCTGAGGAGCTGCCGTTGGCTGACAGCTCAGTGGACCTGCTGACGGTTATGACTGCGTTCCACTGGTTCGACAGGCCACGCTTTCTCCTGGAGGCCCACAGAGTCCTGAAGCCCCGCGGCTGCCTGGCTCTGCTCAGCTACACCATGGACATGGAGCTCAGCTACGACGGCTGCTGCTCGCAAGCACTCAACCAAGTCTGCAAAGAGGTACACGCAGAGTGAGAGAGGTTACTGTGAATGTGCACATGAATACAATTTTCAAATGCTTTTCTTGTTATAGAAATACTTACGTGTCAGGACACATGATAAAGTAAATGAAAAGCATCTGTAGCAGCATAATAATAATAGTAGGGATCCATTAATAGTCATGAACTGTTCATGTATATCTGCATATTGAAAGATCAGAGTCCCACCACAAGCAATTGTGTTTATTTACCATGAGGACTGTGGGCTGTGAGTATGAGGACAGCATTTTTCCTTTAAGATTTAAGATTGCACATGTTCAGACAGGATTCATCCCACTGACACAAACCAAACAGGCAAATATCATCAGGGCAAATACAAACAACACAAGCAAATCACATTGCACAACATCGTCATCTAGTGGTTATTATTGTGCAAAGCCCATCAGTGGGTAAAACACCTGACTCAAGTTGTTTATAATGACATCAGTGAGTTGATGGACTCTTCTGATGATTTGATCAGTTTCATGCAGCTTTAAAACTCTACCGCTACCCTCACATTGGTCCCAGCACTATTGAGTTGTACCGGGCGGCGTATGAATCCATCCCTTACCCGGACAAGGAGTGGTGAGTGAACACATTCCTCTCTCTCAATTCTAAATATTAGTTTTCCAATATTTTATCACTTCGGGCAGTACAGTAGTCAGATGTGTGTGTTTGTGTGTGTTCCTAAAGGCAAGAGTGTGTGAGAGTGACAAAGGCCATGCCTCTGTCCGGCTACATGGGGATGATGGAGTCTTTCTCCAGCTATCAGATTCTGCTGAGAGCCGACCCGCAGAAGGCCGAGCAACTCTCCCAGGACATCTGTCAAAAGTAAATACTTATTCACCACACTATACACACGCATGCACATCACACATGTGTTTGTGAAAATGTAAAAAAGTACTGATATGATGACATTATCTCTACCAAGGATTTAACATTTCTCCCCTGTCTGGTTGTTTGTTGGTTTGTTGGTTTGTATCTTTATTTGTTTGTGAGAAAGAAACTTGCTGGAGAGATTTTTCATTGAAGAACCTATTGAATTTAAGTGATGATCCGAATCTCTAATTTAGTTTTTACTTAGGGAGAAATGAATATTTAAGGGACAGATATCTATGAGTGTGGGACGTTTGGTGCAGCTTCCTTGAATTTAAGGAGACTGTTGAGACTTAGGGGGAGGTTTGCACCATTCTAGTTGTTATATGACACGCTGAGAGATAAGATCTGCCACAGGAACAGGATGTTGCCCCTGACTTTACTCTCTGAATGACTCATAACACTTTATTTCCCATGCTCCTCTCTGTCCAGGCTGAAGTCTGTGATGCAGGTGACCTCAGCAGAGGCAGAGGTGGTGGTGGCTGTGAAGTATTACTACCTGCTGGCCTGTAAACCAGAGGAGGCCTGAGTCCGACACCTCTCACACTTTCAACACCGGCCAGCAATGTCGTGGACACAGGAGATCTATGTGTGAGGTTGTTTTATAAAATACCACTAGAGGGTGACATTCGAATCAAGACTCCATGTGTTTATTGTCTCTGCTTTCACTGTCTATGTTAATTTTGTTGGGCAGTTTTTCATGTGGCCTTCATCCACTTTACATAATCTCAGAGACGTATATTCTCTTTATTTGCAGACCACTGTAGTTTTATTTGCCCTGACTCCTCCACAATACTGATTTTGCGTCGAATCTTCATTTGATTTTATCAGCAGTAATTAAGATTTCAATGATAGAGGTGATGGGCCTCATAGTGGGATTCTTCTGCTGGAGACAGACACACATTAGAAACTGGCAGAGAGGAGGCATTAAGCCTTCTGTCTCATTGCCTGACTCCACTTGACTGATAATGGTGTTCTGAGTGGACGAGTTTGTTTTCCTCCGTATTTCTC
This sequence comes from Pleuronectes platessa, assembly GCF_947347685.1. Taxonomy (NCBI): domain Eukaryota; kingdom Metazoa; phylum Chordata; class Actinopteri; order Pleuronectiformes; family Pleuronectidae; genus Pleuronectes; species Pleuronectes platessa. The sequence goes on along the minus strand of NC_070639.1, from coordinate 20,667,613 downwards.
TACACTGTGCCAGCAAGTTGTGCGTCCTCAGCTGTCAGTCACATGTTCTCAGCTCGACTGAGCCACGTTCCACCTGATGAAGAGCAGACTGGCGGCTGAGAGGCAGCAAGCGGAGGAGCTGAGGGAAGCTGCAGTGAAGCTGGATCACCAGGGGACATTCAAAGAGTCGGCTGATAGCTGTGGGTCAAACACCTTTCACTGACTACACATAATGTTGAATATTATTAATATCTCTTGGTACTTTACAAAAAAATTGTATTTCAACATTTCAGTTCAATAGTCAGACGACCTGAATGGAATTGTAAACATTCAAACAAACAAAACACAATGTACATGACCCTGTTTGAGTTGAATATGAATGTCGGGGCTTCCGGACACATGGAGGCATGTTGTGTTTTTTCTGTTGTTTGATTACGTCTGAATAATGACTCACCTTTGACTTCTATTGGAATGAATTCTGCTGCAACAAAGTTTACCCCTGAAACTCCAGAAGTGATTTGTGGACTCAAACACTACACCCACTCCTCCATCGGCATAATGGTGAGTAGAGAAGGAGGGTGACCTATCCCTGATACTATATACTGATTCCTTAGAAATAAGCAGCACGCACTCTTCAGTATTTTTAACCTCTGCTCGCTCTCCGCTCATAGTGCTGACGCTCACATTCACAAAGCATGTTTGAATTGCATCAGGGATTTGTTGAAGTACACAGACAATACCACTAGAGGGTGGTATTTGATCAAAAGTGATGACAAGTCTATGATTATTGCCACTGGTGCTTGGAACGTCACAATATAGCATTCACCAGCTCATACATTTTCATAATAAACATATATGACCCAATGTAATGCACTTTTGCCATGTTGTACACAATTGGTGAAAAGGTTTTAGAGAACCCTCAAAAAAAGTAGAACAGAACGGAACCAGGCAGAGACTCCAACTGATGGAGGAGCAGCACTGTCTACACCCCGGAACGTGTTCACATTGACCGATCTTCACAAAAATCAATACACAGGTGTATTTATTATTATTATTATTATTCATTATATAATTATGTTTTCACAGAGAAGTGAAGAGAAATGATGTGGACTGTTATCAACAGCTCTGTGGGAGATTATCGCCTTGAATATTAATTCAGGCTTTTTAACATGGAGCCGGCCACTAGTGGCCATCCAGTGAACTGCAGTTTTTCACAGGATGTTGCCCAATCGTTTAAAGGCAGATTTAATGCCTTTATCAAAATGAGTGATGCTCCGGTCCTATAATGTGCTTTGAAGTTCTTGACCTTTAGTTGTCATCCCTCCTCTCTTACCTTGCTGGACATCTCCTCAAAACCCACAAGTTTGCTACGGAGCCGAGACAGACGCATCATCAGGTAATTTACCCAACTGTATGTTCCCTCCTGCTTCTCTTCTTCCACCATCATCATCATAATAGTTTGCTGGTACCTGCTTGCAAAAAAGGCTTCACCAGGGGCCTAAAGTCTCTGATTTGAAGCCCTGATCCACGAATTATTCCCTGGTAATTGGTAAAACTTTTTAAAAAATCCTATCCCACAATGTCAAAAGACAGTGACAAAATAACTCCCTGGATCCACCCCTTTGTCTGTGTAACCGTACATTTTCCCAGTGTTAGAAGATAAAGATATAAGAGACTGACTTTATTTATTCAGCTATTGATGAGAATTATATAACGATACTTATTGATATCGTTTTATTGCCTAGCTCCCTGTTCTATTTGCAAACTTTGGCTATGATCTTTGTCCACTTAAGTCCAAGGGCTGAGTGATACATCAAGAAAGGACACAGCACAGGCTTTGGCCCTGATGCCTTTAATGGCGTCTGCCACGTCTATTACATCTCTTTTGCATCCTGACTTGTATATATGTTTTTCATGTTATCAACATTTCTGCACATTTTCATCAGGAACCGGTTGGAAAAGTTCCAGACAGTGTCCGTAGCAACTGACACAGACATTTCAGTTCTCATGTACATGTCTGAAAGCAACTAGATCTGCATATCGTGTCAGTGTCATTGGTTACACTAAATGTTTCAATGATTGTTTCAAGCCTGATTTACCTGACTTAAGTGTGACGCCGGATCTTTCCCGAAACGTCTTTTAGTTTTGGTTTCAACTCTGTCCATATGTTTGTTTCCTTGGTCCCATTAGACGGATCGTCACCGACTTCTGATAAATTTGCAGAAGGCCGAGGACAGCGAAATCTTCAAGCTCAAGATGCAAACGGCGGCCATCATTCATGACTGCGTGGTCAGGCTGCTGAACCACCGAGACAAAGAGTCTGTAGAGTGTCTGTGTGACCTGCTCACCACCATGGGCAAGGTCCTTGACTTAGAGGAGGCCAAGGTGAGCTGGAAGTAGTACATTTGACATAAATCCTAAATTTATTTTATTACGGTCTTAGAAAAGGTCTGAAGGGCTACAGATTGAAAGCTTCGAATATAATCTAGAGGATAATATGCGGCTGGTTTCCCTTTCCAAAACTAAATATTAAGAGAAATGCGTTGTTTGCAGGGATGAAGATGTGATGTGAACTTTTTGTCAGCAGTGTCTGGTAGATTGAATGGAGACATGCTGAACATGAACTTCATGTCTCAAATTAACCACTCTCCCTCTGTGTCTCACCAGCCTCAGATGGATGAGTATTTTATCCAGATTGAAAAGATCGTCGAAGAGGGGAAAACTTCATCTCAAATACGATTAATGTTGCAGGCTATTATAGACCTGAGATTGGTGAGTCCTCTGTTTATGCCAAAATGTATCTAGGACTGTGTGATAAAACCCACACATGCTCCTAAATTCTCTGATCTGTCAAAGATAAAGAGCAATGAAATCTGTTTAACACTGATTCAGGTTTGAAGTCATTGTGGTTCTGAACATTTTTTTTTCTTCAGCACAACTGGGTGTCCAGAGAACCCGAGCAGGGTCCGAAAGTGCAACAACAACTGCTCTCCAATGACACCGGGAGACAGCCAGGTCAGTCCTGCAGTCTAAATCCTCTTTAAGGTTTAGAATCACATCGACACAGCTATAGTGACTCAGGAAACCAGTCTGTAGACTTCCTGTCCATATAACCTGCAGAGATGCTTTCAGGCCCAACAGCAGACAGGAAGCCCCCTCACTCCCTCCCATCTGCTAGCTGAGCTATAATATTTCATCTTGTAACGCAGCATGCCACAGAAACTGTCAGAAATGTCACTCCGTCTGCCACTTTCACAGCCGTCTGAATGCACTGTATTTCCTGTGAACTAATCTTAAACCTATATTTCCCTGTTCGTTTTTTTTTTTGTTTTTTGTGTGGGTGTGTCTCCGCAGATCCAAGTGAGCAGAGAGATCAGCTTGTGAAGTACGAGGAGCCCTGGACCACTGTGCCTAATAGGACCAAAAGAAGGACCAGAGACTCCAAGAATATCCGGAAGGTCTCCAAGGTGAGATGAGCTGTCTGAGGCTTTGACACAGATCTTACCATTCTACGTTTTTCAAACCTTCTACTGTGAGGATTGTATAAATGCACTGCATACAGGAGACGTGAAGCTGCTATTTACTTTCTGTCCCTAATAGTTGATTTGCTCATATTTCTACATTGGAATCACAAAAACAATGACAAACAATTACCATGTGGTAACTGGTCGTGTTCCATGGAAACTTAAATCGGTGTCAGACGTGACGGCCGGGTAAAATCTGGAGGATTGGCTACAGACTTCAAACATTTAAATTACTTTGAAAATGTACATTTATTTTTTTTCAGAACAACTGGGTGTCCAGAGGACCCAGGCAGGGTCCGCTAACCATTGTCCACAAGGAGGCAATTAAAGAGAAGGAGCAACCGAGAAAAGTGGACGAGAAGATCCAGCAGGGCCCCTGGGCTCAAGTCCCATTGGTGAAGGGCAGTGGTGGAGGAGCCAAGGCCGGTGACTCAGGTGAGGTCACACCACATGACTTTCAAACCTATCAGATCACTGTGCAGTTCACACTTCATGACCTGCTGATCAGGAGTCGTGTCCCTGTTTGGAGTTCATACTACAACACTTAACGATGGAAGGGTGTCACTCACTTCACAATGTTTCGGCTGCTCCGCTCTTTTTAGCTGTAGTTGTCACTGATTCATCTAAGATATGAAGCTTGTTAGAAATCTGGGGGTCTGATAGTCTTTCATATCTATTACATTTTACCAGAATTTCCTTCATTATGTTCTTAAAAAGGTTTTAAATTGAACTTGATGAAACCCTGATATAAAACAGTAACTTACAGCATATCCTGTACATGGAGTCAGGTGAAGCATCTTCCTCTTAATGTCTGGACCTTGACTCTGATCACCCACAATCGTTATTTTTCACTTTTCTCTCTTTTAACGTTTCATCTCTGCAGGGCTCAACTGCTTCTCAGCGCTGCAGTCCAGCCCCTCACCACAACCCTCCACCCCTCCTCAAGAGAAGGCAGACTTCGACGGAAGGTATGAGATGACAACGCTGTCTGATTTGAAGGATCCTGTTGGTGTTAGGTTTCTCTGAAACTTGAGGAGAGTGTCTCTGTGATTTTGATATTTATCTTTTCTGCTAGCAGGATATTTTTAACTTTGATTAACTAGAATCCATTAATTTAAAAATAAATCAGTTATTAGGGTTTTGTTTTGCTTCTGTTTAGGTCAGTGATAATAATTTTGTAGTAGGTTCCAAATTGGTGGAAAAGCTTGATATTCAGAGTTTCTCATTTACACTGCCATCCTTCCTGACTCTTTGTTTATTCGTCCCCCACGCAGAAGAGGCAATAAGAACAGGAACCGTAGGAATCGCCTCTACAATCTGCTGCACAATGCGCCTGCTTTGTCTCAGCCTGATCCGTTGACCTGGGGAACCAGTTCGAAGGAGCTGCTGGAGAGTCCAGCCCCGGAGGAGCTGGAGCATGAGGGAGCCATGCCACGCAGACCGAGTGTCTACGAGTGGTATTGGTGATAGCCAATTACCTTTCTGGCCACTTACGCCGCCCCGCCCCCATGCCCTGGAGCAGACCGTTGACAGTGCCCCTCAATTGCATCGCTCAGGGCGGGGGGCGTGGCGGCGTTCTGAGGGACAGCTGGCGGGTCAGGGATGAGATGGGCGCCACCTAGTGTCTAAACCGAGAAGTACAATACAGTGGGCAATAGTCCATTACATTACAATTCATTTAGCTGACGCTTTAATCCAAAGCGATTCACAATCAATGCATTCAAGGGTACCCGAGGGAACAAACCCCGAACAACAAGAATCAAGAAAGTACAATTTCTTCAAAAATGGAGCAAAACTACATAGTGCTATAATTAAGTTTCATTTAAGTGTTACTAAATTGCTAGTTTAAAAAAAAATATTTAATTTTTTTATTTTTTTAATTTATTATTATTATTTTTTTTTTTTTTTGAGGCGGGCCAATTTAAAATGGATGGGGGGCCGCCGATGGCCCGCGGGCCGTAGTTTGGACACCCCTGGTCTACGAACTTAAACCTGATGAAGCTGGTTTGAGGTGAAATGGACAGAAGGTGAAAGAAAAGCAAACATGGAAGTATAAGAACGTCTTCGGCTGCTTGATGTGACAACAATTTCAAGAAGCCAACATTCTGTTCCTCGAGAAGATCCCACGATTCCTTCCTTTTACATTTTCCAATATTTGGTCTTAATTTTAGAAAAGCTGTGAACCTTTAAATATTTTTCTCTACAAGACTTTTATTAAATGATCCTAGATGAGTCTTTGAGGAGAATTTCTCTGTGTTGTGGTGACAGAGCTGAGACGGATCTTGCTTCTTCTGCTCCAGAAGAGTCTCGGTGGAGAATCATTCTCAGACATCTCCACACTTGCTTTCCAAGATTGTCACTGATCTCTTTGATCGTCTGCTCCTCTAATCTCTGATTCCAGACAGGTGTTCAGGGGAAACTTAAACCAGAGGTCACAATGTTTGCTTGAATCCACTTTTTAAACTTCTTTTAACAGCTACATTTGAACACAAACCATTCAGATCCACGTGTGAATGTGTGTGAATAAACACTCAACATACGTCTAACAGAGCACAGGCAAATCACCACTGACACGCAGGCTCAGGGTGAGATGATCTGAAGAGGACACTGCCTGTAGCTCTGTGACTTGGCAGGAAACCAGTAGCACTAACACCACTCACTTTCCTGGGAGGCACCAAAGAGTGGAAAACATCCAGTCACCTTCAATAACCTCCGATGATCTGTGCATAAGGAAAAAAATGTTCCTCAGGATGACTTGTGCCTGTTGGTACATTTTTTTCAACCCATGACATGTTATTCCAGAGAACCATCTCTCAGGTGAGGTATCAATAGCCACTTTGCAGGATTTCCAACTGAAACTTAGCTCTCACTTCTCTATTCACATGGCCTTAGTGTCTCAGAGTGTGTGTGCCCTGCATGTTTGTCATGTTTTACACAAGTCCTCCCTTTTTATCATGTGACAGAGATACAGATGTGGTGGTAGAGATTTTAAAGGGTTCCATAACTGTACTGTCTGGACCTGGCAGCACTATGGGCTGGCGACATCTTCTATTGGCCGAATCACTCACCTGATCTCAGTGCAGCTTTGTGTTGGAGTTGGTGGAGAGCAGAACAATGTGAAGAGCTGAATGAGGCTCTAGTGGAAGATAATCACCAGGGAACATTCAAGGAGAGTCTGCTGATGTCTGAGGGTCCAACACTTCAAACAGTCACAGACTGCAAAAGATTTTTCCACATATTAAATATTCTTGATATCTATAAATATTTAATTAAACATTTTATCATTTCACTTTGCTTTTCAAAGTCTTTGCCTTTACCCTCTTCCACGTTGATGAACTAAAATATAATTGATATAAATCCCCTGTTACGTAGAGAATAAAAGCATTCTTCAAGAAAACAGTAAAATCTTTAAAATGATTGTGTTTAATTAAGTGTTTCATTACAAATACAAAGTGAGGCAAAATGCAAGTGTTCCCAGTGTTCACTTAAAAAAAAATTTGCTCGATCTGGGACAAACAAACCTTCCTTTCTATTTGTTGTTTCAGTTGCACCAGTTTAAACTTCAGCAGCTCCGACTCTCTCTTCTCACACAAATACACACTCAACTCAAGTGATTCATTTCTATTGATGTCTCTTTTCACAATTGGATGTTCCCTCTTATAACAGGTTCTCAATGTCGCCAATGATTTCATGTGCATAGATTTAACACATTACATAAGAGCTGAACATACAAATAGGATTTAGAACTCATTTGTATTAGTCCCAACCAACAACTTTCCCTCCTGCTGTATTCAAATGAAAGAAGACTGATCAGAAGTAAAAGATAATATGTGGGTGTTAAGAGTTCAAATGGGAGCAAGTAAAGTTTTTGACAGAGTATATTGACGCGATATTAACGTCGGTGATGTCAGACTCGGATAATAACTCACACTTTGATTATGTTTCCTCTCTCTGGTTAAACGCTGCTCAGGGAGTTGGAGCGACTTCAAACAGGAAGCAGGTCTGCTGTACACATGTTCTCATCTCCACTCACATGTGCTGAAGCTGAACGTCCTCCCTGACTACTGAGTTCTATATTCAGATATTCCTTATGTTACTATATGATTTTGCCCGAACTGAAATATCTATGTCCACTGCTTTTCCACTTGTTTTCATCATGTAGTCACCTGATGATATTCTCTTTTGATGACCCCTAGCCTGGTTATTAATAGTTTGCTTTTATATTTACAAAAAGAGTTACAGCCCTTCTTAATTTTCCCAACAGCCTCTGAGCATAACTAAAGCAAACAAGGTATAAAACAGGATATGTATCGTTATGACAAGTGCGTTAGTCATGTTCTCTTAGAGGAGTTTTTCTCCGGTAAATTGAGTCGACAAGATACGCTGACATCTGGGTCATGTGTTTCCAGCAGGGAGAGCGAACCCCCCCCGTGTCAGGCTCGCTTTCTGCAAGATTAAGACTCAAGGCCGGTGGGGCTGATGTCACTGCTGATGTCACAGTCACAGCTGGATGTGAACTGACAGCCACATGTGACACACACAGTAAGTAGTGGTGTAAGTGTTTTAAGTGAAAGACACGATTCTCCAATTGTTTGTGGGATTAAGCCACCAAATATAGATTAAAAAACTTTCAAATCTTATTTTTAATTTCTCTAATACTTTTGTTTATGATCAAACATCATTTGACATTCAGAAGCACCTTGTGAGTAGCTAAAAAGTGAATTGATTGTGATGTTTTACACTTTGATTAAAACAAAATGGGATTTGTAGAGGAGCAAAAGTTTTCTTGGAATTCGTCCCAGATATATGATAGATACAAATTGAGTGCTGCTTCTCCATGTTTACTGTAGCTTCGGAACAGGAAGCAGACGTGTCCCAGTTGGTCTGAGAGGAATGGAAACATCATAACAGGAAAATGTATTTAAACACACAGGAAGCCAGTTTAAAAATCGGAGAACTGGAATGATGTCATAATAGAGACATCATTCCAGTTCTCCGATTCCTATTGTGTTCATTGAGGTAAAGCTTGGTTTTGTAATTGTGTTAACATGTTCATACAATCGTTTACTGCAGAACTTTTCCACTGTGGAGGTGGAATGTCATTCAAGACTTAATCTACAGTAAAGACTTGTTCTGTGACGTGGTTGAAATCTTGTCTAGAAAACATCAAAAACAGATGTTTAGGGGCTATAAGATGTTAGGCTGTTGACAAACAACCTTATGAAGGACACCATAGAGGTTTAATAATTGCTGCTTCAGGGTAAGTGGTAAAAAGCTTTGATAAGTGTCAAATATTTGCTTGAAAATCTGATTCCATGCATTTGATGATATCTTTGGAAAACCCTGCAGGTGTCAAGACAGCAGGAGGTTCTGTTATTGAGAGGATCAATCTGGATGTAAGGACAATATAAACCCTATAGCTGATACGTTGGAATCATAGCCTGTTTAGAAAGTGATGCCAATACGGGAGTGCCTGAGACCTGTATTATCTCAATAGACCAGCAGAGGGCGACTCCTTTGGTTGGAAAAATAATTAAATTTGTATTGAAGTCTATATGAAAACTTCAATACAAAGTAAAAAGGTTCCCTGGGACTTTAGAATCTCAAGTTTCCGGTAGTTTGCAGGTGTGGGTGGGTGTGCAGTGCCCTGGAGTTCTCTGTCAGGCTCCAATAATATGGTTATTTCTTATTTAAAGAAAGCCAAGATGCTGCTGATTAAAATTCCAAACTCAAGTCTTAGAAGCAGCAGCAGCTCACAAACACGTGGGTGATGTCGCAGCTGGTTTCCTCTTGTCCTGACGTCTTGTCTTATTTCCTGAATGTTGCCAGCTTTCTTCGAGGTGTCAGATTGTTAACCAATTCGCTCTCTATAGCTCAACTCATTAAAATTTAAGTTTTCTCAGTAACAACTGCAACACTCTTCACACGGTCGGACCTAGTTTGATCCTAACACTGAATACAGGAGATTGTGATAGTGGATCTTGATCATGGAGGAAGCCGATCACAACAAGTGATCACAACAAGACTGTTTGATATACAATACGCCTGCTCACATATTCTACCATGAATGGAATTGACTTTCCTTCTGTCAAATCCACTTCTGTCTGACTGAGCTTCCTTAATGGCTGCAGTTGTGATGTCAGGGGTGGCTGTGGTTCGCCTTGGGCTGTCCACCAGATGTCCGGTGTCGGATTTGCCTGAGCTGAAACCATATACATTCTTTTGTCAAAACACAGCTGAGCCTTGATCCCAGCCTCACAAAGCTGCTGCATGGCCACAGACCTTCTGTGATGTTTAAGTAAAGAATAAAGGTTTTGGGTTGAAAAATGGTTGGAGTGATAAGGATTGCTTTATATATCAATTTTAAAGTCACTTATTTAAAATAAAAACCAACAAAAAAACACAGATGATAGTGGTTGAAAGCTTTCAACACAACCCTAACTCAGTGTTGCAAACAACATTGAAGCAGGAGACAAATTCCTAGCATATTTGTATGCGATATACAAACAGCAGATAACATTATAGGTGAACATTTTCCACATTTTCCACATCGGGCTTTTTCAAAGGTTTCTGAAAAGATGTCTGAAATTCCTTGAGGCGCTTTTTCTGTCAGTTAATTGCCCCCTTTTGCCAGAAAGGCTTTTCCCCCCCTTTGATTCCTCTTATACACCAACCCAGTCTCATCAGAAAACGTTCAATGGCAACGTTGGTCCACTTGGAACGACGTTACCATCTCACAATCTGAGAGGCCAGATTGTGAGATGGTAACATTTAGTCCTCCCTTTGTTTTGCATTGGCGTGTTCTCACGTCACGTGACTCTCAAGCTCCCGTCTGCGGAGAGGAAAACATGGCGGAGATTCCCTGTTTTTTCAGATAAAAATATAATTTTGTAACTTAGTTTGGGCATAAAAATACATTCTGACACCATTTCTAGCGAGAAATGTGCTCTTTGCTTCCACAGTCTTCAGCCAGTTCGTGCTTATGATAAATATTTTAATAGTTATCACGCATGTTTTTATCGTTGCTATGATGGTTGCCATGCCACCACGGCGCAGCTTGGTGTTTAAATCACAGTCCCTGCGTGGTGTCCTTCAGTGATCGTGAATGTTATTCATGTTATATAATAGTAATATTTGAGGCTAGATTACATCTCTAATGAGAAGGAACCTGCGAGTCTGTTCATACCGAGGCCGGCCCGAGTGCGCGACCGGCCCGAGTGGCGCGAGCCGAGCGGCCCGAGCGGCGCGAGCCGAGCGGCCCGAGTGCGCGACCGGACCGAGTGCGCGAGCGGACATGACGTGTGGCTGTCGTAAAAACCCTATTTGTAAACAACCAGTCCTTTAACTCGGGTCTGCGTTATAAACACGGAGCGCTTGGAAGACCACGATGTCATCTTCCTTCTGTCAGGTAAGTAGTTTATTGTTTTTAAAGATCGTTACGATCTAGGTTTACAGTCCGAGTGCGGAGAGAGTCCGTCAATCCACACTATGGACGCTGTTCATCAGCTAATACGCCATTGTTAGCCACATGCTTCAGCCCACGGTAGCCTGTGCTACCTGGGAGGTGAATACATGGTTGTTGAAAGCAGTTCAAGACGCTTAGCTCATCATTGAGGGACGCTACAATATAAATATAAACATGAATTTGATTTATGAATGCTTTAGATTAATAAGGAGTGTATTTGTCTACCATTACTCCACAATATCAGGTCAATTTGGTTTAATGTATAGTATGCACTATGACAATAATGTTTCCATGTTATGGAGTTGCGATTCATTTTATAAAACAATTGCTATGTTCTGTTTTTTAATCAAGGAGTATCAAAGTGAAGCTACAGGAGTTTCATTAACGTCAACAACTTGGACCGAACGGTTTGTTTTGCTTGATGAAGAGCAGGAAGGGCAGCCTGGACAGAAAGAGAAGCCGGGTTGAGCCCACTACCATCATCCATGTACCACGAGGAAGATGAGGGAGAGAAATGATCCTACCATTAAAGAGGTACTTTTAAGTTACATACCAGAAAAAACATTTTATATACTTTGCCAAATATACATTTTTATTAAATCCCCAAAGTACACTTGCTGAAATACAAGTTAATATCACACTGAAAGAATTTTGATCAATCATGCTTCCCTGCTGTGATTGTTTAACTAGGAAAACAACTTTTTCCACAGGAAGGCAAGTAAATTTAAGGAATACATGTGCAAAGTTTTCCTCTGTTATGTATAATGATGACCCCCATCAAACATAATGTTAGCAATATTTACACCTTTTAATTTATACTGTTTATTTCTGTCTACATGTGTGAATTTGCCTTCATTAGTTTCAGAAAAGAGCGATGATGTATCGGTCAGTGGGCGGCAGCACGAGACTCCGCAAACTAGTCTGTAAGCAAAGCAGACGAAGGCATCGAGGTTGCGGCCTGCCATCATTGTTATTTTGCTTAAGGGACTGAATATGTTTCATGTAGAAATATTAGCATTTCCCTTATATCTACAAAAACTGCTTGTTTCACAGACTGCAGTTTTGTTTTGATCCGATGTGGTGTGCAAATACAACCGTATCTGCAATGGGTTGTGGGGCATTAACATTTGTAACTCTAATTTTGTTTTGACAGACTGTGAAAAGAACGTTGAGAACATCACCACTCTACAGGAAGACACAGTCCAGTAATGGGTGTCAGAAGTTCAGTAGTGAACGACAGGTACTGTGGGAAAATGTGTGTCATTGTTGTACAATGTCCTTTGACTCTGTTTAAACAAGGTCAACACAAAAAGGTTTGATTGTAAACTGATATCGGTACGAATTCATGTTATTCTCCTCGTCAAAAGAAACAAACAATCCAAATTACCTGCAGAACGCCCTTGATGGACGCTTCAGGAGCATTGTCAGACTGGCGAGACAGCAAGATGCCAACTTTAATGCCAATTTATTTGTGTAACATTCTGTGACCAAATGTATAGATAACTTTTTGTAGATTGTAAAAATAGATAACCCATTTATTACAAAAAAACTACACTAGAATTACCACACTGCGTTGTATGACTCCGCTAACCAGTGCAGTGTCCGTCTACGTATTTCTACATATCTTCTCTCATATAAATGACACTGTATCTCTTGACAACTGAAACCATAAGATGAGGTCAGTGTGGCCTTGACCTTTTTACTTTAAGACAAATACAAAGTTAGACAATCCGAAAACATGCAGTTATGCCTCCGGCGACTCAGTATTGCAGAGGCATTAAAACCGTAGTGTAGTAGATTGGATTTTATTGGTGTTACATTGGACATCTTGTATGGGTACACCAAAAAATATATTTGGTTTCACATTCTAGATGGCAATAAGCAGAGTCATCAACTCAGGAAAAATATTTCTGTAGAAAAGAAAGCCTTGTATGTGTGTATGTATACATACACACAAATGCACAATTGAGACGTTTTTGTCTTTTATCATATATTCTCAGGCAGTACTGATGCATTTACTGAGAGGGGACGTGAGGGCCTACTCTGCGTGCTCAGAGTTCAAGCCCAGCAGGCTGCAGCGGGCCTGACATATTCTGGAACAGCAGCACAGTCTTTAGATGACTCCTCTGAAGATGAAAACATGGCGAGGTACTTCTCCACTGATGAAGAACTGTGAGGGCTGTGATTAGCTACACTCTCTTGCTACAATGCTACTCATGCTACTCCCTGGCAGCCTTAGGAAGGCATTAGCTTGCTGTGTGGTAGCTGTTAGCTTCAGCATTTTTAGTTTTTAGTGGCCTGTCTGACGTTTATGTTAAAAAAAAATCAGAGGGAACCATCTTCATAATTTAACACTATGGTTTGTTTGTGTCCTTCAGTTCTTCTCAAGAGAAGCAGTACAGGTGTGCCTCAGCTCCACGGTCCCTCCTGCAGCCTCCGCTCCTGATGCTAACCTCATGTCTCCATCACACCAAGCAGCAGACCTGGATTGACAGACCTTTCTCCAGAGCTGCCCCCTCCCTCTGAAACCCCCCTCTCCAAAACACTATTCGTGTAGTTTTTAAAGTATTTCTTGCATGAGAATTGTTGATCATATCATTTCCAGCAGATGCCTTAATATAATGTTTGTGCACAATAAATGACATTGATCATAACATAATGGTATTTCCTTGCACTTCTACACCATGATATTGGCAGATAAGATGCTGATTACATTAAAGCAGTGAATGCTCTTCTTTAAGCAACATAAACAAACAATGATCCAATGGATCTGAAGTAGAATGGGCACATTACATTCTGTAGAGAATGCCTCAGTTATGGAAGTCAGAAAATAACTTTCTTTATCTGAGGTTCCAGTCATTTATAGTCACAGCAAAGCACACAGGTCTGGTTGATGAGATCAAATCAAATCAAATCCAAAGAGAGAGAGAGAGAGAGAGAGAGAGAGAAGGAGAGAGAGAGAGAGAGAGAGAGAGAGTGTGTGTTTGTGTGTGTGTCTGCCAGCCAACCATCCTTTAAATTTTTGGGTCAGTGGTTGAGGTTAAAGTTAGCGTCAAGGTCAATGTTGGGTTAGGGTTATTGTAAGCAAGTAGTGGTTATGATTATGCTTAGTTATGATAAGTCTCCTGGAAATGAATTAGATGAATTTATCCAAAAATAACCATAGTAAGTGTGTTTGTGTGTGTGTGCGTGTGTGTGTACAAATGCGAGTGTGCATGTGGTACTTCTTCCTAACTGTTATGTTAGAGCAATTCTAGCAACCTAATAATAATAATAATAATAATAATAATAATAATAATAATAATAACAATAACAACATCAACAAAACCAGCACCACCACCACCACCACCAACAACAACAACAACATCAATGTTGACATCCTCAGAAGGGACAGCCAAATGTGCTGGCAGTAGATCTGGGATGTTGGACAGGCCAGACCACTCGTCAGTTGGCGCCGCACTTTAAAGAAGTCGTGGGAATTGACATCAGTGAGTGTCAGCTGGAGGAGGCCAGAGCTGTGCCCGGGTTCTCCAACATCGAGTACAGGTAAGACATCTGGAGGCGGTGTTACGCTAACCTGGAAACAACCTAAATAGTGTAAAATTGTGTTTGTTAATTTGTATAAATATTCTTCGAGGCTCCTGATTGTGATATGGAGTTTATTGTTCCTCTCATAAAGTGCTCTGCCTAGGCTGCAGAAATTAGCTTTACTAGGATCCACCCCTATCTCTAGACAGTGATGATTTGGTGACAGCGAATTTGTCCAAAACGGCTCTAGCACTTGGACTGAGGGCCTCTGCCTTCAATTTCCTATGTAAGAGTAATCTCAACCATTGGGTATTGAGCCAAATGCCTTAATGGGGTCATGTCAATACACAACTAGGCCCCCCTTCCCTTAGTGTACCTCTCTGATCAGCTTGGCGACAACTCCAATGTGTTACAGGCACCCGGGAATCCCAGAAATACTAGGCACCTTTTCTGAGGTGTCAGTGAGGGTATTCTCATGTATGAAGTGTGAAATCCTTCTAGATAAGCCCCTGAAGGAGACTTAACTGTGAGGTTGAGTTATGTTTCTATGGTACCCAGATACCTACCTGTAGTGGTTTATTCTTGGGCAAAATCACTTCCAAGAGAAGCGTTCATATAACCAGTGGTAATGGTTGTGTTAGTGAACAGTGTCCAGTTGTCTCTCTCTGTGCTATTTATCTGGACTCACAGGCTGTTCTGTCCGTTGCACCTGCAGGAAAGGGAGAGCAGAGGAGCTTCCATTCTCTGACGGCTCTGTAGACTTGGTGACGGCATCAGCAGCAGCCCACTGGTTTGACCACTCCAGGTTCCTGGCTGAGGCCAATCGGGTTCTGAAGCCCCGGGGCTGCATTGCTCTGCTGAGTTACACCAATCAGAACAACAGTCTTTCCTACCAGAACTGTGGAGAACAACTTAACAGCCTCTATGAAGAGGTGGGTGTAATAACTAAAATCCTTGTTTTAGTCAAATGTGAAAATAAGAGAACACCACAACTTCCAAAGGTATCCAGTAAAGTGGAGATAATGCTACTGTGACTCATGTCGATGCCACCGGGGTCTCCCCCACCACTGCCAGAGGTGAACCTGTTGCTTTTAAGCCTCTTTTTTATTAATTAAACTGCACCAAACATAGATTCCAAATCACTAAACATACATTGACAAGCAGTTTCTCACGACGTAGCAGCTCAGCTCCGTCATCTGTCTCTTTGTCTGTCTCTGTGACTCTCATGAGTTTCTCCTCATGTGTCTCCTTCGTGTCTCTTTCGTGTCTCTTTTGTGTCTCTTCCCCTGTGGCCGCTCTTTTGAATCAAGGGAGAGTTAATTGTCCAACTAATCAGCCAATCAACTCCCCCAGGTTCTCCTGGAGCTGCTCTCTAGCTCCTGCCACTACCATCATTAATAACAACAGCAAACATACAGATTTATAAAACTGCAGTTTTTACTGTTAAATTTGTTTTCAATGTTAGTTTATATTACTTACATTATATATTATTTAAACATACATACAGACACACAACAAAAGTCAGTGCATAGAGTAAAGGATTCATGTTTTTATCTTTATTCACTTCCAGGTGAAACAGCTGCTGATGCCATACACCAGCAACATCCCAGAAGCTCAGTGTAACAGTAAACTGGAGGAGTTATACTCTGCCATCCCTTTTCCAGACAAAGAACGGTAATTACAACACAGACACTTAACTGACCAATGCCAAGTACACCTCTGTAATACCTAGAATTAACTGTCGGCTGACAAATTAGGCCTCATTATATATCCTAGCCTTTAAAATACGGATAACAAAAGTGTTTAAACATTTTGTTTGGTTTCTCAGAGAATAAGTTTTGGTCCTTTAAAGAACATCTGTGTCCTATTTAGGGGAACGTTATTCATGAGTTTGTGCAAGACCAAAATAAAAGACTCGATAAAGTAAATTCAAATGTGGTTTTAATAAAATAACAATAATCTTTATTAAATCATCAGGTTTAGAAGAAACAGGTAAAATAAATTAGTATACAAATACAAGTGCCATATAAAATGCTCAATAAAATGAATTAAAAGACAAGTTATAAAGAAAGTTACGACTCAGATAAATTTATTATTTCTATTTCTCATTTTTGTCTTGAATAAAAAAAATTGATCTACTTTATTGAAACAACAGGATCGAAACAGAAGTGAAATCTTTCATCACTTTGAAAAACCTGGTGGGATTTATTGAGACCCTGTCCATGTTCCAAACCTACAAGGAGAAAGACCCTCAGTCGGCTAACGACCTGCTGCTCAACACTGAGAAGAGGTAAAACACACACACACACACACACACCAGCATTTCTCCAGGTATCCATTTTTTGATGTTTTTTTAAATAATTTACTGAATGTCTTCTTGGTGCTCTACAAGTTATATAATCAGAGTCTGTTTCTCACTGCTTCACAGGTTTCTGGATGAAATGGGAGTCACGTCTCTGGACACTGAAATAGAGTGGACGATGGAATATTTCTGTGTCCTGGCATCTAAACCAAAATGATCAACAATACAGAAAAAGAAAAAGAATAAACTGATTCTGGGATGTTAAAGCCTCTGATGTATTAAAGAGTGTGCATATTGAATTTGGACATTTCTGTGTTTTTCCCCAGTCAAACTCTTACTGACCTTTTGTATGTAATGTAAACTCTGTATGAAAAGCTTTCCAATCTAATCCTTAACACACTGTGTTTTGGCACAAAAACTACAATTCAAAACATTTCCAAAAGCAGCTGAACCTTCACAGACTTATTTGTTGTAACTGCTTCAGTGTGACTTCTTTATTTTGTGCTATTTTTCATTCTGTTGAAGGTAACTTGTCACTTCTACTTTGTGCAACATGAAAATATGTGTAGTGTAATGACACTAGTGACATCATACTGCATTGCCATTAAAAGTACTTTCTGAAGACGCCAATAATACAACAAAAAAGACTAAGTACTTCTTATATTTAATTGATAACCAGATATAACTGATACATTGCAGAGTCAAGTTTAAAATACCAATAATTATTATATGAGCAGTTTATTATTAATCCTATGAAGTCAGAGTTGACATGTCCTCACAGCCCTTGCAGGAAATGGACTGAACTAAACTCTGCTGACCAGCAGCTGTAGAGGTGTATAAGCAGTGACTGTTAATAATTAACAACCTTAGTTAAAGAGTACCATGACATTTAGAAGCCAACAGACGCACACACAGCTGCACACAACACGTCTTTGCAGTATTATAATTACACACATACAAATCGGACCTCGGCCACATCGTCCTCACCAGCTTGTTCTGACATGACCCTTGAACCGACACATGCCTGTGAGCTTTGCCTAAATGTGTTATTTTTATTATAACATTCAGGTCACTCAGCATTGTTGCACACAGAGAGGGAGCTGTCCCTTTAAACACCCTCATTATGAAACACACCACATACCAGCAGAGATAAAGGAGCCTCCCATTTCCCTTGCACCCCGTTGTTTCCCTCTTGTGTGTGTGCGTCCATGCAAGTGTTTTTTGTGTGTGTGTGTGTGTGTGTGTGTGTGTGTGTGGTTCTGACTGCCTGCCTGCAGACGAAATAGAAGGTTACATCGATTGCTTTAGGCTCTTTATGAAGCTTATAATAAATCAGCTGTTCACGGAGGCATCAGTTAACAATGGCTCACCGTCTGTTTGAGGGCAAGAAGCATGCAGCTTCTTACTTAAAGTACAGGGTCTCCCCATCAGAACATCTAATACAACAGGTCCTTGGATTCCTGGAAAAACGGGTAAGTGCAAGTAGGAAGAGGATGGCAGCCTCTGGAATATTAAGTACTGGAGGACAAATGTTGAAACTAACTGCACAGCGATGTTATTTTATTTTAAATATGTTTATTGAAGTTTTCAGTTTTTAGAACAGACAGAGCATACAAACACATATAACATACAGAACAAAGCACATCAAAATTAGTAGCCCATGGTCAAAACATAAATATTAAGTAAAAGGATCAGAAGTTTTGTCAAGTGAATGTCAGAGTACAATAAAAAAGAAAAATACACTTACATATGCATAGTAAAGCACTATAGAGCGGCCTACCCATTAAAGAATCCTAGTACAGGGTCCCAAATCTTATCAAACACATCTCCTCTATCATCGTTATAGTATCTCAGTCGCTCCAAATGCAGTGTGTTAGACATTTCTCCTAACCACAGGTCGTATGTAGGCACAGAGTCCAACTTCCACACACGTAATATCAATTTCTTGGCAAGCACCATCCCAAATTCAATAGCCTTCTTCTCGTATTTATTAATAAAAGACAAGGGACTTGTAGCTCCCAGAATTGCCACAAGTGGGTCAGGTTCCAAACGTTTCCCAAAAGCCTCAGAGAAGCATTGAAAAATACTTTTCCAATATGAATGGAGTTTGCTACATAACCAAAATGAGTGTGCTAAATTACCTATCATGGACTTACATTGATTACAGACAGGTGAGACATTAGGGTAAAATTTGTTTAGCTTCTCCAGGGAATAATAAAGTCTGTGGACTGTTTTAAACTGTATAAGATTGTGTCTAACATTAACTGAACATCTGTGCACATTCCGCAAACATTCGTCCCAAATATCATCACTCAGTTCCAAATTTAACTCATCTGCCCATGCCTGCCTACGCTCCTCGGTACCCAGCACAGCTCCCTTATGAAGAATTTTGTAAAAGAAGGAAACCGCCCCGCGAGTAGCCGGATCAAATTTATTCATTGTCTCAAGAGTTTCGTGCTTATTCAGGCTCTGATACAGCGATGTTATTTTGACAGAAAGCTCGTCCCTTTGAGCTGGCAGTGGATGTGGGTTGTGGCTCGGGACAGGGCACTCAGTTGCTGGCCCAACACTTTGCTTCCGTGGTGGGTACAGATGTGAGTCCTGCCCAGCTGGATTTGGCTGTGCAGTATGCTCTGGAGGCAAACATCACATATAGGTGAGCATGGACTAACCTGCAATCAGGATTCATATTTTTATTCTTGAACTTAACAGTTGTTAGTTTGTTTGTGCCATGTTTACCTGGCTACAGAGGGAGAAATCAAGCCAACCATTCCAAAAATGCATGGCGAGATATCAAGATAACACCAACATTTTATATTTACTGCTCCAGAGGAGGCCTGAGTCCGACACCTCTCACACTTTCAACACCGGCCAGCAATGTCGTGGACACAGGAGATCTATGTGTGAGGTTGTTTTATAAAATACCACTAGAGGGTGACATTCGAATCAAGACTCCATGTGTTTATTGTCTCTGCTTTCACAGTCTATGTTAATTTTGTTGGGCAGTTTTTCATGTGGCCTTCATCCACTTTACATAATCTCAAAGTCGGTCATGCTGTGAGGCCCACACTGCAGAACCAACATACAGTCAACTGAATAATAATCCCCTATGTATTGTTTGGCAATATAATATAAAGAACACAAATATTTAAAAAATGAATACGCAAAGCATGGAGAACATTGATTTAATAAACCCAGTATCAATGGAGTATTTATTCCCAATGTTTGAGATATTTTAGAATATCTATATTAGTATCAGTAAAACCTAGATGGATACAAGGTGGACTTAATCATGTATTGCATTGGTGCAACATTAAAACTCAGAAATGAATAGTTTAATCTGACTTAGTGATTTTTGTACTTAAAAATCCATTAGTTGTACAATGTGGAAAGGCCCAAACGTGGTTTCACCTGGTGTGTGTGTGTGTGTGGAGTTTGATTCAGTTCCTGCTACCTTCCCATCTTCAGAGAGTGTGCGGCTGAGGAGCTGCCGTTGGCTGACAGCTCAGTGGACCTGCTGACGGTTATGACTGCGTTCCACTGGTTCGACAGGCCACGCTTTCTCCTGGAGGCCCACAGAGTCCTGAAGCCCCGCGGCTGCCTGGCTCTGCTCAGCTACACCATGGACATGGAGCTCAGCTACGACGGCTGCTGCTCGCAAGCACTCAACCAAGTCTGCACAGAGGTACACGCAGAGTGAGAGAGGCTACTGTGAATGTGCACATACATACAGATTTCAAATGTTTTTTCCTGTTATAGAAATACTTACATGTCAGGACACATGATAAGGTAAATGAAAAGCATGTGTACCCGCATAATAAAGATAGCAGGGATCAATCCTGCTTCAGGGAACCATTCATAGTCATGACCTGTTCGTAAATCTGCATATTGAAAGACCAGAGTCCCATGAGGACTGTGGGCTGTGAGTATGAGGACAGCATTTTTCCTTTAATATGTAAGATTGCACGTGTTCAGACAGGATTCATCCCACTGACACATACTAAACAGGCAAATATCATCAGAGCAAATACAAACAACACAAGCAAATCACATTGCACAACATCGCCATCTAGTGGTTATTTTTATTTTTTTTATTTGCCTTTATTTAACCAGGTCGGTCCCGTTGAGATACAATGACCTCTTTTGCAAGGGAAGCCTGGCCAAGACAGCAGCATACAAAATGTCAAACAGTCACAAGACACACACAAATCACATAACACAGATCAAACAAGATAAGTTCCCTGTTCCCTTAAGATAAGGCAACAGGACTAAAGCTCCGGATTCCCACCAAAACAAGAACAAGTGTGGTATGAAGCCGCTCCAATTTCTCTCACCAAGTCTTCAAAGTGTCAAGGTTTATGAGCTCCTTTAACTTTAGGGTTTTTTGCAGTACATTCCAAGCAGCAGGTGCAGCGAACTTAAAACAGTGCTTACCAAATTCAGTGTTTACTTTGGGCATAATTAATAAATAAAGCTCATTTGAACGTAAGCAGTAATTGCTCTGGGATTTAAAGATGTACTTACATAAGTAGTGGGGGAGCAGACCCAAGATAGCTTTATAAATAAAAATATGCCAATGTATAAGGCGGCGTGCTGCCAGAGATGGCCACTCAACTCGAGCATATAAGATGCAGCGGTGAGTGAGGGCTTTACAACCAGTGACAAACCTTAAGGCACCATGATATACAGTGTCTAGAGAACGCAGACAGTTTGCTGGGGCATTCATATATAAGAGATCACTGTAATCAAGTACAGGGAGGAAAGTGGTAGCAATCAACTTTTTTCTGGTAAAAAAAGAAAAACAAGATTTGTGACGGAAGAAGAATCCCAGTTTCACTCTTAATATTTTTACCAGATTTTCTACATGTGGTTTAAAAGAAAGTCGATCATCAATTAAAATGCCGAGATACTTGTAACAGTTCACAAGTTCAATTTCATACCCTTGCAATGACAAAATGCTGGGTGGAGACACAGGCACTTTTCTGCCATTGGAAAATATCATCAGGTTGGTTTTGGCGGCATTCAAGACAAGTCTAAGTTCAATGAGCTGATTTTCCACAAGGTTAAAAGCAATTTGTAAGTTGCCAAGGGCTTCGGCAAGAGTGATGCCACAACAGTATATAACTGTGTCATCAGCATAAAAATGAGATTTGGCATTTGGGACGTTACTGCCCAATGTATTTACATAAATAACAAACAGAATCTGGCCAAGAACTGAGCCCTGTGGCACACCAGTAGAGACATTTAGCAGTGTGGATGAGCTGCCTTCAAAACAAACACATTGTTTTCTATTAGACAGATAATTATTAAACCAGCCAACAGCCTGCTCAGATAAACCTATATCAAGCAGGCGTTGCTTCAGAATGGAATGATCCACTGTGTCAAAGGCCTTAGAAAGGTCAACAAAGAGAGCTGTGCACACTTTCTTTTGATCCAGCCTGTCTATTATATCATTAGTGAGTTTGAGTGAGGCTGTAGTTGTGCTGTGTTGTTTCCTAAAGCCGGATTGGTATGGGGAGAGAATGTTGTTAGTATGGAGAAAATCTTTCAACTGATTGTTTACTAGACCTTCAAGGACCTTTGACAGGATGGACAACTTGGAGATGGGTCGATAATTATTCAAGCAAGTAGGGTCCCCTCCTTTCAAAAGGGGAAGGACGTAAGCGACTTTCCAAATTTCAGGAATACAATTTGTGGTGATAGTGAGGTTAAAAAGATATTGGAGCGGTTTGGCAATAAAATCAGCTGCTAACTTTAAGAAATATGGTTCCAAATAATCTGGACCTGCAGATTTACTGATATCAAGAGAGCAAAGAGCTCTATGGACCTCTTCCACTGAAAACAACCTAAAAACAAAGGAAGGTTGACCAGCAGGGATAAGGCCTTGAGACATGTTTCCAACATCTGGGGCAGAAGACGCAATATTAAGGGCAGGCATAGCAATCGTGGAAGAAGACCGAGAGAATAAGGAGCCAGAGGCAGAAAAATGAGTATTAAAACAATCAAGTATAGTTGCCCTGTCAGTTACAGTGGTAGCATCATTAACAATACAGGGTGGGAGTTCGCTATGATTTTCAGTGGCTGAGATAGATTTGATCACTTTCCAAAATTTTTTAGGGTCGTTTAAATTTTTCGTTATTGCAGAGAGATAAAAGCTAGATTTTGCTTTTTTAATAAGAAAGGTAAAACTATTTCTGAGTTGCCTAAATATAAGTTTATCTGCCTCAGACTGTGTCTTTCTGGCCTTAGCCCATGCAAGATTTCTATTATGCAGTAGATCGGCTAAATCGGGCGTGAACCAGGGATTATCCCTCCCCTTAACCTTATATTTTCTGAAGGGAGCATGCTTATCAAGCAGGGAAGATAAACCTTCAGAGAAAAATTGCCATGCAGTCTCTACATCATTAATTAATTCAATACGATCCCAGTTAAGATCATATAAATCACGGAAGAACGCCTGTTCAACAAAGGCCCTCATATTACGTTTTATCAGAATACGAGGTTTGGATTTTGGAACTTTGGCATTTCTGACTGCAGCAATCACACAGTGGTCACTAATATCATTTGCAAAAACACCTGACATCGAATACTTGTGTGGTACATTAGTCAAGACCAAGTCAATTAAAGATTATTTATCTGGACACTTCAAATTTGGGTGTGTGGGGTTATTATTGTGTTAAGCCCATCAGTGGGTAAAACACCTGACTCAAGTTGTGTATAATGACATCAGTGGGTTGATGGACTCTTCTGATGATTTGATCAGTTTTATGCAGCTTTAAAACTCTACCGCGACCCTCACATTGGTCCCAGCACTATTGAGTTGTACCGGGCGGCGTATGAATCCATCCCTTACCCAGACAAGGAGTGGTGAGTGAACACATTCCTCTCTCTCAATTCTAAATATTAATTTCCAATCTTTGTCACTTCGGTCAGTACAGTAGTATGATTTGTGTGTGTGTGTGTGTGTGTGTGTGTGTGTGTGTGTGTGTGTGTGTGTGTGTGTGTTCATAAAGGCAAGAGTGTGTGAGAGTGAGAAAGGCCATGCCTCTGTCCGGCTACATGGGGATGGTGGAGTCTTTCTCCAGCTATCAGATTCTGCTGAGAGCCGACCCGCAGAAGGCCGAGCAACTCTCCCAGGACATCTGTCAAAAGTAAATACTGATGCACCACACTATGCACACGCATGCAAATAACACACATGTCCGTGAAAATGAAGAAAAATGACTCATATGATGATATTATTAGTATTATTAGGAAAATACCTGTGCCAAGGATTTCATATTTCTGCCCTGTCTGGTTGTTTGTTGGTTTGTTGGTTTGTATCTTTATTTGTTTGTGAGATAGAAACTTTCTGGAGAGATTTATTGAAGAACCTATTAAATTTAAGTGATGATCCGAATCTCGAATTTAGTTTTTAGTCAGGGAGAAATGAATATTTAAGGGACAGATATCTATGAGTGTGTGACATCTGGTGCAGCTTCATTGAATTTAAGGAGACTTTTGAGACTTAGGCGGAGGTTTGCACCATTCTAGTTGTTATATGACACGCTGAGAGATAAGATCTGCCACAGGAACAGGATGTTGTCCCTGACTTTACTCTCTGAATGACTCATAACACTTTATTTCCCATGCTCCTCTCTGTCCAGGCTGATGTCCGTGATGCAGGTGACCTCAGCAGACGCAGAGGTGGTGGTGGCTGTGAAGTATTACTACCTGCTGGCCTGTAAACCAGAGGAGGCCTGAGTCCGTCCACCTCTCACACTTTCAACACCGGCCAGCAATGTCGTGGACACAAGAGATCTATGTGTGAGGTTGTTTTTTAAAATACCACTAGAGGGTGACACTTGAATCAAGACTCCATGTGTTTATTGTCTCTGCTTTCACTGTCTATGTTCATTTTGTTGGGCAGTTTTTCATGTGGCCTTCATCCACTTTACATAATCTCAGAGACGTATATTCTCTTTATTTGCAGACCACTGTAGTTTTATTTGCCCTGACTCCTCCACAATACTGATTTTGCGTCGAATCTTCATTTGATTTTATCAGCAGTAATTATGATTTCAATGATAGAGGTGATGAACCTCATAGTGGGATTCTTCTGCTGGAGACAGACACACATTAGAAACTGGCAGAGAGGAGGCATTAAGCCTTCTGTCTCATTGCCTGACTCCACTTGACTGATAATGGTGTTCTGAGTGGATGAGTTTGTTTTCCTCCGTATTTCTCTACACTGTGCCAGCAAGTTGTGCGTCCGCAGCTGTCAGTCACATGTTCTCAGCTCGACTGAGCCACGTTCCACCTGATGAAGAGCAGACTGGCGGCTGAGAGGCAGCAAGCGGAGGAGCTGAGGGAAGCTGCAGTGAAGCTGGATCACCAGGGGACATTCAAAGAGTCGGCTGATGGCTGTGGGTCAAACACCTTTCACTGACTACACACAATGTTGAATATTATTAATATCTCTTGATACTTACAAAAAAATTGTATTTCAACATTTCAGTCTACTAGTCAGACAACCTGAATGGAATTGTAAACATTCAAACAAACAAAACACAATGTACATGACCCTGTTTGAGTTGAATATGAATGTCGGGGCTTCCGGACACATGGAGGCATGTTGTGTTTTTTCTGTTGTTTGATTACGTCTGAATAATGATTCACCTTTGACTTCTATTGGATTGAATTCTGCTGCAACAAAGTTTACCCCTGAAACTCCAGAAGTGATTTGTGGACTCAAACACTACACCCACTCCTCCATCGGCATAATGGTGAGTAGAGAAGGAGGGTGACCTATCCCTGATACTATATACTGATTCCTTAGAAATAAGCAGCACGCACTCTTCAGTATTTTTAACCTCTGCTCGCTCTCCGCTCATAGTGCTGACGCTCACATTCACAAAGCATGTTTGAATTGCATCAGGGATTTGTTGAAGTACACAGACAATACCACTAGAGGGTGGTATTTGATCAAAAGTGATGACAAGTCTATGATTATTGCCACTGGTGCTTGGAACGTCACAATATAGCATTCACCAGCTCATACATTTTCATAATAAACATATATGACCCAATGTAATGCACTTTTTCCATATTGTACACAATTGGTGAAAAGGTTTTAGAGAACCCTCAAAAAAAGTAGAACAGAACGGAACCAGGCAGAGACTCCAACTGATGGAGGAGCAGCACTGTCTACACCCCGGAACGTGTTCACATTGACCGATCTTCACAAAAATCAATACACAGGTGTATTTATTATTATTATTATTATTATTCATTATATAATTATGTTTTCACAGAGAAGTGAAGAGAAATGATGTGGACTGTTATCAACAGCTCTGTGGGAGATTATCACCTTGAATATTAATTCAGGCTTTTTAACATGGAGCCGGCCACTAGTGGCCATCCAGTGAACTGCAGTTTTTCACAGGATGTTGCCCAATCGTTTAAAGGCAGATTTAATGCCTTTATCAAAATGTGTGATGCTCCGGTCCTATAATGTGCTTTGAAGTTCTTGACCTTTAGTTGTCATCCCTCCTCTCTTATCTTGCTGGACATCTCCTCAAAACCCACAAGTTTGCTACGGAGCCGAGACAGACGCATCATCAGGTAATTTACCCAACTGTATGTTCCCTCCTGCTTCTCTTCTTCCACCATCATCATCATAATAGTTTGCTGGTACCTGCTTGCAAAAAAGGCTTCACCAGGGGCCTAAAGTCTCTGACTTGAAGCCCTGATCCACGAATTATTCCCTGGTTATTGGTAAAACTTTAAAAAAAATCCTATCCCACAATGTCAAAAGACAGTGACAAAATAACTCCCTGGATCCACCCCTTTGTCTGTGTAACCGTACATTTTCCCAGTGTTAGAAGATAAAGATATAAGAGACTGACTTTATTTATTCAGCTATTGATGAGAATTATATAACGATACTTATTGATATCGTTTTATTGCCTAGCTCCCTGTTCTATTTGCAAACTTTGGCTATGATCTTTGTCCACTTAAGTCCAAGGGCTGAGTGATACATCAAGAAAGGACACAGCACAGGCTTTGGCCCTGATGTCTTTAATGGCGTCTGCCACGTCTATAACATCTCTTTTGCATCCTGACTTGTATATATGTTTTTCATGTTATCAACATTTCTGCACATTTTCATCAGGAACCGGTTGGAAAAGTTCCAGACAGTGTCCGTAGCAACTGACACAGACATTTCAGTTCTCATATGTCTGAAAGCAACTTGATCTGCATATCGTGTCAGTGTCATTGGTTACACTAAATGTTTCAATGATTGTTTCAAGCCTGATTTACCTGACTTAAGTGTGACGCCGGATCTTTCCCGAAACGTCTTTTAGTTTTGGTTTCAACTCTGTCCATATGTCTGTTTCCTTGGTCCCATTAGACGGATCGTCACCGACTTCTGATAAATCTGCAGAAGGCCGAGGACAGCGAAATCTTCAAGCTCAAGATGCAAACGGCGGCCATCATTCATGACTGCGTGGTCAGGCTGCTGAACCACCGAGACAAAGAGTCTGTAGAGTGTCTGTGTGACCTGCTCACCACCATGGGCAAGGTCCTTGACTTAGAGGAGGCCAAGGTGAGCTGGAAGTAGTACATTTGACATAAATCCTAAATTTATTTTATTACGGTCTTAGAAAAGGTCTAAAGGGCTACAGATTGAAAGCTTCGAATATAATCTAAAGGATAATATGCGGCTGGTTTCCCTTTCCAAAACTAAATATTAAGAGAAATGCGTTGTTTGCAGGGATGAAGATGTGATGTGAACTTTTTGTCAGCAGTGTCTGGTAGATTGAATGGAGACATGCTGAACATGAACTTCATGTCTCAAATTAACCACTCTCCCTCTGTGTCTCACCAGCCTCAGATGGATGAGTATTTTATCCAGATTGAAAAGATCATCGAAGAGGGGAAAACTTCATCTCAAATACGATTAATGTTGCAGGCTATTATAGACCTGAGATTGGTGAGTCCTCTGTTTATGCCAAAATGTATCTAGGACTGTGTGATAAAACCCACACATGCTCCTAAATTCTCTGATCTGTCAAAGATAAAGAGCAATGAAATCTGTTTAACACTGATTCAGGTTTGAAGTCATTGTGGTTCTGAACATTTTTTTTTCTTCAGCACAACTGGGTGTCCAGAGGACCCGAGCAGGGTCCGAAAGTGCAACAACAACTGCTCTCCAATGACACCAAGAGACAGCCAGGTCAGTCCTGCAGTCTAAATCCTCTTTAAGGTTTAGAATCACATCGACACAGCTATAGTGACTCAGGAAACCAGTCTGTAGACTTCCTGTCCATATAACCTGCAGAGATGCTTTCATGCCCAACAGCAGACAGGAAGCCCCCTCACTCCCTCCCATCTGCTAGCTGAGCTATAATATTTCCTCTTGTAACGCAGCATGCCACAGAAACTGTCAGAAATGTCACTCTGTCTGCCACTTTCACAGCCGTCTGACTGCACTGTATTTCCTGTGAACTAATCTTAAACCTATATTTCCCTGTTCGTTTTTTTTTTTTTTTGTGTGGGTGTGTCTCCACAGATCCAAGTGAGCAGAGAGATCAGCTTGTGAAGTACGAGGAGCCCTGGACCACAGTGCCTAATAGGACCAAAAGAAGTTCCAGAGACTCCAAGAATATCCCAAAGGTCTCCAAGGTGAGATGAGCTGTCTGAGGCTTTGACACAGATCTTACCATTCTACGTTTTTCAAACCTTCTACTGTGAGGATTGTACAAATACACTGCATACAGGAGACGTGAAGCTGCTATTTACTTTCTGTCCCTAATAGTTGATTTGCTCATATTTCTACATTGGAATCACAAAAACAATGACAAACAATTACCATGTGGTAACTGGTCATGTTCCATGGAAACTTAAATCGGTGTCAGACGTGACGGCCGGGTAAAATCTGGAGGATTGGGTACAGACTTCAAACATTTAAATTACTTTGAAAATGTACATTTATTTTTTTTTCAGAACAACTGGGTGTCCAGAGGACCCAGGCAGGGTCCGCTAACCATTGTCCACAAGGAGGCAAAGAATAAAGAGAAGGAGGAGCAGAGAAAAGTGGACGAGAAGATCCAGCAGGGCCCCTGGGCTCAAGTCCCATTTGTGAAGGGCAGTGGTGGAGGAGCCAAGGCCGGTGACTCAGGTGAGGTCACACCACATGACTTTCAAACCTATCAGATCACTGTGCAGTTCACACTTCATGACCTGCTGATCAGGAGTCGTGTCCCTGTTTGGAGTTCATACTACAACACTTAACGATGGAAGGGTGTCACTCACTTCACAATGGTTCGGCTGCTCTGCTCTGTTTAGCTGTAGTTGTCACTGATTCATCTAAGATATGAAGCTTGTTAGAAATCTGGGGGTCTGATAGTCTTTCATATCTATTACATTTTACCAGAATTTCCTTCATTATGTTCTTAAAAAGGTTTTAAATTGAACTAGATGAAACCCTGATATAAAACAGTAACTTACAGCATATCCTGTACATGGAGTCAGGTGAAGCATCTTCCTCTTAATGACTGGACCTTGACTCTGATCACCCACAATCGTTATTTTTCACTTTTCTCTCTTTTAACGTTTCATCTCTGCAGGGCTCAACTGCTTCTCAGCGCTGCAGTCCAGCCCCTCACCACAACCCTCCACCCCTCCTCAAGAGAAGGCAGACTTCGACGGAAGGTATGAGATGACAACGCTGTCTGATTTGAAGGATCCTGTTGGTGTTAGGTCTCTCAGAAAGTTGAGAAGAGTGTCTCTGTGATTTTGATATTAATCTTTTCTGCTAGCAGGATATTTTGAACTTTGATTAACTAGAATCCATTAATTTAAAAATACATTTAAGTTTTGCTTCTGTTTAGGTCAGTGATAATAATTTTGTAGTAGGTTCCAAATTGGTGGAAAAGCTTGATATTCAGAGTTTCTCATTTACACTGCCATCCTTCCTGACTCTTTGTTTATTCGTCCCCCACGCAGAAGAGGCAATAAGAACAGGAACCGTAGGAATCGCCTCTACAATCTGCTGCACAATGCGCCTGCTTTGTCTCAGCCTGATCCGTTGACCTGGGGAACCAGTTCGAAGGAGCTGCTGGAGAGTCCAGCCCCGGAGGAGCTGGAGCATGAGGGAGCCATGCCACGCAGACCGAGTGTCTACGAGTGGTATTGGTGATAGCCAATTACCTTTCTGGCCACTTACGCCGCCCCGCCCCCATGCCCTGGAGCGGACCGTTGACAGTGCCCCTCAATTGCATCGCTCAGGGCGGGGGGCGTGGCGGTGTTCTGAGGGACAGCTGGCAGGTCAGGGGTGAGATGCGCGCCACCTAGTGTCTAAACTGAGAAGTACAATACAGTGGGCAATAGTCCATTACATTACAATTCATTTAGCTGACGCTTTAATCCAAAGTGATTTACAATCAATGCATTCAAGGGTACCCGAGGGAACAAACCCCGAACAACAAGAATCAAGAAAGTACAATTTCTTCAAAAATGAAGCAAAACTACATAGTGCTATAATTAAGTTTCATTTAAGTGTTACTAAATTGCTAGTTTAAAAAAAAATATTTAATTTTTTAATTTTTTTAATTTATTATTATTATTTATTTATTTTTTTTAAGGCGGGCCAATTTAAAATGGATGGGGGGCCGCAGATGGCCCGCGGGCCGTAGTTTGGACAGCCCTGGTCTACGATCTTAAACCTGATGAAGCTGGTTTGAGGTGAAATGGACAGAAGGTGAAAGAAAAGCAAACATGGAAGTATAAGAACGTCTTCAGCTGCTTGATGTGACAACAATTTCAAGAAGCCAACATTCTGTTCCTCGAGAAGATCCCACGATTCCTTCTTTTTACATTTTCCAATATTTGGTCTTAATTTTAGAAAAGCTGTGAACCTTTAAATATTTTTCTCTACAAGACTTTTATTAAATGATCCTAGATGAGTCTTTGAGGAGAATTTCTCTGTGTTGTGGTGACAGACCTGAGACGGATCTTGTTTCTTCTGCTCCTGAAGAGTCTCGGTGGAGAATCATTCTCAGACATCTCCACACTTGCTTTCCAAGATTGTCACTGATCTCTTTGATCGTCTGCTCCTCTAATCTCTGATTCCAGACAGGTGTTCAGGGGAAACTTAAACCAGAGGTCACAATGTTTGCTTGAATCCACTTTTTAAACTTCTTTTAACAGCTGCATTTGAACACAAACCATTCAGATCCACGTGTGAATGTGTGTGAATAAACACTCAACATAAGTCTAACAGAGCACAGGCAAATCACCACTGACACGCAGGCTCAGGGTGAGATGATCTGAAGAGGACACTGCCTGTAGCTCTGTGACTTGGCAGGAAACCAGTAGCACTAACCCCACTCAGTTTCCTGGGAGGCACCAAAGAGTGGAAAACATCCAGTCACCTTTAATAACCTCCGATGATCTGTGCATAAGGAAAAAAAAGTTCCTCAGGATGACTTGTGCCTCTTAGTACATTTATTTCCACCCATGACATGTTATTCCAGAGAACCATCTCTCAGGTGAGGTATCAATAGCCACTTTGCAGGATTTCCAACTAAAACTTGGCTCTAACTTCTCTATTCACATGGCCTTAGTGTCTCAGAGTGTGTGTGCCCTGCAGGTTTGTCATGTTTTACACAAGTCCTCCCTTTTTATCATGTGACAGAGATACAGATGTGGTGGTAGAGATTTTAAAGGGTTCGATAACTGTACTGTCTGGACCTGGCAGCACTATGGGCTGGCGACATCTTCCATTGGCCGAATCACTCACCTGATCTCAGTGCAGCTTTGTGTTGGAGTTGGTGGAGAGCAGAACAATGTGAAGAGCTGAATGAGGCTCTAGTGGAAGATAATCACCAGGGAACATTCAAGGAGAGTCTGCTGATGTCTGAGGGTCCAACACTTCAAACAGTCACAGACTGCAAAAGATTTTTCCACATATTAAATATTCTTGATATCTATAAATATTTAATTAAACATTTTATCATTTCACTTTGCTTTTCAAAGTCTTTGCCTTTACCCTCTTCCACGTTGATGAACTAAAATATAATTGATATAATCCCCTGTTACGTAGAGAATAAAAGCATTCTCCAAGAAAACAGTAAAATCTTTAAAATGATTGTGTTTAATTAAGTGTTTCATTACAAATACCAAGTGAGGCAAAATGCAAGTGTTCCCAGTGTTCACTTAAAAAAACCATTTGCTCGACCTGGGACAAACAAACCTTCCTTTCTATTTGTTGTTTCAGTTGCACCAGTTTAAACTTCAGCAGCTCCGACTCTCTCTTCTCACACAAATACACACATAACTCAAGTGATTCATTTCTATTGATGTCTCTTTTCACAATTGGATGTTCCCTCTTATAACAGGTTGTCAATGTCGCCAATGATTTCATGTGCATAGATTTAACACATTACATAAGAGCTGAACATACAAATAGGATTTAGAACTCATTTGTATTAGTCCCAACCAACAACTTTCCCTCCTGCTGTATTCAAATGAAAGAAGACTGATCAGAAGTAAAAGATAATATGTGGGTGTTAAGAGTTCAAATGGGAGCAAGTACAGTTTTTGACAGAGTATATTGACGAGATATTAACGTCGGTGATGATAGACTCGGATAATAACTCACACTTGGATTATGTTTCCTCTCTCTGGTCAAACGCTGCTCAGGGAGTTGGAGCGACTTCAAACAGGAAGCAGGTCTGTTGTAAACATGTTCTCATCTCCACTCACATGTGCTGAAGCTGAACGTCCTCCCTGACTACTGAGTTCTATATTCAGATATTCCTTATGTTACTATATGATTTTGCCCGAACTGAAATATCTATATCCACTACTTTTCCACTTGTTTTCATCATGTAGTCACCTGATGATATTCTCTTTTGATGACCCCTAGCCTGGTTATTAATAGTTTGCTTTTATATTTACAAAAAGAGTTACAGCCCTTCTTAATTTTCCCAACAGCCTCTGAGCATAACTAAAGCAAACAAGGTATAAAACAGGATATGTATCGTTATGACAAGTGCGTTTGTCATGTTCTCGCAGAGGTGTTTTTCTCCGGTAAATTGAGTCGACAAGATACGCTGACATCTGGGTAATGTGTTTCCAGCAGGGAGAGCGAACTTTAAGACTCAAGGCCGGTGGGGCTGATGTCACTGCTGCTGTCACAGTCACAGCTGGATTTGAACTGACAGCCACATGTGACACACACAGTAAGAAGTGGTGTAAGTGTTGTAAGTGAAAGACACGATTCTCCAATTGTTTGTGGGATTAAGCCACCAAATATAGATTAAAAAACTTTCAAATCTTATTTTTAATTTCTCTAATACTTTTGTTTATGATCAAACATCATTTGACATTCAGAAGCACCTTGTGAGTAGCTATAAAGTGAATTGATTGTGATGTTTTACACTTTGATTAAAACAAAATGGTATTTGTAGAGGAGCAAAAGTTTTCTTGGAATTCGTCCCAGATATATGATAGATACAAATTGAGTGCTGCTTCTCCATGTTTACTGTAGCTTCGGAACAGGAAGCAGACGTGTCCCAGATGGTCTGAGAGGAATGGAAACATCATAACAAGAAAATGTATTTAAACACACAGGAAGCCAGTTTAAAAATCGGAGAACTGGAATGATGTCATAATAGAGACATCATTCCAGTTCTCCGATTCCTATTGTGTTCATTGAGGTAAAGCTTGGTTTTGTAATTGTGTTAACATGTTCATACAATCGTTCACTGCAGAACTTTTCCACTGTGGAGGTGGAATGTCATTCAAGACTTAATCTACAGTAAAGACTTGTTCTGTGACGTGGTTGAAATCTTGTCTAGAAAACATCAAAAACAGATGTTTAGGGGCTAGAAGATGTTAGGCTGTTGACAAACAACCTCATGAAGGACACCATAGAGGTTTAATAATTGCTGCTTCAGGGTAAGTGGTAAAAAGCTTTGATAAGTGTCAAATATTTGCTTGAAAATCTGATTCCATGCATTTGATGATATCTTTGGAGAACCCTGCAGGTGTCAAGACAGCAGGAGGTTCTGTTATTGAGAGGGTCAATCTGGATGTAAGGACAATATAAACCCTATAGCTGATACTTTGGAATCATAGACTGTTTAGAAAGTGATGCCAATACGGGAGTGCCTGAGACCTGTATTGTCTCAATAGACCAGCAGAGGGCGACTCCTTTGGTTGGAAAAATAAGTAAATTTGTATTGAAGTCTATATGAAAACTTCAATACAAAGTAAAAAGGTTCCCTGGGACTTTAGAATCTCAAGTTTCCGGTAGTTTGCAGGTGTGGGTGGGTGTGCAGTGACCTGGAGTTCTCAGTCAGGCTCCAACAATATGGTTATTTCTTGTTTAAAAAGACAAGATGCTGCTGATTAAAATTCCAAACTCAAGTCTTAGAAGCAGCAGCAGCTCACAAACACGTGGGTGATGTCGCAGCTGGTTTCCTCTTGTCCTGACGTCTTGTCTTATTTTCTGAATGTTGCCAGCTTTCTTCGAGGTTTCTGACTGACAATTCGCTCTATAGCTCAACTCATTAAAATTTTAGTTTTTCTCAGTAACAACTGAAACACTCTTCACACGGTCGGACTAAGTTTGATCCCAACACTGAATACGGGAGATTGTGATAGTGGATCTTGATCATGGAGGAAGCCGATCACAACAAGTGATCACAACAAGATTGTATTCTACCACGAATGGCATTGACTTTCCTTCTGTCAAATCCACTTCTGTCTGACTGAGCTTCCTTAATGGCTGCAGTTGTGATGTCAGGGGTGGCTGTGGTTCGCCTTGGGCTGTCCACCAGATGTCCGGTGTCGGATTTGCCTGAGCTGAAACCATATACATTCTTTTGTCAAAACACAGCTGAGCCTTGATCCCAGCCTCACAAAGCTGCTGCATGGCCACATACCTTCTGTGATGTTTAAGTAAAGAATAAAGGTTTTGGGTTGAAAAATGGTTGGAGTGATAAGGATTGCTTTATATATCAATTTTAAAGTCACTTATTTAAAATAAAAACCAACAAAAAAACACAGATGATAGTGGTTGAAAGCTTTCAACACAACCCTAACTCAGTGTTGCAAACAACATTGAAGCAGGAGACAAATTCCTAGCATATTTGTAAGCGATATACAAACAGCAGATAACATTATAGGTGAACATTTTCCACATTTTCCATATCGGGCTTTTTCAAAGGTTTCTGAAAAGATGTCTGAAATTCCTTGAGGCGCTTTTTCTGTCAGTTAATTGCCCCCTTTTGCCAGAAAGGCTTTTTACCCCCTTTGAATCCTCTTATACACTGTTGTGGAGCCTGAAAAACCAGAAGTGACAGAAATGACTGTTTTCACAACTGGATTTTCTCTTTTTTTTTTACGGTTCATTTGAGGATAAGTTGGAAAGTATTATTTGTTACTATCTTCAGTATATTGTCCTCCCTGATCCCATTCAAATTTAGGACATCTACTGTACTTTATCTCTTTCGATGTTTAGATTCTGGACTGCATATGTTTTAACTCAAGCTGATAAAGTTGTAGTTGGAGAGCTTCTCCGATCTCTCTCTACAACATGCTAATACCAATCCTATAAATAAACACAGTTGAACAATTTGTCCTCACTTGACTTCGGCAGAATAACAAAAGCAAACTGTGAAGCGCACCCTGAGAGGAGGAGTGAACATACATACCATTATCACGGGGGCAAATCCTTTGGTGTATCAGCATCGCAGGAAGCCTTATGGCCAACACCTGTCCAAACAGATGAGATCAAATCAAATCAAATCCAAAGAGAGAGAGAGAGAGAGAGAGAGAAGGAGAGAGAGAGAGAGAGTGTGTGTGTGTGTGTTTGTGTGTGTGTCTGCCAGCCAACCATCCTTTAAATTTGTGGGTCAGTGGTTGAGGTTAAAGTTAGCGTCAAGGTCAATGTTGGGTTAGGGTTATTGTAAGCAAGTAGTGGTTATGATTATGCTTAGTTATGATAAGTCTCCTGGAAATAAATTAGATGAATTTATCCAAAAATAACCATAGTAAGTGTGTTTGTGTGTGTGTGTGTGTGTGTGTGTACAAATGCGAGTGTGCATGTGGTACTTCTTCCTAACTGTTATGTTAGAGCGATTCTAGCAACCTAATAATAATAATAATAATAATAATAATAATAATAATAATAATAATAATAACAATAACAACATCAACAAAACCAGCACCACCACCACCACCACCACCAACAACAACAACAACATCAATGTTGACATCCTCAGAAGGTACAGCCACATGTGCTGGCAGTAGATCTGGGATGTGGGACAGGCCAGACCATTCGTCTGTTGGCGCCGCACTTTAAAGAAGTCATGGGAATTGACATCAGTGAGTGTCAGCTGGAGGAGGCCAGAGCTGTGCCCGGGTTCTCCAACATCGAGTACAGGTAAGACATCTGGAGGCGGTGTTACGCTAACCTGGAAACAACCTAAATAGTGTAAAATAGTGTTTGTTAATTTGTACAAATATTCTTCGAGGCTCCTGATTGTGATATGGAGTTTATTGTTCCTCTCATAAAGTGCTCTGCCTAGGCTGCAGAAATTAGCTTTACTAGGATCCACCCCTATCTCTAGACAGTGATGATTTGGTGACAGCGAATTTGTCCAAAACGCCTTAGCACTTGGACTGAGGGCCTCTGCCTTCAATTTCCTATGTAAGAGTAATCTCAACCATTGGGTATTGAGCCAAATGCCTTAATGGGGTCATGTCAATACACAAGGCCCCCCTTCCCTTAGTGTACCTCTCTGATCAGCTTGGCGACAACTCCAATGTGTTACAGGCACCCGGGAATCCCAGAAATACTACGCACCTTTTCTGAGGTGTCAGTGAGGGTATTCTCATGTATGAAGTGTGAAATCCTTCTAGATAAGCCCCTGAAGGAGACTTAACTGTGAGGTTGAGTTATGTTTCTATGGTACCCAGATACCTACCTGTAGTGGTTTATTCTTGGGCAAAATCACTTCCAAGAGAAGCGTTCATATAACCAGTGGTAATGGTTGTGTTATTGAACAGTGTCCAGTTGTCTCTCTCTGTGCTATTTATCTGGACTCACAGGCTGTTCTGTCCGTTGCACCTGCAGGAAAGGGAGAGCAGAAGAGCTTCCATTCTCTGACGGCTCTGTAGACTTGGTGACGGCATCAGCAGCAGCCCACTGGTTTGACCACTCCAGGTTCCTGGCTGAGGCCAATCGGGTTCTGAAGCCCCGGGGCTGCATTGCTCTGCTGAGTTACACCAATCAGAACAACAGTCTTTCCTACCAGAACTGTGGAGAACAACTTAACAGCCTCTATGAAGAGGTGGGTGTAATAACTAAAATCATTGTTTTAGTCAAATGTGAAAATAAGAGAACACCACAACTTCCAAAGGTATCCAGTAAAGTGGAGATAATGCTACTGTGACTCATGTCGATGCCACCGGGGTCTCCCCCACCACTGCCAGAGGTGAACCTGTTGCTTTTAAGCCTCTTTTTTAATTAATTAAACTGCACCAAACATAGATTCCAAATCACTAAACATACATTGACAAGCAGTTTCTCACGACGTAGCAGCTCAGCTCCGTCATCTGTCTCTTTGTCTGTCTCTGTGACTCTCATGAGTTTCTCCTCATGTGTCTCCTTCGTGTCTCCTTCGTGTCTCTTTCGTGTCTCTTCCCCTCTGGCCGCTCTTTTGAATCAAGGGAGAGTTAATTGTCCAACTAATCAGCCAATCAACTCCCCCAGGTTCTCCTGGAGCTGCTCTCTAGCTCCTGCCACTACCATCATTAATAACAACAGCAAACATACAGATTTATAAAACTGCAGTTTTTACTGTTAAATTTGTTTTCAATGTTAGTTTATATTACTTACATTATATATTATTTAAACATACATACAGACACACAACAAAAGTCAGTGCATAGAGTAAAGGATTCATGTTTTTATCTTTATTCACTTCCAGGTGAAACAGCTGCTGATGCCATACACCAGCAACATCCCAGAAGCTCAGTGTAACAGTAAACTGGAGGAGTTATACTCTGCCATCCCTTTTCCAGACAAAGAACGGTAATTACAACACAGACACTTAACTGACCAATGCCAAGTACACCTCTGTAATACCTAGAATTAACTGTCGGCTGACAAATTAGGCCTCATTATATATCCTAGCCTTTAAAATACGGATAACAAAAGTGTTTAAACATTTTGTTTGGTTTCTCAGAGAATAAGTTTTGGTCCTTTAAAGAACATCTGTGTCCTATTTAGGGGAACGTTATTCATGAGTTTGTGCAAGACCAAAATAAAAGATTCGATAAAGTAAATTCAAATGTGGTTTTAATAAAATAACAATAATCTTTATTAAATCATCAGGTTTAGAAGAAACAGGTAAAATAAATTAGTATACAAATACAAGTGCCATATAAAATGCTCAATAAAATAAATTAAAAGACAAGTTATAAAGAAAGTTACAACTCAGATAAATGTATTATTTCTAATTCTCATTTTTGTCTTGAATAAAAAAAATTGATCTACTTTATTGAAACCACAGGATCGAAACAGAAGTGAAATCTTTCATCACTTTGAAAAACCTGGTGGGATTTATTGAGACCCTGTCCATGTTCCAAACCTACAAGGAAAAAGACCCTCAGGCGGCTAACGACCTGCTGCTCAACACTGAGAAGAGGTAAAACACACACACACACACGCACACACACACACACACACACGCACACACACACACCAGCATTTCTCCAGGTATCCATTTTTTGATTTTTTTTAAATTATTTACTGAATGTCTTCTTGGTGCTCTACAAGTTATTTAATCAGAGTCTGTTTCTCACTGCTTCACAGGTTTCTGGATGAAATGGGAGTCACGTCTCCGGACACTGAAATAGAGTGGACGATGGAATATTTCTGTGTCCTGGCATCTAAACCAAAATGATCAACAATACAGAAAAAGAAAAAGAATAAACTGATTCTGGGATGTTAAAGCCTCTGAAGTATTAAAGAGTGTGCATATTGAATTTGGACATTTCTGTGTTTTTCCCCAGTCAAACTCTTACTGACCTTTTGTATGTAATGTAAACTCTGTATGAAAAGCTTTCCAATCTAATCCTTAACACACTGTGTTTTGGCACAAAAACTACAATTCAAAACATTTCCAAAAGCAGCTGAACCTTCACAGACTTATTTGTTGTAACTGCTTCAGTGTGACTTCTTTATTTTGTGCTATTTTTCATTCTGTTGAAGGTAACTTGTCACTTCTACTTTGTGCAACATGAAAATATGTGTAGTGTAATGACACTAGTGACATCATACTGCATTGCCATTAAAAGTACTTTATGAAGACGCCAATAATACAACAAAAAAGACTAAGTACTTCTTATATTTAATTGACAACCAGATATAACTGATACATTGCAGAGTCAAGTTTAAAATACCAATAAT
Source organism: Pleuronectes platessa (assembly GCF_947347685.1). Taxonomy (NCBI): domain Eukaryota; kingdom Metazoa; phylum Chordata; class Actinopteri; order Pleuronectiformes; family Pleuronectidae; genus Pleuronectes; species Pleuronectes platessa. Next base: position 20,628,344 of record NC_070639.1, on the reverse strand, counting down.
TATTATATGAGCAGTTTATTATTAATCCTATGAAGTCAGAGTTGACATGTCCTCACAGCCCTTGCAGGAAATGGACTGAACTAAACTCTGCTGACCAGCAGCTGTAGAGGTGTATAAGCAGTGACTGTTAATAATTAACAACCTTAGTTAAAGAGTACCATGAGATTTAGAAGCCAACAGACGCACACACTTAGTTGCACACAACACGTCATTGCAATACTATAGTTACACACTTACGTATCATACCTCAGCCACATCAATCCTCACCAGCTTGTTCTGACATCACCCATGAACCGACCCAGACCTGTGAGCTTTGCCTAAATGTGTTATTTTTATTATTACATTCAGGTCACTCAGCATTGTTGCACACAGAGAGGGAGCTGTCCCTTTAAACACCCTCATTATGAAACACACCACATACCAGCAGAGATAAAGGAGCCTCCCATTTCCCTTGCACCCCGTTGTTTCCCTCTTGTGTGTGTGTGTCTATGCATGTGTGTATGTGTGTGTGTGTGGTTCTGAATGCCTGCCTGCAGACGAAATAGAAGGTAAAGTCGATTTTTTTTTAGCTCTTTATGAAGCTTATGATAAATCAGCTGTTCACGGAGGCATCAGTTAACAATGGCTCACCGTCTGTTTGAGGACAAGAAGCATGCAGCTTCTTACTTAAAGTACAGGGTCTCCCCATCAGAACATCTTATACAACAGATCCTTGGATTCCTGGAAAAACGGGTAAGTGCAAGTAGGAAGAGGATGACAGCCTCTGGAATATAACTACTGGAGGAGAAATGTTAAAACTAACTGCACAGCGATGTTATTTTGACAGAAAGCTCGTCCCTTTGAGCTGGCAGTGGATGTGGGTTGTGGCTCGGGACAGGGCACTCGGCTGCTGGCCCAACACTTTGCTTCCGTGGTGGGGACAGATGTGAGTCCTGCCCAGCTGGATTTGGCTGTCCAGTATGCCCTGGAGGCAAACATCACATATAGGTGAGCAGGGACCAACCTACAGTCAGGATTCATATTTTTAGGTTTTTACATGAGACCGTAGGTCAAAGGCTAATTCAAGCTTCATGGGTCTCTTTTTAGTTTGTCTGTTCCATGTTTACCTGGCTACAGAGGGAGGAATCAAGCCAACCATTCAAAAAATGCATGGCGAGATATCAAGATAACACCAACATGTTTTTATTTACTGCTCTGTTGAGCAACTTGGCGACAAGAGAGAACAATGGGAACCTTGTCTGGTGAAAGTCGGTCATGCTGTGAGGCCCACACTGCAGAACCAACATACAGTCAACCAGGGCCGGGTCTAGGCAGGGGCAAGAGGGGGCCTGGCCCCCTCAAATAAATGTTGTGCTCCCTCAAACTAAACAGGGTTAGGGTTAGGGTTAGGCACAATGCCCCCTCAAGATTTGTGGCTGCCCCCTCATACATGCCTGTCTAGACCCGGCCCTGAGTCAACTGAATAATAATCCCCTATGTATTGTTTGAAATATAATATATACAACACAAATAGTTAACAAAATTAATATGCAAAGCATGGAGCACATTGATTTAATAAACCCAGTATCAATGGAGTATTTATTCCCAGTATTTGAGATATTTTAGAATATCTACATTAATATCAGTAAAACCTGGATGGATACAAGGTGGAGTTAATCATGTATTGCATTTGGTGCACCATTAAAACTCAGAAATTAATTGTTTAATCTGACTTGATTTTTGTATGTAAGGATTCATTAGTTGTAGAATGTGGAAAGGCCCAAACGTGGTTTCACCTGGTGTGTGTGTGTGTGTGGAGTTTGATTCAGTTCCTGCTGCCTTCCCATCTTCAGAGAGTGTGCGGCTGAGGAGCTGCCGTTGGCTGACAGCGCAGTGGACCTGCTGACGGTTATGACTGCGTTCCACTGGTTCGACAGGCCACGCTTTCTCCTGGAGGCCCACAGAGTCCTGAAGCCCCGCGGCTGCCTGGCTCTGCTCAGCTACACCATGGACATGGAGCTCAGCTACGACGGCTGCTGCTCGCAAGCACTCAACCAAGTCTGCAAAGAGGTACACGCAGAGTGAGAGAGGTTACTGTGAATGTGCACATGAATACAGTTTTCAAATGTTTTTTCCTGTTATAGAAATACTTACATGTCAGGACACATGATAAGGTAAATGAAAAGCATGTGTAGCAGCATAATAATAATAGTAGGGATCCATTAATAGTCATGAACTGTTCATGTATATCTGAATAATGAAAGATCAGAGTCCCACCACAAGCAATTGTGTTTATTTACCATGAGGACTGTGGGCTGTGAGTATGAGGACAGCATTTTTCCTTTAAGATTTAAGATTGCACGTGTTCAGACAGGATTCATCCCACTGACACAAACCAAACAGGCAAATATCATCAGGGCAAATACAAACAACACAAGCAAATCACATTGCACAACATCGTCATCTAGTGGTTATTATTGTGCAAAGCCCATCAGTGGGTAAAACACCTGACTCAAGTTGTGTATAATGACATCAGTGAGTTGACGGACTCTTCTGATGATTTGATCAGTTTCATGCAGCTTTAAAACTCTACCGCTACCCTCACATTGGTCCCAGCACTATTGAGTTGTACCGGGCGGCGTATGAATCCATCCCTTACCCGGACAAGGAGTGGTGAGTGAACACATTCCTCTCTGCCAAATTCTAAATATTAGTTTTCCAATATTTTATCACTTCGGGCAGTACAGTAGTCAGATGTGTGTGTTTGTGTGTGTTCCTAAAGGCAAGAGTGTGTGAGAGTGACAAAGGCCATGCCTCTGTCCGGCTACATGGGGATGATGGAGTCTTTCTCCAGCTATCAGATTCTGCTGAGAGCCGACCCGCAGAAGGCCGAGCAACTCTCCCGGGACATCTGTCAAAAGTAAATACTTATTCACCACACTATACACACGCATGCACATCACACATGTGTTTGTGAAAATGTAAAAAAGTACTGATATGATGACATTATCTCTACCAAGGATTTAACATTTCTCCCCTGTCTGGTTGTTTGTTGGTTTGTTGGTTTGTATCTTTATTTGTTTGTGAGAAAGAAACTTGCTGGAGAGATTTGTCATTGAAGAACCTATTGAATTTAAGTGATGATCCGAATCTCTAATTTAGTTTTTACTTAGGGAGAAATGAATATTTAAGGGACAGATATCTATGAGTGTGTGACATCTGGTGCAGCTTCATTGAATTTAAGGAGACTGTTGAGACTTAGGCGGAGGTTTGCACCATTCTAGTTGTTATATGACACGCTGAGAGATAAGATCTGCCACAGGGACAGGATGTTGCCCCTGACTTTACTCTCTGAATGACTCATAACACTTTATTTCCCATGCTCCTCTCTGTCCAGGCTGAAGTCTGTGATGCAGGTGACCTCAGCAGAGGCAGAGGTGGTGGTGGCTGTGAAGTATTACTACCTGCTGGCCTGTAAACCAGAGGAGGCCTGAGTCCGACCACCTCTCACACTTTCAACACCGACCAGCAATGTCGTGGACACAGGAGATCTATGTGTGAGGTTGTTTTATAAAATACCACTAGAGGGTGACACTTGAATCAAGACTCCATGTGTTTATTGTCTCTGCTTTCACTGTCTATGTTCATTTTGTTGGGCAGTTTTTCATGTGGCCTTCATCCACTTTACATAATCTCAGAGACGTATATTCTCTTTATTTGCAGACCACTGTAGTTTTATTTGCCCTGACTCCTCCACAATACTGATTTTGCGTCGAATCTTCATTTGATTTTATCAGCAGTAATTAAGATTTCAATGATAGAGGTGATGGGCCTCATAGTGGGATTCTTCTGCTGGAGACAGACACACATTAGAAACTGGCAAAGAGTCGGCTGATAGCTGTGGGTCAAACACCTTTCACTGACTACACACAATGTTGAATATTATTAATATCTCTTGATACTTTACAAAAAATTTGTATTTCAACATTTCAGTCTACTAGTCAGACAACCTGAATGGAATTGTAAACATTCAAACAAACAAAACACAATGTACATGACCCTGTTTGAGTTGAATATGAATGTCGGGGCTTCCGGACACATGGAGGCATGTTGTGTTTTTTCTGTTGTTTGATTACGTCTGAATAATGACTCACCTTTGACTTCTATTGGATTGAATTCTGCTGCAACAAAGTTTACCCCTGAAACTCCAGAAGTGATTTGTGGACTCAAACACTTCACCCACTCCTCCATCGGCATAATGGTGAGTAGAGAAGGAGGGTGACCTATCCCTGATACTATATACTGATTCCTTAGAAATAAGCAGCACGCACTCAGGATTTTTAACCTCTGCTCGCTCTCCGCTCATGGTGCTGACGCTCACATTCACAGAGCATGTTTGAATTGCATCAGGGATTTGTTGAAGTACACAGACAATACCACTAGAGGGTGGTATTTGATCAAAAGTGATGACAAGTCTATGATTATTGCCACTGGTGCTTGGAACGTCACAATATAGCATTCACCAGCTCATACATTTTCATAATAAACATATATGACCCAATGTAATGCACTTTTGCCATGTTGTACACAATTGGTGAAAAGGTTTTAGAGAACCCTCAAAAAAAGTAGAACAGAACGGAACCAGGCAGAGACTCCAACTGATGGAGGAGCAGCACTGTCTACACCCCGGAACGTGTTCACATTGACCGATCTTCACAAAAATCAATACACAGGTGTATTTATTATTATTATTATTATTCATTATATAATTATGTTTTCACAGAGAAGTGAAGAGACATGATGTGGACTGTTATCAACAGCTCTGTGGGAGATTATCACCTTGAATATTAATTCAGGCTTTTTAACATGGAGCTGGCCACTAGTGGCCATCCAGTGAACTGCAGTTTTTCACAGGATGTTGCCCAATCGTTTAAAGGCAGATTTAATGCCTTTATCAAAATGAGTGATGCTCCGGTCCTATAATGTGCTTTGAAGTTCTTGACCTTTAGTTGTCATCCCTCCTCTCTTACCTTGCTGGACATCTCCTCAAAACCCATAAGTTTGCTACGGAGCCGAGACAGACGCATCATCAGGTAATTTACCCAACTGTATGTTCCCTCCTGCTTCTCTTCTTCCACCATCATCATCATAATAGTTTGCTGGTACCTGCTTGCAAAAAAGGCTTCACCAGGGGCCTAAAGTCTCTGATTTGAAGCCCTGATCCACAAATTATTCCCTGGTTATTGGTAAAACTTTTAAAAAAATCCTATCCCACAATGTCAAAAGACAGTGACAAAATAACTCCCTGGATTCACCCCTTTGTCTGTGTAACCGTACAATTTCCCAGTGTTAGAAGATAAAGATATAAGAGACTGACTTTATTTATTCAGCTATTGATGAGAATTATATAACGATACTTATTGATATCGTTTTATTGCCTAGCTCCCTGTTCTATTTGCAAACTTTGGCTATGATCTTTGTCCACTTAAGTCCAAGGGCTGAGTGATACATCAAGAAAGGACACAGCACAGGCTTTGGCCCTGATGCCTTTAATGGCGTCTGCCACGTCTATTACATCTCTTTTGCATCCTGACTTGTATATATGTTTTTCATGTTATCAACATTTCTGCACATTTTCATCAGGAACCGGTTGGAAAAGTTCCAGACAGTGTCCGTAGCAACTGACACAGACATTTCAGTTCTCATATGTCTGAATGCAACTAGATCTGCATATCGTGTCAGTGTCATTGGTTACACTAAATGTTTCAATGATTGTTTCATGCCTGATTTACCTGACTTAAGTGTGACGCCGGATCTTTCCCGAAACATCTTTTAGTTTTGGTTTCAACTCTTTCCATATGTTTGTTTCCTTGGTCCCATTAGACGGATCGTCACCGACTTGTGATAAATCTGCAGAAGGCCGAGGACAGCGAAATCTTCAAGCTCAAGATGCAAACGGCGGCCATCATTCATGACTGCGTGGTCAGGCTGCTGAACCACCGAGACAAAGAGTCTGTAGAGTGTCTGTGTGACCTGCTCACCACCATGGGCAAGGTCCTTGACTTAGAGGAGGCCAAGGTGAGCTGGAAGTAGTACATTTGACATAAATCCTAAATTTATTTTATTACGGTCTTAGAAAAGGTCTGAAGGGCTACAGATTGAAAGCTTCGAATATAATCTAGAGGATAATATGCGGCTGGTTTCCCTTTCCAAAACTAAATATTAAGAGAAATGCGTTGTTTGCAGGGATGAAGATGTGATGTGAACTTTTTGTCAGCAGTGTCTGGTAGATTGAATGGAGACATGCTGAACATGAACTTCATGTCTCAAATTAACCACTCTCCCTCTGTTTCTCACCAGCCTCAGATGGATGAGTATTTTATCCAGATTGAAAAGATCGTCGAAGAGGGGAAAACTTCATCTCAAATACGATTAATGTTGCAGGCTATTATAGACCTGAGATTGGTGAGTCCTCTGTTTATGCCAAAATGTATCTAGGACTGTGTGATAAAACCCACACATGCTCCTAAATTCTCTGATCTGTCAAAGATAAAGAGCAATGAAATCTGTTTAACACTGATTCAGGTTTGAAGTCATTGTGGTTCTGAACATTTTTTTTTCTTCAGCACAACTGGGTGTCCAGAGGACCTGAGCAGGGTCCGAAAGTGCAACAACAACTGCTCTCCAATGACACCAAGAGACAGCCAGGTCAGTCCTGCAGTCTAAATCCTCTTTAAGGTTTAGAATCACATCGACACAGCTATAGTGACTCAGGAAACCAGTCTGTAGACTTCCTGTCCATATAACCTGCAGAGATGCTTTCAGGCCCAACAGCAGACAGGAAGCCCCCTCACTCCCTCCCATCTGCTAGCTGAGCTATAATATTTCATCTTGTAACGCAGCATGCCACAGAAACTGTCAGAAATGTCACTCCGTCTGCCACTTTCATAGCCGTCTGACTGCACTGTATTTCCTGTGAACTAATCTTAAACCTATATTTCCCTGTTCGTTTTTTTTGTTTTGTGTGTGGGTGTGTCTCCACAGATCCAAGTGAGCAGAGAGATCAGCTTGTGAAGAAGGAGGAGCCCTGGACCACTGTGCCTAATAGGACCAAAAGAAGGACCAGAGACTCCAGGAATATCCCAAAGGTCTCCAAGGTGAGATGAGCTGTCTGAGGCTTTGACACAGATCTTACCATTCTACGTTTTTCAAACCTTCTACTGTGAGGATTGTACAAATGCACTGCATACAGGAGACGTGAAGCTGCTATTTACTTTCTGTCCCTAATAGTTGATTTGCTCATATTTCTACATTGGAATCACAAAAACAATGACAAACAATTACCATGTGGTAACTGGTCATGTTCCATGGAAACTTAAATCGGTGTCAGACGTGACGGCCGGGTAAAATCTGGAGGATTGGCTACAGACTTCAAACATTTAAATTACTTTGAAAATGTACATTTATTTTTTTTCAGAACAACTGGGTGTCCAGAGGACCCAGGCAGGGTCCGCTAACCATTGTCCACAAGGAGGCAATTAAAGAGAAGGAGGAACCAAGAAAAGTGGACGAGAAGATCCAGCAGGGCCCCTGGGCTCAAGTCCCATTGGTGAAGGGCAGTGGTGGAGGAGCCAAGGCCGGTGACTCAGGTGAGGTCACACCACATGACTTTCAAACCTATCAGATCACTGTGCAGTTCACACTTCATGACCTGCTGATCAGGAGTCGTGTCCCTGTTTGGAGTTCATACTACAACACTTAACGATGGAAGGGTGTCACTCACTTCACAATGTTTCGGCTGCTCCGCTCTGTTTAGCTGTAGTTGTCACTGATTCATCTAAGATATGAAGCTTGTTAGAAATCTGGGGGTCTGATAGTCTTTCATATCTATTACATTTTACCAGAATTTCCTTCATTATGTTCTTAAAAAGGTTTTAAATTGAACTTGATGAAACCCTGATATAAAACAGTAACTTACAGCATATCCTGTACACGGAGTCAGGTGAAGCATCTTCCTCTTAATGTCTGGACCTTGACTCTGATCACCCACAATCGTTATTTTTCACTTTTCTCTCTTTTAACGTTTCATCTCTGCAGGGCTCAACTGCTTCTCAGCGCTGCAGTCCAGCCCCTCACCACAACCCTCCACCCCTCCTCAAGAGAAGGCAGACTTCGACGGAAGGTATGAGATGACAACGCTGTCTGATTTGAAGGATCCTGTTGGTGTTAGATTTCTCTGAAACTTGAGGAGAGTGTCTCTGTGATTTTGATATTTATCTTTTCTGCTAGCAGGATATTTTTAACTTTGATTAACTAGAATCCATTAATTTAAAAATAAATCAGTTATTAGGGTTTTGTTTTGCTTCTGTTTAGGTCAGTGATAATAATTTTGTAGTAGGTTCCAAATTGGTGGAAAAGCTTGATATTCAGAGTTTCTCATTTACACTGCCATCCTTCCTGACTCTTTGTTTATTCGTCCCCCACGCAGAAGAGGCAATAAGAACAGGAACCGAAGGAATCGCCTCTACAATCTGCTGCACAATGCGCCTGCTTTGTCTCAGCCTGATCCGTTGACCAGGGGAACCAGTTCGAAGGAGCTGCTGGAGAGTCCAGCCCGGGAGGAGCTGGAGTGTGAGGGAGCCATGCCACGCAGACCGAGTGTCTACGAGTGGTATTGGTGATAGCCAATTACCTTTCTGGCCACTTACGCCGCCCCGCCCCCATGCCCTGGAGCGGACCGTTGACAGTGCCCCTCAATTGCATCGCTCAGGGCGGGGGGCGTGGCGGTGTTCTGAGGGACAGCTGGCAGGTCAGGGGTGAGATGGGCGCCACCTAGTGTCTAAACTGAGAAGTACAATACAGTGGGCAATAGTCCATTACATTACAATTCATTTAGCTGACGCTTTAATCCAAAGTGATTTACAATCAATGCATTCAAGGGTACCCGAGGGAACAAACCCCGAACAACAAGAATCAAGAAAGTACAATTTCTTCAAAAATGGAGCAAAACTACATAGTGCTATAATTAAGTTTCATTTAAGTGTTACTAAATTGCTAGTTTAAAAAAAAATATTTAATTTTTAAATTTTTTTAATTTATTATTATTATTATTTTATTTTTTTTGAGGCGGGCCAATTTAAAATGGATGGGGGGCCGCAGATGGCCCGCGGGCCGTAGTTTGGACACCCCTGGTCTACGAACTTAAACCTGATGAAGCTGGTTTGAGGTGAAATGGACAGAAGGTGAAAGAAAAGCAAACATGGAAGTATAAGAACGTCTTCAGCTGCTTGATGTGACGACAATTTCAAGAAGCCAACATTCTGTTCCTCGAGAAGATCCCACGATTCCTTCTTTTTACATTTTCCAATATTTGGTCTTAATTTTAGAAAAGCTGTGAACCTTTAAATATTTTTCTCTTCAAGACTTTTATTAAATGATCCTAGATGAGTCTTTGAGGAGAATTTCTCTGTGTTGTGGTGACAGAGCTGAGACGGATCTTGCTTCTTCTGCCCCAGAAGAGTCTCGGTGGAGAATCATTCTCAGACATCTCCACACTTGCTTTCCAAGATTGTCACTGATCTCTTTGATCGTCTGCTCCTCTAATCTCTGATTCCAGACAGGTGTTCAGGGGAAACTTAAACCAGAGGTCACAATGTTTGCTTGAATCCACTTTTTAAACTTCTTTTAACAGCTACATTTGAACACAAACCATTCAGATCCACGTGTGAATGTGTGTGAATAAACACTCAACATAAGTCTAACAGAGCACAGGCAAATCACCACTGACACGCAGGCTCAGGGTGAGATGATCTGAAGAGGACACTGCCTGTAGCTCTGTGACTTGGCAGGAAACCAGTAGCACTAACCCCACTCAGTTTCCTGGGAGGCACCAAAGAGTGGAAAACATCCAGTCACCTTCAATAACCTCCGATGATCTGTGCATAAGGAAAAAAAAGTTCCTCAGGATGACTTGTGCCTCTTAGTACATTTATTTCCACCCATGACATGTTATTCCAGAGAACCATCTCTCAGGTGAGGTATCAATAGCCACTTTGCAGGATTTCCAACTGAAACGTAGCTCTCACTTCTCTATTCACATGGCCTTAGTGTCTCAGAGTGTGTGTGCCCTGCAGGTTTGTCATGTTTTACACAAGTCCTCCCTTTTTATCATGTGACAGAGATACAGATGTGGTGGTAGAGATTTTAAAGGGTTGGATAACTGTACTGTCTGGACCTGGCAGCACTATGGGCTGGCGACATCTTCCATTGGCCGAATCACTCACCTGATCTCAGTGCAGCTTTGTGTTGGAGTTGGTGGAGAGCAGAACAATGTGAAGAGCTGAATGAGGCTCTAGTGGAAGATAATCACCAGGGAACATTCAAGGAGAGTCTGCTGATGTCTGAGGGTCCAACACTTCAAACAGTCACAGACTGCAAAAGATTTTTCCACATATTAAATATTAAACATTTGATCATTTCACTCTGCTTTTCCAAGTCTTTGCCTTTACCCTCCTCCACGTTGATGAACTAAAATATAATTGATATAATCCCCTGTTACGTAGAGAATAAAAGCATTCTTCAAGAAAACAGTAAAATCTTTAAAATGATTGTGTTTAATTAAGTGTTTCTTTACAAATACAAAGTGTTCCCAGTGTTCACTTAAAAAAAACATTTGCTCGATCTGGGACAAACAAACCTTCCTTTCTATTTGTTGTTTCAGTTGCACCAGTTTAAACTTCAGCAGCTCCGACTCTCTCTTCTCACACAAATACACACTCAACTCAAGTGATTCATTTCTATTGATGTCTCTTTTCACAATTGGATGTTCCCTCTTATAACAGGTTGTCAATGTCGCCAATGATTTCCTGTGCATAGATTTAACACATTACATAAGAGCTGAACATACAAATAGGATTTAGAACTCATTTGTATTAGTCCCAACCAACAACTTTCCCTCCTGCTGTATTCAAATGAAAGAAGACTGATCAGAAGTAAAAGATAATATATGGGTGTTAAGAGTTAAAATGGGAGCAAGTACAGTTTTTGACAGAGTATATTGACGAGATATTAACGTCGGTGATGATAGACTCGGATAATAACTCACACTTGGATTATGTTTCCTCTCTCTGGTCAAACGCTGCTCAGGGAGTTGGAGCGACTTCAAACAGGAAGCAGGTCTGTTGTAAACATGTTCTCATCTCCACTCACATGTGCTGAAGCTGAACGTCCTCCCTGACTACTGAGTTCTATATTCAGATATTCCTTATGTTACTATATGATTTTGCCCGAACTGAAATATCTATATCCACTACTTTTCCACTTGTTTTCATCATGTAGTCACCTGATGATATTCTCTTTTGATGACCCCTAGCCTGGTTATTAATAGTTTGCTTTTATATTTACAAAAAGAGTTACAGCCCTTCTTAATTTTCCCAACCGCCTCTGAGCATAACTAAAGCAAACAAGGTAGAAAAACAGGATATGTATCGTTATGACAAGTGCGTTAGTCATGTTCTCGCAGAGGAGTTTTTCTCCGGTAAATTGAGTCGACAACATACGCTGACATCTGGGTCATGTGTTTCCAGCAGGGAGAGCGAAACCCCCCCCCCCCCCCCCCCCCCAATTTCTCTAATACTTTTGTTTATGATCAAACATCATTTGACATTCAGAAGCACCTTGTGAGTAGCTATAAAGTGAATTGATTGTGATGTTTTACACTTTGATTAAAACAAAATGGGATTTGTAGAGGAGCAAAAGTTTTCTTGGAATTCGTCCCAGATATATGATAGATACAAATTGAGTGCTGCTTCTCCATGTTTACTGTAGCTTCGGAACAGGAAGCAGACGTGTCCCAGATGGTCTGAGAGGAAGGGAAACGTCATAAGAAGAAAATGTATTTAAACACACAGGAAGCCAGTTTAAAAATCGGAGAACTGGAATGATGTCATAATAGAGACATCATTCCAGTTCTCCGATTCCTATTGTGTTCATTGAGGTAAAGCTTGGTTTTGTAATTGTGTTAACATGTTCATACAATCGTTCACTGCAGAACTTTTCCACTGTGGAGGTGGAATGTCATTCAAGACTTAATCTACAGTAAAGACTTGTTCTGTGACGTGGTTGAAATCTTGTCTAGAAAACATCAAAAACAGATGTTTAGGGGCTAGAAGATGTTAGGCTGTTGACAAACAACCTTATGAAGGACACCATAGAGGTTTAATAATTGCTGCTTCAGGGTAAGTGGTAAAAAGCTTTGATAAGTGTCAAATATTTGCTTGAAAATCTGATTCCATGCATTTGATGATATCTTTGGAAAACCCTGCAGGTGTCAAGACAGCAGGAGGTTCTGTTATTGAGAGGGTCAATCTGGATGTAAGGACAATATAAACCCTATAGCTGATACTTTGGAATCATAGCCTGTTTAGAAAGTGATGCCAATACGGGAGTGCCTGAGACCTGTATTATCTCAATAGACCAGCAGAGGGCGACTCCTTTGGTTGGAAAAATAAGTAAATTTGTATTGAAGTCTATATGAAAACTTCAATACAAAGTAAAAAGGTTCCCTGGGACTTTAGAATCTCAAGTTTCAGGTAGTTTGCAGGTGTGGGTGGGTGTGCAGTGACCTGGAGTTCTCAGTCAGGCTCCAACAATATGGTTATTTCTTGTTTAAAAAGACAAGATGCTGCTGATTAAAATTCCAAACTCAAGTCTTAGAAGCAGCAGCAGCTCACAAACACGTGGGTGATGTCGCAGCTGGTTTCCTCTTGTCCTGACGTCTTGTCTTATTTCCTGAATGTTGCCAGCTTTCTTCGAGGTGTCAGATTGTTAACCAATTCGCTCTCTATAGCTCAACTCATTAAAATTAAAGTTTTCTCAGTAACAACTGCAACACTCTTCACACGGTCGGACCAAGTTTGATCCTAACACTGAATACGGGAGATTGTGATAGTGGATCTTGATCATGGAGGAAGCCGATCACAACAAGTGATCACAACAAGATTGTATTCTACCACGAATGGCATTGACTTTCCTTCTGTCAAATCCACTTCTGTCTGACTGAGCTTCCTTAATGGCTGCAGTTATGATGTCAGGGGTGGCTGTGGTTCGCCTTGGGCTGTCCACCAGATGTCCGGTGTCGGATTTGCCTGAGCTGAAACCATATACATTCTTTTGTCAAAACACAGCTGAGCCTTGATCCCAGCCTCACAAAGCTGCTGCATGGCCACAGACCTTCTGTGATGTTTAAGTAAAGAATAAAGGTTTTGGGTTGAAAAATGGTTGGAGTGATAAGGATTGCTTTATATATCAATTTTAAAGTCACTTATTTAAAATAAAAACCAACAAAAAAACACAGATGATAGTGGTTGAAAGCTTTCAACACAACCCTAACTCAGTGTTGCAAACAACATTGAAGCAGGAGACAAATTCCTAGCATATTTGTATGCGATATACAAACAGCAGATAACATTATAGGTGAACATTTTCCACATTTTCCACATCGGGCTTTTTCAAAGGTTTCTGAAAAGATGTCTGAAATTCCTTGAGGCGCTTTTTCTGTCAGTTAATTGCCCCCTTTTGCCAGAAAGGCTTTTTCCCCCCTTTGAATCCTCTTATACACTGTTGTGGAGCCTGAAAAACCAGAAGTGACAGAAATGACTGTTTTCACAACTGGATTTTCTCTTTTTTTTTTACGGTTCATTTGAGGATAAGTTGGAAAGTTTTATTTGTTACTATCTTCAGTATATTGTCCTCCCTGATCCCATTCAAATTTAGGACATCTACTGTACTTTATCTCTTTCGATGTTTAGATTCTGGACTGCATATGTTTTAACTCAAGCTGATAAAGTTGTAGTTGGAGAGCTTCTCCGATCTCTCTCTACAATATGCTAATACCACTCCTATAAATAAACACAGTTGAACAATTTGTCCTCACTTGACTTCGGCAGAATAACAAAAGCAAACTGTGAAGCGCACCCTGTGAGGAGGAGTGAACATACATACCATTATCACGGGGGCAAATCCTTTGGTGTATCAGCATCGCAGGAAGCCTTATGTCCAACACCTGTCCAAACAGATGAGATCAAATCAAATCAAATCCAAAGAGAGAGAGAGAGAGAGAGAGAGAAGGAGAGAGAGAGAGAGTATGTGTGTGTGTTTGTGTGTGTGTCTGCCAGCCAACCATCCTTTAAATTTGTGGGTCAGTGGTTGAGGTTAAAGTTAGCGTCAAGGTCAATGTTGGGTTAGGGTTATTGTAAGCAAGTAGTGGTTATGATTATGCTTAGTTATGATAAGTCTCCTGGAAATGAATTAGATGAATTTATCCAAAAATAACCATAGTAAGTGTGTTTGTGTGTGTGTGTGTGTGTGTGTGTGTGTGTGTGTGTACAAATGCAAGTGTGCATGTGGTACTTCTTCCTAACTGTTATGTTAGAGCGATTCTAGCAACCTAATAATAATAATAATAATAATAATAATAATAATAATAATAATAATAATAATAACAATAACAACATCAACAAAACCAGCACCACCACCACCACCACCAACAACAACAACAACATCAATGTTGACATCCTCAGAAGGGACAGCCACATGTGCTGGCAGTAGATCTGGGATGTGGGACAGGCCAGACCACTCGTCTGTTGGCGCCGCACTTTAAAGAAGTCGTGGGAATTGACATCAGTGAGTGTCAGCTGGAGGAGGCCAGAGCTGTGCCCGGGTTCTCCAACATCGAGTACAGGTAAGACATCTGGAGGCGGTGTTACGCTAACCTGGAAACAACCTAAATAGTGTAAAATAGTGTTTGTTAATTTGTATAAATATTCTTCGAGGCTCCTGATTGTGATATGGAGTTTATTGTTCCTCTCATAAAGTGCTCTGCCTAGGCTGCAGAAATTAGCTTTACTAGGATCCACCCCTATCTCTAGACAGTGATGATTTGGTGACAGCGAATTTGTCCAAAACGGCTCTAGCACTTGGACAGAGGGCCTCTGCCTTCAATTTCCTATGTAAGAGTAATCTCAACCATTGGGTATTGAGCCAAATGCCTTAATGGGGTCATGTCAATACACAACTAGGCCCCCCTTCCCTTAGTGTACCTCTCTGATCAGCTTGGCGACAACTCCAATGTGTTACAGGCACCCGGGAATCCCAGAAATACTAGGCACCTTTTCTGAGGTGTCAGTGAGGCTATTCTCATGTATGAAGTGTGAAATCCTTCTAGATAAGCCCCTGAAGGAGACTTAACTGTGAGGTTGAGTTATGTTTCTATGGTACCCAGATACCTACCTGTAGTGGTTTATTCTTGGGCAAAATCACTTCCAAGAGATGCGTTCATATAACCAGTGGTAATGGTTGTGTTAGTGAACAGTGTCCAGTTGTCTCTCTCTGTGCTATTTATCTGGACTCACAGGATGTTCTGTCCGTTGCACCTGCAGGAAAGGGAGAGCAGAGGAGCTTCCATTCTCTGACGGCTCTGTAGACTGGGTGACGGCATCAGCAGCAGCCCACTGGTTTGACCACTCCAGGTTCCTGGATGAGGCCAATCGGGTTCTGAAGCCCCGGGGCTGCATTGCTCTGCTGAGTTACACCAATCAGAACAACAGTCTTTCCTACCAGAACTGTGGAGAACAACTTAACAGCCTCTATGAAGAGGTGGGTGTAATAACTAAAATCATTGTTTTAGTCAAATGTGAAAATAAGAGAACACCACAACTTCCAAAGGTATCCAGTAAAGTGGAGATAATGCTACTGTGACTCATGTCGATGCCACCGGGGTCTCCCCCACCACTGCCAGAGGTGAACCTGTTGCTTTTAAGCCTCTTTTTTATTAATTAAACTGCACCAAACATAGATTCCAAATCACTAAACATACATTGACAAGCAGTTTCTCACGACGTAGCAGCTCAGCTCCGTCATCTGTCTCTTTGTCTGTCTCTGTGACTCTCATGAGTTTCTCCTCATGTGTCTCCTTCGTGTCTCTTTCGTGTCTCTTCCCCTGTGGCCGCTCTTTTGAATCAAGGGAGAGTTAATTGTCCAACTAATCAGCCAATCAACTCCCCCAGGTTCTCCTGGAGCTGCTCTCTAGCTCCTGCCACTACCATCATTAATAACAACAGCAAACATACAGATTTATAAAACTGCAGTTT
This sequence comes from Pleuronectes platessa, assembly GCF_947347685.1. Taxonomy (NCBI): domain Eukaryota; kingdom Metazoa; phylum Chordata; class Actinopteri; order Pleuronectiformes; family Pleuronectidae; genus Pleuronectes; species Pleuronectes platessa. Next base: position 20,612,217 of record NC_070639.1, on the reverse strand, counting down.
TTACTGTTAAATTTGTTTTCAATGTTAGTTTATATTACTTACATTATATATTATTTAAACATACATACAGACACACAACAAAAGTCAGTGCATAGAGTAAAGGATTCATGTTTTTATCTTTATTCACTTCCAGGTGAAACAGCTGCTGATGCCATACACCAGCAACATCCCAGAAGCTCAGTGTAACAGTAAACTGGAGGAGTTATACTCTGCCATCCCTTTTCCAGACAAAGAACGGTAATTACAACACAGACACTTAACTGACCAATGCCAAGTACACCTCTGTAATACCTAGAATTAACTGTCGGCTGACAAATTAGGCCTCATTATATATCCTAGCCTTTAAAATACGGATAACAAAAGTGTTTAAACATTTTGTTTGGTTTCTCAGAGAATAAGTTTTGGTCCTTTAAAGAACATCTGTGTCCTATTTAGGGGAACGTTATTCATGAGTTTGTGCAAGACCAAAATAAAAGACTCGATAAAGTAAATTCAAATGTGGTTTTAATAAAATAACAATAATCTTTATTAAATCATCAGGTTTAGAAGAAACAGGTCAAATAAATTAGTATACAAATACAAGTGCCATATAAAATGCTCAATAAAATAAATTAAAAGACAAGTTATAAAGAAAGTTACGACTCAGATAAATTTATTATTTCTATTTCTCATTTTTGTCTTGAATAAAAAAAATTGATCTACTTTATTGAAACCACAGGATCGAAACAGAAGTGAAATCTTTCATCACTTTGAAAAACCTGGTGGGATTTATTGAGACCCTGTCCATGTTCCAAACCTACAAGGAGAAAGACCCTCAGGCGGCTAACGACCTGCTGCTCAACACTGAGAAGAGGTAAAACACACACACACACACACACACACACACACACACACACACACACACACACACACACCAGCATTTCTCCAGGTATCCATTTTTTTATTTTTTAAAAAATAATTTACTGAATGTCTTCCTGGCGCTCTACAAGTTATATAATCAGACTCTGTTTCTCACTGCTTCACAGGTTTCTGGATGAAATGGGAGTCACGTCTCCGGACACTGAAATAGAGTGGACGATGGAATATTTCTGTGTCCTGGCATCTAAACCAAAATGATCAACAATACAGAAAAAGAAAAAGAATAAACTGATTCTGGGATGTTAAAGCCTCTGATGTATTAAAGAGTGTGCATATTGAATTTGGACATTTCTGTGTTTTTACCCAGTCAAACTCTTACTGACCTTTTGTATGTAATGTAAACTCTGTATGAAAAGCTTTACAATCTAATCCTTAACACACTGTGTTTTGGCACAAAAACTACAATTCAAAACATTTCCAAAAGCAGCTGAACCTTCACAGACTTATTTGTTGTAACTGCTTCAGTGTGACTTCTTTATTTTGTGCTATTTTTCTAAATTTCTGTTGAAGGTAACTTGTCACTTCTACTTTGTGCAACATGAAAATATGTGTAGTGTAATGACACTAGTGACATCATACTGCATTGCCATTAAAAGTACTTTCTGAAGACGCCAATAATACAACAAAAAAGACTAAGTACTTCTTATATTTAATTGACAACCAGATATAACTGATACATTGCAGAATCAAGATTAAAATTCCAATGATTATTATATAAGCAGTTTATTATTAATGTCCTCACAGCCCTTGCAGGAAATGGACCGAACTAAATTCTGCTGACCAGCAGCTATAGAGGTTTATAAGCAGTGACTGTTAATAATTAACAACCTTAGTTAAAGAGTACCATGAGATTTAGAAGCCAACAGACGCACACACTTAGTTGCACACAACACGTCTTTGCAATACTATAGTTACACACTTACGTATCATACCTCAGCCACATCAATCCTCACCAGCTTGTTCTGACATCACCCATGAACCGACCCAGACCTGTGAGCTTTGCCTAAATGTGTTATTTTTATTATTACATTCAGGTCACTCAGCATTGTTGCACACAGAGAGGGAGCTGTCCCTTTAAACACCCTCATTATGAAACACACCACATACCAGCAGAGATAAAGGAGCCTCCCATTTCCCTTGCACCCCGTTGTTTCCCTCTTGTGTGTGTGTGTCTATGCATGTGTGTATGTGTGTGTGTGTGGTTCTGAATGCCTGCCTGCAGACGAAATAGAAGGTAAAGTCGATTTTTTTTTAGCTCTTTATGAAGCTTATGATAAATCAGCTGTTCACGGAGGCATCAGTTAACAATGGCTCACCGTCTGTTTGAGGGCAAGAAGCATGCAGCTTCTTACTTAAAGTACAGGGTCTCCCCATCAGAACATCTTATACAACAGGTCCTTGGATTCCTGGAAAAACGGGTAAGTGCAAGTGGGAAGAGGATGACAGCCTCTGGAATATTAAGTACTGGAGGAGAAATGTTAAAACTAACTGCACAGCGATGTTATTTTGACAGAAAGCTCGTCCCTTTGAGCTGGCAGTGGATGTGGGTTGTGGCTCGGGACAGGGCACTCAGCTGCTGGCCCAACACTTTGCTTCCGTGGTGGGGACAGATGTGAGTCCTGCCCAGCTGGATTTGGCTGTCCAGTATGCCCTGGAGGCAAACATCACATATAGGTGAGCATGGACTAACCTGCAATCAGGATTCATATTTTTATTCTTGAACTTAACAGTTGTTAGTTTGTTTGTGCCATGTTTGCCTGGCTACAGAGGGAGAAATCAAGCCAACCATTCCAAAAATGCATGGCGAGATATCAAGATAACACCAATATTTTATATTTACTGCTCTGTTGAGCCACTTGGCGACAAGAGAGAACAATGGGAACCTTGTCTGGTGAAAGTCGGTCATGCTGTGAGGCCCACACTGCAGAACCAACATACAGTCAACTGAATAATAATCCCCTATGTATTGTTTGGCAATATAATATAAAGAACACAAATATTTAAAAAATGAATACGCAAAGCATGGAGAACATTGATTAAATAAACCCAGTATCAATGGAGTATTTATTCCCAATGTTTGAGATATTTTAGAATATCTATATTAGTATCAGTAAAACCTAGATGGTTACATGGTGGACTTAATCATGTATTGCATTGGTGCAACATTAAAACTCAGAAATGAATAGTTTAATCTGATTTAGTGATTTTTGTACTTAAAAATCCATTAGTTGTACAATGTGGAAAGGCCCATATTGCGTTTCACCTGGTGTGTGTGTGGAGTTTGATTCAGTTCCTGCTGCCTTCCCATCTTCAGAGAGTGTGCGGCTGAGGAGCTGCCGTTGGCTGACAGCTCAGTGGACCTGCTGACGGTTATGACTGCGTTCCACTGGTTCGACAGGCCACGCTTTCTCCTGGAGGCCCACAGAGTCCTGAAGCCCCGCGGCTGCCTGGCTCTGCTCAGCTACACCATGGACATGGAGCTCAGCTACGACGGCTGCTGCTCGCAAGCACTCAACCAAGTCTGCACAGAGGTACACGCAGAGTGAGAGAGGTTACTGTGAATGTGCACATACATACAGATTTCAAATGTTTTTTCCTGTTATAGAAATACTTACATGTCAGGACACATGATAAGGTAAATGAAAAGCATGTGTACCCGCATAATAAAGATAGCAGGGATCAATCCTGCTTCAGGGAACCATTCATAGTCATGACCTGTTCGTAAATCTGCATATTGAAAGACCAGAGTCCCATGAGGACTGTGGGCTGTGAGTATGAGGACAGCATTTTACCTTTAATATGTAAGATTGCACGTGTTCAGACAGGATTCATCCCACTGACACAAACCAAACAGGCAAATATCATCAGAGCAAATACAAACAACACAAGCAAATCACATCGCACAACATCGCCATCTAGTGGTTATTATTGTGTTAAGCCCATCAGTTAGTAAAACACCTGACTCATGTTGTGTATAATGACATCAGTGGGTTGATGGACTCTTCTGATGATTTGATCAGTTTTATGCAGCTTTAAAACTCTACCGCGACCCTCACATTGGTCCCAGCACTATTGAGTTGTACCGGGCGGCGTATGAATCCATCCCTTACCCGGACAAGGAGTGGTGAGTGAACACATTCCTCTCTCTCAATTCTAAATATTAATTTCCAATCTTTGTCACTTCGGTCAGTACAGTAGTATGATTTGTGTGTGTGTGTGTGTGTGTGTGTGTGTGTGTGTGTGTTCATAAAGGCAAGAGTGTGTGAGAGTGAGAAAGGCCATGCCTCTGTCCGGCTACATGGGGATGGTGGAGTCTTTCTCCAGCTATCAGATTCTGCTGAGAGCCGACCCGCAGAAGGCCGAGCAACTCTCCCAGGACATCTGTCAAAAGTAAATACTGATGCACCACACTATGCACACGCATGCAAATAACACACATGTCCGTGAAAATGAAGAAAAATGACTCATATGATGATATTATTAGTATTATTAGGAAATTACCTGTGCCAAGGATTTCATATTTCTGCCCTGTCTGGTTGTTTGTTGGTTTGTTGGTTTGTATCTTTATTTGTTTGTGAGATAGAAACTTTCTGGAGAGATTTATTGAAGAACCTATTAAATTTAAGTGATGATCCGAATCTCGAATTTAGTTTTTAGTCAGGGAGAAATGAATATTTAAGGGACACATATCTATGAGTGTGTGACATCTGGTGCAGCTTCATTGAATTTAAGGAGACTGTTGAGACTTAGGGGGAGGTTTGCACCATTCTAGTTGTTATATGACACGCTGAGAGATAAGATCTGCCACAGGAACAGGATGTTGTCCCTGACTTTACTCTCTGAATGACTCATAACACTTTATTTCCCATGCTCCTCTCTGTCCAGGCTGAAGTCCGTGATGCAGGTGACCTCAGCAGAGGCAGAGGTGGTGGTGGCTGTGAAGTATTACTACCTGCTGGCCTGTAAACCAGAGGAGGCCTGAGTCCGACACCTCTCACACTTTCAACACCGGCCAGCAATGTCGTGGACACAGGAGATCTATGTGTGAGGTTGTTTTATAAAATACCACTAGAGGGTGACATTCGAATCAAGACTCCATGTGTTTATTGTCTCTGCTTTCACAGTCTATGTTAATTTTGTTGGGCAGTTTTTCATGTGGCCTTCATCCACTTTACATAATCTCAGAGACGTATATTCTCTTTATTTGCAGACCACTGTAGTTTTATTTGCCCTGACTCCTCCACAATACTGATTTTGCGTCGAATCTTCATTTGATTTTATCAGCAGTAATTAAGATTTCAATGATAGAGGTGATGAACCTCATAGTGGGATTCTTCTGCTGGAGACAGACACACATTAGAAACTGGCAGAGAGGAGGCATTAAGCCTTCTGTCTCATTGCCTGACTCCACTTGACTGATAATGGTGTTCTGAGTGGACGAGTTTGTTTTCCTCTGCATTTCTCTACACTGTGCCAGCAAGTTGTGCGTCCTCAGCTGTCAGTCACATGTTCTCAGCTCGACTGAGCCACGTTCCACCTGATGAAGAGCAGACTGGCGGCTGAGAGGCCGCCAGTCTGCAAGCGGAGAAGCTGCGGAGAAGCTGCAGTGAAGCTGGATCACCAGGGGACATTCAAAGAGTCGGCTGATAGCTGTGGGTCAAACACCTCTCACTGACTACACATAATATTGAATATTATTAATATCTCTTGATACTTTACAAAAAAATTGTATTTCAACATTTCAGTCTACTAGTCAGACGACCTGAATGGAATTTTAAACATTCAAACAAACAAAACACAATGTACATGACCCTGTTTGAGTTGAATATGAATGTCGGGGCTTCCGGACACATGGAGGCATGTTGTGTTTTTTCTGTTGTTTGATTACGTCTGAATAATGACTCACCTTTGACTTCTATTGGATTGAATTCTGCTGCAACAAAGTTTACCCCTGAAACTCCAGAAGTGATTTGTGGACTCAAACACTACACCCACTCCACCATCGGCATAATGGTGAGTAGAGAAGGAGGGTGACCTATCCCTGATACTATATACTGATTCCTTAGAAATAAGCAGCACGCACTCTTCAGTATTTTTAACCTCTGCTCGCTCTCCGCTCATAGTGCTGACGCTCACATTCACAAAGCATGTTTGAATTGCATCAGGGATTTGTTGAAGTACACAGACAATACCACTAGAGGGTGGTATTTGATCAAAAGTGATGACAAGTCTATGATTATTGCCACTGGTGCTTGGAACGTCACAATATAGCATTCACCAGCTCATACATTTTCATAATAAACATATATGACCCAATGTAATGCACTTTTTCCATATTGTACACAATTGGTGAAAAGGTTTTAGAGAACCCTCAAAAAAAGTAGAACAGAACGGAACCAGGCAGAGACTCCAACTGATGGAGGAGCAGCACTGTCTACACCCCGGAACGTGTTCACATTGACCGATCTTCACAAAAATCAATACACAGGTGTATTTATTATTATTATTATTATTATTCATTATATAATTATGTTTTCACAGAGAAGTGAAGAGAAATGATGTAGACTGTTATCAACAGCTCTGTGGGAGATTATCGCCTTGAATATTAATTCAGGCTTTTTAACATGGAGCCGGCCACTAGTGGCCATCCAGTGAACTGCAGTTTTTCACAGGATGTTGCCCAATCGTTTAAAGGCAGATTTAATGCCTTTATCAAAATGTGTGATGCTCCGGTCCTATAATGTGCTTTGAAGTTCTTGACCTTTAGTTGTCATCCCTCCTCTCTTACCTTGCTGGACATCTCCTCAAAACCCACAAGTTTGCTACGGAGCCGAGACAGACGCATCATCAGGTAATTTACCCAACTGTATGTTCCCTCCTGCTTCTCTTCTTCCACCATCATCATCATAATAGTTTGCTGGTACCTGCTTGCAAAAAAGGCTTCACCAGGGGCCTAAAGTCTCTGATTTGAAGCTCTGATCCACGAATTATTCCCTGGTTATTGGTAAAACTTTTAAAAAAATCCTATCCCACAATGTCAAAAGACAGTGACAAAATAACTCCCTGGATCCACCCCTTTGTCTGTGTAACCGTACAATTTCCCAGTGTTAGAAGATAAAGATATAAGAGACTGACTTTATTTATTCAGCTATTGATGAGAATTATATAACGATACTTATTGATATCGTTTTATTGCCTAGCTCCCTGTTCTATTTGCAAACTTTGGCTATGATCTTTTTCCACTTAAGTCCAAGGGCTGAGTGATACATCAAGAAAGGACACAGCACAGGCTTTGGCCCTGATGTCTTTAATGGCGTCTGCCACGTCTATTACATCTCTTTTGCATCCTGACTTGTATATATGTTTTTCATGTTATCAACATTTCTGCACATTTTCATCAGGAACCGGTTGGAAAAGTTCCAGACAGTGTCCGTAGCAACTGACACAGACATTTCAGTTCTCATATGTCTGAAAGCAACTAGATCTGCATATCGTGTCAGTGTCATTGGTTACACTAAATGTTTCAATGATTGTTTCAAGCCTGATTTACCTGACTTAAGTGTGACGCCGGATCTTTCCCGAAACGTCTTTTAGTTTTGGTTTCAACTCTGTCCATATGTCTGTTTCCTTGGTCCCATTAGACGGATCGTCACCGACTTCTGATAAATCTGCAGAAGGCCGAGGACAGCGAAATCTTCAAGCTCAAGATGCAAACGGCGGCCATCATTCATGACTGCGTGGTCAGGCTGCTGAACCACCGAGACAAAGAGTCTGTAGAGTGTCTGTGTGACCTGCTCACCACCATGGGCAAGGTCCTTGACTTAGAGGAGGCCAAGGTGAGCTGGAAGTAGTACATTTGACATAAATCCTAAATTTATTTTATTACGGTCTTAGAAAAGGTCTGAAGGGCTACAGATTGAAAGCTTCGAATATAATCTAGAGGATAATATGCGGCTGGTTTCCCTTTCCAAAACTAAATATTAAGAGAAATGCGTTGTTTGCAGGGATGAAGATGTGATGTGAACTTTTTGTCAGCAGTGTCTGGTAGATTGAATGGAGACATGCTGAACATGAACTTCATGTCTCAAATTAACCACTCTCCCTCTGTGTCTCACCAGCCTCAGATGGATGAGTATTTTATCCAGATTGAAAAGATCGTCGAAGAGGGGAAAACTTCATCTCAAATACGATTAATGTTGCAGGCTATTATAGACCTGAGATTGGTGAGTCCTCTGTTTATGCCAAAATGTATCTAGGACTGTGTGATAAAACCCACACATGCTCCTAAATTCTCTGATCTGTCAAAGATAAAGAGCAATGAAATCTGTTTAACACTGATTCAGGTTTGAAGTCATTGTGGTTCTGAACATTTTTTTTTCTTCAGCACAACTGGGTGTCCAGAGAACCCGAGCAGGGTCCGAAAGTGCAACAACAACTGCTCTCCAATGACACCAAGAGACAGCCAGGTCAGTCCTGCAGTCTAAATCCTCTTTAAGGTTTAGAATCACATCGACACAGCTATAGTGACTCAGGAAACCAGTCTGTAGACTTCCTGTCCATATAACCTGCAGAGATGCTTTCAGGCCCAACAGCAGACAGGAAGCCCCCTCACTCCCTCCCATCTGCTAGCTGAGCTATAATATTTCATCTTGTAACGCAGCATGCCACAGAAACTGTCAGAAATGTCACTCTGTCTGCCACTTTCACAGCCGTCTGAATGCACTGTATTTCCTGTGAACTAATCTTAAACCTATATTTCCCTGTTCGTTTTTTTTTTTTTTGTGTGGGTGTGTCTCCACAGATCCAAGTGAGCAGAGAGATCAGCTTGTGAAGAACGAGGAGTCCTGGACCACTGTGCCTAATAGGACCAAAAGAAGGACCAGAGACTCCAAGAATATCCCAAAGGTCTCCAAGGTGAGATGAGCTGTCTGAGGCTTTGACACAGATCTTACCATTCTACGTTTTTCAAACCTTCTACTGTGAGGATTGTACAAATGCACTGCATACAGGAGACGTGAAGCTGCTATTTACTCTCTGTCCCTAATAGTTGATTTGCTCATATTTCTACATTGGAATCCCAAAAACAATGACAAACAATTACCATGTGGTAACTGGTCATGTTCCATGGAAACTTAAATCGGTGTCAGACGTGACGGCCGGGTAAAATCTGGAGGATTGGCTACAGACTTCAAACATTTAAATTACTTTGAAAATGTACATTTATTTTTTTTTCAGAACAACTGGGTGTCCAGAGGACCCAGGCAGGGTCCGCTAACCATTGTCCACAAGGAGGCAAAGAATAAAGAGAAGGAGGAACCGAGAAAAGTGGACGAGAAGATCCAGCAGGGCCCCTGGGCTAAAGTCCCATTGGTGAAGGGCAGTGGTGGAGGAGCCAAGGCCGGTGACTCAGGTGAGGTCACACCACATGACTTTCAAACCTATCAGATCACTGTGCAGTTCACACTTCATGACCTGCTGATCAGGAGTCGTGTCCCTGTTTGGAGTTCATACTACAACACTTAACGATGGAAGGGTGTCACTCACTTCACAATGTTTCAGCTGCTCCGCTCTGTTTAGCTGTAGTTGTCACTGATTCATCTAAGATATGAAGCTTGTTAGAAATCTGGGAGTCTGATAGTCTTTCATATCTATTACATTTTACCAGAATTTCCTTCATTATGTTCTTAAAAAGGTTTTAAATTGAACTTGATGAAACCCTGATATAAAACAGTAACTTACAGCATATCCTGTACATGGAGTCAGGTGAAGCATCTTCCTCTTAATGACTGGACCTTGACTCTCATCACCCACAATCGTTATTTTTCACTTTTCTCTCTTTTAACGTTTCATCTCTGCAGGGCTCAACTGCTTCTCAGCGCTGCAGTCCAGCCCCTCACCACAACCCTCCACCCCTCCTCAAGAGAAGGCAGACTTCGACGGAAGGTATGAGATGACAACGCTGTCTGATTTGAAGGATGCTGTTGGTGTTAGGTTTCTCTGAAACTTGAGGAGAGTGTCTCTGTGATTTTGATATTTATCTTTTCTGCTAGCAGGATATTTTTAACTTTGATTAACTAGAATCCATTAATTTAAAAATAAATCAGTTATTAGGGTTTTGTTTTGCTTCTGTTTAGGTCAGTGATAATAATTTTGTAGTAGGTTCCAAATTGGTGGAAAAGCTTGATATTCAGAGTTTCTCATTTACACTGCCATCCTTCCTGACTCTTTGTTTATTCGTCCCCCACGCAGAAGAGGCAATAAGAACAGGAACCGTAGGAATCGCCTCTACAATCTGCTGCACAATGCGCCTGCTTTGTCTCAGCCTGATCCGTTGACCAGGGGAACCAGTTCGAAGGAGCTGCTGGAGAGTCCAGCCCCGGAGGAGCTGGAGCATGAGGGAGCCATGCCAGGCAGACCGAGTGTCTACGAGTGGTATTGGTGATAGCCAATTACCTTTCTGGCCACTTACGCCGCCCCGCCCCCATGCCCTGGAGCGGACCGTTGACAGTGCCCCTCAATTGCATCGCTCAGGGCGGGGGGCGTGGCGGTGTTCTGAGGGACAGCTGGTAGGTCAGGGGTGAGATGGGCGCCACCTAGTGTCTAAACTGAGAAGTACAATACAGTGGGCAATAGTCCATTACATTACAATTCATTTAGCTGACGCTTTAATCCAAAGCGATTCACAATCAATGCATTCAAGGGTACCCGAGGGAACAAACCCCGAACAACAAGAATCAAGAAAGTACAATTTCTTCAAAAATGGAGCAAAACTACATAGTGCTATAATTAAGTTTCATTTAAGTGTTACTAAATTGCTAGTTTAAAAAAAAATATTTAATTTTTTAATTTTTTTAATTTATTATTATTATTATTTCATTTTTTTTGAGGCGGGCCAATTTAAAATGGATGGGGGGCCGCAGATGGCCCGCGGGCCGTAGTTTGGACACCCCTGGTCTATGAACTTAAACCTGATGAAGCTGGTTTGAGGTGAAATGGACAGAAGGTGAAAGAAAAGCAAACATGGAAGTATAAGAACGTCTTCAGCTGCTTGATGTGACAACAATTTCAAGAAGCCAACATTCTGTTCCTCGAGAAGATCCCACGATTCCTTCTTTTTACATTTTCCAATATTTGGTCTTAATTTTAGAAAAGCTGTGAACCTTTAAATATTTTTCTCTACAAGACTTTTATTAAATGATCCTAGATGAGTCTTTGAGGAGAATTTCTCTGTGTTGTGGTGACAGACCTGAGACGGATCTTGCTTCTTCTGCTCCAGAAGAGTCTCGGTGGAGAATCATTCTCAGACATCTCCACACTTGCTTTCCAAGATTGTCACTGATCTCTTTGATCGTCTGCTCCTCTAATCTCTGATTCCAGACAGGTGTTCAGGGGAAACTTAAACCAGAGGTCACAATGTTTGCTTGAATCCACTTTTTAAACTTCTTTTAACAGCTACATTTGAACACAAACCATTCAGATCCACGTGTGAATGTGTGTGAATAAACACTCAACAGAAGTCTAACAGAGCACAGGCAAATCACCACTGACACGCAGGCTCAGGGTGAGATGATCTGAAGAGGACACTGCCTGTAGCTCTGTGACTTGGCAGGAAACCAGTAGCACTAACCCCACTCAGTTTCCTGGGAGGCACCAAAGCGTGGAAAACATCCAGTCACCTTCAATAACCTCCGATGATCTGTGCATAAGTAAAAAAAATGTTCCTCAGGATGACTTGTGCCTCTTAGTACATTTATTTCCACCCATGACATGTTATTCCAGAGAACCATCTGTCAGGTGAGGTATCAATAGCCACTTTGCAGGATTTCCAACTGAAACTTAGCTCTCACTTCTCTATTCACATGGCCTTAGTGTCTCAGAGTGTGTGTGCCCTGCAGGTTTGTCATGTTTTACACAAGTCCTCCCTTTTTATCATGTGACAGAGATACAGATGTGGCGGTAGAGATTTTAAAGGGTTCGATAACTGTACTGTCTGGACCTGGCAGCACTATGGGCTGGCGACATCTTCCATTGGCCGAATCACTCACCTGATCTCAGTGCAGCTTTGTGTTGGAGTTGGTGGAGAGCAGAACAATGTGAAGAGCTGAATGAGGCTCTAGTGGAAGATAATCACCAGGGAACATTCAAGGAGAGTCTGCTGATGTCTGAGGGTCCAACACTTCAAACAGTCACAGACTGCAAAAGATTTTTCCACATATTAAATATTCTTGATATCTATAAATATTTAATTAAACATTTTATCATTTCACTTTGCTTTTCAAAGTCTTTGCCTTTACCCTCTTCCACGTTGATGAACTAAAATATAATTGATATAATCCCCTGTTACGTAGAGAATAAAAGCATTCTTCAAGAAAACAGTAAAATCTTTAAAATGATTGTGTTTAATTAAGTGTTTCATTACAAATACCAAGTGAGGCAAAATGCAAGTGTTCCCAGTGTTCACTTAAAAAAAACATTTGCTCGATCTGGGACAAACAAACCTTCCTTTCTATTTGTTGTTTCAGTTGCACCAGTTTAAACTTCAGCAGCTCAGACTCTCTCTTCTCACAAAAATACACACTCAACTCAAGTGATTCATTTCTATTGATGTCTCTTTTCACAATTGGATGTTCCCTCTTATAACAGGTTGTCAATGTCGCCAATGATTTCATGTGCATAGATTTAACACATTACATAAGAGCTGAACATACAAATAGGATTTAGAACTCATTTGTATTAGTCCCAACCAACAACTTTCCCTCCTGCTGTATTCAAATGAAAGAAGACTGATCAGAAGTAAAAGATAATATGTGGGTGTTAAGAGTTCAAATGGGAGCAAGTACAGTTTTTGACAGAGTATATTGATGAGATATTAACGTCGGTGATGTCAGACTCGGATAATAACTCACACTTTGATTATGTTTCCTCTCTCTGGTCAAACGCTGCTCAGGGAGTTGGAGCGACTTCAAACAGGAAGCAGGTCTGCTGTACACATGTTCTCATCTCCACTCACATGTGCTGAAGCTGAACGTCCTCCCTGACTACTGAGTTCTATATTCAGATATTCTTTATGTTACTATATGATTTTGCCAGAGCTGAAATATCTATGTCCACTACTTTTCCACTTGTTTTCATCATGTAGTCACCTGATGATATTCTCTTTTGATGACCCCTACCCTGCTTATTAATAGTTTGCTTTTATATTTACAAAAAGAGTTACAGCCCTTCTTAATTTTCCCAACAGCCTCTGAGCATAACTAAAGCAAACAAGGTATAAAACAGGATATGTATCGTTATGACAAGTGCGTTAGTCATGTTCTCGCAGAGGAGTTTTTCTCCGGTAAATTGAGTCGACAAGATACGCTGACATCTGGGTCATGTGTTTCCAGCAGGGAGAGCGAACCCCCCCCCCCCCCCCCCCCCCTCAAGGCTGGGGGGGCTGATGTCACTGCTGCTGTCACAGTCACAGCTGGATGTGAACTGACAGCCACATGTGACACACACAGTAAGTAGTGGTGTAAGTGTTGTAAATGAAAGACACAATTCTCCAATTGTTTGTGGGATTAAGCCACCAAATATAGATTAAAAAACTTTCAAATCTTATTTTTTATTTCTCTAATACTTTTGTTTATGATCAAACATCATTTGACATTCAGAAGCACCTTGTGAGTAGCTATAAAGTGAATTGATTGTGATGTTTTACACTTTGATTAAAACAAAATGGGATTTGTAGAGGAGCAAAAGTTTTCTTGGAATTCGTCCCAGATATATGATAGATACAAATTGAGTGCTGCTTCTCCATGTTTACTGTAGCTTCGGAACAGGAAGCAGACGTGTCCCAGATGGTCTGAGAGGAATGGAAACATCATAACAAGAAAATGTATTTAAACACACAGGAAGCCAGTTTAAAAATCGGAGAACTGGAATGATGTCATAATAGAGACATCATTCCAGTTCTCCGATTCCTATTGTGTTCATTGAGGTAAAGCTTGGTTTTGTAATTGTGTTAACATGTTCATTCAATCGTTCACTGCAGAACTTTTCCACTGTGGAGGTGGAATGTCATTCAAGACTTAATCTACAGTAAAGACTTGTTCTGTGACGTGGTTGAAATCTTGTCTAGAAAACATCAAAAACAGATGTTTAGGGGCTAGAAGATGTTAGGCTGTTGACACCATAGAGGTTTAATAATTGCTGCTTCAGGGTAAGTGGTAAAAAGCTTTGATAAGTGTCAAATATTTGCTTGAAAATCTGATTCCATGCATTTGATGATATCTTTGGAAAACCCTGCAGGTGTCAAGACAGCAGGAGGTTCTGTTATTGAGAGGGTCAATCTGGATGTAAGGACAATATAAACCCTATAGCTGATACGTTGGAATCATAGCCTGTTTAGAAAGTGATGCCAATACGGGAGTGCCTGAGACCTGTATTATCTCAATAGACCAGCAGAGGGCGACTCCTTTGGTTGGAAAAATAAGTAAATTTGTATTGAAGTCTATATGAAAACTTCAATACAAAGTAAAAAGGTTCCCTGGGACTTTAGAATCTCAAGTTTCCGGTAGTTTGCAGGTGTGGGTGGGTGTGCAGTGACCTGGAGTTCTCAGTCAGGCTCCAACAATATGGTTATTTCTTATTTAAAGAAAGCCAAGATGCTGCTGATTAAAATTCCAAACTCAAGTCTTAGAAGCAGCAGCAGCTCACAAACACGTGGGTGATGTCGCAGCTGGTTTCCTCTTGTCCTGACGTCTTGTCTTATTTTCTGAATGTTGCCAGCTTTCTTCAAGGTGTCAGATTGTTAACCAATTCGCTCTCTATAGCTCAACTCATTAAGTTTTCTCAGTAACAACTGCCACACTCTCCACACGGTCGGACCAAGTTTGATCCTAACACTGAATACGGGAGATTGTGATAGTGGATCTTGATCATGGAGGAAGCCGATCACAACAAGTGATCACAACAAGACTGCTTGATATACAATACGCCTGCTCACATATTCTACCATGTGTTAAGGCCAGGTCTTGGGACTTAGAGGCAGAGACAGAGGCTGAGGCAGAAGTAAAGTTAAAGGATGCTTTGTTGGAATCCAATAGTCAAATAACAGGCAGGCAGGCAGGCAGGCAGGCAGGCAGGCAGGCAGGCAGGCAGGCAGGCAGGCAGGCAGGCAGGCAGGCAGGCAGGCAGGCAGGCAGGCAGGCAGGCTGGGGCTGGAGTCGGGGCAAATAGTCCAGCTGCTGGTCCTGGGCAGGGAGACAGAGGAGGTCAGACAGGGAACAAACAGGCTTCAGAGTCTAACTTGATTTCTTTGGCTGTGACAACTGACTAAGCTTAGTCTATAGTCCGGCACCGACTGAGAGCAGGAGTGGAGCTTATAAAGGCAGCTGGTCAATCAAGGCCCCAACTCCAGCACACCAGGACCTCATCAATAATTAGTGACGCCACCTGCAACAAGCGAGAGAGAGAGAAAGAGAGAGAGAGAGACACTAGAAGGCAGGTGAGGCAGGGGCCCTGACAGTACCCCCCCCTCTACGGGCACCACCTGGCGCCCCTAGAAACCGGTCGGGGTGATCCCGACGGAAGTCGGTGATGAGGGAGTTGTCAAAGATGTCCCGCCTGGGCACCCAACAGCGTTCCTCTGGACCATAACCCTCCCAGTCCACCAAGTAGCGGAAGCCACGCCCCATGCGCCGCATATCAAGGATGCGCCGCACTGTGTAAACGGGCCCGCCGTCCACCATCCGGGGGGGAGGGGGGGCAGCATCAGGTGGAGAGAGGGGACTCGACTGAACCGGTTTTAGCTGGGACACATGAAAAGTGGGGTGAACCCTACGAAAGGAGGCAGGGAGCTTCAGCCGGACAGCACAGGGGTTCACGACAGCCTCTACTTCAAATGGCCCAACATACCGGGGGGCAAGTTTCCTGGAGTCCACCTGTAGGGGAAGATCCCTGGACAGGAGCCAAACCTTCTCCCCAGGAGCATAAGCGGGTGCCGGGGCACGGTGACGGTTGGCCTGGATTTGGGTCCTGGAGGAAGCACGGAGCAGGGCTGCACGGGCACGCCTCCAAGTACCACGGCAACGACGCATATTGGCCTGGACCGAAGGGACGGTGATCTCTCCCTCCTGATCTGGAAACAGCGGGGTTTCATAGCCCAGGGAACAGAGGAAGGGTGACATACCAGAGGAGGCGTTAGGAAGTGTGTTGTGGGCGTACTCCACCCATGGCAGACGAGCACTCCAGGATGATGGCTCAGCAGCGGAGACGCAGCGGAGTGCCGCCTCCATCTCCTGTGTGAGGGAAAATTCAACAGACCAGGTGTCTCACTACTGTGGCCTTGGCAAACTGGGAGTTTGCTACAGCGGACGGACACAGCAGATGAGCACTGAGGAGGATTTCATATCTTTTTCATATTAAGTTTTATGAAGCACCTCTTTGTATTAATTCTGGCATGTCTTCTTTTTCTCATGCTGTCTTGTGAAACGCCTCTTTGTATAAGTCCTGGCTTTTTCACCTTCGCAGCCAGTTGTTCCATCCTGAGCACCCGTGCTTGTTGTGTATCTCTGCAGAGATTACTATTATAAAGACTCAATGGCAACTCCAGTCTGATTTCATTATTTCAAATCTCAAGATGAATTTCCATCACAATTTTGGCGTCACGAACAGGATCCCTTGAAAGATCGTCTGGACCCGAGAAGTCTTCGGTGGCTGATCACCCAGGAGAGAAAATCTTCTGCCTCTACCTCCAACACTGAAGAGAAGAGAGGACCGAAAAAAACTGGGGTTCTGGACCTTCTTCACAGGGATCCAAAGACCTCTCTTTGGTCATCTTAAATCTGGTGAGATGTTGAAATTCTGATTTTCACGACTGTTTAGATGATTTCTCAAATACGAAATCAAACATAAGAAATAATACATTTAAAGGGTTTTATTTGGAACAGGTGTATTAGTCATTCTCTCTGGATTACTGTGGATTATTAATGTTAATCTGACCCATCTTGTGGCAATCATCCTAGTTGAAGGCATTTTTCCTGTTTTGCCGGAGAAAGAAACAAGGATTCGTGGAGACGTCCACGTCTTAAATTAGAGTGTTGTGAAAATAGTTGATGAGTCCTTTTTCACACAGCTAATTAATAAGGTTATGAAAATTGTTGATAAGCCAATTTCATAGACCAGATAGGATGGGTAACAAGGGAAGTCAAGGACCCCAAAGCCCAGAGGGTCCTATTGTGGACTCTGTGGTTGCAAGGCACGGATGGGATAGTGTGACATTTCTTCCAGTATGGTCCAGAGACTTTGCTTTTCCTCATAACGGGTCATTCAGTGTCGACATTAAATTTTTTTTACTTTTAAGAGAGAAACTCCTCGAGAAAGAGGAAGAATCAAAAAAAAAAAAAGGGCAACAAAAAATAACATAAATAAAGAGTGTAGGGACAGAAAACGATAATTTAAAGGTCGTTTTCTGTCTAAGGTTGACAAGAAGGAAAGTGATAATGTTGGAAAGAATGTTGAAAAGTAATCATATAGATCTCTGTATTCTCCTTTTGAAAGGGTGTGGCAGTCCTCTTCTCAACGCCTGCCTTCTCCTCACCAACGACAAAACCCTCCTCCACATGATGCAGAGACCAGACTCCACCAATCAATGCTCAGGCCCATCTCAGACGCCACCCACCGCTCTCCCAGTCTATGGAGACAGGGCAGCGGGAGGACTGAATCATGACGCCACCTCTTCCTCATCCTTAGGCCCCACTGACTTTGCAAAGATGTGTCCGCACTGTGGGGGAGATCTCCGTCTGACTCCACCAGACTGGGATGATGCGGGTAATGCAACATACGTCAACGCTCTCAACACACTCCTCAACGCCCTGAGGACCGCCTTCCCCAATAAAAGTGACATGTCCAAAATAACGGGGTGCAAACAACAACCAGACGAAATCTTAGGAGATTTCCTCACAAGTCTGACTGTCCTGTTTAATCAACACAGCGTTATGATGCAGGCTGTGTCCACCCTGTCAAGGCTAAGCAGACAAGATAGCACTGATAGCAGAGCCAACTTCACTGAACCAGGAAGAGGGGGACGTGGCCGTGGGAGAAGCTCTCTCGACGACCCCAAATTCACAAAGATGAGTGTTTCATCTGCAGAGGAAAAGGACACTGGGCAACGAAATGCCCCCAACGGCGAAGGGACGGGGAGACAAGAACTTTCACTGCCGACTGAACTTTGCAGAAAGTGAGGGGGGGGCAGACGGGGAGGAGACGTCCAGCCTACCCACCGAGGATCAGAGAAGGGAAGGGAAACACACACACAGAAGCTCCAGCACACACACAAATACATGCCACTGCAAAGAAGTATCAGCTTGCATTACTAACCGCACACACACACACACACACACACACCAGATTACACACAACTTTGTGGTTCTTATGTTAAGTACAATAGTAATGCCTTTAAGAAAATGCCTTAACTCCAAGTTAACGGTCACAAACTTAATGTAATGGTCGACTCTGGTGCAGGTTATTCTGTGGTTAGGATGTCAGATTTGCCCACATCTCCTGAGCTGAATGGTCGCTTTATATTCTTTCAAATGCGCCGCTCAGTTAGACAAACATCCCATAAGGTTTGAACATGATTTTCTGTTGTCTACCTGTTGGCCAGTTAATCTATTAGGAAGAGATTTGATGATTGTGTTAGGCCTCAATTTAGTATCCTCCCCTGATGGAGTGACGGTTACACACAATTCTTCTTCACCCACCTTCACAATGTCACAGACCACACATGAGCAGCTGTTTGCATATCAGTTGCAACTTCCTATAAATGCCTCCACTGATCTGCTCTCCACGTCACACTCTCTTATCACCCTTTTTTCTGATGTTATGCACACGGATTCATTGCACTGCACTTCACATGTGACAGACACATGCTCATTTGTTGTGACTGAAAATCACCTTCATTCTTATGCGATGTTGACCAGCCCCTCTGATGTTTCTCCTCTACTTTCAGATCTGCCTGAAACATTGTAGGTAAAGGACAAATCTGATGTGGGCCTCATCAGAAACTGTGATCCAGTCAAAATCACTCCAAAATCTGATTATAGACCATGTAAACAACAATATCCACTCAGACAAGAAGCAGTGGAGGGTATACGTCCTGTTTCTGAATCTTTTTTGCAGGCTGGTGTAAATGTCCCCTTCCCTGATGCACCGGTCCACACTCCACTGTTCCCAGTTAAGAAGATCAGAGACAAAAGCCTCAGAGGCTCACTATTCGTGTTATCCATGATCTCCTTAATTATTGTTTTTCCAATTATTTTGTCGAGACACCCTCCTAGAAAAGCTTCTGATGATCTAACAAACTCCTCTTTACCTACAGTGTCCTCTCAGACCCGTCCAGCACATGCAAATTTACTAGACACGAGAAAAGTGATTCAGGTCCCCTTGATCTGTAACCTATTCCACATCACTACTTACCTGGACACTGACAGCACAGATGATTCTGATGACGATACTCAAATTTAGTTTTATTTTACTCTTTTTATTTTTCATTTTCATTTTCATTTTTATGTTATTTTCTCCCTCCAGCTTGCTTATGTGTTTCTTAGTGATTTCACTAGACAAAAAACAGCTACTGCAATTATCCTTTCAACTTCATATTTTCTGATGCCTTAATTTAAATCTCTGAATTTTTAAGGTTGATGTGTTACTTTATGAAGTTTGTACATACTTAATAATATATACATACCACTTCTGTCCGTCCTGGGTGAGGAATCCCTCACATGTGGCTCTCTCTAAGGTTTCTACTTATTTTTCACCCTGTGAAAAGGGTTTTTTGAGTAGTTTTCTTCCTTACGCTTTATGAGGGTTAAGGGCAGAAGATGTCACACCATGTTAAAGGCCTATGATATTTTCAACCTTAGATATACTTTATGTTGACATTTAACGTTTTATTACATTTTAATATGAGTTACTTTTGCCAATCAATACAGTGTGTTACATTTTGATAATGGTTAATGAGAAAATGATTTTGTTTGACCTGATTTCCTTCCATATTTTTTTCATTTTGGACGCTTGCTCCATTACAGGGAAAGAATTTTTTTTTTTTGTTTCCTTTCCACAAAAACAGCAGTGGCTACCTATTGTGGCCTCATCGCCAGTGATTCTGTATGTATGCAAGGTACCAGGGTTGCAGACTCGTCGATTTTTCTTCTATGATTTGATGTTTGTTATTGATAATGATTATGATGTTTCTTGATTATTTTCGTTAGTGATCATATTTTTATTGATGATCAAATGGGGGAGTGTGAGGGAAAATTCAACAGACCAGGTGTCTCACTACTGTGGCCTTGGCAAACTGGGAGTTTGCTACAGCGGACGGACACAGCAGATGAGCACTGAGGAGGATTTCATATCTTTTTCATATTAAGTTTTATGAAGCACCTTTTTGTATTAATTCTGGAATGTCTTCTTTTTCTCATGCTGTCTTGTGAAACGCCTCTTTGTATAAGTCCTGGCTTTTTCACCTTCGCAGCCAGTTGTTCCATCCTGAGCACCCGTGCTTGTTGTGTATCTCTGCAGAGATTACTATTATAAAGACTCAATGGCAACTCCAGTCTGATTTCATTATTTCAAATCTCAAGATGAATTTCCATCACACCTGATTGGCCCGTTCGGTCTGGCCTTTGGATTGGGGGTGATATCCTGAAGTCAGGCTTGCGGTCGCTCCCAGGGCCGTGCAGAAAGCCCTCCACACCTGGTACGTAAATTGTGGCTCTCTGTCGGAGACGATGTCTGAAGGTAGACCATGGATGCGGAAGACATTCTGCACCAATAGTTCAGCAGTCTCCAGAGCAGAGGGTAGTTTGGGCAGAGCAATGAAGTGCGCAGCCTTGGAGAACCGGTCAATAACCGTGAGGACCACCGTATTGCCTCCAGAGGGGGGAAGACCGGTCACAAAGTCCAGGGCAATATGAGACCACGGACGGCCAGGGATCGGCAGGGGACGGAGCAAACCAGAACTGCGCTTGGTGGAGGTCTTATTACGGGAACAGATGGTGCAGGCTGCTACAAACAAGCGCGTATCCTTGTCCATGGTCGGCCACCAGAAGCGACGCTTGAGGAACGAGATGGTACGGTGGATCCCTGGATGACAGGTAAGGCGGGAGGAGTGGGCCCACTGCAGGACCTGAGAGCGGACAGTGTCTGGGACAAAGAGACAGTTAGGAGGACCAGTACCTGGATCTGGCTGAGTGGTCTGAGCCCGACGGATCGTGGCTTCGATCTCCCAGGTGAGGACCGCAACAATGCAGGAAGGAGGAATGATGGTCTCTGGTTCCGCGAGACCCTCCTCCACCGTGAACTGGCGGGACAGGGCATCTGGCTTCACGTTCCTGGAACCTGGGCGGAAAGTCAGGGTGAAATTGAATCTTCCCAAGAACAGGGCCCACCTTGCCTGGCGAGAGTTCAGACGCTTGGCCGTCTGAATATAGGACAGGTTCCTGTGGTCTGTCCACACAAGGAAGGGGTGCTCTGCACCCTCAAGCCAGTGTCGCCACTCCTCCAGCGCCAACACCACAGCAAGTAGCTCCCGATTCCCGACATCATAATTCCTCTCCGGGGGATCCAGCTTGTGGGAGAAGAAAGCACAAGGATGCATCTTGTTATCGTCGGGAGAGCGCTGAGAGAGTATACCACCTACCCCAGTCTCCGACGCATCCACCTCCACAACGAATTGCCGTGACTGGTCAGGGTAGATCAGGATGGGTGAGGAGATGAACCGGCGCTTGAGATCGGAGAAGGCCGCCTCGGCTTTAGCATTCCAGTGGAAAGGGACTGAGGAGGAAGTGAGTGCTGTCAGAGGAGCTGTTATAGTGCTGAAGTTTCTCACAAACCTCCTGTAGAAGTTCGCAAACCCATTGAACCGCTGCAGCTGTTTGCGATTGGTGGGAGTGGGCCAGTCTGCGACAGCCGAGACCTTGGCAGGATCCATCCGGAGCTCCCCCTGAGCGATGACAAAACCGAGAAAGGATGTGGTGGTGGCATGAAACTCACATTTCTCGGTCTTTACATAGAGTTTGTTCTCCAGAAGTCGCTGCAGCACTGTGCGAACATGATCCTGATGTTCCTGAAGAGAGCGGGAGTAGATAAGAATGTCGTCTAGATATACGAACACAAAACGACCTAGCATATCCCAGAGCACATCGTTAACCAGGGCTTGGAAGACTGCTGGGGCATTGGAGAGGCCGAAAGGCATAACCCGGTACTCGAAATGGCCCAACGGTGTATTGAAAGCCGTCTTCCATTCGTCGCCCTTCCTGATGCGCACCAGATGATAGGCGTTGCGTAGGTCCAGGGTGGTGAAGATGGAAGCTCCCTGAAGAGGAACAAAGGCAGAGTCGATGAGTGGCAGAGGATATTTGTTCTTTACTGTGATGTTGTTGAGCCCTCTATAATCAATACATGGTCTTAAGGGGCCGTCCTTCTTCCCGACGAAGAAAAATCCAGCACCCACTGGAGAGGATGATGGACGGATGAGCCCAGCCGTCAGGGACTCCTGGATGTACTTCTCCATGGCCAGCTGCTCCGGGCGATTGAGGTTATATAGTCGGCTGCTGGGATGAGGAGCCCCAGGAAGCAGCTCAATGGCACAGTCATACGGCCGATGAGGAGGAAGAGTGAGAGCATGCTCCTTGCTGAAGACTGGAGCGAGGTCATGGTATACTTGGGGAACCGAGGACAGGTCTGGAGGCTTCGCTACAGATGGTGGCTCCGATGTGGGGCTTTGGGCAGAACGGAGACAGTGAGAGTGGCAATATGGGCTCCAGGAACGGATCTTTCCTGTAGTCCAATCGAAATGTGGGTTGTGGAGCTTCAACCAGGGAAATCCCAGGAGTAGGGGAACATGTGGACAGTCGATAATGTGAAACTGGATCCTCTCCTGGTGATTCCCAGATAACCTTACGGGTATGGGGACGGTTCTACGGTCAACCCTGGCCAGTAGTATACCGTTTAGGGCCTTGGTATCCAGTGGAACATCAAGGAGCTCTGTTTCGATGTCCAACTGCTGACAAACCCTGCTGTCAATGAAGCTCTCATCAGCCCCTGAATCAATTAGAGCCGTGAATGGAAATGCCCTCCCTTGCCACCAGAGGGAGGCCTCGAGCTGCGGACGGTCCGGTGAAGAGGGACTCATCACACGGCTCGACAGTATCTCTCCCACTACTGCCGAGCCGGATCTTTTACATGACGGACGGGACAATTAGCGAGGAAATGACCAGTTCGCCCACAGTACAGGCAGGACTGGGTCTTTCTTCTGCGGTTCTTCTCCCCGGGGGACAGATGGAGGCCGTCCAGTTGCATGGGCTCTGACTCGTAAACCTCCGGCATCTCCCGGCGAGCCCCGCGGGAAGTCCGCTGCTCAGGGCTTCCGTACTCCGGGGAACAAGCGGACTCCGCACGCCACAGAAGGAGATGGTCACCGGTCTTAATGGCGAGTTGAATTGCCTCGTTCAATGTTTTAAAGTCCCCGCGGAGTGCAATCTCCGTCCCAATCTCCCGGTTTAATCCATTTTGGAACGCCGTAATCAGCGCGGCATCGTTCCAGCCCGACTCCACCGCCAAACTCTGGAAATGAATGACAAACTCCCGGACGGTCAGTCTTCCCTGACGGATCTTTGAAAGCTGCTGTCCGGCTTGCTGGCCCCGTACCGGGTGGTCGAACATCCGCTTGAGCTCCGTAGCGAAGGCCTCGGCAGATGTGGCCAGCGGGGAGTGTTGTTCAAAGAGGGCATTATAGAAGCTGAGCGGCCGACCCTCGAGTAAATTGACCAGGTAAGCAACTCTAGCATTATCACTAGCATATCTAATGGGCTGAGCATTGAAAGCTAGCTGGCATTGTGTGAGAAACTGTCGACAGGTGTTGGGATCACCGGAGTACTTAGCTGGTGGGGGAATCCGGGGTTCGAGGGCAGCAGCGCCTGTAGATGGAGTAGGTGGAGCAGCTGTGGGGGGTTGTGGAACAGAAGCAGGGACCTGAACGGCGGGGGCAGGAGCCGCGTCCAGCCGAGCGATGAGAGCAGACAGGGCGGTGGTGATCCGATCCACCTTGTCCTGGATGTCATGCAGAGCCTCATCGTGGTGACCCAGCTGTGCTCCTTGGAGAGCCATTGCCTGTCTGAGGGCCTCAGCTCGCTCTGCCAAGTCCATAGTGGCCGGACTATACTGTTAAGGCCAGGTCTTGGGACTTAGAGGCAGAGACAGAGGCTGAGGCAGAAGTAAAGTTAAAGGATGCTTTATTGGAATCCAATAGTCAAATAACAGGCAGGCAGGCAGGCAGGCAGGCAGGCAGGCAGGCAGGAAGGCAGGTAGGCTGGGGCTGGAGTCGGGGCAAATAGTCCAGCTGCTGGTCCTGGGCAGGGAGACAGAGGAGGTCAGACAGGGAACAAACAGGCTTCAGAGTCTAACTTGATTTCTTTGGCTGTGACAACTGACTAAGCTTAGTCTATAGTCCGGCACCGACTGAGAGCAGGAGTGGAGCTTATAAAGGCAGCTGGTCAATCAAGGCCCCAACTCCAGCACACCAGGACCTCATCAATAATTAGTGACGCCACCTGCAACAAGCGAGAGAGAGAGAAAGAGAGAGAGAGAGACACTAGAAGGCAGGTGAGGCAGGGGCCCTGACACCATGAATGGCATTGACTTTCCTTCTGTCAAATCCACTTCTGTCTGACTGAGCTTCCTTAATGGCTGCAGTTGTGATGTCAGGGGTGGCTGTGGTTCGCCTTGGGCTGCCCACCAGATGTCCGGTGTCGGATTTGCCTGAGCTGAAACCATATACATTCTTTTGTCAAAACACAGCTGAGCCTTGATCCCAGCCTCACAAAGCTGCTGCATGGCCACAGACCTTCTGTGATGTTTAAGTAAAGAATAAAGGTTTTGGGTTGAAAAATGGTTGGAGTGATAAGGATTGCTTTATATCAATTTTAAAGTCACTTATTTAAAATAAAAACCACCAAAAAAACAAAGATGATAGTGGTTGAAAGCTTTCAACACAACCCTAACTCAGTGTTGTACACAGCATAGAAGCAGGAGACAAATTCCTAGCATATTTGTATGCGATATACAAACAGCAGATAACATTATAGGTGAACATTTTCCACATTTTCCACATCAAGCTTTTTCAAAGGTTTCTGAAAAGATGTCTGAAATTCCTTGAGGCGCTTTTTCTCAGTTAATTGCCCCATTTTGCCAAAAAGGCTTTTTCCCCCCTTTGAATCCTCTTATACACTGTTGTGGAGCCTGAAGAACCAGAAGTGACAGAAATGATTGTTTTCACTGGATTTTTTTGGACTCTTTTTCCTTTACGGTTCATTTGAGGATAAGTTGGAAAGTTTTATTTGTTACTATCTTCAGTATATTGTCCTCCCTGATCCCATTCAAATTTAGGACATCTACTGTACTTTATCTCTTTCGATGTTTAGATTCTGGACTGCATATGTTTTAACTCAAGCTGATAAAGTTTTAGTTGGAGAGCTTCTCCGATCTCTCTCTACAATATGCTAATACCACTCCTATAAATAAACACAGTTGAACAATTTGTCCTCACTTGACTTCGGCAGAATAACAAAAGCAAACTGTGAAGCGCACCCTGTGAGGAGGAGTGAACATACATACCATTGTCACAGGGGCAAATCCTTTGGTGTATCAGCATCGCAGGAAGCCTTATGGCCAACACCTGTCCAAACAGATGAGATCAAATCAAATCAAATCCAAAGAGAGAGAGAGAGAGAGAGAGAGAGAAGGAGAGAGAGAGAGAGAGTGTGTGTGTGTTTGTGTGTGTGTCTGCCAGCCAACCATCCTTTAAATTTGTGGGTCAGTGGTTGAGGTTAAAGTTAGCGTCAAGGTCAATGTTGGGTTAGGGTTATTGTAAGCAAGTAGTGGTTATGATTATGCTTAGTTATGATAAGTCTCCTGGAAATGAATTAGATGAATTTATCCAAAAATAACCATAGTAAGTGTGTTTGTGTGTGTGTGTGTGTGTGTACAAATGCGAGTGTGCATGTGGTACTTCTTCCTAACTGTTATGTTAGAGCGATTCTAGCAACCTAATAATAATAATAATAATAATAATAATAATAATAATAATAACAATAACAACATCAACAAAACCAGCACCACCACCACCACCACCAACAACAACAACAACATCAATGTTGACATCCTCAGAAGGGACAGCCACATGTGCTGGCAGTAGATCTGGGATGTGGGACAGGCCAGACCACTTGTCTGTTGGCGCCGCACTTTAAAGAAGTCGTGGGAATTGACATCAGTGAGTGTCAGCTGGAGGAGGCCAGAGCTGTGCCCGGGTTCTCCAACATCGAGTACAGGTAAGACATCTGGAGGCGGTGTTACGCTAACCTGGAAACAACCTAAATTGTGTAAAATAGTGTTTGTTAATTTGTACAAATATTCTTCGAGGCTCCTGATTGTGATATGGAGTTTATTGTTCCTCTCATAAAGTGCTCTGCCTAGGCTGCAGAAATTAGCTTTACTAGGATCCACCCCTATCTCTAGACAGTGATGATTTGGTGACAGCGAATTTGTCCAAAACGGCTCTAGCACTTGGACTGAGGGCCTCTGCCTTCAATTTCCTATGTAAGAGTAATCTCAACCATTGGGTATTGAGCCAAATGCCTTAATGGGGTCATGTCAATACACAACTAGGCCCCCCTTCCCTTAGTGTACCTCTCTGATCAGCTTGGCGACAACTCCAATGTGTTACAGGCACCCGGGAATCCCAGAAATACTAGGCACCTTTTCTGAGGTGTCAGTGAGGGTATTCTCATGTATGAAGTGTGAAATCCTTCTAGATAAGCCCCTGAAGGAGACTTAACTGTGAGGTTGAGTTATGTTTCTATGGTACCCAGATACCTACCTGTAGTGGTTTATTCTTGGGCAAAATCACTTCCAAGAGAAGCGTTCATATAACCAGTGGTAATGGTTGTGTTAGTGAACAGTGTCCAGTTGTCTCTCTCTGTGCTATTTATCTGGACTCACAGGATGTTCTGTCCGTTGCACCTGCAGGAAAGGGAGAGCAGAGGAGCTTCCATTCTCTGACGGCTCTGTAGACTTGGTGACGGCATCAGCAGCAGCCCACTGGTTTGACCACTCCAGGTTCCTGGCTGAGGCCAATCGGGTTCTGAAGCCCCGGGGCTGCATTGCTCTGCTGAGTTACACCAATCAGAACAACAGTCTTTCCTACCAGAACTGTGGAGAACAACTTAACAGCCTCTATGAAGAGGTGGGTGTAATAACTAAAATCATTGTTTTAGTCAAATGTGAAAATAAGAGAACACCACAACTTCCAAAGGTATCCAGTAAAGTGGAGATAATGCTACTGTGACTCATGTCGATGCCACCGGGGTCTCCCCCACCACTGCCAGAGGTGAACCTGTTGCTTTTAAGCCTCTTTTTTATTAATTAAACTGCACCAAACATAGATTCCAAATCACTAAACATACATTGACAAGCAGTTTCTCACGACGTAGCAGCTCAGCTCCGTCATCTGTCTCTTTGTCTGTCTCTGTGACTCTCATGAGTTTCTCCTCATGTGTCTCCTTCGTGTCTCTTTCGTGTCTCTTTTGTGTCTCTTCCCCTGTGGCCGCTCTTTTGAATCAAGGGAGAGTTAATTGTCCAACTAATCAGCCAATCAACTCCCCCAGGTTCTCCTGGAGCTGCTCTCTAGCTCCTGCCACTACCATCATTAATAACAACAGCAAACATACAGATTTATAAAACTGCAGTTTTTACTGTTAAATTTGTTTTCAATGTTAGTTTATATTACTTACATTATATATTATTTAGACATACATACAGACACACAACAAAAGTCAGTGCATAGAGTAAAGGATTCATGTTTTTATCTTTATTCACTTCCAGGTGAAACAGCTGCTGATGCCATACACCAGCAACATCCCAGAAGCTCAGTGTAACAGTAAACTGGAGGAGTTATACTCTGCCATCCCTTTTCCAGACAAAGAACGGTAATTACAACACAGACACTTAACTGACCAATGCCAAGTACACCTCTGTAATACCTAGAATTAACTGCCGGCTGACAAATTAGGCCTCATTATATATCCTAGCCTTTAAAATACGGATAACAAAAGTGTTTAAACATTTTGTTTGGTTTCTCAGAGAATAAGTTTTGGTCCTTTAAAGAACATCTGTGTCCTATTTAGGGGAACGTTATTCATGAGTTTGTGCAAGACCAAAATAAAAGACTCGATAAAGTAAATTCAAATGTGGTTTTAATAAAATAACAATAATCTTTATTAAATCATCAGGTTTAGAAGAAACAGGTAAAATAAATTAGTATACAAATACCATATGCCATATAAAATGCTCAATAAAATAAATTAAAAGACAAGTTATAAAGAAAGTTACGACTCAGATAAATGTATTATTTCTATTTCTCATTTTTGTCTTGAATAAAAAAAATTGATCTACTTTATTGAAACCACAGGATCGAAACAGAAGTGAAATCTTTCATCACTTTGAAAAACCTGGTGGGATTTATTGAGACCCTGTCCATGTTCCAAACTTACAAGGAGAAAGACCCTCAGGCGGCTAACGACCTGCTGCTCAACACTGAGAAGAGGTAAAACACACACACACACACACACACACACACCAGCATTTCTCCAGGTATCCATTTTTTGATTTTTAAAAAATAATTTACTGAATGTCTTCCTGGCGCTCTACAAGTTATATAATCAGACTCTGTTTCTCACTGCTTCACAGGTTTCTGGATGAAATGGGAGTCACGTCTCCGGACACTGAAATAGAGTGGACGATGGAATATTTCTGTGTCCTGGCATCTAAACCAAAATGATCAACAATACAGAAAAAGAAAAAGAATAAACTGATTCTGGGATGTTAATCCTTAACACACTGTGTTTTGGCACAAAAACTACAATTCAAAACATTTCCAAAAGCAGCTGAACCTTCACAGACTTATTTGTTGTAACTGCTTCAGTGTGACTTCTTTATTTTGTGCTATTTTTCATTCTGTTGAAGGTAACTTGTCACTTCTACTTTGTGCAACATGAAAATATGTGTAGTGTAATGACACTAGTGACATCATACTGCATTGCCATTAAAAGTACTTTCTGAAGACGCCAATAATACAACAAAAAAGACTAAGTACTTCTTATATTTAATTGACAACCAGATATAACTGATACATTGCAGAATCAAGATTAAAATTCCAATGATTATTATATGAGCAGTTTATTATTAATTTCCTCACAGCCCTTGCAGGAAATGGACTGAACTAAATTCTGCTGACCAGCAGCTGTAGAGGTTTATAAGCAGTGACTGTTAATAATTAACAACCTTAGTTAAAGAGTACCATGAGATTTAGAAGCCAACAGACGCACACACTTAGTTGCACACAACACATCATTGCAATACTATAGTTACACACTTACGTATCATACCTCAGCCATATCAATCCTCACCAGCTTGTTCTGACATCACCCATGAACCGACCCAGACCTGTGAGCTTTGCCTAAATGTGTTATTTTTATTATTACATTCAGGTCACTCAGCATTGTTGCACACAGAGAGGGAGCTGTCCCTTTAAACACCCTCATTATGAAACACACCACATACCAGCAGAGATAAAGGAGCCTCCCAGTTCCCTTGCACCCCGTTGTTTCCCTCTTGTGTGTGTGCGTCCATGCATGTGTGTATGTGTGTGTGTGTGGTTCTGAATGCCTGCCTGCAGACGAAATAGAAGGTAAAGTGGATTTTTTTTTAGCTCTTTATGAAGCTTATAATAAATCAGCTGTTCACGGAGGCATCAGTTAACAATGGCTCACCGTCTGTTTGAGGGCAAGAAGCATGCAGCTTCTTACTTAAAGTACAGGGTCTCCCCCTCAGAACATCTTATACAACAGGTCCTTGGATTCCTGGAAAAACGGGTAAGTGCAAGTAGAAAGAGGATGACAGCCTCTGGAATATTAAGTACTGGAGGACAAATGTTGAAACTAACTGCACAGCGATGTTATTTTGACAGAAAGCTCGTCCCTTTGAGCTGGCAGTGGATGTGGGTTGTGGCTCGGGACAGGGCACTCAGCTGCTGGCCCAACACTTTGCTTCCGTGGTTGGTACAGATGTGAGTCCTGCCCAGCTGGATTTGGCTGTGCAGTATGCTCTGGAGGCAAACATCACATATAGGTGAGCATGGACCAACCTGCAGTCAGGATTCATATTTTTAGGTTTTTACATGAGACTGTAGGTCAAAGGCTAATTCAAGCTTCATGGGTCTCTTTTTAGTTTGTCTGTTCCATGTTTACCTGGCTACAGAGGGAGGAATCAAGCCAACCATTCAAAAAATGCATGGCGAGATATCAAGATAACACCAACATGTTTTTATTTACTGCTCTATTGAGCAACTTGGCGACAAGAGAGAACAATGGGAACCTTGTCTGGTGAAAGTCGGTCATGCTGTGAGGCCCACACTGCAGAACCAACATACAGTCAACCAGGGCCGGGTCTAGGCAGGGGCAAGAGGGGGCCTGGCCCCCTCAAATAAATGTTGTGCCCCCTCAAACTAAACAGGGTTAGGGTTAGGGTTAGGCACAATGCCCCCTCAAGATTTGTGGCTGCCCCCTCATACATGCCTGTCTAGACCCGGCCCTGAGTCAACTGAATAATAATCCCCTATGTATTGTTTGAAATATAATATATACAACACAAATAGTTAACAAAATTAATATGCAAAGCATGGAGCACATTGATTTAATAAACCCAGTATCAATGGAGTATTTATTCCCAGTATTTGAGATATTTTAGAATATCTACATTAATATCAGTAAAACCTGGATGGATACAAGGTGGAGTTAATCATGTATTGCATTTGGTGCACCATTAAAACTCAGAAATTAATTGTTTAATCTGACTTGATTTTTGTATGTAAGGATTCATTAGTTGTAGAATGTGGAAAGGCCCAAACGTGGTTTCACCTGGTGTGTGTGTGTGTGTGGAGTTTGATTCAGTTCCTGCTGCCTTCCCATCTTCAGAGAGTGTGCGGCTGAGGAGCTGCCGTTGGCTGACAGCTCAGTGGACCTGCTGACGGTTATGACTGCGTTCCACTGGTTCGACAGGCCACGCTTTCTCCTGGAGGCCCACAGAGTCCTGAAGCCCCGCGGCTGCCTGGCTCTGCTCAGCTACACCATGGACATGGAGCTCAGCTACGACGGCTGCTGCTCGCAAGCACTCAACCAAGTCTGCACAGAGGTACACGCAGAGTGAGAGAGGCTACTGTGAATGTGCACATGAATACAGATTTCAAATGTTTTTTCCTGTTATAGAAATACTTACATGTCAGGACACATGATAAGGTAAATGAAAAGCATGTGTACCCGCATAATAAAGATAGCAGGGATCAATCCTGCTTCAGGGAACCATTCATAGTCATGACCTGTTCGTAAATCTGCATATTGAAAGACCAGAGTCCCATGAGGACTTTGGGCTGTGAGTATGAGGACAGCATTTTTCCTTTAAGATTTAAGATTGCACGTGTTCAGACAGGATTCATCCCACTGACACATACTAAACAGGCAAATATCATCAGAGCAAATACAAACAACACAAGCAAATCACATTGCACAACATCGCCATCTAGTGGTTATTATTGTGTTAAGCCCATCAGTTAGTAAAACACCTGACTCATGTTGTGTATAATGACATCAGTGGGTTGATGGACTCTTCTGATGATTTGATCAGTTTTATGCAGCTTTAAAACTCTATCGCGACCCTCACATTGGTCCCAGCACTATTGAGTTGTACCGGGCGGCGTATGAATCCATCCCTTACCCAGACAAGGAGTGGTGAGTGAACACATTCCTCTCTCTCAATTCTAAATATTAATTTCCAATCTTTGTCACTTCGGTCAGTACAGTAGTATGATTTTTGTGTGTGTGTGTGTGTGTGTGTGTGTGTTCATAAAGGCAAGAGTGTGTGAGAGTGACAAAGGCCATGCCTCTGTCCGGCTACATGGGGATGGTGGAGTCTTTCTCCAGCTATCAGATTTTGCTGAGAGCCGACCCGCAGAAGGCCGAGCAACTCTCCCAGGACATCTGTCAAAAGTAAATACTGATGCACCACACTATGCACACGAATGCAAATAACACACATGTCCGTGAAAATGAAGAAAAATGACTCATATGATGATATTATTAGTATTATTAGGAAATTACCTGTGCCAAGGATTTCATATTTCTGCCCTGTCTGGTTGTTTGTTGGTTTGTTGGTTTGTATCTTTATTTGTTTGTGAGAAAGAAACTTGCTGGAGAGATTTGTCATTGAAGAACCTATTGAATTTAAGTGATGATCCGAATCTCGAATTTAGTTTTTACTCAGGGAGAAATGAATATTTAAGGGACACATATCTATGAGTGTGTGACATCTGGTGCAGCTTCATTGAATTTAAGGAGACTGTTTGTTATATGACATGCTGAGAGATAAGATCTGCCACAGGAACAGGATATTGTCCCTGACTTTACTCTCTGAATGACTCATCTCATCTCATCGTCTCATCTCATCGTCATCCGCTTATCCGGGGTCGGGTCGCGGGGGGAGCAGCTCAAGCAGGGGGCCCCAGACTTCCCTTTCCCGGGCCACATTGACCAGCTCTGACGGGGGGATCCCGAGGCGTTCCCAGGCCAGTGTTGAGATATACAGTGCCTTGCATAAGTATTCACCCCCCTTGGACTTTTTCCCATTATGTACTGTTACTAACTGGAATTCAAATAGACTTAAATAAACTTTTTCCCGTTTGATCAACAAAACATGCATAGTACTTTGGAGGTGCAAAATAAATTTTATTGTGACACAAACAATAATGAGAACAAAAAAGTTGACATCTGTTGGGTGCATAAGTATTCACCCCCCTGTGTCAATACTTGGTAGAACCCCCTTTCGCTGCAATCACAGCTGCAAGTCTTTTGGGGTATGTCTCTACCAGCTTTGCACATCTAGAGATGGAAAGGTTTGTCCATTCTTCTTGGCAAAAAAGATGAAGCTCAGTCAGATTGGATGGAGACCGTCTGTGAACCGCAATCTTCAAGTCTTGCCATAGATTCTCTATTGGATTGAGGTCTGGGCTTTGACTGGGCCATTTTAAGACATTAACATTCTTTAATCCAAACCATTCCTTTGTAGCTCTGGCTGTATGTTTAGGGTCATTGTCCTGCTGGAAGATGAACCTCCGCCCCAGTCTCAAGTCTTTTGCAGACTGCATCAGATTTTCTTCAAGGATTTCCCTGTATTTGGCTCCATCCATCTTTCCCTCTATTCTGACCAGTTTCCCTGTACCTGCTGAAGAGAAGCATCCCCACAGCATGATGCTACCACCACCATGTTTCACTGTTGGGATGGTGTGCTCAGGGTGATGGGCAGTGTTGGGTTTTCGCCACACATAGCGTTTTGCATTGAGGCCAAAAAGTTCAATGTTGGTCTCATCTGACCAGAGCACCTTCTTCCACATGTTTGCTGTGTCTCCCACATGGCTTCTGGCAAACTCCAAACGGGATTTTTTATGGATCCCTTTCAACAATGGCTTTCTTCTTGCCACTCTTCCATAAAGGCCAGATTGGTGGAGTAGACGACTAATAGTTGTCCTGTGGACAGATTCTCCCACCTCAGCTGTGGATCTCTGCAACTCCTCCAGAGTAACCATGGGCCTCCTGGTTGCTTCTCTGATTAATTTTCTCCTTGTCCGACTCTTCAGTTTGGGTGGACGGCCTCCTCTTGGTAGGTTTGCGGTTGTGCCATATTCTTTCCATTTTCTTATGATGGATTTTATGGTGCTCAGAGAGATGTTCAAAGCTCTGGATATTTTTTTATAACCTAACCCTGCTTCATATTTCTCCACAACTTTATCCCTGACCTGTTTGGTGAGCTCCTTGGTCTTCATGATGCTGTTTGTTCAGTAATGATCTCCAACAAACTCTGAGTCTGTCACAGAACAGGTGTATTTATACTGAGATTAAATTGCAGACAGGTGGACCCTATTTACTAATTATGTGACTTGCAAATGTGACTTGTGAATGCAATTGGTCGCACCAGATCTTTGTTAGGGGTTTCACAGTAAAGGGGGTGAATACATATGCACTCAACACTTTTCAGATTTTTATTTGTAAATAATTGTGAAATCCATGTAATATTTCCCCCCACTTCCAAATGATGCACTATTTTGTGTTGGTCCATTACATAAACTCACGATGAAATAAATTTTAATCTGTGGTTATACCATGACAAAATGTAGAAAAGTCCAAAGGGGGTGAATACTTATGCAAGGCACTGTAATCTCTCCACCTAGTCCTGGGTCTTCCCCGAGGTCTCCTCCCCACTGGACGTGCCTGAAACACCTCCCAAGGGAGGCGCCCAGTGGGCATCCTTACCAGATGCCCGAACCACCTCAGCTGACTCCTTTCTAAGTAAAGGAGCAGCGGCTCTAATCCGAGTCCCTCACGGATGACTGAGCTTCTCACCCTATCCCTAAGGGAGACGCCAGCCACCCTTCTGAGAAAACTCATCTCGGCCGCTTGTACCCGCGATCTCGTCCTTTCGGTCATCACCCAGCCCTCATGACCATAGGTGAGGATAGGAACGAAGATCGACCGGTAGATCGAGAGCTTTGCCTTGCGGCTCAGCTCTCTTTTCGTTACAACGGTGCGGTAAAGCGAACGCAATACCGCCCCCGCTGCTCCGATTCTCCGGCCAATCTCACGCTCCATAGTACCCTCACTCGCGAACAAGACCCCGAGGTACTTGAACTCCTTCACTTGGGCTAAGGACTCATTTCCTACCCGGAGTAAGCAATCCATCGGTTTCCTGCTAAGAGTCATGGCCTCAGATTTAGCGGTGCTGATCCTCATCCCAGCCGCTTCACACTCGGCCGCCAGCCGATCCAGTGAGTGCTGAAGGTCACAAGCCGATGATCCAATGAGGACCACATCATCCGCAAAAAGCAGTGACGAGATCCTCAGACCACCGAACTGCAACCCCTCCCCACCACGACTACGCCTCGATATCCTGTCCATGTATATCACAAACAGGATTGGTGACAAGGCGCAGCCCTGGCGGAGACCAGCACCCACTGAGAACGAAACTGACTGGCTGCCGAGGACCCGAACACAGCTCTCGCTTTGGGAGTACAGAGATTGGATGGCCCTGAGGAGAGACCCCCTTACCCCATACTCCCGCAGCACCTCCCACAGTTTCTCCCGGGGGACCCGGTCATACGCCTTCTCCAGATCCACAAAACACAAGTGGACCGGATGGGCATACTCCCAGGCCCCCTCCAGGATCCTTGCGAGAGTGAAGAGCTGGTCCGTAGTTCCACGTCCGGGGCGAAAACCGCATTGTTCCTCTTCAATCTGAGGTTCGACGATCGGCCGAACCCTCCTTTCCAGCACCTTGGAGTAGACTTTACCAGGGAGGCTGAGAAGTGTGATACCCCGATAATTGGTACACACTCTCTGGTCCCCCTTTTTTTAACAGGGGAACCACCACCCCGGTTTGCCACTCCTTTGGCACTGTACCCGACTCCCACGCGATGTTGAATAGGCGTGTCAACCATGACAGCCCCTCAACACCCAGAGCCTTTAGCATTTCTGGCTGGATCTCATCAATCCCTGGGGCTTTGCCACTGCGGAGATGTTTGACTACCTCAGTGACCTCCACCAGGGAAATTGACGACGAAACACCATCAACCTCGAGCTCTGCCTCCAACATAGAGGGCGTGTTATTCGGATTCAGGAGTTCCTCAAAGTGTTCCTTCCAACGTCCGACGACCTCCTCAGTTGAGGTCAACAGAGTCCCATCCTTACTGTACACAGCTTGGATGGTTCCCCGTTTCCCCCTCCTGAGGTGCCGGATAGTCTTCCAGAAACACTTTGGTGCCGACCGAAAGTCCTTCTCCATGACCTCTCCGAACTTCTCCCACACCCGCTGCTTAGCCTCCGACACGGCAGCAGCTGCAGCCCTTCGGGCCTGTCGGTACCCTGCAACCGAGTCAGGAGTCCTCCAGGATATCATATCCCGGAAGGCCTCCTTCTTCAATCGGACGGCTTCCCTGACCACCGGTGTCCACCACGGTGTCCGAGGGTTACCGCCCCTTGAGGAACCTAAGACCCTGAGGCCACAGCTAGCCGCCGCAGCTTCAGCAATGGAGGCTTTGAACACTGCCCACTCCGGCTCAATGTCCCCAACCTCCACAGGAATGCCAGAAAAACTCCGCCGGAGGTGTGAGTTGAAGATACCTAGGACGGGGGCCTCCTCCAGACGTTCCCAGTTCACCCGCACTACTCGTTTGGGCTTACCAGGTCTATCCGGAAATTTCCCCCATTCCCTGATCCAACTCACAACCAGATGGTGGTCGGTTGACAGTTCCGCCCCTCTCTTTACCCGAGTGTCCAAAACATGCGGCCTCAGATCAGATGACACGATCACAAAATCGATCATTGATCTTCGGCCTAGCCCTGTAGCACCCCTTGTTGTAAAATTACAACGTTACCTTTAACCATCCTAAAAAACAATCTGGCTTTTTTTTTCTTGTTTTTTTACCACATTTACATAGTCATTGGGTCCTATTGTTCAGTCTCACAATGTTATTGGATCGTACATTTGTTTATAAGTCACGCCTTCTGGCCATGAACTCACACAACCTCTCAAGGTTTCCTTCGAACAACATCTATTGGTTTCATTGGACTGGATTCATCAGATGCATGTAAGTAAAATGTCTTTTATATTTTTTTTGGTTGTTATTATAATGTCTAGAGCATGTACATATGTAGTTAGTGTGGAATAGATGCATCAAATTTCTTTTAGAGCTTATTATATAATTGTTGCAATTATACAACACTGGGTGAATGTGGTAGTCAAAATAGCTGGCTTGTTGCAGTGGGCTCAAACAGGTTGTGTTCCCTCCACTACACCACTGCCTGAAACAGAGTATTTTCTTTATACATGGATAGTATACATTCTACCCTTGTGTTGTGTTCTGGTCAAATTTGACTGATTTAAAAGTTTTATCTGTAAAAAATGTAGTTAATTTGATCAGCCTAACCTAAAATTCCATGACTTTGTCCATGGAACAATTCAGGAATGTTCCTGAATGTGGGGCGTGGATGTAAGTGGGGGGATGCATGTTTTCCTTTTAGTATGATAATTAGAGCCATTAAACCATTTACATTTACATTTACATTTAGGGAATTTAGCAGACGCTTTTGTCCAAAGCGACTTACCAGGCAGACAGTATTGTCTGCATGGAAAACATTTCTACCCTGAGCACTTGGTCCACCACCCTATCTATTCCTTCAGGTTATGTACTACAATATATAAAACATATATTCATGTTAATTAATTGATATTTTATTTTCAGAATGCCACCAGCAAGGAGAGAGCCGCGATACACGGTGCAGGATGTTATTGACCTGGTCCAAAATGGAGAGAGTGAGGTTGAGATTGAAATCAGTGACACAGATGAGAGTGATGAAGACTCAGATAAAGATGTCTGTAAAGAAGTGGACAAAGAAAACCAACCACC
Source organism: Pleuronectes platessa (assembly GCF_947347685.1). Lineage (NCBI taxonomy): Eukaryota > Metazoa > Chordata > Actinopteri > Pleuronectiformes > Pleuronectidae > Pleuronectes > Pleuronectes platessa. The sequence goes on along the minus strand of NC_070639.1, from coordinate 20,574,695 downwards.
CATGGTCTGTCCAGCTGATAATTACGTGGACATCGAGCCAAAAACAAGGAAACACACCATGCCCCGTGACAGGTATCGCTGGCTGAAAAAAGATTTCATCAGTCCCAACACAGATTTTTCTGGTCTGGATATCACAGCAGATGACATTTCCCTCCACACACCATTGGAATACTTCCAGAAGTTTGTGTCCGAAGACATGATTGAGGCTCTGACACAAAACATGAATGAGTACAGCTTTCAGGTGCATGGAACATCTGTAAACACCACTGCAAAGGAAATTGAAAAAATGCTTGGCATGTACCTGAAGATGGGCCTGGTACAAATGGCTGGAACCCGTATGTATTGAGAGACAGAGACGCGGTACTCCCCTGTTGCTGATGTGATGCCAACCCTAACCCTAACCCTAACCCTTCCAGAAGGTCAGAACTACAAACTGTATGCAGACAACTACTTCACCTGTGTTCCATTATTAGTGAAGCTCCTTGATCGGAGAATTCATTACGTGGGAACAGCCAGGCAGGTGCGCCTACCCAACTGTAACCTTGAAGACGAGAAGAGCTTGAAGAAAAAGGGGAGAGGAAGCTATGACGTCAGAGTGGAGGGGAATCACAACATCTGTGCTGTCAAATGGTATGACAGCAGGGCCGTCACACTTGTGTCATCCTTTGCTGGACCTGAACCTGTGCAGAAGATTCAACGCTGGGACAAAGCCAACAAAACCTTCATTGAAGTTGAGAGGCCTTACATTGTTGGTGCCTACAACAAGTACATGGGAGGTGTGGATTTGTTGGACTCATTTACAGCCAAATATAAGTTCCCCATCAAATCCCGTCGCTGGTACATGTACATCTTCTGGCACACCATCATCCTCGCTGTGATCAATGCCTGGCTGCTCTACAAGCGGGACTGTAAAGCGCTCAAGGTGTCTAGCAAAGAGACAATGAACAGGAGACAGTTTCAGGCACAGCTAGCATCCTCTCTTATCCAGGTAAACGCAACACTTCAAACTCCAAAGAGAGGACGGCCATCTTCAGGCAAAGGGAGCCCAGCAAGGACCTAGTTGGTCATTTCCCAAGGAAGACAGGGAGAGGACGCTGCAGACAGTGCAATAAAGGATACACCAACACGCAATGCAGAAAGTGTGATGTTCGCCTTTGCTTTTTAGACAACAGGGACTGTTTTTGGGACTTTCACCACCAATGAAAGTCTTCATGACCAATGTCATAAAAAGAAAAAAAGAGGGAAAAAACGCGCTATTTAAGAGTTTTATCTTGTTTAATATTTTTAATAATTTTAATAAATGACTTCATAAAAATATGACTAATGTGTGATTATTATTAATGTTATATACCGTTATGGGGCTAAGTAAGCAATCAACCCTGCAAATGAACCCTTAGTTGTTCTGAATTGTTCACACAACGTGAGTACAAATACAGAAATCCTGCTCCCAACTAAGCCCAATGTTGCAATATTACAACATTTCTCTAAAAACGTAAATAAACTTTATTTTTTTTAAAAATCTTTCATTTCTGCATCAAAGGCCTCATACAACATGACCTGAAAGGTCAAATAATTTTTTTTGTTGGTTTTTCTATATTTGGGTCTTACAGGGCTAGGGTACTCTGGTACCAGGTACACTTATGAGCACCCTTATGTTCGAACATGGTGTTTGTTATGGATAATCCATGACTAGCACAGAAGTCCAATAACAAACGACCGCTCGGGTTCAGATCAGGGAGGCCGTTCCTCCCCACCACGCCTCTCCAGGTATCTCCATCGTTGCCCACGTGGGCGTTGAAGTCACCCAGCAGAACTACGGAGTCCCCTACTGGAGCCCCATGCAGGACTCCATTCAGGGTCTCCAAGAAGGTCGAGTACTCTGAGCTGCTGTTTGGTGCATACGCACAAACAACAGTCAGAGTTTTCCCCCCTACAACCCTTAGGCGCAGGGAGGTGACCCTCTCGTCTACCGGGGTAAACTCCAACACCTGAATGACTCATAACACTTTATTTCCCATGCTCCTCTCTGTCCAGGCTGATGTCCGTGATGCAGGTGACCTCAGCAGAGGCAGAGGTGGTGGTGGCTGTGAAGTATTACTACCTGCTGGCCTGTAAACCAGAGGAGGCCTGAGTCCGACCACCTCTCACACTTTCAACACCGGCCAGCAATGTCGTGGACACAGGAGATCTATGTGTGAGGTTGTTTTATAAAATACCACTAGAGGGTGACACTTGAATCAAGACTCCATGTGTTTATTGTCTCTGCTTTCACTGTCTATGTTCATTTTGTTGGGCAGTTTTTCATGTGGCCTTCATCCACTTTACATAATCTCAGAGACGTATATTCTCTTTATTTGCAGACCACTGTAGTTTTATTTCCCGTGACTCCTCCACAATACTGATTTTGCGTCGAATCTTCATTTGATTTTATCAGCAGTAATTAAGATTTCAATGATAGAGGTGATGAACCTCATAGTGGGATTCTTCTGCTGGAGACAGACACACATTAGAAACTGGCAGAGAGGAGGCATTAAGCCTTCTGTCTCATTGCCTGACTCCACTTGACTGATAATGGTGTTCTGAGTGGACGAGTTTGTTTTCCTCTGCATTTCTCTACACTGTGCCAGCAAGTTGTGCGTCCGCAGCTGTCAGTCACATGTTCTCAGCTCGACTGAGCCACGTTCCACCTGATGAAGAGCAGACTGGCGGCTGAGAGGCAGCAAGCGGAGGAGCTGAGGGAAGCTGCAGTGAAGCTGGATCACCAGGGGACATTCAAAGAGTTGGCTGATAGCTGTGGGTCAAACACCTCTCACTGACTACACATAATATTGAATATTATTAATATCTCTTGATACTTAACAAAAAAATTGTATTTCAACATTTCAGTTCAATAGTCAGACGACCTGAATGGAATTGTAAACATTCAAACAAACAAAACACAATGTACATGACCCTGTTTGAGTTGAATATGAATGTCGGGGCTTCCGGACACATGGAGGCATGTTGTGTTTTTTCTGTTGTTTGATTACGTCTGAATAATGACTCACCTTTGACTTCTATTGGATTGAATTCTGCTGCAACAAAGTTTACCCCTGAAACTCCAGAAGTGATTTGTGGACTCAAACACTACACCCACTCCTCCATTGGCATAATGGTGAGTAGAGAAGGAGGGTGACCTATCCCTGATACTATATACTGATTCCTTAGAAATAAGCAGCACGCACTCTTCAGTATTTTTAACCTCTGCTCGCTCTCCGCTCATGGTGCTGACGCTCACATTCACAGAGCATGTTTGAATTGCATCAGGGATTTGTTGAAGTACACAGACAATACCACTAGAGGGTGGTATTTGATCAAAAGTGATGACAAGTCTATGATTATTGCCACTGGTGCTTGGAACGTCACAATATAGCATTCACCAGCTCATACATTTTCATAATAAACATATATGACCCAATGTAATGCACCTTTGCCATGTTGTACACAATTGGTGAAAAGGTTTTAGAGAACCCTCAAAAAAAGTAGAACAGAACGGAACCAGGCAGAGACTCCAACTGATGGAGGAGCAGCACTGTCTACACCCCGGAACGTGTTCACATTGACCGATCTTCACAAAAATCAATACACAGGTGTATTTATTATTATTATTGTTATTCATTATATAATTATGTTTTCACAGAGAAGTGAAGAGACATGATGTGGACTGTTATCAACAGCTCTGTGGGAGATTATCACCTTGAATATTAATTCAGGCTTTTTAACATGGAGCTGGCCACTAGTGGCCATCCAGTGAACTGCAGTTTTTCACAGGATGTTGCCCAATCGTTTAAAGGCAGATTTAATGCCTTTATCAAAATGAGTGATGCTCCGGTCCTATAATGTGCTTTGAAGTTCTTGACCTTTAGTTGTCATCCCTCCTCTCTTACCTTGCTGGACATTTCCTCAAAACCCATAAGTTTGCTACGGAGCCGAGACAGACGCATCATCAGGTAATTTACCCAACTGTATGTTCCCTCCTGCTTCTCTTCTTCCACCATCATCATCATAATAGTTTGCTGGTACCTGCTTGCAAAAAAGGCTTCACCAGGGGCCTAAAGTCTCTGATTTGAAGCCCTGATCCACGAATTATTCCCTGGTTATTGGTAAAAAAATCCTATCCCACAATGTCAAAAGACAGTGACAAAATAACTCCCTGGATCCACCCCTTTGTCTGTGTAACTGTACATTTTCCCAGTGTTAGAAGATAAAGATATAAGAGACTGACTTTATTTATTCAGCTATTGATGAGAATTATATAACGATACTTATTGATATCGTTTTATTGCCTAGCTCCCTGTTCTATTTGCAAACTTTGCCTATGATCTTTGTCCGATTAAGTCCAAGGGCTGAGTGATACATCAAGAAACGACACAGCACAGGCTTTGGCCCTGATGCCTTTAATGGCGTCTGCCACGTCTATTACATCTCTTTTGCATCCTGACTTGTGTATATGTTTTTCATGTTATCAACATTTCTGCACATTTTCATCAGGAACCGGTTGGAAAAGTTCCAGACAGTGTCCGTAGCAACTGACACAGACATTTCAGTTCTCATGTACATGTCTGAAAGCAACTAGATCTGCATATCGTGTCAGTGTCATTGGTTACACTAAATGTTTGTTTCCTTGGTCCCATTAGACGGATCGTCACCGACTTCTGATAAATCTGCAGAAGGCCGAGGACAGCGAAATCTTCAAGCTCAAGATGCAAACGGCGGCCATCATTCATGACTGCGTGGTCAGGCTGCTGAACCACCGAGACAAAGAGTCTGTAGAGTGTCTGTGTGACCTGCTCACCACCATGGGCAAGGTCCTTGACTTAGAGGAGGCCAAGGTGAGCTGGAAGTAGTACATTTGACATAAATCCTAAATTTATTTTATTACGGTCTTAGAAAAGGTCTGAAGGGCTACAGATTGAAAGCTTCGAATATAATCTAGAGGATAATATGCGGCTGGTTTCCCTTTCCAAAACTAAATATTAAGAGAAATGCGTTGTTTGCAGGGATGAAGATGTGATGTGAACTTTTTGTCAGCAGTGTCTGGTAGATTGAATGGAGACATGCTGAACATGAACTTCATGTCTCAAATTAACCACTCTCCCTCTGTGTCTCACCAGCCTCAGATGGATGAGTATTTTATCCAGATTGAAAAGATCGTCGAAGAGGGGAAAACTTCATCTCAAATACGATTAATGTTGCAGGCTATTATAGACCTGAGATTGGTGAGTCCTCTGTTTATGCCAAAATGTATCTAGGACTGTGTGATAAAACCCACACATGCTCCTAAATTCTCTGATCTGTCAAAGATAAAGAGCAATGAAATCTGTTTAACACTGATTCAGGTTTGAAGTCATTGTGGTTCTGAACATTTTTTTTTCTTCAGCACAACTGGGTGTCCGGAGGACCCGAGCAGGGTCTGAACACCATTGACGAGCAGGAGGAGCCAAGAGAAGTGCAACAACAACTGCTCTCCAATGACACCGGGAGACAGCCAGGTCAGTCCTGCAGTCTAAATCCTCTTTAAGGTTTAGAATCACATCGACACAGCTATAGTGACTCAGGAAACCAGTCTGTAGACTTCCTGTCCATATAACCTGCAGAGATGCTTTCAGGCCCAACAGCAGACAGGAAGCCCCCTCACTCCTTCCCATCTGCTAGCTGAGCTATAATATTTCATCTTGTAACGCAGCATGCCACAGAAACTGTCAGAAATGTCACTCTGTCTGCCACTTTCACAGCCGTCTGAATGCACTGTATTTCCTGTGAACTAATCTTAAACCTATATTTCCCTGTTCGTTTTTTTTTTGTTTTGTGTGTGGGTGTGTCTCCACAGATCCAAGTGAGCAGAGAGATCAGCTTGTGAAGAACGAGGAGCCCTGGACCACTGTGCCTAATAGGACCAAAAGAAGGACCAGAGACTCCAAGAATATCCCAAAGGTCTCCAAGGTGAGATGAGCTGTCCGAGGCTTTGACACAGATCTTACCATTCTACCTTTTTCTAACCTTCTACTGTGAGGATTATACAAATACACTGCATACAGGAGACGTGAAGCTGCTATTTACTTTCTGTCCCTAATAGTTGATTTGCTCATATTTCTACATTGGAATCCCAAAAACAATGACAAACAATTACCATGTGGTAACTGGTCGTGTTCCATGGAAACTTAAATCGGTGTCAGACGTGACGGCCGGGTAAAATCTGGAGAATTGGCTACAGACTTCAAAAATTTAAATTACTTTGAAAATGTACATTTATTTTTTTTCAGAACAACTGGGTGTCCAGAGGACCCGAGCAGGGTCCGCTAACCATTGTCCACAAAGAGGCAATTAAAGAGAAGGAGGAGCAGAGAAAAGTGGACGAGAAGATCCAGCAGGGCCCCTGGGCTCAAGTCCCATTGGTGAAGGGGAGTGGTGGAGGAGCCAAGGCCGGTGACTCAGGTGAGGTCACACCACATGACTTTCAAACCTATCAGATCACTGTGCAGTTCACACTTCATGACCTGCTGATCAGGAGTCGTGTCCCTGTTTGGAGTTCATACTACAACACTTAACGATGGAAGGGTGTCACTCACTTAACAATGTTTCGGCTGCTCCGCTCTGTTTAGCTGTAGTTGTCACTGATTCATCTAAGATATGAAGCTTGTTAGAAATCTGGGGGTCTGATAGTCTTTCATATCTATTACATTTTACCAGAATTTCCTTCATTATGTTCTTAAAAAGGTTTTAAATTGAACTTGATGAAACCCTGATATAAAACAGTAACTTACAGCATATCCTGTACATGGAGTCAGGTGAAGCATCTTCCTCTTAATGACTGGACCTTGACTCTGATCACCCACAATCGTTATTTTTCACTTTTCTCTCTTTTAACGTTTCATCTCTGCAGGGCTCAACTGCTTCTCAGCGCTGCAGTCCAGCCCCTCACCACAACCCTCCACCCCTCCTCAAGAGAAGGCAGACTTCGACGGAAGGTATGAGATGACAACGCTGTCTGATTTGAAGGATCCTGTTGGTGTTAGGTTTCTCTGAAACTTGAGGAGAGTGTCTCTGTGATTTTGATATTTATCTTTTCTGCTGGCAGGATATTTTTAACTTTGATTAACTAGAATCCATTAATTTAAAAATAAATCAGTTATTAGGGTTTTGTTTTGCTTCTGTTTAGGTCAGTGATAATAATTTTGTAGTAGGTTCCAAATTGGTGGAAAAGCTTGATATTCAGAGTTTCTCATTTACACTGCCATCCTTCCTGACTCTTTGTTTATTCGTCCCCCACGCAGAAGAGGCAATAAGAACAGGAACCGTAGGAATCGCCTCTACAATCTGCTGCACAATGCGCCTGCTTTGTCTCAGCCTGATCCGTTGACCTGGGGAACCAGTTCGAAGGAGCGGCTGGAGAGTCCAGCCCGGGAGGAGCTGGAGTGTGAGGGAGCCATGCCACGCAGACCGAGTGTCTACGAGTGGTATTGGTGATAGCCAATTACCTTTCTGGCCACTTACGCCGCCCCGCCCCCATGCCCTGGAGCGGACCGTTGACAATGCCCCTCAATTGCATCGCTCAGGTTGGGGGGCGTGGCGGTGTTCTGAGGGACAGCTGGCAGGTCAGGGGTGAGATGGGCGCCACCTAGTGTCTAAACTGAGAAGTACAATACAGTGGGCAATAATCCATTACATTACAATTCATTTAGCTGACGCTTTAATCCAAAGCGATTCACAATCAATGCATTCAAGGGTACCCGAGGGAACAAACCCCGAACAACAAGAATCAAGAAAGTACAATTTCTTCAAAAATGGAGCAAAACTACATAGTGCTATAATTAAGTTTCATTTAAGTGTTACTAAATTGCTAGTTTAAAAAAAAATATTTAATTTTTTAATTTTTTTAATTTATTATTATTTTATTTTTTTTGAGGCGGGCCAATTTAAAATGGATGGGGGGCCGCAGATGGCCCGCGGGCCGTAGTTTGGACACCCCTGGTCTACGAACTTAAACCTGATGAAGCTGGTTTGAGGTGAAATGGACAGAAGGTGAAAGAAAAGCAAACATGGAAGTATAAGAACGTCTTCAGCTGCTTGATGTGACAACAATTTCAAGAAGCCAACATTCTGTTCCTCGAGAAGATCCCACGATTCCTTCTTTTTACATTTTCCAATATTTGGTCTTAATTTTAGAAAAGCTGTGAACCTTTAAATATTTTTCTCTACAAGACTTTTATTAAATGATCCTAGATGAGTCTTTGAGGAGAATTTCTCTGTGTTGTGGTGACAGAGCTGAGACGGATCTTGCTTCTTCTGCTCCAGAAGAGTCTCGGTGGAGAATCATTCTCAGACATCTCCACACTTGCTTTCCAAGATTGTCACTGATCTCTTTGATCGTCTGCTCCTCTAATCTCTGATTCCAGACAGGTGTTCAGGGGAAACTTAAACCAGAGGTCACAATGTTTGCTTGAATCCACTTTTTAAACTTCTTTTAACAGCTACATTTGAACACAAACCATTCAGATCCACGTGTGAATGTGTGTGAATAAACACTCAACATAAGTCTAACAGAGCACAGGCAAATCACCACTGACACGCAGGCTCAGGGTGAGATGATCTGAAGAGGACACTGCCTGTAGCTCTGTGACTTGGCAGGAAACCAGTAGCACTAACCCCACTCAGTTTCCTGGGAGGCACCAAAGAGTGGAAAACATCCAGTCACCTTTAATAACCTCCGATGATCTGTGCATAAGGGAAAAAAAGTTCCTCAGGATGACTTGTGCCTCTTAGTACATTTATTTCCACCCATGACATGTTATTCCAGAGAACCATCTCTCAGGTGAGGTATCAATAGCCACTTTGCAGGATTTCCAACTGAAACTTAGCTCTCACTTCTCTATTCACATGGCCTTAGTGTCTCAGAGTGTGTGTGCCCTGCAGGTTTGTCATGTTTTACACAAGTCCTCCCTTTTTATCATGTGACAGAGATACAGATGTGGTGGTAGAGATTTTAAAGGGTTCGATAACTGTACTGTCTGGACCTGGCAGCACTATGGGCTGGCGACATCTTCCATTGGCCGAATCACTCACCTGATCTCAGTGCAGCTTTGTGTTGGAGTTGGTGGAGAGCAGAACAATGTGAAGAGCTGAATGAGGCTCTAGTGGAAGATAATCACCAGGGAACATTCAAGGAGAGTCTGCTGATGTCTGAGGGTCCAACACTTCAAACAGTCACAGACTGCAAAAGATTTTTCCACACATTAAATATTCTTGATATCTATAAATATTTAATTAAACATTTTATCATTTCACTTTGCTTTTCAAAGTCTTTGCCTTTACCCTCTTCCACGTTGATGAACTAAAATATAATTGATATGATCCCCTGTTACGTAGAGAATAAAAGCATTCTTCAAGAAAACAGTCAAATCTTTAAAATGATTGTGTTTAATTAAGTGTTTCATTACAAATACCAAGTGAGGCAAAATGCAAGTGTTCCCAGTGTTCACTGGAAACATTTGCTCGATCTGGGACAAACAAACCTTCCTTTCTATTTGTTGTTTCAGTTGCACCAGTTTAAACTTCAGCAGCTCCGACTCTCTCTTCTCACACAAATACACACTCAACTCAAGTGATTCATTTCTATTGATGTCTCTTTTCACAATTGGATGTTCCCTCTTATAACAGGTTGTCAATGTCGCCAATGATTTCATGTGCATAGATTTAACACATTACATAAGAGCTGAACATAAAAATAGGATTTAGAACTCATTTGTATTAGTCCCAACCAACAACTTTCCCTCCTGCTGTATTCAAATGAAAGAAGACTGATCAGAAGTAAAAGATAATATGTGGGTGTTAAGAGTTCAAATGGGAGCAAGTACAGTTTTTGACAGAGTATATTGATGAGATATTAACGTCGGTGATGTCAGACTCGGATAATAACTCACACTTGGATTATGTTTCCTCTCTCTGGTCAAACGCTGCTCAGGGAGTTGGAGCGACTTCAAACAGGAAGCAGGTCTGCTGTACACATGTTCTCATCTCCACTCACATGTGCTGAAGCTGAACGTCCTCCCTGACTACTGAGTTCTATATTCAGATATTCCTTATGTTACTATATGATTTTGCCCGAACTGAAATATCTATATCCACTACTTTTCCACTTGTTTTCATCATGTAGTCACCTGATGATATTCTCTTTTGATGACCCCTAGCCTGGTTATTAATAGTTTGCTTTTATATTTACAAAAAGAGTTACAGCCCTTCTTAATTTTCCCAACCGCCTCTGAGCATAACTAAAGCAAAAAAGGTAGAAAAACAGGTTATGTATCGTTATGACAAGTGCGTTAGTCATGTTCTCGCAGAGGAGTTTTTCTCCGGTAAATTGAGTCGACAACATACGCTGACATCTGGGTCATGTGTTTCCAGCAGGGAGAGCGAACCCCCCCCCCCCCCCCCCCCCCCCCAATTTCTCTAATACTTTTGTTTATGATCAAACATCATTCGACATTCAGAAGCACCTTGTGAGTAGCTATAAAGTGAATTGATTGTGATGTTTTACACTTTGATTAAAACAAAATGGTATTTGTAGAGGAGAAAAAGTTTTCTTGGAATTTGTCCCAGATATATGATAGATACAAATTGAGTGCTGCTTCTCCATGTTTACTGTAGCTTCGGAACAGGAAGCAGGACGTGTCCCAGATGGTCTGAGAGGAATGGAAACATCATAACAAGAAAATGTATTTAAACACACAGGAAGCCAGTTTAAAAATCGGAGAACTGGAATGATGTCATAATAGAGACATCATTCCAGTTCTCCGATTCCTATTGTGTTCATTGAGGTAAAGCTTGGTTTTGTAATTGTGTTAACATGTTCATACAATCGTTTACTGCAGAACTTTTCCACTGTGGAGGTGGAATGTCATTCAAGACTTAATCTACAGTAAAGACTTGTTCTGTGACGTGGTTGAAATCTTGTCTAGAAAACATCAAAAACAGATGTTTAGGGGCTATAAGATGTTAGGCTGTTGACAAACAACCTTATGAAGGACACCATAGAGGTTTAATAATTGCTGCTTCAGGGTAAGTGGTAAAAAGCTTTGATAAGTGTCAAATATTTGCTTGAAAATCTGATTCCATGCATTTGATGATATCTTTGGAAAACCCTGCAGGTGTCAAGACAGCAGGAAGTTCTGTTATTGAGAGGGTCAATCTGGATGTAAGGACAATATAAACCCTACAGCTGATACTTTGGAATCATAGCCTGTTTAGAAAGTGATGCCAATACGGGAGTGCCTGAGACCTGTATTATCTCAATAGACCAGCAGAGGGCGACTCCTTTGGTTGGAAAAATAATTAAATTTGTATTGAAGTCTATATGAAAACTTCAATACAAAGTAAAAAGGTTCCCTGGGACTTTAGAATCTCAAGTTTCCGGTAGTTTGCAGGTGTGGGTGGGTGTGCAGTGCCCTGGAGTTCTCTGTCAGGCTCCAATAATATGGTTATTTCTTATTTAAAGAAAGCCAAGATGCTGCTGATTAAAATTCCAAACTCAAGTCTTAGAAGCAGCAGCAGCTCACAAACACGTGGGTGATGTCGCAGCTGGTTTCCTCTTGTCCTGACGTCTTGTCTTATTTCCTGAATGTTGCCAGCTTTCTTCGAGGTGTCAGATTGTTAACCAATTCGCTCTCTATAGCTCAACTCATTAAAATTAAAGTTTTCTCAGTAACAACTGCAACACTCTCCACACGGTCGGACCAAGTTTGATCCTAACACTGAATACGGGAGATTGTGATAGTGAATCTTGATCATGGAGGAAGCCGATCACAACAAGTGATCACAACAAGACTGCTTGATATACAATACGCCTGCTCACATATTCTACCATGAATGGCATTGACTTTCCTTCTGTCAAATCCACTTCTGTCTGACTGAGCTTCCTTAATGGCTGCAGTTATGATGTCAGGGGTGGCTGTGGTTTGCCTTGGGCTGTCCACCAGATGTCCGGTGTCGGATTTGCCTGAGCTGAAACCATATACATTCTTTTGTCAAAACACAGCTGAGCCTTGATCCCAGCCTCACAAAGCTGCTGCATGGCCACAGACCTTCTGTGATGTTTAAGTAAAGAATAAAGGTTTTGGCTTGAAAAATGGTTGGAGTGATAAGGATTGCTTTATATATCAATTTTAAAGTCACTTATTTAAAATAAAAACCAACAAAAAAACACAGATGATAGTGGTTGAAAGCTTTCAACACAACCCTAACTCAGTGTTGCAAACAACATTGAAGCAGGAGACAAATTCCTAGCATATTTGTATGCGATATACAAACAGCAGATAACATTATAGGTGAACATTTTCCACATTTTCCACATCGGGCTTTTTCAAAGGTTTCTGAAAAGATGTCTGAAATTCCTTGAGGCGCTTTTTCTGTCAGTTAATTGCCCCCTTTTGCCAGAAAGGCTTTTTCCCCCCTTTGAATCCTCTTATACACCAACCCAGTCTCATCAGAAAACGTTCAATGGCAACGTTGGTCCATTTGGAACGACGTTACCATCTCACAATCTGAGAGGCCAGATTGTGAGATGGTAACATTTAGTCCTCCCTTTGTTTTGCATTGGCGTGTTCTCACGTCACGTGACTCTCAAGCTCCCGTCTGCGGAGAGGAAAACATTGCGGAGATTCCCTGTTTTTTCAGATAAAAATATAATTTTGTAACTTAGTTTGGGCATAAAAATACATTCTGACACCATTTCTAGCGAGAAATGGGCTCTTTGCTTCCACAGTCTTCAGCCAGTTTGTGCTTATGATAAATATTTTAATAGTTATCACGCATGTTTTTATCGTTGCTATGACGGTTGCCATGCCACCACGGCGCAGCTTGGTGTTTAAATCACAGTCCCTGCGTGGTGTCCTTCAGTGATCGTGAATGTTATTCATGTTATATAATAGTAATATTTGAGGCTAGATTACATCTCTAATGAGAAGGTACCTGCGAGTCTGTTCATACCGAGGCCGGCCCGAGTGCGCGAGCGGCCCGAGTGCGCGAGCGGCCCGAGTGCGCGAGCGGCCCGAGTGCGCGAGCGGACATGACGTGTGGCTGTTGTAAAAACCCTATTTGTAAACAACCAGCCCTTTAACTCGGGGCTGCGTTATAAACACGGAGCGCTTGGAAGACCACGATGTCATCTTCCTTCTGTCAGGTAAGTAGTTTATTGTTTTTAAAGATCGTTACGATCTAGGTTTACAGTCCGAGTGCGGAGAGAGTCCGTCAATCCACACTATGGACGCTGTTCATCAGCTAATACGCCATTGTTAGCCACATGCTTCAGCCCACGGTAGCCTGTGCTACCTGGGAGGTGAATACATGGTTGTTGAAAGCAGTTCAAGACGCTTAGCTCATCATTGAGGGACGCTACAATATAAATATAAACATGAATTTGATTTATGAATGCTTTAGATTAATAAGGAGTGTATTTGTCTACCATTACTCCACAATATCAGGTCAATTTGGTTTAATGTATAGTATGCACTATGACAATAATGTTTCCATGTTATGGAGTTGCGATTCATTTTATAAAACAATTGCTATGTTCTGTTTTTTAATCAAGGAGTATCAAAGTGAAGCTACAGGAGTTTCATTAACGTCAACAACTTGGACCGAACGGTTTGTTTTGCTTGATGAAGAGCAGGAAGGGCAGCCTGGAGAGAAAGAGAAGCCGGGTTGAGCCCACTACCATCATCCACGTACCACGAGGAAGATGAGGGAGAGAGATGATCCTACCATTAAAGAGGTACTTTTAAGTTACATACCAGAAACACCATTTTATATAATGTGCTAAATATACATTTTATTACATCCCCAAAGTACGCTTGCTGAAATACAAGTTTATATCACACTGAAAGAATTTTGATCAATCATGCTTCCCTGCTGTGATTGTTTAACTGGGAAAACAACTTTTTCCACAGGAAGGCAAGTAAATTTAAGGAATACATGTGCAAAGTTTTCCTCTGTTATGTATAATGATGACCCCCATCAAACATAATGTTAGCAATATTTACACCTTTTAATTTATACTGTTTATTTCTGTCTACATGTGTGAATTTGCCTTCATTAGTTTCAGAAAAGAGCGATGATGTATCGGTCAGTGGGCGGCAGCACGAGACTCCGCAAACTAGTCTGTAAGCAAAGCAGACGAAGGCATCGAGGTTGCGGCCTGCCATCATTGTTATTTTGCTTAAGGGACTGAATATGTTTCATGTAGAAATATTAGCATTTCCCTTATATCTACCAAAACTGCTTGTTTCACAGACTGCAGTTTTGTTTTGATCCGATGTGGTGTGCAAATACAACCGTATCTGCAATGGGTTGTGGGGCATTAACATTTGTAACTCTAATTTTGTTTTGACAGACTGTGAAAAGAACGTTGAGAACATCACCACTCTACAGGAAGACACAGTCCAGTAATGGGTGTCAGAAGTTCAGTAGTGAACGACAGGTACTGTGGGAAAATGTGTGTCATTGTTGTACAATGTCCTTTGACTCTGTTTAAACAAGGTCAACACAAAAAGGTTTGATTGTAAACTGATATCGGTACGAATTCATGTTATTCTCCTCGTCAAAAGAAACAAACAATCCAAATTACCTGCAGAACACCCTTGATGGATGCTTCAGCTGCATCGTCAGACTGGCCAGACAGCAAGATGCCAACTTTAATGCCAATTTATTTGTGTAACATTCCGTGACCAAATGTATAGATAACTTTTTGTAGATTGTAAAAATAGATAACCCATTTATTACAAAAAAACTACACTAGAATTACCACACTGCGTTGTATGACTCCGCTAACCAGAGCAGTGTCCGTCTACATATTTCTACATATTTTCTCTCATATAAATGACACTGTATCTCTTGACAACTGAAACCATAAGATGAGGTCAGTGTGGCCTTGACCTTTTTACTTTAAGACAAATACAAAGTTAGACAATCCGAAAACATGCAGTTATGCCTCCGGCGACTCGCTATTGCAGAGGCATTAAAACCGTAGTGTAGTAGATTGGATTTTATTGGTGTTACATTGGACATCTTGTATGGGTACACCAAAAAATATATTTGGTTTCACATTCTAGATGGCAATAAGCAGAGTCATCAACTCAGGAAAAATATTTCTGTAGAAAAGAAAGCCTTGTATGTGTGTATGTATACATACACACAAATGCACAATTGAGACGTTTTTGTCTTTTATCATATATTCTCAGGCAGTACTGATGCATTTACTGAGAGGGGACGTGAGGGCCTACTCTGCGTGCTCAGAGTTCAAGCCCAGCAGGCTGCAGCGGGCCTGACATATTCTGGAACAGCAGCACAGTCTTTAGATGACTCCTCTGAAGATGAAAACATGGCGAGGTACTTCTCCACTGATGAAGAACTGTGAGGGCTGTGATTAGCTACACTCTCTTGCTACAATGCTACTCATGCTACTCCCTGGCAGCCTTAGGAAGGCATTAGCTTGCTGTGTGGTAGCTGTTAGCTTCAGCATTTTTAGTTTTTAGTGGCCTGTCTGACGTTTATGTTAAAAAAAAATCAGAGGGAACCATCTTCATAATTTAACACTATGGTTTGTTTGTGTCCTTCAGTTCTTCTCAAGAGAAGCAGTACAGGTGTGCCTCAGCTCCACGGTCCCTCCTGCAGCCTCCGCTCCTGATGCTAACCTCATGTCTCCATCACACCAAGCAGCAGACCTGGATTGACAGACCTTTCTCCAGAGCTGCCCCCTCCCTCTGAAACCCCCCTCTCCAAAACACTATTTGTGTAGTTTTTAAAGTATTTTTTGCATGAGAATTGTTGATCATATCATTTCCAGCAGATGCCTTAATATAATGTTTGTGCACAATAAATGACATTGATCATAACATAATGGTATTTCCTTGCACTTCTACACCATGATATTGGCAGATAAGATGCTGATTACATTAAAGCAGTGAATGCTCTTCTTTAAGCAACATAAACAAACAATGATCCAATGGATCTGAAGTAGAATGGGCACATTACATTCTGTAGAGAATGCCTCAGTTATGGAAGTCAGAAAATAACTTTCTTTATCTGAGGTTCCAGTCATTTATAGTCACAGCAAAGCAAACAGGTCTGGTTGATGAGATCAAATCAAATCAAATCCAAAGAGAGAGAGAGAGAGAGAGAGAGAGAGAGAGAGTGTGTGTGTGTGTTTGTGTGTGTGTCTGCCAGCCAACCATCCTTTAAATTTGTGGGTCAGTGGTTGAGGTTAAAGTTAGCGTCAAGGTCAATGTTGGGTTAGGGTTATTGTAAGCAAGTAGTGGTTATGATTATGCTTAGTTATGATAAGTCTCCTGGAAATGAATTAGATGAATTTATCCAAAAATAACCATAGTAAGTGTGTTTGTGTGTGTGTGTGTGTGTGTGTGTACAAATGCGAGTGTGCATGTGGTACTTCTTCCTAACTGTTATGTTAGAGCGATTCTAGCAACCTAGTAATAATAATAATAATAATAATAATAATAACAATAACAACATCAACAAAACCAGCACCACCACCACCACCACCAACAACAACAACATCAATGTTGACATCCTCAGAAGGGACAGCCACATGTGCTGGCAGTAGATCTGGGATGTGGGACAGGCCAGACCACTCGTCTGTTGGCGCCGCACTTTAAAGAAGTCGTGGGAATTGACATCAGTGAGTGTCAGCTGGAGGAGGCCAGAGCTGTGCCCGGGTTCTCCAACATCGAGTACAGGTAAGACATCTGGAGGCGGTGTTACGCTAACCTGGAAACAACCTAAATAGTGTAAAATAGTGTTTGTTAATTTGTATAAATATTCTTCGAGGCTCCTGATTGTGATATGGAGTTTATTGTTCCTCTCATAAAGTGCTCTGCCTAGGCTGCAGAAATTAGCTTTACTAGGATCCACCCCTATCTCTAGACAGTGATGATTTGGTGACAGCGAATTTGTCCAAAACGGCTCTAGCACTTGGACTGAGGGCCTCTGCCTTCAATTTCCTATGTAAGAGTAATCTCAACCATTGGGTATTGAGCCAAATGCCTTAATGGGGTCATGTCAATACACAACTAGGCCCCCCTTCCCTTAGTGTACCTCTCTGATCAGCTTGGCGACAACTCCAATGTGTTACAGGCACCCGGGAATCCCAGAAATACTAGGCACCTTTTCTGAGGTGTCAGTGAGGGTATTCTCATGTATGAAGTGTGAAATCCTTCTAGATAAGCCCCTGAAGGAGACTTAACTGTGAGGTTGAGTTATGTTTCTATGGTACCCAGATACCTACCTGTAGTGGTTTATTCTTGGGCAAAATCACTTTCAAGAGAAGCGTTCATATAACCAGTGGTCATGGTTGTGTTAGTGAACAGTGTCCAGTTGTCTCTCTCTGTGCTATTTATCTGGACTCACAGGATGTTCTGTCCGTTGCACCTGCAGGAAAGGGAGAGCAGAGGAGCTTCCATTCTCTGACGGCTCTGTAGACTTGGTGACGGCATCAGCAGCAGCCCACTGGTTTGACCACTCCAGGTTCCTGGCTGAGGCCAATCGGGTTCTGAAGCCCCGGGGCTGCATTGCTCTGCTGAGTTACACCAATCAGAACAACAGTCTTTCCTACCAGAACTGTGGAGAACAACTTAACAGCCTCTATGAAGAGGTGGGTGTAATAACTAAAATCCTTGTTTATTCAAATGTGAAAATAAGAGAACACCACAACTTCCAAAGGTATCCAGTAAAGTGGAGATAATGCTACTGTGACTCATGTCGATGCCACCGGGGTCTCCCCCACCACTGCCAGAGGTGAACCTGTTGCTTTTAAGCCTCTTTTTTATTAATTAAACTGCACCAAACATAGATTCCAAATCACTAAACATACATTGACAAGCAGTTTCTCACGACGTAGCAGCTCAGCTCCGTCATCTGTCTCTTTGTCTGTCTCTGTGACTCTCATGAGTTTCTCCTCATGTGTCTCCTTCGTGTCTCTTTCGTGTCTCTTTCGTGTCTCTTCCCCTGTGGCCGCTCTTTTGAATCAAGGGAGAGTTAATTGTCCAACTAATCAGCCAATCAACTCCCCCAGGTTCTCCTGGAGCTGCTCTCTAGCTCCTGCCACTACCATCATTAATAACAACAGCAAACATACAGATTTATAAAACTGCAGTTTTTACTGTTAAATTTGTTTTCAATGTTAGTTTATATTACTTACATTATATATTATTTAAACATACATACAGACACACAACAAAAGTCAGTGCATAGAGTAAAGGATTCATGTTTTTATCTTTATTCACTTCCAGGTGAAACAGCTGCTGATGCCATACACCAGCAACATCCCAGAAGCTCAGTGTAACAGTAAACTGGAGGAGTTATACTCTGCCATCCCTTTTCCAGACAAAGAACGGTAATTACAACACAGACACTTAACTGACCAATGCCAAGTACACCTCTGTAATACCTAGAATTAACTGTCGGCTGACAAATTAGGCCTCATTATATATCCTAGCCTTTAAAATACGGATAACAAAAGTGTTTAAACATTTTGTTTGGTTTCTCAGAGAATAAGTTTTGGTCCTTTAAAGAACATCTGTGTCCTATTTAGGGGAACGTTATTCATGAGTTTGTGCAAGACCAAAATAAAAGACTCGATAAAGTAAATTCAAATGTGGTTTTAATAAAATAACAATAATCTTTATTAAATCATCAGGTTTAGAAGAAACAGGTAAAATAAATTAGTATACAAATACAAGTGCCATATAAAATGCTCAATAAAATAAATTAAAAGACAAGTTATAAAGAAAGTTACGACTCAGATAAATGTATTATTTCTAATTCTCATTTTTGTCTTGAATAAAAAAAATTGATCTACTTTATTGAAACCACAGGATCGAAACAGAAGTGAAATCTTTCATCACTTTGAAAAACCTGGTGGGATTTATTGAGACCCTGTCCATGTTCCAAACCTACAAGGAGAAAGACCCTCAGGCGGCTAACGACCTGCTGCTCAACACTGAGAAGAGGTAAAACACACACACACACACACACACACACACACACACACACACACACACACACACACACACACACACACACACACACACACACACACACACACACACACACACACACACACACCAGCATTTCTCCAGGTATCCATTTTTTTTAAATAATTTACTGAATGTCTTCTTGGTTCTCTACAAGTTATATAATCAGACTCTGTTTCTCACTGCTTCACAGGTTTCTGGATGAAATGGGAGTCACGTCTCTGGACACTGAAATAGAGTGGACGATGGAATATTTCTGTGTCCTGGCATCTAAACCAAAATGATCAACAATACAGAAACAGAAAAAGAAAAACTGATTCTGGGATGTTAAAGCCTCTGATGTATTAAAGAGTGTGCATATTGAATTTGGACATTTCTGTGTTTTTCCCCAGTCAAACTCTTACTGACCTTTTGTATGTAATGTAAACTCTGTATGAAAAGCTTTCCAATCTAATCCTTAACACACTGTGTTTTGGCACAAAAACTACAATTCAAAACATTTCCAAAAGCAGCTGAACCTTCACAGACTTATTTGTTGTAACTGCTTCAGTGTGACTTCTTTATTTTGTGCTATTTTTCATTCTGTTGAAGGTAACTTGTCACTTCTACTTTGTGCAACATGAAAATATGTGTAGTGTAATGACACTAGTGACATCATACTGCATTGCCATTAAAAGTACTTTCTGAAGACGCCAATAATACAACAAAAAAGACTAAGTACTTCTTATATTTAATTGACAACCAGATATAACTGATACATTGCAGAGTCAAGTTTAAAATACCAATAATTATTATATGAGCAGTTTATTATTAATGTCCTCACAGCCCTTGCAGGAAATGGACTGAACTAAATTCTGCTGACCAGCAGCTGTAGAGGTGTATAAGCAGTGACTGTTAATAATTAACAACCTTAGTTAAAGAGTACCATGACATTTAGAAGCCAACAGACGCACACACAGCTGCACACAACACGTCTTTGCAGTATTATAATTACACACATACAAATCGGACCTCGGCCACATCATCCTCACCAGCTTGTTCTGACATCACCCATGAACCGACCCAGACCTGTGAGCTTTGCCTAAATGTGTTATTTTTATTATTACATTCAGGTCACTCAGCATTGTTGCACACAGAGAGGGAGCTGTCCCTTTAAACACCCTCATTATGAAACACACCACATACCAGCAGAGATAATGGAGCCTCCCAGTTCCCTTGCACCCCGTTGTTTCCCTCTTGTGTGTGTGCGTCCATGCATGTGTGTATGTGTGTGTGTGGTTCTGAATGCCTGCCTGCAGACGAAATAGAAGGTAAAGTCGATTTTTTTTTAGCTCTTTATGAAGCTTATGATAAATCAGCTGTTCACGGAGGCATCAGTTAACAATGGCTCACCGTCTGTTTGAGGGCAAGAAGCATGCAGCTTCTTACTTAAAGTACAGGGTCTCCCCATCAGAACATCTTATACAACAGGTCCTTGGATTCCTGGAAAAACGGGTAAGTGCAAGTAGGAAGAGGATGACAGCCTCTGAAATATAACTACTGGAGGAGAAATGTTGAAACTAACTGCACAGCGATGTTATTTTGACAGAAAGCTCGTCCCTTTGAGCTGGCAGTGGATGTGGGTTGTGGCTCGGGACAGGGCACTCGGCTGCTGGCCCAACACTTTGCTTCTGTGGTGGGGACAGATGTGAGTCCTGCCCAGCTGGATTTGGCTGTCCAGTATGCCCTGGAGGCAAACATCACATATAGGTGAGCATGGACCAACCTGCAGTCAGGATTCATATTTTTAGGTTTTTACATGAGACCGTAGGTCAAAGGCTAATTCAAGCTTCATGGGTCTCTTTTTAGTTTGTCTGTTCCATGTTTACCTGGCTACAGAGGGAGGAATCAAGCCAACCATTCAAAAAATGCATGGAGAGATATCAAGATAACACCAACATGTTTTTATTTACTGCTCTGTTGAGCCACTTGGTGACAAGAGAGAACAATTGGAACCTTGTCTGGTGAAAGTCGGTCATGCTGTGAGGCCCACACTGCAGAACCAACATACAGTCAACTGAATAATAATCCCCTATGTATTGTTTGAAATATAATATATACAACACAAATAGTTAACAAAATTAATATGCAAAGCATGGAGCACATTGTTTAATAAACCCAGTATCAATGGAGTATTTATTCCCAGTATTTGAGATATTTTAGAATATCTACATTAATATCAGTAAAACCTGGATGGATACAAGGTGGAGTTAATCATGTATTGCATTTGGTGCACCATTAAAACTCAGAAATTAATTGTTTAATCTGACTTGATTTTTGTATGTAAGGATTCATTAGTTGTAGAATGTGGAAAGGCCCAAACGTGGTTTCACCTGGTGTGTGTGTGTGTGTGGAGTTTGATTCAGTTCCTGCTACCTTCCCATCTTCAGAGAGTGTGCGGCTGAGGAGCTGCCGTTGGCTGACAGCTCAGTGGACCTGCTGACTGTTATGACTGCGTTCCACTGGTTCGACAGGCCACGCTTTCTCCTGGAGGCCCACAGAGTCCTGAAGCCCCGCGGCTGCCTGGCTCTGCTCAGCTACACCATGGACATGGAGCTCAGCTACGACGGCTGCTGCTCGCAAGCACTCAACCAAGTCTGCAAAGAGGTACACGCAGAGTGAGAGAGGTTACTGTGAATGTGCACATACATACAGATTTCAAATGTTTTTTCCTGTTATAGAAATACTTACATGTCAGGACACATGATAAGGTAAATGAAAAGCATGTGTACCCGCATAATAAAGATAGCAGGGATCAATCCTGCTTCAGGGAACCATTCATAGTCATGACCTGTTCGTATATCTGCATATTGAAAGACCAGAGTCCCATGAGGACTGTGGGCTGTGAGTTTGAGGAGAGCATTTTTCCTTTAATATGTAAGATTGCACCTGTTCAGACAGGATTCATCCCACTGACACAAACCAAACAGGCAAATATCATCAGGGCAAATACAAACAACCCAAGCAAATCATATCGCACAACATCGCCATCTAGTGGTTATTATTGTGTTAAGCCCATCAGTTAGTAAAACACCTGACTCATGTTGTGTATAATGACATCAGTGAGTTGACGGACTCTTCTGATGATTTGATCAGTTTTATGCAGCTTTAAAACTCTACCGCGACCCTCACATTGGTCCCAGCACTATTGAGTTGTACCGGGCGGCGTATGAATCCATCCCTTACCCGGACAAGGAGTGGTGAGTGAACACATTCCTCTCTCTCAATTCTAAATATTAATTTCCAATCTTTGTCACTTCGGTCAGTACAGTAGTATGATTTGTGTGTGTGTGTGTGTGTGTGTGTGTGTGTGTGTGTGTGTGTTCATAAAGGCAAGAGTGTGTGAGAGTGAGAAAGGCCATGCCTCTGTCCGGCTACATGGGGATGGTGGAGTCTTTCTCCAGCTATCAGATTCTGCTGAGAGCCGACCCGCAGAAGGCCGAGGAACTCTCCCAGGACATCTGTCAAAAGTAAATACTGATGCACCACACTATGCACACGCATGCAAATAACACACATGTCCGTGAAAATGAAGAAAAATGACTCATATGATGATATTATTAGTATTATTAGGAAATTACCTGTGCCAAGGATTTCATATTTCTGCCCTGTCTGGTTGTTTGTTGGTTTGTTGGTTTGTATCTTTATTTGTTTGTGAGATAGAAACTTTCTGGAGAGATTTATTGAAGAACCTATTCAATTTAAGTGATGATCCGAATCTCGAATTTAGTTTTTACTCAGGGAGAAATGAATATTTAAGGGACACATATCTATGAGTGTGTGACATCTGGTGCACCTTCATTGAATTTAAGGAGACTGTTGAGACTTAGGGGGAGGTTTGCACCATTCTAGTTGTTATATGACACGCTGAGAGATAAGATCTGCCACAGGAACAGGATGTTGTCCCTGACTTTACTCTCTGAATGACTCATAACACTTTATTTCCCATGCTCCTCTCTGTCCAGGCTGATGTCCGTGATGCAGGTGACCTCAGCAGACGCAGAGGTGGTGGTGGCTGTGAAGTATTACTACCTGCTGGCCTGTAAACCAGAGGAGGCCTGAGTCTGACCACCTCTCACACTTTCAACACCGGCCAGCAATGTCGTGGACACAGGAGATCTATGTGTGAGGTTGTTTTATAAAATACCACTAGGGGTGACATTCGAATCAAGACTCCATGTGTTCATTGTCTCTGCTTTCACTGTCTATGTTAATTTTGTTGGGCAGTTTTTCATGTGGCCTTCATCCACTTTACACAATCTCAGAGACGTATATTCTCTTTATTTGCAGACCACTGTAGTTTTATTTGCCCTGACTCCTCCACAATACTGATTTTGCGTCGAATCTTCATTTGATTTTATCAGCAGTAATTAAGATTTCAATGATAGAGGTGATGAACCTCATAGTGGGATTCTTCTGCTGGAGACAGACACACATTAGAAACTGGCAGAGAGGAGGCATTAAGCCTTCTGTCTCATTGCCTGACTCCACTTGACTGATAATGGTGTTCTGAGTGGACGAGTTTGTTTTCCTCCGTATTTCTCTACACTGTGCCAGCAAGTTGTGCGTCCTCAGCTGTCAGTCACATGTTCTCAGCTCGACTGAGCCACGTTCCACCTGATGAAGAGCAGACTGGCGGCTGAGAGGCAGCAAGCGGAGGAGCTGAGGGAAGCTGCAGTGAAGCTGGATCACCAGGGGACATTCAAAGAGTCGGCTGATAGCTGTGGGTCAAACACCTTTCACTGACTACACACAATGTTGAATATTATTAATATCTCTTGATACTTTACAAAAAAATTGTATTTCAACATTTCAGTCAACTAGTCAGACAACCTGAATGGAATTGTAAACATTCAAACAAACAAAACACAATGTACATGACCCTGTTTGAGTTGAATATGAATGTCGGGGCTTCCGGACACATGGAGGCATGTTGTGTTTTTTCTGTTGTTTGATTACGTCTGAATAATGACTCACCTTTGACTTCTATTGGATTGAATTCTGCTGCAACAAAGTTTACCCCTGAAACTCCAGAAGTGTTTTGTGGACTCAAACACTACACCCACTCCTCCATCGGCATAATGGTGAGTAGAGAAGGAGGGTGACCTATCCCTGATACTACATACTGATTCCTCAGAAATAAGCAGCACGCACTCTTCAGTATTTTTAACCTCTGCTCGCTCTCCGCTCATAGTGCTGACGCTCACATTCACAGAGCATGTTTGAATTGCATCAGGGATTTGTTGAAGTACACAGACAATACCACTAGAGGGTGGTATTTGATCAAAAGTGATGACAAGTCTATGATTATTGCCACTGGTGCTTGGAACGTCACAATATAGCATTCACCAGCTCATACATTTTCATAATAAACATATATGACCCAATGTAATGCACTTTTGCCATGTTGTACACAATTGGTGAAAAGGTTTTAGAGAACCCTCAAAAAAAGTAGAACAGAACGGAACCAGGCAGAGACTCCAACTGATGGAGGAGCAGCACTGTCTACACCCCGGAACGTGTTCACATTGACCGATCTTCACAAAAATCAATACACAGGTGTATTTATTATTATTATTATTATTCATTATATAATTATGTTTTCACAGAGAAGTGAAGAGACATGATGTGGACTGTTATCAACAGCTCTGTGGGAGATTATCACCTTGAATATTAATTCAGGCTTTTTAACATGGAGCTGGCCACTAGTGGCCATCCAGTGAACTGCAGTTTTTCACAGGATGTTGCCCAATCGTTTAAAGGCAGATTTAATGCCTTTATAAAAATGAGTGATGCTCCGGTCCTATAATGTGCTTTGAAGTTCTTGACCTTTAGTTGTCATCCCTCCTCTCTTACCTTGCTGGACATCTCCTCAAAACCCACAAGTTTGCTACGGAGCCGAGACAGACGCATCATCAGGTAATTTACCCAACTGTATGTTCCCTCCTGCTTCTCTTCTTCCACCATCATCATCATAATAGTTTGCTGGTACCTGCTTGCAAAAAAGGCTTCACCAGGGGCCTAAAGTCTCTGATTTGAAGCCCTGATCCACAAATTATTCCCTGGTTATTGGTAAAACTTTTAAAAAAATCCTATCCCACAATGTCAAAAGACAGTGACAAAATAACTCCCTGGATCCACCCCTTTGTCTGTGTAACCGTACAATTTCCCAGTGTTAGAAGATAAAGATATAAGAGACTGACTTTATTTATTCAGCTATTGATGAGAATTATATAACGATACTTATTGATATCGTTTTATTGCCTAGCTCCCTGTTCTATTTGCAAACTTTGGCTATGATCTTTGTCCACTTAAGTCCAAGGGCTGAGTGATACATCAAGAAACGACACAGCACAGGCTTTGGCCCTGATGCCTTTAATGGCGTCTGCCACGTCTATTACATCTCTTTTGCATCCTGACTTGTATATATGTTTTTCATGTTATCAACATTTCTGCACATTTCCCTCAGGAACCGGTTGGAAAAGTTCCAGACAGTGTCCGTAGCAACTGACACAGACATTTCAGTTCTCATATGTCTGAAAGCAACTAGATCTGCATATCGTGTCAGTGTCATTGGTTACACTAAATGTTTCAATGATTGTTTCAAGCCTGATTTACCTGACTTAAGTGTGACGCCGGATCTTTCCCGAAACGTCTTTTAGTTTTGGTTTCAACTCTGTCCATATGTTTGTTTCCTTGGTCCCATTAGACGGATCGTCACCGACTTCTGATAAATCTGCAGAAGGCCGAGGACAGCGAAATCTTCAAGCTCAAGATGCAAACGGCGGCCATCATTCATGACTGCGTGGTCAGGCTGCTGAACCACCGAGACAAAGAGTCTGTAGAGTGTCTGTGTGACCTGCTCACCACCATGGGCAAGGTCCTTGACTTAGAGGAGGCCAAGGTGAGCTGGAAGTAGTACATTTGACATAAATCCTAAATTTATTTTATTACGGTCTTAGAAAAGGTCTGAAGGGCTACAGATTGAAAGCTTCGAATATAATCTAGAGGATAATATGCGGCTGGTTTCCCTTTCCAAAACTAAATATTAAGAGAAATGCGTTGTTTGCAGGGATGAAGATGTGATGTGAACTTTTTGTCAGCAGTGTCTGGTAGATTGAATGGAGACATGCTGAACATGAACTTCATGTCTCAAATTAACCACTCTCCCTCTGTGTCTCACCAGCCTCAGATGGATGAGTATTTTATCCAGATTGAAAAGATCGTCGAAGAGGGGAAAACTTCATCTCAAATACGATTAATGTTGCAGGCTATTATAGACCTGAGATTGGTGAGTCCTCTGTTTATGCCAAAATGTATCTAGGACTGTGTGATAAAACCCACACATGCTCCTAAATTCTCTGATCTGTCAAAGATAAAGAGCAATGAAATCTGTTTAACACTGATTCAGGTTTGAAGTCATTGTGGTTCTGAACATTATTTTTTCTTCAGCACAACTGGGTGTCCAGAGGACCCGAGCAGGGTCTGAACACCATTGACGAGCAGGAGGAGCCAAGAGAAATGCAACAACAACTGCTCTCCAATGACACCGGGAGACAGCCAGGTCAGTCCTGCAGTCTAAATCCTCTTTAAGGTTTAGAATCACATCGACACAGCTATAGTGACTCAGGAAACCAGTCTGTAGACTTCCTGTCCATATAACCTGCAGAGATGCTTTCAGGCCCAACAGCAGACAGGAAGCCCCCTCACTCCCTCCCATCTGCTAGCTGAGCTATAATATTTCATCTTGTAACGCAGCATGCCACAGAAACTGTCAGAAATGTCACTCTGTCTGCCACTTTCACAGCCGTCTGACTGCACTGTATTTCCTGTGAACTAATCTTAAACCTATATTTCCCTGTTCGTTTTTTTTTTTTTGTGTGTGGTTGTGTCTCCACAGATCCAAGTGAGCAGAGAGATCAGCTTGTGAAGAACGAGGAGCCCTGGACCACTGTGCCTAATAGGACCAAAAGAAGGACCAGAGACTCCAAGAATATCCCAAAGGTCTCCAAGGTGAGATGAGCTGTCTGAGGCTTTGACACAGATCTTACCATTCTACCTTTTTCAAACCTTCTACTGTGAGGATTGTACAAATGCACTGCATACAGGAGACGTGAAGCTGCTATTTACTCTCTGTCCCTAATAGTTGATTTGCTCATATTTCTACATTGGAATCACAAAAACAATGACAAACAATTACCATGTGGTAACTGGTCATGTTCCATGGAAACTTAAATCGGTGTCAGACGTGACGGCCGGGTAAAATCTGGAGGATTGGCTACAGACTTCAAACATTTAAATTACTTTGAAAATGTACATTTATTTTTTTTTCAGAACAACTGGGTGTCCAGAGGACCCGGGCAGGGTCCGCTAACCATTGTCCACAAGGAGGCAATTAAAGAGAAGGAGGATCAGAGAAAAGTGGACGAGAACATCCAGCAGGGCCCCTGGGCTCAAGTCCCATTGGTGAAGGGCAGTGGTGGAGGAGCCAAGGCCGGTGACTCAGGTGAGGTCACACCACATGACTTTCAAACCTATCAGATCACTGTGCAGTTCACACTTCATGACCTGCTGATCAGGAGGTCGTGTCCCTGTTTGGAGTTCATACTACAACACTTAACGATGGAAGGGTGTCACTCACTTCACAATGTTTCGGCTGCTCCGCTCTGTTTAGCTGTAGTTGTCACTGATTCATCTAAGATATGAAGCTTGTTAGAAATCTGGGGGTCTGATAGTCTTTCATATCTATTACATTTTACCAGAATTTCCTTCATTATGTTCTTAAAAAGGTTTTAAATTGAACTAGATGAAACCCTGATATAAAACAGTAACTTACAGCATATCCTGTACATGGAGTCAGGTGAAGCATCTTCCTCTTAATGACTGGACCTTGACTCTGATCACCCACAATCATTATTTTTCACTTTTCTCTCTTTTAACGTTTCATCTCTGCAGGGCTCAACTGCTTCTCAGCGCTGCAGTCCAGCCCCTCACCACAACCCTCCACCCCTCCTCAAGAGAAGGCAGACTTCGACGGAAGGTATGAGATGACAACGCTGTCTGATTTGAAGGATCCTGTTGGTGTTAGGTTTCTCTGAAACTTGAGAAGAGTGTCTCTGTAATTTTGATATTTATCTTTTCTGCTAGCAGGATATTTTGAACTTTGATTAACTAGAATCCATTAATTTAAAAATAAATCAGTTATTAGGGTTTTGTTTTGCTTCTGTTTAGGTCAGTGATAATAATTTGTAGTAGGTTTCAAATTGGTGGAAAAGCTTGATATTCAGAGTTTCTCAATTACACTGCCATCCTTCCTGACTCTTTGTTTATTCGTCCCCCACGCAGAAGAGGCAATAAGAACAGGAACCGTAGGAATCGCCTCTACAATCTGCTGCACAATGCGCCTGCTTTGTCTCAGCCTGATCCGTTGACCAGGGGAACCAGTTCGAAGGAGCTGCTGGAGAGTCCAGCCCCGGAGGAGCTGGAGCATGAGGGAGCCATGCCACGCAGACCGAGTGTCTACGAGTGGTATTGGTGATAACCAATTACCTTTCTGGCCACTTACGCCGCCCCGCCCCCATGCCCTGGAGCGGACCGTTGACAGTGCCCCTCAATTGCATCGCTCAGGGCGGGGGGCGTGGCGGTGTTCTGAGGGACAGCTGGCAGGTCAGGGGTGAGATGGGCGCCACCTAGTGTCTAAACTGAGAAGTACAATACAGTGGGCAATAGTCCATTACATTACAATTCATTTAGCTGACGCTTTAATCCGAAGCGATTCACAATCAATGCATTCAAGGGTACCCGAGGGAACAAACCCCGAACAACAAGAATCAAGAAAGTACAATTTCTTCAAAAATGGAGCAAAACTACATAGTGCTATGATTAAGTTTCATTTAAGTGTTACTAAATTGCTAGTTTAAAAAAAAAAAAAAAAATTTTTAATTTTTTTAATTTAGTATTATTATTATTTTATTTTTTTTGAGGCGGGCCAATTTAAAATGGATGGGGGGCCGCAGATGGCCCGCGGGCCGTAGTTTGGACACCCCTGGTCTACGAACTTAAACCTGATGAAGCTGGTTTGAGGTGAAATGGACAGAAGGTGAAAGAAAAGCAAACATGGAAGTATAAGAACGTCTTCAGCTGCTTGATGTGACAACAATTTCAAGAAGCCAACATTCTGTTCCTCGAGAAGATCCCACGATTCCTTCTTTTTACATTTTCCAATATTTGGTCTTAATTTTAGAAAAGCTGTGAACCTTTAAATATTTTTCTCTACAAGACTTTTATTAAATGATCCTAGATGAGTCTTTGAGGAGAATTTCTCTGTGTTGTGGTGACAGAGCTGAGACGGATCTTGCTTCTTCTGCTCCAGAAGAGTCTCGGTGGAGAATCATTCTCAGACATCTCCACACTTGCTTTCCAAGATTGTCACTGATCTCTTTGATCGTCTGCTCCTCTAATCTCTGATTCCAGACAGGTGTTCAGGGGAAACTTAAACCAGAGGTCACAATGTTTGCTTGAATCCACTTTTTAAACTTCTTTTAACAGCTACATTTAAACACAAACCATTCAGATCCACGTGTGAATGTGTGTGAATAAACACTCAACATAAGTCTAACAGAGCACAGGCAAATCACCACTGATACGCAGGCTCAGGGTGAGATGATCTGAAGAGGACACTGCCTGTAGCTCTGTGACTTGGCAGGAAACCAGTAGCACTAACCCCACTCAGTTTCCTGGGAGGCACCAAAGAGTGGAAAACATCCAGTCACCTTTAATAACCTCCGATGATCTGTGCATAAGGAAAAAAAAGTTCCTCAGGATGACTTGTGCCTTTTAGGACATTTATTTCCACCCATGACATGTTATTCCAGATAACCATCTCTCAGGTGAGGTATCAATAGCCACTTTGCAGGATTTCCAACTGAAACTTAGCTCTCACTTCTCTATTCACATGGCCTTAGTGTCTCAGAGTGTGTGTGCCCTGCAGGTTTGTCATGTTTTACACAAGTCCTCCCTTTTTATCATGTGACAGAGATACAGATGTGGTGGTAGAGATTTTAAAGGGTTCGATAACTGTACTGTCTGGACCTGGCAGCACTATGGGCTGGCGACATCTTCCATTGGCCGAATCACTCACCTGATCTCAGTGCAGCTTTGTGTTGGAGTTGGTGGAGAGCAGAACAATGTGAAGAGCTGAATGAGGCTCTTGTGGAAGATAATCACCTGGGAACATTCAAGGAGAGTCTGCTGATGTCTGAGGGTCCAACACTTCAAACAGTCACAGACTGCAAAAGATTTTTCCACATATTAAATATTCTTGATATCTATAAATATTTAATTAAACATTTTATCATTTCACTTTGCTTTTCAAAGTCTTTGCCTTTACCCTCTTCCACGTTGATGAACTAAAATATAATTGATATGATCCCCTGTTACGTAGAGAATAAAAGCATTCTTCAAGAAAACAGTAAAATCTTTAAAATGATTGTGTTTAATTAAGTGTTTCATTACAAATACCAAGTGAGGCAAAATGCAAGTGTTCCCAGTGTTCACTTAAAAAAAACATTTGCTCGATCTGGGACAAACAAACCTTCCTTTCTATTTGTTGTTTCAGTTGCACCAGTTTAAACTTCAGCAGCTCAGACTCTCTCTTCTCACACAAATACACACTCAACTCAAGTGATTCATTTCTATTGATGTCTCTTTTCACAATTGGATGTTCCCTCTTATAACAGGTTGTCAATGTCGCCAATGATTTCATGTGCATAGATTTAACACATTACATAAGAGCTGAACATACAAATAGGATTTAATACTCATTTGTATTAGTCCCAACCAACAACTTTCCCTCCTGCTGTATTCAAATGAAAGAAGACTGATCAGAAGTAAAAGATAATATGTGGGTGTTAAGAGTTCAAATGGGAGCAAGTACAGTTTTTGACAGAGTATATTGATGAGATATTAACGTGGGTGATGTCAGACTCGGATAATAACTCACACTTGGATTATGTTTCCTCTCTCTGGTCAAACGCTGCTCAGAGAGTTGGAGCGACTTCAAACAAGAAGCAGGTCTGTTGTACACATGTTCTCATCTCCACTCACATGTGCTGAAGCTGAACGTCCTCCCTGACTACTGAGTTCTATATTCAGATATTCCTTATGTTACTATATGATTTTGCCCGAACTGAAATATCTATATCCACTACTTTTCCACTTGTTTTCATCATGTAGTCACCTGATGATATTCTCTTTTGATGACCCCTAGCCTGGTTATTAATAGTTTGCTTTTATATTTACAAAAAGAGTTACAGCCCTTCTTAATTTTCCCAACAGCCTCTGAGCATAACTAAAGCAAACAAGGTATAAAACAGGATATGTATCGTTATGACAAGTGCGTTAGTCATGTTCTCGCAGAGGAGTTTTTCTCCGGTAAATTGAGTCGACAAGATACGCTGACATCTGGGTCATGTGTTTCCAGCAGGGAGAGCGAACCCCCCCCCCCCCCCCCCCCGGTGTCAGGCTCGCTTTCTGCAAGATTAAGACTCAAGGCCGGTGGGGCTGATGTCACTGCTGCTGTCACAGTCACAGCTGGATGTGAACTGACAGCCACATGTGACACACACAGTAAGTAGTGGTGTAAGTGTTGTAAGTGAAAGACACGATTCTCCAATTGTTTGTGGGATTAAGCCACCAAATATAGATTAAAAAACTTTCAAATCTTATTTTTAATTTCTCTAATACTTTTGTTTATGATCAAACATCATTTGACATTCAGAAGCACCTTGTGAGTAGCTATAAAGTGAATTGATTGTGATGTTTTACACTTTGATTAAAACAAAATGGTATTTGTAGAGGAGCAAAAGTTTTCTTGGAATTCGTCCCAGATATATGATAGATACAAATTGAGTGCTGCTTCTCCATGTTTACTGTAGCTTCGGAACAGAAAGCAGACGTGTCCCAGATGGTCTGAGAGGAATGGAAACATCATAACAAGAAAATGTATTTAAACACACAGGAAGCCAGTTTAAAAATCGGAGAACTGGAATGATGTCATAATAGAGACATCATTCCAGTTCTCCGATTCCTATTGTGTTCATTGAGGTAAAGCTTGGTTTTGTAATTGTGTTAACATGTTCATACAATCGTTTACTGCAGAACTTTTCCACTGTGGAGGTGGAATGTCATTCAAGACTTAATCTACAGTAAAGACTTGTTCTGTGACGTGGTTGAAATCTTGTCTAGAAAACATCAAAAACAGATGTTTAGGGGCTATAAGATGTTAGGCTGTTGACAAACAACCTTATGAAGGACACCATAGAGGTTTAATAATTGCTGCTTCAGGGTAAGTGGTAAAAAGCTTTGATAAGTGTCAAATATTTGCTTGAAAATCTGATTCCATGCATTTGATGATATCTTTGGAAAACCCTGCAGGTGTCAAGACAGCAGGAGGTTCTGTTATTGAGAGGGTCAATCTGGATGTAAGGACAATATAAACCCTATAGCTGATACTTTGGAATCATAGCCTGTTTAAAAAGTGATGCCAATACGGGAGTGCCTGAGACCTGTATTATCTCAATAGACCAGCAGAGGGCGACTCCTTTGGTTGGAAAAATAAGTAAATTTGTATTGAAGTCTATATGAAAACTTTAATACAAAGTAAAAAGGTTCCCTGGGACTTTAGAATCTCAAGTTTCCGGTAGTTTGCAGGTGTGGGTGGGTGTGCAGTGACCTGGAGTTCTCAGTCAGGCTCCAATAATATGGTTATTTCTTGTTTAAAAAGACAAGTTGCTGCTGATTAACTTCCAAACTCAAGTCTTAGAAGCAGCAGCAGCTCACAAACACGTGGGTGATGTCGCAGCTGGTTTCCTCTTGTCCTGACGTCTTGTCTTATTTCCTGAATGTTGCCAGCTTTCTTCAAGGTGTCAGATTGTTAACCAATTCGCTCTCTATAGCTCAACTCATTAAAATTTAAGTTTTCTCAGTAACAACTGCAACACTCTCCACATGGTCGGACCAAGTTTGATCCCAACACTGAATACGGGAGATTGTGATAGTGGATCTTGATCATGGAGGAAGCCGATCACAACAAGTGATCACAACAAGATTGTATTCTACCACGAATGGCATTGACTTTCCTTCTGTCAAATCCACTTCTGTCTGACTGAGCTTCCTTAATGGCTGCAGTTGTGATGTCAGGGGTGGCTGTGGTTTCCCTTGGGCTGTCCACCAGATGTCCGGTGTCGGATTTGCCTGAGCTGAAACCATATACATTCTTTTGTCAAAACACAGCTGAGCCTTGATCCCAGCCTCACAAAGCTGCTGCATGGCCACAGACCTTCTGTGATGTTTAAGTAAAGAATAAAGGTTTTGGGTTGAAAAATGGTTGGAGTGATAAGGATTGCTTTATATATCAATTTTAAAGTCACTTATTTAAAATAAAAACCAACAAAAAAACACAGATGATAGTGGTTGAAAGCTTTCAACACAACCCTAACTCAGTGTTGCAAACAACATTGAAGCAGGAGACAAATTCCTAGCATATTTGTATGCGATATACAAACAGCAGATAACATTATAGGTGAACATTTTCCACATTTTCCACATCGGAATTTTTCAAAGGTTTCTGAAAAGATGTCTGAAATTCCTTGAGGCGCTTTTTCTGTCAGTTAATTGCCCCCTTTTGCCAGAAAGGCTTTTTCCCCCCTTTGAATCCTCTTATACACTGTTGTGGAGCCTGAAGAACCAGAAGTGACAGAAATGATTGTTTTCA
This sequence comes from Pleuronectes platessa, assembly GCF_947347685.1. Classification (NCBI taxonomy): domain Eukaryota; kingdom Metazoa; phylum Chordata; class Actinopteri; order Pleuronectiformes; family Pleuronectidae; genus Pleuronectes; species Pleuronectes platessa. The sequence continues at coordinate 20,540,804 of NC_070639.1, read as the reverse complement.
CAACTGGATTTTCTCTTTTTTCTTTACGGTTCATTTGAGGATAAGTTGTAAAGTTTTATTTGTTACTATCTTCAGTATATTGTCCTCCCTGATCCCATTCAAATTTAGGACATCTACTGTACTTTATCTCTTTTGACTGCATATGTTTTAACTCAAGCTGATAAAGTTGTAGTTGGAGAGCTTCTCTGATCTCTCTCTACAATATGCTAATACCACTCCTATAAATAAACACAGTTGAACAATTTGTCCTCACTTGACTTCGGCAGAATAACAAAAGCAAACTGTGAAGCGCACCCTGTGAGGAGGAGTGAACATACATACCATTATCACGGGGGCAAATCCTTTAGTGTATCAGCATCGCAGGAAGCCTTATGGCCAACACCTGTCCAAACAGATGAGATCAAATCAAATCAAATCCAAAGAGAGAGAGAGAGAGAGAGAGAGAGAGAGAGAGTGTGTGTGTTTGTGTGTGTGTCTGCCAGCCAACCATCCTTTAAATTTGTGGGTCAGTGGTTGAGGTTAAAGTTAGCGTCAAGGTCAATGTTGGGTTAGGGTTATTGTAAGCAAGTAGTGGTTATGATTATGCTTAGTTATGATAAGTCTCCTGGAAATGAATTAGATGAATTTATCCAAAAATAACCATAGTAAGTTTGTTTGTGTGTGTGTGTGTGTGTGTGTACAAATGCGAGTGTGCATGTGGTACTTCTTCCTAACTCTTATGTTAGAGCGATTGTAGCAACGTAATAATAATAATAATAATAATAATAATAATAATAATAATAATAATAATAATAATAATAATAACAATAACAACATCAACAAAACCAGCACCACCACCACCACCACCAACAACAACAACAACATCAATGTTGACATCCTCAGAAGGGACAGCCACATGGCAGTAGATCTGGGATGTGGGACAGGCCAGACCACTCGTCTGTTGGCGCCGCACTTCAGTGTGACTTCTTTATTTTGTGCTATTTTTCATTCTGTTGAAGGTAACTTGTCACTTCTACTTTGTGCAACATGAAAATATGTGTAGTGTAGTGACACTAGTGACATCATACTGCATTGCCATTAAAAGTACTTTCTGAAGACGCCAATAATACAACAAAAAAGACTTAGTACTTCTTATATTTAATTGACAACCAGATATAACTGATACATTGCAGAATCAAGATTAAAATTCCAATGATTATTATATGAGCAGTTTATTATTAATGTCCCCACAGCCCTTGCAGGAAATGGACTGAACTAAATTCTGCTGACCAGCAGCTGTAGAGGTTTATAAGCAGTGACTGTTAATAATTAACAACCTTAGTTAAAGAGTACCATGAGATTTAGAAGCCAACAGACGCACACACTTAGTTGCACACAACACGTCATTGCAATACTATAGTTACACACTTACGTATTATACCTCAGCCACATCAATCCTCACCAGCTTGTTCTGACATCACCCATGAACCGACCCAGACCTGTGAGCTTTGCCTAAATGTGTTATTTTTATTATTACATTCAGGTCACTCAGCATTGTTGCACACAGAGAGGGAGCTGTCCCTTTAAACACCCTCATTATGAAACACACCACATACCAGCAGAGATAAAGGAGCCTCCCAGTTCCCTTGCACCCCGTTGTTTCCCTCTTGTGTGTGTGCGTCCATGCATGTGTGTATGTGTGTGTGTGTGGTTCTGAATGCCTGCCTGCAGACGAAATAGAAGGTAAAGTCGATTTTTTTTTAGCTCTTTATGAAGCTTATAATAAATCAGCTGTTCACGGAGGCATCAGTTAACAATGGCTCACCGTCTGTTTGAGGGCAAGAAGCATGCAGCTTCTTACTTAAAGTACAGGGTCTCCCCATCAGAACATCTTATACAACAGGTCCTTGGATTCCTGGAAAAACGGGTAAGTGCAAGTAGGAAGAGGCTGACAGCCTCTGGAATATAACTATTGGAGGAGAAATGTTAAAACTAACTGCACAGCGATGTTATTTTGACAGAAAGCTCGTCCCTTTGAGCTGGCAGTGGATGTGGGTTGTGGCTCGGGACAGGGCACTCGGCTGCTGGCCCAACACTTTGCTTCCGTGGTGGGGACAGATGTGAGTCCTGCCCAGCTGGATTTGGCTGTCCAGTATGCCCTGGAGGCAAACATCACATATAGGTGAGCATGGACCAACCTGCAGTCAGGATTCATATTTTTAGGATTTTACATGAGACCGTAGGTCAAAGGCTAATTCAAGCTTCATGGGTCTCTTTTTAGTTTGTCTGTTCCATGTTTACCTGGCTACAGAGGGAGGAATCAAGCCAACCATTCAAAAAATGCATGGCGAGATATCAAGATAACACTAACATGTTTTTATTTACTGCTCTGTTGAGCAACTTGGCGACAAGAGAGAACAATGGGAACCTTGTCTGGTGAAAGTCGGTCATGCTGTGAGGCCCACACTGCAGAACCAACATACAGTCAACCAGGGCCGGGTCTAGGCAGGGGCAAGAGGGGGCCTGGCCCCCTCAAATAAATGTTGTGCCCCCTCAAACTAAACAGGGTTAGGGTTAGGGTTAGGCACAATGCCCCCTCAAGATTTGTGGCTGCCCCCTCATACATGCCTGTCTAGACCCGGCACTGAGTCAACTGAATAATAATCCCCTATGTATTGTTTGAAATATAATATATGCAACAGAAATAGTTAACAAAATTAATATGCAAAGCATGGAGCACATTGATTTAATAAACCCAGTATTTATTCCCAGTATTTGAGATATTTTAGAATATCTACATTAATATCAGTAAAACCTGGATTGATACAAGGTGGAGTTAATCATGTATTGCATTTGGTGCACCATTAAAACTCAGAAATTAATTGTTTAATCTGACTTGATTTTTGTATGTAAGGATTCATTAGTTGTAGAATGTGGAAAGGCCCAAACGTGGTTTCACCTGGTGTGTGTGTGTGTGTGTGGAGTTTGATTCAGTTCCTGCTACCTTCCCATCTTCAGAGAGTGTGCGGCTGAGGAGCTGCCGTTGGCTGACAGCTCAGTGGACCTGCTGACGGTTATGACTGCGTTCCACTGGTTCGACAGGCCACGCTTTCTCCTGGAGGCCCACAGAGTCCTGAAGCCCCGCGGCTGCCTGGCTCTGCTCAGCTACACCATGGACATGGAGCTCAGCTACGACGGCTGCTGCTCGCAAGCACTCAACCAAGTCTGCAAAGAGGTACACGCAGAGTGAGAGAGGTTACTGTGAATGTGCACATGAATACAATTTCAAATGTTTTTTCCTGTTATAGAAATACTTACATGTCAGGACACATGATAAGGTAAATGAAAAGCATGTGTAGCAGCATAATAATAATAGTAGGGATCCATTAATAGTCATGAACTGTTCATGTATATCTGCATATTGAAAGATCAGAGTCCCACCACAAGCAATTGTGTTTATTTACCATGAGGACTGTGGGCTGTGAGTATGAGGACAGCATTTTTCCTTTAATATGTAAGATTGCACGTGTTCAGACAGGATTCATCCCACTGACACAAACTAAACAGGCAAATATCATCAGGGCAAATACAAACAACACAAGCAAATCACATCGCAGAACATCGCCATCTAGTGGTTATTATTGTGCAAAGCCCATCAGTTAGTAAAACACCTGACTCAAGTTGTGTATAATGACATCAGTGAGTTGACGGACTCTTCTGATGATTTGATCAGTTTCATGCAGCTTTAAAACTCTACCGCTACCCTCACATTGGTCCCAGCACTATTGAGTTGTACCGGGCGGCGTATGAATCCATCCCTTACCCGGACAAGGAGTGGTGAGTGAACACATTCCTCTCTGCCAAATTCTAAATATTAGTTTTCCAATATTTTATCACTTCGGGCAGTACAGTAGTCAGATGTGTGTGTTTGTGTGTGTTCCTAAAGGCAAGAGTGTGTGAGAGTGAGAAAGGCCATGCCTCTGTCCGGCTACATGGGGATGATGGAGTCTTTCTCCAGCTATCAGATTCTGCTGAGAGCCGACCCGCAGAAGGCCGAGCAACTCTCCCAGGACATCTGTCAAAAGTAAATACTGATGCACCACACTATGCACACGAATGCAAATAACACACATGTCCGTGAAAATGAAGAAAAATGACACATATGATGATATTATTAGTATTATTAGGAAATTACCTGTGCCAAGGATTTCATATTTCTGCCCTGTCTGGTTGTTTGTTGGTTTGTTGGTTTGTATCTTTATTTGTTTGTGAGAAAGAAACTTGCTGGAGAGATTTGTCATTGAAGAACCTATTGAATTTAAGTGATGATCCGAATCTCGAATTTAGTTTTTACTCAGGGAGAAATGAATATTTAAGGGACAGATATCTATGAGTGTGTGACATCTGGTGCAGCTTCATTGAATTTAAGGAGACTGTTGAGACTTAGGGGGAGGTTTGCACCATTCTAGTTGTTATATGACACGCTGAGAGATAAGATCTGCCACAGGGACAGGATGTTGTCCCTGACTTTACTCTCTGAATGACTCATAACACTTTATTTCCCATGCTCCTCTCTGTCCAGGCTGAAGTCCGTGATGCAGGTGACCTCAGCAGAGGCAGAGGTGGTGGTGGCTGTGAAGTATTACTACCTGCTGGCCTGTAAACCAGAGGAGGCCTGAGTCCGACCACCTCTCACACTTTCAACACCGGCCAGCAATGTCGTGGACACAGGAGATCTATGTGTGAGGTTGTTTTATAAAATACCACTAGAGGGTGACACTTGAATCAAGACTCCATGTGTTTATTGTCTCTGCTTTCACTGTCTATGTTAATTTTGTTGGGCAGTTTTTCATGTGGCCTTTATCCACTTTACATAATCTCAGAGACGTATATTCTCTTTATTTGCAGACCACTGTAGTTTTATTTGCCCTGACTCCTCCACAATACTGATTTTGCGTCGAATCTTCATTTGATTTTATCAGCAGTAATTAAGATTTTAATGATAGAGGTGATGGGCCTCATAGTGGGATTCTTCTGCTGGAGACAGAAACACATTAGAAACTGGCAAAGAGTCGGCTGATAGCTGTGGGTCAAACACCTTTCACTGACTACACACAATGTTGAATATTATTAATATCTCTTGATACTTTACAAAAAAATTGTATTTCAACATTTCAGTCTACTAGTCAGACAACCTGAATGGAATTTTAAACATTCAAACAAACAAAACACAATGTACATGACCCTGTTTGAGTTGAATATGAATGTCGGGGCTTCCGGACACATGGAGGCATGTTGTGTTTTTTCTGTTGTTTGATTAAGTCTGAATAATGACTCACCTTTGACTTCTATTGGATTCAATTCTGCTGCAACAAAGTTTACCCCTGAAACTCCAGAAGTGATTTGTGGACTCAAACACTTCACCCACTCCTCCATCGGCATAATGGTGAGTAGAGAAGGAGGGTGACCTATCCCTGATACTATATACTGATTCCTTAGAAATAAGCAGCACGCACTCTTCAGTATTTTTAACCTCTGCTCGCTCTCCGCTCATAGTGCTGACGCTCACATTCACAAAGCATGTTTGAATTGCATCAGGGATTTGTTGAAGTACACAGACAATACCACTAGAGGGTGGTATTTGATCAAAAGTGATGACAAGTCTATGATTATTGCCACTGGTGCTTGGAACGTCACAATATAGCATTCACCAGCTCATACATTTTCATAATAAACATATATGACCCAATGTAATGCACTTTTTCCATGTTGTACACAATTGGTGAAAAGGTTTTAGAGAACCCTCAAAAAAAGTAGAACAGAACGGAACCAGGCAGAGACTCCAACTGATGGAGGAGCAGCACTGTCTCCCCCCCGGAACGTGTTCACATTGACCGATCTTCACAAAAATCAATACACAGGTGTATTTATTATTATTATTATTATTCATTATATAATTATGTTTTCACAGAGAAGTGAAGAGAAATGATGTGGACTGTTTTCTATTATCGCCTTGAATATTAATTCAGGCTTTTTAACATGGAGCCGGCCACTAGTGGCCATCCAGTGAACTGCAGTTTTTCACAGGATGTTGCCCAATCGTTTAAAGGCAGATTTAATGCCTTTATCAAAATGAGTGATGCTCCGGTCCTATAATGTGCTTTGAAGTTCTTGACCTTTAGATGTCATCCCTCCTCTCTTACCTTGCTGGACATCTCCTCAAAACCCACAAGTTTGCTACGGAGCCGAGACAGACAATTCATCATCAGGTAATTTACCCAACTGTATGTTCCCTCCTGCTTCTCTTCTTCCACCATCATCATCATAATAGTTTGCTGGTACCTGCTTGCAAAAAAGGCTTCACCAGGGGCCTAAAGTCTCTGATTTGAAGCCCTGATCCACGAATTATTCCCTGGTTATTGGTAAAACTTTAAAAAAAATCCTATCCCACAATGTCAAAAGACAGTGACAAAATAACTCCCTGGATCCACCCCTTTGTCTGTGTAACCGTACATTTTCCCAGTGTTAGAAGATAAAGATATAAGAGACTGACTTTATTTATTCAGCTATTGATGAGAATTATATAACGATACTTATTGATATCGTTTTATTGCCTAGCTCCCTGTTCTATTTGCAAACTTTGCCTATGATCTTTGTCCGATTAAGTCCAAGGGCTGAGTGATACATCAAGAAACGACACAGCACAGGCTTTGGCCCTGATGTCTTTAATGGCGTCTGCCACGTCTATTACATCTCTTTTGCATCCTGACTTGTGTATATGTTTTTCATGTTATCAACATTTCTGCACATTTTCATCAGGAACCGGTTGGAAAAGTTCCAGACAGTGTCCGTAGCAACTGACACAGACATTTCAGTTCTCATGTACATGTCTGAAAGCAACTTGATCTGCATATCGTGTCAGTGTCATTGGTTACACTAAATGTTTCAATGATTGTTTCAAGCCTGATTTGCCTGACTTAAGTGTGACGCCGGATCTTTCCCGAAACGTCTTTTAGTTTTGGTTTCAACTCTGTCCATATGTTTGTTTCCTTGGTCCCATTAGACGGATCGTCACCGACTTCTGATAAATCTGCAGAAGGCCGAGGACAGCGAAATCTTCAAGCTCAAGATGCAAACGGCGGCCATCATTCATGACTGCGTGGTCAGGCTGCTGAACCACCGAGACAAAGAGTCTGTAGAGTGTCTGTGTGACCTGCTCACCACCATGGGCAAGGTCCTTGACTTAGAGGAGGCCAAGGTGAGCTGGAAGTAGTACATTTGACATAAATCCTAAATGTATTTTATTACGGTCTTAGAAAAGGTCTGAAGGGCTACAGATTGAAAGCTTCGAATATAATCTAGAGGATAATATGCGGCTGGTTTCCCTTTCCAAAACTAAATATTAAGAGAAATGCGTTGTTTGCAGGGATGAAGATGTGATGTGAACTTTTTGTCAGCAGTGTCTGGTAGATTGAATGGAGACATGCTGAACATGAACTTCATGTCTCAAATTAACCACTCTCCCTCTGTGTCTCACCAGCCTCAGATGGATGAGTATTTTATCCAGATTGAAAAGATCGTCGAAGAGGGGAAAACTTCATCTCAAATACGATTAATGTTGCAGGCTATTATAGACCTGAGATTGGTGAGTCCTCTGTTTATGCCAAAATGTATCTAGGACTGTGTGATAAAACCCACACATGCTCCTAAATTCTCTGATCTGTCAAAGATAAAGAGCAATGAAATCTGTTTAACACTGATTCAGGTTTGAAGTCATTGTGGTTCTGAACATTTTTTTTTCTTCAGCACAACTGGGTGTCCGGAGGACCCGAGCAGGGTCTGAACACCATTGACGAGCAGGAGGAGCCAAGAGAAGTGCAACAACAACTGCTCTCCAATGACACCGGGAGACAGCCAGGTCAGTCCTGCAGTCTAAATCCTCTTTAAGGTTTAGAATCACATCGACACAGCTATAGTGACTCAGGAAACCAGTCTGTAGACTTCCTGTCCATATAACCTGCAGAGATGCTTTCAGGCCCAACAGCAGACAGGAAGCCCCCTCACTCCCTCCCATCTGCTAGCTGAGCTATAATATTTCATCTTGTAACACAGCATGCCACAGAAACAGTCAGAAATGTCACTCTGTCTGCCACTTTCACAGCCGTCTGACTGCACTGTATTTCCTGTGAACTAATCTTAAACCTATATTTCCCTGTTCGTTTTTTTTTTGTTTTGTGTGTGGGTGTGTCTCCACAGATCCAAGTGAGCAGAGAGATCAGCTTGTGAAGAACGAGGAGCCCTGGACCACTGTGCCTAATAGGACCAAAAGAAGGACCAGAGACTCCAAGAATATCCCAAAGGTCTCCAAGGTGAGATGAGCTGTCTGAGGCTTTGACACAGATCTTACCATTCTACGTTTTTCTAACCTTCTACTGTGAGGATTGTACAAATGCACTGCATACAGGAGACGTGAAGCTGCTATTTACTCTCTGTCCCTAATAGTTGATTTGCTCATATTTCTACATTGGAATCACAAAAACAATGACAAACAATTACCATGTGGTAACTGGTCATGTTCCATGGAAACTTAAATCGGTGTCAGACGTGACGGCCGGGTAAAATCTGGAGAATTGGCTACAGACTTCAAACATTTAAATTACTTTGAAAATGTACATTTATTTTTTTTCAGAACAACTGGGTGTCCAGAGGACCCAGGCAGGGTCCGCTAACCATTGTCCACAAGGAGGCAAAGAATAAAGAGAAGGAGGAGCAGAGAAAAGTGGACGAGAAGATCCAGCAGGGCCCCTGGGCTCAAGTCCCATTGGTGAAGGGCAGTGGTGGAGGAGCCAAGGCCGGTGACTCAGGTGAGGTCACACCACATGACTTTCAAACCTATCAGATCACTGTGCAGTTCACACTTCATGACCTGCTGATCAGGAGTCGTGTCCCTGTTTGGAGTTCATACTACAACACTTAACGATGGAAGGGTGTCACTCACTTCACAATGTTTCGGCTGCTCCGCTCTGTTTAGCTGTAGTTGTCACTGATTCATCTAAGATATGAAGCTTGTTAGAAATCTGGGGGTCTGATAGTCTTTCATATCTATTACATTTTACCAGAATTTCCTTCATTATGTTCTTAAAAAGGTTTTAAATTGAACTAGATGAAACCCTGATATAAAACAGTAACTTACAGCATATCCTGTACATGGAGTCAGGTGAAGCATCTTCCTCTTAATGTCTGGACCTTGACTCTGATCACCCACAATCGTTATTTTTCACTTTTCTCTCTTTTAACGTTTCATCTCTGCAGGGCTCAACTGCTTCTCAGCGCTGCAGTCCAGCCCCTCACCACAACCCTCCACCCCTCCTCAAGAGAAGGCAGACTTCGACGGAAGGTATGAGATGACAACGCTGTCTGATTTGAAGGATCCTGTTGGTGTTAGGTCTCTCAGAAAGTTGAGAAGAGTGTCTCTGTGATTTTGATATTAATCTTTTCTGCTAGCAGGATATTTTGAACTTTGATTAACTAGAATCCATTAATTTAAAAATACATTTAAGTTTTGCTTCTGTTTAGGTCAGTGATAATAATTTTGTAGTAGGTTCCAAATTGGTGGAAAAGCTTGATATTCAGAGTTTCTCATTTACACTGCCATCCTTCCTGACTCTTTGTTTATTCGTCCCCCACGCAGAAGAGGCAATAAGAACAGGAACCGTAGGAATCGCCTCTACAATCTGCTGCACAATGCGCCTGCTTTGTCTCAGCCTGATCCGTTGACCTGGGGAACCAGTTCGAAGGAGCTGCTGGAGAGTCCAGCCCCGGAGGAGCTGGAGCATGAGGGAGCCATGCCACGCAGACCGAGTGTCTACGAGTGGTATTGGTGATAGCCAATTACCTTTCTGGCCACTTACGCCGCCCCGCCCCCATGCCCTGGAGCGGACCGTTGACAGTGCCCCTCAATTGCATCGCTCAGGGCGGGGGGCGTGGCGGTGTTCTGAGGGACAGCTGGTAGGTCAGGGGTGAGATGGGCGCCACCTAGTGTCTAAACTGAGAAGTACAATACAGTGGGCAATAGTCCATTACATTACAATTCATTTAGCTGACGCTTTAATCCAAAGCGATTCACAATCAATGCATTCAAGGGTACCCGAGGGAACAAACCCCGAACAACAAGAATCAAGAAAGTACAATTTCTTCAAAAATGGAGCAAAACTACATAGTGCTATAATTAAGTTTCATTTAAGTGTTACTAAATTGCTAGTTTAAAAAAAAATATTTAATTTTTTTATTTTTTTAATTTATTATTATTATTATTTTTTTTATTGAGGCGGGCCAATTTAAAATGGATGGGGGGCCGCAGATGGCCCGCGGGCCGTAGTTTGGACACCCCTGGTCTACGAACTTAAACCTGATGAAGCTGGTTTGAGGTGAAATGGACAGAAGGTGAAAGAAAAGCAAACATGGAAGTATAAGAACGTCTTCAGCTGCTTGATGTGACAACAATTTCAAGAAGCCAACATTCTGTTCCTCGAGAAGATCCCACGATTCCTTCTTTTTACATTTTCCAATATTTGGTCTTAATTTTAGAAAAGCTGTGAACCTTTAAATATTTTTCTCTACAAGACTTTTATTAAATGATCCTAGATGAGTCTTTGAGGAGAATTTCTCTGTGTTGTGGTGACAGAGCTGAGACGGATCTTGCTTCTTCTGCTCCAGAAGAGTCTCGGTGGAGAATCATTCTCAGACATCTCCACACTTGCTTTCCAAGATTGTCACTGATCTCTTTGATCGTCTGCTCCTCTAATCTCTGATTCCAGACAGGTGTTCAGGGGAAACTTAAACCAGAGGTCACAATGTTTGCTTGAATCCACTTTTTAAACTTCTTTTAACAGCTACATTTGAACACAAACCATTCAGATCCACGTGTGAATGTGTGTGAATAAACACTCAACATAAGTCTAACAGAGCACAGGCAAATCACCACTGACACGCAGGCTCAGGGTGAGATGATCTGAAGAGGACACTGCCTGTAGCTCTGTGACTTGGCAGGAAACCAGTAGCACTAACCCCACTCAGTTTCCTGGGAGGCACCAAAGAGTGGAAAACATCCAGTCACCTTCAATAACCTCCGATGATCTGTGCATAAGGAAAAAAAAGTTCCTCAGGATGACTTGTGCCTCTTGGTACATTTATTTCCACCCATGACATGTTATTCCAGAGAACCATCTCTCAGGTGAGGTATCAATAGCCACTTTGCAGGATTTCCAACTGAAACTTAGCTCTCACTTCTCTATTCACATGGCCTTAGTGTCTCAGAGTGTGTGTGCCCTGCAGGTTTGTCATGTTTTACACAAGTCCTCCCTTTTTATCATGTGACAGAGATACAGATGTGGTGGTAGAGATTTTAGAGGGTTCCATAACTGTACTGTCTGGACCTGGCAGCACTATGGGCTGGCGACATCTTCCATTGGCCGAATCACTCACCTGATCTCAGTGCAGCTTTGTGTTGGAGTTGGTGGAGAGCAGAACAATGTGAATAGCTGAATGAGGCTCTAGTGGAAGATAATCACCAGGGAACATTCAAGGAGAGTCTGCTGATGTCTGAGGGTCCAACACTTCAAACAGTCACAGACTGCAAAAGATTTTTCCACATATTAAATATTCTTGATATCTATAAATATTTAATTAAACATTTTATCATTTCACTTTGATTTTCAAAGTCTTTGCCTTTACCCTCTTCCACGTTGATGAACTAAAATATAATTGATATAATCCCCTGTTACGTAGAGAATAAAAGCATTCTCCAAGAAAACAGTAAAATCTTTAAAATGATTGTGTTTAATTAAGTGTTTCATTACAAATACCAAGTGAGGCAAAATGCAAGTGTTCCCAGTGTTCACTTAAAAAAAACATTTGCTCGATCTGGGCCAAACAAACCTTCCTTTCTATTTGTTGTTTCAGTTGCACCAGTTTAAACTTCAGCAGCTCCGACTCTCTCTTCTCACACAAATACACACTCAACTCAAGTGATTCATTTCTATTGATGTCTCTTTTCACAATTGGATGTTCCCTCTTATAACAGGTTGTCAATGTCGCCAATGATTTCATGTGCATAGATTTAACACATTACATAAGAGCTGAACATATAAATAGGATTTAGAACTCATTTGTATTAGTCCCAACCAACAACTTTCCCTCCTGCTGTATTCAAATGAAAGAAGACTGATCAGAAGTAAAAGATAATATGTGGGTGTTAAGAGTTCAAATGGGAGCAAGTACAGTTTTTGACAGAGTATATTGACGAGATATTAACGTCGGTGATGTCAGACTCCGATAATAACTCACACTTTGATTATGTTTCCTCTCTCTGGTCAAACGCTGCTCAGGGAGTTGGAGCGACTTCAAACAGGAAGCAGGTCTGTTGTACACATGTTCTCATCTCCACTCACATGTGCTGAAGCTGAACGTCCTCCCTGACTACTGAGTTCTATATTCAGATATTCCTTATGTTACTATATGATTTTGCCCGAACTGAAATATCTATGTCCACTACTTTTCCACTTGTTTTCATCATGTAGTCACCTGATGATATTCTCTTTTGATGACCCCTAGCCTGGTTATTAATAGTTTGCTTTTATATTTACAAAAAGAGTTACAGCCCTTCTTAATTTTCCCAACAGCCTCTGAGCATAACTAAAGCAAACAAGGTATAAAACAGGATATGTATCGTTATGACAAGTGCGTTAGTCATGTTCTCTTAGAGGAGTTTTTCTCCGGTAAATTGAGTCGACAAGATACGCTGACATCTGGGTCATGTGTTTCCAGCAGGGAGAGCGAACCCCCCCCCGTGTCAGGCTCGCTTTCTGCAAGATTAAGACTCAAGGCCGGTGGGGCTGATGTCACTGCTGATGTCACAGTCACAGCTGGATGTGAACTGACAGCCACATGTGACACACACAGTAAGTAGTGGTGTAAGTGTTTTAAGTGAAAGACACGATTCTCCAATTGTTTGTGGGATTAAGCCACCAAATATAGATTAAAAAACTTTCAAATCTTATTTTTAATTTCTCTAATACTTTTGTTTATGATCAAACATCATTTGACATTCATAAGCACCTTGTGAGTAGCTAAAAAGTGAATTGATTGTGATGTTTTACACTTTGATTGAAACAAAATGGGATTTGTAGAGGAGCAAAAGTTTTCTTGGAATTCGTCCCAGATATATGATAGATACAAATTGAGTGCTGCTTCTCCATGTTTACTGTAGCTTCGGAACAGGAAGCAGACGTGTCCCAGATGGTCTGAGAGGAATGGAAACATCATAACAAGAAAATGTATTTAAACACACAGGAAGCCAGTTTAAAAATCGGAGAACTGGAATGATGTCATAATAGAGACATCATTCCAGTTCTCCGATTCCTATTGTGTTCATTGAGGTAAAGCTTGGTTTTGTAATTGTGTTAACATGTTCATTCAATCGTTCACTGCAGAACTTTTCCACTGTGGAGGTGGAATGTCATTCAAGACTTAATCTACAGTAAAGACTTGTTCTGTGACGTGGTTGAAATCTTGTCTGGAAAACATCAAAAACAGATGTTTAGGGGCTATAAGATGTTAGGCTGTTGACAAACAACCTTATGAAGGACACCATAGAGGTTTAATAATTGCTGCTTCAGGGTAAGTGGTAAAAAGCTTTGATAAGAGTCAAATATTTGCTTGAAAATCTGATTCCATGCATTTGATGATATCTTTGGAAAACCCTGCAGGTGTCAAGACAGCAGGAGGTTCTGTTATTGAGAGGGTCAATCTAGATGTAAGGACAATATAAACCCTATAGCTGATACGTTGGAATCATAGACTGTTTAAAAAGTGATGCCAATACGGGAGTGCCTGAGACCTGTATTATCTCAATAGACCAGCAGAGGGCGACTCCTTTGGTTGGAAAAATAAGTAAATTTGTATTGAAGTCTATATGAAAACTTCAATACAAAGTAAAAAGGTTCCCTGGGACTTTAGAATCTCAAGTTTCAGGTAGTTTGAAGGTGTGGGTGGGTGTGCAGTGACCTGGAGTTCTCAGTCAGGCTCCAACAATATGGTTATTTCTTGTTTAAAAAGACAAGATGCTGCTGATTAAAATTCCAAACTCAAGTCTTAGAAGCAGCAGCAGCTCACAAACACGTGGGTGGTGTCGCAGCTGGTTTCCTCTTGTCCTGACGTCTTGTCTTATTTCCTGAATGTTGCCAGCTTTCTTCGAGGTGTCAGATTGTTAACCAATTCGCTCTCTATAGCTCAAGTCATTAAAATTTAAGTTTTCTCAGTAACAACTGCAACACTCGGTCGGTCATTCACACGGTCGGACCTAGTTTGATCCTAACACTGAATACAGGAGATTGTGATAGTGGATCTTGATCATGGAGGAAGCCGATCACAACAAGTGATCACAACAAGACTGCTTGATATACAATACGCCTGCTCACATATTCTACCATGAATGGCATTGACTTTCCTTCTGTCAAATCCACTTCTGTCTGACTGAGCTTCCTTAATGGCTGCAGTTGTGATGTCAGGGGTGGCTGTGGTTCGCCTTGGGCTGTCCACCAGATGTCCGGTGTCGGATTTGCCTGAGCTGAAACCATATACATTCTTTTGTCAAAACACAGCTGAGCCTTGATCCCAGCCTCACAAAGCTGCTGCATGGCCACATACCTTCTGTGATGTTTAAGTAAAGAATAAAGGTTTTGGGTTGAAAAATGGTTGGAGTGATAAGGATTGCTTTATATATCAATTTTAAAGTCACTTATTTAAAATAAAAACCAACAAAAAAACACAGATGATAGTGGTTGAAAGCTTTCAACACAACCCTAACTCAGTGTTGCAAACAACATTGAAGCAGGAGACAAATTCCTAGCATATTTGTATGCGATATACAAACAGCAGATAACATTATAGGTGAACATTTTCCACATTTTCCACATCGGGCTTTTTCAAAGGTTTCTGAAAAGATGTCTGAAATTCCTTGAGGCGCTTTTTCTGTCAGTTAATTGCCCCCTTTTGCCAGAAAGGCTTTTCCCCCCCTTTGATTCCTCTTATACACCAACCCAGTCTCATCAGAAAACGTTCAATGGCAACGTTGGTCCACTTGGAACGACGTTACCATCTCACAATCTGAGAGGCCAGATTGTGAGATGGTAACATTTAGTCCTCCCTTTGTTTTGCATTGGCGTGTTCTCACGTCACGTGACTCTCAAGCTCCCGTCTGCGGAGAGGAAAACATGGCGGAGATTCCCTGTTTTTTCAGATAAAAATATAATTTTGTAACTTAGTTTGGGCATAAAAATACATTCTGACACCATTTCTAGCGAGAAATGTGGTCTTTGCTTCCACAGTCTTCAGCCAGTTCGTGCTTATGATAAATATTTTAATAGTTATAACGCATGTTTTTATCGTTGCTATGATGGTTGCCATGCCACCACGGCGCAGCTTGGTGTTTAAATCACAGTCCCTGCGTGGTGTCCTTCAGTGATCGTGAATGTTATTCATGTTATATAATAGTAATATTTGAGGCTAGATTACATCTCTAATGAGAAGGAACCTGCGAGTCTGTTCATACCGAGGCCGGCCCGAGTGCGCGACCGGACCGAGTGCGCGAGCGGACATGACGTGTGGCTGTCGTAAAAACCCTATTTGTAAACAACCAGTCCTTTAACTCGGGTCTGCGTTATAAACACGGAGCGCTTGGAAGACCACGATGTCATCTTCCTTCTGTCAGGTAAGTAGTTTATTGTTTTTAAAGATCGTTACGATCTAGGTTTACAGTCCGAGTGCGGAGAGAGTCCGTCAATCCACACTATGGACGCTGTTCATCAGCTAATACGCCATTGTTAGCCACATGCTTCAGGCCACGGTAGCCTGTGCTACCTGGGAGGTGAATACATGGTTGTTGAAAGCAGTTCAAGACGCTTAGCTCATCATTGAGGGACGCTACAATATAAATATAAACATGAATTTGATTTATGAATGCTTTAGATTAATAAGGAGTGTATTTGTCTACCATTACTCCACAATATCAGGTCAATTTGGTTTAATGTATAGTATGCACTATGACAATAATGTTTCCATGTTATGGAGTTGCGATTCATTTTATAAAACAATTGCTATGTTCTGTTTTTTAATCAAGGAGTATCAAAGTGAAGCTACAGGAGTTTCATTAACGTCAACAACTTGGACCGAACGGTTTGTTTTGCTTGATGAAGAGCAGGAAGGGCAGCCTGGAGAGAAAGAGAAGCCGGGTTGAGCCCACTACCATCATCCACGTACCACGAGGAAGATGAGGGAGAGAGATGATCCTACCATTAAAGAGGTACTTTTAAGTTACATACCAGAAACACCATTTTATATAATGTGCTAAATATACATTTTATTACATCCCCAAAGTACGCTTGCTGAAATACAAGTTTATATCACACTGAAAGAATTTTGATCAATCATGCTTCCCTGCTGTGATTGTTTAACTGGGAAAACAACTTTTTCCACAGGAAGGCAAGTAAATTTAAGGAATACATGTGCAAAGTTTTCCTCTGTTATGTATAATGATGACCCCCATCAAACATAATGTTAGCAATATTTACACCTTTTAATTTATACTGTTTATTTCTGTCTACATGTGTGAATTTGCCTTCATTAGTTTCAGAAAAGAGCGATGATGTATCGGTCAGTGGGCGGCAGCACGAGACTCCGCAAACTAGTCTGTAAGCAAAGCAGACGAAGGCATCGAGGTTGCGGCCTGCCATCATTGTTATTTTGCTTAAGGGACTGAATATGTTTCATGTAGAAATATTAGCATTTCCCTTATATCTACCAAAACTGCTTGTTTCACAGACTGCAGTTTTGTTTTGATCCGATGTGGTGTGCAAATACAACCGTATCTGCAATGGGTTGTGGGGCATTAACATTTGTAACTCTAATTTTGTTTTGACAGACTGTGAAAAGAACGTTGAGAACATCACCACTCTACAGGAAGACACAGTCCAGTAATGGGTGTCAGAAGTTCAGTAGTGAACGACAGGTACTGTGGGAAAATGTGTGTCATTGTTGTACAATGTCCTTTGACTCTGTTTAAACAAGGTCAACACAAAAAGGTTTGATTGTAAACTGATATCGGTACGAATTCATGTTATTCTCCTCGTCAAAAGAAACAAACAATCCAAATTACCTGCAGAACACCCTTGATGGACGCTTCAGCTGCATCGTCAGACTGGCCAGACAGCAAGATGCCAACTTTAATGCCAATTTATTTGTGTAACATTCCGTGACCAAATGTATAGATAACTTTTTGTAGATTGTAAAAATAGATAACCCATTTATTACAAAAAAACTACACTAGAATTACCACACTGCGTTGTATGACTCCGCTAACCAGAGCAGTGTCCGTCTACATATTTCTACATATTTTCTCTCATATAAATGACACTGTATCTCTTGACAACTGAAACCATAAGATGAGGTCAGTGTGGCCTTGACCTTTTTACTTTAAGACAAATACAAAGTTAGACAATCCGAAAACATGCAGTTATGCCTCCGGCGACTCGCTATTGCAGAGGCATTAAAACCGTAGTGTAGTAGATTGGATTTTATTGGTGTTACATTGGACATCTTGTATGGGTACACCAAAAAATATATTTGGTTTCACATTCTAGATGGCAATAAGCAGAGTCATCAACTCAGGAAAAATATTTCTGTAGAAAAGAAAGCCTTGTATGTGTGTATGTATACATACACACAAATGCACAATTGAGACGTTTTTGTCTTTTATCATATATTCTCAGGCAGTACTGATGCATTTACTGAGAGGGGACGTGAGGGCCTACTCTGCGTGCTCAGAGTTCAAGCCCAGCAGGCTGCAGCGGGCCTGACATATTCTGGAACAGCAGCACAGTCTTTAGATGACTCCTCTGAAGATGAAAACATGGCGAGGTACTTCTCCACTGATGAAGAACTGTGAGGGCTGTGATTAGCTACACTCTCTTGCTACAATGCTACTCATGCTACTCCCTGGCAGCCTTAGGAAGGCATTAGCTTGCTGTGTGGTAGCTGTTAGCTTCAGCATTTTTAGTTTTTAGTGGCCTGTCTGACGTTTATGTTAAAAAAAAATCAGAGGGAACCATCTTCATAATTTAACACTATGGTTTGTTTGTGTCCTTCAGTTCTTCTCAAGAGAAGCAGTACAGGTGTGCCTCAGCTCCACGGTCCCTCCTGCAGCCTCCGCTCCTGATGCTAACCTCATGTCTCCATCACACCAAGCAGCAGACCTGGATTGACAGACCTTTCTCCAGAGCTGCCCCCTCCCTCTGAAACCCCCCTCTCCAAAACACTATTTGTGTAGTTTTTAAAGTATTTTTTGCATGAGAATTGTTGATCATATCATTTCCAGCAGATGCCTTAATATAATGTTTGTGCACAATAAATGACATTGATCATAACATAATGGTATTTCCTTGCACTTCTACACCATGATATTGGCAGATAAGATGCTGATTACATTAAAGCAGTGAATGCTCTTCTTTAAGCAACATAAACAAACAATGATCCAATGGATCTGAAGTAGAATGGGCACATTACATTCTGTAGAGAATGCCTCAGTTATGGAAGTCAGAAAATAACTTTCTTTATCTGAGGTTCCAGTCATTTATAGTCACAGCAAAGCAAACAGGTCTGGTTGATGAGATCAAATCAAATCAAATCCAAAGAGAGAGAGAGAGAGAGAGAGAGAGAGAGAGAGTGTGTGTGTGTGTTTGTGTGTGTGTCTGCCAGCCAACCATCCTTTAAATTTGTGGGTCAGTGGTTGAGGTTAAAGTTAGCGTCAAGGTCAATGTTGGGTTAGGGTTATTGTAAGCAAGTAGTGGTTATGATTATGCTTAGTTATGATAAGTCTCCTGGAAATGAATTAGATGAATTTATCCAAAAATAACCATAGTAAGTGTGTTTGTGTGTGTGTGTGTGTGTGTGTGTGTACAAATGCGAGTGTGCATGTGGTACTTCTTCCTAACTGTTATGTTAGAGCGATTCTAGCAACCTAGTAATAATAATAATAATAATAATAATAATAACAATAACAACATCAACAAAACCAGCACCACCACCACCACCACCAACAACAACAACATCAATGTTGACATCCTCAGAAGGGACAGCCACATGTGCTGGCAGTAGATCTGGGATGTGGGACAGGCCAGACCACTCGTCTGTTGGCGCCGCACTTTAAAGAAGTCGTGGGAATTGACATCAGTGAGTGTCAGCTGGAGGAGGCCAGAGCTGTGCCCGGGTTCTCCAACATCGAGTACAGGTAAGACATCTGGAGGCGGTGTTACGCTAACCTGGAAACAACCTAAATAGTGTAAAATAGTGTTTGTTAATTTGTATAAATATTCTTCGAGGCTCCTGATTGTGATATGGAGTTTATTGTTCCTCTCATAAAGTGCTCTGCCTAGGCTGCAGAAATTAGCTTTACTAGGATCCACCCCTATCTCTAGACAGTGATGATTTGGTGACAGCGAATTTGTCCAAAACGGCTCTAGCACTTGGACTGAGGGCCTCTGCCTTCAATTTCCTATGTAAGAGTAATCTCAACCATTGGGTATTGAGCCAAATGCCTTAATGGGGTCATGTCAATACACAACTAGGCCCCCCTTCCCTTAGTGTACCTCTCTGATCAGCTTGGCGACAACTCCAATGTGTTACAGGCACCCGGGAATCCCAGAAATACTAGGCACCTTTTCTGAGGTGTCAGTGAGGGTATTCTCATGTATGAAGTGTGAAATCCTTCTAGATAAGCCCCTGAAGGAGACTTAACTGTGAGGTTGAGTTATGTTTCTATGGTACCCAGATACCTACCTGTAGTGGTTTATTCTTGGGCAAAATCACTTTCAAGAGAAGCGTTCATATAACCAGTGGTCATGGTTGTGTTAGTGAACAGTGTCCAGTTGTCTCTCTCTGTGCTATTTATCTGGACTCACAGGATGTTCTGTCCGTTGCACCTGCAGGAAAGGGAGAGCAGAGGAGCTTCCATTCTCTGACGGCTCTGTAGACTTGGTGACGGCATCAGCAGCAGCCCACTGGTTTGACCACTCCAGGTTCCTGGCTGAGGCCAATCGGGTTCTGAAGCCCCGGGGCTGCATTGCTCTGCTGAGTTACACCAATCAGAACAACAGTCTTTCCTACCAGAACTGTGGAGAACAACTTAACAGCCTCTATGAAGAGGTGGGTGTAATAACTAAAATCCTTGTTTATTCAAATGTGAAAATAAGAGAACACCACAACTTCCAAAGGTATCCAGTAAAGTGGAGATAATGCTACTGTGACTCATGTCGATGCCACCGGGGTCTCCCCCACCACTGCCAGAGGTGAACCTGTTGCTTTTAAGCCTCTTTTTTATTAATTAAACTGCACCAAACATAGATTCCAAATCACTAAACATACATTGACAAGCAGTTTCTCACGACGTAGCAGCTCAGCTCCGTCATCTGTCTCTTTGTCTGTCTCTGTGACTCTCATGAGTTTCTCCTCATGTGTCTCCTTCGTGTCTCTTTCGTGTCTCTTTCGTGTCTCTTCCCCTGTGGCCGCTCTTTTGAATCAAGGGAGAGTTAATTGTCCAACTAATCAGCCAATCAACTCCCCCAGGTTCTCCTGGAGCTGCTCTCTAGCTCCTGCCACTACCATCATTAATAACAACAGCAAACATACAGATTTATAAAACTGCAGTTTTTACTGTTAAATTTGTTTTCAATGTTAGTTTATATTACTTACATTATATATTATTTAAACATACATACAGACACACAACAAAAGTCAGTGCATAGAGTAAAGGATTCATGTTTTTATCTTTATTCACTTCCAGGTGAAACAGCTGCTGATGCCATACACCAGCAACATCCCAGAAGCTCAGTGTAACAGTAAACTGGAGGAGTTATACTCTGCCATCCCTTTTCCAGACAAAGAACGGTAATTACAACACAGACACTTAACTGACCAATGCCAAGTACACCTCTGTAATACCTAGAATTAACTGTCGGCTGACAAATTAGGCCTCATTATATATCCTAGCCTTTAAAATACGGATAACAAAAGTGTTTAAACATTTTGTTTGGTTTCTCAGAGAATAAGTTTTGGTCCTTTAAAGAACATCTGTGTCCTATTTAGGGGAACGTTATTCATGAGTTTGTGCAAGACCAAAATAAAAGACTCGATAAAGTAAATTCAAATGTGGTTTTAATAAAATAACAATAATCTTTATTAAATCATCAGGTTTAGAAGAAACAGGTAAAATAAATTAGTATACAAATACAAGTGCCATATAAAATGCTCAATAAAATAAATTAAAAGACAAGTTATAAAGAAAGTTACGACTCAGATAAATGTATTATTTCTAATTCTCATTTTTGTCTTGAATAAAAAAAATTGATCTACTTTATTGAAACCACAGGATCGAAACAGAAGTGAAATCTTTCATCACTTTGAAAAACCTGGTGGGATTTATTGAGACCCTGTCCATGTTCCAAACCTACAAGGAGAAAGACCCTCAGGCGGCTAACGACCTGCTGCTCAACACTGAGAAGAGGTAAAACACACACACACACACACACACACACACACACACACACACACACACACACACACACACACACACACACACACACACACACACACACACACACACACACCAGCATTTCTCCAGGTATCCATTTTTTTTAAATAATTTACTGAATGTCTTCTTGGTTCTCTACAAGTTATATAATCAGACTCTGTTTCTCACTGCTTCACAGGTTTCTGGATGAAATGGGAGTCACGTCTCTGGACACTGAAATAGAGTGGACGATGGAATATTTCTGTGTCCTGGCATCTAAACCAAAATGATCAACAATACAGAAACAGAAAAAGAAAAACTGATTCTGGGATGTTAAAGCCTCTGATGTATTAAAGAGTGTGCATATTGAATTTGGACATTTCTGTGTTTTTCCCCAGTCAAACTCTTACTGACCTTTTGTATGTAATGTAAACTCTGTATGAAAAGCTTTCCAATCTAATCCTTAACACACTGTGTTTTGGCACAAAAACTACAATTCAAAACATATCCAAAAGCAGCTGAACCTTCACAGACTTATTTGTTGTAACTGCTTCAGTGTGACTTCTTTATTTTGTGCTATTTTTCATTCTGTTGAAGGTAACTTGTCACTTCTACTTTGTGCAACATGAAAATATGTGTAGTGTAATGACACTAGTGACATCATACTGCATTGCCATTAAAAGTACTTTCTGAAGACGCCAATAATACAACAAAAAAGACTAAGTACTTCTTATATTTAATTGACAACCAGATATAACTGATACATTGCAGAGTCAAGTTTAAAATACCAATAATTATTATATGAGCAGTTTATTATTAATGTCCTCACAGCCCTTGCAGGAAATGGACTGAACTAAATTCTGCTGACCAGCAGCTGTAGAGGTGTATAAGCAGTGACTGTTAATAATTAACAACCTTAGTTAAAGAGTACCATGACATTTAGAAGCCAACAGACGCACACACAGCTGCACACAACACGTCTTTGCAGTATTATAATTACACACATACAAATCGGACCTCGGCCACATCATCCTCACCAGCTTGTTCTGACATCACCCATGAACCGACCCAGACCTGTGAGCTTTGCCTAAATGTGTTATTTTTATTATTACATTCAGGTCACTCAGCATTGTTGCACACAGAGAGGGAGCTGTCCCTTTAAACACCCTCATTATGAAACACACCACATACCAGCAGAGATAATGGAGCCTCCCAGTTCCCTTGCACCCCGTTGTTTCCCTCTTGTGTGTGTGCGTCCATGCATGTGTGTATGTGTGTGTGTGGTTCTGAATGCCTGCCTGCAGACGAAATAGAAGGTAAAGTCGATTTTTTTTTAGCTCTTTATGAAGCTTATGATAAATCAGCTGTTCACGGAGGCATCAGTTAACAATGGCTCACCGTCTGTTTGAGGGCAAGAAGCATGCAGCTTCTTACTTAAAGTACAGGGTCTCCCCATCAGAACATCTTATACAACAGGTCCTTGGATTCCTGGAAAAACGGGTAAGTGCAAGTAGGAAGAGGATGACAGCCTCTGAAATATAACTACTGGAGGAGAAATGTTGAAACTAACTGCACAGCGATGTTATTTTGACAGAAAGCTTGTCCCTTTGAGCTGGCAGTGGATGTGGGTTGTGGCTCGGGACAGGGCACTCGGCTGCTGGCCCAACACTTTGCTTCCGTGGTGGGGACAGATGTGAGTCCTGCCCAGCTGGATTTGGCTGTCCAGTATGCCCTGGAGGCAAACATCACATATAGGTGAGCATGGACCAACCTGCAGTCAGGATTCATATTTTTAGGTTTTTACATGAGACCGTAGGTCAAAGGCTAATTCAAGCTTCATGGGTCTCTTTTTAGTTTGTCTGTTCCATGTTTACCTGGCTACAGAGGGAGGAATCAAGCCAACCATTCAAAAAATGCATGGAGAGATATCAAGATAACACCAACATGTTTTTATTTACTGCTCTGTTGAGCCACTTGGTGACAAGAGAGAACAATTGGAACCTTGTCTGGTGAAAGTCGGTCATGCTGTGAGGCCCACACTGCAGAACCAACATACAGTCAACTGAATAATAATCCCCTATGTATTGTTTGAAATATAATATATACAACACAAATAGTTAACAAAATTAATATGCAAAGCATGGAGCACATTGTTTAATAAACCCAGTATCAATGGAGTATTTATTCCCAGTATTTGAGATATTTTAGAATATCTACATTAATATCAGTAAAACCTGGATGGATACAAGGTGGAGTTAATCATGTATTGCATTTGGTGCACCATTAAAACTCAGAAATTAATTGTTTAATCTGACTTGATTTTTGTATGTAAGGATTCATTAGTTGTAGAATGTGGAAAGGCCCAAACGTGGTTTCACCTGGTGTGTGTGTGTGTGTGGAGTTTGATTCAGTTCCTGCTACCTTCCCATCTTCAGAGAGTGTGCGGCTGAGGAGCTGCCGTTGGCTGACAGCTCAGTGGACCTGCTGACTGTTATGACTGCGTTCCACTGGTTCGACAGGCCACGCTTTCTCCTGGAGGCCCACAGAGTCCTGAAGCCCCGCGGCTGCCTGGCTCTGCTCAGCTACACCATGGACATGGAGCTCAGCTACGACGGCTGCTGCTCGCAAGCACTCAACCAAGTCTGCAAAGAGGTACACGCAGAGTGAGAGAGGTTACTGTGAATGTGCACATACATACAGATTTCAAATGTTTTTTCCTGTTATAGAAATACTTACATGTCAGGACACATGATAAGGTAAATGAAAAGCATGTGTACCCGCATAATAAAGATAGCAGGGATCAATCCTGCTTCAGGGAACCATTCATAGTCATGACCTGTTCGTATATCTGCATATTGAAAGACCAGAGTCCCATGAGGACTGTGGGCTGTGAGTTTGAGGAGAGCATTTTTCCTTTAATATGTAAGATTGCACCTGTTCAGACAGGATTCATCCCACTGACACAAACCAAACAGGCAAATATCATCAGGGCAAATACAAACAACCCAAGCAAATCATATCGCACAACATCGCCATCTAGTGGTTATTATTGTGTTAAGCCCATCAGTTAGTAAAACACCTGACTCATGTTGTGTATAATGACATCAGTGAGTTGACGGACTCTTCTGATGATTTGATCAGTTTTATGCAGCTTTAAAACTCTACCGCGACCCTCACATTGGTCCCAGCACTATTGAGTTGTACCGGGCGGCGTATGAATCCATCCCTTACCCAGACAAGGAGTGGTGAGTGAACACATTCCTCTCTCTCAATTCTAAATATTAATTTCCAATCTTTGTCACTTCGGTCAGTACAGTAGTATGATTTGGGTGTGTGTGTGTGTGTGTGTGTGTGTGTGTGTGTGTTCATAAAGGCAAGAGTGTGTGAGAGTGAGAAAGGCCATGCCTCTGTCCGGCTACATGGGGATGGTGGAGTCTTTCTCCAGCTATCAGATTCTGCTGAGAGCCGACCCGCAGAAGGCCGAGCAACTCTCCCAGGACATCTGTCAAAAGTAAATACTGATGCACCACACTATGCACACGCATGCAAATAACACACATGTCCGTGAAAATGAAGAAAAATGACTCATATGATGATATTATTAGTATTATTAGGAAATTACCTGTGCCAAGGATTTCATATTTCTGCCCTGTCTGGTTGTTTGTTGGTTTGTTGGTTTGTATCTTTATTTGTTTGTGAGATAGAAACTTTCTGGAGAGATTTATTGAAGAACCTATTAAATTTAAGTGATGATCCGAATCTCGAATTTAGTTTTTAGTCAGGGAGAAATGAATATTTAAGGGACAGATATCTATGAGTGTGTGACATCTGGTGCAGCTTCATTGAATTTAAGGAGACTGTTGAGACTTAGGGGGAGGTTTGCACCATTCTAGTTGTTATATGACACGCTGAGAGATAAGATCTGCCACAGGAACAGGATGTTGTCCCTGACTTTACTCTCTGAATGACTCATAACACTTTATTTCCCATGCTCCTCTCTGTCCAGGCTGATGTCCGTGATGCAGGTGACCTCAGCAGACGCAGAGGTGGTGGTGGCTGTGAAGTATTACTACCTGCTGGCCTGTAAACCAGAGGAGGCCTGAGTCCGACACCTCTCACACTTTCAACACCGGCCAGCAATGTCGTGGACACAGGAGATCTATGTGTGAGGTTGTTTTTTATAAAATACCACTAGAGGGTGACACTTGAATCAAGACTCCATGTGTTTATTGTCTCTGCTTTCACTGTCTATGTTAATTTTGTTGGTCAGTTTTTCATGTGGCCTTCATCCACTTTACATAATCTCAGAGACGTATATTCTCTTTATTTGCAGACCACTGTAGTTTTATTTGCCCTGACTCCTCCACAATACTGATTTTGCGTCGAATCTTCATTTGATTTTATCAGCAGTAATTATGATTTCAATGATAGAGGTGATGGGCCTCATAGTGGGATTCTTCTGCTGGAGACAGACACACATTAGAAACTGGCAGAGAGGAGGCATTAAGCCTTCTGTCTCATTGCCTGACACCACTTGACTGATAATGGTGTTCTGAGTGGATGAGTTTGTTTTCCTCCGTATTTCTCTACACTGTGCCAGCAAGTTGTGCGTCCGCAGCTGTCAGTCACATGTTCTCAGCTCGACTGAGCCACGTTCCACCTGATGAAGAGCAGACTGGCGGCTGAGAGGCAGCAAGCGGAGGAGCTGAGGGAAGCTGCAGTGAAGCTGGATCACCAGGGGACATTCAAAGAGTCGGCTGATAGCTGTGGGTCAAACACCTCTCACTGACTACACACAATGTTGAATATTATTAATATCTCTTGATACTTACAAAAAAATTGTATTTCAACATTTCAGTCTACTAGTCAGACAACCTGAATGGAATTGTAAACATTCAAACAAACAAAACACAATGTACATGACCCTGTTTGAGTTGAATATGAATGTCGGGGCTTCCGGACACATGGAGGCATGTTGTGTTTTTTCTGTTGTTTGATTACGTCTGAAAAATGACTCACCTTTGACTTCTATTGGATTGAATTCTGCTGCAACAAAGTTTACCCCTGAAACTCCAGAAGTGATTTGTGGACTCAAACACTTCACCCACTCCTCCATCGGCATAATGGTGAGTAGAGAAGGAGGGTGACCTATCCCTGATACTATATACTGATTCCTTAGAAATAAGCAGCACGCACTCTTCAGTATTTTTAACCTCTGCTCGCTCTCCGCTCATAGTGCTGACGCTCACATTCACAAAGCATGTTTGAATTGCATCAGGGATTTGTTGAAGTACACAGACAATACCACTAGAGGGTGGTATTTGATCAAAAGTGATGACAAGTCTATGATTATTGCCACTGGTGCTTGGAACGTCACAATATAGCATTCACCAGCTCATACATTTTCATAATAAACATATATGACCCAATGTAATGCACTTTTTCCATGTTGTACACAATTGGTGAAAAGGTTTTAGAGAACCTTCAAAAAAAGTAGAACAGAACGGAACCAGGCAGAGACTCCAACTGATGGAGGAGCAGCACTGTCTACACCCCGGAACGTGTTCACATTGACCGATCTTCACAAAAATCAATACACAGGTGTATTTATTATTATTATTATTATTCATTATATAATTATGTTTTCACAGAGAAGTGAAGAGAAATGATGTGGACTGTTTTCTATTATCGCCTTGAATATTAATTCAGGCTTTTTAACATGGAGCCGGCCACTAGTGGCCATCCAGTGAACTGCAGTTTTTCACAGGATGTTGCCCAATCGTTTAAAGGCAGATTTAATGCCTTTATCAAAATGAGTGATGCTCCGGTCCTATAATGTGCTTTGAAGTTCTTGACCTTTAGATGTCATCCCTCCTCTCTTACCTTGCTGGACATCTCCTCAAAACCCACAAGTTTGCTACGGAGCCGAGACAGACGCATCATCAGGTAATTTACCCAACTGTATGTTCCCTCCTGCTTCTCCTCTTCCACCATCATCATCATAATAGTTTGCTGGTACCTGCTTGCAAAAAAGGCTTCACCAGGGGCCTAAAGTCTCTGATTTGAAGCCCTGATCCACGAATTATTCCCTGGTTATTGGTAAAACTTAAAAAAAATCCTATCCCACAATGTCAAAAGACAGTGACAAAATAACTCCCTGGATCCACAGCTTTGTCTGTGTAACCGTACAATTTCCCAGTGTTAGAAGATAAAGATATAAGAGACTGACTTTATTTATTCAGCTATTGATGAGAATTATATAACGATACTTATTGATATCGTTTTATTGCCTAGCTCCCTGTTCTATTTGCAAACTTTGGCTATGATCTTTGTCCACTTATGTCCATGGGCTGAGTGATACATCAAGAAAGGACACAGCACAGGCTTTGGCCCTGATGCCTTTAATGGCGTCTGCCACGTCTATTACATCTCTTTTGCATCCTGACTTGTATATATGTTTTTCATGTTATCAACATTTCTGCACATTTTCATCAGGAACCGGTTGGAAAAGTTCCAGACAGTGTCCGTAGCAACTGACACAGACATTTCAGTTCTCATATGTCTGAAAGCAACTTGATCTGCATATCGTGTCAGTGTCATTGGTTACACTAAATGTTTCAATGATTGTTTCAAGCCTGATTTACCTGACTTAAGTGTGACGCCGGATCTTTCCCGAAACGTCTTTTAGTTTTGGTTTCAACTCTGTCCATATGTTTGTTTCCTTGGTCCCATTAGACGGATCGTCACCGACTTCTGATAAATCTGCAGAAGGCCGAGGACAGCGAAATCTTCAAGCTCAACATGCAAACGGCGGCCATCATTCATGACTGCGTGGTCAGGCTGCTGAACCACCGAGACAAAGAGTCTGTAGAGTGTCTGTGTGACCTGCTCACCACCATGGGCAAGGTCCTTGACTTAGAGGAGGCCAAGGTGAGCTGGAAGTAGTACATTTGACATAAATCCTAAATTTATTTTATTACGGTCTTAGAAAAGGTCTGAAGGGCTACAGATTGAAAGCTTCGAATATAATCTAGAGGATAATATGCGGCTGGTTTCCCTTTCCAAAACTAAATATTAAGAGAAATGCGTTGTTTGCAGGGATGAAGATGTGATGTGAACTTTTTGTCAGCAGTGTCTGGTAGATTGAATGGAGACATGCTGAACATGAACTTCATGTCTCAAATTAACCACTCTCCCTCTGTGTCTCACCAGCCTCAGATGGATGAGTATTTTATCCAGATTGAAAAGATCGTCGAAGAGGGGAAAACTTCATCTCAAATACGATTAATGTTGCAGGCTATTATAGACCTGAGATTGGTGAGTCCTCTGTTTATGCCAAAATGTATCTAGGACTGTGTGATAAAACCCACACATGCTCCTAAATTCTCTGATCTGTCAAAGATAAAGAGCAATGAAATCTGTTTAACACTGATTCAGGTTTGAAGTCATTGTGGTTCTGAACATTTTTTTTTCTTCAGCACAACTGGGTGTCCAGAGGACCCGAGCAGGGTCCGAAAGTGCAACAACAACTGCTCTCCAATGACACCGGGAGACAGCCAGGTCAGTCCTGCAGTCTAAATCCTCTTTAAGGTTTAGAATCACATCGACACAGCTATAGTGACTCAGGAAACCAGTCTGTAGACTTCCTGTCCATATAACCTGCAGAGATGC
Organism: Pleuronectes platessa; assembly: GCF_947347685.1. NCBI lineage: Eukaryota > Metazoa > Chordata > Actinopteri > Pleuronectiformes > Pleuronectidae > Pleuronectes > Pleuronectes platessa. Next base: position 20,511,535 of record NC_070639.1, on the reverse strand, counting down.
TTTCAGGCCCAACAGCAGACAGGAAGCCCCCTCACTCCCTCCCATCTGCTAGCTGAGCTATAATATTTCATCTTGTAACGCAGCATGCCACAGAAACTGTCAGAAATGTCACTCTGTCTGCCACTTTCACAGCCGTCTGACTGCACTGTATTTCCTGTGAACTAATCTTAAACCTATATTTCCCTGTTCGTTTTTTTTTTTTTTGTGTGGTTGTGTCTCCACAGATCCAAGTGAGCAGAGAGATCAGCTTGTGAAGAACGAGGAGCCCTGGACCACTGTGCCTAATAGGACCAAAAGAAGGACCAGAGACTCCAAGAATATCCCAAAGGTCTCCAAGGTGAGATGAGCTGTCCGAGGCTTTGACACAGATCTTACCATTCTACCTTTTTCTAACCTTCTACTTCGAGGATTGTACAAATGCACTGCATACAGGAGACGTGAAGCTGCTATTTACTCTCTGTCCCTAATAGTTGATTTGCTCATATTTCTACATTGGAATCCCAAAAACAATGACAAACAATTACCATGTGGTAACTGGTCGTGTTCCATGGAAACTTAAATCGGTGTCAGACGTGACGGCCGGGTAAAATCTGGAGAATTGGCTACAGACTTCAAACATTTACATTACTTTGAAAATGTACATTTATTTTTTTATCAGAACAACTGGGTGTCCAGAGGACCCGAGCAGGGTCCGATAACCATTGTCCACAAGGAGGCAATTAAAGAGAAGGAGGAACCAAGAAAAGTGGACGAGAAGATCCAGCAGGGCCCCTGGGCTCAAGTCCCATTGGTGAAGGGCAGTGGAGGAGGAGCCAAGGCCGGTGACTCAGGTGAGGTCACACCACATGACTTTCAAACCTATCAGATCACTGTGCAGTTCACACTTCATGACCTGCTGATCAGGAGTCGTGTCCCTGTTTGGAGTTCATACTACAACACTTAACGATGGAAGGGTGTCACTCACTTCACAATGTTTCAGCTGCTCCACTCTGTTTAGCTGTAGTTGTCACTGATTCATCTAAGATATGAAGCTTGTTAGAAATCTGGGGGTCTGACAGTCTTTCATATCTATTACATTTTACCAGAATTTCCTTCATTATGTTCTTAAAAAGGTTTTAAATTGAACTTGATGAAACCCTGATATAAAACAGTAACTTACAGCATATCCTGTACACGGAGTCAGGTGAAGCATCTTCCTCTTAATGACTGGACCTTGACTCTGATCACCCACAATTGTTATTTTTCACTTTTCTCTCTTTTAACGTTTCATCTCTGCAGGGCTCAACTGCTTCTCAGCGCTGCAGTCCAGCCCCTCACCACAACCCTCCACCCCTCCTCAAGAGAAGGCAGACTTCGACGGAAGGTATGAGATGACAACGCTGTCTGATTTGAAGGATCCTGTTGGTGTTAGGTTTCTCTGAAACTTGAGGAGAGTGTCTCTGTGATTTTGATATTTATCTTTTCTGCTAGCAGGATATTTTTAACTTTGATTAACTAGAATCCATTAATTTAAAAATACATTTAAGTTTTGCTTCTGTTTAGGTCAGTGATAATAATTTGTAGTAGGTTCCAAATTGGTGGAAAAGCTTGATATTCAGAGTTTCTCATTTACACTGCCATCCTTCCTGACTCTTTGTTTATTCGTCCCCCACGCAGAAGAGGCAATAAGAACCGGAACCGTAGGAATCGCCTCTACAATCTGCTGCACAATGCGCCTGCTTTGTCTCAGCCTGATCCATTGACCAGGGGAACCAGTTCGAAGGAGCTGCTGGAGAGTCCAGCCCCGGAGGAGCTGGAGCATGAGGGAGCCATGCCACGCAGACCGAGTGTCTACGAGTGGTATTGGTGATAGCCAATTACCTTTCTGGCCACTTACGCCGCCCCGCCCCCATGCCCTGGAGCGGACCGTTGACAGTGCCCCTCAATTGCATCGCTCAGGGCGGGGGGCGTGGCGGTGTTCTGAGGGACAGCTGGCAGGTCAGGGGTGAGATGGGCGCCACCTAGTGTCTAAACTGAGAAGTACAATACAGTGGGCAATAGTCCATTACATTACAATTCATTTAGCTGACGCTTTAATCCAAAGCGATTCACAATCAGTGCATTCAAGGGTACCCGAGGGAACAAACCCCGAACAACAAGAATCAAGAAAGTACAATTTCTTCAAAAATGGAGCAAAACTACATAGTGCTATAATTAAGTTTCATTTAAGTGTTACTAAATTGCCAGTTTAAAAAAAAAAATTTAATTTTTTAATTTTTTTAATTTATTATTATTATTATTTTATTTTTTTTGAGGCGGGCCAATTTAAAATGGATGGGGGGCCGCAGATGGCCCGCGGGCCGTAGTTTGGACACCCCTGGTCTACGAACTTAAACCTGATGAAGCTGGTTTGAGGTGAAATGGACAGAAGGTGAAAGAAAAGCAAACATGGAAGTATAAGAACGTCTTCAGCTGCTTGATGTGACAACAATTTCAAGAAGCCAACATTCTGTTCCTCGAGAAGATCCCACGATTCCTTCTTTTTACATTTTCCAATATTTGGTCTTAATTTTAGAAAAGCTGTGAACCTTTAAATATTTTTCTCTACAAGACTTTTATTAAATGATCCTAGATGAGTCTTTGAGGAGAATTTCTCTGTGTTGTGGTGACAGACCTGAGACGGATCTTGCTTCTTCTGATCCAGAAGAGTCTCGGTGGAGAATCATTCTCAGATATCTCCACACTTGCTTTCCAAGATTGTCACTGATCTCTTTGATCGTCTGCTCCTCTAATCTCTGATTCCAGACAGGTGTTCAGGGGAAACTTAAACCAGAGGTCACAATGTTTGCTTGAATCCACTTTTTAAACTTCTTTTAACAGCTACATTTGAACACAAACCATTCAGATCCACGTGTGAATGTGTGTGAATAAACACTCAACATAAGTCTAACAGAGCACAGGCAAATCACCACTGACACGCAGGCTCAGGGTGAGATGATCTGAAGAGGACACTGCCTGTAGCTCTGTGACTTGGCAGGAAACCAGTAGCACTAACCCCACTCAGTTTCCTGGGAGGCACCAAAGAGTGGAAAACATCCAGTCACCTTTAATAACCTCCGATGATCTGTGCATAAGGAAAAAAAAGTTCCTCAGGATGACTTGTGCCTCTTAGTACATTTATTTCCACCCATGACATGTTATTCCAGAGAACCATCTCTCAGGTGAGGTATCAATAGCCACTTTGCAGGATTTCCAACTGAAACTTAGCTCTCACTTCTCTATTCACATGGCCTTAGTGTCTCAGAGTTAGTGTGCCCTGCAGGTTTGTCATGTTTTACACAAGTCCTCCCTTTTTATCATGTGACAGAGATACAGATGTGGTGGTAGAGATTTTAAAGGGTTCGATAACTGTACTGTCTGGACCTGGCAGCACTATGGGCTGGTGACATCTTCCATTGGCCGAATCACTCACCTGATCTCAGTGCAGCTTTGTGTTGGAGTTGGTGGAGAGCAGAACAATGTGAAGAGCTGAATGAGGCTCTAGTGGAAGATAATCACCAGGGAACATTCAAGGAGAGTCTGCTGATGTCTGAGGGTCCAACACTTCAAACAGTCACAGACTGCAAAAGATTTTTCCACATATTAAATATTCTTTATATCTATAAATATTTAATTAAACATTTTATCATTTCACTCTGCTTTTCAAAGTCTTTGCCTTTACCCTCTTCCACGTTGATGAACTAAAATATAATTGATATAATCCCCTGTTACGTAGAGAATAAAAGCATTCTTCGAGAAAACAGTAAAATCTTTAAAATTATTGTGTTTAATTAAGTGTTTCATTACAAATACCAAGTGAGGCAAAATGCAAGTGTTCCCAGTGTTCACTTAAAAAAAACATTTGCTCGATCTGGGACAAACAAACCTTCCTTTCTATTTGTTGTTTCAGTTGCACCAGTTTAAACTTCAGCAGCTCCGACTCTCTCTTCTCACACAAATACACACTCAACTCAAGTGATTCATTTCTATTGATGTCTCTTTTCACAATTGGATGTTCCCTCTTATAACAGGTTGTCAATGTCGCCAATGATTTCATGTGCATAGGTTTAACACATTACATAAGAGCTGAACATACAAATAGGATTTAGAACAACTTTCCCTCCTGCTGTATTCAAATGAAAGAAGACTGATCAGAAGTAAAAGATAATATGTGGGTGTTAAGAGTTCAAATGGGAGCAAGTACAGTTTTTGACAGAGTATATTGATGAGATATTAACGTCGGTGATGTCAGACTCGGTTAATAACTCACACTTTGATTATGTTTCCTCTCTCTGGTCAAACGCTGCTCAGGGAGTTGGAGCGACTTCAAACAAGAAGCAGGTCTGCTGTACACATGTTCTCATCTCCACTCACATGTGCTGAAGCTGAACGTCCTCCCTGACTACTGAGTTCTATATTCAGATATTCCTTATGTTACTATATGATTTTGCCCGAACTGAAATATCTATATCCACTACTTTTCCACATGTAGTCACCTGATGATATTCACTTTTGATGAGCCCTAGCCTGGTTATTAATAGTTTGCTTTTATATTTACAAAAAGAGTTACAGCCCTTCTTAATTTTCCCAACAGCCTCTGAGCATAACTAAAGCAAACAAGGTATAAAACAGGATATGTGTTAGGCTTTCTCAGGACAAGGACTCAATTGCAGATCAATTATGCAAAAACGTATTTATTTCCAAAAACAAGGATCCAAAAGGCCAAAAACATAAGAGCAAAAAACAGAAAGTCCAATTCAAAAACAAAATTCCAAAAGGCAAAAATCACAGAGGATCCAAAAAAATCAGAGTTTACTACCTTACTAGGTAAAACAGGGCTCGAAAAACTGCAGCATCTTCTCACATACAAACGATGACAATCCGACAGGGGACAACAGACAGACTGGGCTTAAATAGCAGGGTGAACAAAGACAAGACACAGGTGAACAATCAGGCAAACACTCAGGGTGACGATAGGGAACAGGTGAGGGAGAAAAAGAGCGGGAAGCAGCAGAGGGCGGAGTCTCCAGACAATAACAGGACACACATGGTCTGACAACATAAATACAAGCACATGACAACATAAATAAACAGGGGGAAACACATGACATAACAAAACACAAGCAGGACGCACAAGGGAAAATGTCTTAGATTGCCCGGGATCTTAACAATATGTATCGTTATGACAAGTGCGTTAGTCATGTTCTCTTAGAGGAGTTTTTCTCCGGTAAATTGAGTCGACAAGATACGCTGACATCTGGGTCATGTGTTTCCAGCAGGGAGAGCGGACTCCCCCCCCCCCAGTGTCAGACTCGCTTTCTGCAAGATTAAGACTCAGGGCCGGTGGGGCTGATGTCACTGCTGCTGTCACAGTCACAGCTGGATGTGAACTGACAGCCACATGTGACACACACAGTAAGTAGTGGTGTAAGTGTTGTAAGTGAAAGACACGATTCTCCAATTGTTTGTGGGATTAAGCCACCAAATATAGATTAAAAAACTTTCAAATCTTATTTTTAATTTCTCTAATACTTTTGTTTATGATCAAACATCATTTGACATTCAGAAGCACCTTGTGAGTAGCTATAAAGTGAATTGATTGTGATGTTTTACACTTTGATTAAAACAAAATGGTATTTGTAGAGGAGCAAAAGTTTTCTTGGAATTCGTCCCAGATATATGATAGATACAAATTGAGTGCTGCTTCTCCATGTTTACTGTAGCTTCGGAACAGGAAGCAGACGTGTCCCAGATGGTCTGAGAGGAATGGAAACATCATAACAAGAAAATGTATTTAAACACACAGGAAGCCAGTTTAAAAATCGGAGAACTGGAATGATGTCATAATAGAGACATCATTCCAGTTCTCCAATTCCTATTGTGTTCATTGAGGTAAAGCTTGGTTTTGTAATTGTGTTAACATGTTCATACAATCGTTCACTGCAGAACTTTTCCACTGTGGACGTGGAATGTCATTCTAGACTTAATCTACAGTAAAGACTTGTTCTGTGACGTGGTTGAAATCTTGTCTAGAAAACATCAAAAACAGATGTTTAGGGGCTAGAAGATGTTAGGCTGTTGACAAACAACCTTATGAAGGACACCATAGAGGTTTAATAATTGCTGCTTCAGGGTAAGTGGTAAAAAGCTTTGATAAGTGTCAAATATTTGCTTGAAAATCTGATTCCATGCATTTGATGATATCTTTGGAGAACCCTGCAGGTGTCAAGACAGCAGGAGGTTCTGTTATTGAGAGGGTCAATCTGGATGTAAGGACAATATAAACCCTATAGCTGATACTTTGGAATCATAGCCTGTTTAGAAAGTGATGCCAATACGGGAGTGCCTGAGACCTGTATTATCTCAATAGACAAGCAGAGGGCGACTCCTTTGGTTGGAAAAATAAGTACATTTGTATTGAAGTCTATATGAAAACTTCAATACAAAGTAAAAAGGTTCCCTGGGACTTTAGAATCTCAAGTTTCAGGTAGTTTGCAGGTGTGGGTGGGTGTGCAGTGACCTGGAGTTCTCAGTCAGGCTCCAACAATATGGTTATTTCTTGTTTAAAAAGACAAGATGCTGCTGATTAAAATTCCAAACTCAAGTCTTAGAAGCAGCAGCAGCTCACAAACACGTGGGTGATGTCGCAGCTGGTTTCCTCTTGTCCTGACGTCTTGTCTTATTTCCTGAATGTTGCCAGCTTTCTTCGAGGTGTCAGATTGTTAACCAATTCGCTCTCTATAGCTCAACTCATTAAAATTAAAGTTTTCTCAGTAACAACTGCCACACTCTTCACACGGTCGGACCAAGTTTGATCCCAACACTGAATACGGGAGATTTAGATAGTGGATCTTGATCATGGAGGAAGCCGATCACAACAAGTGATCACAACAAGATTGTATTCTACCACGAATGGCATTGACTTTCCTTCTGTCAAATCCACTTCTGTCTGACTGAGCTTCCTTAATGGCTGCAGTTGTGATGTCAAGGGTGGCTGTGGTTCGCCTTGGGCTGTCCACCAGATGTCCGGTGTCGGATTTGCCTGAGCTGAAACCATATACATTCTTTTGTCAAAACACAGCTGAGCCTTGATCCCAGCCTCACAAAGCTGCTGCATGGCCACAGACCTTCTGTGATGTTTAAGTAAAGAATAAAGGTTTTGGGTTGAAAAATGGTTGGAGTGATAAGGATTGCTTTATATATCAATTTTAAAGTCACTTATTTAAAATAAAAACCAACAAAAAAACACAGATGATAGTGGTTGAAAGCTTTCAACACAACCCTAACTCAGTGTTGCAAACAATATTGAAGCAGGAGACAAATTCCTAGCATATTTGTATGCGATATACAAACAGCAGATAACATTATAGGTGAACATTTTCCACATTTTCCACATCGGGCTTTTTCAAAGGTTTCTGAAAAGATGTCTGAAATTCCTTGAGGCGCTTTTTCTGTCAGTTAATTGCCCCCTTTTGCCAGAAAGGCTTTTTCCCCCCTTTGAATCCTCTTATACACCAACCCAGTCTCATCAGAAAACGTTCAATGGCAACGTTGGTCCACTTGGAACGACGTTACCATCTCACAATCTGAGAGGCCAGATTGTGAGATGGTAACATTTAGTCCTCCCTTTGTTTTGCATTGGCGTGTTCTCACGTCACGTGACTCTCAAGCTCCCGTCTGCGGAGAGGAAAACATGGCGGAGATTCCCTGTTTTTTCAGATAAAAATATAATTTTGTAACTTAGTTTGGGCATAAAAATACATTCTGACACCATTTCTAGCGAGAAATGTGCTCTTTGCTTCCACAGTCTTCAGCCAGTTCGTGCTTATTGTAGCAGGATGGGCCTTTAATTAGTGCTGCAGTACCGGCCCATCACGGTTGGTTGCGCTGTCTATAAAGGTGAGTGGTTGTGCACTGGGAGCCCTCTTGCCTTGGAGCTCCAGACTGCCCCGCCTCCTGTTATCACCGCACCTGGCCGCCTCACCTGGTCGCCTTTTGTTAGCTGGGTCGTGCAGCTCGCCGTTGTTTGGTATGTAGTAGTTGTTTGCGTCTGTGTACCTTCTAAACTTTGCACAAGTCCTCAACACTGGCTTCCATCCCTCAGGCAGTTCCGGGTCTTCCTTCTCCCGTATCGGCCCCAATTGTAGGGCATGCGAGGGTTTTCCTCCTCTGCCGGTTGCAGCGGGGAGCGATCAGCTGATCGATCGAGTTGCACGTAATTGTGCTGCTCGATGCAAGCGATCCCCTTCCTCCCCTTTGATGTTCATTCAACTCCTGACGGTATGTGGATAAGATGACGTTAACTCAAGTTACCACAGTTGTTGTTCAGCTTCTAGAACAAATGTATTTTTTCTATGGCAGGGTTGACGTGTGTGTGGGCGGTTTCTGCCAGCACGTTTTCCCCCCCCCTCTTCACGCTGCTGTTGGCCGGCTGCTGTTTTGCCCACTGGCTTATATAGCCAACACATCCATCCTACTCTGCATCTCCTACTGTGCTGTACCTACCATCGAGTATGGTGACTGCTGCCTCATCCTCAGTCTCATCTTAATCTATTCAGTTAACCGACTTCTAACTGATCTTATTGATGATATTATTTGTGTTTTGTGGTTTGCTTTGCATGTTTTTGGTTTAATTCGTTTTCTTAGTTATTTTGGTTTGGCTTAATTGCTTTACCTATTTATTTGGATTTATCAGTTTGGATAAATCTCCATTACTTTTGATTTAATTTCTTTGTTAGTTTTCTTTTGTTTGCATTTATTGAGTTTATTTGCCCTCCCTTATTTGTATTTTGTGTTGTGTGTGTGTGTGTGTGTTCGCTTTAGTGTGGTTGGGTGAACATATTTTATTGCGAAGTCATGTTTAAAGATTGTATATATTAATTAAAAGGAATTGAAATTGTATGTTGGACCCAGTCTCAAGCTTTCATTAGTAATGAACTTGTGTGCTTTAACTTTAAGGTTAATCTAACTCTCCAGGTGAAATTCCTGGGGTGGCGTTGCTAGCAATTTGTCACTAGTTCAACTAAAACTTCATCGTATTGAAGCCTCGAACGTCGAATGCCACATTTGGCGTTGTTGGCAGGATATTTACTTTTGGAAAGCAGAGACGTGTGGTCCAGTTCCTTTATATAATTTGTTTTGTTTATTTTAATAGTCCCCAGGGTACATATTTGATGTAGAGGTTTTGAATTGTGTTCAGAGGCAAAACAGCAGCTTGGCCTTTCGTGGTCCGCAGAGTCCCGGTGAGGATCCAGTTGTGGGGTTGTTGTGTTCTAGTCTGACTGTAGTGTTAGTTATGGATGTAGAGCTGCAGGAGTTGAGGGAGCTGGTGGCGCAGTTAAAGGTGGACAATGAGAGGTTGCGGCAGGAGCAGGCTGTGGCCGTGCCTGGTCCTAGTTCGGAATCCTCCACTTCTTCTGTGCCACCTGTGGCCCCTGTTACTACTAGGAACCCCATAGCAGAGAGGCTGGTTTTTGTGCCAAGGGATAGAAAGTGTCCTATGTTCAGGGGAAAATCAGGGATGGGGTTGAATGAGTGGCTTGAGGAGGTTCAAGCCTGCATGCGGGCGCGTCACTTATCCACATCTGAGCAAGCCTTTTTCTTGTTTGATCATCTTGAGGGTGAGGCTCGAGAGGAGATCAAATATCGGTCTGTTGTGGAGAGGGAAGACTCAGCTAAAATCATCTCTGTATTACAGGAACTGTATGGGTGCTCAAAGTCTTATGTAGCCTTACAGGACTCGTTCTTCTCCCGACGGCAACAAGAAGGGGAGACACTGCATGAGTTCTCCCTCGCGTTGTTGAGCTTGATGGCGTCGGTGAAAGGAAGTGCACCTGGTGGGATGACGAATGCAGACGTTTTGCTGCGCGACCAATTTGTCGAGCATGTTTTGGACGGTGCCTTGCGTCGCGAGCTGAAGCAGTTGGTCAGGAGGCAGGCTACTGCTACTTTACTTGATGTACGGGGTGAGGCGATCCGGTGGGAGCGGGAGGGTTTCCCTGGGGGCGGGAGGGGTCGGAGTCATTCCGTCCCGTCAGCTTTTGGTCTCCAGTACGGGGTACAGAGTGGCTCCCAGGGAGCAACCACTTCACCTCAGGGACAGGAAATGGTGGAGATGAGAGAGATGTTAAGGTTGCAGCAAGAACAGCTGAACCAACTTACCCAGAGCATCGCCACATTGCAGCCCTCTCATCTGCGCCGCCCTCCACCTCGTCGTGGCCCTGTTATATGCCGGCGCTGCCAACAGCCAGGTCACTACGCAAGCGATTGTGATGGCGTTCGGGTTTCTGCTCGCACACAGTCTTCTTTGCCTGGTCGTCAACCGTCTAACGGGCATTTTCATCAGGCCCAGGAGCCGGAAAACTAGCACCCGCCGAACTGCAGAGCCACAGTTCGGGGGGGGTAGCCACTGGCTCGGAGGAAGTTCTTGAGCTGATGTCGTCTTGCCCCCATGTTGCCGTGCACATGGGTGGAGCTCAGGTTCTTTGCTTGGTAGACACCGGTTCCATGGTGTCTACAGTTACAGAAAGCTTTTTCCTGCAACACTTCCAGCCTTGGGGGCATGAGAGGCTACAAGCTTGTAATTGGCTGAAGCTCAGAGCAGCCAATGGGTTAGACATCCCCTATGTTGGCTACCTGGAGTTAGATGTCGAGCTCTGTGGCACTTCGGTGCCGCGGTGTGGGGTTTTGGTGGTGAAAGATCCTCCGGGAGCGGTGTCTGCTCAGGTTCCGGGTATTCTGGGGATGAACATTATTCATCGATGTTATCAGGTGCTCTTTGGACAGCATGGTCTGGCTTTGTTCAATTCGCTCTCTGTATCAGATGCACCAGAGATAGTTACGCAGGCACTACAGAAGTGTCATCAGGCCAGCAGGCAAGCCCCTCAGCACGCAGCAGGCCAGGTCAAGGTTCGGGGTGGGAAGGCATGCCGCATCCATGGTGGTACGATGACAATAGTTACAGCAACATGCTCCGAGCAGTACTCGGGTACTAGGGTGTTGTTTGAGCCTTCGGAGTCTGGCCTACCTGCTGGGCTGCTTGCTTCACCTGCTTTGGTTCGGGTAGTACGAGGCACTGCGTACATCCCGATCGTAAATGTTGGCTCCACTAGTGTTTTGCTGTACCCTCGCACTGTGGTGGGCACCTTGGATGAAGTCCGGGTTGTCAGGATGCCTGCAGGAGTCACCGAGACGCCAACAGAAGTTGCCACCGTGGCTTCCCAGGCCACGTCTGAAGTCGTGCCAGATCGAATTGGGGCTCTGGACTTGTCAGCCTTACCAACTGAAGATCAGGGTAAGGTTCAGTCCCTTCTTAGGCAGTACAGCTCTGTCTTTTCCTCCCATGAGGGAGATCTGGGATGCACCAACCTGATCAGCCATGACATCCCGCTCTTAGACAAAGTGCCTGTCAGGCAACGCCATAGGCGCATCCCGCCGTCCGAGTACGAGGTGGTTAAGGAGCATATTAACCAACTGCTTGAAAATCAAATCATCAGAGAGAGTAGCAGTCCTTATGCTTCCCCAATTGTCCTTGTGAAAAAGAAAGACGGCAGTTTACGCATGTGCGTGGACTACCGCCAGCTTAACAACAAAACGCGGAAGGATGCTTTTCCCCTTCCACGCATCGAGGAATCTTTGGACGCCCTGACAGGTGCCCGCTGGTTCTCTACTCTTGACTTGGCCAGCGGGTACAACCAGGTCCCGGTCACAGAAGCAGACAGGCCCAAAACCGCCTTTTGCACCCCATTCGGCTTATTCGAATGGAACCGCATGCCCTTTGGGCTTTGCAACGCCCCCAGCACTTTCCAGAGGCTGATGCAGCGAATGTTCGGTGACCAACAATGTCAATCGTTGCTCCTGTATCTGGATGACATCATAGTCTTCTCTTCCACGGTGGAACAACACCTGGAGCGGCTGGAGATTGTACTGGGACGGTTGCAGGAACAAGGCCTGAAGGCTAAGCTAAGCAAATGCGCGTTCTTCCAGCCGGAGGTGCGGTACTTGGGCCATGTGGTCTCTGATCAGGGAGTCTCCACCGATCCCAGCAAGCAAGAGGTAGTTGCCAACTGGCAGCCTCCCACCACCATCGCTGACCTACGCTCATTCCTTGGTTTCGCCAGCTATTACCGCCGCTTTGTGGAGGGGTTTGCCAAGTTGGCGGCCCCTCTACACAAGCTGGTAGCAGAACTAGCTGGTAGGAAGTCTAGGGGTGTGGTGCGAATAGTGGCGGAGCATTGGTCGGATGAGTGCCATCGCAATTTTGAAGCGTTGAAGACCAAACTTACCACTGCACCTGTGCTCGCCTACGCCGACTTCTCCTTACCGTTCATCCTGGAGGTTGATGCGAGCTATGGTGGCCTTGGACCTGTGCTCTCCCAGGAACAGAATGGGAAGGTCAGACCTATAGCTTATGCTAGCAGGGGGTTGAGGCCCACAGAGCGAAATATGTCGAACTACAGCTCCATGAAATTGGAGTTTTTAGCTCTCAAGTGGGCTATGTCAGAAAAATTCCGGGAGTACTTGCTTGGTTATAAATGCATTGTTTACATCGACAATAATCCCCTCAGTCACTTGTTTTCTGCCAAACTCGGTGCCACCGAACAGCGTTGGGCAGCACAATTGGCAGCTTTTGATTTTGAAATAAAGTACCGCTCTGGGAGGAGTAATAAAAATGCTGACGCTTTATCTCGGAAGCATCCACCTGGGCCAAATAACCTAGAGGAGATGTTTCCTGGTACCTCAGTTCCTGAGCCCTTGCGGCAGGTCCTGCAGCGTGAAACCACTCCCGCCAATCAAGCTGCTATTGCTGCTTTGCCCCATCATGCACCTTCTGACCTCCAGGCACTTCAACTAGCTGATCCTGTCCTTCAGGAGGTTTTAGCATTCTGGGGGCGGCAGCAGACTCCCAATTATCAGGAGCGGAAACACTTGTCTCCTCCTGCACGGACCATTATAGGTCAGTGGAACCGGCTGGTTGAGCAGGAGGGTGTTCTCTTCCGGCGCATCTTCCGTCCTGATGGCGCCAAAGCGGTGCTTCAGCTTCTGCTGCCTGCCACGTTAAAGCAAGAGGTGCTGTCTCAGGTTCATCAAGGGCATGGGCATCAGGGTGTGGAGAGGACATTGGAGCTAGTGCGGCAAAGGTGCTACTGGCCAGGTATGTCCTCAGAGGTGGCACAGTGGTGCAGAGAGTGTGAGAGGTGTCAAGTTGCTAAGGACACACCCAGACCGCCTCCCAGTTTCATGGGGCATTTGTTGGCTTCGCGTCCCAATGAAATCTTGGCCATTGATTGTACCTTGCTGGAACCCAGCCACAACGGGTTGGAGAATGTCTTAGTCATGACAGACGTTTTCAGTAAATACACCTTGGCTGTTCCTACCCGAGATCAACGAGCCCCAGTTGTTGCTCAGACTTTGGTCTCTGAGTGGTTCTATAAGTTTGGCGTTCCTGCCCGTATCCATTCTGATCAGGGCCGCAACTTTGAAAGTTCCCTCATTCAACAGCTCTGTGTACTTTACGGTGTTGAAAAATCTCGCACCACTCCATACCATCCCGCCGGCAACGGCCAATGCGAACGCTTTAATCGCACTCTCCACAACTTATTGCGTGCCTTTCCTGCATCTCGGAAAAGAGATTGGCACTCTTGCCTGCCACAGGTGCTCTACTCGTATAACACCACTCCCCATCAGTCCACCGGCGAGTCTCCATTCTGCCTGATGTTCGGGCAAGAACCCAGGCTGCCGGTTGATTTTCTCTTGGGTAGAGTCTCAGACCCTGTGGGTGGCGAGGTCCATGAGTGGATCCAAGAACATCAAAACCGGCTCCAGCTTGCCTTTGACGGGGCCCGGGAAAGGTTGAAGGTGGCGGCAGAGCGCAGGAGGAGGAATCATGATAATCAGGTTCGGGATGACCCACTAAAGGTGGGGCAGTTGGTGTGGCTGCGCGATCATAGTGCAAGGGGGCGCCACAAGATACAAGATCTGTGGGGCCCTGTGGTGTACCGAGTCGTAAAGGCACCCCGAGAAGGTGGTCCAGTGTACACCATCGCACCGATGGACGACCAGACCAAAGTTCGGCAGGTCCATCGAACACTGTTGAAAGCCGTTGCTGGAGCTGCCCCTCAGGGTAGTGCATTGCCCCATTGTCCACCCCCTCTTGACCGGCCTCGGTCAGAGGATGAGTTGCCGTTTGACGGAGACTTGTTTATGTTGGGGCCGGAGACCCCTGTTGCTGCCCCTGCTCGCACAGCCGTGGTGACTCAAACCACCCCTCGGTTGCTGCTCCCACCACCTGACTCTGCTGGGTTAGAGTCGTCAAGCGCTCCCTCTACTGCAGTGGCAGATCCACCCTCCGTTTCCCTGGCCGTTCCATCCACCAGTTATGCTGGTGAAAGTGAAGTACGCCGGTCAGCCAGGTCGACGGCTGGCCAGCACCTAAACCTCTATCACCTTCCGCGACCTGTAGGGAACTTGGCATTTGGGGCTGCAAATCCCCCTGGTCCAGTGTCAAATGCCGTTACTGCGCTCTTTAGGCCGTGGAGTTAGTTGGGTGATCCTCTGGATCAGTTGTTCCATCGTCGGGACGACGATGAAGTCGATGGGGGTAGAATGTAGCAGGATGGGCCTTTAATTAGTGCTGCAGTACCGGCCCATCACGGTTGGTTGCGCTGTCTATAAAGGTGAGTGGTTGTGCACTGGGAGCCCTCTTGCCTTGGAGCTCCAGACTGCCCCGCCTCCTGTTATCACCGCACCTGGCCACCTCACCTGGTCGCCTTTTGTTAGCTGGGTCGTGCAGCTCGCCGTTGTTTGGTATGTAGTAGTTGTTTGCGTCTGTGTACCTTCTAAACTTTGCACAAGTCCTCAACACTGGCTTCCATCCCTCAGGCAGTTCCGGGTCTTCCTTCTCCCGTATCGGCCCCAATTGTAGGGCATGCAAGGGTTTTCCTCCTCTGCCGGTTGCAGCGGGGAGCGATCAGCTGATCGATCGAGTTGCACGTAATTGTGCTGCTCGATGCAAGCGATCCCCTTCCTCCCCTTTGATGTTCATTCAACTCCTGACGGTATGTGGATAAGATGACGTTAACTCAAGTTACCACAGTTGTTGTTCAGCTTCTAGAACAAATGTATTTTTCTATGGCAGGGTTGACGTGTGTGTGGGCGGTTTCTGCCAGCACGTTTTTCCCCCCCCTCTTCACGCTGCTGTTGGCCGGCTGCTGTTTTGCCCACTGGCTTATATAGCCAACACATCCATCCTACTCTGCATCTCCTACTGTGCTGTACCTACCATCGAGTATGGTGACTGCTGCCTCATCCAGGCGCGGCGCGTCCCATTGGGCAAGTCGGGCAGTTGCCCAGGGCCTCGGCCACCAGGGGGCCTCGTCGTATTTATGATTTTTTTCTTTATTTTTCAAATAAATCACTCCTCATGTCCTCCTTCATTCAATATGAACCCAATAGCAAGACAGGCTTCATCGTACTTTCTTTTCAACTTGGTTTTCGAACACTGTGTCTTGTTTGTCACTGACCGGCTGCTTAACAGGAACGAGCTCTGATCTCACTCTGTGTCTCTGAGCGAATGTGAGAGGGCGGAGCCTGTGTGTGTGTGTGATGTCTGGGGACACACACGCACACACTCGCCCGCACAACACTGTACAGCAGACCTGGGCATTGTACGGCCCCCGGGCCGCATCCGGCCCTTTGGCTGTCTGTGACCGGCCCGCGTGAGGTCAACAGAATATTAGGAATCACATGTAAATAAGTGAAATTCATGCAGAGAATACAACAACATTTCTTTTATTTTGAAGGTGCCTTTTTTTAACATTTACCTGACGTACATCCTGAATGCCGCGAGCGGATGATGTGTTGGCGAACGGAGTTAAGAAGAGATGTGAGTTACTAAAGTCCGCAAAAGTGTCAGCCCACGTTAAGAGAAGAAAGATAGAGTTTTTAACGAGACATGGAGTGCTCAGTATTTATTTACTGAAGTCAAAGGGAAAGCCGTGTGCTTAGTTTGTGGAGAAAAGATCGCTGTTTTTAAGGATTGCAATTTGAACCGCCACTACGAGACAAAGCACGGAGAGACTCTTACGGACGAAACGTAACGAGAAGGATCGAGGACATCGGTCATGAAAAACCTGGAAAAGTCATGGAATTGTTAAATGTTTATTTTCCAGTCCTGGAAAAGTGCTTGAAAAAAATTCCAAAAGTTTTGGAGAAGTCATGGAGATTTGTTATATTCATATTTTCATGTCGTTCATTTACGCTGAGTTTTAATTAATTAAAATGCTTTAAAAAGAAATACGCTCAAAATATAGGTAGGCATACTATCTCATACTAATTGAAATGTTCGGTGGGGAAGCAGGTGAGATAATGCACTACGCCAGGGAAGTGTAGATTTAACCATGCTTGGCTACAAATGGAAAAGTACATGCCATGGGTTACAACAGACGTCAATCAAACTATTGTCTCACTCATTTGTGTAATTCAAGGTTTACTGTATGCTTTGAAATTCTCATTGTTATCTTAAATACTAAATTTAGTCTCTTTTGCATGTATACACTGAGATCTCACAAAATGTTTGGTCATGGAAAGTTGGTTTAAAGATATTGAAAGTCATGGAAAAGTCATGGAAATCCATGGGTTAAAAATGTGTATGAACCCTGTGTATTATACATCAGGAGGTGTTGTGTAAGTCAGTGCTCAAAATGAATCATGTTACTGATGTTGTAACTAAATTAGTTAACTTTATCAGGGCAGGAGCTGAATCACAGACAGTTTGTTGCACTGTTGGAGGAGCATGAGACTGAACATGGGGACATAGGCTCCCACACAGCTGTCAGATGGCTCAGTCTGGACAAAGTGCTTAAAACAGTATGGGACCTGAGAGCAGAGATTCAAGAGTTTTGTGAAAAGAAAGGCAAGGACAGCCCAGAGCTCTCAGATGCAGACTGGATGGAAGATGAGGTAAATAGAGAGTTTAATTCTGCGTGGACAGATTCATTTACTTTCACTGCCAACGATGCAACGATGCAGGTGTATGACAATTCACCATACATTGTCATACACCTGTATGCTTGATATGTGGCGAGGAATTAGCAAACAATAAGAAATGTCATGTTGAAAGACATTTCCAGAGCGAGCACACAGCATCTGCTGAAATGTACCAAGCTGGAGATGAGCAAAAAAAGCAGAGTTCTGTGTTTCATTTAATTCAAAGTAGGCCTACACATGTATTATGTTCTCCTCTTCATAAGTTTGGTGTTTTCCTTTTTTGTAACAGGTTAAAATACCAGTTAAACAGTTTTTTTATTGTCGTTCTATAATTTAATAAATGCAACAAACTATAGTTTTTATATATATTGTATAACTATATATATAACTTTATAACCTGTGTTATCAAATATTTGTTTGGCTCCAGGCAGATTTAATTTGGGGGAAGAGGGGGCAAAATGGCTCTTTCGATAGTAAAGGTTGACTACTCCTGGGTTAGTATGACACAAACACTAACTCACTCACTCACATGTCTCCCTTTCTCACACACTTATTTAATCACTTTCTCTCTCTTTCTCTTTCTCTCTCTCTCACACACACATACACACGCACATAGTCAAAATAGATTTTTTTTGTTGGGGGGGGGGGCCTCAAAATTGTTCTTTGCCCAGGGCCTCCAATTAGCCAGAACCGCCCCTGGCCTCATCCTCAGTCTCATCTTAATCTATTCAGTTAACCGACTTCTAACTGATCTTATTGATGATATTATTTGTGTTTTGTGGTTCGCTTTGCATGTTTTTGGTTTAATTCGTTTTCTTAGTTATTTTGGTTTGGCTTAATTGCTTTACCTATTTATTTGGATTTATCAGTTTGGATAAATCTCCATTACTTTTGATTTAATTTCTTTGTTAGTTTTCTTTTGTTTGCATTTATTGAGTTTATTTGCCCTCCCTTATTTGTATTTTGTGTTGTGTGTGTGTGTGTGTGTTCGCTTTAGTGTGGTTGGGTGAAC
The DNA here is from genome assembly GCF_947347685.1 of Pleuronectes platessa. Classification (NCBI taxonomy): domain Eukaryota; kingdom Metazoa; phylum Chordata; class Actinopteri; order Pleuronectiformes; family Pleuronectidae; genus Pleuronectes; species Pleuronectes platessa. The sequence continues at coordinate 20,493,519 of NC_070639.1, read as the reverse complement.
ATATTTTATTGCGAAGTCATGTTTAAAGATTGTATATATTAATTAAAAGGAATTGAAATTGTATGTTGGACCCAGTCTCAAGCTTTCATTAGTAATGAACTTGTGTGCTTTAACTTTAAGGTTAATCTAACTCTCCAGGTGAAATTCCTGGGGTGGCGTTGCTGGCAATTTGTCACTAGTTCAACTAAAACTTCATCGTATTGAAGCCTCGAACGTCGAATGCCACATTATGATAAATATTTTAATAGTTATCACGCATGTTTTTATCGTTGCTATGATGGTTGCCATGCCACCACGGCGCAGCTTGGTGTTTAAATCACAGTCCCTGCGTGGTGTCCTTCAGTGATCGTGAATGTTATTCATGTTATATAATAGTAATATTTGAGGCTAGATTACATCTCTAATGAGAAGGAACCTGCGAGTCTGTTCATACCGAGGCCGGCCCGAGTGCGCGACCGGACCGAGTGCGCGAGCGGACATGACGTGTGGCTGTCGTAAAAACCCTATTTGTAAACAACCAGTCCTTTAACTCAGGGCTGCGTTATAAACACGGAGCGCTTGGAAGACCACGATGTCATCTTCCTTCTGTCAGGTAAGTAGTTTATTGTTTTTAAAGATCGTTACGATCTAGGTTTACAGTCCGAGTGCGGAGAGAGTCCGTCAATCCACACTATGGACGCTGTTCATCAGCTAATACGCCATTGTTAGCCACATGCTTCAGGCCACGGTAGCCTGTGCTACCTGGGAGGTGAATACATGGTTGTTGAAAGCAGTTCAAGACGCTTAGCTCATCATTGAGGGACGCTACAATATAAATATAAACATGAATTTGATTTATGAATGCTTTAGATTAATAAGGAGTGTATTTGTCTACCATTACTCCACAATATCAGGTCAATTTGGTTTAATGTATAGTATGCACTATGACAATAATGTTTCCATGTTATGGAGTTGAGATTCATTTTATAAAACAATTGCTATGTTCTGTTTTTTAATCAAGGAGGATCAAAGTGAAGCTACAGGAGTTTCATTAACGTCAACAACTTGGACCGAACAGTTTGTTTTGCTTGATGAAGAGCAGGAAGGGCAGCCTGGAGAGAAAGAGAAGCCGGGTTGAGCCCACTACCATCATCCACGTACCACGAGGAAGATGAGGGAGAGAAATGATCCTACCATTAAAGAGGTACTTTTAAGTTACATACCAGAAAAAACATTTTATATACTTTGCCAAATATACATTTTTATTAAACCCCCAAAGTACACTTGCTGAAATACAAGTTAATATCACACTGAAAGAATTTTGATCAATCATGCTTCCCTGCTGTGATTGTTTAACTAGGAAAACAACTTTTTCCACAGGAAGGCAAGTAAATTTAAGGAATACATGTGCAAAGTTTTCCTCTGTTATGTATAATGATGACCCCCATCAAACATAATGTTAGCAATATTTACACCTTTTAATTTATACTGATTATTTCTGTCTACATGTGTGAATTTGCCTTCATTAGTTTCAGAAAAGAGCGATGATGTATCGGTCAGTGGGCGGCAGCACGAGACTCCGCAAACTAGTCTGTAAGCAAAGTAGACGAAGGCATCGAGGTTGCGGCCTGCCATCATTGTTATTTTGCTTAAGGGACTGAATATGTTTCATGTAGAAATATTAGCATTTCCCTTATATCTACAAAAACTGCTTGTTTCACAGACTGCAGTTTTCATAGGTTTTGATCCGATGTGGTGTGCAAATACAACCGTATCTGCAATGGGTTGTGGGGCATTAACATTTGTAACTCTAATTTTGTTTTGACAGACTGTGAAAAGAACGTTGAGAACATCACCACTCTACAGGAAGACACAGTCCAGTAATGGGTGTCAGAAGTTCAGTAGTGAACGACAGGTACTGTGGGAAAATGTGTGTCATTGTTGTACAATGTCCTTTGACTCTGTTTAAACAAGGTCAACACAAAAAGGTTTGATTGTAAACTGATATCGGTACGAATTCATGTTATTCTCCTCGTCAAAAGAAACAAACAATCAAAATTACCTGCAGAGCACCCTTGATGGACGCTTCAGGAGCATTGTCAGACTGGCGAGACAGCAAGATGCCAACTTTAATGCCAATTTATTTGTGTAACATTCTGTGACCAAATGTATAGATAACTTTTTGTAGATTGTAAAAATAGATAACCCATTTATTACAAAAAAACTACACTAGAATTACCACACTGCGTTGTATGACTCCGCTAACCAGTGCAGTGTCCGTCTACATATTTCTACATATTTTCTCTCATATAAATGACACTGTATCTCTTGACAACTGAAACCATAAGATGAGGTCAGTGTGGCCTTGACCTTTTTACTTTAAGACAAATACAAAGTTAGACAATCCAAAAACATGCAGTTATGCCTCCGGCGACTCAGTATTGCAGAGGCATTAAAACCGTAGTGTAGTAGATTGGATTTTATTGGTGTTACATTGGACATCTTGTATGGGTACACCAAAAAATATATTTGGTTTCACATTCTAGATGGCAATAAGCAGAGTCATCAACTCAGGAAAAATATTTCTGTAGAAAAGAAAGCCTTGTATGTGTGTATGTATACATACACACAAATGCACAATTGAGACGTTTTTGTCTTTTATCATATATTCTCAGGCAGTACTGATGCATTTACTGAGAGGGGACGTGAGGGCCTACTCTGCGTGCTCAGAGTTCAAGCCCAGCAGGCTGCAGCGGGCCTGACATGTTCTGGAACAGCAGCACAGTCTTTAGATGACTCCTCTGAAGATGAAAACATGGCGAGGTACTTCTCCACTGATGAAGAACTGTGAGGGCTGTGATTAGCTACACTCTCTTGCTACAATGCTACTCATGCTACTCCCTGGCAGCCTTAGGAAGGCATTAGCTTGCTGTGTGGTAGCTGTTAGCTTCAGCATTTTTAGTTTTTAGTGGCCTGTCTGACGTTTATGTTAAAAAAAAATCAGAGGGAACCATCTTCATAATTTAACACTATGGTTTGTTTGTGTCCTTCAGTTCTTCTCAAGAGAAGCAGTACATGTGTGCCTCAGCTCCACGGTCCCTCCTGCAGCCTCCGCTCCTGATGCTAACCTCATGTCTCCATCACACCAAGCAGCAGACCTGGATTGACAGACCTTTCTCCAGAGCTGCCCCCTCCCTCTGAAACCCCCCTCTCCAAAACACTATTTGTGTAGTTTTTAAAGTATTTTTTGCATGAGAATTGTTGATCATATCATTTCCAGCAGATGCCTTAATATAATGTTTGTGCACAATAAATGACATTGATCATAACATAATGGTATTTCCTTGCACTTCTACACCATGATATTGGCAGATAAGATGCTGATTACATTAAAGCAGTGAATGCTCTTCTTTAAGCAACATAAACAAACAATGATCCAATGGATCTGAAGTAGAATGGGCACATTACATTCTGTAGAGAATGCCTCAGTAATGGAAGTCAGAAAATAACTTTCTTTATCTGAGGTTCCAGTCATTTATAGTCACAGCAAAGCACACAGGTCTGGTTGATGAGATCAAATCAAATCAAATCCAAAGAGAGAGAGAGAGAGAGAGAGAGAGAGAGAGAGAGAGAGAGAGAGAGAGAGAGAGAGAGAGAGAGAGAGAGTGTGTGTGTGTGTTTGTGTGTGTGTCTGCCAGCCAACCATCCTTTAAATTTGTGGGTCAGTGGTTGAGGTTAAAGTTAGCGTCAAGGTCAATGTTGGGTTAGGGTTATTGTAAGCAAGTAGTGGTTATGATTATGCTTAGTTATGATAAGTCTCCTGGAAATGAATTAGATGAATTTATCCAAAAATAACCATAGTAAGTGTGTTTGTGTGTGTGTGTACAAATGCGAGTGTGCATGTGGTACTTCTTCCTAACTGTTATGTTAGAGCGATTCTAGCAACCTAATAATAATAATAATAATAATAATAACAATAACAACATCAACAAAACCAGCACCACCACCACCACCAACAACAACAACAACAACATCAATGTTGACATCCTCAGAAGGGACAGCCACATGTGCTGGCAGTAGATCTGGGATGTGGGACAGGCCAGACCACTCGTCTGTTGGCGCCGCACTTTAAAGAAGTCGTGGGAATTGACATCAGTGAGTGTCAGCTGGAGGAGGCCAGAGCTGTGCCCGGGTTCTCCAACATCGAGTACAGGTAAGACATCTGGAGGCGGTGTTACGCTAACCTGGAAACAACCTAAATAGTGTAAAATAGTGTTTGTTAATTTGTATAAATATTCTTCGAGGCTCCTGATTGTGATATGGAGTTTATTGTTCCTCTCATAAAGTGCTCTGCCTAGGCTGCAGAAATTAGCTTTACTAGGATCCACCCCTATCTCTAGACAGTGATGATTTGGTGACAGCGAATTTGTCCAAAACGGCTCTAGCACTTGGACTGAGGGCCTCTGCCTTCAATTTCCTATGTAAGAGTAATCTCAACCATTGGGTATTGAGCCAAATGCCTTAATGGGGTCATGTCAATACACAACTAGGCCCCCCTTCCCTTAGTGTACCTCTCTGATCAGCTTGGCGACAACTCCAATGTGTTACAGGCACCCGGGAATCCCAGAAATACTACGCACCTTTTCTGAGGTGTCAGTGAGGCTATTCTCATGTATGAAGTGTGAAATCCTTCTAGATAAGCCCCTGAAGGACTACCATGACAAAATGTAGAAAAGTCCAAAGGGGGTGAATACTTATGCAAGGCACTGTAAGCCCCTGAAGGAGACTTAACTGTGAGGTTGAGTTATGTTTCTATGGTACCCAGATACCTACCTGTAGTGGTTTATTCTTGGGCAAAATCACTTCCAAGAGAAGCGTTCATGTAACCAGTGGTAATGGTTGTGTTAGTGAACAGTGTCGAGTTGTCTCTCTCTGTGCTATTTATCTGGACTCACAGGATGTTCTGTCCGTTGCACCTGCAGGAAAGGGAGAGCAGAGGAGCTTCCATTCTCTGACGGCTCTGTGGACTTGTTGACGGCATCAGCAGCAGCCCACTGGTTTGACCACTCCAGGTTCCTGGCTGAGGCCAATCGGGTTCTGAAGCCCCGGGGCTGCATTGCTCTGCTGAGTTACACCAATCAGAACAACAGTCTTTCCTACCAGAACTGTGGAGAACAACGTAACAGCCTCTATGAAGAGGTGGGTGTAATAACTAAAATCATTGTTTTAGTCAAATGTGAAAATAAGAGAACACCACAACTTCCAAAGGTATCCAGTAAAGTGGAGATAATGCTACTGTGACTCATGTCGATGCCACCGGGGTCTCCCCCACCACTGCCAGAGGTGAACCTGTTGCTTTTAAGCCTCTTTTTTATTAATTAAACTGCACCAAACATAGATTCCAAATCACTAAACATACATTGACAAGCAGTTTCTCACGACGTAGCAGCTCAGCTCCGTCATCTGTCTCTTTGTCTGTCTCTGTGACTCTCATGAGTTTCTCCTCATGTGTCTCCTTCGTGTCTCTTTCGTGTCTCTTTCGTGTCTCTTCCCCTGTGGCCGCTCTTTTGAATCAAGGGAGAGTTAATTGTCCAACTAATCAGCCAATCAACTCCCCCAGGTTCTCCTGGAGCTGCTCTCTAGCTCCTGCCACTACCATCATTAAAAACAACAGCAAACATACAGATTTATAAAACTGCAGTTTTTACTGTTAAATTTGTTTTCAATGTTAGTTTATATTACTTACATTATATATTATTTAAACATACATACAGACACACAACAAAAGTCAGTGCATAGAGTAAAGGATTCATGTTTTTATCTTTATTCACTTCCAGGTGAAACAGCTGCTGATGCCATACACCAGCAACATCCCAGAAGCTCAGTGTAACAGTAAACTGGAGGAGTTATACTCTGCCATCCCTTTTCCAGACAAAGAACGGTAATTACAACACAGACACTTAACTGACCAATGCCAAGTACACCTCTGTAATACCTAGAATTAACTGTCGGCTGACAAATTAGGCCTCATTATATATCCTAGCCTTTAAAATACGGATAACAAAAGTGTTTAAACATTTTGTTTGGTTTCTCAGAGAATAAGTTTTGGTCCTTTAAAGAACATCTGTGTCCTATTTAGGGGAACGTTATTCATGAGTTTGTGCAAGACCAAAATAAAAGACTCGATAAAGTAAATTCAAATGTGGTTTTAATAAAATAACAATAATCTTTATTAAATCATCAGGTTTAGAAGAAACAGGTCAAATAAATTAGTATACAAATACAAGTGCCATATAAAATGCTCAATAAAATAAATTAAAAGACAAGTTATAAAGAAAGTTACGACTCAGATAAATGTATTATTTCTATTTCTCATTTTTGTCTTGAATAAAAAAAATTGATCTACTTTATTGAAACCACAGGATCGAAACAGAAGTGAAATCTTTCATCACTTTGAAAAACCTGGTGGGATTTATTGAGACCCTGTCCATGTTCCAAACTTACAAGGAGAAAGACCCTCAGGCGGCTAACGACCTGCTGCTCAACACTGAGAAGAGGTAAAACGCACACACACACACACACACACACACACGCACACACACACACACACACACACACACACACACACACACACACACACACACACACACACACACACACACACACACACACCAGCATTTCTCCAGGTATCCATTTTTTGATTTTTTTTAAAATAATTTACTGAATGTCTTCTTGGTGCTCTACAAGTTATATAATCAGAGTCTGTTTCTCACTGCTTCACAGGTTTCTGGATGAAATGGGAGTCACGTCTCCGGACACTGAAATAGAGTGGACGATGGAATATTTCTGTGTCCTGGCATCTAAACCAAAATGATCAACAATACAGAAAAAGAAAAAGAATAAACTGATTCTGGGATGTTTAAGCCTCTGATGTATTAAAGAGTGTGCATATTGAATTTGGACATTTCTGTGTTTTTCCCCAGTCAAACTCTTACTGACCTTTTGTATGTAATGTAAACTCTGTATGAAAAGCTTTCCAATCTAATCCTTAACACACTGTGTTTTGGCACAAAAACTACAATTCAAAACATTTCCAAAAGCAGCTGAACCTTCACAGACTTATTTGTTGTAACTGCTTCAGTGTGACTTCTTTATTTTGTGCTATTTTTCATTCTGTTGAAGGTAACTTGTCACTTCTACTTTGTGCAACATGAAAATATGTGTAGTGTAATGACACTAGTGACATCATACTGCATTGCCATTAAAAGTACTTTCTGAAGACGCCAATAATACAACAAAAAAGACTAAGTACTTCTTATATTTAATTGACAACCAGATATAACTGATACATTGCAGAGTCAAGATTAAAATTCCAATGATTATTATATGAGCAGTTTATTATTAATGTCCTCACAGCCCTTGAAGGAAATGGACTGAACTAAATTCTGCTGACCAGCAGCTGTAGAGGTTTATAAGCAGTGACTGTTAATAATTAACAACCTTAGTTAAAGAGTACCATGAGATTTAGAAGCCAACAGACGCACACAGTTAGTTGCACACAACACGTCTTTGCAATACTATAGTTACACACTTACGTATCATACCTCAGCCACATCAATCCTCACCAGCTTGTTCTGACATGACCCTTGAACCGACACATGCCTGTGAGCTTTGCCTAAATGTGTTATTTTTATTATTAAATTCAGGTCACTCAGCATTGTTGCACACAGAGAGGGAGCTGTCCCTTTAAACACCCTCATTATGAAACACACCACATACCAGCAGAGATAAAGGAGCCTCCCATTTCCCTTGCACCCCGTTGTTTCCCTCTTGTGTGTGTGCGTCCATGCATGTGTGTGTGTGTGTGTGTGTGTGTGTGGTTCTGAATGCCTGCCTGCAGACGAAATAGAAGGTAAAGTCGATTTTTTTTTAGCTCTTTATGAAGCTTATGATAAATCAGCTGTTCACGGAGGCATCAGTTAACAATGGCTCACCGTCTGTTTGAGGGCAAGAAGCATGCAGCTTCTTACTTAAAGTACAGGGTCTCCCCATCAGAACATCTTATACAACAGGTCCTTGGATTCCTGGAAAAACGGGTAAGTGCAAGTAGGAAGAGGATGACAGCCTCTGGAATATTAAGTACTGGAGGACAAATGTTGAAACTAACTGCACAGCGATGTTATTTTGATAGAAAGCTCGTCCCTTTGAGCTGGCAGTGGATGTGGGTTGCGGCTCGGGACAGGGCACTCAGCTGCTGGCCCAACACTTTGCTTCCGTGGTGGGGACAGATGTGAGTCCTGCCCAGCTGGATTTGGCTGTCCAGTATGCCCTGGAGGCAAACATCACATATAGGTGAGCATGGACCAACCTGCAGTCAGGATTCTTTTTTTTATTCTTGAACTTAACAGTTGTTAGTTTGTTTGTGCCATGTTTGCCTGGCTACAGAGGGAGAAATCAAGCCAACCATTCCAAAAATGCATGGCGAGATATCAAGATAACACCAATATTTTATATTTACTGCTCTGTTGAGCCACTTGGCGACAAGAGAGAACAATGGGAACCTTGTCTGGTGAAAGTCGGTCATGCTGTGAGGCCCACACTGCAGAACCAACATACAGTCAACTGAATAATAATCCCCTATGTATTGTTTGGCAATATAATATAAAGAACACAAATATTTAAAAAATGAATACGCAAAGCATGGAGAACATTGATTTAATAAACCCAGTATCAATGGAGTATTTATTCCCAATGTTTGAGATATTTTAGAATATCTACATTAATATCAGTAAAACCTAGATGGTTACATGGTGGACTTAATCATGTATTGCATTGGTGCAACATTAAAACTCAGAAATGAATAGTTTAATCTGATTTAGTGATTTTTGTACTTAAAAATCCATTAGTTGTACAATGTGGAAAGGCCCATATTGCGTTTCACCTGGTGTGTGTGTGGAGTTTGATTCATTTCCTGCTGCCTTCCCATCTTCAGAGAGTGTGCGGCTGAGGAGCTGCCGTTGGCTGACAGCTCAGTGGACCTGCTGACGGTTATGACTGCGTTCCACTGGTTCGACAGGCCACGCTTTCTCCTGGAGGCCCACAGAGTCCTGAAGCCCCGCGGCTGCCTGGCTCTGCTCAGCTACACCATGGACATGGAGCTCAGCTACGACGGCTGCTGCTCGCAAGCACACAACCAAGTCTGCACAGAGGTACACGCAGAGTGAGAGAGGTTACTGTGAATGTGCACATGAATACAGATTTCAAATGTTTTTTCCTGTTATAGAAATACTTACATGTCAGGACACATGATAAAGTAAATGAAAAGCATGTGTACCCGCATAATAAAGATAGCAGTGATCAATCCTGCTTCAGGGAACCATTCATAGTCATGACCTGTTCGTATATCTGCATATTGAAAGACCAGAGTCCCATGAGGACTGTGGGCTGTGAGTATGAGGACAGCATTTTTCCTTTAATATGTAAGATTGCACGTGTTCAGACAGGATTCATCCCACTGACACAAACTAAACAGGCAAATATCATCAGAGCAAATACAAACAACACAAGCAAATCACATCGTACAACATCGCCATCTAGTGGTTATTATTGTGTTAAGCCCATCAGTGGGTAAAACACCTGACTCAAGTTGTGTATAATGACATCAGTGGGTTGATGGACTCTTCTGATGATTTGATCAGTTTTATGCAGCTTTAAAACTCTACCGCGACCCTCACATTGGTCCCAGCACTATTGAGTTGTACCGGGCGGCGTATGAATCCATCCCTTACCCAGACAAGGAGTGGTGAGTGAACACATTCCTCTCTCTCAATTCTAAATATTAATTTCCAATCTTTGTCACTTCGGTCAGTACAGTAGTATGATTTGTGTGTGTGTGTGTGTGTGTGTGTGTGTGTGTGTGTGTGTGTGTGTGTGTGTGTGTGTGTGTGTGTGTGTGTTCATAAAGGCAAGAGTGTGTGAGAGTGAGAAAGGCCATGCCTCTGTCCGGCTACATGGGGATGGTGGAGTCTTTCTCCAGCTATCAGATTCTGCTGAGAGCCGACCCGCAGAAGGCCGAGCAACTCTCCCAGGACATCTGTCAAAAGTAAATACTGATGCACCACACTATGCACACGCATGCAAATAACACACATGTCCGTGAAAATGAAGAAAAATGACTCATATGATGATATTATTAGTATTATTAGGAAATTACCTGTGCCAAGGATTTCATATTTCTGCCCTGTCTGGTTGTTTGTTGGTTTGTTGGTTTGTATCTTTATTTGTTTGTGAGAAAGAAACTTGCTGGAGAGATTTGTCATTGAAGAACCTATTGAATTTAAGTGATGATCCGAATCTCGAATTTAGTTTTTACTCAGGGAGAAATGAATATTTAAGGGACAGATATCTATGAGTGTGTGACATCTGGTGCAGCTTCATTGAATTTAAGGAGACTGTTGAGACTTAGGGGGAGGTTTGCACCATTCTAGTTGTTATATGACACGCTGAGAGATAAGATCTGCCACAGGAACAGGATGTTGTCCCTGACTTTACTCTCTGAATGACTCATAACACTTTATTTCCCATGCTCCTCTCTGTCCAGGCTGATGTCCGTGATGCAGGTGACCTCAGCAGACGCAGAGGTGGTGGTGGCTGTGAAGTATTACTACCTGCTGGCCTGTAAACCAGAGGAGGCCTGAGTCCGACACCTCTCACACTTTCAACACCGGCCAGCAATGTCGTGGACACAGGAGATCTATGTGTGAGGTTGTTTTATAAAATACCACTAGAGGGTGACACTTGAATCAAGACTCCATGTGTTTATTGTCTCTGCTTCACTGTCTATGTTAATTTTGTTGGGCAGTTTTTCATGTGGCCTTCATCCACTTTACATAATCTCAGAGACGTATATTCTCTTTATTTGCAGACCACTGTAGTTTTATTTGCCCTGACTCCTCCACAATACTGATTTTGCGTCGAACCTTCATTTGATTTTATCAGCAGTAATTAAGATTTCAATGATAGAGGTGATGAACCTCATAGTGGGATTCTTCTGCTGGAGACAGACACACATTAGAAACTGGCAGAGTGGAGGCATTAAGCCTTCTGTGTCATTGCCTGACTCCACTTGACTGATAATGGTGTTCTGAGTGGACAAGTTTGTTTTCCTCTGCATTTCTCTACACTGTGCCAGCAAGTTGTGCGTCCTCAGCTGTCAGTCACATGTTCTCAGCTCGACTGAGCGGCGTTCCACCTGATGAAGAGCAGACTGGCGGCTGAGAGGCAGCAAGCGGAGGAGCTGAGGGAAGCTGCAGTGAAGCTGGATCACCAGGGGACATTCAAAGAGTTGGCTGATAGCTGTGGGTCAAACACCTCTCACTGACTACACATAATATTGAATATTATTAATATCTCTTGATACTTAACAAAAAAATTGTATTTCAACATTTCAGTCTACTAGTCAGACAACCTGAATGGAATTGTAAACATTCAAACAAACAAAACACAATGTACATGACCCTGTTTTGAGTTGAATATGAATGTCGGGGCTTCCGGACACATGGAGGCATGTTGTGTTTTTTCTGTTGTTTGATTACGTCTGAATAATGACTCACCTTTGACTTCTATTGGATTGAATTCTGCTGCAACAAAGTTTACCCCTGAAACTCCAGAAGTGATTTGTGGACTCAAACACTACACCCACTCCTCCATCGGCATAATGGTGAGTAGAGAAGGAGGGTGACCTATCCCTGATACTACATACTGATTCCTTAGAAATAAGCAGCACGCACTCTTCAGTATTTTTAACCTCTGCTCGCTCTCCGCTCATAGTGCTGACGCTCACATTCACAGAGCATGTTTGAATTGCATCAGGGATTTGTTGAAGTACACAGACAATACCACTAGAGGGTGGTATTTGATCAAAAGTGATGACAAGTCTATGATTATTGCCACTGGTGCTTGGAACGTCACAATATAGCATTCACCAGCTCATACATTTTCATAATAAACATATATGACCCAATGTAATGCACTTTTGCAATGTTGTACACAATTGGAGAAAAGGTTTTATCACCTTGAATATTAATTCAGGCTTTTTAACATGGAGCTGGCCACTAGTGGCCATCCAGTGAACTGCAGTTTTTCACAGGATGTTGCCCAATCGTTTAAAGGCAGATTTAATGCCTTTATCAAAATGAGTGATGCTCCGGTCCTATAATGTGCTTTGAAGTTCTTGACCTTTAGTTGTCATCCCTCCTCTCTTACCTTGCTGGACATCTCCTCAAAACCCATAAGTTTGCTACGGAGCCGAGACAGACGCATCATCAGGTAATTTACCCAACTGTATGTTCCCTCCTGCTTCTCTTCTTCCACCATCATCATCATAATAGTTTTGCTGGCCTAAAGTCTCTGATTTGAAGCCCTGATCCACGAATTATTCCCTGGTTATTGGTAAAACTTAAAAAAAATCCTATCCCACAATGTCAAAAGACAGTGACAAAATAACTCCCTGGATTCACCCCTTTGTCTGTGTAACCGTACATTTTCCCAGTGTTAGAAGATAAAGATATAAGAGACTGACTTTATTTATTCAGCTATTGATGAGAATTATATAACGATACTTATTGATATCGTTTTATTGCCTAGCTCCCTGTTCTATTTGAAAACTTTGGCTATGATCTTTGTCCACTTAAGTCCAAGGGCTGAGTGATATATCAAGAAACGACACAGCACAGGCTTTGGCCCTGATGTCTTTAATGGCGTCTGCCACGTCTATTACATCTCTTTTGTATCCTGACTTGTGTATATGTTTTTCATGTTATCAACATTTCTGCACATTTTCATCAGGAACCGGTTGGAAAAGTTCCAGACAGTGTCCGTAGCAACTGACACAGACATTTCAGTTCTCATATGTCTGAAAGCAACTAGATCTGCATATCGTGTCAGTGTCATTGGTTACACTAAATGTTTCAATGATTGTTTCAAGCCTGATTTACCTGACTTAAGTGTGACGCCGGATCTTTCCCGAAACGTCTTTTAGTTTTGGTTTCAACTCTGTCCATATGTTTGTTTCCTTGGTCCCATTAGACGGATCGTCACCGACTTGTGATAAATCTGCAGAAGGCCGAGGACAGCGAAATCTTCAAGCTCAAGATGCAAACGGCGGCCATCATTCATGACTGCGTGGTCAGGCTGCTGAACCACCGAGACAAAGAGTCTGTAGAGTGTCTGTGTGACCTGCTCACCACCATGGGCAAGGTCCTTGACTTAGAGGAGGCCAAGGTGAGCTGGAAGTAGTACATTTGACATAAATCCTAAATTTATTTTATTACGGTCTTAGAAAAGGTCTGAAGGGCTACAGATTGAAAGCTTCGAATATAATCTAGAGGATAATATGCGGCTGGTTTCCCTTTCCAAAACTAAATATTAAGAGAAATGCGTTGTTTGCAGGGATGAAGATGTGATGTGAACTTTTTGTCAGCAGTGTCTGGTAGATTGAATGGAGACATGCTGAACATGAACTTCATGTCTCAAATTAACCACTCTCCCTCTGTGTCTCACCAGCCTCAGATGGATGAGTATTTTATCCAGATTGAAAAGATCGTCGAAGAGGGGAAAACTCCATCTCAAATACGATTAATGTTGCAGGCTATTATAGACCTGAGATTGGTGAGTCCTCTGTTTATGCCAAAATGTATCTAGGACTGTGTGATAAAACCCACACATGCTCCTAAATTCTCTGATCTGTCAAAGATAAAGAGCAATGAAATCTGTTTAACACTGATTCAGGTTTGAAGTCATTGTGGTTCTGAACATTTTTTTTTCTTCAGCACAACTGGGTGTCCAGAGGACCCGAGCAGGGTCCGAAAGTGCAACAACAACTGCTCTCCAATGACACCAAGAGACAGCCAGGTCAGTCCTGCAGTCTAAATCCTCTTTAAGGTTTAGAATCACATCGACACAGCTATAGTGACTCAGGAAACCAGTCTGTAGACTTCCTGTCCATATAACCTGCAGAGATGCTTTCAGGCCCAACAGCAGACAGGAAGCCCCCTCACTCCCTCCCATCTGCTAGCTGAGCTATAATATTTCCTCTTGTAACGCAGCATGCCATAGAAACTGTCAGAAATGTCACTCTGTCTGCCACTTTCACAGCCGTCTGAATGCACTGTATTTCCTGTGAACTAATCTTAAACCTATATTTCCCTGTTCGTTTTTTTTTTTTTTTTGTGTGGGTGTGTCTCCACAGATCCAAGTGAGCAGAGAGATCAGCTTGTGAAGAACGAGGAGTCCTGGACCACTGTGCCTAATAGGACCAAAAGAAGGACCAGAGACTCCAAGAATATCCCAAAGGTCTCCAAGGTGAGATGAGCTGTCCGAGGCTTTGACACAGATCTTACCATTCTACGTTTTTCAAAGTCTTCTACTGTGAGGATTGTACAAATGCACTGCATACAGGAGACGTCAAGCTGCTATTTACTCTCTGTCCCTAATAGTTGATTTGCTCATATTTCTACATTGGAATCACAAAAACAATGACAAACAATTACCATGTGGTAACTGGTCGTGTTCCATGGAAACTTAAATCGGTGTCAGACGTGACGGCCGGGTAAAATCTGGAGAATTGGCTACAGACTTCAAACATTTAAATTACTTTGAAAATGTACATTTATTTTTTTTCAGAACAACTGGGTGTCCAGAGGACCCAGGCAGGGTCCGCTAACCATTGTCCACAAGGAGGCAATTAAAGAGAAGGAGGAACCGAGAAAAGTGGACGAGGAGATCCAGCAGGGCCCCTGGGCTCAAGTCCCATTGGTGAAGGGCAGTGGTGGAGGAGCCAAGGCCGGTGACTCAGGTGAGGTCACACCACATGACTTTCAAACCTATCAGATCACTGTGCAGTTCACACTTCATGACCTGCTGATCAGGAGTCGTGTCCCTGTTTGGAGTTCATACTACAACACTTAACGATGGAAGGGTGTCACTCACTTCACAATGTTTCAGCTGCTCCGCTCTGTTTAGCTGTAGTTGTCACTGATTCATCTAAGATATGAAGCTTGTTAGAAATCTGGGAGTCTGATAGTCTTTCATATCTATTACATTTTACCAGAATTTCCTTCATTATGTTCTTAAAAAGGTTTTAAATTGAACTAGATGAAACCCTGATATAAAACAGTAACTTACAGCATATCCTGTACATGGAGTCAGGTAAAGCATCTTCCTCTTAATGTCTGGACCTTGACTCTGATCACCCACAATCGTTATTTTTCACTTTTCTCTCTTTTAACGTTTCATCTCTGCAGGGCTCAACTGCTTCTCAGCGCTGCAGTCCAGCCCCTCACCACAACCCTCCACCCCTCCTCAAGAGAAGGCAGACTTCGACGGAAGGTATGAGATGACAACGCTGTCTGATTTGAAGGATCCTGTTGGTGTTAGGTCTCTCTGAAACTTGAGGAGAGTGTCTCTGTGATTTTGATATTTATCTTTTCTGCTAGCAGGATATTTTTAACTTTGATTAACTAGAATCCATTAATTTAAAAATAAATCAGTTATTAGGGTTTTGTTTTGCTTCTGTTTAGGTCAGTGATAATAATTTTGTAGTAGGTTCCAAATTGGTGGAAAAGCTTGATATTCAGAGTTTCTCATTTACACTGCCATCCTTCCTGACTCTTTGTTTATTCGTCCCCCACGCAGAAGAGGCAATAAGAACAGGAACCGTAGGAATCGCCTCTACAATCTGCTGCACAATGCGCCTGCTTTGTCTCAGCCTGATCCGTTGACCAGTTCGAAGGAGCTGCTGGAGAGTCCAGCCCCGGAGGAGCTGGAGCATGAGGGAGCCATGCCACGCAGACCGAGTGTCTACGAGTGGTATTGGTGATAGCCAATTACCTTTCTGGCCACTTACGCCGCCCCGCCCCCATGCCCTGGAGCGGACCGTTGACAGTGCCCCTCAATTGCATCGCTCAGGGCGGGGGGCGTGGCGGTGTTCTGAGGGACAGCTGGCAGGTCAGGGGTGAGATGGACGCCACCTAGTGTCTAAACTGAGAAGTACAATACAGTGGGCAATAGTCCATTACATTACAATTCATTTAGCTGACGCTTTAATCCAAAGTGATTTACAATCAATGCATTCAAGGGTACCCGAGGGAACAAACCCCGAACAACAAGAATCAAGAAAGTACAATTTCTTCAAAAATGGAGCAAAACTACATAGTGCTATAATTAAGTTTCATTTAAGTGTTACTAAATTGCTAGTTTAAAAAAAAATATTTAATTTTTAAATTTTTTTAATTTATTATTATTATTATTTTATTTTTTTTGAGGCGGGCCAATTTAAAATGGATGGGGGGCCGCAGATGGCCCGCGGGCCGTAGTTTGGACACCCCTGGTCTACGAACTTAAACCTGATGAAGCTGGTTTGAGGTGAAATGGACAGAAGGTGAAAGAAAAGCAAACATGGAAGTATAAGAACGTCTTCAGCTGCTTGATGTGACAACAATTTCAAGAAGCCAACATTCTGTTCCTCGAGAAGATCCCACGATTCCTTCTTTTTACATTTTCCAATATTTGGTCTTAATTTTAGAAAAGCTGTGAACCTTTAAATATTTTTCTCTTCAAGACTTTTATTAAATGATCCTAGATGAGTCTTTGAGGAGAATTTCTCTGTGTTGTGGTGACAGAGCTGAGACGGATCTTGCTTCTTCTGCTCCAGAAGAGTCTCGGTGGAGAATCATTCTCAGACATCTCCACACTTGCTTTCCAAGATTGTCACTGATCTCTTTGATCGTCTGCTCCTCTAATCTCTGATTCCAGACAGGTGTTCAGGGGAAACTTAAACCAGAGGTCACAATGTTTGCTTGAATCCACTTTTTAAACTTCTTTTAACAGCTACATTTGAACACAAACCATTCAGATCCACGTGTGAATGTGTGTGAATAAACACTCAACATAAGTCTAACAGAGCACAGGCAAATCACCACTGACACGCAGGCTCAGGGTGAGATGATCTGAAGAGGACACTGCCTGTAGCTCTGTGACTTGGCAGGAAACCAGTAGCACTAACCCCACTCAGTTTCCTGGGAGGCACCAAAGAGTGGAAAACATCCAGTCACCTTTAATAACCTCCGATGATCTGTGCATAAGGAAAAAAAAGTTCCTCAGGATGACTTCTGCCTCTTAGTACATTTATTTCCACCCATGACATGTTATTCCAGAGAACCATCTGTCAGGTGAGGTATCAATAGCCACTTTGCAGGATTTCCAACTGAAACTTAGCTCTCACTTCTCTATTCACATGGCCTTAGTGTCTCAGAGTGTGTGTGCCCTGCAGGTTTGTCATGTTTTACACAAGTCCTCCCTTTTTATCATGTGACAGAGATACAGATGTGGTGGTAGAGATTTTAAAGGGTTCCATAACTGTACTGTCTGGACCTGGCAGCACTATGGGCTGGCGACATCTTCCATTGGCCGAATCACTCACCTGATCTCAGTGCAGCTTTGTGTTGGAGTTGGTGGAGAGCAGAACAATATGAAGAGCTGAATGAGGCTCTAGTGGAAGATAATCACCAGGGAACATTCAAGGAGAGTCTGCTGATGTCTGAGGGTCCAACACTTCAAACAGTCACAGACTGCAAAAGATTTTTCCACATATTAAATATTCTTGATATCTGTAAATATTTAATTAAACGTTTTATCATTTCACTTTGCTTTTCAAAGTCTTTGCCTTTACCCTCTTCCACGTTGATGAACTAAAATATATTTGAAATCATCCCCTGTTACGTAGAGAATAAAAGCATTCTTCAAGAAAACAGTAAAATCTTTAAAATGATTGTGTTTAATTGTTTCATTACAAATACAAAGTGAGGCAAAATGCAAGTGTTCCCAGTGTTCACTTAAAAAAAACATTTGCTCGATCTGGGACAAACAAACCTTCCTTTCTATTTGTTGTTTCAGTTGCACCAGTTTAAACTTCAGCAGCTCCGACTCTCTCTTCTCACACAAATACACACTCAACTCAAGTGATTCATTTCTATTGATGTCTCTTTTCACAATTGGATGTTCCCTCTTATAACAGGTTGTCAATGTCGCCAATGATTTCATTTGCATAGGTTTAACACATTACATAAGAGCTGAACATACAAATAGGATTTAGAACTCATTTGTATTAGTCCCAACCAACAACTTTCCCTCCTGCTGTATTCAAATGAAAGAAGACTGATCAGAAGT
The DNA here is from genome assembly GCF_947347685.1 of Pleuronectes platessa. Taxonomy (NCBI): domain Eukaryota; kingdom Metazoa; phylum Chordata; class Actinopteri; order Pleuronectiformes; family Pleuronectidae; genus Pleuronectes; species Pleuronectes platessa. Next base: position 20,475,315 of record NC_070639.1, on the reverse strand, counting down.
AAAAGATAATATGTGGGTGTTAAGAGTTCAAATGGGAGCAAGTACAGTTTTTGACAGAGTATATTGATGAGATATTAACGTCGGTGATGTCAGACTCGGCTAATAACTCACACTTGGATTATGTTTCCTCTCTCTGGTCAAACGCTGCTCAGAGAGTTGGAGCGACTTCAAACAAGAAGCAGGTCTGTTGTACACATGTTCTCATCTCCACTCACATGTGCTGAAGCTGAACGTCCTCCCTGACTACTGAGTTCTATATTCAGATATTCCTTATGTTACTATATGATTTTGCCCGAACTGAAATATCTATATCCACTACTTTTCCACTTGTTTTCATCATGTAGTCACCTGATGATATTCACTTTTGATGACCCCTACCCTGCTTATTAATAGTTTGCTTTTATATTTACAAAAATAGCATAGCCCTTCTTAATTTTCCCAACAGCCTCTGAGCATAACTAAAGCAAACAAGGTAGAAAAACAGGATATGTATCGTTATGACAAGTGCGTTAGTCATGTTCTCGCAGAGGAGTTTTTCTCCGGTAAATTGAGTCGACAAGATACGCTGACATCTGGGTCATGTGTTTCCAGCAGGGAGAGCGAGCCCCCCCCCCCCCCGGTGTCAGACTCGCTTTCTGCAAGATTAAGACTCAAGGCCGGTGGGGCTGATGTCACTGCTGCTGTCACAGTCACAGCTGGATGTGAACTGACAGCCACATGTGACACACACAGTAAGTAGTGGTGTAAGTGTTGTAAGTGAAAGACACGATTCTCCAATTGTTTGTGGGATTAAGCCACCAAATATAGATTAAAAAACTTTCAAATCTTATTTTAAATTTCTCTAATACTTTTGTTTATGATCAAACATCATTTGACATTCAGAAGCACCTTGTGAGTAGCTATAAAGTGAATTAATATGATGTTTTACACTTTGATTAAAACAAAATGGGATCTGTAGAGGAACAAAAGTTTTCTTGGAATTCGTCCCAGATATATGATAGATACAAATTGAGTGCTGCTTCTCCATGTTTACTGTAGCTTCGGAACAGGAAGCAGACGTGTCCCAGATGGTCTGAGAGGAATGGAAACATCATAACAAGAAAATGTATTTAAACACACAGGAAGCAAGTTTAAAAATCGGAGAACTGGAATGATGTCATAATAGAGACATCATTCCAGTTCTCCGATTCCTATTGTGTTCATTGAGGTAAAGCTTGGTTTTGTAATTGTGTTAACATGTTCATACAATCGTTTACTGCAGAACTTTTCCACTGTGGAGGTGGAATGTCATTCAAGACTTAATCTACAGTAAAGACTTGTTCTGTGACGTGGTTGAAATCTTGTCTAGAAAACATCAAAAACAGATGTTTAGGGGCTATAAGATGTTAGGCTGTTGACAAACAACCTCATGAAGGACACCATAGAGGTTTAATAATTGCTGCTTCAGGGTAAGTGGTAAAAAGCTTTGATAAGTGTCAAATATTTGCTTGAAAATCTGATTCCATGCATTTGATGATATCTTTGGAAAACCCTGCAGGTGTCAAGACAGCAGGAGGTTCTGTTATTGAGAGGGTCAATCTGGATGTAAGGACAATATAAACCCTATAGCTGATACTTTGGAATCATAGACTGTTTAGAAAGTGATGCCAATACGGGAGTGCCTGAGACCTGTATTATCTCAATAGACCAGCAGAGGGCGACTCCTTTGGTTGGAAAAATAAGTAAATTTGTATTGAAGTCTATATGAAAACTTCAATACAAAGTAAAAAGGTTCCCTGGGACTTTAGAATCTCAAGTTTCCGGTAGTTTGCAGGTGTGGGTGGGTGTGCAGTGACCTGGAGTTCTCAGTCAGGCTCCAACAATATGGTTATTTCTTGTTTAAAAAGACAAGATGCTGCTGATTAAAATTCCAAACTCAAGTCTTAGAAGCAGCAGCAGCTCACAAACACGTGGGTGATGTCGCAGCTGGTTTCCTCTTGTCCTGACGTCTTGTCTTATTTCCTGAATGTTGCCAGCTTTCTTCGAGGTGTCAGATTGTTAACCAATTCGCTCTCTATAGCTCAACTCATTAAAATTAAAGTTTTCTCAGTAACAACTGCAACACTCTTCACACGGTCGGACCAAGTTTGATCCTAACACTGAATACGGGAGATTGTGATAGTGGATCTTGATCATGGAGGAAGCCGATCACAACAAGTGATCACAACAAGACTGCTTGATATACAATACGCCTGCTCACATATTCTACCATGAATGGCATTGACTTTCCTTCTGTCAAATCCACTTCTGTCTGACTGAGCTTCCTTAATGGCTGCAGTTGTGATGTCAGGGGTGGCTGTGGTTCGCCTTGGGCTGTCCACCAGATGTCCGGTGTCGGATTTGCCTGAGCTGAAACCATATACATTCTTTTGTCAAAACACAGCTGAGCCTTGATCCCAGCCTCACAAAGCTGCTGCATGGCCACAGACCTTCTGTGATGTTTAAGTAAAGAATAAAGGTTTTGGGTTGAAAAATGTCTGGAGTGATAAGGATTGCTTTATATATCAATTTTAAAGTCACTTATTTAAAATAAAAACCACCAAAAAAACACAGATGATAGTGGTTGAAAGCTTTCAACACAACCCTAACTCAGTGTTGCAAACAACATTGAAGCAGGAGACAAATTCCTAGCATATTTGTATGCGATATACAAACAGCTGATAACATTATAGGTGAACATTTTCCACATTTTCCACATCTGGCTTTTTCAAAGGTTTCTGAAAAGATGTCTGAAATTCCTTGAGGCGCTTTTTCTGTCAGTTAATTGCCCCCTTTTGCCAGAAAGGCTTTTCCCCCCCTTTGAATCCTCTTATACACTGTTGTGGAGCCTGAAGAACCAGAAGTGACAGAAATGATTGTTTTCACAACTGGATTTTCTCTTTTTTTTTTACGGTTCATTTGAGGATAAGTTGGAAAGTTTTATTTGTTACTATCTTCAGTATATTGTCCTCCCTGATCCCATTCAAATTTAGGACATCTACTGTACTTTATCTCTTTCGATGTTTAGATTCTGGACTGCATATGTTTTAACTCAAGCTGATAAAGTTGTAGTTGGAGAGCTTCTCCGATCTCTCTCTACAATATGCTAATACCACTCCTATAAATAAACACAGTTGAACAATTTGTCCTCACTTGACTTCGGCAGAATAACAAAAGCAAACTGTGAAGCGCACGCTGTGAGGAGGAGTGAACATACATACCATTGTCACGGGGGCAAATCCTTTGGTGTATCAGCATCGCAGGAAGCCTTATTAGGCGGCTGCATATATGAAAAAAAAACACCTAACCTCAAAAAAATTCTAACAAAAGGTTTCTCAGCTATTTCTTGTAGTATTAGGTGTCCTTAGTAACATACTAAAAGTTTACCAAAGTTTGACCACTAGAAAGTTGTAAATTTCAAGATGGCGTCCAAGATGGGCAGGAAGTCCTTGAAATATCCTAACTGCTTCATTTTTTTACCTAGCAAAGTAATCTTGGTGTCTAATCCCATGTCTTTTGGGTCTAGGAATTCATTGGACTTGTTTAAATTGCCCTGGCATAATTATATACCTATGGAATACATGATTTTATGAGATTACTAGGGCTGTAACGGTACACCAATCTCACAATTTGGTTTGTATCACAATGTTTGACCCACAGTTCGATACATAGGCCTACCTTAATTTTTTTTTGGGGGGGGGGGGGGGGGGGGGGGGGCATGTGCAAGACTTTTAAGTCTGGGAAAACATTGATATTGTTGAGATATTTATGTTTCTCTGTATCTTGTGATTATATTTTACCTATATCCTATGAACATTTTGAACCGCCTCTGTGCCCACCCTGTGTCTGATTATATATACTGTGGACTTAGGATTGAACGGGGCTTCTTCTCAACATGATCCAGTGAATCTGGTGACGTGTCCGGCAGAACCCCAGAGACTCTCTTTAAGTATTTCATTATTTTACAATAAATGTTCAATTTCCAGAACTTCATGTATAAGTGTCTAATTATTCCTTCTCAAATCCTGGATCAACAAACACGTTTGTCAAATCGCCGGAGGCGAGGTCAAGTTTAGTGCCTGGCGACGACAAAATTGGTGACCCCGACGTGATCCAGTGAAGGAAAAAAGGACAGATCGTATTGACGATAAAATTACATCTCGAGGATCTCGTTGTTCACAGTGAAAAGACCGGTCAACCTAAAACAGGCGAGCAGCGACCTTCTTATAACTAAAACGGCTGTGATTGGAAAAATAACTAAATTAACTGTGAACAAAGAGAAATACGAGATGTAAGTATATAAGAGTGAAGTGAAGGAAATTGTAAGAGTCTGGGACTAAGAAGTGTTTGGAACACTGAAAAGTGGTGCTTGGAGCACGCACTATAAATCATTTTACAGTCTGGGACTGAGAAGTGTTTGGAACACTGAAAAAGTGGTGCTTGGAGCACGCACTATAATTTAAAGGGTCTGGGACCCTATGGTTTGGAACCATTAAAGGATCTGGGATCCTACGGCCTGGGGCCACACTCATATCTGTGTCCGGAGTCGGATATGAAGTGAAAAAGGGAATCAGGGATTTCCTAGTCTGGGACTAAAGGGGAAAAGTGTGGGGTGGTTTCCTGTGACATCAAGGTAATTACGAACACAAAGAGTGTTTTGAGTCACAGTTCTGAAAGGGTATTGAGGGTTGGAATAGATATTGGCTGAATATTAATAGATTGTGGAAAAGTGTGTATTTTGGTTGTGTTAAACACCCAGAGAACGGGCGCTACTGAAAATATTTCTGTAGTAGAAGCTTCCTGTTCTGACCAAGTATACATGGCAATGCGTCCTCCACATCTAAGTTCTGCCAACAGTATTTGATAAAAATTGTGAAAAAAGTAGTTAAAGAAACAAACAAAATGACGACTACTAATGCAACATTCCAGGAGGTGATTCATTTGGCCCTTTTGAAAGAAAATAAAATGTCGACCTGCCGTAATAAAATAGAGGCGGTCATTTTAAAAGCCATAGAACACTCTGTGGATCGTGACAAAGCCAGAAAAGAGGAACAGAGAAAATTACACAGGTGGATTAAACAGGGATGGATGATCCCAGTCATTTAAAAAAAAAACAACACACAATTCCCCCAATAACACATAGGCTGTCGGTACTAAAAGGGAAAGAATTACTAATATAATAATTATAAATTAATATTGATTATATAATATAGGGAGTTCTTTCTGAAAGAACTAGTGTGAATGAAAAAGTGTGTCTGTGAAAACGAGAGAGGAGGAGAGGAAAAAGAGTCAAGGTCAGCTTGCTGACTGAGACAGAGAGGGAAACGACTGACTGAGACACAGAAAAAACTGACTGAGACTGAAAGAAAACCGATTGACTGACAGAGGAAAGACAAAAATAATACAAAAACTAGACTAGAGGCGATATACGCCTGCCATTTGATGTATGTTGTATGTATGGATGTGAGGGCAAAGGATTTGCCAAAGAAAGTAAAAGAATGTTGACTGAAGATTTGAGAGATGAACTAAGGACGAGAAAGATAAAGCTATGTTTAGGAATAAGAAAGATCTATAGGAGTGAGATGTTTCAATTCAGTAATATCTTGCTCTGAGATGGATAATAGAATGTAAAACTTGAGTGGTAAAGAAAATAGGGGAAGAGAAGTGGGAATAGAACGTTTTTGTAAGTGCACAGGATGAAAGGAGGGAGATAAGAGTGTTTGGGAGTCGGAAAGCCATCTGGGAAAGGTCAGAATCCTTACAGGTTGCAACTGGCATTGAGACCATAAGGAGGCTTGGATGTTTGTTTGTCTGTTTGTTTGTTTTTACTATTGCTTCATTCAGAAGTAAAAAACTCCAAAAGAAATTGTTAAATTTACACTTTTGGTACCAATTTGTTATTTTGGATTTTTCCAATATATCCAGTCCATTAGAGGAACGGAGAAAAGCTTTTGGCCTCCAAATTATTACACAAAATCCAATCATTAAATAGCTTATTCTCACACAGCAGGGATAATAGGATACACCAGTTTAATATTTCAGACAATTTATTATTTGATTCTTAATATAACTTCAAGGATGAGTGATTAACCAAATAACATTAATGTGTCCTTTAAAAGTCCATCTCTAGGTACAGTTAATGTGCAATTTTTTAATTGCACATTAATTTAAAAATTTTTTTGGGGGGGGGGGATTTTTCTTTCTCTGTTTTGTATTATTTTTGAGCCATTTTACATCTTTACAAAAGTGTCACCCTCAACTGTGGGTTTGTGACAATGAAGATGATAATTGTTTTTGTTTTTAGTATGGAGAACTTGTTTCTCTGATGCAATGAGCCTCGTGAAGCTAGACAGAGCTGATCTTGCTTTGCTCTGCTCAGGTTTGATGAGAAGAGGAAATGCTGTTCTATTTACTTGTATTTCTTAGAGCTGAAAATCATTCATGTGCTTTCTATATGAGCAAAATCAATCATATCAGGATGAGAAATTCAAACTTTACTTACTTAAACTTAATTCTGTGCTGCCTAGAATTAGATTTTTTTTTTTTTTTAGGTTTCACCTGCAGTTGCTTTAATTCCACATTCAAATCATCCATTTAAGATTAAATAATCAAGACATGTTTAATCTATTTACAGTTGGCCTTTAAAATAGGAGTTTGATTCACCCTCCATGTAATTATTGTTAGACTCTTGCGACCTAAAAATAAATATGTTTCACCTTTGAAAGAAGAATAAATCTTAATCCAATTAAAGGGACAGATGTCTAAAACACTTTAACTCATAGCGTGTTTCATAATAAATGAAAAGCACAAACCATAGTACAAGCCCCCTTGTTTACACACTTGATTGAATACCCTATTTTAATTACTTTGCAACACTTTAACTTTTAAAGAACCAGAAGAAGGGAATTTCTTTTTGTATGTTTTGTTTTACCAATTATCTTAACATCCAAGGCTCCTAATTTGAAAGACGTTGTTAAGCTCTACTTTTTGTTTTTATTTTATCATAAAGGAAAGTATGGCAGAATGACTTTTATTAATTTTGTTTTGTTTTGTTTCAGCTGTCTCACACATTTGTCCTTTGTATGTGATGCCTGTTTTACCACAGGGCAGTTTGACGTCAAAGCTTCTGAATTATGATGTAATGAAGCAGTCGATGACTTTTGGAAAATGGTTTGAACACAAATACTCAAATGCTGTTAAATTTGCTGCTTATTGAAATTCAGCTTGTTAATCATTTAATATTTCATGAAATGCCAAAGATTTCTGTCGCTTTTCTGCCACTTTTTGAATCTTTTATTTTTGAATGTCCACTTATTTGGCTATTACTCCTCAAAATTGTAAAGAAATTGTTGACCGCAAAAGATGGGTCTACCTGTATGTCTTGTTTTGATTATTTGTTTATTTTCCTTTTCAAATATAGGCTTATATAATCTACTGTAAACTCAGTTGCAGCATATTAATCACTTTTCAGTTTGTTTTCCTTTCAATCTCTGGGATCTGGGCTCCATGTCTCCACAACCCACTCCCATCCGGTGTCAACTCCACCTCCTCCACCCTGACCGACTACGCCCTGCGCCTGGCTTGTACAGTGCAAGCTTAAACACCTGGCCTGTAGGCGAGTATCAATTCCACGAAAGGATCTTTACAAGGCTGAGATCCAGATCACTGACTCTTAAAATTAAAAAAGCCTCACTGACAATTCTTGACAATTTTGTTCCTGGAGCAGATCTGACAGAAGCTGATATCTGAACAGCTTGCTCCTGTACCCTGTGTGGTCACATAGAAACGAATGGCCCTGGATCTGCTATTGGCAGGAGAGGGTTATGTGTGTGCACTGCTATAGGAAGTTCTTAAAATATTTTTTTTTTTCCAAACTGCCCCTGGTGGCTGGGTGACCAGTGCCCTCTCCACCTTACGCACCATGACAAGACATGGCTGCAGACTCTGAAATTGCTTAATAAAATCATCACCATGGCTCTGATGGAGGAAAACATGCCTCATTCCCCCAGCTGATCTGATGCTGAGGATGCCGATGCTGGTGATGCAGATGCTGAGGACGAAGGTGATGCTGACGATGATGATGATGATGAGGACGGGTTTGCACTGGATGGGATGAAGGTTGGGGGTACATGGAAATCCCCAGTAAGTGGTTCACACCATTAAATGGTGTGAAAAGAGGGATTGTTAGGGTTGAATAATTATATATAGTGGGGGTCTGACTGAAACTATTTGCAACTAAGTTCTGTTTCGTTGTTTTGGCTTAGTTGTTTCGAATTTCTGTACAAACAGAACATTTTAGCCGATATAGCAGGAACACAATAATACCTTTTCTCCAACAACAACAGTTTGGCCCTCATGGCATCAGCTGTGTCAAGGCCTTGAGAGTGTCTCCTGTTCACTTCCTTATTCCAAATGCCAAGAGGAGGGACTACGTGTGCGCACTTTCGAGGAGGAAGAACCAAGACCTACTGTTATAAAATCTTACAGACGCCGGCTGTTTGATGCGTTTTGTTGTGCTGATGCGTTCTGCTGGGTCTCTGCCACTTCCCCCAGGCACACTACTGATACAGCCTGAAGTGCTAGTAACCTCTCAGAGCTACACCACACCCCTCTCACACACTGATAAAGCGCTCCAGTTCCCCAAGCAAGCACACAGACCTTGGGACACACTATAACTGATACAGCCTGAAGTGCTAGTAACCTCTCAGAGCTACACCACACCCCCTCTCACACACTGATAAAGATCTTCTCGGCGGGACCTGTGAACCGACGCCGGAGTTTTTTACATTTATTTGCTATTTTACTATTCATTTTAATCATTTAACAGAGTCCACAGTATTAGAGTTTTATTTTTACCTTTTGTGTTAAATTTTTCTATTCATTTTAATCATTTAACAGAGTCAACAGTGTTAGAGTTTAATTTTGTTTCTTCTGTTTCATTTTCTCTCTGAAATAAATCCACAATATCATGCATGTGTTTTAATTAAATAATAAGGAAAAATGGAACCAAGGCAAAGACCTTAGCATCCTTTCAGACACCCTGGGTTATGTGGGTTTAGGGGGACAGTACTGTTTTTGACCTTTATCCCTTTAGTGATAGCTTTTCCTCTACTATGGTTCGGAAAGAAACTAACCCCAAGCTCCACCACGTCCCCCCCGACTCCAATTGCCATCCCTAGGGCACACAGATCAGTTGATGCATTCTCCAGTAGTCCGGTGTACATGGATGCTATAGGATTTCCCGGGGGGTCCCAGATAAGTATAAACTGGCAAATAACATTGCAGCATGATTTTTGAGCATGCCTATCCTTAGTGTTATGTTCCCAGTTACTCCCATCAAAAATGTCGACCGAATCAACTATCTCCACTATAACATCCAACGCTTGTCCAATTTCACCAGAGACGCAGTATCTGCGATACACGAACAGCTGTCTGCCACCTTGATGTAATTTCAAAATTGTGTTGCAGTTGATTTCCTGTTAGCAGAGAAAGGGGGTGTATGTGCTATGATGGGCGCACAATGTTGTATGTTTATCCCTAACAACACAGCCCCAGACGGTACCTTATCTAAAGCACTCCATGGACTGCGCTCACTCTCTGTGGAAATGAAGGAACACTCTGGCATGAAACCATGGGATGATTTTATGACTTAATTCTTTGGCAAATGGTCTAAACTGGTCTCGGCCTTCATACTATCTGTCGCAGTGTTCATAGCCCTGTTCGCCATCTGCGGATGTTGTTGTATTCCCTGCATTCGAGCCCTGTGCAGCCGTGTCATAGACTCTGTGATACAAAAGAATGACACTGAACGTGCATTACAACTGCCTCTGCTAGCTCACTCTGAGGAGACAAGGGACATGAGGGACTGCGTTTCTTATGATTTCTGCTCAGATGGTGACAACTTACCAGATATTGACCATGCCTTTGCTCTTGAGTTAGAGACTGTCCCCTCAATCGCTCTGACCCCTGCTTTCGGACTTCCCCAATAAGTTGACACTCAATTATGATTAGTCACATAGCCCCAAATGGTGATGTATGGACCCATTCTGGACACGGTTTTCACCCAAATTGGCCCCTTTTGAGTGCATACAGCCCCTACTTGCTAGAAAAAGGCTTTCCTGACACAATATCTCTCACAGGAGCCTTAACAGTGGTTAGAACCCCCCTCTTGCTGCAACTAAACTTAATGTACAGGGTCCCAGGGGGACTACTTCATGCAATAGCCCGATGAAATGCTGGGAGCCTTACCCTGATTTTAGTGACATGTGATTAACACATGTCAACAGAGGGATTGTTGAGATATTTATGTTTCTCTGTATCTTGTGATTATATTTTACCTATATCCTATGAACATTTTGAACCGCCTCTGTGCCCACCCTGTGTCTGATTATATATACTGTGGACTTAGGATTGAACGGGGCTTCTTCTCGACATGATCCAGTGAATCTGGTGACGTGTCCGGCAGAACCCCTGAGACTCTCTGTAAGTATTTCATTATTTTACAATAAATGTTCAATTTCCAGAACTTCATGTATAAGTGTCTAATTATTCCTTCTCAAATCCTGGATCAACAAACACGTTTGTCAAATCGCCGGAGGCGAGGTCAAGTTTAGTGCCTGGCGACGACAATATTGAGATGATCAGTCAACTTGAACGCAAGAGTTTTAAACAAATGCTAATGATGCTAACCGGATTTAATAGCAATTTAGCTAGCCGTCTTCTATAGCTATGTCCTTGCTTTCACAATTGTGAATGTTTAAATGTGCATGCTGTTTAAGTTTCATGGTAATAGTTTTTCTTTCTTGGAAAACATTGGTATTGAGGTGATCAGTCAACTTGAATGGAAGAGTTTTTAACCAATGCTAATGATGCTAACCGGATTTAATAGCAATTGGCTAGCCGTCTTCTATAGGCTATGTCCTTGCTTTCACGATTGTGAATGTTTAAATGTGCATGCTGTTTAGGTCACAAGGTAATACTATTTCTCCTTGGGACAGGCCCAGTCTTGGAAAACATGTTTGTTTGGGGTGAACCAGAGATGTAAACGATTTAGCCTATGTCATGTAACTCCTACTCAGTACGTGTTTTTAGACATTTACCTTTCTTTGCTAAAACACAGACTTGACATTCAATGTAAAAAACACTCAGTCCATCAAACAAGCATTCAGAAAAAAACAGGCAATAAAATAACAAAATACTAATTATACTGTATTACAGCACACATGTCTTATTCTCAGACAAATGCTTAGTGTCATTTTATGGGCGTGTCAAAAGAACATTGGACAGATTTCCAACACATGAAAAGGGCCAGTGTGTTAAGAGAAGATGGCATTGTTGAATTAGTTTCAAAGAGTACACTCCAAATGCAATTTTGACCATGAGTCACATAAATCAAGAAACTTGCCCCATTTGCAGTAAAAACTTAAGCGATGGCTCTGATGTGGTTGAGGTTCTCCAGAAGGGAGCTGATGGGATCAACAATGCAAGTGTACAAAGAGGCGACAATGTACACATTTCCGCTGGTGAAAAAGTACACTCAAAATGTCGACAAAAGTACATAAATAAGAAAGACATTAAAATCCAACAGGAGATTAAAGCTGAGCCACCAAAAAGAAGTTCCAGAGTAGCAACTAGTCCTTTCAACAGCCAAACCGATTGTCTTTTCTGTGGGACTAGAATAACACATGGAAGTAAAGACAAAAGTAGTGTAAAGACTGATACGCTCGCAGAGTCGATTCTTGAGTGTTGTGACAATCGTGCAGATCAATGGGCTTTCACGGTGAAAGGCAGGATTGAGTATTATGGCCGTGATCTACATGCTGCAGACTGTGTTTACCACCACTTATGCAGTAGTAGTTTCCGTAACGGATATAACTGTGGTGATTCTGTTGTTGGTTGTGTTGTCTTTGTCTCCCTCTCCTGTTCTGTTCCTGTCCTGCAGGTGGTGTCTGTGGCAGGGGGTGTGGCTAGCTTCCTCACTTCAGCAAACAAGGCACACCTGCAATCACTCACCCATCATCCACTCCATAAAAGCCTGGTCCCGACTCCACTACTCTGCCAGATAATTCCGTCTTGTTCGGTAGCGTACCCATGACGACCTCTGATTCTCGCCCTTCGTATTTTGTTTCGTATTTAACCATTAGTGTTTTCTTTTGTTACACAGACTCCTCGGTGTGCCTTGTTGCTGCTCCTCGGTTTTTTTCGCTTTCCCTCCTGCGTTTTCCCCCCTGGATTATTCGGCCAGCCAGCACCCTGCCTCCACAGCCTGCCTGCTCTATTTTCTGGTGTTAAAATAAACCTCACTCAACACTAGACTGCTCTCTGTGTCTGCTTTGGGGTCCAACCAAAGAACCACCCGTAACAATAACATACCGATACAGTTCCATAAAGACCCACAGGCAAAGCGCAGAAAGTCTGGCCGGCCCATAAATGAAGATCAGGAGCAGGCATTCATGAAAGTTTGCTCTTACCTTGAGAGCAATGATGAGGAACAGTTGGCAATTACACATCTTCGAGACATAATGAAGGAATCCTTGACAAACCCAGATTCTGAACCATATGGAAATCAATACCTCAAGAGAAAATTGAGAGAACAGTACCAGGACAATGTACATTTCACTGGAGGGAACGGCCTGCATGACATTGAGACAATGAGAGAGAAGACATCACAAATACTACGATCTTATTTCAGCAACCAAGAAAAGGATGAGGAATCCCAGAAACAAGCAATCATTCAAACAGCTGCACGATTGATCAAAAGTGATATCAAGTCCAATGTTCAGTCCATTACGGATCACTATCCGAGCACAAAGTCACTTGAGCTTGACTCTGCCCTTTCGTTTGTTCCTGAGACTCTCCGTACACTTTTGAATGGTCTTTTTGTGGGTGAGGAGACAAGCCGAAAGATTGCAGGAATAGGACAAGCAATTGTCCAGGCAGCACGACCACGTGCTGTGGTAGCTCCATTACAACTTGGCCTTGCAGTGCAGGCACATCATATGTATCGATCACAATTCCTGGTGGATACCCTTCATGGAATGGGATTTGCTTCATCATACAAGGAAGTTTTGCGTTTTGAAAAGAATGCAGCAGATTCAGTTGCCCCAGATATGTTAGCGGATGCCATAGATGTGTTGGACATGACACTTCCTTTTGCTGGTGACAATGTTGACCACAACATCCTTACTATTGATGGTAAGGGGACCTTCCACGGAATGGGAATCATAGCAGCAATCACTCCAGGGCGAAAAAAGGACCATATCATTCCAAGGAGACACATTACCAACATAGATTTTGCAGGGCAAAGTAAAATCCCAATCATCGAATATCGCTTTGCGAAACATGTGCGCCAAACCATCGTGTTCAACAACCTCCCAACACTGATCAACTGTGACAGAACAGTTGATGTCCTGTGGGAGCTCTCACTGAACTTCAAACAAGAAACCCCTGGGTGGCAGGGAATGATGCATATCATTCATCAAGGACTAGAACATCCAGGCCAATCATCAGTTGTGTTCCTGCCAATGATTGACCTGTACTCTGGAGACAAAACGTGTATTTTGTCCACCTTGGATTTTGTTTGTGACCTGGCTATCAAACACAAAGCTCCAACCATTATTACGTTTGATCAGCCATTGTACTGGAAAGCAGCAGAGATCATCATGGATGCACCACAGAGTAGTCCCCTGAAAAGCATAGTCTTAATGCTTGGAGGTTTTCATACTTTTATGAACCTACTTGGTGCAATAGGCACACTGATGGAAGGAACAGGACTCAGGAATATTATGGAAGTTGTCTATGGATCAAATGCCGTCCAGCACATGATGACTGGAAAGTCAGTGCAAAGAGCTTTTCGTGGACATTTGCTGGTGGACAGATGTCTCAATCACATGGTTGTGTCAGAGCTGCAGGAGGATGACTCACAGTTTGAGTTCTTGGTGAACCAAGCTGAAGAGATGTATTCATCCATGGTAACGAAAGAAACAACTTTGGAGAGTGCTGCAGCATCAGATACTGTATGCTGAACAAAATCAAGGAAAAGTGGACAGGAAGAGGTCAGACCTTAGCACAAGGTCAAAAACCAGCCGGCTGTGGGTGAACTATCAGAAGATGCTGCAGACAGCCCGAGCTCTGATTAAAGCAGATCGTACAGGATCTTGGAAGATGCACTTGCGCACAATGTTGGACTGTCTGCCAATATTTGCCGCCGCTGGGCACTACAACTACCTGAAATCAGCATATTTCTACCTCCAAGAAATGTGCCAACTCGACACCAGACACCCTGATGTACTTGACAAGTTTTCCAGGGGTTTCCATGTGATCCGCCGCAGCAACCAGTTCTGGGCAGGCCTTAGCTCTGACCTTGTCATCGAGCAGACACTGATGAGATCCTTGAAAAGCAGTGGAGGCTTGACCCATGGAAGTGGAATGACTGACGAAATGCGAGCATTGTGGACCATGTCTACACCCATCACATCGGAATACAACCACGCCATGCAGGAATTGAATGACCTCACATACACGACCAGCGAGAAGCACCGAGAATCCTCTGAAGCAAGGATAAAAAGAGATCATTCTGATCTAGAAAAGATCAAGGAAAAGCTTAGCTCTTGCACACCATTCTCTCCAGACCCATCCCTGAGAAACATAGTAACTGGTGTTGTTGCCAAAGAGGAGGTGAATGTGCATGAGTTGGAGACTATTGGCAATGAGATCATTGAAAAGATGATTGGAAAACCTATTTTTGGAATATCCTTCAAACGGAAAGACCGGGCAAAAGCCCTTGCAGATGACTCCAGTGTCAAAGTTGCCCAAGACCGAACCATTGATCCTGCTTTGCTGTTCCAACGGTTCCTGATCATGTCGAAAACTGGGCAGTTTTCACTGGAAGATGTAATGAGCTATGAGCTCTGCTCATTTCCTGCAGCCCTGTTTGAAGGCAGGGAAATCTTCCGTAAAGCCAACAAGCCCCAACTAGCGCAGGCTATCATTGAGTTGGTCCTGGATTCCATCCCAGCAACTGAGCATTATGTCCTTGATGGTGGTTCCCTGGTTCACCGCTTGGCATGGAAAAAGGGTGACAGTTACGGTGCCATTGCACAGTCATATGCAGACTTTACCATACGCCTTTACGGTAAAGCAACAGTCGTTTTTGATGGTTATAGAGAAGGTCCATCCATCAAAGACAATACGCATCAGAGACGTGGTGAAAACACTCACCCCATTGTTAACTTCCATGCAGAGACTGAGTTTGTGGGAAGAAAGGATGATTTCCTTTCCAGATCTTGCAACAAACAAGGACTTATCCATCTTATGACCGAGGAGCTGGAGAAGAAGGGCTGCTCTGTTATCAATGCTCCAGGTGACGCAGACGTGGACATTGTCAAAGCTGCAGTCAAGGCCTCAGAACATCAGCCCACAACCTTGATAGGGGAGGATACAGATTTACTAATTCTTCTCCTCTTCTATGCTGGGACGAAAAATAGAGGCCTCTATTTTCGTTCAGACAAGTCCAAAGCTACTAAGGTGTACAACATCAGTGAGATGAAACAAGTCCTGGATAGTGACTTGTGTTCCCAGTTGCTGTTTGTTCACGCCTTCACAGGATGTGATACAACTTCACGCATTTTTAGTGTTGGCAAACAGACAGCATTCCAGAAACTCGTGAATGGCGAGTCAACCATCCAGTCCTGTGCAAATGTGTTTCTGCTCAAACATCAAGCAAGGAATGTCATAGAGGACCATGGGACCAAGGCAATGGCAGTGTTGTTTGGAGGAAAGAGTAGTGATTCACTTGCCTCTTAGCGTTACAATCTTTTTAGCAAGAAAATCGCCACTGCCAAATCATTTGTTGGCCCAGAACGTCTGCCTCCAACTGAGTCCGCAACCAAATACCACTGCCAAAGGGTTTACTTCCAGATCATGGTGTGGATTGGAAAGGAAGGTGACCTGAACCCAGTGGATTGGGGATGGAAACTGGTGGACAACCGATTCCTGCCAGTTATGACTAGTAAGACTGCTGCCCCAGAAAGCCTCCTGCAGATGATACACTGTAATTGCACAACTGCCTGCAAAACACAACGGTGCAGTTGCAGGGCATATGGACTACCATGCATGCCTGCTTGTGGACCATGTCAAATTGGGAATTGTGAGAATCACTATAATCAACCTCAATGGGAGGAAGAGTGTGACGACTAATGGTGAATTAAGGTCACACTGCAAGGTGTATAAATAAGAAAAGCATTTAAAAAATATATAAAAAACAAAAGACAAAAAAAATGCATTATAAAAAAGGTAAAAAAAATAAATGAAAAAATAAAACACACAAAATGAAAAGGGGTTAGCGGTACTGAGCCTTCATGTGGCAGCCCTGTTTTGACTAATTTTACAGTACCACACAGTTCTTATTAGTTTAGTGTTTATTGGAATAAAAAAAATGGTTATGTACCACAGAAACCACCAACACAAGGCAAAACAATATGAAAAAAGAGAAATATGCAATTACTTAAGTGGAATTTGACTTATTTTTCGCATATATATGCTTGTAACCAATTACTTTAATATATAAATGTACTTGTTTTCACTCATCTATCATGCAAATATGCTAATTAGAATATTAAATGGCCAAAACATGTATCAGGCACCAGTATTCCTGGTCTAGGAGGTTAACAAGAGTAATGGTCATTTTAAAGGACCTGACGGCGGCCATTTTGAAAATGGGGCCTTTCTTGGAGTCAAACTTTGGTAAACTTTTAGTATGTTTTTAAGTACATCTGATACTACTGTAAACCACTGAGAAACCTTTTGTTAGAATTTTTTTTAGGTCAAGTCATATTTGCAGCTGACTATAGGGTTAGGGTTAGGCACAATGCCCCCTCAAGATTTGTGGCTGCCCCCTCATACATGCCTGTCTAGACCCGGCCCTGAGTCAACTGAATAATAATCCCCTATGTATTGTTTGAAATATAATATATACAACACAAATAGTTAACAAAATTAATATGCAAAGCATGGAGCACATTGATTTAATAAACCCAGTATCAATGGAGTATTTACTCCCAGTATTTGAGATATTTTAGAATATCTACATTAATATCAGTAAAACCTGGATGGATACAAGGTGGAGTTAATCATGTATTGCATTTGGTGCACCATTAAAACTCAGAAATTAATTGTTTAATCTGACTTGATTTTTGTATGTAAGGATTCATTAGTTGTAGAATGTGGAAAGGCCCAAACGTGGTTTCACCTGGTGTGTGTGTGTGTGTGTGGAGTTTGATTCAGTTCCTGCTACCTTCCCATCTTCAGAGAGTGTGCGGCTGAGGAGCTGCCGTTGGCTGACAGCTCAGTGGACCTGCTGACGGTTATGACTGCGTTCCACTGGTTCGACAGGCCACGCTTTCTCCTGGAGGCCCACAGAGTCCTGAAGCCCCGCGGCTGCCTGGCTCTGCTCAGCTACACCATGGACATGGAGCTCAGCTACGACGGCTGCTGCTCGCAAGCACTCAACCAAGTCTGCACAGAGGTACCCGCAGAGTGAGAGAGGTTACTGTGAATGTGCACATGAATACAATTTTCAAATGCTTTTCTTGTTATAGAAATACTTACGTGTCAGGACACATGATAAAGTAAATGAAAAGCATCTGTAGCAGCATAATAATAATAGTAGGGATCCATTAATAGTCATGAACTGTTCATGTATATCTGCATATTGAAAGATCAGAGTCCCACCACAAGCAATTGTGTTTATTTACCATGAGGACTGTGGGCTGTGAGTATGAGGACAGCATTTTTCCTTCAAGATTTAAGATTGCACGTGTTCAGACAGGATTCATCCCACTGACACAAACCAAACAGGCAAATATCATCAGGGCAAATACAAACAACACAAGCAAATCACATTGCACAACATCGTCATCTAGTGGTTATTATTGTGCAAAGCCCATCAGTGGGTAAAACACCTGACTCAAGTTGTGTATAATGACATCAGTGAGTTGATGGACTCTTCTGATGATTTGATCAGTTTCATGCAGCTTTAAAACTCTACCGCTACCCTCACATTGGTCCCAGCACTATTGAGTTGTACCGGGCGGCGTATGAATCCATCCCTTACCCGGACAAGGAGTGGTGAGTGAACACATTCCTCTCTGCCAAATTCTAAATATTAGTTTTCCAATATTTTATCACTTCGGGCAGTACAGTAGTCAGATGTGTGTGTTTGTGTGTGTTCCTAAAGGCAAGAGTGTGTGAGAGTGACAAAGGCCATGCCGCTGTCCGGCTACATGGGGATGATGGAGTCTTTCTCCAGCTATCAGATTCTGCTGAGAGCCGACCCGCAGAAGGCCGAGCAACTCTCCCAGGACATCTGTCAAAAGTAAATACTTATTCACCACACTATACACACGCATGCACATCACACATGTGTTTGTGAAAATGTAAAAAAGTACTGATATGATGACATTATCTCTACCAAGGATTTAACATTTCTCCCCTGTCTGGTTGTTTGTTGGTTTGTTGGTTTGTATCTTTATTTGTTTGTGAGAAAGAAACTTGCTGGAGAGATTTGTCATTGAAGAACCTATTGAATTTAAGTGATGATCCGAATCTCTAATTTAGTTTTTACTTAGGGAGAAATGAATATTTAAGGGACAGATATCTATGAGTGTGTGACATCTGGTGCAGCTTCATTGAATTTAAGGAGACTGTTGAGACTTAGGCGGAGGTTTGCACCATTCTAGTTGTTATATGACACGCTGAGAGATAAGATCTGCCACAGGGACAGGATGTTGCCCCTGACTTTACTCTCTGAATGACTCATAACACTTTATTTCCCATGCTCCTCTCTGTCCAGGCTGAAGTCTGTGATGCAGGTGACCTCAGCAGAGGCAGAGGTGGTGGTGGCTGTGAAGTATTACTACCTGCTGGCCTGTAAACCAGAGGAGGCCTGAGTCCGACCACCTCTCACACTTTCAACACCGGCCAGCAATGTCGTGGACACAGTAAATCTATGTGTGAGGTTGTTTTATAAAATACCACTAGAGGGTGACACTTGAATCAAGACTCCATGTGTTTATTGTCTCTGCTTTCACTGTCTATGTTCATTTTGTTGGGCAGTTTTTCATGTGGCCTTCATCCACTTTACATAATCTCAGAGACGTATATTCTCTTTATTTGCAGACCACTGTAGTTTTATTTGCCCTGACTCCTCCACAATACTGATTTTGCGTCGAATCTTCATTTGATTTTATCAGCAGTAATTAAGATTTCAATGATAGAGGTGATGGGCCTCATAGTGGGATTCTTCTGCTGGAGACAGACACACATTAGAAACTGGCAGAGAGGAGGCATTAAGCCTTCTGTGTCATTGCCTGACTCCACTTGACTGATAATGGTGTTCTGAGTGGACGAGTTTGTTTTCCTCCGTATTTCTCTACACTGTGCCAGCAAGTTGTGCGTCCGCAGCTGTCAGTCACATGTTCTCAGCTCGACTGAGCCACGTTCCACCTGATGAAGAGCAGACTGGCGGCTGAGAGGCAGCAAGCGGAGGAGCTGAGGGAAGCTGCAGTGAAGCTGGATCACCAGGGGACATTCAAAGAGTCGGCTGATGGCTGTGGGTCAAACACCTCTCACTGACTACACATAATATTGAATATTATTAATATCTCTTGGTACTTTACAAACAAATTGTATTTCAACATTTCAGTTTAATAGTCAGACAACCTGAATGGAATTGTAAACATTCAAACAAACAAAACACAATGTACATGACCCTGTTTGAGTTGAATATGAATGTCGGGGCTTCCGGACACATGGAGGCATGTTGTGTTTTTTCTGTTGTTTGATTACGTCTGAATAATGACTCACCTTTGACTTCTATTGGATTGAATTCTGCTGCAACAAAGTTTACCCCTGAAACTCCAGAAGTGATTTGTGGACTCAAACACTACACCCACTCCTCCATCGGCATAATGGTGAGTAGAGAAGGAGGGTGACCTATCCCTGATACTACATACTGATTCCTTAGAAATAAGCAGCACGCACTCTTCAGTATTTTTAACCTCTGCTCGCTCTCCGCTCATGGTGCTGACGCTCACATTCACAAAGCATGTTTGAATTGCATCAGGGATTTGTTGAAGTACACAGACAATACCACTAGAGGGTGGTATTTGATCAAAAGTGATGACAAGTCTATGATTATTGCCACTGGTGCTTGGAACGTCACAATATAGCATTCACCAGCTCATACATTTTCATAATAAACATATATGACCCAATGTAATGCACTTTTGCCATGTTGTACACAATTGGTGAAAAGGTTTTAGAGAACCCTCAAAAAAAGTAGAACAGAACGGAACCAGGCAGAGACTCCAACTGATGGAGGAGCAGCACTGTCTACACCCCGGAACGTGTTCACATTGACCGATCTTCACAAAAATCAATACACAGGTGTATTTATTATAATTATTATTATTCATTATATAATTATGTTTTCACAGAGAAGTGAAGAGACATGATGTGGACTGTTATCAACAGCTCTGTGGGAGATTATCACCTTGAATATTAATTCAGGCTTTTTAACATGGAGCCGGCCACTAGTGGCCATCCAGTGAACTGCAGTTTTTCACAGGATGTTGCCCAATCGTTTAAAGGCAGATTTAATGCCTTTATCAAAATGAGTGATGCTCCGGTCCTATAATGTGCTTTGAAGTTCTTGACCTTTAGTTGTCATCCCTCCTCTCTTACCTTGCTGGACATCTCCTCAAAACCCACAAGTTTGCTACGGAGCCGAGACAGACGCATCATCAGGTAATTTACCCAACTGTATGTTCCCTCCTGCTTCTCTTCTTCCACCATCATCATCATAATAGTTTGCTGGTACCTGCTTGCAAAAAAGGCTTCACCAGGGGCCTAAAGTCTCTGATTTGAAGCCCTGATCCACGAATTATTCCCTGGTTATTGGTAAAACTTTAAAAAAAATCCTATCCCACAATGTCAAAAGACAGTGACAAAATAACTCCCTGGATCCACCCCTTTGTCTGTGTAACCGTACAATTTCCCAGTGTTAGAAGATAAAGATATAAGGGACTGACTTTATTTATTCAGCTATTGATGAGAATTATATAACGATACTTATTGATATCGTTTTATTGCCTAGCTCCCTGTTCTATTTGCAAACTTTGGCTATGATCTTTGTCCACTTAAGTCCAAGGGCTGAGTGATACATCAAGAAAGGACACAGCACAGGCTTTGGCCCTGATGTCTTTAATGGCGTCTGCCACGTCTATTACATCTCTTTTGCATCCTGACTTGTATATATGTTTTTCATGTTATCAACATTTCTGCACATTTTCATCAGGAACCGGTTGGAAAAGTTCCAGACAGTGTCCGTAGCAACTGACACAGACATTTCAGTTCTCATATGTCTGAAAGCAACTAGATCTGCATATCGTGTCAGTGTCATTGGTTACACTAAATGTTTCAATGATTGTTTCAAGCCTGATTTACCTGACTTAAGTGTGACGCCGGATCTTTCCCGAAACGTCTTTTAGTTTTGGTTTCAACTCTGTCCATATGTTTGTTTCCTTGGTCCCATTAGACGGATCGTCACCGACTTCTGATAAATCTGCAGAAGGCCGAGGACAGCGAAATCTTCAAGCTCAACATGCAAACGGCGGCCATCATTCATGACTGCGTGGTCAGGCTGCTGAACCACCGAGACAAAGAGTCTGTAGAGTGTCTGTGTGACCTGCTCACCACCATGGGCAAGGTCCTTGACTTAGAGGAGGCCAAGGTGAGCTGGAAGTAGTACATTTGACATAAATCCTAAATTTATTTTATTACGGTCTTAGAAAAGGTCTGAAGGGCTACAGATTGAAAGCTTCGAATATAATCTAGAGGATAATATGCGGCTGGTTTCCCTTTCCAAAACTAAATATTCAGAGAAATGCGTTGTTTGCAGGGATGAAGATGTGATGTGAACTTTTTGTCAGCAGTGTCTGGTAGATTGAATGGAGACATGCTGAACATGAACTTCATGTCTCAAATTAACCACTCTCCCTCTGTGTCTCACCAGCCTCAGATGGATGAGTATTTTATCCAGATTGAAAAGATCGTCGAAGAGGGGAAAACTTCATCTCAAATACGATTAATGTTGCAGGCTATTATAAACCTGAGATTGGTGAGTCCTCTGTTTATGCCAAAATGTATCTAGGACTGTGTGATAAAACCCACACATGCTCCTAAATTCTCTGATCTGTCAAAGATAAAGAGCAATGAAATCTGTTTAACACTGATTCAGGTTTGAAGTCATTGTGGTTCTGAACATTTTTTTTTCTTCAGCACAACTGGGTGTCCAGAGAACCCGAGCAGGGTCCGAAAGTGCAACAACAACTGCTCTCCAATGACACCAAGAGACAGCCAGGTCAGTCCTGCAGTCTAAATCCTCTTTAAGGTTTAGAATCACATCGACACAGCTATAGTGACTCAGGAAACCAGTCTGTAGACTTCCTGTCCATATAACCTGCAGAGATGCTTTCAGGCCCAACAGCAGACAGGAAGCCCCCTCACTCCCTCCCATCTGCTAGCTGAGCTATAATATTTCCTCTTGTAACGCAGCATGCCACAGAAACTGTCAGAAATGTCACTCTGTCTGCCACTTTCACAGCCGTCTGACTGCACTGTATTTCCTGTGAACTAATCTTAAACCTATATTTCCCTGTTCGTTTTTTTTTTTTTTGTGTGGGTGTGTCTCCACAGATCCAAGTGAGCAGAGAGATCAGCTTGTGAAGAACGAGGAGTCCTGGACCACTGTGCCTAATAGGACCAAAAGAAGGACCAGAGACTCCAAGAATATCCCAAAGGTCTCCAAGGTGAGATGAGCTGTCTGAGGCTTTGACACAGATCTTACTATTCTACGTTTTTCAAACCTTCTACTGTGAGGATTGTACAAATGCACTGCATACAGGAGACGTGAAGCTGCTATTTACTCTCTGTCCCTAATAGTTGATTTGCTCATATTTCTACATTGGAATCACAAAAACAATGACAAACAATTACCATGTGGTAACTGGTCATGTTCCATGGAAACTTAAATCGGTGTCAGACGTGACGGCCGGGTAAAATCTGGAGGATTGGCTACAGACTTCAAACATTTAAATTACTTTGAAAATGTACATTTATTTTTTTTTCAGAACAACTGGGTGTCCAGAGGACCCGAGCAGGGTCCGCTAACCATTGTCCACAAGGAGGAAATTAAAGAGAAGGAGGAACCGAGAAAAGTGGACGAGAAGATCCAGCAGGGCCCCTGGGCTCAAGTCCCATTGGTGAAGGGCAGTGGTGGAGGAGCCAAGGCCGGTGACTCAGGTGAGGTCACACCACATGACTTTCAAACCTATCAGATCACTGTGCAGTTCACACTTCATGACCTGCTGATCAGGAGTCGTGTCCCTGTTTGGAGTTCATACTACAACACTTAACGATGGAAGGGTGTCACTCACTTCACAATGTTTCGGCTGCTCCGCTCTGTTTAGCTGTAGTTGTCACTGATTCATCTAAGATATGAAGCTTGTTAGAAATCTGGGAGTCTGATAGTCTTTCATATCTATTACATTTTACCAGAATTTCCTTCATTATGTTCTTAAAAAGGTTTTAAATTGAACTAGATGAAACCCTGATATAAAACAGTAACTTACAGCATATCCTGTACATGGAGTCAGGTGAAGCATCTTCCTCTTAATGTCTGGACCTTGACTCTCATCACCCACAATCGTTATTTTTCACTTTTCTCTCTTTTAACGTTTCATCTCTGCAGGGCTCAACTGCTTCTCAGCGCTGCAGTCCAGCCCCTCACCACAACCCTCCACCCCTCCTCAAGAGAAGGCAGACTTCGACGGAAGGTATGAGATGACAACGCTGTCTGATTTAAAGGATCCTGTTGGTGTTAGGTTTCTCTGAAACTTGAGGAGAGTGTCTCTGTGATTTTGATATTTATCTTTTCTGCTAGCAGGATATTTTTAACTTTGATTAACTAGAATCCATTAATTTAAAAATAAATCAGTTATTAGGGTTTTGTTTTGCTTCTGTTTAGGTCAGTGATAATAATTTTGTAGTAGGTTCCAAATTGGTGGAAAAGCTTGATATTCAGAGTTTCTCATTTACACTGCCATCCTTCCTGACTCTTTGTTTATTCGTCCCCCACGCAGAAGAGGCAATAAGAACAGGAACCGTAGGAATCGCCTCTACAATCTGCTGCACAATGCGCCTGCTTTGTCTCAGCCTGATCCGTTGACCAGTTCGAAGGAGCTGCTGGAGAGTCCAGCCCCGGAGGAGCTGGAGCATGAGGGAGCCATGCCACGCAGACCGAGTGTCTACGAGTGGTATTGGTGATAGCCAATTACCTTTCTGGCCACTTACGCCGCCCCGCCCCCATGCCCTGGAGCGGACCGTTGACAGTGCCCCTCAATTGCATCGCTCAGGGCGGGGGGCGTGGCGGTGTTCTGAGGGACAGCTGGCAGGTCAGGGGTGAGATGGGCGCCACCTAGTGTCTAAACTGAGAAGTACAATACAGTGGGCAATAGTCCATTACATTACAATTCATTTAGCTGACGCTTTAATCCAAAGTGATTTACAATCAATGCATTCAAGGGTACCCGAGGGAACAAACCCCGAACAACAAGAATCAAGAAAGTACAATTTCTTAAAAAATGGAGCAAAACTACATAGTGCTATAATTAAGTTTCATTTAAGTGTTACTAAATTGCTAGTTTAAAAAAAAATATTTAATTTTTTAATTTTTTTAATTTATTATTATTATTATTTTATTTTTTTTGAGGCGGGCCAATTTAAAATGGATGGGGGGCCGCAGATGGCCCGCGGGCCGTAGTTTGGACAGCCCTGGTCTACGAACTTAAACCTGATGAAGCTGGTTTGAGGTGAAATGGACAGAAGGTGAAAGAAAAGCAAACATGGAAGTATAAGAACGTCTTCAGCTGCTTGATGTGACAACAATTTCAAGAAGCCAACATTCTGTTCCTCGAGAAGATCCCACGATTCCTTCTTTTTACATTTTCCAATATTTGGTCTTAATTTTAGAAAAGCTGTGAACCTTTAAATATTTTTCTCTACAAGACTTTTATTAAATGATCCTAGATGAGTCTTTGAGGAGAATTTCTCTGTGTTGTGGTGACAGACCTGAGACGGATCTTGCTTCTTCTGCTCCAGAAGAGTCTCGGTGGAGAATCATTCTCAGACATCTCCACACTTGCTTTCCAAGATTGTCACTGATCTCTTTGATCGTCTGCTCCTCTAATCTCTGATTCCAGACAGGTGTTCAGGGGAAACTTAAACCAGAGGTCACAATGTTTGCTTGAATCCACTTTTTAAACTTCTTTTAACAGCTACATTTGAACACAAACCATTCAGATCCACGTGTGAATGTGTGTGAATAAACACTCAACATAAGTCTAACAGAGCACAGGCAAATCACCACTGACACGCAGGCTCAGGGTGAGATGATCTGAAGAGGACACTGCCTGTAGCTCTGTGACTTGGCAGGAAACCAGTAGCACTAACCCCACTCAGTTTCCTGGGAGGCACCAAAGAGTGGAAAACATCCAGTCACCTTTAATAACCTCCGATGATCTGTGCATAAGGAAAAAAAAGTTCCTCAGGATGACTTGTGCCTCTTAGTACATTTATTTCCACCCATGACATGTTATTCCAGAGAACCATCTCTCAGGTGAGGTATCAATAGCCACTTTGCAGGATTTCCAACTAAAACTTGGCTCTAACTTCTCTATTCACATGGCCTTAGTGTCTCAGAGTGTGTGTGCCCTGCAGGTTTGTCATGTTTTACACAAGTCCTCCCTTTTTATCATGTGACAGAGATACAGATGTGGTGGTAGAGATTTTAAAGGGTTCGATAACTGTACTGTCTGGACCTGGCAGCACTATGGGCTGGCGACATCTTCCATTGGCCGAATCACTCACCTGATCTCAGTGCAGCTTTGTGTTGAGGTTGGTGGAGAGCAGAACAATGTGAAGAGCTGAATGAGGCTCTAGTGGAAGATAATCACCAGGGAACATTCAAGGAGAGTCTGCTGATGTCTGAGGGTCCAACACTTCAAACAGTCACAGACTGCAAAAGATTTTTCCACATATTAAATATTCTTGATATCTATAAATATTTAATTAAACATTTTATCATTTCACTTTGCTTTTCAAAGTCTTTGCCTTTACCCTCTTCCACGTTGATGAACTAAAATATAATTGATATAATCCCCTGTTACGTAGAGAATAAAAGCATTCTCCAAGAAAACAGTAAAATCTTTAAAATGATTGTGTTTAATTAAGTGTTTCATTACAAATACCAAGTGAGGCAAAATGCAAGTGTTCCCAGTGTTCACTTAAAAAAAAACATTTGCTCGATCTGGGACAAACAAACCTTCCTTTCTATTTGTTGTTTCAGTTGCACCAGTTTAAACTTCAGCAGCTCCGACTCTCTCTTCTCACACAAATACACACTCAACTCAAGTGATTCATTTCTATTGATGTCTCTTTTCACAATTGGATGTTCCCTCTTATAACAGGTTGTCAATGTCGCCAATGATTTCATTTGCATAGGTTTAACACATTACATAAGAGCTGAACATACAAATAGGATTTAGAACTCATTTGTATTAGTCCCAACCAACAACTTTCCCTCCTGCTGTATTCAAATGAAAGAAGACTGATCAGAAGTAAAAGATAATATGTGGGTGTTAAGAGTTCAAATGGGAGCAAGTACAGTTTTTGACAGAGTATATTGACGAGATATTAACGTCGGTGATGTCAGACTCGGATAATAACTCACACTTTGATTATGTTTCCTCTCTCTGGTCAAACGCTGCTCAGGGAGTTGGAGCGACTTCAAACAGGAAGCAGGTCTGCTGTACACATGTTCTCATCTCCACTCACATGTGCTGAAGCTGAACGTCCTCCCTGACTACTGAGTTCTATATTCAGATATTCCTTATGTTACTATATGATTTTGCCCGAACTGAAATATCTATATCCACTACTTTTCCACTTGTTTTCATCATGTAGTCACCTGATGATATTCTCTTTTGATGACCCCTAGCCTGGTTATTAATAGTTTGCTTTTATATTTACAAAAAGAGTTACAGCCCTTCTTAATTTTCCCAACAGCCTCTGAGCATAACTAAAGCAAACAAGGTATAAAACAGGATATGTATCGTTATGACAAGTGCGTTTGTCATGTTCTCGCAGAGGTGTTTTTCTCCGGTAAATTGAGTCGACAAGATACGCTGACATCTGGGTCATGTGTTTCCAGCAGGGAGAGCGAACTTTAAGACTCAAGGCCGGTGGGGCTGATGTCACTGCTGCTGTCACAGTCACAGCCGGATTTGAACTGACAGCCACATGTGACACACACAGTAAGAAGTGGTGTAAGTGTTGTAAGTGAAAGACACGATTCTCCAATTGTTTGTGGGATTAAGCCACCAAATATAGATTAAAAAACTTTCAAATCTTATTTTTAATTTCTCTAATACTTTTGTTTATGATCAAACATCATTTGACATTCAGAAGCACCTTGTGAGTAGCTATAAAGTGAATTGATTGTGATGTTTTACACTTTGATTAAAACAAAATGGTATTTGTAGAGGAGCAAAAGTTTTCTTGGAATTCGTCCCAGATATATGATAGATACAAATTGAGTGCTGCTTCTCCATGTTTACTGTAGCTTCGGAACAGGAAGCAGACGTGTCCCAGATGGTCTGAGAGGAATGGAAACATCATAACAAGAAAATGTATTTAAACACACAGGAAGCCAGTTTAAAAATCGGAGAACTGGAATGATGTCATAATAGAGACATCATTCCAGTTCTCCGATTCCTATTGTGTTCATTGAGGTAAAGCTTGGTTTTGTAATTGTGTTAACATGTTCATACAATCGTTCACTGCAGAACTTTTCCACTGTGGAGGTGGAATGTCATTCAAGACTTAATCTACAGTAAAGACCTGGAAAACATCAAAAACAGATGTTTAGGGGCTATAAGATGTTAGGCTGTTGACAAACAACCTTATGAAGGACACCATAGAGGTTTAATAATTGCTGCTTCAGGGTAAGTGGTAAAAAGCTTTGATAGGTGTCAAATATTTGCTTGAAAATCTGATTCCATGCATTTGATGATATCTTTGGAAAACCCTGCAGGTGTCAAGACAGCAGGAGGTTCTGTTATTGAGAGGGTCAATCTGGATGTAAGGACAATATAAACCCTATAGCTGATACGTTGGAATCATAGCCTGTTTAGAAAGTGATGCCAATACGGGAGTGCCTGAGACCTGTATTATCTCAATAGACCAGCAGAGGGCGACTCCTTTGTTTGGAAAAATAAGTAAATTTGTATTGAAGTCTATATGAAAACTTCAATAGAAAGTAAAAAGGTTCCCTGGGACTTTAGAATCTCAAGTTTCCGGTAGTTTGCAGGTGTGGGTGGGTGTGCAGTGACCTGGAGTTCTCTGTCAGGCTCCAATAATATGGTTATTTCTTATTTAAAGAAAGCCAAGATGCTGCTGATTAAAATTCCAAACTCAAGTCTTAGAAGCAGCAGCAGCTCACAAACACGTGGGTGATGTCGCAGCTGGTTTCCTCTTGTCCTGACGTCTTGTCTTATTTCCTGAATGTTGCCAGCTTTCTTCGAGGTGTCAGATTGTTAACCAATTCGCTCTCTATAGCTCAACTCATTAAAATTTAAGTTTTCTCAGTAACAACTGCAACACTCTTCACACGGTCGGACCAAGTTTGATCCTAACACTGAATACGGGAGATTGTGATAGTGGATCTTGATCATGGAGGAAGCCGATCACAACAAGTGATCACAACAAGATTGTATTCTACCATGAATGGCATTGACTTTCCTTCTGTCAAATCCACTTCTGTCTGACTGAGCTTCCTTAATAGCTGCAGTTATGATGTCAGGGGTGGCTGTGGTTCGCCTTGGGCTGTCCACCAGATGTCCGGTGTCGGATTTGCCTGAGCTGAAACCATATACATTCTTTTGTCAAAACACAGCTGAGCCTTGATCCCAGCCTCACAAAGCTGCTGCATGGCCACAGACCTTCTGTGATGTTTAAGTAAAGAATAAAGGTTTTGGGTTGAAAAATGGTTGGAGTGATAAGGATTGCTTTATATATCAATTTTAAAGTCACTTATTTAAAATAAAAACCAACAAAAAAACACAGACGATAGTGGTTGAAAGCTTTCAACACAACCCTAACTCAGTGTTGCAAACAACATTGAAGCAGGAGACAAATTCCTAGCATATTTGTATGCGATATACAAACAGCAGATAACATTATAGGTGAACATTTTCCACATTTTCCACATCGGGCTTTTTCAAAGGTTTCTGAAAAGATGTCTGAAATTCCTTGAGGCGCTTTTTCTGTCAGTTAATTGCCCCCTTTTGCCAGAAAGGCTTTTCCCCCCCTTTGAATCCTCTTATACACTGTTGTGGAGCCTGAAGAACCAGAAGTGACAGAAATTATTGTTTTCACAACTGGATTTTCTCTTTTTTCTTTACGGTTCATTTGAGGATAAGTTGGAAAGTTTTATTTGTTACTATCTTCAGTATATTGTCCTCCCTGATCCCATTCAAATTTAGGACATCTACTGTACTTTATCTCTTTCGATGTTTAGATTCTGGACTGCATATGTTTTAACTCAAGCTGATAAAGTTGTAGTTGGAGAGCTTCTCCGATCTCTCTCTACAATATGCTAATACCACTCCTATAAATAAACACAGTTGAACAATTTGTCCTCACTTGACTTCGGCAGAATAACAAAAGCAAACTGTGAAGCGCACCCTGTGAGGAGGAGTGAACATACATACCATTGTCACGGGGGCAAATCCTTTGGTGTATCAGCATTGCAGGAAGCCTTATGGCCAACACCTGTCCAAACAGATGAGATCAAATCAAATCAAATCCAAAGAGAGAGAGAGAGAGAGAGAGAGAGAGTGTGTGTGTTTGTGTGTGTGTCTGCCAGCCAACCATCCTTTAAATTTGTGGGTCAGTGGTTGAGGTTAAAGTTAGCGTCAAGGTCAATGTTGGGTTAGGGTTATTGTAAGCAAGTAGTGGTTATGATTATGCTTAGTTATGATAAGTCTCCTGGAAATGAATTAGATGAATTTATCCAAAAATAACCATAGTAAGTTTGTTTGTGTGTGTGTGTGTGTGTGTGTACAAATGCGAGTGTGCATGTGGTACTTCTTCCTAACTCTTATGTTAGAGCGATTGTAGGAACCTAATAATAATAATAATAATAATAATAATAATAATAATAATAACAATAACAACATCAACAAAACCAGCACCACCACCACCACCACCAACAACAACAACAACATCAATGTTGACATCCTCAGAAGGGACAGCCACATGTGCTGGCAGTAGATCTGGGATGTGGGACAGGCCAGACCACTCGTCTGTTGGCGCCGCACTTCAGTGTGACTTCTTTATTTTGTGCTATTTTTCATTCTGTTGAAGGTAACTTGTCACTTCTACTTTGTGCAACATGAAAATATGTGTAGTGTAATGACACTAGTGACATCATACTGCATTGCCATTAAAAGTACTTTCTGAAGACGCCAATAATACAACAAAAAAGACTAAGTACTTCTTATATTTAATTGACAACCAGATATAACTGATACATTGCAGAATCAAGATTAAAATTCCAATGATTATTATATGAGCAGTTTATTATTAATGTCCCC
The DNA here is from genome assembly GCF_947347685.1 of Pleuronectes platessa. Classification (NCBI taxonomy): domain Eukaryota; kingdom Metazoa; phylum Chordata; class Actinopteri; order Pleuronectiformes; family Pleuronectidae; genus Pleuronectes; species Pleuronectes platessa. Next base: position 20,444,524 of record NC_070639.1, on the reverse strand, counting down.
ACAGCCCTTGCAGGAAATGGACTGAACTAAATTCTGCTGACCAGCAGCTGTAGAGGTTTATAAGCAGTAACTGTTAATAATTAACAACCTTAGTTAAAGAGTACCATGAGATTTAGAAGCCAACAGACGCACACACTTAGTTGCACACAACACGTCTTTGCAATACTATAGTTACACACTTACGTATCATACCTCAGCCACATCAATCCTCACCAGCTTGTTCTGACATGACCCTTGAACCGACACATGCCTGTGAGCTTTGCCTAAATGTGTTATTTTTATTATTACATTCAGGTCACTCAGCATTGTTGCACACAGAGAGGGAGCTGTCCCTTTAAACACCCTCATTATGAAACACACCACATACCAGCAGAGATAATGGAGCCTCCCATTTCCCTTGCACCCCGTTGTTTCCCTCTTGTGTGTGTGCGTCCATGCATGTGTGTATGTGTGTGTGTGGTTCTGAATGCCTGCCTGCAGACGAAATAGAAGGTAAAGTCGATTTTTTTTTAGCTCTTTATGAAGCTTATGATAAATCAGCTGTTCACGGAGGCATCAGTTAACAATGGCTCACCGTCTGTTTGAGGGCAAGAAGCATGCAGCTTCTTACTTAAAGTACAGGGTCTCCCCATCAGAACATCTTATACAACAGGTCCTTGGATTCCTGGAAAAACGGGTAAGTGCAAGTAGGAAGAGGATGACAGCCTCTGAAATATAACTACTGGAGGAGAAATGTTAAAACTAACTGCACAGCGATGTTATTTTGACAGAAAGCTCGTCCCTTCGAGCTGGCAGTGGATGTGGGTTGTGGCTCGGGACAGGGCACTCGGCTGCTGGCCCACCACTTTGCTTCCGTGGTGGGGACAGATGTGAGTCCTGCCCAGCTGGATTTGGCTGTCCAGTATGCCCTGGAGGCAAACATCACATATAGGTGAGCATGGACTAACCTGCAGTCAGGATTCATATTTTTAGGTTTTTACATGAGACCGTAGGTCAAAGGCTAATTCAAGCTTCATGGGTCTCTTTTTAGTTTGTTTGTTCCATGTTTACCTGGCTACAGAGGGAGGAATCAAGCCAACCATTCAAAAAATGCATGGCGAGATATCAAGATAACACCAACATGTTTTTATTTACTGCTCTGTTGAGCAACTTGGCGACAAGAGAGAACAATGGGAACCTTGTCTGGTGAAAGTCGGTCATGCTGTGAGGCCCACACTGCAGAACCAACATACAGTCAACCAGGGCCGGGTCTAGGCAGGGGCAAGAGGGGGCCTGCCCCCCTCAAATAAATGTTGTGCCCCCTCAAAATAAACAGGGTTAGGGTTAGGGTTAGGCACAATGCCCCCTCAAGATTTGTGGCTGCCCCCTCATACATGCCTGTCTAGACCCGGCCCTGAGTCAACTGAATAATAATCCCCTATGTATTGTTTGAAATATAATATATACAACACAAATAGTTAACAAAATTAATATGCAAAGCATGGAGCACATTGATTTAATAAACCCAGTATCAATGGAGTATTTATTCCCAGTATTTGAGATATTTTAGAATATCTACATTAATATCAGTAAAACCTGGATGGATACAAGGTGGAGTTAATCATGTATTGCATTTGGTGCACCATTAAAACTCAGAAATTAATTGTTTAATCTGACTTGATTTTTGTATGTAAGGATTCATTAGTTGTAGAATGTGGAAAGGCCCAAACGTGGTTTCACCTGGTGTGTGTGTGTGTGTGTGGAGTTTGATTCAGTTCCTGCTGCCTTCTCATCTTCAGAGAGTGTGCGGCTGAGGAGCTGCCGTTGGCTGACAGCTCAGTGGACCTGCTGACGGTTATGACTGCGTTCCACTGGTTCGACAGGCCACGCTTTCTCCTGGAGGCCCACAGAGTCCTGAAGCCCCGCGGCTGCCTGGCTCTGCTCAGCTACACCATGGACATGGAGCTCAGCTACGACGGCTGCTGCTCGCAAGCACTCAACCAAGTCTGCAAAGAGGTACACGCAGAGTGAGAGAGGTTACTGTGAATGTGCACATGAATACAATTTTCAAATGCTTTTCTTGTTATAGAAATACTTACGTGTCAGGACACATGATAAAGTAAATGAAAAGCATCTGTAGCAGCATAATAATAATAGTAGGGATCCATTAATAGTCATGAACTGTTCATGTATATCTGCATATTGAAAGATCAGAGTCCCACCACAAGCAATTGTGTTTATTTACCATGAGGACTGTGGGCTGTGAGTATGAGGACAGCATTTTTCCTTTAAGATTTAAGATTGCACATGTTCAGACAGGATTCATCCCACTGACACAAACCAAACAGGCAAATATCATCAGGGCAAATACAAACAACACAAGCAAATCACATTGCACAACATCGTCATCTAGTGGTTATTATTGTGCAAAGCCCATCAGTGGGTAAAACACCTGACTCAAGTTGTTTATAATGACATCAGTGAGTTGATGGACTCTTCTGATGATTTGATCAGTTTCATGCAGCTTTAAAACTCTACCGCTACCCTCACATTGGTCCCAGCACTATTGAGTTGTACCGGGCGGCGTATGAATCCATCCCTTACCCGGACAAGGAGTGGTGAGTGAACACATTCCTCTCTCTCAATTCTAAATATTAGTTTTCCAATATTTTATCACTTCGGGCAGTACAGTAGTCAGATGTGTGTGTTTGTGTGTGTTCCTAAAGGCAAGAGTGTGTGAGAGTGACAAAGGCCATGCCTCTGTCCGGCTACATGGGGATGATGGAGTCTTTCTCCAGCTATCAGATTCTGCTGAGAGCCGACCCGCAGAAGGCCGAGCAACTCTCCCAGGACATCTGTCAAAAGTAAATACTTATTCACCACACTATACACACGCATGCACATCACACATGTGTTTGTGAAAATGTAAAAAAGTACTGATATGATGACATTATCTCTACCAAGGATTTAACATTTCTCCCCTGTCTGGTTGTTTGTTGGTTTGTTGGTTTGTATCTTTATTTGTTTGTGAGAAAGAAACTTGCTGGAGAGATTTTTCATTGAAGAACCTATTGAATTTAAGTGATGATCCGAATCTCTAATTTAGTTTTTACTTAGGGAGAAATGAATATTTAAGGGACAGATATCTATGAGTGTGGGACGTTTGGTGCAGCTTCCTTGAATTTAAGGAGACTGTTGAGACTTAGGGGGAGGTTTGCACCATTCTAGTTGTTATATGACACGCTGAGAGATAAGATCTGCCACAGGGACAGGATATTGCCCCTGACTTTACTCTCTGAATGACTCATAACACTTTATTTCCCATGCTCCTCTCTGTCCAGGCTGAAGTCTGTGATGCAGGTGACCTCAGCAGAGGCAGAGGTGGTGGTGGCTGTGAAGTATTACTACCTGCTGGCCTGTAAACCAGAGGAGGCCTGAGTCCGACACCTCTCACACTTTCAACACCGGCCAGCAATGTCGTGGACACAGGAGATCTATGTGTGAGGTTGTTTTATAAAATACCACTAGAGGGTGACATTCGAATCAAGACTCCATGTGTTTATTGTCTCTGCTTTCACTGTCTATGTTAATTTTGTTGGGCAGTTTTTCATGTGGCCTTCATCCACTTTACATAATCTCAGAGACGTATATTCTCTTTATTTGCAGACCACTGTAGTTTTATTTGCCCTGACTCCTCCACAATACTGATTTTGCGTCGAATCTTCATTTGATTTTATCAGCAGTAATTAAGATTTCAATGATAGAGGTGATGGGCCTCATAGTGGGATTCTTCTGCTGGAGACAGACACACATTAGAAACTGGCAGAGAGGAGGCATTAAGCCTTCTGTCTCATTGCCTGACTCCACTTGACTGATAATGGTGTTCTGAGTGGACGAGTTTGTTTTCCTCCGTATTTCTCTACACTGTGCCAGCAAGTTGTGCGTCCTCAGCTGTCAGTCACATGTTCTCAGCTCGACTGAGCCACGTTCCACCTGATGAAGAGCAGACTGGCGGCTGAGAGGCAGCAAGCGGAGGAGCTGAGGGAAGCTGCAGTGAAGCTGGATCACCAGGGGACATTCAAAGAGTCGGCTGATGGCTGTGGGTCAAACACCTCTCACTGACTACACATAATATTGAATATTATTAATATCTCTTGATACTTAACAAAAAAATTGTATTTCAACATTTCAGTTCAATAGTCAGACGACCTGAATGGAATTGTAAACATTCAAACAAACAAAACACAATGTACATGACCCTGTTTGAGTTGAATATGAATGTCGGGGCTTCCGGACACATGGAGGCATGTTGTGTTTTTTCTGTTGTTTGATTACGTCTGAATAATGACTCACCTTTGACTTCTATTGGAATGAATTCTGCTGCAACAAAGTTTACCCCTGAAACTCCAGAAGTGATTTGTGGACTCAAACACTACACCCACTCCTCCATCGGCATAATGGTGAGTAGAGAAGGAGGGTGACCTATCCCTGATACTATATACTGATTCCTTAGAAATAAGCAGCACGCACTCTTCAGTATTTTTAACCTCTGCTCGCTCTCCGCTCATAGTGCTGACGCTCACATTCACAAAGCATGTTTGAATTGCATCAGGGATTTGTTGAAGTACACAGACAATACCACTAGAGGGTGGTATTTGATCAAAAGTGATGACAAGTCTATGATTATTGCCACTGGTGCTTGGAACGTCACACTATAGCATTCACCAGCTCATACATTTTCATAATAAACATATATGACCCAATGTAATGCACTTTTGCCATGTTGTACACAATTGGTGAAAAGGTTTTAGAGAACCCTCAAAAAAAGTAGAACAGAACGGAACCAGGCAGAGACTCCAACTGATGGAGGAGCAGCACTGTCTACACCCCGGAACGTGTTCACATTGACCGATCTTCACAAAAATCAATACACAGGTGTATTTATTATTATTATTATTATTCATTATATAATTATGTTTTCACAGAGAAGTGAAGAGACATGATGTGGACTGTTATCAACAGCTCTGTGGGAGATTATCACCTTGAATATTAATTCAGGCTTTTTAACATGGAGCCGGCCACTAGTGGCCAATCAGTGAACTGCAGTTTTTCACAGGATGTTGCCCAATCGTTTAAAGGCAGATTTAATGCCTTTATCAAAATGAGTGATGCTCCGGTCCTATAATGTGCTTTGAAGTTCTTGACCTTTAGTTGTCATCCCTCCTCTCTTACCTTGCTGGACATCTCCTCAAAACCCACAAGTTTGCTACGGAGCCGAGACAGACGCATCATCAGGTAATTTACCCAACTGTATGTTCCCTCCTGCTTCTCCTCTTCCACCATCATCATCATAATAGTTTGCTGGTACCTGCTTGCAAAAAAGGCTTCACCAGGGGCCTAAAGTCTCTGATTTGAAGCCCTGATCCACGAATTATTCACTGGTTATTGGTAAAACTTAAAAAAAATCCTATCCCACAATGTCAAAAGACAGTGACAAAATAACTCCCTGGATCCACCCCTTTGTCTGTGTAACCGTACATTTTCCCAGTGTTAGAAGATAAAGATATAAGAGACTGACTTTATTTATTCAGCTATTGATGAGAATTATATAACGATACTTATTGATATCGTTTTATTGCCTAGCTCCCTGTTCTATTTGCAAACTTTGGCTATGATCTTTGTCCACTTAAGTCCAAGGGCTGAGTGATACATCAAGAAACGACACAGCACAGGCTTTGGCCCTGATGCCTTTAATGGCGTCTGCCACGTCTATTACATTTCTTTTGCATCCTGACTTGTGTATATGTTTTTCATGTTATCAACATTTCTGCACATTTTCCTCAGGAACCGGTTGGAAAAGTTCCAGACAGTGTCCGTAGCAACTGACACAGACATTTCAGTTCTCATATGTCTGAAAGCAACTTGATCTGCATATCGTGTCAGTGTCATTGGTTACACTAAATGTTTCAATGATTGTTTCAAGCCTGATTTACCTGACTTAAGTGTGACGCCGGATCTTTCCCGAAACGTCTTTTAGTTTTGGTTTCAACTCTGTCCATATGTTTGTTTCCTTGGTCCCATTAGACGGATCGTCACCGACTTCTGATAAATCTGCAGAAGGCCGAGGACAGCGAAATCTTCAAGCTCAACATGCAAACGGCGGCCATCATTCATGACTGCGTGGTCAGGCTGCTGAACCACCGAGACAAAGAGTCTGTAGAGTGTCTGTGTGACCTGCTCACCACCATGGGCAAGGTCCTTGACTTAGAGGAGGCCAAGGTGAGCTGGAAGTAGTACATTTGACATAAATCCTAAATTTATTTTATTACGGTCTTAGAAAAGGTCTGAAGGGCTACAGATTGAAAGCTTCGAATATAATCTAAAGGATAATATGCGGCTGGTTTCCCTTTCCAAAACTAAATATTAAGAGAAATGCGTTGTTTGCAGGGATGAAGATGTGATGTGAACTTTTTGTCAGCAGTGTCTGGTAGATTGAATGGAGACATGCTGAACATGAACTTCATGTCTCAAATTAACCACTCTCCCTCTGTGTCTCACCAGCCTCAGATGGATGAGTATTTTATCCAGATTGAAAAGATCGTCGAAGAGGGGAAAACTCCATCTCAAATACGATTAATGTTGCAGGCTATTATAGACCTGAGATTGGTGAGTCCTCTGTTTATGCCAAAATGTATCTAGGACTGTGTGATAAAACCCACACATGCTCCTCAATTCTCTGATCTGTCAAAGATAAAGAGCAATGAAATCTGTTTAACACTGATTCAGGTTTGAAGTCATTGTGGTTCTGAACATTTTTTTTTCTTCAGCACAACTGGGTGTCCGGAGGACCCGAGCAGGGTCTGAACACCATTGACGAGCAGGAGGAGCCAAGAGAAGTGCAACAACAACTGCTCTCCAATGACACCGGGAGACAGCCAGGTCAGTCCTGCAGTCTAAATCCTCTTTAAGGTTTAGAATCACATCGACACAGCTATAGTGACTCAGGAAACCAGTCTGTAGACTTCCTGTCCATATAACCTGCAGAGATGCTTTCATGCCCAACAGCAGACAAGAAGCCCCCTCACTCCCTCCCATCTGCTAGCTGAGCTATAATATTTCCTCTTGTAACGCAGCATGCCACAGAAACTGTCAGAAATGTCACTCTGTCTGCCACTTTCACAGCCGTCTGACTGCACTGTATTTCCTGTGAACTAATCTTAAACCTATATTTCCCTGTTCGTTTTTTTTTTTTTTTGTGTGGGTGTGTCTCCACAGATCCAAGTGAGCAGAGAGATCAGCTTGTGAAGTACGAGGAGTCCTGGACCACAGTGCCTAATAGGACCAAAAGAAGGACCAGAGACTCCAAGAATATCCCAAAGGTCTCCAAGGTGAGATGAGCTGTCTGAGGCTTTGACACAGATCTTACCATTCTACGTTTTTCAAACCTTCTACTGTGAGGATTGTACAAATGCACTGCATACAGGAGACGTGAAGCTGCTATTTACTTTCTGTCCCTAATAGTTGATTTGCTCATATTTCTACATTGGAATCACAAAAACAATGACAAACAATTACCATGTGGTAACTGGTCATGTTCCATGGAAACTTAAATCGGTGTCAGACGTGACGGCCGGGTAAAATCTGGAGGATTGGGTACAGACTTCAAACATTTAAATTACTTTGAAAATGTACATTTATTTTTTTTTCAGAACAACTGGGTGTCCAGAGGACCCAGGCAGGGTCCGCTAACCATTGTCCACAAGGAGGCAAAGAATAAAGAGAAGGAGGAGCAGAGAAAAGTGGACGAGAAGATCCAGCAGGGCCCCTGGGCTCAAGTCCCATTGGTGAAGGGCAGTGGTGGAGGAGCCAAGGCCGGTGACTCAGGTGAGGTCACACCACATGACTTTCAAACCTATCAGATCACTGTGCAGTTCACACTTCATGACCTGCTGATCAGGAGTCGTGTCCCTGTTTGGAGTTCATACTACAACACTTAACGATGGAAGGGTGTCACTCACTTCACAATGTTTCGGCTGCTCCGCTCTGTTTAGCTGTAGTTGTCACTGATTCATCTAAGATATGAAGCTTGTTAGGAATCTGGGGGTCTGATAGTCTTTCATATCTATTACATTTTACCAGAATTTCCTTCATTATGTTCTTAAAAAGGTTTTAAATTGAACTAGATGAAACCCTGATATAAAACAGTAACTTACAGCATATCCTGTACATGGAGTCAGGTGAAGCATCTTCCTCTTAATGACTGGACCTTGACTCTGATCACCCACAATCGTTATTTTTCACTTTTCTCTCTTTTAACGTTTCATCTCTGCAGGGCTCAACTGCTTCTCAGCGCTGCAGTCCAGCCCCTCACCACAACCCTCCACCCCTCCTCAAGAGAAGGCAGACTTCGACGGAAGGTATGAGATGACAACGCTGTCTGATTTGAAGGATCCTGTTGGTGTTAGGTCTCTCAGAAAGTTGAGAAGAGTGTCTCTGTGATTTTGATATTAATCTTTTCTGCTAGCAGGATATTTTGAACTTTGATTAACTAGAATCCATTAATTTAAAAATACATTTAAGTTTTGCTTCTGTTTAGGTCAGTGATAATAATTTTGTAGTAGGTTCCAAATTGGTGGAAAAGCTTGATATTCAGAGTTTCTCATTTACACTGCCATCCTTCCTGACTCTTTGTTTATTCGTCCCCCACGCAGAAGAGGCAATAAGAACAGGAACCGTAGGAATCGCCTCTACAATCTGCTGCACAATGCGCCTGCTTTGTCTCAGCCTGATCCGTTGACCTGGGGAACCAGTTCGAAGGAGCTGCTGGAGAGTCCAGCCCCGGAGGAGCTGGAGCATGAGGGAGCCATGCCACACAGACCGAGTGTCTACGAGTGGTATTGGTGATAGCCAATTACCTTTCTGGCCACTTACGCCGCCCCGCCCCCATGCCCTGGAGCGGACCGTTGACAGTGCCCCTCAATTGCATCGCTCAGGGCGGGGGGCGTGGCGGTGTTCTGAGGGACAGCTGGCAGGTCAGGGGTGAGATGGGCGCCACCTAGTGTCTAAACTGAGAAGTACAATACAGTGGGCAATAGTCCATTACATTACAATTCATTTAGCTGACGCTTTAATCCAAAGCGATTCACAATCAATGCATTCAAGGGTACCCGAGGGAACAAACCCCGAACAACAAGAATCAAGAAAGTACAATTTCTTCAAAAATGGAGCAAAACTACATAGTGCTATAATTAGTTTCATTTAAGTGTTACTAAATTGCTAGTTTAAAAAAAAAATTTAATTTTTTAATTTTTTTAATTTATTATTATTATTTTTTTTTTTTTTTTTAAGGCGGGCCAATTTAAAATGGATGGGGGGCCGCAGATGGCCCGCGGGCCGTAGTTTGGACAGCCCTGGTCTACGAACTTAAACCTGATGAAGCTGGTTTGAGGTGAAATGGACAGAAGGTGAAAGAAAAGCAAACATGGAAGTATAAGAACGTCTTCAGCTGCTTGATGTGACAACAATTTCAAGAAGCCAACATTCTGTTCCTCGAGAAGATCCCACGATTCCTTCTTTTTACATTTTCCAATATTTGGTCTTAATTTTAGAAAAGCTGTGAACCTTTAAATATTTTTCTCTACAAGACTTTTATTAAATGATCCTAGATGAGTCTTTGAGGAGAATTTCTCTGTGTTGTGGTGACAGACCTGAGACGGATCTTGCTTCTTCTGCTCCAGAAGAGTCTCGGTGGAGAATCATTCTCAGACATCTCCACACTTGCTTTCCAAGATTGTCACTGATCTCTTTGATCGTCTGCTCCTCTAATCTCTGATTCCAGACAGGTGTTCAGGGGAAACTTAAACCAGAGGTCACAATGTTTGCTTGAATCCACTTTTTAAACTTCTTTTAACAGCTACATTTGAACACAAACCATTCAGATCCACGTGTGAATGTGTGTGAATAAACACTCAACATAAGTCTAACAGAGCACAGGCAAATCACCACTGACACGTAGGCTCAGGGTGAGATGATCTGAAGAGGACACTGCCTGTAGCTCTGTGACTTGGCAGGAAACCAGTAGCACTAACCCCACTCAGTTTCCTGGGAGGCACCAAAGCGTGGAAAACATCCAGTCACCTTTAATAACCTCCGATGATCTGTGCATAAGGAAAAAAAAGTTCCTCAGGATGACTTGTGCCTCTTAGTACATTTATTTCCACCCATGACATGTTATTCCAGAGAACCATCTCTCAGGTGAGGTATCAATAGCCACTTTGCAGGATTTCCAACTGAAACTTAGCTCTCACTTCTCTATTCACATGGCCTTAGTGTCTCAGAGTGTGTGTGCCCTGCAGGTTTGTCATGTTTTACACAAGTCCTCCCTTTTTATCATGTGACAGAGATACAGATGTGGTGGTAGAGATTTTAAAGGGTTCGATAACTGTACTGTCTGGACCTGGCAGCACTATGGGCTGGCGACATCTTCCATTGGCCGAATCACTCACCTGATCTCAGTGCAGCTTTGTGTTGGAGTTGGTGGAGAGCAGAACAATGTGAAGAGCTGAATGAGGCTCTAGTGGAAGATAATCACCAGGGAACATTCAAGGAGAGTCTGCTGATGTCTGAGGGTCCAACACTTCAAACAGTCACAGACTGCAAAAGATTTTTCCACATATTAAATATTCTTGATATCTATAAATATTTAATTAAACATTTTATCATTTCACTTTGCTTTTCAAAGTCTTTGCCTTTACCCTCTTCCACGTTGATGAACTAAAATATAATTGATATAATCCCCTGTTACGTAGAGAATAAAAGCATTCTCCAAGAAAACAGTAAAATCTTTAAAATGATTGTGTTTAATTAAGTGTTTCATTACAAATACCAAGTGAGGCAAAATGCAAGTGTTCCCAGTGTTCACTTAAAAAAAACATTTGCTCGATCTGGGCCAAACAAACCTTCCTTTCTATTTGTTGTTTCAGTTGCACCAGTTTAAACTTCAGCAGCTCCGACTCTCTCTTCTCACACAAATACACACTCAACTCAAGTGATTCATTTCTATTGATGTCTCTTTTCACAATTGGATGTTCCCTCTTATAACAGGTTGTCAATGTCGCCAATGATTTCATGTGCATAGATTTAACACATTACATAAGAGCTGAACATACAAATAGGATTTAGAACTCATTTGTATTAGTCCCAACCAACAACTTTCCCTCCTGCTGTATTCAAATGAAAGAAGACTGATCAGAAGTAAAAGATAATATGTGGGTGTTAAAAGTTCAAATGGGAGCAAGTACAGTTTTTGACAGAGTATATTGATGAGATATTAACGTCGGTGATGTCAGACTCGGATAATAACTCACACTTTGATTATGTTTCCTCTCTCTGGTCAAACGCTGCTCAGGGAGTTGGAGCGACTTCAAACAGGAAGCAGGTCTGCTGTACACATGTTCTCATCTCCACTCACATGTGCTGAAGCTGAACATCCTCCCTGACTACTGAGTTCTATATTCAGATATTCCTTATGTTACTATATGATTTTGCCCGAACTGAAATATCTATATCCACTACTTTTCCACTTGTTTTCATCATGTAGTCACCTGATGATATTCTCTTTTGATGACCCCTAGCCTGGTTATTAATAGTTTGCTTTAATATTTACAAAAAGAGTTACAGCCCTTCTTAATTTTCCCAACAGCCTCTGAGCATAACTAAAGCAAACAAGGTAGAAAAACAGGATATGTATCGTTATGACAAGTGCGTTAGTCATGTTTTCGCAGAGGAGTTTTTCTCCGGTAAATTGAGTCGACAAGATACGCTGACATCTGGGTCATGTGTTTCCAGCAGGGAGAGCGAACCCCCCCCCCCCCCCCCCCCCCCCCGGTGTCAGACTCGCTTTCTGCAAGATTAAGACTCAAGGGCGGTGGGGCTGATGTCACTGCTGCTGTCACAGTCACAGCTGGATGTGAACTGACAGCCACATGTGACACACACAGTAAGTAGTGGTGTAAGTGTTGTAAGTGAAAGACACGATTCTCCAATTGTTTGTGGGATTAAGCCACCAAATATAGATTAAAAAACTTTCAAATCTTATTTTAAATTTCTCTAATACTTTTGTTTATGATCAAACATCATTTGACATTCAGAAGCACCTTGTGAGTAGCTATAAAGTGAATTAATATGATGTTTTACACTTTGATTAAAACAAAATGGGATTTGTAGAGGAGCGAAAGTTTTCTTGGAATTCGTCCCAGATATATGATAGATACAAATTGAGTGCTGCTTCTCCATGTTTACTGTAGCTTCGGAACAGGAAGCAGACGTGTCCCAGATGGTCTGAGAGGAATGGAAACATCATAACAAGAAAATGTATTTAAACACACAGGAAGCCAGTTTAAAAATCGGAGAACTGGAATGATGTCATAATAGAGACATCATTCCAGTTCTCCGATTCCTATTGTGTTCATTGAGGTAAAGCTTGGTTTTGTAATTGTGTTAACATGTTCATTCAATCGTTCACTGCAGAACTTTTCCACTGTGGACGTGGAATGTCATTCAAGACTTAATCTACAGTAAAGACTTGTTCTGTGACGTGGTTGAAATCTTGTCTAGAAAACATCAAAAAACAGATATTTAGGGGCTATAAGATGTTAGGCTGTTGACAAACAACCTTATGAAGGACACCATAGAGGTTTAATAATTGCTGCTTCAGGGTAAGTGGTAAAAAGCTTTGATAAGTGTCAAATATTTGCTTGAAAATCTGATTCAATGCATTTGATGATATCTTTGGACAACCCAGTCTCATCAGAAAACGTTCAATGGCAACGTTGGTCCACTTGGAACGACGTTACCATCTCACAATCTGAGAGGCCAGATTGTGAGATGGTAACATTTAGTCCTCCCATTGTTTTGCATTGGCGTGTTCTCAGGTCACGTGACTCTCAAGCTCCCGTCTGCGGAGAGGAAAACATGGGGGAGATTCCCTGTTTTTTCAGATAAAAATATAATTTTGTAACTTAGTTTGGGCATAAAAATACATTCTGACACCATTTCTAGCGAGAAATGTGCTCTTTGCTTCCACAGTCTTCAGCCAGTTCGTGCTTATGATAAATATTTTAATAGTTATCACGCATGTTTTTATCGTTGCTATGACGGTTGCCATGCCACCACGGCGCAGCTTGGTGTTTAAATCACAGTCCCTGTGTGGTGTCCTTCAGTGATCGTGATTGTTATTCATGTTATATAATAGTAATATTTGAGGCTAGATTACATCTCTAATGAGAAGGATCCTGCGAGTCTGCTCATACCGAGTGCGCGAGCCGAGCGGCCCGAGTGCGTGAGCCGAGCGGCCCGAGTGCGCGAGCGGACATGACGTGTGGCTGTCGTAAAAACCCTATTTGTAAACAACCAGTCCTTTTAACTCGGGGCTGCGTCATAAACACGGCGCGCTTGGAAGACCACGATGTCATCTTCCTTCTGTCAGGTAAGTAGTTTATTGTTTTTAAAGATCGTTACGATCTAGGTTTACAGTCCGAGTGCGGAGAGAGTCCGTCAATCCACACTATGGACGCTGTTCATCAGCTAATACGCCATTGTTAGCCACATGCTTCAGCCCACGGTAGCCTGTGCTACCTGGGAGGTGAATACATTGTTGTTGAAACCAGTTCAAGACGCTTAGCTCATCATTGAGGGACGCTACAATATAAATATAAACATGAATTTGATTTATGAATGCTTTAGATTAATAAGGAGTGTATTTCTCTACTATTACTCCACAATATCAGGTCAATTTGGTTTAATGTATAGTATGCACTATGACAATAATGTTTTCATGTTATGGAGTTGCGATTCATTTTATAAAACAATTGCTATGTTCTGTTTTTTAATCAAGGAGGATCCCAGTGAAGCTACAGGAGTTTCATTAACGTCAACAACTTGGACCGAACAGTTTGTTTTGCATGATGAAGAGCAGGAAGGGCAGCCTGGAGAGAAAGAGAAGCCGGGTTGAGCCCACTACCATCATCCACGTACCACGAGGAAGATGAGGGAGAGAAATTATCCTACCATTAAAGAGGTACTTTTAAGTTACATACCAGAAAAACCATTTTATATAATTTGCCAAATATACATTTTTATTAAATCCCCAAAGTACGCTTGCTGAAATACAAGTTAATATCACACTGAAAGAATTTTGATCAATCATGCTTCCCTGCTGTGATTGTTTAACTGGGAAAACAACTTTTTCCACAGGAAGGCAAGTAAATTTAAGGAATACATGTGCAAAGTTTTCCTCTGTTATGTATAATGATGACCCCCATCAAACATAATGTTAGCAATCTTTACACCTTTTAATTTATACTGATTATATCTGTCTACATGTGTGAATTTGCCTTCATTAGTTTCAGAAAAGAGCGATGATGTATCGGTCAGTGGGCGGCAGCACGAGACTCCGCAAACTAGTCTGTAAGCAAAGCAGACGAAGGCATCGAGGTTGCGGCCTGCCATCATTGTTATTTTTGCTTAAGGGACTGAATATGTTTCATGCAGAAATATTAGCATTTCCCTTATATCTACCAAAACTGCTTGTTTCACAGACTGCAGTTTTGTTTTGATCCGATGTGGTGTGCAAATACAACCGTATCTGCAATGGGTTGTGGGGCATTAACATTTGTAACTCTAATTTTGTTTTGACAGACTGTGAAAAGAACGTTGAGAACATCACCACTCTACAGGAAGACACAGTCCAGTAATGGGTGTCAGAAGTTCAGTAGTGAACGACAGGTACTGTGGGAAAATGTGTGTCATTGTTGTACAATGTCCTTTGACTCTGTTTAAACAAGGTCAACACAAAAAGGTTTGATTGTAAACTGATATCGGTACGAATTCATGTTATTCTCCTCGTCAAAAGAAACAAACAATCCAAATTACCTGCAGAACACCCTTGATGGACGCTTCAGGAGCATTGTCAGACTGGCGAGACAGCAAGATGCCAACTTTAATGCCAATTTATTTGTGTAACATTCTGTGACCAAATGTATAGATAACTTTTTGTAGATTGTAAAAATAGATAACCCATTTATTACAAAAAAACTACACTAGAATTACCACACTGCGTTGTATGACTCCGCTAACCAGTGCAGTGTCCGTCTACATATTTCTACATATTTTCTCTCATATAAATGACACTGTATCTCTTGACAACTGAAACCATAAGATGAGGTCAGTGTGGCCTTGACCTTTTTACTTTAAGACAAATACAAAGTTAGACAATCCGAAAACATGCAGTTATGCCTCCGGCGACTCGCTATTGCAGAGGCATTAAAACCGTAGTGTAGTAGATTGGATTTTATTGGTGTTACATTGGACATCTTGTATGGGTACACCAAAAAATATATTTGGTTTCACATTCTAGATGGCAATAAGCAGAGTCATCAACTCAGGAAAAATATTTCTGTAGAAAAGAAAGCCTTGTATGTGTGTATGTATACATATGTTTGTGTGTATGTATACATACACACAAATGCACAATTGAGACGTTTTTGTCTTTTATCATATATTCTCAGGCAGTACTGATGCATTTACTGAGAGGGGACGTGAGGGCCTACTCTGCGTGCTCAGAGTTCAAGCCCAGCAGGCTGCAGCGGGCCTGACATATTCTGGAACAGCAGCACAGTCTTTAGATGACTCCTCTGAAGATGAAAACATGGCGAGGTACTTCTCCACTGATGAAGAACTGTGAGGGCTGTGATTAGCTACACTCTCTTGCTACAATGCTACTCATGCTACTCCCTGGCAGCCTTAGGAAGGCATTAGTTTGCTGTGTGGTAGCTGTTAGCTTCAGCATTTTTAGTTTTTAGTGGCCTGTCTGACGTTTATGTTAAAAAAAAATCAGAGGGAACCATCTTCATAATTTAACACTATGGTTTGTTTGTGTCCTTCAGTTCTTCTCAAGAGAAGCAGTACAGGTGTGCCTCAGCTCCACGCTCCCTCCTGCAGCCTCCGCTCCTGATGCTAACCTCATGTCTCCATCACACCAAGCAGCAGACCTGGATTGACAGACCTTTCTCCAGAGCTGCCCCCTCCCTCTGAAACCCCCCTCTCCAAAACACTATTTGTGTAGTTTTTAAAGTATTTTTTGCATGAGAATTGTTGATCATATCATTTCCAGCAGATGCCTTAATATAATGTTTGTGCACAATAAATGACATTGATCATAACATAATGGTATTTCCTTGCACTTCTACACCATGATATTGGCAGTTAAGATGCTGATTACATTAAAGCAGTGAATGCTCTTCTTTAAGCAACATAAACAAACAATGATCCAATGGATCTGAAGTAGAATGGGCACATTACATTCTGTAGAGAATGCCTCAGTTATGGAAGTCAGAAAATAACTTTCTTTATCTGAGGTTCCAGTCATTTATAGTCACAGCAAAGCAAACAGGTCTGGTTGATGAGATCAAATCAAATCAAATCCAAAGAGAGAGAGAGAGAGAGAGAGTGTGTGTGTGTGTTTGTGTGTGTGTCTGCCAGCCAACCATCCTTTAAATTTGTGGGTCAGTGGTTGAGGTTAAAGTTAGCGTCAAGGTCAATGTTGGGTTAGGGTTATTTTAAGCAAGTAGTGGTTATGATTATGCTTAGTTATGATAAGTCTCCTGGAAATGAATTAGATGAATTTATCCAAAAATAACCATAGTAAGTGTGTTTGTGATATGGAGTTTATTGTTCCTCTCATAAAGTGCTCTGCCTAGGCTGCAGAAATTAGCTTTACTAGGATCCACCCCTATCGCTAGACAGTGATGATTTGGTGACAGCGAATTTGTCCAAAACGGCTCTAGCACTTGGACTGAGGGCCTCTGCCTTCAATTTCCTATGTAAGAGTAATCTCAACCATTGGGTATTGAGCCAAATGCCTTAATGGGGTCATGTCAATACACAACTAGGCCCCCCTTCCCTTAGTGTACCTCTCTGATCAGCTTGGCGACAACTCCAATGTGTTACAGGCACCCGGGAATCCCAGAAATACTAGGCACCTTTTCTGAGGTGTCAGTGAGGGTATTCTCATGTATGAAGTGTGAAATCCTTCTAGATAAGCCCCTGAAGGAGACTTAACTGTGAGGTTGAGTTATGTTTCTATGGTACCCAGATAACTACCTGTAGTGGTTTATTCTTGGGCAAAATCACTTCCAAGAGAAGCGTTCATATAACCAGTGGTAATGGTTGTGTTCGTGAACAGTGTCGAGTTGTCTCTCTCTGTGCTATTTATCTGGACTCACAGGCTGTTCTGTCCGTTGCACCTGCAGGAAAGGGAGAGCAGAGGAGCTTCCATTCTCTTACGGCTCTGTAGACTTGGTGACGGCATCAGCAGCAGCCCACTGGTTTGACCACTCCAGGTTCCTGGCTGAGGCCAATCGGGTTCTGAAGCCCCGGGGCTGCATGGCTCTGCTGAGTTACACCAATCAGAACAACAGTCTTTCCTACCAGAACTGTGGAGAACAACTTAACAGCCTCTATGAAGAGGTGGGTGTAATAACTAAAATCCTTGTTTTAGTCAAATGTGAAAATAAGAGAACACCACAACTTCCAAAGGTATCCAGTAAAGTGGAGATAATGCTACTGTGACTCATGTCGATGCCACCGGGGTCTCCCCCACCACTGCCAGAGGTGAACCTGTTGCTTTTAAGCCTCTTTTTTATTAATTAAACTGCACCAAACATAGATTCCAAATCACTAAACATACATTGACAAGCAGTTTCTCACGACGTAGCAGCTCAGCTCCGTCATCTGTCTCTTTGTCTGTCTCTGTGACTCTCATGAGTTTCTCCTCATGTGTCTCCTTCGTGTCTCTTTCGTGTCTCTTTTGTGTCTCTTCCCCTGTGGCCGCTCTTTTGAATCAAGGGAGAGTTAATTGTCCAACTAATCAGCCAATCAACTCCCCCAGGTTCTCCTGGAGCTGCTCTCTAGCTCCTGCCACTACCATCATTAAAAACAACAGCAAACATACAGATTTATAAAACTGCAGTTTTTACTGTTAAATTTGTTTTCAATGTTAGTTTATATTACTTACATTATATATTATTTAAACATACATACAGACACACAACAAAAGTCAGTGCATAGAGTAAAGGATTCATGTTTTTATCTTTATTCACTTCCAGGTGAAACAGCTGCTGATGCCATACACCAGCAACATCCCAGAAGCTCAGTGTAACAGTAAACTGGAGGAGTTATACTCTGCCATCCCTTTTCCAGACAAAGAACGGTAATTACAACACAGACACTTAACTGACCAATGCCAAGTACACCTCTGTAATACCTAGAATTAACTGTCGGCTGACAAATTAGGCCTCATTATATATCCTAGCCTTTAAAATACGGATAACAAAAGTGTTTAAACATTTTGTTTGGTTTCTCAGAGAATAAGTTTTGGTCCTTTAAAGAACATCTGTGTCCTATTTAGGGGAACGTTATTCATGAGTTTGTGCAAGACCAAAATAAAAGACTCGATAAAGTAAATTCAAATGTGGTTTTAATAAAATAACAATAATCTTTATTAAATCATCAGGTTTAGAAGAAACAGGTAAAATAAATTAGTATACAAATACCATATGCCATATAAAATGCTCAATAAAATAAATTAAAAGACAAGTTATAAAGAAAGATACGACTCAGATAAATTTATTATTTCTATTTCTCATTTTTGTCTTGAATAAAAAAAATTGATCTACTTTATTGAAACCACAGGATCGAAACAGAAGTGAAATCTTTCATCACTTTGAAAAACCTGGTGGGATTTATTGAGACCCTGTCCATGTTCCAAACCTACAAGGAGAAAGACCCTCAGGCGGCTAACGACCTGCTGCTCAACACTGAGAAGAGGTAAAACACACACACACACACACACACACACACACACACACACACACACACACACCAGCATTTCTCCAGGTATCCATTTTTTGATTTTTTTTAAAATAATTTACTGAATGTCTTCTTGGTGCTCTACAAGTTATATAATCAGAGTCTGTTTCTCACTGCTTCACAGGTTTCTGGATGAAATGGGAGTCACGTCTCCGGACACTGAAATAGAGTGGACGATGGAATATTTCTGTGTCCTGGCATCTAAACCAAAATGATCAACAATACAGAAAAAGAAAAAGAATAAACTGATTCTGGGATGTTAAAGCCTCTGATGTATTAAAGAGTGTGCATATTGAATTTGGACATTTCTGTGTTTTTCCCCAGTCAAACTCTTACTGACCTTTTGTATGTAATGTAAACTCTGTATGAAAAGCTTTCCAATCTAATCCTTAACACACTGTGTTTTGGCACAAAAACTACAATTCAAAACATTTCCAAAAGCAGCTGAACCTTCACAGACTTATTTGTTGTAACTGCTTCAGTGTGACTTCTTTATTTTGTGCTATTTTTCATTCTGTTGAAGGTAACTTGTCACTTCTACTTTGTGCAACATGAAAATATGTGTAGTGTTATGACACTTGTGACATCATACTGCATTGCCATTAAAAGTACTTTCTGAAGACGCCAATAATACAACAAAAAAGACTAAGTACTTCTTATATTTAATTGACAACCAGATATAACTGATACATTGCAGAGTCAAGATTAAAATTCCAATGATTATTATATGAGCAGTTTATTATTAATGTCCTCACAGCCCTTGAAGGAAATGGACTGAACTAAATTCTGCTGACCAGCAGCTGTAGAGGTTTATAAGCAGTGACTGTTAATAATTAACAACCTTAGTTAAAGAGTACCATGAGATTTAGAAGCCAACAGACGCACACACTTAGTTGCACACAACACGTCATTGCAATACTATAGTTACACACTTACGTATCATACCTCAGCCACATCAATCCTCACCAGCTTGTTCTGACATCACCCATGAACCGACCCAGACCTGTGAGCTTTGCCTAAATGTGTTATTTTTATTATTACATTCAGGTCACTCAGCATTGTTGCACACAGAGAGGGAGCTGTCCCTTTAAACACCCTCATTATGAAATACACCACATACCAGCAGAGATAAAGGAGCCTCCCATTTCCCTTGCACCCCGTTGTTTCCCTCTTGTGTGTGTGCGTCCATGCATGTGTGTATGTGTGTGTGTGTGGTTCTGAATGCCTGCCTGCAGACGAAATAGAAGGTAAAGTCGATTTTTTTTTAGCTCTTTATGAAGCTTATGATAAATCAGCTGTTCACGGAGGCATCAGTTAACAATGGCTCACCGTCTGTTTGAGGGCAAGAAGCATGCAGCTTCTTACTTAAAGTACAGGGTCTCCCCATCAGAACATCTTATACAACAGGTCCTTGGATTCCTGGAAAAACGGGTAAGTGCAAGTAGGAAGAGGATGACAGCCTCTGGAATATAACTACTGGAGGAGAAATGTTAAAACTAACTGCACAGCGATGTTATTTTGACAGAAAGCTCGTCCCTTTGAGCTGGCAGTGGATGTGGGTTGTGGCTCGGGACAGGGCACTCGGCTGCTGGCCCAACACTTTGCTTCCGTGGTGGGGACAGATGTGAGTCCTGCCCAGCTGGATTTGGCTTTCCAGTATGCCCTGGAGGCAAACATCACATATAGGTGAGCATGGACTAACCTGCAATCAGGATTCATATTTTTATTCTTGACTTAACAGTTGTTAGTTTGTTTGTGCCATGTTTGCCTGGCTACAGAGGGAGAAATCAAGCCAACCATTCCAAAAATGCATGGCGAGATATCAAGATAACACCAATATTTTATATTTACTGCTCTGTTGAGCCACTTGGCGACAAGAGAGAACAATGGGAACCTTGTCTGGTGAAAGTCGGTCATGCTGTGAGGCCCACACTGCAGAACCAACATACAGTCAACCAGGGCCGGGTCTAGGCAGGGGCAAGAGGGGGCCTGGCCCCCTCAAATAAATGTTGTGCCCCCTCAAACTAAACAGGGTTAGGGTTAGGGTTAGGCACAATGCCCCCTCAAGATTTGTGGCTGCCCCCTCATACATGCCTGTCTAGACCCGGCCCTGAGTCAACTGAATAATAATCCCCTATGTATTGTTTGAAATATACAACACAAATAGTTAACAAAATTAATATGCAAAGCATGGAGCACATTGATTTAATAAACCCAGTATCAATGGAGTATTTATTCCCAGTATTTGAAATATTTTAGAATATCTACATTAATATCAGTAAAACCTGGAGGGATACAAGGTGGAGTTAATCATGTATTGCATTTGGTGCACCATTAAAACTCAGAAATTAATTGTTTAATCTGACTTGATTTTTGTATGTAAGGATTCATTAGTTGTAGAATGTGGAAAGGCCCAAACGTGGTTTCACCTGGTGTGTGTGTGTGTGTGGAGTTTGATTCAGTTCCTGCTGCCTTCCCATCTTCAGAGAGTGTGCGGCTGAGGAGCTGCCGTTGGCTGACAGCTCAGTGGACCTGCTGACGGTTATGACTGCGTTCCACTGGTTTGACAGGCCACGCTTTCTCCTGGAGGCCCACAGAGTCCTGAAGCCCCGCGGCTGCCTGGCTCTGCTCAGCTACACCATGGACATGGAGCTCAGCTACGACGGCTGCTGCTCGCAAGCACTCAACCAAGTCTGCAAAGAGGTACACGCAGAGTGAGAGAGGTTACTGTGAATGTGCACATGAATACAGTTTTCAAATGCTTTTCTTGTTATAGAAATACTTACGTGTCAGGACACATGATAAAGTAAATGAAAAGCATCTGTAGCAGCATAATAATAATAGTAGGGATCCATTAATAGTCATGAACTGTTCATGTATATCTGCATATTGAAAGATCAGAGTCCCACCACAAGCAATTGTGTTTATTTACCATGAGGACTGTGGGCTGTGAGTATGAGGACAGCATTTTTCCTTTAAGATTTAAGATTGCACGTGTTCAGACAGGATTCATCCCACTGACACAAACCAAACAGGCAAATATCATCAGGGTAAATACAAACAACACAAGCAAATCACATTGCACAACATCGTCATCTAGTGGTTATTATTGTGCAAAGCCCATCAGTGGGTAAAACACCTGACTCAAGTTGTGTATAATGACATCAGTGAGTTGACGGACTCTTCTGATGATTTGATCAGTTTCATGCAGCTTTAAAACTCTACCGCTACCCTCACATTGGTCCCAGCACTATTGAGTTGTACCGGGCGGCGTATGAATCCATCCCTTACCCGGACAAGGAGTGGTGAGTGAACACATTCCTCTCTGCCAAATTCTAAATATTAGTTTTCCAATATTTTATCACTTCGGGCAGTACAGTAGTCAGATGTGTGTGTTTGTGTGTGTTCCTAAAGGCAAGAGTGTGTGAGAGTGACAAAGGCCATGCCTCTGTCCGGCTACATGGGGATGGTGGAGTCTTTCTCCAGCTATCAGATTCTGCTGAGAGCCGACCCGCAGAAGGCCGAGCAACTCTCCCGGGACATCTGTCAAAAGTAAATACTTATTCACCACACTATACACACGCATGCACATCACACATGTGTTTGTGAAAATGTAAAAAAGTACTGATCTGATGACATTATCTCTACCAAGGATTTCATATTTCTGCCCTGTCTGGTTGTTTGTTGGTTTGTTGGTTTGTATCTTTATTTGTTTGTGAGAAAGAAACTTGCTGGAGAGATTTGTCATTGAAGAACCTATTGAATTTAAGTGATGATCCGAATCTCGAATTTAGTTTTTACTCAGGGAGAAATGAATATTTAAGGGACACATATCTATGAGTGTGTGACATCTGGTGCAGCTTCATTGAATTTAAGGAGACTGTTGAGACTTAGGGGGAGGTTTGCACCATTCTAGTTGTTATATGACACGCTGAGAGATAAGATCTGCCACAGGGACAGGATGTTGCCCCTGACTTTACTCTCTGAATGACTCATAACACTTTATTTCCCATGCTCCTCTCTGTCCAGGCTGAAGTCCGTGATGCAGGTGACCTCAGCAGACGCAGAGGTGGTGGTGGCTGTGAAGTATTACTACCTGCTGGCCTGTAAACCAGAGGAGGCCTGAGTCCGACACCTCTCACACTTTCAACACCGGCCAGCAATGTCGTGGACACAGGAGATCTATGTGTGAGGTTGTTTTATAAAATACCACTAGAGGGTGACACTTGAATCAAGACTCCATGTGTTTATTGTCTCTGCTTTCACTGTCTATGTTAATTTTGTTGGGCAGTTTTTCATGTGGCCTTCATCCACTTTACATAATCTCAGAGACGTATATTCTCTTTATTTGCAGACCACTGTAGTTTTATTTGCCCTGACTCCTCCACAATACTGATTTTGCGTCGAATCTTCATTTGATTTTATCAGCAGTAATTAAGATTTCAATGATAGAGGTGATGAACCTCATAGTGGGATTCTTCTGCTGGAGACAGACACACATTAGAAACTGGCAAAGAGTCGGCTGATAGCTGTGGGTCAAACACCTTTCACTGACTACACACAATGTTGAATATTATTAATATCTCTTGATACTTTACAAAAAAATTGTATTTCAACATTTCAGTCTACTAGTCAGACAACCTGAATGGAATTGTAAACATTCAAACAAACAAAACACAATGTACATGACCCTGTTTGAGTTGAATATGAATGTCGGGGCTTCCAGACACATGGAGGCATGTTGTGTTTTTTCTGTTGTTTGATTACGTCTGAATAATGACTCACCTTTGACTTCTATTGGATTGAATTCTGCTGCAACAAAGTTTACCCCTGAAACTCCAGAAGTGATTTGTGGACTCAAACACTACACCCACTCCTCCATCGGCATAATGGTGAGTAGAGAAGGAGGGTGACCTATCCCTGATACTACATACTGATTCCTTAGAAATAAGCAGAACGCACTCTTCAGTATTTTTAACCTCTGCTCGCTCTCCGCTCATAGTGCTGACGCTCACATTCACAGAGCATGTTTGAATTGCATCAGGGATTTGTTGAAGTACACAGACAATACCACTAGAGGGTGGTATTTGATCAAAAGTGATGACAAGTCTATGATTATTGCCACTGGTGCTTGGAACGTCACAATATAGCATTCACCAGCTCATACATTTTCATAATAAACATATATGACCCAATGTAATGCACTTTTGCCATGTTGTACACAATTGGTGAAAAGGTTTTAGAGAACCCTCAAAAAAAGTAGAACAGAACGGAACCAGGCAGAGACTCCAACTGATGGAGGAGCAGCACTGTCTACACCCCGGAACGTGTTCACATTGACCGATCTTCACAAAAATCAATACACAGGTGTATTTATTATTATTATTCATTATATAATTATGTTTTCACAGAGAAGTGAAGAGACATGATGTGGACTGTTATCAACAGCTCTGTGGGAGATTATCACCTTGAATATTAATTCAGGCTTTTTAACATGGAGCCGGCCACTAGTGGCCATCCAGTGAACTGCAGTTTTTCACAGGATGTTGCCCAATCGTTTAAAGGCAGATTTAATGCCTTTATCAAAATGAGTGATGCTCCGGTCCTATAATGTGCTTTGAAGTTCTTGACCTTTAGATGTCATCCCTCCTCTCTTACCTTGCTGGACATCTCCTCAAAACCCACAAGTTTGCTACGGAGCCGAGACAGACAATTCATCATCAGGTAATTTACCCAACTGTATGTTCCCTCCTGCTTCTCTTCTTCCACCATCATCATCATAATAGTTTGCTGGTACCTGCTTGCAAAAAAGGCTTCACCAGGGGCCTAAAGTCTCTGATTTGAAGCCCTGATCCACGAATTATTCCCTGGTTATTGGTAAAACTTTAAAAAAAATCCTATCCCACAATGTCAAAAGACAGTGACAAAATAACTCCCTGGATCCACCCCTTTGTCTGTGTAACCGTACATTTTCCCAGTGTTAGAAGATAAAGATATAAGAGACTGACTTTATTTATTCAGCTATTGATGAGAATTATATAACGATACTTATTGATATCGTTTTATTGCCTAGCTCCCTGTTCTATTTGCAAACTTTGCCTATGATCTTTGTCCGATTAAGTCCAAGGGCTGAGTGATACATCAAGAAACGACACAGCACAGGCTTTGGCCCTGATGTCTTTAATGGCGTCTGCCACGTCTATTACATCTCTTTTGCATCCTGACTTGTGTATATGTTTTTCATGTTATCAACATTTCTGCACATTTTCATCAGGAACCGGTTGGAAAAGTTCCAGACAGTGTCCGTAGCAACTGACACAGACATTTCAGTTCTCATGTACATGTCTGAAAGCAACTTGATCTGCATATCGTGTCAGTGTCATTGGTTACACTAAATGTTTCAATGATTGTTTCAAGCCTGATTTACCTGACTTAAGTGTGACGCCGGATCTTTCCCGAAACGTCTTTTAGTTTTGGTTTCAACTCTGTCCATATGTTTGTTTCCTTGGTCCCATTAGACGGATCGTCACCGACTTCTGATAAATCTGCAGAAGGCCGAGGACAGCGAAATCTTCAAGCTCAAGATGCAAACGGCGGCCATCATTCATGACTGCGTGGTCAGGCTGCTGAACCACCGAGACAAAGAGTCTGTAGAGTGTCTGTGTGACCTGCTCACCACCATGGGCAAGGTCCTTGACTTAGAGGAGGCCAAGGTGAGCTGGAAGTAGTACATTTGACATAAATCCTAAATGTATTTTATTACGGTCTTAGAAAAGGTCTGAAGGGCTACAGATTGAAAGCTTCGAATATAATCTAGAGGATAATATGCGGCTGGTTTCCCTTTCCAAAACTAAATATTAAGAGAAATGCGTTGTTTGCAGGGATGAAGATGTGATGTGAACTTTTTGTCAGCAGTGTCTGGTAGATTGAATGGAGACATGCTGAACATGAACTTCATGTCTCAAATTAACCACTCTCCCTCTGTGTCTCACCAGCCTCAGATGGATGAGTATTTTATCCAGATTGAAAAGATCGTCGAAGAGGGGAAAACTTCGTCTCAAATACGATTAATGTTGCAGGCTATTATAGACCTGAGATTGGTGAGTCCTCTGTTTATGCCAAAATGTATCTAGGACTGTGTGATAAAACCCACACATGCTCCTAAATTCTCTGATCTGTCAAAGATAAAGAGCAATGAAATCTGTTTAACACTGATTCAGGTTTGAAGTCATTGTGGTTCTGAACATTTTTTTTTCTTCAGCACAACTGGGTGTCCGGAGGACCCGAGCAGGGTCTGAACACCATTGACGAGCAGGAGGAGCCAAGAGAAGTGCAACAACAACTGCTCTCCAATGACACCAAGAGACAGCCAGGTCAGTCCTGCAGTCTGAATCCTCTTTAAGGTTTAGAATCACATCGACACAGCTATAGTGACTCAGGAAACCAGTCTGTAGACTTCCTGTCCATATAACCTGCAGAGATGCTTTCAGGCCCAACAGCAGACAGGAAGCCCCCTCACTCCCTCCCATCTGCTAGCTGAGCTATAATATTTCATCTTGTAACGTAGCATGCCACAGAAACTGTCAGAAATGTCACTCTGTCTGCCACTTTCACAGCCGTCTGACTGCACTGTATTTCCTGTGAACTAATCTTAAACCTATATTTCCCTGTTCGTTTTTTTTTTTTTTTTGTGTGGTTGGGTCTCCACAGATCCAAGTGAGCAGAGAGATCAGCTTGTGAAGAACGAGGAGCCCTGGACCACTGTGCCTAATAGGACCAAAAGAAGGACCAGAGACTCCAAGAATATCCCAAAGGTCTCCAAGGTGAGATGAGCTGTCTGAGGCTTTGACACAGATCTTACCATTCTACGTTTTTCTAACCTTCTACTGTGAGGATTGTACAAATGCACTGCATACAGGAGACGTGAAGCTGCTATTTACTCTCTGTCCCTAATAGTTGATTTGCTCATATTTCTACATTGGAATCCCAAAAACAATGACAAACAATTACCATGTGGTAACTGGTCATGTTCCATGGAAACTTAAATCGGTGTCAGACGTGACGGCCGGGTAAAATCTGGAGGATTGGCTACAGACTTCAAACATTTAAATTACTTTGAAAATGTACATTTATTTTTTTTTCAGAACAACTGGGTGTCCAGAGGACCCGGGCAGGGTCCGATAACCATTGTCCACAAGGAGGCAATTAAAGAGAAGGAGGAGCAGAGAAAAGTGGACGAGAAGATCCAGCAGGGCCCCTGGGCTCAAGTCCCATTGGTGAAGGGCAGTGGTGGAGGAGCCAAGGCCGGTGACTCAGGTGAGGTCACACCACATGACTTTCAAACCTATCAGATCACTGTGCAGTTCACACTTCATGACCTGCTGATCAGGAGTCGTGTCCCTGTTTGGAGTTCATACTACAACACTTAACGATGGAAGGGTGTCACTCACTTCACAATGTTTCGGCTGCTCCGCTCTGTTTAGCTGTAGTTGTCACTGATTCATCTAAGATATGAAGCTTGTTAGAAATCTGGGAGTCTGATAGTCTTTCATATCTATTACATTTTACCAGAATTTCCTTCATTATGTTCTTAAAAAGGTTTTAAATTGAACTAGATGAAACCCTGATATAAAACAGTAACTTACAGCATATCCTGTACATGGAGTCAGGTGAAGCATCTTCCTCTTAATGACTGGACCTTGACTCTGATCACCCACAATCGTTATTTTTCACTTTTCTCTCTTTTAACGTTTCATCTCTGCAGGGCTCAACTGCTTCTCAGCGCTGCAGTCCAGCCCCTCACCACAACCCTCCACCCCTCCTCAAGAGAAGGCAGACTTCGACGGAAGGTATGAGATGACAACGCTGTCTGATTTGAAGGATCCTGTTGGTGTTAGGTCTCTCTGAAACTTGAGGAGAGTGTCTCTGTGATTTTGATATTTATCTTTTCTGCTAGCACGATATTTTTAACTTTGATTAACTAGAATCCATTAATTTAAAAATAAATCAGTTATTAGGGTTTTGTTTTGCTTCTGTTTAGGTCAGTGATAATAATTTTGTAGTAGGTTCCAAATTGGTGGAAAAGCTTGATATTCAGAGTTTCTCATTTACACTGCCATCCTTCCTGACTCTTTGTTTATTCGTCCCCCACGCAGAAGAGGCAATAAGAACAGGAACCGTAGGAATCGCCTCTACAATCTGCTGCACAATGCGCCTGCTTTGTCTCAGCCTGATCCGTTGACCTGGGGAACCAGTTCGAAGGAGCTGCTGGAGAGTCCAGCCCCGGAGGAGCTGGAGCATGAGGGAGCCATGCCACGCAGACCGAGTGTTTACGAGTGGTATTGGTGATAGCCAATTACCTTTCTGGCCACTTACGCCGCCCCGCCCCCATGCCCTGGAGCGGACCGTTGACAATGCCCCTCAATTGCATCGCTCAGGGCGGGGGGCGTGGCGGTGTTCTGAGGGACAGCTGGCAGGTCAGGGGTGAGATGGGCGCCACCTAGTGTCTAAACTGAGAAGTACAATACAGTGGGCAATAGTCCATTACATTACAATTCATTTAGCTGACGCTTTAATCCAAAGCGATTCACAATCAATGCATTCAAGGGTACCCGAGGGAACAAACCCCGAACAACAAGAATCAAGAAAGTACAATTTCTTCAAAAATGGAGCAAAACTACATAGTGCTATAATTAAGTTTCATTTAAGTGTTACTAAATTGCTAGTTTAAAAAAAAATATTTAATTTTTTAATTTTTTTAATTTATTATTATTATTATTTTATTTTTTTTGAGGCGGGCCAATTTAAAATGGATGGGGGGCCGCAGATGGCCCGCGGGCCGTAGTTTGGACACCCCTGGTCTACGAACTTAAACCTGATGAAGCTGGTTTGAGGTGAAATGGACAGAAGGTGAAAGAAAAGCAAACATGGAAGTATAAGAACGTCTTCAGCTGCTTGATGTGACAACAATTTCAAGAAGCCAACATTCTGTTCCTCGAGAAGATCCCACGATTCCTTCTTTTTACATTTTCCAATATTTGGTCTTAATTTTAGAAAAGCTGTGAACCTTTAAATATTTTTCTCTACAAGACTTTTATTAAATGATCCTAGATGAGTCTTTGAGGAGAATTTCTCTGTGTTGTGGTGACAGAGCTGAGATGGATCTTGCTTCTTCTGCTCCAGAAGAGTCTCGGTGGAGAATCATTCTCAAACATCTCCACACTTGCTTTCCAAGATTGTCACTGATCTCTTTGATCGTCTGCTCCTCTAATCTCTGATTCCAGACAGGTGTTCAGGGGAAACTTAAACCAGAGGTCACAATGTTTGCTTGAATCCACTTTTTAAACTTCTTTTAACAGCTACATTTGAACACAAACCATTCAGATCCACGTGTGAATGTGTGTGAATAAACACTCAACATAAGTCTAACAGAGCACAGGCAAATCACCACTGACACGCAGGCTCAGGGTGAGATGATCTGAAGAGGACACTGCCTGTAGCTCTGTGACTTGGCAGGAAACCAGTAGCACTAACCCCACTCAGTTTCCTGGGAGGCACAAAAGAGTGGAAAACATCCAGTCACCTTTAATAACCTCCGATGATCTGTGCATAAGGAAAAAAAAGTTCCTCAGGATGACTTGTGCCTCTTGGTACATTTATTTCCACCCATGACATGTTATTCCAGAGAACCATCTGTCAGGTGAGGTATCAATAGCCACTTTGCAGGATTTCCAACTGAAACTTAGCTCTCACTTCTCTATTCACATGGCCTTAGTGTCTCAGAGTGTGTGTGCCCTGCAGGTTTGTCATGTTTTACACAAGTCCTCCCTTTTTATCATGTGACAGAGATACAGATGTGGTGGTAGAGATTTTAAAGGGTTCGATAACTGTACTGTCTGGACCTGGCAGCACTATGGGCTGGCGACATCTTCCATTGGCCGAATCACTCACCTGATCTCAGTGCAGCTTTGTGTTGGAGTTGGTGGAGAGCAGAACAATGTGAAGAGCTGAATGAGGCTCTAGAGGAAGATAATCACCAGGGAACATTCAAGGAGAGTCTGCTGATGTCTGAGGGTCCAACACTTCAAACAGTCACAGACTGCAAAAGATTTTTCCACATATTAAATATTCTTGATATCTATAAATATTTAATTAAACATTTTATCATTTCACTCTGCTTTTCAAAGTCTTTGCCTTTACCCTCTTCCACGTTGATGAACTAAAATATATTTGAAATCCTCCCCTGTTACGTAGAGAATAAAAGCATTCTTCAAGAAAACAGTAAAATCTTTAAAATGATTGTGTTTAATTAAGTGTTTCATTACAAATACCAAGTGAGGCAAAATGCAATTGTTCCCAGTGTTCACTTAAAAAAAACATTTGCTCGATCTGGGACAAACAAACCTTCCTTTCTATTTGTTGTTTCAGTTGCACCAGTTTAAACTTCAGCAGCTCCGACTCTCTCTTCTCACACAAATACACACTCAACTCAAGTGATTCATTTCTATTGATGTCTCTTTTCACAATTGGATGTTCCCTCTTATAACAGGTTGTCAATGTCGCCAATGATTTCCTGTGCATAGATTTAACACATTACATAAGAGCTGAACATACAAATAGGATTTAGAACTCATTTGTATTAGTCCCAACCAACAACTTTCCCTCCTGCTGTATTCAAATGAAAGAAGACTGATCAGAAGTAAAAGATAATATATGGGTGTTAAGAGTTAAAATGGGAGCAAGTACAGTTTTTGACAGAGTATATTGACGAGATATTAACGTCGGTGATGTAAGACTCGGATAATAACTCACACTTGGATTATGTTTCCTCTCTCTGGTCAAACGCTGCTCAGGGAGTTGGAGCGACTTCAAACAGGAAGCAGGTCTGTTGTACACATGTTCTCATCTCCACTCACATGTGCTGAAGCTGAACGTCCTCCCTGACTACTGAGTTCTATATTCAGATATTCCTTATGTTACTATATGATTTTGCCCGAACTGAAATATCTATATCCACTACTTTTCCACTTGTTTTCATCATGTAGTCACCTGATGATATTCTCTTTTGATGACCCCTAGCCTGGTTATTAATAGTTTGCTTTTATATTTACAAATAGAGTTACAGCCCTTCTTAATTTTCCCAACCGCCTCTGAGCATAACTAAAGCAAACAAGGTAGAAAAACAGGATATGTATCGTTATGACAAGTGCGTTAGTCATGTTCTCGCAGAGGAGTTTTTCTCCGGTAAATTGAGTCGACAAGATACGCTGAC
Organism: Pleuronectes platessa; assembly: GCF_947347685.1. NCBI lineage: Eukaryota > Metazoa > Chordata > Actinopteri > Pleuronectiformes > Pleuronectidae > Pleuronectes > Pleuronectes platessa. The sequence goes on along the minus strand of NC_070639.1, from coordinate 20,413,347 downwards.
ATCTGGGTCATGTGTTTCCAGCAGGGAGAGCGAACCCCCCCCCCCGGTGTCAGACTCGCTTTCTGCAAGATTAAGACTCAAGGCCGGTGGGGCTGATGTCACTGCTGCTGTCACAGTCACAGCTGGATGTGAACTGACAGCCACATGTGACACACACAGTAAGTAGTGGTGTAAGTGTTGTAAGTGAAAGACACGATTCTCCAATTGTTTGTGGGATTAAGCCACCAAATATAGATTAAAAAACTTTCAAATCTTATTTTAAATTTCTCTAATACTTTTGTTTATGATCAAACATCATTTGACATTCAGAAGCACCTTGTGAGTAGCTATAAAGTGAATTGATTGTGATGTTTTACACTTTGATTAAAACAAAATGGGATTTGTAGAGGAGCAAAAGTTTTCTTGGAATTCGTCCCAGATATATGATAGATACAAATTGAGTGCTGCTTCTCCATGTTTACTGTAGCTTCGGAACAGGAAGCAGATGTGTCCCAGATGGTCTGAGAGGAATGGAAACATCATAACAAGAAAATGTATTTAAACACACAGGAAGCCAGTTTAAAAATCGGAGAACTGGAATGATGTCATAATAGAGACATCATTCCAGTTCTCCGATTCCTATTGTGTTCATTGAGGTAAAGCTTGGTTTTGTAATTGTGTTAACATGTTCATACAATCGTTCACTGCAGAACTTTTCCACTGTGGAGGTGGAATGTCATTCAAGACTTAATCTACAGTAAAGACTTGTTCTGTGACGTGGTTGAAATCTTGTCTAGAAAACATCAAAAACAGATGTTTAGGGGCTAGAAGATGTTAGGCTGTTGACAAACAACCTTATGAAGGACACCATAGAGGTTTAATAATTGCTGCTTCAGGGTAAGTGGTAAAAAGCTTTGATAAGTGTCAAATATTTGCTTGAAAATCTGATTCCATGCATTTGATGATATCTTTGGAAAACCCTGCAGGTGTCAAGACAGCAGGAGGTTCTGTTATTGAGAGGATCAATCTGGACGTAAGAACAATATAAACCCTATAGCTGATACTTTGGAATCATAGCCTGTTTAGAAAGTGATGCCAATACGGGAGTGCCTGAGACCTGTATTATCTCAAAAGACCAGCAGAGGGCGACTCCTTTGGTTGGAAAAATAAGTAAATTTGTATTGAAGTCTATATGAAAACTTCAATACAAAGTAAAAAGGTTCCCTGGGACTTTAGAATCTCAAGTTTCAGGTAGTTTGCAGGTGTGGGTGGGTGTGCAGTGACCTGGAGTTCTCAGTCAGGCTCCAACAATATGGTTATTTCTTGTTTAAAAAGACAAGATGCTGCTGATTAAAATTCCAAACTCAAGTCTTAGAAGCAGCAGCAGCTCACAAACACGTGGGTGATGTCGCAGCTGGTTTCCTCTTGTCCTGACGTCTTGTCTTATTTCCTGAATGTTGCCAGCTTTCTTCGAGGTGTCAGATTGTTAACCAATTCGCTCTCTATAGCTCAACTCATTAAAATTAAAGTTTTCTCAGTAACAACTGCAACACTCTTCACACGGTCGGACCAAGTTTGATCCTAACACGTGGATCTTGATCATGGAGGAAGCCGATCACAACAAGTGATCACAACAAGACTGCTTGATATACAATACGCCAGCTCACATATTCTACCATGACTGGCATTGACTTTCCTTCTGTCAAATCCACTTCTGTTTGACTGAGCTTCCTTAATGGCTGCAGTTGTGATGTCAGGGGTGGCTGTGGTTTGCCTTGGGCTGTCCACCAGATGTCCGGTGTCGGATTTGCCTGAACTGAAACCATATACATTCTTTTGTCAAAACACAGCTGAGCCTTGATCCCAGCCTCACAAAGCTGCTGCATGGCCACAGACCTTCTGTGATGTTTAAGTAAAGAATAAAGGTTTTGGGTTGAAAAATGGTTGGAGTGATAAGTACTGCTTTATATCAATTTTAAAGTCACTTATTTAAAATAAAAAAACACAAAAAAAACACAGATGATAGTGGTTGAAAGCTTTCAACACAACCCTAACTCAGTGTTGCACACAACATTGAAGCAGGAGACAAATTCCTAGCATATTTGTATGCGATATACAAACAGCAGATAACATTATAGGTGAACATTTTCCACATTTTCCACATCGGGCTTTTTCAAAGGTTTCTGAAAAGATGTCTGAAATTCCTTGAGGCGCTTTTTCTGTCAGTTAATTGCCCCCTTTTGCCAGAAAGGCTTTTCCCCCCCTTTGAATCCTCTTGTACACTGTTGTGGAGCCTGAAGAACCAGAAGTGATAGAAATGATTGTTTTCACAACTGGATTTTCTCTTTTTCCTTTACGGTTCATTTGAGGATAAGTTGGAAAGTTTTATTTGTTACTATCTTCAGTATATTGTCCTCCCTGATCCCATTCAAATTTAGGACATCTACTGTACTTTATCTCTTTCGATGTTTAGATTCTGGACTGCATATGTTTTAACTCAAGCTGATAAAGTTGTAGTTGGAGAGCTTCTCCGATCTCTCTCTACAACATGCTAATACCACTCCTATAAATAAACACAGTTGAACAATTTGTCCTCACTTGACTTCGGCAGAATAACAAAAGCAAACTGTGAAGCGCACCCTGTGAGGAGGAGTGAACATACATACCATTGTCACGGGGGCAAATCCTTTGGTGTATCAGCATCGCAGGAAGCCTTATGGCCAACACCTGTCCAAACAGATGAGATCAAATTTGATGAGAGAGAGAGAGAGAGAGAGAGAGAGAGAGAGAGAGAGAGAGAGAGAGAAGGAGAGAGAGAGAGAGAGTGTGTGTGTTTGTGTGTGTGTCTGCCAGCCAACCATCCTTTCAATTTGTGGGTCAGTGGTTGAGGTTAAAGTTAGCGTCAAGGTCAATGTTGGGTTAGGGTTATTGTAAGCAAGTAGTGGTTATGATTATGCTTAGTTATGATAAGTCTCCTGGAAATGAATTAGATGAATTTATCCAAAAATAACCATAGTAAGTGTGTGTGTGTGTGTGTGTGTGTGTGTGTGTATGTGTACAAATGCGAGTGTGCATGTGTGTTCCGGTACTTCTTCCTAACTGTTATGTTAGAGCGATTGTAGCAACCTAATAATAATAATAATAATAATAATAACAACATCAACAAAACCAGCACCACCACCACCAACAACAACAACAACAACAACAACAACAACAACAACAAAAACAACAACAACACGAATTGTTAAATACATTTTAACAGCAGCTTTCTGTGAGTGTCTCCTCATCGCATTGATGAATATTGGAGACCTAGTCATAATAACGCTTACATTATTATCATAGAACCGACCGGAAACGAGGGAGCCACCCTGCGGAACTGTTTATCCGCTCACATGTCTACCCGGACGACAATGAGGAACGGCAGGCACCGCACTTCCGTTGCCCATGACGCCGGATCCAAGTTGTGACAGCTGAGTGTCCATGTCAGTGCGAGTCCGCCGGGAGCCTCCAGGTCCTGCGTGTGGGTGAGAGATCCAGAGTCCGACGCGCCTGCGACCGTCCTCGGCTACAGACGGCGCCTCGAACACGGGAGGGCGGGTTGATTATGGTGTAGCACGGAGCGCTAGCTCTGAGACAGCAGGTAAAGATACACACAGAACAACACTGTGGTGAACTGGGATCATGTTGATTCAGCAGCGGCCAGCGAGGAGACTTTCTACAAGACAACCAGAACTCGTCTCCCCGCGGGCTGAGACAAGCTGGGCCACCTGCGGGAGGAACGAGCCCCGAGCCGGGACCGGGTTCCAGCTCAGGGACCGGGTCTAGCTAGCTGTGATTAGCGGTGTTAGCGGTTTGTTGTGACGGTGAGTTCTGCCCCGAGCGGAGCAGAGCAGCGACGAGGAGCAGAAACTCAGAGACACACAAGTATCTAAGTGTGAGTCCTGAGTGTTGTTGACTGCCACAACAGGTCTGACACTCAGGGCTACACACACACACACACACACAGTTGTGTTGGTGGAAGTTAGCTGACGTCACTTACTTGTGAGGTACAGTATCATTGCTCAATCCGGCTGCACCCATTTTACTGAACAGCTGAGCTCACTCCCTACGCTGTGTTGTAAATAAGCATGTGTATAATGAGATGGACGCATGCGAGGTCATATCAGGGACTGTTTTGTGTGATTTCACAACACCCCCAAGTTGTGTGTGTTTGTCGCCCTTAGTGTTGTTATCGCCCCCCACAGCTCTGGGACTAATATCCAGGTAGCCTGTGTGTCAGCCAGCGACTGCAGTGATTGACAGCCGGGGCAGGTGGGCTGCTGAGTCAGTGGGACACGAGTGTTACCTGATAGCTTCCCGCTGTGCCCCTGCAGCGCTCAGACTGGAGACACACAGACACACCAGGGAAGAGCTCCTGCTGAGAGACAGGGGCTAAACGACTCTAATTTCACAAATGCATTTGGAATAAACTGCATTTACAAGTAAACAGGCAAGTTCTGGATCAGGAGTAACATCCACAAATCGCAAGTTCGGTGGTTTGATCCCTGAGCTCTTCCACAACTCAGGTCACAAGTCTCCTTTGGCCAGACGCTGAACCGAGAATTAACCGTGATAGCCGTGGCAGTTGAAAAGTGCTATAGATAGAAGCACTATATGAATGAGTGAATGTGATTATGAAACACTTTGAGTGGAGACTGGACTATAATGCATTCCATTTACCACAATGCACCAAAAACTCTCACTCCAACAGGTGAATAAAAGCAAAGACACAGATCCATCTATTAGCAACACTGCTTATCCTATTGAGGGTTGCAGGGGGGTTGCTAGTGCAAATCCCAGCTGCCATTGGGTGAGAGGAGGGGTACACCCTGTACAGGTCAGCCGAGACAAACAACCATTTACACCCATGGACAATTTAGAGTTGGCAATAACATGCATTTCTTTGGACTGTTGGAGGAAGGAAAGATTAAAGTTTTGCATCAATGAACCCGACAGTTTCATAACATAGGTATTAATAGGGAAGTTGGCAAGAGCATGGGGTTGAAGTACCTTTTCGTTTTCCTGCTACTTTGCAGTTGCTGCGGGTCTGTTGAATATTATTTAGCAGAAACGCCACTAATGTTCTCAGTGGAGCTTCAATGCAAACCCACTCTTTCTACAAATAATAGTGTGTTGATGATAAAATGAATCTATAACCAAATGCATAGTTTTTGGCTTCTTGATATGAAGCACTCATCACGTCTCCGTGTCAAAGCCATTAAACACTTTTAAGTTCTGTTCTCTTCACTGAAGATCAACTGGATATGTGTAGACTGAAAAGGAGTGAAAATATCTGTTATTTCTAAGCAGTATTGAGCTTTGGCCTTGAATATGATTTATCTCCTAACACTCCTGTTTCTTTATCATATATCCTATTTATATCTGCAACTTGGAGATATCACTAATGTGTCTCCCATAGATGACACATATAGTTGTCTTCAACAGTTACATTTAAATTAGCCAGTGTTAGGTATTTCTGTAACATATTCACCTGTCGCTGCAGTAATGAAACACATTTGTCTGCTCTTTTCTGCCATGTGATAAAATGAGCTAACGTTCTCCTCATGCTCTGTGTGACTGTCAGGACTTTGAGCAGCAGAGCAGCAGACAGAGGCAGACCACAACGGCGGAGCCATGCTTACACTGGCCAGTAAACTGAAGAGGGAGGATGGAGGAAAGACGGGACGTGCCTCTGGAGCCTCCGACTCCACCCACAGAATCTCCATCAGAGACCGCCTCCTTACCAAAGGTACACGGTATTCATTTCTTCATCCATGCATTCTTTACTGCCTATACCTTGACGGTTGCAGGGTTCTAGAGTCAGTCCCAGCTGCCCTGCTCTTCATTCTGTTTCCTTCCTTCTTCTTCATCCATCTGTGTTTTTGCTCCTTGGTTTTCTATTTATAGCTTCCTCTTATTGACACCTTAGACACCTGCCTTCTCTCTCCCTTACATTTCACAGAGTTGTCCTTGTCCTTCTCATTTTTTGTCATTCGGTTTACATTTACTCGCACATGTGAGTGCATTTACTCGAACGTTACCCACTTGCTATGACCATTGTGATCAAGGTTTCAGCTTCATGCAAGAGTTTTTATAGTAAATATATATAAATCATAAATTGTCAATGCCAAGCAAGCCATGAATATTCAATTATCCTGCTGACTAATGGGTTTATGGTGAATGAGAAGAAGAAGAGCAGCTCTGTGACACTGACATCGAGCTGTTTGTGAGTGAGGAGGAGGTGAAGAAAGAGAGATTGTTTGGTGGCCACAGCAGTGAGTGTGACTAATAAATAAAACACACTGATACACTGCTGCTGCTGCTGCAGATAAACAGTGAGTGAGACTGAGAACGATAGAAAGAACGGGGCCTCGATTAAAAAACAATCCAATTCAAAGGGGGAGACAAAAAAAAAGAATCGCTTCACACTGTCAGAATGTGACGGGACTTGTTGTATCGCCTGTTCGTAAGTTAATCAACCAAAACTGCAGGATTATTAAATTCAGAGACAGCTGTGACATTCAATCACTTTCAATAACATTGTGAGATCGAGTCTGGATAGACACGTATAATACAGACATTTCAGAGCATGTATGGTCATGAAAAGTCTGTTTTGATAAACATGTGTATGAACCCAGAATTTGCCATCAAGTATGACACTCGTATTTATAATCAGAGTAGATTCAGTGTTGAGTTCTCCACCACTGGTCCAACATCCTCTACAGCTCAATTTGAACGTAGTTGGACACAATCTTACAAACAGACATCAGCATAACACTGTCCAGCTCAACATTTAAGTGACTTTCTCCTTCTTGCATTACTTTTGCCTTGTGCAAGTCATTTTATCTGTGCGGTTCTGACTGGATTTTATTAGTCTGTTCGTTTTTAGTGCCCCCAAGGGGGATAATCACAAAGTCAAGTGGGCTGGCTTGAATCCCAAACTGTCGGTTGTTCAAACTGAGGCTGAGAGGCTTTATTTCTTTAATCCATTCTGCTAAAACTAAATCTGCTCCACGATAAGAACTTTATTAATGCATCCATTTCCTGCTCCTACCAAGCAGGATGTTTGTCTCATCATCTTTGTCTTTTTTTAACAAATCCAATCTTTCTGATCATGATAGCTTTCATAAAGTAAATTGTGTTTGTGTGCGTTCCTCACAGTCTCTCAATCATGGTTGTCCTTTTCTCTCAACAGAAGTTGCAGAACTTGAAACCAATCTCCCCAGTAAGTACACACACACACCTCTGTGCACTGCAGCAACTGAGTGAGCTGAGTCAGACTCCTCTTGTTGTTCTGTCTCCTCCTCCCTGTGCTTATATATACATTTATTCAGCTCCACATCTTACATCTTAAAGTGTTGCAGCTGAGTTACTGAATTAAAATACCATAATTTATTACAGTGCTCTGGTGCAGGTCCTTTTTAACAGTTCTTCAAAATGTATTACAGTAACATAAAGGTCTTTGGCAATCTTTGTGAATATGTCTGTTTTTTTTAATTGTAATATTTAATAGTGTTTGTTGATAGAATGTTTTTAGTAGTTTGTACACATTATTTATTAAATTAAGATCAGTGTAAATTATTGACTCATTTATTTTTAATGCAGCAGAAAACCTTCTCTAAAGCATCACTTTTTCACTTTTTCCTTTTTATCCAGACCAACCAGCTCTGCTGCATTAATGTTGCTGTAATAATCTGGAAACGAGCCACAGTCTTTAATTTTATAATCACAAAGGCTCTGGGGCCTTGACGGGTTTCATGCTTGTCATACTTGTCAAACACGTCCTGGGAAGGATTCGTTCCAACAAACTTCACTCTCAACTTTGGCTGGCTATTGCTTTTGAGATTAACACTGCAGAATATCAGATCTTCATTAGTCTGTTATCAGGTTATTGTTATGCATGAGAGCAGAATCCATTATGATTGCTTTGGCTGCTTGTCTTTGTTTGTGGTCTGAGGAGTTTGTCCTTGCAGGCGAGGGCCGTGGATGACAGACAAACAGCTTGTGTAGGTTAAACTAGAAAGTTGACTTGTTGCTTAGGGAAAAATGTTGTAAACGTCATCCTCCAGAAAAAAGGCGGACACTTAACTACGTTTGTCTTGTTTGAATATGACAATACACTAACAAGAGAGTCGCTCCGAGGTCATAGCCTCACATCCTCGCAGAACTGATGTAAACAAATGGGTGAAGGAATAGGTGAACAAGGGGGTGGAACTAGGAAAATGCTCAGAAATCCCCCTACAAGGCTCAAACAGCCTGTAAGGATGTCTTCTGCTTTTCATGTCCACCATCCGTTTACATGTCTGCCAATCCAGGCTGTAAGCCCAGTGTGGGACGTCTATTTTAAACGAAGCTGAGAAGATCCCGTGGATTGTTTTGAAAGGGTGACGATCAGACAAGGGGATTGTAAGTGCAAAGCAATGACAGATGTGATTTATATTTAGATATTTAGGCTTTTCACCGTCAAGAAAACGGAATATACTACAGGAACAACTCACATGAGCAGGGATTAGTTAAACTACAGCTCGGTCTATTGACGTTGTCTTTCAGAAGCAAGAGAATTGTAAAGCTACAAAGAATGGATAGGAAAATAAAATGCAAACTGGAGGCAAATTATACACAAGGCCGTAAAAGGACGTAGCTTTGAAGATCTGTTGAAAGCACAGAGTCGAGGACGCATCAAAAGGGATGAATCAGTTTTCAAAAACATCTTGTTTTGACAGTTTCACTATAAAATACTTTTTAAGTACAGCAAGAAATATTTGTCCCCCTCCAACAATAAAACCACTGGACTCACAAAAGAAGAAGCAGATGGAAAATCCCCCCCCCCCCCAAGCATTCCCTCCTACACACCGACAACTAAACATTAACACGTTTTAAACTTCAGTCATCAGCCCAAGTTATCATATATGATCTATGAGTTTATCGGAGTATGTTTGAGAAAATACAACACAAAACCCACACAAGTTGATCTGATCATTCAGACTAAACTCTGTTGTAGTGTTGAGTTAGATTCAATGTTTACATTCATATAATTTTCAGAAATCACCATATGTGTGTTGTTATTTTCATGCAGAAAAAAAATGAGCTGTTAAAAAGAGTTGCTGTGATGTTTGGTTGGTTTATGAAAAGTTTCTGCACATGAACTTAGATAAAAAGTGTCGTCTGGAGTGCAGTGAATGTCCTCAGACACCAGGGGGGAATGTGGTGCCACAGGGAGTCCTGTTTCATACACACAGTCTGTATGAACTTAGTGTTACTGAGGAGGCATGGAATGGAAATACAATATTGATTTTATGATACCATTATTGGACATAAAAACATGTAATTATAATTAATGGCAGATCCTATTGTATTCGATTTAACCTTTCGCTCTAATAACTGACCCCCCCCTCTCCATTTGTTCTGGTTCAGGTACATGCAAAGCCAGTTTCCCTGATGAAGACCAGCTGCATCATTTTCAGCTGGCAGTGTCTCCTGGTAAGAACATTTGAAGAAAACCCATCTTTGACTGTTTAAAATTTTGTTTATTTAAATATGTGACGACTTAAAAGTTTCTCCTCTGTTACTTGAGATGCATAGAAACTAGTTGATGCCATCTTTTCGTCTACATCCCTGCATTGCTATTTGTGCTGCAGCACTTCTGGGCTGATGTTGCTGCAGAATTCAAGTCATCTTGGTTAATGACAATCAAATGAATAGATTGATTAAGGATATAATACCTCTTTTTAAACCAAAAGGAGTGAGTAGGTGGGTTTTTAAAAGCGGGTAAACGAGCTAAAAATGGCGAATGACTCCTTTCACATTCAGTAGAGGAGTTGGCCTTTCTATCTTATCCCCTGGTGAGTCATCGTCGATGTCATGAACGTTCCGTGAACTGAGGGGCCTCTCTCCCCTCGCTGTCTTGTCAGTGTTGCATCTTGGACGATACAGAGAAGAAAATCTCTATAAGTACACAAACTTTTATGGTTATTTACTGACCAACGGCCAAAATCACTCAGAGAGAATGCAGCAGTCAGCGTATACACTGCCAAGATAAAGAAGAAGAAGAAGAAGAAATTAGCGCGTTCACCCGGGTGTCATCTTTTTGTGTCTCTGCCTAACGAAGCTCGAGCCAAAAGAAACCTGTCAACTGCAGAGTCGTTTGGACTTAATGCTGCTTGTTGCCTCTCCTATTGCAGACGAAAGCCAGATGTTAGGTTTTGTTTTAGATCTGTAGAAAAGTGGCCTAATGTGATACTAACAGTGAGCGATTCCTCAAAATAATAATGAGACAGGCAATTATGAGACAGATAAAGTAATTTCTCAATGTCATGAAAGGTGAATTTGTGAGTCTATAAGGATGGAAACCAGAAGAAACGAGTCTGAACGAGTGTGTTAAGCCAGAAGAAAAATATGCTTTCGCTTCATTTATATTGCAAATGTCATGTCATGCTGAAATTTACCAGTGTGAAGAAATCTAAATGAAGATTCCCAACCAAATGTCACACACTTCTCTGAATCTGAATCTGCAAAAGGATTGTCTTTAAAGAGCCTCGCTGAACACACATCTAACCAAAGCCACTGCTTTCTCATTTTGCACAACCTTCCAGACAATATCTGATCTTTGAGGTTGAGCGCATTGTGGATGGACTAGAGTATTATGTGTATGTGATGGAGTGGTGGACTGAAAATGGTGGCAATTTGTTCCTAAGCCTGTGTTTGTCCCGTAAAAGTGTTCTACCCAAGCCTTCTCTGTATTTCCACATTTCCAGCGCACTGTCATTATTCCCAAAATCCAATCTGCTCGCTCAGCAGTGTTCCAGGCTAAGTGGGCTACCTGTCAAATATTGGACAAACCAAACACAATGGTGTGGAATTACCCAGGTCTCTGGAGGCTCTCTTACCTCGTGCTCGCTGCTCTTTATCGGTCACACACACACACACTTTCTCATTGAGCTGAAGCACGATGTCACCTTCTCAATTCCCTTGTTTGTAAATGTGACGATTTATCTTAAGCTCCTTTTGTGAAGATGCTTTAAATTAAATGTGTGTCTGTGTGTGCGTGTGAGAGAGAGAGAGCAGAGGAAAGGAAGGAGCAAAGCTAGATACTGGAAATTGGAGGTAGTCGAAACATGTAGAGAATATTTTCAGGAACAATTTCGATAAGACCAGACCAGACGCCAGGAATGTGTTGAGGAAAGTTATGCAGAAATTGCAGCTAATCTCAAATAATCTATTATGAATGTATCTGTCATTTTCTAGTTTATACTCTCTCTCTCGCTGTATATATAAAAATGTGTGTGTGCGTGTGTATATAATCAACATCTGGAAACATAACAACATTACCACATTGAAGTCCGACAGGCCAAATTAAACAAAGTGTTTTTCAGCTTTTTAGCCACATTATCTAAACCACTTAATAAAGTAATAACCCTGTTAATCTTCTTATAGAAGCGACACAATTACAGCAAGCACAGTAGGTCAACCTTTATGATAATAGTAAATGATAATATTTCTAAAAGTTATGTGAGCTTTGCTTATCTTCAGATAGTCCATGATAACATTTTATAATACATTTGTTGAGTTCAATTCGTTATGAGAGCTAAAATGCAGTAAGCAACTTTTGGCACACATTTTGTAGATGATGATGATGGGACACCTTAATAATTTGACAGCATCTGGCTGCTGGTGCTCGTGTGGGAGCAGCCGGCGCCTGTGATTCATCCATCTCGGCGTTGCCCTGATCCTGGGACAGCTCACAAGCTCCTTTGTCGGCAAAATCTGCAGAGAAAAAGCAAAGATCAGCAATTAGAGCAAAGGTTTGGTGTCATGTTCTTTCAGACCAGCTGATAAGGAGATTGAGTTCTCAGAGGAAGACTTGCTCAATTATTCAAAAGCTGTGTCTGCCATACCTCAACTACCCCCCCCCCCCCTTACACACACACACACACACACACACACACGTCCATCTCTTCATTACCTTTGAATCGCTCTTTGCTCTTTTGCAATATCTCTTCTCTAGTGTTTACCCTCTTTCCTGCCTGCCTGCTCAGTTTCCTCTCCAGTTAAAGTTTGGGAAGGTGATGTCTATTCATCAATCGTCATTATTTGTGACCAGTACATCTGCTCTTAATAAAAAAACATGCTATACTAAAATCAAACCTTATAAAGTATATTATAAATAATGTATTATCAGATCCAGAGAATATAATTTCAAAAAACCTTGTATATAATGCACATACAGGAGAATTCTGTGAACAGTTTCAATTCACTATAACTTTTATCCGGTAACTACATTCCTTCACATCTATTGCATAAATAAAGTATTCAAGTTAAGAAAAAAAGTAGGAAATAGTACTTTCCTATTACTGTGCTGACGAAGTTCCTTTACAAACAGCCGTTTATAAAGTAGACCCTATCCACACAGAATCTTCCATTTGCACAGATTTTAAATGAGGTGAGGCAGGAAAATGAAATTCAAAGTGAACTTGCCTCAGGATGCAGGTTGTCCAATTTTTTCCTTATACCTAAACCAGTGTGCGAAAAAAATATCATCTTGACATCAAGGCTTACAGAAGTGCTTCTTTCCATTATTTCTCCTCTTATCTTTATTACTGCCTCCAGGGAGCTTATCTCTTCGCTCATGTCTGTCCCGTGCTTTGTTTATTTATTCGTCAGCAGGATTACGGGAAAAGTACTGAAGTGATTCACACCAGAGTTGTTGGAGGGAATGGCCAGTCCCAACTCTTACAACTAGGCCAATCCAAGTGTGATAAACTGGTCTGCTTTCAATGTGTGTGTGTGTGTGGGGGGGGAGAGCGTCTGCTGGGGAAAGAGGCCGTCACTGTCTTTGTAATTAATGGTAGGCACTGGTTATTCAGTTAGTATGCTAATGTCCGCGCTTCCTCTAGATTTGTTACACGGACGAACATTGTAAACAAAGGATTACGCCAACAGCACAAGTGAGAGGTGTTGTGCGATAAACAACCACAGCGTGTTGTTTTGTTGGTTGACGGCCAAGACGAGGCTGCAGAGGCAACGCTCTCATCGGGAGTTCAACTCTGAGAAGAAGTGAACAGCTTCAAGTTAGTTCATATCATCGTCAGTCTCACATTTTGGGATAACGTTCTCGGTTTACTTCTAAACAACTTGTGTCTCTCTGTCATTTGAAATTGACTCTCTAACAAATTAAGTGCAGAATTTATTTGCTTAAAAGTTCAGTTGTGTGTGTGTGTGTGTGTGTGTGTGTGTGTGTGTGTGTGTGTGTGTGTGTGTGTGTGTGTGTGTGTGTGTGTGTGTGTGTGTGTGTGTGTGTGTGTGTGTGTGTGTGTGTGTGTGTGTGTGTGTGTGTGTGTGTGTGTGTGTGTGTGTGTGTGTGTGTGTGGGTCCAGCGTCTGGTGACAGTAAAGAGCGATTGTTGCAGTGCAGTGAAGACAACATGAATTATTTATGACCTCTGACTGCAGCTGTTAGTCAGCAGACGATCTTTGTCTCTCGCTTTTCTCTCCCTCCTATAATTTGTTGTTTTGCCTCTTTTTTTGTCGTCTCATCCTTTCTGTAATCATTATCCTCTGGTCCTGAGGCTGGAGCTGTTTATTTTTTCTTTCTTCCTTTTTTTTTTGTTGCTACTTGACATTTGTTAATCTCCCTTTTTTCACACTCTGCCCCGCTCCCTCTTTCTCCTCTCATTTATTATACAGGAGAGACTGTTTGTGTGGTCTAATTAAATCGTACCTGTCTTTGTTACACTGAGTGGAATCAGGTGGAGTTTAGATCGCCCCATTAGAAAGGCCTTAACTCAAACTTTGGCGCCCTTCGTTCTTCGAGGGGATGAGAAGGAAAGTGAAACAATTTGTGTGTTTGTGTGCTGTTACCAGGCATTATGCGATGACAAGCTAGAATTCAGATGGGTCTATGTTCGGTCTACTGAACGTGGTGGCACTGAGAGGTCACACCTCGTGCTCCTGCTCCCTTGAGGCGACGTCAGAGATTAAGGTTCGATCCATCCAGTTGATCCTCTCATTTATTCTCCTGGTACAGATTGATCGATCTCGGCTGAGCGGGTCGATCTCCACTGAGTTCTGTTACTTTGAGTTCAGATGCGAGCCACAGCTTCATTTCAGCGAGACCACTGCGTGGCTGGCGTTCTCTACACAAAGTGCTCTGTAACACAAAAAAAGGATAAAGCATTCACGTATTGCAAAAAATATATAAAATGATGAAGATGGCCTCTATAGCTATAGCTCCTATATTCCTTGTGCCGTCCCCATTGAAAGACCTTGTGCTTTGTGTATTTCTAGATGTGTGGGGGGAATAAAGTGAAAATCGGCTAAATCTGGTAATATTTGACATTTGTCATAAAACACATGGTTGTGTAAACATTGTTAAAATCTCTTTCCTTCCTTCTCCGTTTCCCTCCAGATGAAGGTTACTACCAAAGTGGACGGTTTCAGTTTGAAATCAACGTTCCCGAAGCCTACAACATGGTGGTGAGTGGTCCACTGTGTTTTGTGTATGAATGTTTGATTGTCGTCTGTTTTCTTGTGTCCTGTTGTTTGGTTTGAAGGAGTCTCCAAACAAAGTAGTGAAGCCCCACCCTACCTGAGTCCTATGTTCCAGGTTGATGAGCATTCTTGTTCATTATACTGAACAATGTCCGGTCCTTAAAAAATGTTTCTTTCTTGGCGTTTACTGACTTAACTTTAGGCACCAGGGAAAATTGTGTCAGTTGATTGAAGCACTTAAAGGCAGCTTATTGATCTGCTGTGGCTCGGAAGCTGTAAATGCCTCTTAAACGCTGCTGTTATGAAACCGTCTCACCACCATCTCCACTTATCTTTTGAGGAAGAACTAAATGAGGTCGAAGCCGATCAGTTCCACTTAGCAGTCGATCTGATTGACCCCACATCTCAGAATGTCAACGGGAACACTGTAATTTGCTTCATCATCAGGCTAACAACCATGTCTCTTTGTAATGAATTTGACCTTAATGTGAGCTAAAGTTAAGTTTCCTTTCTGTTTACTGACTTACCTTTAACAACCAGTCGCTAATTTCAAAAAGCTTATTAGAATTCCAGACTGCATGCAGCCAAACTGGGTTCACCCTCTACCCTGGAGACATCAATGATCAAAACCAGTGTGAGACTAAAGCCGAGGGATAAAGAAGGATGAGTTCCACTTGTCGTCATCACTGAAAATTGTCGTCCGCGAGGTTTCGATTGAGAAAATCCTTTTTCTAAAGCCATTTTATCAAGGCTAAAAATACCAAGATGTTATTTTAAGATGTGGCTCGCTGTACCATCCGTCTGTAGTGAGAGATGGTTCCTGCACACACGGCTTCACCTCTCCACTCGGGCTTATTGTTCATTTCCCGGACAGAAGCCCTTCTCAAGACACCGTGAGTCACCGGGATTAATTGAATGTCGGCTGTTTCAAGCGTGTTTGGTGTCATCGCTATATGACGTTTTTCAAAAGGAATTTTAAGAAATAGAATCTTTTAGTCTATTTCTAACCACCAAATTCAGTGGCTTTAACTCATATGAGAATGTGTTGTCATACCTTATTAAGAATTGTAGAGAGATTGACCAGAAGGTGTCCACATTACTGGAGTTTGTGGCAGTGAGCGGTTTTGGCATGTACCGAGGTGTGATGCCATTTAAAGGTTTTGGAAATTGTAACATTTGAAAAACACGGAAAATAGGATTATGGAAATGTGACCCTTCCTTCTTGCTTTTTTAATGTGGTGTACCTTTCCCTTTTCCCCCTCCATCTCTGATACAGCCCCCATGTAACCAGAGTCAATGTGACTTTTGATAGCATGGAACATACCGGCTCTGCTCTGCTGTCCTTTGAACCACCCTGTTGCAAAATGCAGAGATTCACTAAACACACAGACCCTACAAATGCCATTTCAGCTGAGTCAAAAAATAAATAAATATAAACATATTTTTCTATCGTGGTCTGAGAGGCTGATGTTAACAGATGTTAATGTTACGAATTATGAGCGTAGCAGTTCAAACATTGCAAACTAGACTTGACTTGACAGATTTCATTAATGTTTGATGAGAGGAGTCAGTAAGGACTTCCCATGAAGGATCTTATCTTAGCTTTTTGCGGTTTTAAAAAGGGCTGTCTCGAAAATGTTTAATAAAATTGGTACATAATGGGTTCTGTATTTATGTAGCTTACAAACCACATAGCAATGACTTAATGATTTTAAAAGTGTTGCACTAGATGCATAACTTCTTTTATAGAGAGGCATCACAAAGTATTCAGACCCTTTTACTGATTGCACGATTTGTACTATTAAACCTTAAATTGCTGAAATTGCCATTTGTCTAAAAATCGACACATAACAACACGACAACTGGAGTGTTCCCACAATTAAAAAACAATTAAATCTCTCGTTAGCAGAAATCTCTGTCTCTAATTCACTGCTTTGTTTAAAAACTTTAATTGATAGTATATCACTACATATGATTGAATCACCCAATGATGAAACTTTAATGCTGGCCTCTGACGCCGGGCTGTGGCTGAATTTTTTAGCTTGTAAAGCAGCTGTAAATACAGGTTCTTTTTATTTGTTCATTTTTAGTAATACAAATTTGTTAATTGCTTTTGTCTCTTTATTAATGTTCAGCCTCCTAAAGTCCGATGTCTGACCAGAATATGGCATCCTAACATCACAGAGAACGGAGAGATCTGTTTGAGGTAATTCTGCTTCACACTCTTAACCCCTGTAGCTTCTTCTTCTCTTCATCACAATTGTTTATCATTATTTTGTAAGACACTGTTCTTCCTTCTAAGAAATTGATGAGAAAAGTAACATAAAGTTGTGTGTGTGTGTGTGTGGTACAATAACCTTTTAGCTCAATGGTGGTATAGGTTTGTGCCTGATTTTCCCAACATGGATTCTGGAACTCATGACCCTGAGGCAGAAACATGGTGTAATGACGAGCAGCCACTAACTGTGATTTTTTTTTTTTCTGCAGCTTATTGCGGGAACACTCTATTGATGGTACAGGCTGGGCCCCCACTAGAACATTAAAGGTAATATAACATTTATTAAAGATTATGTGCCTTTATTAAAAAACACGTTATTTTCTAAAACTCCTAAGAGATTTCTGGATGTGGGCATTTTTGGTGAGGAGATGATTTTAGCAGAAATTGTCGATGTGACAAACTGTATTTTAGTTTATAGGTTCACAATGACACATGTTGCTAGCCAAATCTAGTAAGGTTTGTTTGACATCATTATAACAGGATAACTTTGTATTCATTATTCTGTAAATGTTTGAAAAATATAGTTTTCTTTCTTCTCTTCGTGATGATGCAGGTTGCAAAGTTTGATCTCATTATAACCTCTGATTTAATTTAGCATTAACGCTGCTGTAATGATCAAAACTGAGGATTAATGGATTAAAGTCTGGTCACACCAGGTTTGAAATGCCAAAGCAGTGTTGTGACAGGTATATTGATGCCATGTTAAACAGAGGTTATGTAGATTGAAAGTTATTCCCACACAGCCTTATATTTCATTCACCTTCTCCAGATGACTGTCATGGATTACTGTACTGTTTGCCTGAAATAGATCTGACATTTCCTGCTGCTGAAATGTACAACGTGTCAAATAATACGTTTTATCACGTACTGCTTTATCAGTTCTCGTATTTGTCATTGGAGCAACTCCAATTCTGTGGCTGTAATAGGGATGCATGAAATGAAAATATACTCATGCAATATTAATTTAACCACGTTTTCAAAAATGAATCCCAAGCCCTTATTCTGAAATGCACATCAATGTGTTTTCAGCCTCAGTTGTGTGTTAAGGTTGTTGTGAAAGCTTCTCTTCCGTTGGCCTTGGCTCCGTAAGAAGGCGCTGCAAGGAAAGCAGCTTTGCATACATTGTGAGTGCTTATCTTGGTGTGTGTTTGTGTTCATTATAGCAATAAAAACCAGTGAGCACATAGTCCCTCTCAGGAAACACACTCTCCAGCATTGTATCTTTCATGTTATTTGCACGTTTCACCGCACACGTACATGAATTAAAGCTACTGGAGCAGCTCAGTATGAAAACTCAGATAGGCGTCAACAGTGTTCAGCTAGCTACACAATCAGGCCTGGAGATTCAGTGGCTTTTAAAAGGCGTAATCCACTTTGGACCTAACCCATTTTAATTCGATTTTAAATTGAATTAAATTAACAAATGATAACGCAAATTGGTTCTCTAATAGCTCTGGATGTCATTTGCATCACAAGATTCTGACGATGCTACTCCTCTGTCCCTGAATCACAGCTCAGGCACAGCATTCTTTCTCTTCCTCCATAAATATACTCAGTAAGAAATTGCAACTAATAATCTGAAATTCCTGTTTCAGATTTAAACCTGAAGTGATCTTTCGCTGTTGCTCAGAGACATGTTTTTTTTTATATTCTGCTTTTTTTGTGACCACCCGTCTCTATCCCTCTCACACTTTCGATTTGTCGTCTGTTACTTGTTTACTTCACTGTAAGTGTACGTTTGTTTATAAGTGTGAGAGTGAGAGCGGCTGGGAACGGGTGCACGTGTCGTCGAGTGTCACTGCAGGTGCAGAAAAATGTGTGAGAGAAAGTAACTGCAAAAGCTGTGAGTCAGAAAGGATGGTTTTAGTTTTGAGTGGGTGATGCTGTCGCTCTTCGCCGGTTGCCACTCTTCTCTACTTTAACCCACACACACACACAAACACACACACACAGACACAACACTGTCTCACATAAAATCCCATTACAATAATGCCTCACAGGGTAATTTCATCACAATGCACAGTTTCACATTTGGATAGTTTATGGCACTAAATGCAGTAAAAGAAAAAAGAAGACAATTCCTGAAGGGATTCCTGTTGTGCTGCTGCTTTTACATTTTGGTTTTATAGCGACAGTGTAAACGAGTTCATCCACAATTTTGGGTAAATCTGTTAAGATAAGGATGACCTACAATAAGAATTAATAGTATAAAAAATCCTGGGAGATCAGTGCCCTTTAAGTGGGTTTTGTCCCTGATGGGTTTCACAGGTAATAGACATTCACCAGATTAACCCGACCGATCTATTGCTGAATAGAAACAGTTGTCAAATTGTCCAATGTGCTGAGGACTGAGGTCGGCCTGGCCTTTCACTTCAGGTTGATTATTGTGATTATCCACTGAACTTGCACAGCGTGAACTCTCAGGGGCAACGGAGCGACTGCAAGCGAAGTATGGTAAAATCTTTGCGGTGGTTTTGACAGGCCGCAGGTGGGCTGAGGCGAGGGATACGTGAAAAGATGTGATTTACAAAATTATTCACACCCTTTGCTGTGGCACTAGAAATTATCGTGAGGGAAAATACCAGGAAGAATGAGTTAAACTTCTCAAACTGAGGTGTTCAATCACTCAAGAGTCTGACTATAAATAAGCCAATCACACGAAATGGCAGTTGTATCCATCGACAATTAAATCTGCGGCGCATGTTTGCAAAAGAAGGGGTCTTAACACTTTGTTTGTCTGTTTGATTATGAATAATTGAACACAAGCCCTGAAACTATTTGCTTGAAATTGCTGACCAGCTGAAAGTTGTCGGTAGCCGAGCGCAGTGGAACAAAGCTGCTCTTTTCACTCGCTCTTTTGTGATGACTCTCAGCGCTCAATTATACTCACTCACTGCCGCTCTTAATTGAAATTCTCCAGACTATTCCTGTAAGTAAAAAAGAGCAGGATAATGAAAGTGGGGAAGCTACAGTGATAAAAGGTGATTCTGAGGTTTTCCTTTGTTCTTCCAATGCGCTGGTCTCTGCAGCCTGTAGCTGTTGCCAGACCCACTGTGGAGTCTCCTTGTGCATGCTACAGTGGGTCATTAAGGAGTCCCATGGCCCCTGCTGGGAGCAGATTCATGGATCTGATGCTGAGATGCATTTTGAAATCAGATCTTTTTGTTTTACTGCTGTGGGGAATGTAGAAATACCACAATACTCATTAAGGTTACACTGGAAAGTTTGTCAGATTATTAAGTGTATAAATCGTGTTAAAGTGGGCTGGCAGTGATGATTATAGTTGCTCTTACTGGTTCGGCCACTATTGCTTTCATTTAGCAGTGATTCACATTTCTAACTTTAAGGTTGTGTACATATAAATGAACATCATGGTACAGTGTTGTCAGCTCGAGTGTATTAACAGTTTTAGTGTTTCATTGGGTTCTACTGAGCTCCCTTGTGACAACAGTGTATTATTAAGTTTATATTAGATTGTGTTTTGAGATTTATATTTATATATATTTCTATCAATTGACCATTAATGCTTTTTTCATTTGCTTTTTCTAGGACGTTGTCTGGGGATTGAACTCCTTGTTTACGGTAAGTTTAACTTTTTTGCCTCATTAACACGACTATGCTGTTCAAAACTTATTTAACAAAATCAAATTCTGGTTTTAGGAAAATATAAAACCTAATGTTTGTAATGTTAAGTCATTTAATTAATTATTAAATAGAAAGCAAATTAAGTTATTTTCTTAGCATAAATGTTGGAAATGCTTCTGGTTTCCGATAGTTAATGAGACAAAACAAAAATCTAAAGATCTCAGCCTTTGTAAAATGTTATCTATTTGCACAATTTTCCTTAAAGTTTGTAGTTTAAAACAGGAAACTTCACAGAGATAAGTGCCTTCATTTCCTACCTGGTTATAAACACGACTGAAGTTTTTGTTTTGAAGTTGCTCTCTGTGTGTAGGTTACTCACAATGACACTAGTCAAGGGTAGGTTACAATTTCAAATTATACAAGTGTCTAGTAGGATCTTAAACATTTCATTTTTTAATTTCAAGGCAAGCAGTAATTAAGCGTCTCAAAGCAATCAGATCAGAAGTCCAAAATATGCTTATTTGTCCTCAATGCAAGCTTGTATAAATGTCTCATCAACTGCATTGCAAGTATCCATACTCACCCTGAAGTCAGCACTGTTCCCATGATGATAATGGTGATGGTAATCTGCATTGATGCACGGTAATGCCCCAATTCTTACCTCCTAATCAGGAAACCACCTCTCAGGCCATGTTCCCTGTTATCTCTATTAACACTCTGCCTCTTGCCTCACTTGTTATGCACAACTTCTCTAAGGCAACAGCTTAATTATGCTGTTTTATTTGTTGCAGTTCAAAATCCATGGTGACATTGCAGAAAGTAGATATTGCTGAAATGGCCAAATTTGATCAGTTATTGGGGGGAATTAGCACAATTGGTGGAGCTATTGAACCTTGAAAAGTTCTGCAGTAAAAGTTTTGAGTCGTGCTGGCCTCGATCAATAGCTGGTGTTTCATGATTTTAACTCCACATTGTGATTCGTGGTTTGCTGTTTTTACAGTTTCTCTCTGTGCATGTTTTTCTTCACATCCTCTCCCTCCTGGTCTCTGCTGCAGGACCTGTTGAACTTTGATGACCCGTTGAACATCGATGCGGCGGAACACCATCTGAAGGACAAGGTGAGACTCAAACCTCGGCTTCAGTTGTGTCATTTACATTCAGACTAGTCACTGGTAAATTCTCCTCAAAGTTTCTCCAACTTTCTTACAGTGTCTATAATCGTATATTCATACCCTACCTGCTGCTAATAGCCTGCAGAGTAAACGTATTTGGATAGGACATGTAGCTGCTGCAGGAGCTGAAGCTTTCTCTGAAGCTGTGTGTGCACCACTTGCCTATAGGGAATCATGTGCTTTAATCAGGCTCAACACAAAGAGCACATAGCAGCCTTTTTCCGAGCAGAGAATGCCAATGACGTTGTATTCTCCACGGAACAGGTGTTATTAGAAAAGGCACTGAATTCACACGCAACTATTTAATTCAGTGGCTCTGCAGCAGACGGCCGGCTTTGCAATTTGGAAGTCAAATCAGGACTAAAATAAACTGTGTCTCTCTAGTTCTCACAACCCTTGCTACTCTTTCATGAGATGGTTATTTCCAAATGTATGTGTACAGACTTGTAAGCCCGCGTTTTTTTTTAACTGGAACTTTAAGTATATTTCATCTGGGATTCCCTGAAACTGACCTGTGTCTTATCAACCTTTATGTTTTGGCATACAGGACAGTGTTGACTTTGTGAGGAAGTGGTTGAATGGAAGACTTCCTCTTAGCAAATCAAATATTCAAAATGTTTCTAACAAAAAAGGCCCCTTGGCTTATTGTTTTTTTATTTATTTCCTCTATCTCACCTCATTTGTGTTATCATCGCCAATTAATTTCGATCTCATGCATCACCTCTCTTTCATTCAATCATTTATCGGTACATCAGACTGTGTCATAGTGTTCGGAGGCTAAATTTCTTTGGTTTGCTTACAATATGTTCTTTCTTGGATTTCCAACCAAACTAATGTAACTCTGCAGGGAGCCTGCTAACCAGGGGAATGGCTGTGCCTGGGTCCAGTTGAGCTGAAAGCATTTTAAAGTACAATATTTGAACTTTGGCACCTTGCACAAACAGTTTCCCATGATGCACTGGTACAGTCACTAGTGCGTAATAATGGCCGCCATGTGACCCTTAGTAGATGTGAAAGAGTTTAGATTTTTGTGTTTTGAGAGGGTAAAAGAGAGAGAGAGCGAGTTTGCAAAAATCTCGCTTGGCAGAGTTATACTCGTTTGAATGAGTCACTTGTCACAGATGTGGGAGTAGAGTGTCAATGGGTCTTTTAGAAAGCAAATAAAAAACATTCCTCATTTTTGAGTCACAAACTCTGATTAGATTATTAATGAGCCAAAATCTCTCAAAAATAATCATAAAGCATACATTTTACTACAACATTTTCTGCTTGTACATATTCATTTATTTCCTCACAGTCACAATCAGCCAATCAAATAGCTGGAAAAATACTTTTGATGGAGTCATTTAGGACGGATGTTAAAAACCAGGTCTGATGGGATCTGAGAGTTGAGAGCTGCCACAGACTGAGGCAGAGCTGACCGTCAATATGAGGAGTGAATAGGTAACTGCAAGTATATAAAATATAAAAAGATAAAACTAAGGCATCAAACATTAGATATTTTAAAAGGCAAGTGTGCAAAGGAAAACTAGAAAATGACTAAATGAGCTTGTCGACCGAAGATAAATTAACAATTTGCATGGTGAGGAAAAACCTCTTAATGACTCCACAGCAAGTTAAGAGTGCCTGACACTTCATTATTCAGGCTGTCGAAGCAGATGTTAAAGTGGAGGATTAATCTCAAGGATAAACTCATCACTTGTGGAGAGAGACAAACAGTTTTGAGTTTGCGAGATCGACATAAATAAAAGATGAGCATATTTTCACTTTCACAAAAATGCATTTCCTGGAAGTCGTGGTGCTGCTTCACTGTGCTGTCGCGGTTCTCTGGAGTCGCAGCAACTGAAAACACGAAGTCATCCAACCATGACCCCCTCCCACTGAGTCACTGAGTCAGGCCGCTGTAATCAACGTCGGCTGTAAGTGGGTGGATCCGTGGGAGTTTGTGTGTCAGCACGCATCCATGTTTATGTATGTGGACGTGTGTGTTTGTGTGTGTTGAGGCTTTTGAAGTGGAACTCCTTTGGTGGCTGCTCGCTGAGTACATTTACAGGATAAAGTGGCTGAAAGGAAACACTCTCATGGGCTATTTGGGGAGTGTGTGAATAGTTAGTTGGTTACCTTGGTGTTGCACTGCTGTTGGTTGGGAGAGATTCTTTTTGTGTGTGTGTGTACAGATACAAATATGGAATGGGCTGATCCGCTTGAACACAAGCTGTGTTTACATGTGCATGAATATTTGTGTAACAATTTAAATTCCACAGATTATTTACAGTCCCTCTGCAGTCTTATTCCTCTCACAGTGAATTCAATGAAATCAGAGAATACCCTGCTTATCACTGCTGGTCAATACTGAGCTTTGAAATAAATAGCTGTCACCTGTTTGTTCAAAGTTCAGTGAAGCTCAGTGGTAAATGTGGTTTTCATTGTGATTGTCGTGAATGCGCTGTTGTTGTGATGAACAAAGTCACTTGTGTAGATGAGCCACGGCCGCCCCGGCTACACAGCACTGGGCACTTGTTTATTTAATGTTGATTAATTTTAATGTATCATATGTCTAAAATGCACCAAACTCAACACCACGCCTCCTTAGGGCCTCAACAATACACAAGCCAAGTGGGAAGCCGATAAGATGAACAGTTCTCAGTATGGGCGTTCCACATACAGACAGAGATTTATGTGTAAACGATACTACATTGATATTGAATTGGGACACAGCTATAACCAATTAATAATACTACAAGTTATTGTCATGTGTAAGGCTCCATAACTATGTATGGGTGGTATGAGCTGAAGGTTTGGAGCTGTGCTTGATATCATAGCCTGATCTTTATCTGTTATTCCCCACAATGTTTTAAATGTTTGAAATGAAGACAAATGGTTTGTGTTTGTGCAAAGAAAAACATATTTATCTTTGACATTATTATTAATTACTTATATGTAGGAGGAAATAAAGAAAGGTCTCAGGCAACCTCCTCACTTACAATGGCCTCAAAAAACAATATTTATAAATCTAATATCTGCACTTCTCTGACCAAGTGTCACCACCAAAAACATATTAAACTCCACAGAGGTTGGAGGAGAATAAGGGTTATTTATTATATCAGCTTATTCAGGTCCAGGTGTCAGAGAAGAGGAAAACGTGTTTCACTAATATACAAGTTGTACATGTCCTATAAAGAGTATTAAATACAGTGCATGACATATTTTGTTTTTATAGGCAGCAGAGACTGGTGAGCAGGGAGAACCACAGTGTGTCTTACCCTTTAACACATCACCCGACTGCATTAATACAAGGGCCATTATTAAAATGTCATGTCCATAAAATGGCAGATGTGCACGGAAACATGAACATACACAAATAAACAAACAGCTCAGTGTTTGAACAGATAATAACAGCCTCAGAACGGAACCTCCGATGGTTTGTTCGTGTTTCCCATGATCCCACTCTGCATGCTCGATTGTTTTCTACATCACCGATTGCTGATTCATTTGAGAGACCACCTTTCTATCTATTACATACTCTATCTCTTGTTTCCTCGGCTAGCAGAAGCATTTGAGCCTGTTCAGTCAATAGTCAATCATTTTTTAACCTACACACACACACACACACACACACACAAACACACACTCTGTACTGTCTCTGTATCTCTTCTGTTCATCTTATCAGCTTTCTGCTGTGGTCCTGATGGGATTCTTTAGAGCAGCGATGGTTGAAGAGGGTTCACGGTCGTTCATGAGTCACAGAATGTCAGCACCAAAAAAATAAACCAGCATGTTCACTGATTAGGAATCTGCTCTCATTCCCTTAGGTTATCCTTAAAATGTTTCATTAATGTTTTTGTTAGACATAATTAAAACTCCAGTTGTAGCTGTGAGCTCATTATGGCTCTGCAAATTCTACTTCATTACCCGTCATAAGGAGGAAGGTGACAGAAGTGAAAATAAAGGTCTCATTGTTTTAAAACCTGTGAAATATAGGAGCCAAGCAAGAAATAGATTTCTCTAGTGAGTTCAACAGTGCAGCTGCAGCCACCTCATTATGGTTTGTCCCTATTCTGTCAAATCCCTGCCTATTGGTCAGGCATGCGGACTCAAACAAGATGACTGTTGAGACGGACATTCTTGGGACTTCCCTCTCTTGTTTTCTATAAATTTGTCTTTGTCTTAACTTGCTGTCACCAGATAAACCCGCCTCACCAAAATACAACCATGCTTTCCCTCTTGATGAGGCGGTGGACAATCCAGATACATCATCATTTCCTGGAAAGACTGAGGCTGTGGTATTGTTAATGCAAACTGCGACAGAGAGCGATGGATAGAGAACAGCTCTTCACATCTGTTCTCTATCTCGCTGCTTTATTTAGAAAACTACGGATGCATCCACACTTCTACTTTAACAAGTAGAAAGACATCCATTTCTCACACATTTACACTTTGTTTCCACTGTTGTACAGAGTTTCTGGAGACCCTAAAACTGTAAACAGGAAACACAACTGTCCCCAGCTTCGTTTTTGAAAACTCTGGAGGTGCATTTTACCCTTTAGCATCCAACAGCACTTAAAAGAGATTGTATTGCCGTGATTATAAAGTCTACCGTAGCTGATATTACGCTTTAGCTTAGATTTTAGGTTCACAGGTTATGGCCACATACACATACAGTGCCTTGCATAAGTATTCACCCCCTTTGGACTTTTCTACACTTTGTCATGGTATAACCACAGATTAAAATGTATTTCATCGTGAGTTTATGTAATGGACCAACACAAAATAGTGCATCATTTGGAAGTGGGGGGAAATATTACATGGATTTCACAATTATTTACAAATAAAAATCTGAAAAGTGTTGAGTGCATATGTATTCACCCCCTTTACTGTGAAACCCCTAACAAAGATCTGGTGCGACCAATTGCATTCACAAGTCACATTTGCAAGTCACATAATTAGTAAATAGGGTCCACCTGTCTGCAATTTAATCTCAGTATAAATACACCTGTTCTGTGACGGACTCAGAGTTTGTTGGAGATCATTACTGAACAAACAGCATCATGAAGACCAAGGAGCTCACCAAACAGGTCAGCGATAAAGTTGTGGAGAAATATGAAGCAGGGTTAGGTTATAAAATAATATCCAGAGCTTTGAACATCTCTCTGAGCACCATAAAATCCATCATAAGAAAATGGAAAGAATATGGCACAACCGCAAACCTACCAAGAGGAGGCCGTCCACCCAAACTGAAGAGTCGGACAAGGAGAAAATGAATCAGAGAAGCAACCAGGAGGCCCATGGTTACTCTGGAGGAGTTGCAGAGATCCACAGCTGAGGTGGGAGAATCTGTCCACAGGACAACTATTAGTCGTCTACTCCACAAATCTGGCCTTTATGGAAGAGTGGCAAGAAGAAAGCCATTGTTGAAAGGGATCCATAAAAAATCCCGTTTGGAGTTTGCCAGAAGCCATGTGGGAGACACAGCAAACATGTGGAAGAAGGTGCTCTGGTCAGATGAGACCAAAATTGAACTTTTTGGCCTCAATGCAAAACGCTATGTGTGGCGAAAACCCAACACTGCCCATCACCCTGAGCACACCATCCCAACAGTGAAACATGGTGGTGGTAGCATCATGCTGTGGGGATGCTTCTCTTCAGCAGGTACAGGGAAACTGGTCAGAATAGAGGGAAAGATGGATGGAGCCAAATACAGGGAAATCCTTGAAGAAAATCTGATGCAGTCTGCAAAAGACTTGAGACTGGGGCGGAGGTTCATCTTCCAGCAGGACAATGACCCTAAACATACAGCCAGAGCTACAAAGGAATGGTTTGGATTAAAGAATGTTAATGTCTTAAAATGGCCCAGTCAAAGCCCAGACCTCAATCCAATAGAGAATCTATGGCAAGACTTGAAGATTGCGGTTCACAGACGGTCTCCATCCAATCTGACTGAGCTTCATCTTTTTTGCCAAGAAGAATGGACAAACCTTTCCATCTCTAGATGTGCAAAGCTGGTAGAGACATACCCCAAAAGACTTGCAGCTGTAATTGCAGCGAAAGGGGGTTCTACCAAGTATTGACACAGGGGGGTGAATACTTATGCACCCAACAGATGTCAACTTTTTTGTTCTCATTATTGTTTGTGTCACAATAAAATTTATTTTGCACCTCCAAAGTACTATGCATGTTTTGTTGATCAAACGGGAAAAAGTTTATTTAAGTCTATTTGAATTCCAGTTAGTAACAGTACATAATGGGAAAAAGTCCAAGGGGGGTGAATACTTATGCAAGGCACTGTACATAGTCTTCAGGATTGTGTGTTTTCAGCAGCGCTGTTGTTGTGTAAATGTCCTTGAGGATATTACACTGAACCGGTATTTTCACGTGTCAGTGGAGAGATTTAAGTGACTGCAGAGTAGTTCCTGGCAGGGTTGTTCATAATTACCTTGTCATGTGTGTGTTAATTGAGCTGAAGCCTCTAACACCTGAAGGGCTGCAGGAGCCAGGATAGCTGAAATAATAAATATCAAACATTTAAAAAACCTCAGCACAGAAAATCCGTCCTTCCAGCCATAATTTGAATTGAATGTTTGTAATCTTATGGAGACGGTATTTCAGAATCATCTGAACATTAAAAAATAATTGGACTAAAAAGAGGAGCTGAACCATTTCAAAGTTGGCTTTTGTTAACATGAAGATATCTACTATCTAATGTTGATTCTTTTGTACGGGCAAAATAATGAAATCATGAATCATATTAAAATGAATTCTAAATAATATATTAGCACCACATTATCATCATAATGACTCCAAAGTGGTGACTCATTCACTTTGGTGCAAGTAAAACCAACCTCATTAAATCTGAACTTATGAACATTAAACCTATGATAAATAAAGTGTGACTGCAAACATCAGTAATATCATTAATTTTCAATTCGATTATCTTTCTAATTTGATGCAAGACTGAGTTATTAATGGTAAATCTTCAGGGTATTACGGCGGTTTATGGAATAAGCTCTACATCAATTTGAATATGCAGCCTTAGAGGATGTAGCAACCTCTGGCTTGTAACAACACTACATTCGGATTCCTCCAAATATGCAACAGCGTTCGAGTCCGGGATGTGGCTTCACTTCTGGAACTGTGGGAGGAAGTGGAGACGTGTCGTCCATCTTTTATATACAGTCTATTGATGCTCCTCACACAATTTTGAGGTTAAACCACTTTTCTGGATCACACCTGGATGTTCCACTACATTTTCTCTTCTACAGAACTCTGAAAAGATTATTTTGTCAGCCCAAGTGTGAAATCACCTTTCCGCTGCTGAGTGCTCTCCTGGCCTCCACACCTCTGCACATCCCCCTGTCATCTCTCTCTCCTCTCTTCCTCTTCCTGTTCACACCTCTCCTCTCCCCTTCAGTTTTCCCTTGGCAGTGCAGAATACATCCTGTGGCTTTTTACATCGCAGTTTTCAACTTTAAGCAGAATTGTTGGTCCCCACAGGGTTTAATTTGCATCCCCCTTCCCCCTGATGGTGGCACATATTTTGACTACTTGTACAGATTGCTGGAGGAGAGGAGAGTTAATTGCCTTCCGTGGGTGAAACAGAGCAAAGTCTCGTCTTACAACGTTTTTTAAATGGCTGCAGTTTACTTGGGTTCTTCAAACTAATGAAAGTAATATGCAGTCTCAGCTAGTTTTCTGCTTTAGGACAGAAAAGGATTGGCAAAGTAAGATAAATGGTACTTTCATGTAAACAATTTATTTATGTGTGATGACATCAATACAATGATCTAATCCTTCAAATGTATGTGCCACTCTCTAAATGTGTATTCCTAGTTTATTTCACCCTTTATCTTAGTCTGCGATTCATATCTGTGCTGGACGTCTTAATTGGGGC
This sequence comes from Pleuronectes platessa, assembly GCF_947347685.1. Classification (NCBI taxonomy): domain Eukaryota; kingdom Metazoa; phylum Chordata; class Actinopteri; order Pleuronectiformes; family Pleuronectidae; genus Pleuronectes; species Pleuronectes platessa. Next base: position 20,383,920 of record NC_070639.1, on the reverse strand, counting down.
TATTTTAAACGGCTTTATAAACCTAACGCTGTGAGTTCTATGTCCGTGTATTTGATCTGACTTACGAATGTATGTGAAGGGGCTTAATTGGGCCAAGCTGGAGCTGCACAAGACGCCCTGTAGTGTTTATTTAACTTAGCTTCCTCTGTGCTCTCTGTCAGCCCTGCAAACCTTTTTCTCCACGACATTGAATATTATTGTGTTCTATAATTCGAGGCAGAATATGGCTGGAAGACAGGCAGGCGCATAAAAAGTGACAGATGGACTAGAATCTCATATTTACAAGTGATGTACATATTCCAGAGTCTATATTTGGGTATATTGAATAAATGTGGTAACATAAGGGGACTGTTGGGCCTGTGTGGAGGTGTTCGCTCCCCTGAGTGCAATTCTAGTTCAACAAGAAAGTCAGCTTTGGATAACTGCTGATGCATACTTACTGTAAATCAGTATAGTCCTCACAGTTAGTCAGCTATTCAACGATGGCTGTAAGATTCAACATTCAAAATGTCTTGTGGGAAGATCTTCATGACGTAATCTCCTGCTTAAAGTTTGCTTGTGCATAACTATTAGTACGTTAACTCTAATCCAGTTCAACAGAAATCGAGGTGTTGTTATGATGTATTTTCTGTATATTCACATTATTTCTTCATTGTTTTCAGTTCTCTGAAATGTGTTTGAATATTAATTTGCACATTGCTCACAGCTCTGTATTATGAATCCCGCGATGAGCTTATATGTTAGAAAAACATCATTTAATGATTTGAACCACTGACTTCTCAACTGGCATTTAATCAGATTATTAGATTAGACGAGAGCACTGCTGAGGCAGAATGTTACTCTAGTTTAAACACGCAGAACCTTTCCCATGAAATGAAGAAGTTCTCTCTTCATTTCAGTGTCATCACGCTCCTCTGCAATTGCCTCAGCTGTGTCAGAGCTGTGAGACGAGCTCTGCTGCCGACTGAGTGAACGATGAATAATCACTCCCTCTGATCTATAATTCCACTTCACCTAGCCTGTTATTTCACAAAGTGCCTCTATACCGAAATAAACCAAAGTAGCAGGTTCGCTTCAAAATATACAATCTGTAAAGCCAAAACACTCTAAACTTATACCTATACTTTGCACTTGGCTCTTGCACTTGTAAACCTATAGGAGGAGATCGCTCAGCAGCAGTGGAGCTGATCTGTCATCCTTCTTTGTACAGATTCTCAAACTCATCACTTCTGAGGTTTGAGTCTGGCAGCTTTTCAGCATTCCTGTGTGTCCGACATACACAGGAACACATACATCCCCCCCCCTTTCCACCGACTCGTGGGTTTCCTCACGTTCTTCTGTTTCTTGAGCATATCCCAGTGGCCCCAGTCACGTCCCAGCATCGTGTGTGTGACTAAATGACTGGGGCATGAATCAGTTTGTCAGTGTGTGAAATTCCATGTTTGATAGCAGGAACAGTGGACATGATGGTATTAAATGATGTTATCAATTTAGACTATTACTCAAATTCCATTCATTAAATACCATACTAATCTTTTTATTAATTTGTTTGATTTAAAGTTACTAAACTGCTCCTTGGAGTCAACGTTTCTCAACCACTGAGAGGCTACATGCTCCATTACATCGGTAATGTTTAGAAAATAGGATTATCCTCGTGACTCTGGGTACTTTGGTGCTACCGAAGCAGTTTTCCAACCTCTGTACTGCGTCATCATTAATTCCTCTAAAGAATCTCCCCGTCACTGCAGTCGTGTGCGATCTGTGGCCCCAATTACCACCGTTCCTATGATTTACAACATGTCTAGCTACAACACAGTTCTGCTTGGCTGTGCACTTTCTTGTGAAGTCCGAGTACAGGAAAATCTTTTCACAAACAGGAAAAGGGACAAACAATAACAGGCTGGTGTGCAGCCTTTCAGCGAAATCCATGATATTATGTTGCCCCTGAGAACGGCCTAATTGGTTAAAGAGAAAAGACACAAGGCAGAAATAATGGACACAACTGAGGAAGAAGGAGAGAAAGGTCACACCCAGAGCTCGATTGGGCCAGATGTCACTGAGATGGGTGTCTCTGTGAGCCTCAAAGGGAGACTGTGAGGGGGGGGGGGGGGGGGGGGGGAGAGAGCCCAAGAACGACCAGAAGGGACATAATGGAGGGGAAGGAAAAACATGGTCACTGGAGGAGAGAGCATGCATGGCCAGAGGGGACATGAGTTGAAAATACATCATCGCAATGTGGTGTTGTGTCACACAGGATGTCCTTGAACTGATCAACATGTAAAGGTGTTTAGTTATTCGTCTCGGATGAAGCAGAAACATGTAGTGCTGAGCTTCACACTTTCTTCAGTTTTAAAATGGTAATAGTAGATAGAAAACTGCATCAATGGATATAATTATGTATATAAGTACATCTGTATTAACCAGCTGTGAACATATTAGATCTACAAATTATTTTTGGGGGATTTATTCATCATTCACAAATTTGACCAAATTTCCAAGTAAAATGATAATATGAGAAATACGGTTTTCGAAGTTTTTAGGAATTAAGAGACCAAAAGTGCAAGAATCATATCATCATCAATCATACTTTGCATTAAGTTGAAATATACTTTATTTGAAATGACGCACTGTAAATAATCACAGTTTCTTTCAGCGGCTGATCTTCTACAAATATTATAAATACAATTGTAATTTCTCGCTTTTTTTCTGTGCATCTCACATGCTCCTGATGTGTCTCTCTCTCTTATCCAGGAGGATTTCCGGACTAAGGTTCAAGATTACATCAAGCGCTACGCCAGATGATAGAAGCACCAACATCCGCCTGCAACAATCAACCAAACGACTCTACCTTGCCTCTGCTTATCTTGGCCGACTTCCCGATGTGTGTGAACCCACAGCTGTTTCTGTGACACTCACGACTCCCCCCCCCCCCCCCCCCCCGACACCTCGCCCGCCTGTGCCCGTCTCCGTTCACCCGATTGCAATAATCACCATCTTGCAGGAACAAAAAGATAAAAATGAGAAAAAAGACGTGTGGCTAAGAGGAGACTTGCATACAAAAGAAGTTTATCCTTTCATTATCCTGAAGAGTTGAGTTTCACAACGACCACGATGTCTTCTTGTGGAAAGACGGCCAGTCGGAAATGAGCCAATGGCGACGAGTGGGACCCGTAAGAAGATTCACTGGCGGGAAAAAAAAAATACAAAAAAACATACGTGAAGCTTTTTTAAAATTTGACGACTCATGAGAAAGAATATGCTACTATCAATTCTCTGTTCCAGTGCCTGCCATGTTTGTGTTGCTAAAGAGAAAATGCATGTGAGTTCACAAGCACGCACACACACACACACAGACACACACACACACAGACACACACAGACACACACACAGACACACCGACACACACTGTCGCATTCTGTGGTAAGACGTGAATATATGTACATGCATTTCTTGTCTGTTAAATACACACACACACACACACTCAAGTTGAACAGCCTTCAACCCCCCTGCCCTACTCGACAGCATGTGAATGACCACATTGTCCCGTTGAGTTGTTATTCTCACAAGTACACACACACACACACACACACACACACATAGATACATACTATTATTTTGTATTTTCATCCCCAGTGGGATAAAGTACTATTACTAAAACCACAGCCAAATGTTTTGTACTATTTTCAGCTGTCATCTCTGTTTCCCTATTCTCCTTTACAGTTTTTTGTCTTTCCTCCATCCCTCCGTATTTCTGTTTCATTACACACACACACACACACACACACACACACACACACACACACACACACACACACACACACACACACACACACACACACACACAAGTTCCTTTCCCCATTGAGGTTTGTTCATACTTGCAGTGCAATCATTGACAGTGACATATTTTCACCTGATAGCGTTGAACCCAAGCACTTTGGGTTTTGAACTGACTCTGGGGTTAAAGTACTGATTCAGGTTGAAAGGTGCTTTTTGTTTGGCAGCCGTTAACTTTACCCTTTTTTCATTTTCATTTCCCTTCGCAATAGAAATGTTGTTTCGTTCCTATTGCTTTCACTTCTTTCCTTCTGCCAAAGTTGGGAAGCCGGCCCCCCGACCCAACCTCTCGCAAAGTGTCACAGGCTGTCACGTCACTTTGTATCACCGAGGCACTGTAGCATCCATGTGTCCTGGAGAAGAGGCTCCTCTGCTCAGAGGGCACATCATAACCTTTTGTCTTATAAACATAACATTTACTGAAGCTCTTGGCAAGCGACCATCAGCACCACCCACTCCTGACAAGAGACAACATTCGCCGGCAGAGGAAACTTACCAACAGAACTTCTAATTTGACATCTATCACAAATTAGCCATTCTGGAATTGCGAGTCTCCCCCCCCCCCCCCCCCCCCCCCCAATGTTTCATGGACACAATGTAATTCTGCATTTGAACATGAGCACAATATTGTATCAGATGAAAATAAGAAAACCAGAGCGTAGAATTGTCAGTGAGGTCTGCAGCTCTGGGAGCTTTTCTCCCTCGGCAGCATTTAATCAAGTCGATATGGAAGATAAACACTGTCAAACTGAAAGTGGGCACTTAACCCTCATAGTGGTCATTTCATCACAGTGTCATTGTGCTGCAGTATGAACTGAAACCATTCTCTGTCTCCAGACGTTATGAAATCACTGCACATGTCCTCTCATTCTATGTCTGTCTAGAAAGATCATACTTGTGTGCGTTTGTGTTTGTGTGTGTTTGTGTGTGTGTGTGTGTGTGGTTGGCTCGGCCCTGGCTCTTTGAGTTGTACCTGCTCCTCTCGACCTGTCACTCCGTTCAGCTCACACATCTGCATGAGGCAAAGTCTGTGTAATCTGCCAGAGGTGCGTTTTTTACTGAGGATGTCAGAAACTAATTGTTAAGGTTTGAACTCTTAAGCTGGAGATGTGTAGAGACAGAACGTTTGCGCTTGTGGAGCGTGTGTGTGTGTGTGTGAGTGTGTGTGTGTGTGTGTGTGTGAGCCTCAGTAAGATGTGTTGAAAAGATGTGACTTGTTAGCATGCTCTGGTTTCCTCTGGCTCCCTCTTTCATTTCTGTTATTCTGGCTCATTGCTCAACGGCTCACAGGATTTTAGTTTTCATGGTGAAAGTGAACAGATCATCAGACGTCGCCGGCCTCTAATAAAGCAGCCGATAGTTCTGTTGATGTTGACACACGGGGGGGGTTCCATGGCGTTTCCCCCCACATGCTCCTGGTCCACGCAATCCTCCAAGGCGAACGCTACTGCCTATTTATTTGAAGCCATCCTGTTTAATTGCAGCGACAGCTTATTGCCTCCAGGGCACGGTAGCCCAACACTCTTTATCCCAGCCTTACTAATGCTCTGACTTCAGCTTCCCTTTAGTTTGGCAGTCGGCGATGTTGATATCGTCCCAGGATGCTGCTGCTGGGAAATGTCCCTGCTTGGGCTAACTGCGTCTTTATGTCCAGGGGAGACGATTCACCACCGGCTCTTCTCCAAAACCCTCAACCTGTTTTCTTTCTCAGATTGTATATCCATTTTTTAAGATATATTAAAGAGAATATGAATTAAAACAATGTGGCTTGTTTTATCAGGTGCTTCGTTCTTAATCGTTGCAAATGTTGAAGATTATTTAAATCTGTAAATAACATACTTATTCTTTTTCCTGCTTCTCATTTGGTATGTAAATGTGTCTTGCAGGATTGTTTTATTGATTTAAGTCAACCTGGTGCACACATACACACACACACACACACACTAACACAACAGTCAATACTCTGTCTTACTTAACCCTCCAGGAGTTAAACACTACAACTGCAAAATTAAGGAGAAAATAAAACTGCACTAATTGGGACAGAATAAATCTAGTAAGTGGACGTTGAGGTAAGATTTTAATTAGCATTCTTTCAGTGTTAACATGAATTTCATTTTTTAAACTTAACTGAGATATACATTGATATAAGTGCCGTTGTGTAACCCATGTGTTGTGTATAGCTACAGTGCTATAGTAGGTCTTCCTCTGCTCTGCTCCTATACCTTATAGAGAGGAGTTTTTCCAGGTGGTGGTTAGTGTGTGTCTGCTCACAAACTTGCACATGCATGCGCATAATGTTTTACTCCATCAGAAAACTGTCAGCCAGACCCAGTGTTTACTTTGCTGACGAGGACACACACACACACACACACACACACACACACACACACACACACACACACACACACACACACACACACACACACACACACACACACACACACACACTACCCTGTCATCTGTCAGTCTCCCACACAGCCCGTCCTCATGCCAGTTCTTGTGTGTCGTGCTTGTGTGTCGTGTGTGAGCAGTGACGGCTGACTCCCACAGCCAGGTAATGAGATGTCTGAATGTAATGAATCTAAAATGCATTTCTCTGGATGCCCTGCTGTCGACTCACCACCCTGCTGCGGAGCCTTATTACGTTCTGATGTGAGTCCTCCTGAACCCGGCCTCCTATGAATTAAATGAATCAAAACACATTTCCACTTCCATTAACAGTCCAGGGAAGGAGAAGAGAAAGTAATGAGGACCTGCAGAAATTGTGTCCTTAAGGAGTTCAGGCTGACAGCGAACCTGCCAGACGTATTAAAGTGATTAATGGGTTCAATTGACC